>NC_139618.1:26646699-27846699 GCF_964270895.1 Podarcis filfolensis
ATCCCTGAGCATCTTTGCATGACATCAGCTTGGGTGGGTGGGTGAATATCTTGGAGTCCTCTCTGCCTGAAACTTGAGGCAGCAGAGGGAGACTGATTACAACATTAATTATGCATTTTTTAAAAATCCAACAGTTAGGGGGAAACAAGAAAGGAGGGGAATAAAGTACGCTCTGCCTCCTTAATTGCATTTAATTTCTCTGCAGAGGCAAAGACAGAGTGGAAGAAAGGGGTGCGAGAGGGAACCATAAGATTTCCTCTGCTGTGTCAAGGCGATCGGAAGAAGCATTGAGCCATAAAGTGCTTTCCATGCTCCCCAAGGTGTTCATGGCTCCCTCTGCTCTGGGGGTCTCTCTGCTCCTGCTGTTCTTTACTTCTGTGCTGCAATGCAAAGGTAAGGAAACTTGAGCAAAAGTTTGAAAGGCTGCTTGTTTTGTGCCTGTGAGCTGAAGGAGAGACTTTGTAGGGGGGAAGGGGGGGCTGTCCACATTTGCGAGGTCGATCCGGAAAGGCTGCTGAACATTTCGTATTAAAGACAGCGGTGCAACTCGAATCATCTGAACTATGGGTCCCGTGTCACTGTACGTTTATGAAAGAACACTGACGGCTAGCTTTTGTTTGGTAATATTGGATTGCTCCAGGGCAATCCTGAGATTTGAATTGAGGGGAGGGGAGGGGAGGATAAGTTGAAACTAAAGAGAGAGAGAGAAAGGATAGCCTTCTTGTAAATGATAACTCTGGAATTTGCTGCCACAAGCTGCAAAGGCAGCTCCTCACTTGGACGGCTTTAAAAGGGGACAAGACGCATTCATACAGGAGGATGAGAGGTCTGCTAGTGGCTATGAGACTTGATGGCTTATGAATGGAACCTACAGATTCAGAGGAAGTCTACCTCCAAATCCCAGGTGTAGTGGGTGGGGGAAGAAGAAGAAGAAGAAGAAGAAGAAGAGAGCAGTTGTTTTCATGCCCTTCACGTGGGCTGCTTCACTGCTGGAAATAGAATGATTGGCTTAAAGCATCGTCAGCTCAGCAAGGTTCTTTTCTACTTTGTGGTGCATTTATCTCATTTTAGAGCAGCCTCCCTAACCTGTGGCCCTCTAGATATGATTGGACCCAACACCCTTCATCCCTAACCATTGGCCATACTGGGTGGGGCTGGTGGGAGCTGGGAGTGCAGCAAGATCAGGAGGGCAGCAGGTTGAGAAGGCTGGTGCAGACTCTAGACTTACTGGCCTTATGCCCCCACTGTTTAGATGACAATAATATGCACAACTTCAAAATATTGTAACCCAGCCCTGCTGTATTTGGGGCTCCTCTTGCTCAGTTTTGCTGATATAGAGTCCTTGGGCATCTGCCCTAACATTCTGACCTGATGGTACCCCTGGTTCTCTAGTGCCTTTATGTCTTCCACATTCTTTTAATAGAAAGTGCTGGATCTGAATGAAGAGGTGCTTTTCTTCATGGGATATTAGAAGCAATCTTTAACATTTGTGTGGATGAATCGCAATACCTTTTGTTTTTGCAAGTAAAGTGCAACTTTTCTTTTCTTTTTTTAAATGATTTAGGCTAGCTACCTTAAAAACACACCCCAAGTTTTGCACAGATAATTTTACCATTTTACTGTGGCTTTTTATTCTAATCTCAAGTTTCTTATCATTTGAACTAACTGGGGGCAGAGGAGACTGGAGAGATGGAAAAGTGCACATTTATTCACAGACCTGCGGAGAACAATAAAGCACTGGGGTGGGGGATGGGGACATGTTGTTTCAGAACCTGTTGCCTGAGCCAAGTTGAACTTGGAAACCCCAGTTCTGTGTATCGCTCATTGCTCAGAATGGCGGGGGTTGAAATCCTTGGACGGCAGCAACGGTGCAGAGAACAGATGATTGTGTTGTTGCTCAAGCTTCCTGTTCCTGATAACACAATGGACCGGGTTAGCTAATGATCATCTGTCAATTAGGGGCTCTTTGGTTTGCTAAGCAGTGGGAGCAGAATGTAGAGGAGCTGGAAAACACTGACAGGTGGACATCTGCTGTTGTTTGGTTGCCATCCCAAGACAGGTTTGAATGTGGCTTTCATTTTGGGACCATCCCTCCTCTTAACTTAAACTAGCACAATGTTAATGTTCTGGAAAAGTGACCAAAATGCAGAATGTCAGGACAGGGTAAGGAAATTGTAGCCCTCCAGATGTTACTGGGTGGGTGGACTACAGCTCCCATCATTCGTGGTTGTAGGCATGATGGCTGCCGGGGCTGATGGGAGATATAGTTCAACAACATCTGGAGGGCCACAGGTTCTCCATCGAGAATTGCAAATGTGGTTTCATGATTGGTGGCAGAAACTGTTTTGAAGTCCTTGTCTCAAAATCCCGTTGAAAGGAACCTGGACGAGGGATAGCTCAATTGGTAGAGTAAGAGTCTCTTGATCTCAAGGTTGTGGGTTTGAGCCCCACCTTGGACAAAAAGATTCCTGCATTGCTGGTGGTTGGACTAGATGACGCTTGTGGTCCCTTCCAACTCTACAATTCTATGATTCTATGGAAAGAAGGTTGGGTGAGCACAACATGTTTGTTCCAATGGGTCTTGCTTGGGGCACATTTTCAGCAGGGCTGTGGCCAGAATTATTAGGGATACTGTAAATAATCCATAGGGATGCGGGTGGTGTTGTGGGTTAAATCACAGAGCCTAGGACTTGCCAATCAGAAGGTCAGCGGTTCGAATCCCCGCGACGGGGTGAGCTTCCGTTGCTCGGTCCCTTCTCCTGCCAACCTAGCAGTTCAAAAGCACGTCAAAGTGCAAGTAGATAAATAGGTACCGCTCCAGCGGGAAGGTAAACGGCGTTTCTGTGCACTGCTCTGGTTCGCCAGAAGCGGCTTAGTCTTGCTGGCCACATGATCCGGAAGCTGTACGCCGGCTCCCTCGGCCAGTAAAGCGAGATGAGTGCCGCAACCCCAGTCGGTCATGACTGGACCTAATGGTCAGGGGTCCCTTTACCTTTACCTAAATAATCCATAAGAACATAACAGGAGTCCTGCTGAGCCAGACCAAAAGGTCCACCTAGTGCAGCATTCAGTTTCTCAAAATGGCCAGTCTTAAGCTCCCAAGATGCCCACAAGTAGGGCAAGAAAACAACAGCCCTCTCTAGTTGTTGTTCCCCAGTAGCTGGCATGCAGAAATAGAGTGCCTCTGAACATGCCATTTCCATGCAACCATCAAAAATGAGTAGCCATTGATAAACTCACCCTCCTGAACCTGCCTAATACCTTACCCTTAAGAAGAATCTCAGCCAGCAACCGTCTCTCCCCATCTTGTGGCAGAGAATCCCATACATTAATTGCACATTGTGCAAAGAAGTACCTTCTTATCGGTCGTGAACCTACTGCCAGTGAATTTAATTGGATGACCTCAAGTTCTAGTATTAGGAAAGTGGAAGGAGGGGTATAAGTAATTCTCTTATCCACTTTTTCAACACCATACATAATTTGATAAACCTCAATCATGTCCCTCACCAAGATACTCCCCGCCCAACTGAAAAGCCCCAAAATGCTTTTGGCTTTTCCTTGCAGGGAAGGTGCTTTATCCTTCCAAGATGAACATGGGAAACTGCCTGATGCTGAGTCACACCCCGTGGTCCATCTTACTCAGCATTGTTTACACTGACTGGCAGTACTTCTCTGGGATTTCATGCAGGGGGTCTCCCATGGAAATCATGGGACTTGAACCTTGGACCTTCTTGGTACAAAGCAGGTGCTCTACCAGCTGAGCTACAGCCCTTCCCATCATTTTGGTGGACCTTTTCCAGCATTACAATATACTGTTGGAGGTCTCTGAGTACAAGTTGTTGGAAATCACGGGAGTGGTTTCCTGTCACTTTCATGTCCTGCTTTTGGGCTTCTCACTGGGGCTTCTGGCTGGCCACTGTGAGAGCAAGATGCTGAACTTGATAGTTCATTGGCCTGATCCAGCAGGCTATTCTAGGGGCTGTCTAGATGTTGCTGAACTACAACTCCCATCATCCCTGGTCATTGAACATGCTACCTAGGGATGATGGGAGTGGTTGTCATTAGCTGTACCAGGCCAATGGACTATCAAGTTGAGCATCTTGTTCTCACAGTGGCCAACCAGATGCCTTCTCTAGGAAGCCCACAAGCTGGACCACAAGCACAAGGGCACTCTTCTCTCCTGTGTTTTCCAGAAACTGATATACAGCCACTGACTATGAAGCCAAAACATTGTGGGGGGCACTAGGTTGGGGAATCGTGCTCTAGCTCAGTATGACTGGTAGCAACTCTCCAGGCTCTCAGATATATAAGGACTTTTCTCAGTCCTTCAACCTGAAACCATTGCAGGTCAGAGTGTCAGGAATTTTAACCCTGGAAATTCTCCTTCAAAGAAGACACAGCCAGTGAGGTAGAAGCTCAGACAAGGTTAGCTGACGGGGTGTCCTCCAGAAGTTCTGGACTATAGCTCCCATGAGCCCAAACCAGAACAGGCAATGGTCCATGATGCTGGAAGTTGGACTCCACAACATGTAGTAGGTACTATGTTGGCTACTCCTAAGCCAGAGAGATCAATCAGCCAGAGAGAGAGAGGAGGAGAGGGGGAGAGAGAGACCCCAAACTCTGAACTCTCGAAGATTCAATATAGACAAAAGAAAGGACTTCTTCATGCAACACATAGTTAAACTATGGAACTCATTACCAAGGAGGAGGCAGTGATGGCCACCAGCTTGGATTCCTTTAGAAGAGGATTGGGATAAATTCATGGTGGAGAAAGCTGCCAGTTACTATTAGCCAAAATGGCTGTGTTCTAGCTCCACAGCAGTACGCCTGTCTCGGTTGCTGGAAATCACAACAGAGGAGAGTGTTGTTGGGTTTCTTTGGAGCATGTGGTTGGCCAGTGTAAGAACAGATTACTGGACTAGATGGGCCACTGGCCTGATCCTTGAGGTTTCTTCTTACATTCATAACCACTCAGCTCCCTCAAATGACTGCCACTTTTCTCGAAGATGGATTTGAATGAAATTCTTCCATTCCATCAGAGGGTGTCCTGCTTGCCTCAGTCTGCATCCCTGCCAGACATCAGTCAGCCCAAGGCTGCTCCAAATCCCACCACTTCTTTGCCCTTTCTAGGTGAAAAACAACATTCATTGTGTTCCTGGCATGTGAAAAACTAACAAACCCCAATGTGCTGTTTTTTGTTTTATTTTTTTCTAAAAAAACAGATCCCACTCCCATCTGCCGCATGCAGGAAATATGGGGGTGGAAGAGATAGAAAAGCTTGTTTTATTCCTAGGTGCTGGAGTCTTTTTGAAAAGGGCTGAGAAATGTGTGTCAAAGACCTCACTCCTGCTCCTTCCAAAACCACAGGTCCCCAAAGCCATTGGCTGGGAGCAAGCCAAGTCCACTAGCCCTTGGCTCAGCTCATACATCTCCATGCTCAGTTTGCAGAATCCAGGAGCATCTTGGGACTGAGTTCTTCGGCATGATGTTTTCAAGAGCCCAGTGAATCTATGAGTCCTCCAAGCTTCTTCCCTCCCTCCCCAACAGCTGAACCATGGACAACCCATCAAATCCTCTCTCTGTCATTTTAGCAAGAGTGCATAAACCACCCCTCCCCCAAAAAAACCTCAATAGCAGAGGCAAAAGGCCCAAGAGCTAATCCTGTAGCCAACCCTAGCCAGCTGTAGACCTTGCTGCATGCCAGTTGGATCTTTAAGGGTCATTTGGAAGAGACAAAGGCAAAATCTGCCATTGAATTACCCAGCCAGCCTGCTTTCAGCGGGCTCCCCTAATTTGTTTTCTTCTCTCTGCCTGGCCCTCCCCGTCTTCTCCCTCCAGCTGCCTGAAGCTCGTGCGCCCAGCTAGCTTAGAGGAATTATAGATGGTATGAAAAGGCAGAGGGGTCTGCTTGAAAAGCCTCCTCCAAGGATGCTCTCCCCCAAGCACCTGCAGATCTATTCCAATTAGGGGCTGCTTGCAAAGTGTGAATTGTGCCCCAGTCTTAGGAAGTCATGTTCAGGGAGAGACGTGGCAGGCAGGCAGGCAAGCAGCAGCTCTGCTGTTTTGACCTGGCTTTTTCCCTCCCATTGTGAGCTGCCTTGCAAGATAAGCTTGCATCAAAGGCAAATTTCAGTGCTATTAATGCTGGAACAGCTGCAACTATGAAAGTAGAGGTGGGCGATGCTACTTTTGTTTGTTTGTTTGTTACATCAATTCATTACAATTCACCAATTTTAACAAGATGGTAGCAAGTCTTTGTCTTCGTAAGGTCCACTGTTTCGTGACAGAACAGAACCTGATCTGGTGGAAAAGATCAAGAGGTTCATGGGAGAGATTCCGCCTCTGCTTTAGATACAGAATCAGCAGAGCCACATGTTACTTATTCTGGTTATCTATATAGCACCATCAGGTTACATGGTATCTTACTGAGTAGTGCTAGAGAGAAAACAACCAACCAACCAACCAACCCAAAGGCCTTTCTGCTGCAAGATGTTTACAGTCTCTTTCTCTTTTTTATATATAACATTTTTTTTTGTTTTACATAATTTTATACATTTTAACTTTAACCGTTTCAAACATTCAAATAAAAGGTTCTATTGAACCTTTGGACCTCCTTCCCTCCCTCCATGGGTTCCATATTCAAGATAACATTTTCTGCATCTTTTTCCTTTATCCATCTGTTAAATATCTATAGTTACCATAATCAATTCCACATTACAAGTGTCATTATATCCCTGCCAATGATTTTAACTGTTTACAGCTGTCTTTTAAATAAATTAAGAATTTACTCCAGTCTTTTAAGAATACTTGATCTTCCTGGTTTCTGATGTTCCCCATCAGTTTTGCCATCTCTGTGTACTTCATCAGTTTTGTCTGACATTCTTCTCTTGTTGGTATTTCTCCTTCCTTCCATCTCTGGGCTAGAAGCATTCTCGCTGCCGTCGTTGCATACATGAAAAGTATTTTATCCTCTTTTGGTATCTCTTCACCTATTATACCTAACAGAAAAGTTTCTGGTTTTTTTAAACAAATGTGTTTTTAAACATTTTCTTTAATTCATTATATATCATTTCCGGGAAAGCTTTTACCAATGTACATGTCCACCACAAAGCTGTTTACAGTCTCAATTAGAGCCAATTGGAGCACCCATCAAGCCTAAATGTAGCACATAGTCTGTTTTCAATGAGGGAATCACATTGCATGTGGATGGGAAGGTTAACCTTTCCCTCCACAACTGCATCCTCCACCCCCAATCATTCTTGCATTTCCTTTAGGCTGTGAGTGGGGGGGGGGGGGAGGAGCCTCCTATTTACTAGGATAGTGTCACGGTCCGGGTTACAAGCAGTCGGAGTCCGGGCTCGGTACATCGGGACTGGGGTAGAGGTCGGGAAGCAGGAATCAGAAGTCCAGGGTCAGCAGTCCAGGGGTCAGGAAGCCAAGAGTCCATGAATCAGGAAACCAAGAGTCAGGAAACCAGGAGTCAAGAAGCCAAGGGTCCAAGAGTCAGGAAACCAGGAGTCAAGAAGCCAAGGGTCCAAGAGTCAGGAAACCAGGAGTCAGGAACCCAAGAGTCCAAGGGTCAGGAAACCAGGAGTCAGGAAGCCAAGAGTCCAAGGGTCAGGAAACCAGGAGTCAGGAACCCAAGAGTCCAAGGGTCAGGAAACCAGGAGTCAGGAAGCCAAGAGTCCAAGGGTCAGGAAACCAGGAATCAGGAAGCCAAGGGTCCAAGAGTCAGGAAACCAGGAGTCAGGAAGCCAAGAGTCCAAGGGTCAGGAAACCAGGAGTCAGGAAGCCAAGGGTCCAAGAGTCAGGAAACCAGGAGTCAGGAAGCCGAAGCGATGCTAGGTGGGTACACTGGTGGAGGAAGGGGGGGCAGGGGAAGCGCACCGCCCCTGGCAGTGTGATCCCTGTGGGATTCCATCATGGCTGCCCCCCGCTGGGCACCCCACCCCTGCAGGCGGTGCGCTCCACCCCCAGAACACGTGTCCCGCCCCCAGAACATGCGTCCCGCCCCTGTGGGTGGTGCGCCCCGCCCCCAGGACATGTGGCAGCCCGCCTCCCCCAGCTCTCTGCCTCCAATGCCGGAGTATGAAGCTCCACCACTGGGTTGGTAGCATGTTGCTGTGGCAAAGAGCCAGAGGGAAATGCTGGTCTTATATACCCCTCCCAGCCCTTGCCACCAGGTGCTACGAGTCTTCTGTCAAGCCTCGCCTGTGCGGCCACGCCTTGCCCTTCCAGGCCAAGCTCAGGAAGGCCCCAGTCCTGCAAGGCTCTACCAGTCACAGGGCCTGGCTCCTGCACACACTCCTGACAGATAGGAGGCGTTTCCAAGCCTAACTGTGGAGTTGGAGGTAGGTGGGGTGCTGCAGTAGTGCCTGGTGCTCATTGGGGCCAGAGGGGCGTAAGGCAGGAGGCCAACAGTAGATGGAGCCAGAGCCAATTTGCTCCATACTCCTCTACAAAAGTGGCATTGAGACTAAGGAAGAAGAGGAAGCCAACAGCCAGTGTAAGGATTAGTTGTTAGGATAGGTAAATCTGGGCGGCTGAGGGCAGGCTGGGGTTGCTGAAGCAGTGCCCCCTTCACTTAATACAACCAGACTCCAATGCTGGATTATAAATTGGATTTTTTTCATTTTTATTTTTGCATACAGAAAGCAGTGGCAGGCTTTGGGTTCTCAAATATCAGCGGCACCCTGTGTGACGCTAAAATTCGACGCCCCCCCACCTCTTGCTCTCCATTCAACAGCATTGTTGTAGTGCCCTCTGCAGTCCAGCGCCTAGTGCCACTGCACGGGTCATGCCAGTCTAAAACCACCTCTTCAGAAAATCACCTTCAGGGAGTTTTACTGCCAAGAAGATACGGTCAATGACAGACATTGTTTTCTTTTCCAGCTTCTCCAGCTTATCATAAAACAGCCAGCAAACAAGCAAACTTGACTAAGCCTGCTCTCCGTCTGCTCTCTGACTATTTATTTTCCAACTACAAAAAGGATGTCCGTCCTGTTCGGAACTGGAGGAAGACCACCAATGTGGCTATCGATGTCATGGTCTATGCCATCCTGAGTGTGGTAGGTCTTCTCCTCCTCCGTCTCTCTCAAATGGTCCAGGTTTCCTGTTCCCATGTATCACTGTGGGCAAGGTGACAGACATGATCTACCTGAATTTAGGTAGCCCTTGCCATCTCCCAGGGAGATACAAGATTTTTATTTATTACTATGATTTATTAAATTTCTATACCACCCTTCATCCGAAGATCACAGGAGGTTTACGATATAAAAACACAAAAATGCATAACGTAGCAACAAATGAAAACAATACCTCCCACTTGTGTCCAGGTTTTCTGCTTCAGGCATTTAAAGAAGCTGGTCTCTACAATGTTTCACATCAGTGATGGGGAGCACCTGTGCCCCCCATGCTACTGGAGTATAATTCCCATCATCCCTGACCAATGGCTATGCTGGTTGGGGGAGATGGGGAGATTGATGGGAACTGGATTCCAGCAACATTGGGATGTTTGTGTTTGTGTGTCTATGTGTGACAGATGCTTCCCATCCCTGATTCACATGACACAATTGGAATTTATCTGTTGATTTTAGTGACTAATGAAAGAGGAGGGGTTCACTTCTAAAGCATCACTTAGGATTCTTTCATACACTTTTTTCCCCACTCCAGATGGGGACATCCATGGTGTGTTTCTATGCATGTAAAAAAAAGAAATGCAAAATGTGGGCAGTACCGAACTTATGTGTTCCATCAGCTCAAGGATTTCTACTTGTGCAGCAGAACTCCCCTTCTCCTCTTCCTGTGTATGCCCCACAACCTCCTTCTGTAGGGTTGGGGGAACTTTCAGAACAGATTTAGGGGTGCAAGTGGTGAGGAGAGGACAGAGGAGAAGTTCCTTGCACAAGCAGAAATCCTTATTCTGGTGGAAGGTGCTGCTGAGTGCTATGCTGGATACACCCTGTAAATATACCAAAAAGTCTGAAAACATAGGCATGTTAGAGATATAGTGCTGGGACTGGCTGCTTCTTCTTTTTTAGTGTGCCTGCATGCACTGTGTTAGTTGTTGTCTGATTGCTTATGGGGGCTCCCTGCAAATTCTTTAAGGTGTCACCTTACTTTCCTGCAGCCAGCCATATAGGGAGGTCAATAGTGGAACCGGCCCCTTTGGTTTCATTAGCCTGATCTCTGCTTCTCTGTTTTCAACAACAGGATGAGAAAAACCAAGTCCTGACAACGTATATCTGGTACAGACAGGTAAGAAGGCTGTGCCAATGGGAGCAATTTGCTCTCCTCCTTTCCTGACCAACCCCTTTGACCGAGCAGCTGCTCACCACTGACACCACATAGGTCTCTTGATTCCTAGGATGCAATCTTCCATTCACTGGACTCCATAGTCTCCCTCTGCTGCGCTGGCTTCTGCAGACTATGGCTAGGGTTCTGTACTGGAAAACTAGGCAGCATCTGCCATGAGCACTAAGCATTTGACAGCATAGAGAGGCAATTAAGCCCCATTTTTTTCCAATACAAGTTGCTCCTGGTGTTCAGACTTTGTTTTTGGCATCAGACTGTCTCTAGAGACAATGGTGTGCACCTCTGGGGGAGAAGTCACACCACTGCATTAATAGCACCAACATGACCCTGGGGCGCAAGCCTGGGCCAGGCTACCACATTGATAGTTTGTACAGCAATTTAGAATGTCACTATTCTGGGTACCAAAGGAAGAAGGAAGTAGCATAGGAGGGAAGACAAGAGTGCATGATGTGAGCAGCTTAGAAATAAAACAGGCCTCATCCTCAGAAGTGCAGATGGGCCAGGAGGCTTTATCTTACAATTGAAAAAAGAAAAGAGAAGCATGAAAAGAGGAAAAATGAACGATGGGGAGCATCTTGGCTCCCACCCAACACTGACAGAGGCTTTTACTTGGAAGTAAGGAAGGTATATTTATGCAGACAAGTAATGGTACAGGTTCAGAGCAGATACACTGCTTGAGAGTCACAATTTAGGAGCTAAAAAGCAGGGCCAGAAGTTCAGAACTGGACAGAAGTGACAGAGATGTCCCAACAAGATCCCCCACCTCTCCTGCTTTTAAAGATGAGGTGAGGCAAGGCAAGGCAAGGCGTGTTCACTCACAAGACTCGCTTGCCTTGTGGTGATGTTGAGCTTGCCAGCAAACACTCTGTTGGGGCAGGTGGGTCTGCTTCCATCTAAGAAGGTGCTTGGTTCTAGGTGACAAGACTGGACCCTCTTGTGTAAGCTTTTGTTCAGCCTCCCCTTTTGGCTGATCAAAGCCCCCCACAGCCTCCACTGAGGCTCTCCGCTCCACAGGAATCTCAGTACCCCTGCTCCCCCTTTCAAAGTGCAGAAATGGGGTGGAAAGTGAAAAATTCCTCTCCTCTAACCCAGGTTTGCACAGGGAGGAGGGGAAAAGAAAACTCAACCACAAGTTTCTTAAACAAAATAAAAATTTTCCTTCCTTCCTTCCTTCCTTCCTTCCTTCCTTCCTTAGAGACCAACTAAGCTCATACCAATAACAAACTTAGTTGGTCTCTAAGGTGCTACTGGAAGGAATATTTTTATTTTGTTTCAACTACGGCAGACCAACATGGCTACCTACCTGTAACAAGTTTCTTAAAGTTACAGTTAAACAGTTATATAGCTCTGTCTGTGCAAGTCCTGGCTGTCTAAGAGATTGGCAACTCTCCAGAGCCATTCTTTCCTCAAATCAGATCCCAGAATAGAATAGTTGGCACCTACCCACAAGTGGTTCAGCACAGCACCCCACCTACTTATTTCCATCTACCACTGTGTCAGATCCTCCCTTCTGTTTTGCAGCACTGGATCGATGAGTTTCTGCAGTGGAATCCAAGGGACTTTGACAACATCACCCAGATGTCTGTCCCTACTGAAGCCATCTGGGTCCCAGACATTCTTATCAATGAATTGTAAGTGCACCATCCTTCTTGGGTTCTCCCCCCCCCCCATCCTCTTTCCACATTGTGGAAGCCAAAATATGGGATGGAAGAGAATGTGAGGATTTATTTCTGTTCTCTCACCGTTCCTCCCTTCCCAAGCCAACCTCTCCACTTTGTATTCTTGACAATGCTTTTCCTCTGGCTTGCCCCTCTGTGTACTGTATATTGCAGATGGGGAGAAGGCTGAGAAATTGGGATGGTTCCAGTAGTGGAAAACTATAAACACTCATAATTACCCTTGCTGTGTTGGGCGTGGGATTCAAATTTTCTGAGGAGAGAGGGAGAGGGAGAGACAATGGAGGGGCAGCTGTGGAGCCGTCAATGCATACTTGGAAGAGAGGGAAAGAAGGAAGGAAAGGCGGGAGGATGGAGTTATTGTTCTAAACCACCCTCCTTCTATTGTGACCACTGGAAGGCCTAAGCAAGGATCAGAAAGCCGCTTTGGGGAGGAGAGGAAAATTCCCTTTCCGTATTCATGTTTGTAAGGTAAACAGCTTCATTGGACAATGGGTGCATTATTTTAATGGGTCATCACAAGAGAGAACCCACTTGAGGGCAGTGGCGTAGCGTGGGTTGTCAGCACCCGGGGCAAGGCAAGTAATTTGCGCCCCCTAGCCCGTGGATTTGCGCCCCCTAACCCGTGGATTTGCGCCCCCTAACCCATGGATTTGCCCTAACCCCAGATGTTGCGCCCGGTGCGGCCTGCCCCCCCTGCACCCCCACGCTACGCCACTGCTTGAGGGGGGAGGAGGAGTATTACAGGGTTCATAGGAAGCTGTTCAATACTGAGCCAGACCTATGGTCCATCTGTGTCTAGTGTGGTATAGCGGTCAGAGTGTTGGACTAGGATCTAGGAGACCAGAGGACAAATGAGAATCTAGGGTAGGAGAGGTGGAATGTGGTGGAGCGGCTAGAATCGTGAACAGGGAGCATGCTGCAATGTTTTGTTATCGGTAACCACTTGTAGCTCAGCATCTGGAATCTGGGATGGAGCAGTTCCATTGCTTGGTGGGTTTTGACTGCAGCCCAAATGGTTCATGTTCTCTCCCCTCACTTTGGCTCCCCCACTCTCTGTTTCCTGCAGTGTGGATGTGGGGAAATCCCCCGATATTCCCTATGTTTACATCCTCCATCATGGGGAAGTGCGGAACCTCAAGCCTGTCCAGGTGGTCACTGCCTGCAGCCTGGACATCTATAACTTCCCCTTTGATGTGCAGAACTGCTCTCTGACCTTCACCAGCTGGCTGCATAACAGTATGTGAGCAGTTGTGTTGATTTTGCCCTGTGGCTTGCTGCATGCTGGGAGAAGAGGCCATCTCCCCTCGACCTCCTCCCTGCAGAATAGGCTTGTCAATAGCTGCTTATTGTGATGGCTAAATGCAAGCATCATATGTACATGCTTCCTATCTCCAAGTAGCAGATACAGGAGCAAACTGTTAGAGGTGTGTGTCTCCCAGGAATAAAGCACTGAACGTAACTCACATCCACACCACGTTTCAAGCACTATGAGACCATTTAAAAGAATTCTGGGAGCTGTAGTTTGTTAAGGGTCCTGAGAGTTATTAGGAGACTCCTTATTCCCCTTCCAGAGCCACACTTCCCAGAGTGGTTTAACAAGCAATCCCTCTTCACAGGGAACTCTGGGAAGTGTGGCTCTGGAAGGGCAACAAGGAGTCTCCTAACAACTCTCAGGACCCTTAACAAACTACAGCTCCCAGAATTCTTTGGTAGAAACCATGACTGTTTAAAATGGTATCATAGTGCTTTAAATGTATGGCGTATATGTGGCTTAAGACAGACCCTTTTATGTGATCCAACTTGGCAGATACTATGGCCACCAATACCTTTTAAAGGAACCTGATTCTCACATAATCCCATTCTTTCAAGTGTTAGGCATGCACTCATCTTAGCTTGTTGAGTTGTGGCCCATTCATCTGGCATTGCAGTGACTAACAACAACAACAACAACATGTTTTTCCATCTATAAGACGCCCCCATGTATAAGATGCCCCCTATTTTGGGGGACTCAGATTTAAGAAAATGGGAGAGATGGTCCAGAGTATGATGCCTCCTAATTTTTGACATTATTTTAAAGGGAAAAAACCTAGTCTTATACACGGAAAAATACGGTATTTATATGCTGCCCATCTGACTGGGTTGCCCCAGCCACTCTGGGTGGCTAATATAATGGGCTCTCATTTTGGAACCTGCATCGTGGGGTTTTCATGTGTGGCCATCAGTCCAAAGTTATGTCTTTGATGGGACACACAGAAAGGTCATCAAATCACTTGGAGATGGGTGTAGCATGGAAAAGGGAGGGGATTCCTGCAGAGGGTGATATCTTTGGCACCCTCATCCTACTTTTCTTCCTGTCTTCTGTTCCTCAGTCCGGGACATTAACATCTCCCTGTGGCGGACCCCAGAGGAAGTGAAACATGACAAGAGTGTCTTCATGAACCAGGGGGAATGGGAGCTTCTGCACGTTCTCAGCCAGTTCCGAGAGTTCAGTGTTGGTGACAGCGACTTCTATGCTGAGATGAAGTTCTTCGTAAGAAGTTTTGGCGGGCCTGGGCAGGGGTGGTGGGTGGGAGCCAGAAACAGAATATTCAGTGCATATTATTTGTTAAAGAAGGCTGGAGGTGGAAGAGTGGTGCAAAGCTCTCACGATGAGAAGCTGCTGCTGCAGGTTTCTTGCTAGTTTTCAAAAGGAGGAGGGAGGAGAAATGGGTTTTCTCTAAACTGGAGTTACCTGAATCCAGAAGGGGAAATAGATGCTTCAGTATCAGAATGAGGAGAGTCAGTCTGCTGCAGGTTGTGACCTATACCTTATAGAAGCACAGGGTTGTAGCCAGTTAACTTCTTCTCAGCACAGACCTACTGAAATTCATGAGCCTAAGTTATCCATGCCTCTTAATTTCAGTGGTCTACTCTGAGTGTGGTGTGTCATTGGAGGCAAGCCACAGGAACTACAGCTCAGCTGAAACAATTCATTCAGAAAGACCAAAAGGCACCCCCAAATTTTTGTGTGATTTTTGGCACTGCTTGCCAAACATCATTCATCAACTTTGCCCTCACTCACCCTCACCCTCACCCTCATTTTCCCTCTTTTGTCCTTGGCCACTACATCATGTAGCAGCATTCAATTGCTTTGTGGCATTCTGCTCCAGGACTGCAGAACATCATGTTCGATGACTTCTTAGAAGGCTGAATTTCTAAGATATCATTAATTTCTCTTCCTGGTTTCCCCCTGAGCATTCCTTTCTTAAAATGCACATTCAGAGAAAATGGGGCCTCTTCCTGCAATATATCTCATAACTTATATATATTTTAAAATCATCTTACCCAGTGCTTTTTTTTAAGAGATAATGATGCTGGTACTCACCTTGAAGTTGTTACAGTAAGTGCCACACTTATTTTTTTTAAAAAACCTTTATTGGAAATTCAAAAAGTACATAATTATGTGTGCACTAAACATGGTGAGACTTAAATAAAAGGGAGAAAGAGAGAAAGAGAAACAGAACCTGTGTAGAAGGGAAAATAAAGGGGGGAGGGGAAAAACACACACCCAAAGCTGTATATTTTACAAGGTGGTTATTGTACTTCACGAGATCTTAACCTACTACAGTATTTGTAAGAATGGATACCATTCCCATTTTTTGGCGAGGGAAGGTACCAGTACTGTGTGCCCTTGATTACCCCCAGGAAAAAAAGCACTGACCTCACCAGATTCCCAACTTTGAAATATTATACTCAGCTTGGAGAGGTCTTGCAAACCCAGTGCGACTTTTCCTGAATTCCCTGCGTCTTGACTTTGGTGCTTTTCTAATATTATGAAGGAGAACATTTTGGGGCCACGTGTTGTGAAAACATGGGCTGTGGAATCAGCCAGCCCTGCTCCAGGGAAGGAAGGGTTAACCTTGCCTGACAGGCCGTTTTGCAGCAAGCAAAGGGCATAAATATTTCAGCAGCGGGAGGAAAGACTGGGCAGTGATGCACATCCCAAAGGACTCCTTGATGCCCCCCTGCCAGCTTAGCCAGACGCCTGGTGCCAATGGAGCCCTTGGCTTGTGCCACTTTGCAGTAGCTTAGGAAGCATTAAATGGGACGGTGAATTTGAGGGAGAGCCAGCCACTCATTAGAGCATGTCTCAGCTAGACCCAAGGCCCCTGCCTGATTCCTTGTGCCTTGGCAGGTGGTCATCCGAAGACGCCCCCTCTTTTACGCCGTCAGCCTACTGCTCCCCAGCATCTTTCTGATGGTCATGGACATTGTGGGCTTCTACCTGCCCCCTGACAGTGGAGAGAGGGTCTCCTTCAAGATCACCCTGCTCTTGGGCTACTCTGTTTTCCTGATCATTGTCTCTGATACACTGCCAGCCACGGCTATTGGGACCCCGCTGATAGGTAATAATAATAATTTTATTATTTATACCCTGCCCATCTGGCTTGGTTTCCCCAGCCACTCTGGGTGGAGACATAAAACATCAAGTGTTAAAAAACCTCCCAATACAGGGCTGCCTTCAGATGTCTTCAAAAAGTTGTGTAGTTCTTTATCTCCTTCACATTCTTTATCTCCTTCCACCGGGAGGGCACCACTACCAAGAAGGCCCTCTGCCTGGTTCCCTGTAGCTTCTTGAAATGAGGGAACCAGCAGAAGACCCTCGGAGGAGGACCTCAGTGTCTGGGCTGAGTGATGGGGGTGGAGACACTCCTTCAGGTGTACTGGGCTGAGTAAGATCACAGCAGCCCCATTGACAAAAAACATGAATGGGATGAATTGTGCAGCATGGCTAGTGGTGCCTTGCGTTCAGTCAGCTGTGGGATAAAACAAAAAAGGGTTAAGATGTGCTTGTGACATCAGCCCTATTATGATTAATTTTTATTTTATTTATTAATTGCTTTCCATACACAAAATGTCTCAAAAACTGACCTTCAGGTCCAGAAAAACCCCGAAACCCCAAAAGCAAAGGCTGAAAATGCTTAAATACATCAGGATATACAACAGCCTTGGTGTGCTCCATGGGGATTATTGGCAAGTTTGCTAGGCATGCCTTCCTGTTTTTGAGGGGTTTTTTGCTAGCAGTCCTGGGATTTGGGTCATGGCCAATGAACTGCACAGCTTGGGCTACCTACAGCATCATCTGAACGTTATTCCATGTGTGAGAAGGTGTGATTGAGGTGCAGATCTCGGCCCAAAGAGGAAAGGGAGAAAGAATCTAGGCTAAGAAATGTTAAAGGAGTTCTCACTGAGGGAGGATCAACAACCCCACACAGGGTTTTTGAGGAGCCCCAAAGGCTGAGCGGCAGTGGGAGATGAGGGGGTGTGAGAAATGGAGGGCTTGTTTCTGGTGCTAGAAGCTTTATCTCATATAATCTTTGAATGGGGAGGGACCCTGAGGATCATGCAGGAATATGCAGCTATCCCTTACAAGGATCGGACCTGCAATTTTGGTGTTATCAGCGCCACTCTCTAACCAACTGAGCTACTTAGCTCAGAAATGGACTTGGCTGAAGGTCATGGCTTTCCTCCAACAGGGGTCTATTTTGTGGTGTGCATGGCGTTGCTGGTCATTAGCTTGACCGAGACCATCCTCATAGTGCGACTTGTGCATAAACAAGATCTACAGCCTCATGTACCTGACTGGGTGAAGCGCTGGGTGCTGGAACGGGCCACCATCCTGCTCTGCATCCGAGACAGGAACACGTTTTGTCCAGTCCACACTCAGAGCTCTGACATCTCTGGGAACATGGAAAACAACGACAGTACAGGTAAGAGCAAGATCAAAGTCCCAAATGGGAATGCAAGCGTGCAAACACCCTGTTCAGATGGATGCCCATATCGAATGGTACATTATTGGGGATAGAAAGGCTAACTGAGTGAAAGCAAATGGAGTGCAGAGAGCGAGGGAGAAAATAGCTGCTAATATTTTACTGGGCAAACTGAACAAAAACAGGACATAATATGAGGAGAAATGAACAGAGAGGTTTGATCTTATTTATAGGCCTTGTGGACAGCAGGGGTAGACATGCAACCAAACATACAGGGGAAAATTTCCTCAGAACTACATAGCCAGGTGGCGCTGTGGGTTAAACCACAGAGCCTAGGACTTGCCGATCAGAAGGTCAGCAGTTTGAATCCCTGTGACAGAATGAGCTCCCATTGCTCGGTCCCAGCTCCTGCCAACCTAGCAGTTCAAAAGCATGTCAAAGTGCAAGTAGATAAATAGGTACCGTTGCGACGGCAAGGTAAACAGCGTTTCCGTGCGCTGGTCTGGTTCGCCAGAAGCGGCTTAGTCATGCTGGCCACATGACCCGGAAGCTGTACGCTGGCTCCCTTGGCCAATAAAGCGAGATTAGCGCCACAACCGCAGAGTCGGCCATGACTGGACCTAACAGTCAGGGGTCCCTTTACCTTTACCTTACAAAGCCAATCAGAACCTTAGCAAGGATCATGCCAACCTGGCTGGTTGCTAGACAACACCTCCTCCACTGCCACCTATCTTGATTGGCTGTCTGTCAGCTGCGGCCACCCTTAGGTTCCTAACCGAATGATCCTTGCTGTCATGTTAAGTTATTGAAATGATTGCGATGAGCGAAGTGGGGAGCTGTTGTGAACAGACCCAGGGCACTTAGGCTGGGACACAGCTCCCCAGTGTGTCCCTCATATTTGTTTCAGCTTTACCGACTATTTCCTTTACCTCTCTCCAGCCAAACTGAACCACTACAGCTGTGAAAGCACACGTGACTTCGAAGGAGGAGCAAGTGGTACTATGACCCAGCCACAAGGGGAGAGCTCACTGGTGGTTGAAAGTATCCTGCAAGAGATTGCAGCCATTCGCCAGTTTCTGGAGAAGCGGGATGAATTCCGTGACATTGCCCGTGAATGGCTGCAGGTGGGCTACGTCCTGGATGTTCTTCTTTTCCGGGCATACCTAGTAGCTGTGCTAGCCTATAGCATCACATTGGGCACTCTGTGGTCCATCTGGCAATACGCCTGAGACACACACCATACAAATGGGTTTGTCAAGCAGTTATGCTTGATGAGTCTTTTTGAGGTCTTTGGACTCATTGATATGTAGAACTAAGACCCAGGCTCTGAGGTACTGCTCATGGACATGCATCTTAAGATTGGTGGCTTCAAGTGTCTCTTAAGACTAGTCAATGTGTATCTATTTTGTTATCAAGGTGCAATACTTGCCTAAGTGGCTTGTGACCTGCCATCCCCACTTGTCTTACCTGCAAAAAAAGGGCAGAAGCACATGCAGTTGCTCCTAAGCAATGTTTGTACACATCCTAAAAATAAATACATACCTTATGATGCATGCCAGTTAAAAACAAATTCCGATTCTGGCTCCAAATTGGATCCCAGAAGGGGAAAGGAAGATGAGTTGCATGGAACTGATTTTATTTTTTTTACCCTACCCTAAATCCAGTCTTCCTGCTTTCCACCCCAATTCTACATTTTCATTGCCAACGCTCCATTGCAGAGCACATTTCCCACCTCCATCTCAGCGCAAAGGAGCTTCATCCTGGTGGCCAAGCTATTTTGCTTTAACTAGCCCTGTCAACCCGAGAATATGCCAAATATGGATAGAAATCTTGCAGTGGAGCTTGCCTAGGATTGCCAATCAAAAGTTGGCAGTTCGAATCCCCGCGATGGGGTGAGCTCCCATTGCTTGGTCCCTGCTCCTGCCCACCTAGCAGTTCGAAAGCACGTCAAAGTGCAAGTAGATAAATAGGTACCGCTCCAGCGGGAAGGTAAATGGCGTTTCTGTGTGCTGCTCTGGTTCACCAGAAGCGGCTTAGTCATGCTGGCCACATGACCCGGAAGCTGTATGCTGGCTCCCTCGGCCAATAAAGTGAGATGAGCGCAACAACCCCAGAGTTGGTCACGACTGGACCAGGGGTCCCTTTACCTTTCCCTTACTATACAAAGAAAGTTTCACAGTGGAGAACCAAAACCAGGGTCACATCTAGTCATTTGCTACAATCCTTTCCTCCCTGCTGCATCTGTTTACTGGGTTTGAGGCCAGTTGTTGCTGAAGACTATGTTCTACCAGCACTTTCTCTCCCTCACCCTGATGCCATTTCTTATTGGGGACTATATTTTTCAGACGTCTTGAAATGTCTCAGACATTTGCTGCCAAGGGTGCATGATGCTCAGACTGTTTCCCCATTTTGTAAATAATGTTCCTCCCCACCTGTACAGTAACTAGCTGCTTGCATTAACCTTTTCACCTGAGCCATCTGTAAAGCAGGCAGCTTCTTTTCTCGTGGTTCATCCATTTGTTGTGCAATAAACTGGGTGTTTCTTAAGTTAAATAGAATGTGCCGGAGTTACTCATTACAGCCAGAAAGGAGGTGGGGGCTATGGGCAAGGAATGAAAGGGCATGGAAGACCCCACGGTTAAGTATCTGGAGAAGGTAAGACTGGTTCTTCTTCTTTTTTTAAATCAACATTGATTCAGCATTGATTCACTCATTGAAAACACTCATCCCTGGCTTGGGGAAAATGCAAAAACATTCCTGCATGTGATAGAGCACTAGAAGGTATAGAGAAGATAAGGTGGTAGTTTCCACTTGGTCAGTTTCTGTTGGTGTGGGAATGTGTAAATCCTAATCTAGAGGTTCATAGCTGTCCACAAGTCTCAATGAAATTAGCAGAACATGTTAGTCACCTCCAGCTTAAATCCCATTGATTTCAATGGAACTTAAGTCAACTATTTTCTATCAGTTGTGTTCAGTAACTCAAGGATACATCTTCTATCCAGATGCCATGGACTGGTGGGATGAGTGGTGGGAGGCACCAGCTGGGGAACCCCGAAGGGAACCCCCAGGGGAAGAAAGCTCAACCAGGGGATTGATGGTGGGATGACAATGAGTGGTCAGAGAGGGAAGAGGGAGTAGACTGGAAGGAGGAAGTGTCAGAAGCTGAAGAGGTAACAGGGTTTATTGAACAGGAAGAGGCTGTGGCAGAGCACAGTTATGATTCAGAGGCAGAAGCAGGGCAGTGGGGGGGGGGGAGGCTGAGTAAAGGGTGCAGGCTGCTGAAGAAGCCAGGGAATCTTCCCCTCCTGTTGTGACCAGCTCCATCTCCACCATGTTTCCCAGAACACACAGAGATATGAAGAGGATGGAGCAAAGAGAGACAAGGGGAAGGAATTGGGGGAAGGTGGGGACCTTTAATCCCCACAACTGCCTCCTTGGGACAAGACCTACTGGGAATAGTTGCTGCGATCACTAGGCCTGCACTGTTTTAGTTTCTTTGAATAAAGAGTTAACTTCACAGACACCAGTGTTTTTTTTATCGCTGACCTGCTCTGGCTCCTGACAACAGTGTAGAAGGTCAGTCTAGTATTATTACTACTTAAGAGTTATTTATCTATGACACTATCCCAGGCACAACTGTTTTTACACAGCCCCCTCCTTCTGATGTATATTAATATTAATGAAAATTAACAATTGATTCCAAATAGAATGAAGCCGGGATGTTTCTTTGGTTCCCTGGTCCTTTCTCTCTGTATATAGCTATGAACTAGCGTCCTCCCACTTCTGCATGCCAAGAAAAACTGTGTAACATGAAAACTTTCACAATCTTATAGCGGCATAAAATTGATCTGAGCAAAAAGCGCACCTTACCATTTCTTCTCTCATTCACGTTGTGGGATGAAATCTGAAATCCAAAGCAAACTGTTCTGAGGGGGATTTTTCAGCACCACGGACAGAGCCCCAAGCTTTGCCGTGTGTTGCCCTGAAGGTGTCTCTCTATCCTTTTAACTCAAATCAGTCGTCAAATGCCTGTGGAATAGGCAAAAGCACACCCACCCCACACAAAGTTGCTAAGCGGTGTGTGTGTGTGTGTGTGTGTGTGTGTGTGTACGTACAATAGCTGCGTGGGCACTTCACACCGCAAGTCCACAACAAAGCTCAAAGGAATGAAAAGCAGAAAATAATAAGCAGCTCACATGGACTTGAAAATACCAAACAGTAGCTGGTCTCAATAATGGCTCAACACCTACACACTTGTCCATCTGTCACTTGGCAAATATCATTGCAGATCTCATGGTGCCCCACTCAAACCTCTCTGGGTCTCTGTTGCTGCAGAAGGGAACCCATCCTTGACTCATCCCTTTGCAAGGAATAATAATGAGTGCACATCACCCATCCAGACTTTTCTTGGGCATGGTGCTGGTGTGTGTGTGTGTGTGTGTGTGTGTGTGTGTGTGCATAAACATTTTCCCCGAATGCATCTATCCAAAAGGAGCTGCATGCTGGCAGTGTCAATCTGCTATTAATATAAGACAAGGACTTGTCAGAAATTGTATTTGGGTGGAGGGTATAGAAAGCGGTTGAGTGATCATCTTGCAAAATGTTACGAAAATAAAAAAATTCAAAGCAAGGACCTGGAGAACGTTGGCTTATAAACCTGTGCATTGGAGCTTCCATCTGTTTCATGGAATAGATGCAGATCCCATCCAGCCATTCCTCACTATCACCTCTTTGCAGAGGATGGCCTTATGGTGTCACCTCTTTCTTGTATGTCACCACCAGCTCAAAGCTCCAGCTGAAGCAAATGAAAAGGGAAGCATGCTTTATTTGTGCGGACTGCCAGAAGTGGTGTCCACCCTGCCAAAAACTTTCATCAAAGTCACAAGAGGCAGATGCTGAAAAGTGGGTGCATTTTTTTGGTGACAAAATATGTTTTTCAGGCATGGTATATATTGCCTATGGAACTTGTTGCCATGCAATGCCTGTTTAGCCACTTGCACAAATACTGCGTGGGAGATTAAATGAATACCTACAAGCCCACTTGGAGATTTAGCAACCTCTGTATTGAAGGGAGGTTCTGACAAGGTGATATTAATACCCATCCCATTGGCCTCATGGTATGCAATTAGCTACTGTCAGTATGTTGAAATAGTTGGGCTATAGGTTTGTGACAGCTAGGTATTACATCACATCTCTGATGGTTTATATGTACACCTAACATGTGCAAACAACATGTACCCCAGAGTTACATGCATGTAACCAGCATGCACCCAGTGACAAACCCAGGTTTGTTTCCATGTAATGTGTGAAATGGTCCTGAGCCAGCATGCCTCTGTTTTCCTGGCAGTCTAGTAGCAAAGGGCAGGGGAGCTTCCCCAGTTGAACAGGCCTTTTCTCCGTTAATGGTTTACCCTGCGGGCTTCACAGATTGACCATCAAGAACTAGTATGTTTGAAGGGTTTCTGCACAGGTTGAACCTTCAGATCCAACTTTCAACTCAACAAGCTAGATGTTCTACAGAAGGACTGGTATGAATTAGAAGCCACTTGAGATGAGATAGTGTCTAGCACTGACAAGATTCCACATGGTACTTGGATCAGTTTAGCTTGAGGACTCTTAAGTCCTTCCAACGCCTGCTGAGCACCGGGCTGCGATGTTGACCATCCCACCTGCAAGAAAAAATATCAGCGTGACTGGCAGGTGGTAACCAGTATGGTGCAAGTGTGGGATCTTGGTAGCAGGGTTCGCAATAATGTGCTGATGATCTGTAAGTGGCTGGCTATTGATGAGGTGTCCAGCTAAAGAGTTAGTAAGACACTAAATCAGCCCCATTGATCCTAGCGAGATCGATGGTGCTACAGACCTGATCACTGCAACGGGCAATTAACAACCGCTGGAATGAGCTGCCTTCATGTAACATCAAATGCTTCAACAGACAAATCCAATCGCCACATCGATCTGGCCCTTCCTGGTGCCGTGACAAGGTGTGTGTGTGTTCCGTGTGTACATTCAAAAAGCAAGTGTTGGAGTAGAGAATGTACAGGCACCTGAATGCATGAGAGGCACACCCATTCACATCTCACCTGAGCGCCTTTTCCTTAAGGAGTATGCTGGGTGGATAATGCCTACAGCTAAATCGAGTTTTGGGCCTCCTCTATTTACTCCACTCTGCATTTTAGGGGAAAGCTCAGCTGTCTGGGTTTCGTAGGCTATCCTTTATCAGTCTGTTCACATTTTTAGACAAATGATTGAAGCTATTATCAAAATTTACTACTCAAGATAGCAAAAACTGGGTTTCTTTCTGTGTGCGTGTTTGGGTGGGCCTGTGGCCTTGCATCACACTTGCATACATCACTCTGTCGCTGAGTCCTCCTCTGAATTTGGGGTTAGCATTTGGGGACATACGTTTAGCTAACAGGGATTTGAATGGATTCATTTGGTAGTAATGCTAATTAGTGATTATCCGAGTTGCCTGGCTAGTAGTCTCTGACTCCTAAAAGGCTTTTTGGGAGAAATGTAATGGGTCTAGATTCAGTGTTAAGACTGAGACTGAAATGAATTTGGAGTGAGGATAGTTTGAACCTACCTTCATCAGAACAGATAAAAGGTGTCCTCAGTGCTATTTTTCTAGAAAAATAGGTGCTGGAACTCACCACGAACACCTCCTTTGTTCTCTTTTAATGGCAACGGTGCCTAGCTGAGAGATGCTGGAACTGTGTTCTAGTGAGTTCTGGCTGAAAAAAAAGCCCTGTGTGTAAAGAAGAAGAAGAAGAAGAAGAAGAAGAAGAAGAAGAAGAAGAGGAGGAGTAGTTTGGCCTTGATATCCCGCCTTTCACTCCCCTTAAGGAGTCTCAAAGTGGCTAACAATCTCCTTTCCCTTCCTCCCCCACAACAAACACTCTGTGAGGTGAGTGGGGCTGAGAGACTTCAGAGAAGTGTGACTAGCCCGAGGTCACCCAGCAGCTGCATTTGGAGGAGCGGGGAAGCGAACCTGGTTCACCAGATGACAAGTCCACCGCTCTTAACCACTACACCACGCTGGCTCCCTGAATATGGCACATAGATACGGTACATTACAGCAATACTGCGGTTTAGTTTTCAAAATCTTTCACAAAGGAAATGTTGAAAAGAACAATTTGGGATTGAAATGTAGAAATAAAATGTGTGCTGAATCTTATTTTGTAAGGTCAGGCACATTGAAAGAAAGGAGCACTCAGGTTGGTTGGTGTGTTGTTGCACCTACATGAAATATCCTTGAATGACTCTATGGTCTTGAGGAGAGTTTTCTGCTAAGCCAGATTTGGCCTGTGGTGATAACAGGGTTCTTTTGCCTTCTCCCACAACTCGCTCCATCAGCTGTCAGCCTGGAGATGATGCCTTCTTCTCTAAAAGATCTGAAATCAGATCCAGCCTCCCATCCTTTTTTTGCCTTATTTTCTGTTTCAGAGCCTTCCTCTGCAGTGGGGTGGCTTCTTGGACAACCACAGATGTCATATTCAGCTTGGGTCAGTTTCCTGAGCCACGTGGTCTTCTAACTTCTATGGCGCCTCTTGCTCACCTGTCCTCTGCTTGCACGCCCTGTGAGATGGGTTGAGCTGTGAGGAGCTGGCTAATGCATGGTGCTGCTTTGCAGCTGGAGGTAGGATGCAAAGTACCTTGGTTCCTTCTGGCTGATCCCTCCAGCAGACTGCCTCCACATTTAAATCCTCCTTTGCAGGATGTTCCACTCCTGGGAGTGCATTTGTGTGGAGAATGCATTTAGCCTGTTGTTTTCTAGCATGGAGCCCTGAATTTGCAACTGTGTAGTTGCATCTGCACAAACCACTGATCGAGGTGGCAGTAAACAACCCAGATTATGTCTTATGTTCTCTGTGCAACTGTGTTTCAGGAGGCTGCAAGGGTTGCATCCTGCACAGGAGGATTTTGACAGATGTGACAAATACCTTCCTTGAGAAGAGAGTGGCTTGTAACATGATGTGTCAACTGGCGCCTTCAGCAAGGCATGAGCATTTTGTGGTCTGTCCACACGATGGCAGCCTAGCCCAGTGATTCCACTGTACACAAGCTTCCAAACAGAGAAGGGATATAGATCTTCCACAGCAGGTGTTCACATCTCTCCCGGACCTCACCCCTACCATACCCCACAGAGCAGAGTGGGAAGAATCAGGATGGTGGCGGTGGTGGGGTGTGTGTGCAGCTTTTGATCTGTGGGGCCTGCAAAGGAAGCCAGCTGAGGAGCTTGTTGAACAAATCCACAAGTGGCGTTTGGGGGACGTTATGTTTTTAGGCATGGAAGGACTGGTTATTAGCAGAATCTATACCAGGGCATGGTCAATTGTTGTCACTTGGGCTTCTATGCTCTTGTTCTCTAGCCCTGGAGATGGCAATGATATTGTGAGGTAATACTACTTCAGTAAATGCCTTCATACGATGCCAAGATCTGAGAAGAGGGCTTCTACATCCGACAGATGATTGATCAGAAGCTTGAAATGGAGTTTAACTCTATTTGGGAGGAGTTAAGCGATTGCAGTAAAATCAACAAGAAAAATGACTCGAGTGTTGGTAGTCTGAACCCTGAGGACCCTAAAGTCAAAAGCCCCACTATAAACACACTGTGCTTCTTCTAGGTTTGCCAAATATTTGACTGGAAATTTACACACACACACACACACACACACACACACACACTGTGCTTTTTCTAGGTTTGCCAAATATTTGACTGGAAATTCTCTCTCTCTCTCTCTCTCTCTCTCTCTCTCTCTCTCTCTCTCTCACACACACACACACACACACACACAAAATAATACTCTTAAATAGATAGGATGGAGCTTACTTCCTGGTAAGTTTCTGTATTGCAATTGTAGGCTTAAGATGTAAACCAGAGAAGACCTGCGGTTCTCAGCAAGGAAACAGTATGATGACAAGTTAGGAGTGTGTGTGTGTGTGTGTGTGTGTGTTCATGTTGAAAATTTAAAGGAAAGGTGGGCAAGGGTACTGAGGTCTCCCGCAATCAAATGATGCTTCTGTAAGGCATGTTTGGCTGCCTGGGCCTGGACGCAGCCGCAAGGCTCTCCGTTGCTACCAAGCCAGGAGCCATTTTGACTGCACAGAGCCACCGATCATGTCTATATAGCTCATCAATAATTTAAAGGGTAAACAACACTTTACATTAAGCGACACTAATTACCCCTGTAGATCCCACATAATTAACGTTTAACTGCATTTTAATTTTTATGGGAGTCCTCTACCCCCTCGGCCCCCACCTGCACATTACATTGGCTTGTACCCAAAGACTCCACACATTCCAGGCATTGCCCTAGCACCACCATCAAAGGAGGCTGCCCCTTTCTCTCACCCAAAGATTGCTACTGTTATTGGCACCTGTCTGTCTTGAGAGACGAGGGAGAGTGCTTGTGGTGGTGAAGTCAAACTGCTGCATTAGCAGCACTGAAGCAACCTCCTTGGGGCGCAAGCCTGGGAAGTGTGTATGAAGGTCCTGGGCTGCCCAGATGACAAAAAACCCCTCTCGACCTCACTGATGTCGTCCAAAGGAAAGCAGAGCAATGTGTTTGGCATCAGCTGGGCTGCAGGAGTTGCCAGAAGAAGACATTCAATGTCTCATCCAACTACCTTAGGGACTCCACATTGGATTTCTGTTGGGTTAACTCCTTAGCCTTTTCCCACAAGGCAGCAGAGGTTTAGCACCAGCGTTTTCCTTCTCCTAGATGGGCTCCATTCTCAGGTTGACGAGCCCGATTTGCCCCACCCTTACCTCTACAGCACATGCAAACACCACCTTCTGGACCATTGGACCCATTACTGGTCACATCCACTCAATCTTCCAGAGCCTGTCTTTGCATGCAGCAGAAGTCCCTAACTCACGGAGGGTTTTAGAACCAATGGCTACCTTCACCTGGTTTAGCCGTCCAGTCGAAGCCGTTTCTGGGCTGTGGCTGCTGTTGCATGTGGACAGCTTCTCGGAGCCTCAGGTAAGAGTTGAGTGCAGGCTGGGGACCAAAGGTGGACAAGGACTCCAAAGGAGCCTGATGTTTTCCCCCACCAGAAGTACTAGTAAAGATAAAGGGACCCCTGACCATTAGGTCCAGTCGTGGCTGACTCTGGGGTTGCGGCGCTCATCTCGCTTTATTGGCCAAGGGAGCCGGCGTCCAGCTTCTGGGTCATGTGGCCAGCATGACTAAGCCACTTCTGGCAAACCAGAGCAGCACACGGAAACGCCGTTTACCTTCCCGCAGGAGTGGTACCTATTTATCTACTTGCACTTTGACGTGCTTTCGAACTACTAGGTTGGCAGGAGCAGGGACCGAGCAACAGGAGCTCACCCCATCGCAGGGATTCGAACCGCTGACCTTCTGATAGGCAACTCCTAAGCTCCGTGGTTTAACCCACAGCGCCACCCGCGGCCACCCGCGTCCCTTACCAGAGGTACTAGCCCTCCCCTAACACCCCATACACTCTGATCGCTGCTGTACAAAGCAGCAATTCTTAAAGTGGGTTCCAGCTGCTCTCTGCATGCCCAAGGCTGGCCCAGGACAGTTTGGCATCAAACAGGGCACAATCGGCTGGGACGCTTTCCTGTGCACACCCCAGTTGAGATGAATGGGAGCCACATCGTAGGACCCCAGCAGCTGTTTCCTTTTGAGTCAGGCAAGCCGGGTCCCGCATGTTGGCATAAAAGGCATACGAGCTCCAGCAAAGGGTTGTACAGTTTGCATCTAAATAAAAGGAGCGCAAGCACTGCAGTTAATGTAGTCAGTAAATAAATAAAGGAGGGCTTTAAGCTTAGGGTACAGCAATCAGTTTAGAACTACAGGATAATTAACCCAGCAGGGGGCCGGAGCAGCCTATAGTCAGGTTTAAATGAACGAGTTCACTTTCATTGAGGCAGACTTGCTCAGCTCCCCAGGGAGTATAAAAATACGCTGGGGGAAGAGCCGGTGAAAGACACCAAGCAGAGGCGCGTGCAGGGCCAGAGCAGGCCTAGCGGACCACCGCCCTCACCCCTCGAACCCAGAAGAGCTCTTCTTCCAGAATTCCTTGGCTAAATAAATGTGGCTGATTCTGAAGCATGAAATCCCGCACTCCTTGCTTAAGCATTTCACACCACCTTTGCCTCTCATCATCCTGAGCGAAACTGTCATGGCTGCCATGTTTGCCAACATTATGTGACTGAGCTCCCCTCCCCCCCAAAAACCCCCACATTTTTAATGCCTGGGGGTGTATGCTGTGCCATAGAAGTCCAAACAGGGGTCTAGAAGCATATCTGAGGTGGGCAGCAGCTAAGCTTGTACATCCAGGGTGGAGAAACTCAAGCTGAGGGGAGCATTCAAATAAAGCACACTTATTGCCCATGAAATGCTCCTACCACTGCTAATGAAACGATGAGCCTGAGGCAGTTTTTAAGTCACCTCCGCCAAATGAGGAGTGCTGGGCTTGCCTCAATTTATCCCCCAGGGGGCAGACTGTAGTGAATGATACGGTTTGAATGGACCTGTTTGGTCATAACAAGACCCAAGCAAGGCCCATTGACTGGTTGGGGAATCTCTAGACCTAGGCCTGCCAGCCAAAGGCCAATCTATAGGCAGGCCTGCAGTCCTCCCCAATTGGCTGCTGGATCTCTAACCAGGCCCATGGCCAGGCTGCAGTGCTGCCTGACCATTTCAGGTAAGCGGACTTATATTGAGTCAGATGATGGATCCAGCTGGCGCAGTATTGCTTGTGGGATGTGAAACACAAGAGCAGTCAAGTACAACATTCCTAGAGTGAACATGTTTACACATGGGGAGGAATATTTGTCCAGCCAGCAGGTAAACTTCCTGTTTCCTTCTGGGCTGGGACAGACTTCCTCTGCATGTGACTAGAGGTGGGCGTGGCCTCACCTGTGCAGGTAATGACAAAAGCACAGAGCAGGGCAGTCATCTCTCTCTCTATGACTACATTCATCGAAAAGCAACATCTGCTTAGCCAAAGATGCTCTCTTGGCTTCCAGCCAAGAGGGATTGTCTCCTTATGAGATAGTTTCCAGGTGTATGTTACTTTTCTAAGCTAAGTCTGCCTTCTGGGATCCGATTGTAAACAGAATGTGAGTAAACTCTTATTATACTTTTATAGAAGACTGTGTCATGTCTTATATTTTATGAGGGAATAAGGGGAAAATACCAGAACGGTTATTATAGAGGCTTTAGCGAGCTTGAGCAAATGCATCCGCTGTGCAAGTTTAAAAAGGGGAATGTTACTCTGCAAAATTGTGAACTTGTTAACACAAGTTGGAAAAGCTATAATCAAACAATATATCCTCTCCTGCATCCCTGAACATTCCCACATTGCTGACACTGACTGGCAGAAATGCTCCAGGGATTTGGGCAGGGCACATTGCCACTGAGCAATGGTCCTTCTCCCTCTCCAGTAGCCCTCAGCCTCACCAAGGGCATCACTGGAGTCAACCTCCTTTCTTGCTACTGCACACCAAATATAGACTTGCCACTCCATGTTGCCCGAAGGATTTTTCTTTCGGACGTGATTTTGGAAGTGCCCGCTTGGGTGAAAAGCAGCCAAGATTATTTCAAAGAAATGGGGAAGGGCTTCTGGGGGCCAGCAACATTTTTGCTGCAAATGGGCAGGGGGAGAAAGGTCTTCCTGCTGAAAACTTGAAGTGCTCTTGAGGTCCTTGCCAGGGCAGCTCTCCAAGCAATGATTCTGCCAAGCTGAGGGGAGAAAAAAATCTCATGGGAGTAATTCGGGCACATCTTTGCTTTGCTTTTCACCAAATAAACCCCAAATAGAACTATCCTCCTCTAATCACATGTTTGGAGAAAATGCTGTTCCTTTTCCTGGATGGATTGGCTTTCAAAAAAATATATCCAAAATTGCTCAAAGTGATGAACAAAATGCATGGAACCATCACACACAAAGTTTTAAACAATCCAAGAATAAAAGCCACATGTTACAACATTACCAGAAAGAGGAGGTATATTGCCAGCGGTTTTTTCATCTGGACAAAAAGGCAGATCTTTGGACTTCATCTGTTCCCAGACAACATCTCACTGGGAATCTTGTGGGACACCCTTTATTACAGATGGCCACAGCTCAACACTCTTCCACATTTTGTGACAGGGTGATTTGGCTACCCAAAATGCCCAGTCCAGTTCATTTTTCCTTCTGTCGCTGAGTTGCCCCTCCAGAGCTGTGGGGCAGCTGAGCCTATCTATAAATATAGGGTTTTAAGCCGCCACAAAGCTTCTCCTGGCTCACATTGTCAGGGTCCCCTTTCTATCCATTAGATCATATCTGGGTCAAAGAGCACAGAAGGGGGGAAAAAGCCCCCCTGCCACACAATGTCTATTCAACCTCAGGCTCTATTCACTCAGGTCTTTTCCCCCCACAGCCAAGGACACGTGACCCTCCTCCCTGCTCCTTAGCCTAAGCCCCTACCTTTTGATGTTCGACAGCAGAAAACTGCAATTAAATGTTGTTCTCAAGATGATGCCCTAAAGTAAGCTCGGGTGAGAGTCATTCAAGCAGGGAGCCAGCAACACAGATGCAAGTTTGGCCGGGGGCCAGGGGGCTGTGGAGAAAGAGAAGAGGAAACCCACAGGAATCCTGAACTTTGTTTAGCTATTTGGACCTGTTTGTTTATGACATTCGTTTTGCAAAGAAAGTGACATCTGGAGAAAGCAAAGGAGGTTCTTCAGCACACAAGGGATGATGAAGGGTTGTGCAGATATTCGTTGCGTCCTATGTATGTTTATTTAGAAGTAAGTCCACTGCTCAAATGATTGGGCAGAGCAGTTACTGTTTTCAGAAAGCTACAGGGGCAGCCCAGATAGCGATGCAACTGTGAGGAGTCACAGGGTGTGGCTTTCAGATTTCACAAAAGGTCTGCTATATTCTGTTCAAAAAGCCTTAACTTATTGAAGGACAGATCCTGAAGCTTAGGCTCCAATACATTGGCCACCTCATGAGAAGAGAAGACTCCCTGGAAAAGACCCTGATGTTGGGAAAGATGGAGGGCACAATGAGAAAGGGACAACAGAGGACGAGATGGTTGGACAGTGTTCTTAACATGAGTTTGACCAAACTGCGGGAGGCAGTGGAAGACAGGAGTGCCTGGCATGCTCTGGTCCATGGGGTCCATGGGGTTACGGACATGACTAAATGACTAAACAACAACAACAACAAGCCTTAACTGCATTCAGTAGGACATGGACCCAAGTAAGCACAGATAGGACATCAGCCAGAGAGAGGAGGACCAAATTGTATTGGACATTACGGTTGCATTTTATGGATATTATCTACATTGTTTATTATGTTGTAAACTGCCTGTTGACTATGGGCGGCATATGAATGTCTTAATACAGGAATAAAAGGTGACACTTAAAGCACAGGACCATATTGCCTGCTCTGGAGAACATAAGGGACTTTCCATTTGCCTATCTGCTGAGCCCCCATTTTCAAATACCGTCTTTGTTCTGCCTTCCAGAGCATTGGTGAAAAGGTGCTAGATGCTCTCCTTTGGACACTTTGGCACCTTACAAGGTGGAGTGCGCTGAAAGGGGGCTCCCCCTATTGGCCTGGATGTTTTTCTGCTGACTTTAACGCAGTACTAACACGAGGGAAACCGTTTAATCCATCATTACAACATCATCGGGGAAGCCATTTTGGAGAACGTCTAAACACTTTCTCATATTAGAGGATGCATTTCAAAAATTAAAAAGGAAGCCTGTTCAGAATATTTAAACATGTATATTACTGTCAATTGTAGAAACTGAAGATTGTTAACATTTACTAGTATGTGTTGATAATCCTTCCACTAGCCATGGCAGCATGGAGCTCCCATCCCTCACCCAGGAGTTCCTCATTACTAGCCATGATTGCACTTCTTCTCCAAGGGTTGGTGGTTCCAAAACTTTGCTTTCCTAAAGACCAATTGAAAATGACAGACCACTGAATGATACGTTTTTTGCCTGTGGTAGCAATTGTGATGTTCTGTGCTAGATGCTGTATGATGTTTAATTGTATTTTAATTGCTTCTTTTATTTCTTACGTTGTATTTCATTATATTACCATTCACATTCCATAGATGTCAAACTGTACTATACCATAAAGAACAACATAAGAAACAAAGGAAGCAATAAAACACAGTAACAAATTCAGTATATTTAACATGGACATGCTGTGGACCACATGAACAAAGCATGGGCCACCATTTTGGAATCCATGCACCAGGGTGTTTTGGAGTCAGATTAACGTTGCACATTCCAACCTGGACCCACCTGTTTACCCCATTGCCCCACTACCAAGCCTTCTTATGAGGAGTAGTTGAGGGAGTTGGGAATGTTTAGCTTGGAGATGCGAAGACTGAGAGGTAATATGAGAGCCATCTTCAAATATCTGAAGGGTTGTCACATGGATGATGGGGCAAGCTTGTTTTCTGCTACTACAGAGGGTAGGACCAGAATGAATAGGCACGAATTACAAGAAATGGGATTCCAAATGAACACCAGGAAGAACCTTTTGACAGCGAGAACTGTTTGACAGTGGAATAATAATAATTAGAATTAGAATTAGAATTAGAATTAGAATTAGAATTAGAATTAGAATTAGAATTAGAATTAGAATTTATATACTGCCCTATACCCAAGGGTCTCAGGGTGGTTCACAGAATAAAATCAAGATATAAAACTACAAAATACCTAATAAAAATAAAAACAACAACCCAATAGCCCCTCCAACCCGCAACCCACATTTTAAAAGGGCATAGGATATAAATTGGATCAACCAAAGGCCTGGTTAAAAAGGAACATTTTTGCCTGGCACCTAGAAGTGTATAATGAAGGTGCCAGGCGAACTTCCCTGGAGAGAGCATTCCATAGATGGGGAGCCACTGCAGAGAAGGCCCCGTTCTTGTGTTGCCACCCTCCGGACCTCTCGAGGAGGAGGCACATGAAGGAGGGCCTCAGGAGATGATCTCAGGTTCCAGGTAGGTTCATATGGACTCCATTGGAGGGTGATGGACTTTATTAGAAGTTTTTAAACAGAGGTGGGATGGCCACCCATCATGGATGCTTTAGTTGTGATTCTTGTACTGCAAGGGGTTGGACTAGATGATTCTTCGGGGGATCCTTCCAAGTCTACAATTCTATTATTTGAAGGCATTGCCAGAGTGCGTGGGGTGGGAGAGGACATTTGGAATGAGGCAAGTGAGTTCATCATATGTAACCAATCCTGCCACCCCAGCAGTAGGAATAAAATAAAATAAAAATAAAAATGCAGGGAGCCAAAGGAAACACAGAGGCAACAGGTATCAACGACTGAATTAACTTTATTGGTTTTTTTTTTCCTAACTGCAGATTCAAGGTATACAACTGAACATTGCTATTTTCCTTATGAGACTTATAAATAAAAATACAAAAAATGTCCACTACAAAAAAATCTACTGTTAGTAGGATGTAAAAAATATTCTCTTTGCTATAGAAGGCACAAACTTCACTTAGTGACAAATGGAGAGAGAAAAAAACCTGCAGCAGTAAATTCTTTAATTTTTTTTAAACCTTTTCTTAATTTTTTTTTTCCTCGCCAGAAACACTGAAGATTTTACAAAGGACCACACCTGCACCCAACACAGAAGGACAGATGCAGAGGCAGACAGCGGCAACTAGTGGGTCGGGGGGGGGGACATCACAACTTTTTAATCAGGGTGGGGGAGGGAATCTGATTTATGGTGTGTGTGTGTTTGTGTGTGTTATCTTTAAGCTAAATGTGTCTGTGACTCTAGAGGAACACATAACGAGACTCACAAGCAGCACTGCAAAGGAACAAATGGAAGAATATTTTGTACAGAGGAAAAAAAATACACAATGGAGGAAGGGTTGGGGGTGGGAAACCCCAAATCGAAACATAACAACAGCAACAACAATTAAAAAAAACAAAAACAAATGGGCACCTTCTAACGTTAGGCTAACAGGAGGTGCTGAGGTAGACAGAGCCAGGACAGCAATTAAAAACACTATTTATTCATTTTTTAATACGAAGCAATCAAACTGGCACTTGTGCTGTCACAACGTTAAGAGACAAGCAAAAAAATAAAACAAAAACAAAAACAAACCAACAAAAATTAATAATAAGCTTTTAAATTTGCTTGGTCCAGAAGGACAACAATTGGTCCTCAGTGCTATAATATATATTTATATATATATATATTTTATGAACATAAAACGTCATGGAGACATAGCATGGCTTCTTAGCCTCAAAAGATCATGCATACTTTTAACACTATGTAAAACAAACACCAAGACACACGCCCAGATATTGGCACCCTAGGGTGCCCAGGGATGTCATGGCAGCAGGGGGAGCAAATGCGGGTGAGAAAGTTCTCCAGGCCCAGGCAAGATCAGGAGACTCATCCAGACTCTTGTTGAATATGGACGGTAAGCTTCCTCTGCCTCCATTAATTATCCATTGCCCACATGATGCTCTCCTCCAAATCACCAACTTCCAACACTTTGCTCTCCCTCAGTCCAGGTTCTGTCATACCTATCTCCTGTCGTTGTGTGGGAAAATCCAGATCGAGGGAGGGGAGAAGGTGGGAAGGCAGCAGTTTGGAGGAGAACATCATATGGGGCAAGAGAGAAGGAATGGAAGCACATGACGCGTTTCCTGTCCACACTGAATGGCAGTATGGATGAGCCCTCAGATTCTCTCTCTGTCCCCACCCTGCAGCTTACGATGGTGGGCGACTGAGCGAGAGAACCTCACACCACAACAGAAGAGCAAGCTTTCAGGGGGAAGGGGCTGCTGGGTGGGTGGGTGTGGCAGAAGATTTGTAGAACAATTAGAGTGAACACTAATGGGAAAGGTGGCTGACAAATTGTTGCCTCTATTAGTACAACTGAGAATGGTGGCATTCTGGAACAAGAAGAAGCAACTTCAGGGTTTTTTAAAGCGCTGAAACCTACAGGAAGCCAGGAGTTTGGAAGCGGGGGGAAAGGGGCATATGAGGGGAAAAAAATCTCAAATAAAGGATGGTAGAGCATACCATGACATCCCCTTTGCAACAAAGTCCAACCCATTTCCCCAGGGTACCAAATAACTGAGCAGGCATTGCAGCAATTTCCCCCTCTTTTAAATGTGAAACAAAATCCTATCCTTTTTTTTTTACTAGGCACAAAGATAAAACAAGCCATCTTCCCAAAGTTGTGTACTAAATCAGTGCCTGTCTTGCTCCCTCCGCCACAAAGCAGCAAAAACAATACAAAAGAAAAAAAGTTATTTCTTTTTCTTTCTCACGCAGACATGCAGAAAATGCACACTCGCACATGTATGTATACAATGCATCTGAAAATGCTTTCCATTTTTTTTTAAAGTTTATTCCCAAAGCAATATACTTGCAAAAAATAAAAAGTGTTACGCAGGACAGCCAGAATTGTGAATTTCCATACGGCGGGTGGGCAAAGTTTGAAGGAAAATTATGTAAGGCATTTGTAACCCAGAGTACCATAAAAGTGTGCTGAAAAAATGGCAGTTTAAGTGGGGGTTATTTGCGTGGCAAATGGAACAAAGCGATCAGGCCACTCTACAGAGCACCTCGCAAAAACTGCTGGTGCTTTAAAGTTGGGGAATCCCTTTCCCTTCTAAATTCAGATCTGTCTTGTGCGATCCTAACTTTTAGATCAAGTCAACAACATGCTTCCCCATCCCCCCCCCAACCTGGCAATTTTCTGGATTGTGTTGTGTTCACTGATCAAAAACAACTTCGCCCACATTCCCATCGACATTCATAGTGTAGCAGACGCCTTGCAAACAACCAAACATTCAGAGGAAAATGGCATCTTCCTGCAGAAGAGGGAAGGGCAGTTGCAGTGAAAACGTGCATTTCCGGTAAGGATGCCTCCATCGGAAACTGCAAGGAACACCGCCGCCTCCCTGCCTACCTCAAGGCCACATTTCTGGATGCAGGAAAGGCCCACACAGAGGTTGACCAGGAGGTTAAATTGCGTTTCCCAAAGTGCGCTTAGGAAGCTGCGATTTCACCCTGATTTAGTACCATCCTATGTGATGCTAGATTACAACAATACTGCTATTATTTAATACTAGGGCTTACACACACACACACACACACGCAGGCAGGCATACAGATTCCTGTTCACATTACAAAAGGAGAGGGGTCAGAGAGAGAACATCATCCTGCTTAAAACTGACACAGGGACTAACAAATGTTACAAAAATATTACACTCTGCAAATAATGTCATCAGTCCAACACTTTCAGCTTGGTGGGCGGGTGGGGCGGAAGGGCAAAGGCTCCTCAAATGAGCAACCTTTTTTTTTTAAATCAAGAAAACAACAAGAACACCATCAATAGCCCAATAATGTCGGGAGCACATAGACACAACCTTATGGCCATCTCTGGCAAAATGTGACATTGGTACGCTTACTGCATATTTCTCTTTAAAGGGTCTGCCTTAAATGACGTCATATTTTTTTCACATTATAAACAAAACTCTACTTAGCTATTCACATATTCAAGTTTAACTGTTCGTTTTTCTTCCTTTACCAAATCGCTAACTTTTCCACTAAACTGTCAAAACTCTCTCAACTGTTACAATGACACATATTCTCTCTCCTCTTATTCCTCCCCCTCCCTCCTTCCCTCCCCCCACCCCATTTTAAGGCCTTCAGTATTTAACCAACAGTTGAGACAAGATCAGAGGAGCAGGGGTAGGGGGGGGGGTGGACAGCAGTACAGAGACACTCCGTTAAAATTCCCTTTTCTTCCATCTATGCAAGGCTCCCCTAAAACTTTCTTTCCCCCATATATAAAATGAAGCTAAATTACAGAATAAAAATTTACACTGGCAAAATATAAAGCATGAGATGAAAATTGAAATGAACATCACAAAGCGAAAAGAAAAGAAAAAACTTAACAAAAAAACACAAATATTGCAAAAAATGTGCTTCCCTTACTGCGAAAAAAACCCCTCTCACCAACACCCCCTCCCCAGTTTAAAAGAGGTAGCTTTCAAGATAATACGACCCACTTTCCATCAGGCAGGCCATTAAAACAAAACACCAATTTTGGTAATAATAATACATGATAAAATAAAAATAAGGCTGACGTGGGAACCGACTGCCACGGCGCTTTTGTGGCTGTGCTGTGGCACTTTGGCGCATCACGCAAATACTCTCTCTGCAGGCGCCGTGATGCAGCCCTTTCAGCACTCAACCTAAAACACTTCTCTCCCCCCTCCCCCACAAAAAAGCCAATGCAAACAAGCTCATGAGGTCACAAGAAACTGAGGTAATTTCAAGTACAATGTGCTAAATGCAGAAATCATTAAACGTAACGTAAAATTAAGAAAGCAAAAACAAAGGAAAGCATAAACAACAACCCTTTCCCATTCGACTCCTTCAGAGACAGAGGACTGGGCAGGAGGATTGGTGGGGTGGGGGCGGGCATGTTTCAAAAGCCATCACCTGGGTGGGGGGGGGTGGACAGAAGAAGGAAGTGGGCCTCACTTGTACTTAGGGCACCTTGTCAAGAGGGACAAGGAAGAATTCAAGATCGCTGCCCTGATTGTAGCAGGAGGTATGAGATATGGGAGAGGGAGGGGCGTAGCACCCCAAGACAAACTTTCAGATACTGCTGAACTACAGTACCCATCATCCTTTGCAATTGGCCATGCTGGGAGCTGTAGCCCAGCAACATCTGGAAAGCTGTAGGCTCCCCGCTCCCTGCTCTAAAAAGGTGGCAGGCAACTCATAGGACAAGTTCTTCCCATGGATGACAACCAGTTGGCCCACCCCTCTAGGCAGCTAATGTAACTCCAGGCAAAGTCCTCACTGGGGGGGGGGGGATTCAGGAAGGGGGGTTGAACCCTACCAGAAGACACACACGCACATTGCTTACAGTCAACATTTCCCTCCCAAATTCCACAAGAGATAGAGGCTCAATCTGTGCCTTTCACCGTTTGGCTTGACCAAACTGTAGGCAAGGGTGTAGCATGGGTTGCCGGTGCCCAGGGCAGGATAAGCAAGTGTTTCACTCCCCTAGTGGACTGGGCAGCGGTCAGTCCCTTCACCATCCAGCATCTAATCAAGGGAGTCTCTCCTTGCAAACTAGCTCCAACCTGGGAGCAGGGATAAGGCAGAGAAACACGAAGCTGTGTCTCCTCACTCTCCTGCCCTTGCAGCAAGGTGTTGTGGACGATACACGTGGCTCCGTCAGTGCTTTCCTGCCTTTCTCTTCCTCCCGCCCTCCTTGATGGGTGGCACCACTGCCCTCTACTCTTTCCCTCTTGGTTGGCCCAGAGGAGGGATGCTCTTGGGCGTCCCTTCGTTGGCCAAGAGGTGAAGAAGGCACCAGCACTGCCCCAGCCCCAAAGGCCTGACTTGGGAATGGATTGTCTCCCTGCAGCTCCAGCTTCTATGAAGGAGCCTGTTGTGGGGGAACCTGGTTGCACACCCTCAGAAATTCGCACCTGTGGCCACAACCCCCTGCCCCTCCACGCTATGCCACTGAGGATAGGTTATCTCTCTGTTGACCTGCTGTAGTAAGAATGCAAAGTGCCTCCGTGGTTGCTGTAGGCAGACTGCACTTGCCTCGCTGGGCCAGCAGTTCCTCCCCAACTTTTGTGCAGATAGTATGAAGGTTGGCACTGGTGGGTTGGGAAGCATGTGCCTTTGATGCCCATTCAGCCCTAAGAGGGGTGACTCATGCACATGACCCCATGAAGTCCCCTTGGACATTGAAGCAAACTGCAATCCCAATTGAGTAAACTATGCATGGCAACTGGGCACTATTATTGGCTATGGAAGGCAAGACTCTGCAAACGCAGAGTGCCCCATTGCTAAGAATTGGTATTATGGCTGGATAGCTACTACGGCCCTAGGCTTCCTCATGCCCACCAATAATGCAAATGCCAGTCTCATCTTTTAGTTCAATGATGGGGCTGCTACCATGTTCACAAAGGAATGTGTGCATGGACCTTGTCCCTTCATGGAAGTAAATGGGGAAACTCTCTGTACATCAGATCCCTCTCCCAAATTCCAGGGTCGTCAGATCGTCAGATCAGAGTGCTTGTTCCTGGAAGCCATTGCGTCTCCCACCAGCCTCTTCTGAAAGGAGCTGAAAAACAACTGTCCTCCCCACACCCCGGCTCCTCTGAGAAGGCTGACCACTCATATTAAGAAATGTGCAAAGTTATGCTGTCCCTAACTGGTTTCTCTCACCCGAACCCCTCTCCCACTCCCACTCAAAAGAAAACATTAAATTAAATTTAAAAGAATGCATAGAATGGTCTTTGGTCAGGAGAAAGCATTGTGACCTAGAAGGGATGGTCTACAGGTGAGTTGTGTGCTCTTGTAAACTCAACTTGACCTTGGCCATGCTCTGTGGGAAAATCAGGAGCACAGCCATGATGCAAATGATAGGCCCAAAATGGAAGCACAGGGAGGGGTGTCTATAGGGGAAATAGTGACAATGTGATTTGCAGGCATCTCAGCACTTCCATTGCCCTACCCACTCCCCACTCCAGAGAGCATAGTAAGAACAGTCCTACCCTCCCCCTTGGCTAAGGCCAGACACAAACATTCAGCACTCCCACCCCTTCTGCCCTGCAAGACCCTCAAGACTGAGGAAAGCAGGGTACAATGCTCCACACACCATCTGAAACTTTCACCCCAGCACCTTCTGTGGCACACCTCTCCAATCCCACACCACTTCATTGGTGCCCCCTCAACCTCTGGCAACACTCCTGCTCCAAAGAGAATGGACTGGGAGGTTGAGCCACCTGCCAAAGGGATGGGACGGGGAAAGCAGATGAAGAGCAGCTTCCAGGGAATGTTGACACTGTAAACTGAAGCCTGTCCCGACTGGTGTCCTTCTCCCCAAGGATTGTGGGCTGCTAGGGATCTGCATCTAAACGAGGTCACAATATACCTAACAGAGAATCCTCAGAGGCCTCGTAAGACTGCAGTTCCCAAGGTTCCTTGGGGGAAATCAGGACGGCAACGCAGGAGTGAGGACTTGGTTTCAGTTTACAACATGAATGAGGCCTTGGTAAAATGCAACAGCCCCACTAAGGAGTAGAAGAGGCTAAACCAAACCCCTCCTAAGGCCCTTTATGAGCATGGAGAGACAGAGACACGCATGAGGCAACTGAAGACATGGCTAGGGCTGGGCTGAGAGAGGGGTGGGCTTTTTGTTGTTGTTGTTGTTAGCCTCTTATGGGTTTTGGCCAGGGAACTCCAAAGAGTTTCCCTCCTCCTTCTCTTACTCCCACTGCAATTGCAACAAGGACCCTCATGAGCTAGGAAGGAGGTTGCCGGCAAATCCTAGTTGGACAGAGACAGAACCAGGTGGGGTGGGGTGGGATTGGGGAGAGAAAAAGAAGAAGGGAAAAGGAGAGAAGGGAGGCCAGAGACCACTTAGGGGGGTGGTTGGTTTTGCCCAGTCCTTCCCAGCTCCATCCCTCCATCCCTCCTCTTGTCCTGTTAGACATAGCAAAGGTACAGATAGGTCTTCTCTATCCTCCAGTCGGTGGGGATCTCTTCCGGCTTGTGGCCTTTCATGTGCTTCTGCATGGCAGAAAGACTTGGGCAGTACTCCAGGCAGATTGTGCACTGATATGGGGAGGCTCCGTTGTGGGTCCTGAGGTGCTTGATCATGGCAGAGTAGTCTCGGGACCGCTGGTGGCAGAGCTTGCACTCAAAGGGCTTCTCACCTGCAATTAGAGAAACAAGGCGGGGGGCAAGGGGAAAGTCACTGATTTGGGGAAAATGACAGCTCTGGGTGGCGCCTAAGCCAAAAACCAACCCTTCTGTTTCTTAAGGGGTTTTGATCCCCTGTGAAAGAGGTTTCCATCGTTATGCCCCATCCTCAAGACTCTTGAGAATTCCTTGGGGGTTCTGGTGGGTTTCGAACAAGGTGGCCAAGGGCGGTGTGTTTTTGATTCCCAGGAAACATTTCTCCAGTGCTCTGCAGCCTCCATGGCTGCCCATGCTTCCTGATTTGAAAAAACCCCAAGGGAGGAGGTTTACACTGGGCTTTGAATGAAACATGGGCATCCAGGGAGGCTGCAGGGTGCAGATATCCAAGAGATGTGTTTTTGAATGAAAGAAAGGACCCTACAAAACCCCTCAGCCACCATTAAAAAGATCAGCATTTATGTATTTATTCATTTACTTAATTACTTACATTTATATTCCACATTTGCTCCAAGGAGCTTAAGTTGGGGTACATAGTTTTCCTCCCCACCATTTTATCCTCAGAACAGCCCTGTCAGGTAGGCTGATTTGAGAGTGAGTGACTGGTCTGACGTCACCCACTAAGTTTCATGGGTGGGGGGGAGATTTGAACCCTGGTCTCTCTCATGTTGTAGTCTAAGCAAGGCTGAGTACACTGTACTTAAAGTGTACTTAAATCCAACATTTTGTGCCGGGGAGCCTAATCATTCTTCAGAAAGCAAGGTTGAATTCCTCAGCCTGGTCAAATAAAATTTGAGCTATTTTGTTGTTGTTATTGCATAATTCATTCTTTGCAAGTCATGGGAAAGAGCTATGCCCAGACTTTTGAGATTTCAGAATTGCAATAAGCACTGGAAGCTTTTTAAAAAGGCAGCAGAGATCCTCCCTAGGGAACTGTATTGTGTCCAATACCTCATTTTTAACTTTTTCTGTGTTCCTGTGAGATCACAGCACACAGAGAGCCATGGCTAAATGCAAAAAAATAAAAATAAAAAATAAAAAAGGAGGGGGGAAGAGTACTGTAAGCCCGCAAGTATTTTGTTGACTGGCTATGGGCTTATTTCATCTTTGCAAAGGGCTCAAGTTACCATGCAGATGACCATCACCTTTACAGCAGAATTACTCGGTCTTTCCCGGAGAGATATGTTTCGATACTGTCCACGGCAGCCCCGATCGAAAGCCAAAGGGGGCTCCTTTCGACGCAGTAATTAACTGCCTCAGTCTTCTCAATATTGATACCTGCTCTGTGCACAGACAGAGCGAATAATGAAGTAATGAACAGCAAAAGTGATCTAAATATTGACCTGCTATTTATATTAGTTGTGGGCTGCTGAAGCACTCAGCAATTCACTAGCTGGCAGTGAGAGATCTGGGTTCCACGGTACACAAGAAATCTTCTGTCTTATATTCAAAAAAGTGGGGAATCCCACATTCAGCAACAAAAGCATGGGGAAGAGGTGGATGAAATAGGGAAAATTGTCCTCACGGCTGCCTATATAGAGGGCTGCCTTCTGCTGCAACCATGAAGGCAGAAATAGGAATATAGGAATCTGCCATATTGAATCAGACCATCTAGTTCAGTCTACTCAGATGGACAGTGGCTCTGTAGGGTTTCAAAAGTGTCTTTCCCAACCCTACTTAGAGATGCAAGGGATTGAACCTGGGACCTTCTGCATACAAAGCAGATGCTCTAGAACTCAGCTTTCACAAATGATCGCACAGAGAAGTCGTTTTCAGCTTCCTTTCTTCACCCTCCTTCTGATGGCACCCCTGAATGTCTCTTATGGAGCACATGTGAGTTGCAAAGGTTCTGGAGCCGAGGGCATGTGTCTCAGCTCATCTTGAGCCTGTGTGAGACCTTACAGGGGGAGGGTGTTTGACACATTGCTTCTGTTCCCTATTAAATTCTGGGGGGGGGGGGGCATTTAGAAGTGGCATGGATGAGCTGCCTTTCCAGGAAGCTTGAACCTTCTCCTTGAGGACACCTGCTCAACTTCCAAAGGAATCCAAGGAGTGCCATTCAGAAATCGCAGATCAAGAAAAGCAAGGGAGCCAGCATTGTGCATACACCTCACTTTTTGGAATGACAATAGGTCACTTTCACTCTGCTGCTTTCCCCATCCCCTTCCTGCCACGACACCCATACCTGTTCAGTGCAAATGGAGGGAGAGAACACTGAGCTGGCTGCTGGTACCTCTCTCAGGAGTCTGCTTTTGGGTCAGGGGTTACCAGTCACTCTTTGTCACCCCCATCCCCAGTAGAATGTCATCTCCTATGTATCTGGGGCTGTTCTGTATTATTATTATTATTATTATTATTGACTGCTCAATGCCGAAATTAGCTTCTAAGTGGTTTGCTAAATATAGCTTGCAACGGCTAGCAGGGTGATATTAGGAAAAGGTTGCAGAGCCCAATGAGAGTGTGGATTTGGAACGTTATATTGGTCCACCTAGCTCAGTACTTATTCTGATCCACCTAGCTCAGTACTATTTGTTGCATCTGGCAGTAATTCTGTTAGGTAGAAAGACTCAAAGCTCAGTTGCTGGAAATTCTTTGCACTGGAGATGCCAGGGATTGAGCTAAGGACCTCCTTGCAATGCATGTGCCCGACAGCTGAGCAACAGCACCATCCATGCATACTGTATATGGAGTTGCCAGATTCTTGCTCCTACTCTCTCAGTATTTCCTGCTCTGACTGACAGCCACTCTCCACATTCTTTTCCAGCTCTGCTGCTGCCTGAGCTCCTGAGATGCCGAGCAGTGAACTGGCATCTTCTGCATGGAAAGCCTGAGATCCACGGCTGAATCCTTTTCCTTACCTGTGTGGACCCTGTAGTGGGTCTCCAGCTGATGCTTGAGGCTGAACTTCTTGCCACAGCCGTTGCATTCATAGGGCTTCTCTCCAGTGTGGATGCGCTTGTGGCCCTTCAGAGTGCTCTCGTCCCGGAAGCAGCTGCCACAAAACTCGCACTCGTATGGGTGGTCACCTACAACCAGATGGGGACTGTTAGTGGGGGAAGGCACAAGCTGGATATAAGTCAATAGAAGCAAAAGGGGGCCCAGGGGTCATTCCTTGTCCTGACCCCAGCTAGAGCCCATAGTGTACAAGAGACATCTGGCTTAGTCCAGCAGGTAGTGTTGAGCTGGACTTCCAGCACCTTGGATAGCACCAAGCAGACTTCTTGCTCTGTCAAGAAGAGTCTCCTTCATGGAAAGAAGATAAAGTCCCCACCAGAGAAGAATGGCAAATGAAGCTGTTGGACTATGCTGAAATGGCAAAGCTGACCGGAAAGCTCAGGAACCAGGAAGACCAACATTTTAATAAGGAATGGGGGGGAAATTACAATTTACCTTAAAGACCACTGTAAGCAGTTGAAAACATTATCAGGACTGCAGTAACACTTGTAATGTAGCGAGAACTATGGATACAATGGAGTTACAAAAAACTTGGATTATTTAAACAAAGATGCAGTAGGAAAGGTTTAATAACAGAACCCAGGGAGGGGAAGGTGGACAGACCAGAGATTCGGGAGAATCTTGTAACTTTGGATGTGTTGTGGTATGATTGTAAACTTAAATACGTAAAACCAAATAAAAAAAAATATTATTAAAAAAAGAGAAGAGCCTCCTTTAGGTGCGAACTGTGTGGAAGGGAAGCAAGACTCCAACTCCACTCTTGACATCCATATATTAGGCAATTAGGTCTGAAGAGAGAGGTGGCTACACTTGTATAGTCTGCTCCATATGATCAGGAGTCCTGAGCAACTGCCCCTCACCACATCACATGGAAAAGACTACAGGTGTACAGCCAGCACCCTCTTCAGATACCTGTCCAACATTCAAAGGTTGTGGCAGAGCAGGGATCTGACTCAGGGGGCTTCTTGATGACAGGATCCAGCTTAGAACAACCATTCTTCCACGGTTGGCCTTCCAGATTCAGCTGTTCTCTCTCTCTCTCTCTGTGTGTCAGAGTCCTGGCTTTTGGCCAGGGCTAGGGGTCACAGCAGGTTGAAAGGCGCGTACATGGGGGTGAGACAAAAGAAGATTCTGAATGGGTGGAAATCTGTGTGCCTCAATTAGCGTTTCAAAATGGCAGCTGTGTGATGGCTCCTTTGCTCTTTCTGTCTGCCATCCTTCGTGGGAATTAGCAGCTTCTCAGCTGAGGGGCTGGGGCTGCTGTATCTAGTCACAGCCTTTCTTGACTTTGGATTCGGTGCCCTTGGGAAGTTTGAGATCCTGGCTCAGGAGAGGCAGGTGCTAACAAGGCAGGCAACTTTCCAGCCTGAGAAGCAAATCCAGAAAAGGGGCTTGGAGCGCTTAGTAGAGCGAGGCGCAGCTGACGGAGAGGGCTGCTGTGCTGTAGAGAGGAAGGGACCCCATTAGGGAGAGGTCACCCCCCATCCCAGCATGCTGCTAACGAGAATGAGACCAAGGAAGGTGATGGAAGAGGCATGTTCTGTTCCTCTACAACAATTCTCTGTTTCTTGCTAGGAGGTGGTTTAGGAACATCTGCATGAAAACTCATATCAGGCAGTCCTTCTCAAAGGAGCCATAGTTTGCTCGGCACCAAGATGGGGAAACCAACTACACAAATCATTGGGATGAAGGACAACTGTGTGTTATCTTGTGAGTCATTAAAGAAGACCAAGATGGTGATGTGATGTTCACTGTGCAAAAAGAGGACATGGTGTGTGTGTGTGTGTGTGTGTGTGTGTGTGTGTGTGCAGGTATTGACGGTCTGGGCACAGCCTTCTCTAACCTCGTGCCCTCCAGATGTTTTGGATCACAATTCCCACCAGCCCCCAGCCAGTTTGGGAGCTGTAGTCAAAAGCTTCTGGAGGACACCAGGTTGGTGAGGCTGATCTAGCAGACCTAAATGACACTCAAGTAGAAGAATCATAGAATTGCAGAGTTGGAAGGGACCCTAAGGGTCATCTAGTCCAGTGTTTCCCAAACTTGGGTATCCAGCTGTTTTTGGACTACAACTCCCATCATCCTTAGCTAGGCAAGACCAGTGGTCAGGGATGATGGGAACTGTAGTCCAAAACAGCTGGAGACCCAAGTTTAGGAAACATTGATCTAGTCCAACTCCCTGCAATGCAGGAATCTCAACTAAAGCACCTATGACAGATGGCCACCCAATGTCTGCTTAAAAACCTCCAAGGAAGGAGAGTCCACTACCTCCCGAGTGAGTCCTTTCCAGAGAGTATAATCTTGTGGTGAAACACCCCTTCTCCCCCTGGATGCACTTGGGATGCTACAAATTTGCCCTCCTGTACATGTCAGTTTCAAACATCATTATTCCCTGGAGCATTTATTGATTTTTTTAATGGAATTTACCCCCACCTCCTTTCAACAGATCTGCCAGGATCTGGGAATCTGTTCCCATCTGATTCGCCACAGCTTCCTGCTGATGGCTTGGAAAAGTCCAAGTCCCACTCAGCTGCATGGCCCCATCTATGAAATGACAGAGCCAGCAACTTGATCAAGAGGTTGGGTCTTGTAACACGACTCTGTCCAATGCACGGGTAGCCAATGTAGCTCTCTCCAGATATTGTTAGACTACAACTTGCATAATCCCTGGCCATTCTGGCTGATGGGAATTGTGGTCCAGCATTTTGGAGGCACAATGCTCGCTACCCATGGGCTAATGGATCCCTAGGCTGATGCTCAGGAAAGATTTTCACTCAGGATGGCAACTCCCTACGCAGATTTTGCCTTACTCAGTATTTTTTAGAAGCTGGTTCCCTTTCTTCTCTCTCTCTCTCTCTCTCTCTCTCTCAGCCCCTATTTTTGGAAGAAGACTCACTCATGCCATCTGCTTCCAATGTGCCACTGTACTCTGGGCCAATCAAGTGGGTTAACCCACAATTAAGTGAGTACTTATCAATGTACATACATTTCCAATCAAACAGACTTTTAATTGTCTGTAACCATAGGCCATGACGAAAAAGGGCATACAATTAAGAAAACATGTGTGTTCCTGACACTTCTGGTTTGGGGCACAGGAACTGAGGGGTGGGTTGGTGCGATTCACATATGAATTGGAAAGAAAAGACAGACGCTATCTCAAGAAACAGTCAAGGCATGCTTAGACAATCTCCTTTTGCTTGTCGATCTCTTCCTATCTTGGTCAACAATCCAGAGCCAACATGAACTGTGTGTGTGTGTGTATAGACTTTGGGGAACAATTGGTCTGTTTTGAGGCAAGTCTCTTCTGCTGGGGAAAGCTCACCGCCTAAGAAATCACTTGCAAATTAGGCACCACAAGAATACATTGGGCATGGTTCACTGGTAAGTTTGGCTACAGATGCCCAGTGATATGAGGGGAATAGCACAAGGGAACTAGTTCCCCTTGCACACCACCCCTTTGTGTCACTGGGGCTTGTGGGGCCAAAATTCCCACTGTACCATACCCCATATCATTTGCATTTTAGGGCATCAAGCACTGAAAATCTCTAGATTTTTGCCATCAGCTTCACCAATCTATTGCCCCTTCCCCTTCCCCTCCAGCACCTCCCCCCCTTTCCCCATATTGCTTCTTAAGGCAAGGAGGAAAAAAAGGTGAGGGTCTTCCAGCTCCTTTTAGCTTTTTTCCTTTATTCAGTTTTTTTTAAAAAATATATTTATTACAGAAGCCGAACGGAAGGACAATAAAGATAGATTGATCGCCCAAGACTTTGTTCATGAATATTTAAATATCGCTGATTTGTCTTGTCAGTGTAATTACAATCTTCTCCGGGCTTGGCGGATCCGACGACCACAAGTTTATGGTAAAGAATGGCCCCACTGTATTTCACTTGTCCCGTTGCAGATGTGCAGAGCTGCCAAGCGTGTAATGCCGCTCGCATTTCATACATTTTCCTCAGCTGCTGAAGGCTTAAGTCATCCACAATGACCTACGCTTTTTCATTATCCCCATGTCAAACCAAACTCGTGCCTGAGCATAAATTGTCCTTCTTGTTATAGACTTGCAGGCTGCCGCCTCCACTTCCTCTTTACAATGATATTTTACTCTCTTCCTTTTCTCTCCTCCCTCATCCTGCCGCCCTCTGCCCTCCCCTCCGTGGGCATCATCCCACCCCCTTTCCCCTCAATTACAGCACCCCCCCATATTGTTAATCTTTTCTTTTAAAAACGCAGCAACCTGATGTGTACTAACAACATGCACACCTTGTATTCCTTCTGCTGCAGAGAGGAGCAGGCTATGCAGAAGGGGCCCCCAGAGACAGGGAAGAACAGAAGAAGCTGCCTCATATTGAATTGGACCAATGGGCCCATCTAACTCAATATTGTTTACACTGACTGGCAGCAGCTCTCCGGGGTCTCAGGCCAGAAATCTCTCCCAGAATTAGCTGGAGACGCTAGGGACTGAACCTGGGACCTTCTGCATGCAAAGCCACATGCTCTACCACTGAGCCCACGGTCCCTCTTTCATCTACCCTAGGAGACAAAATTGTGGGCCAGCCTTGGCAGGTGCCAAACAATAATTTGGTGGTTGCCGAGACCACAAGAGGTGGGCTTTTGTCCCTAGCCCTGTGCTTTACCTGGAACACCCAGGATGAAGTTAAGGTTAGCCCCAGTGTTGCCCTCTCCATCTCCAAACTGGGGAGGAGACAAGTGCTGGGTTTCCAAGTGCTCCAAGCAAGAAAGGTAATGATCCTTAGGACTGTGTTGGAGCCTAGTGTGGCATAATGTGAACCTGACTGCTTTGGGCAAGCCACTAGTCCTCAACTTCAGCCCCTGAACCATATAAACCAACCTCATGGTGGTGGTGGGTAGCCTGAGGCCCCACAAACACTATGGGCTGTATTAAATGCTTGTGTTACTCAGAGGAGACCCACAGAAAATAATGGGCATGGGTAACTTAGGTATAATGATTTAAGTGGGTCTTTTCTAAGTAGAGCTTATTAGGATACAACCCTATTAAATGCTTCACACCAGAAAGAGTGCTATCAAACTCCTGCCATGGCAAAGAACCTGGATTCCCATTCAGTGCTGCCCTTTCTGATTCTCATGCTACTGATATCCATGCTTTCTGATTCCCACATGCAAACAAACAGCCTCCTCAAAGTCAGAGTGATTACACTTCTCTGTGTCAAATTATTATTGTGTTTTTTTTTCAGAAGACGCAACGTGCAAGCTTCGATGGCAATCAGATGGCAGTCACGTCTTCCAATTCCCAGTATTCTATGGAGGATTTCTGAGATTATTATTATTATTATTATCAAGTTAAAGAGAGAGAGAGAGAGAGTTCTCTCTCCATCTCTCTCTCCAACTTAGGCTCAACTGTTCTAAGCAGAGCATTGAAATTCCGGAGCCTGTATGAGCAAATTCAATTATAAAGCCAATCACATGCTAAATGAGCTTAAATCTGCACACTTGAAGTGCTCACACCAAAGACACCTGCTTTAGGAGCCATATAGAGGGAGGAAACTGGAGCTGCATTTGGGGTACTGTACACACACACACACACACACACACCAGCTGCCAGACAACAACGATAACAGCAAGAAAAATCCCATTTATGGCACGTTGATTAACTTTGCAAGGCCTCTTAATGAGGTTGACATTAAGTCCAGGACAAATGGGACTAATTAGAGCCCCCTCTGGCCGCTTGGCTGCACCTGTGACCCGGCCTCTCCATTGTTACCTGCTGCACTCGTGAGCCAGCTGAGTGGCCAATCCGGAGGCTTGTAGGCCACCTCGCTGGCGCAGCAAAGGGTCTTATTATACAGCCGGCCAAGTAAATCAGGGATCCGTCAATGCCAGCAGCTCGGTTGGCCCTGTGTACTGAACGCAGCTGCTGATGCTAAACACGCAGCCCTGGAAGCAAATGGGGACGGGGAGGATGGAATATTAATGAGGCAGAGCAGAAAGCCTGCGAGTGACGTGAGCATCGGCTAAGCTCTCGGAAAGAGCCGGAGAGGCAATCTTAACGTTGTGCAACTGTACGTCGCACAGAAGGAGAATAAAATCGACAGCCCAGAGGCTGAGAATGCAGGTTCTACATGAGCATACGAGGAGAGCAGGGGACTTTGTGCCAACACTGGATGGTGTTGGGTGGTGAAATGACAGAGTTCACATGAGGTGCCACGGTGCACTCACAGGTAGACTCCCCCTGGACAAGGAGGTTCCATTCAGCTATCCTGGCCAAGAGCATTGCTGCTCAGATACCTGTCCTTTATGAATTTGCCTTTTCCTTCCAAAAGGTTTTAGTGGCCATTGCTCCATCCTGACTAAAGCCCCACATCAAATTCCCAGCCACTACAAGGAGAAATGTGCAGCGTGAGGAAAGGAGAGACGTTTTCTAAAAGGGATGATATCTAAAGCATTGCTCTATATTCAGCCGCATCGGGAATTGTTTCCCAGAGCCAGAAGTTTCATCCTTCCCCGGGATTTGGCACTTAAAGGAACGGAGAAGGGAAAGCCCACACGTCAGTGGATTAATAGCATTAGCCCTCCTCCAATCGAAGGCAGCTTTCCAAAAGCACTTCCTGCTGCAATTTAAATCCCAATCTCATGCAGCACAGGTTGTTGTAATCCCATTAAGAGCGGGGGGGGGGGGTTGGCCTAGTGAGCTGTATCCAGCACCTTAAGCAGTTGAATTGTGATCACTTGCCCACTTATTAAGGTCATATGACAGATCACGTCTCAGCCCCACCTCTCATCTTCTGGCCCACAAACCGAATTTCCAGAGGCAGAAGTACAGCAATTATCAACTGCCTCAGGGAGGAGGAAAGCCAGATCTTGCTGGGCTCCCAACTCTCATTGTCTCTGGTCTGTCGGCCATGTTGATGGAAGCTGGAGTGCTGCACAATCTGAAGGGTCACAGGTTCCTCACCCCAAATTACAACTTTGAGAAGAGGCTGGGAAGGGAGTATCCAAAAGTTATCCTTGGCTTGAGAGAGGAAATGGTCCTTTCTCTGTATGGTGGACAGAGGCCTCTTGGAAATAAAGAATACCTCACACTAGGGATGTGGTGAGAAACTGAATGGGGGGGGTCTCACACAACGATGACCACTCCTGTTCTGTTCCTGACAAGTAGGATGGGGGGAGCAGGCTTCAAGTAAGGCCTGATCACCCTGACCTCTGAGTTTCGACCAGGTCTGCCTGCTCACCTCAGGGTCAACAAACCTGTCAGCATTTCATTTTCCCCGTCTTCAATTCATTTCTTCACATTCCCACATCAGTTTCCATTTTTTATAATAAAAAAATGAAAACGCTTCACCAACATTTTAGTGCAAATTCCTTCTAATATATACAGTGGTACCTCGGGTTACATGCGCTTCAGGTTACAGACTCTGCTTACTCAGAAATAGTACCTTGGGTTAAGAACTTTGCTTCAGGATGAGAACAGAAATTGCATGGCGGCAGTGCAGCAGCAGCGGGAGGCCCCATTAGCTAAAGTGGTGCTTCAGGTTAAGAACAGTTTCAGGTTAAGAACGGACCTCCGGAACGAATTAAGTTCTTAACCCAAGGTACCACTGTACATTCTTTTTCCGTATGCAATTTTGCAAAGTACACAGTCTTGCAAAGCAATGCATTTTGTTATCCTGCTTCCCCAGATATATTTGCTTTTATGCACACTCTATGCCAGTATACACATTTTGTGCAGATTACCAGGCTGAAGAACTACATTGCAAAATTCAGAAAAGTGCAAATTTCAACGTGTGGCTGCATTTTGGTTCGTGTCTTGTTTTGGAAAGGTAGTAAAGGTAGAGGTAGTAAAAGCCTAGGCAAGCCCTAGGCTCTGTGGTTTAACCCACAGCACCACCTGCATCTCTATTGGAAAGGTAGGTTCACCTTTAAATGCAAGCCAAATTGACGTTGTCCCCCACCCCACCTCATTACTCAGTCTGGTAGGGCAGGGAGGGGGTGGAGGCAGATGTTTTGGAGTGACCCTTTTCTGAAAGGGAAGAAGCTGGCATGGGCTTCCCTGGCACCCACAGAAGGAGGTTCCACATATTGAGTGGCACTGCCAACCCCTTTCTCCTTCCCCGCATACGATCTGTTGGCTTGGAAGTGGTGACAGGTGCTTTGCAAACTCAAAAACATCATGCAGGTGCCCAGAAGCAGCATCTCCAAACAGTAATTGTTTTATGGGCAGCGTAGAGTGGATAGCCTTTCTGGGAGCAATGGATTTCACAGAAATAGTTTTGTTGCAGGGAATCCTAAGTAAAGTTCTCGTTTAAACCACCAACAGTGTTTATGACGGATCCTAACGACTGTGCCTTTACTGGTGAAAATGTCAAGTATAATCCCTCTTTGAGTGCTTGCTAAATAAAGTACTGTTTCGTTTCGAACATGCCTCAACTTTACCTTATACCCAGAACTGGGAATTAGTTGCTCTGGGACCCCCAACACCAGGAGTCCTTGTTGCAGATCCATACAGTGGCGTAGTGTGGGGGGTGCAGGGGGGGCCGGCCGCACCGGGCGCAACATCTGGGGGTTAGGGTTAGGGGGCGCAAATCCACGGGTTAGGGGGCGCAAATTACTTGCCTTGCCCCGGGTGCTGACAACCCACCCTACGCCACTGGATCCATAATGTATCCCCTGCCACTCAGAGAGGATTCTTGGATTCACAGTTTGTTACAGGGAAGGAGGAACGAAGGATATACATCTCCCCATTCTCAGTGATGTTGCCTCACTCCCATCTTCACTGAGGGAGTTTGTCGCAGTTCCCGCAAGCCAGTCTAAGTTTAAGCTCCAACCCTTTTGTGGTCTGCTTACCTGTATGGGATCGCAGGTGCCTCTTGAGGGCTGTGTGGCTGGGGAAGGTGCGGTTGCACTCGCTGCAAATGTAGCTGCGCACTCCGGCATGCACCTCCATGTGCTGCTGCAGGGCGGTCTGTGTCTGGAATCGTTTCCCGCAGAGCAGGCAGAAGACGGCCATGTCTGAGCCTGGAGGGAGAGAAAGAGAGGAGTTCTCATCAGCTGTTTCCATTTTGTACCATGACTGAGCGAGTGGTCTAGACACCAGCAGCACAGCACGCGAGGCTGGATGGAACTGGGAGTAGAAGCTCGTCTTAAACTGCACCACAAGTTTCTAGACCTCATGGCTGTCAAGGTAAACGAAGGGAGGGCAGAGGAAGCAGCAGCTGAGACTTTAAAGAAATGGCTGTGTTTAAAAGCATGCAAAGAAATACAGTTCAAAATTCTACTAGCTGAACCATTCGTTCTGTTTTTGTCATCACGGAGAGAAGCCAGGAATTATGCAAAGTGCTGAAGTCACACCCTCTAAACACCGAAAATGTTATTCAGTCATTTCACTGGCTTTTTTAAAAAAATAAAGCAGGTTATTTCAAAGCCAAATTCAGTGACTTTTCTGCTGACCCCCAGAAATCTTGATGTACATGTGGCCCAACCCAGCATATTGGCTGTTCCCATGCCTATGTAGAAACAAGCAAATATTCAGATAAGCTTAATTTGTGACAGTTTATTCAGACTGCAACATTCGAACTGGAACTTCAGTTTGGTTTTGTGGGGAGTGGTGCAAACAAAGGTTTGCCAATGGCAAGATGGCTGCAGAAGCAGAGGGACACCTTACATCGTATGCACCAACACAAGTGACTTTTGATATAACTATCAAAAGGAGTAATCAGAAAAGCATATTAGAAAAACGTACGCCTCCACTAATGAAACCTGATTGCACTAGTTAGGAAGGAAATTAAGATAAAATAAAATAAAATAAAGGGCAAATTAAAAAAAAAAGAAGTAGAAGTGTTATGATGTGCACATGGTGGCTTTTAAATTTCATCAGCTGAAATTGGGAAGAGAATGCTTTTTTTCCTAATGTGCTTCCAGAATATCCATCTGCAAGAAGGAGGTAATTTTGAAGAAGTAAAATTAAAAATATTAACTATCACTTTAAAGATGCCTCTTTGCAGGAAAGTGGAGAGGAAAGCAGAGAAGAGCCCCTGGCTCTCTTTTCATCTGATGACTAGTTAACGACAACAGTAAGACTTTTACAATGTAACAGCAATCTGGAAATACATGGAAGCTGAAGACTTGCAGGAAGGTAAACAACACAGGAAGGAGGAGCAGTTTGGGGTATGGGGCATGGCTTACTTCCAAAACAGCAGCAGGCAAACCTACCAGTCTCTGACCCACCCCAAAGTTCTCCTTCCTTTCTTCAGAAACCCAACCCATATTCCTGGCCAGTTCTGGCCTTTGGGCAGGGCTGGCCCACTCAAGAGTTCAGGTGAGTTGATTGCTTCAAGCGGCAGAGCGCTCAGGGCAGGAGATCCCAAGGTCAATCTTTCTCTCCCCACCCTTGTTTCTTATGCCAGTCTTCACTCATCCTGTCTTCCCTGGTGCCCCATTTTGGCGTTTGCCTCAGGTGCTGAAATGTCTTGAGCCGGCCCTACCTTTGGGGACCTTAGCTCAATGGCTGAGGGCATGTTTTGCATACACAAAGTTCCAAGTTTAATCCCCAACATCTTCCGATATAACTAGAAAGGCTCCTGTCCAAAACTGCAGAGAGCTGCTGTAGACGACACTGAGCTGGAGGGACCAAACATTTGACTTGACTTAAGCCAAGCTTCCCATGTTTCCTCAAACACCAACTTTTGGAGTAGCTCCTCAGGAGGTGGAATGCCACAACTTTGCAGGAAGCAGCTAAGGATATTGTCTTTCTTAGTTTTGCCCATTAGAGGCAGAGCTGGCCTTTGGTTTAGGGAGAGTTTCAGACGTTTAGGGCTCTGGAAGCCCCAGCAAACAGCTGATTGTCACGACTTCAAAGCATTACACAGGGCTTTTTGCATGCGGTTTGCAACGAGCCACCTGCTGTGTTTTGAAGTCTATCCGATCAGCTGATCGCTGGTGCTTTAAAAGCCTGGTGATCACTGGGACTTCAGAAGCACTGCATGAAGGGCTCTTGGAGCTCTGATGACCAGCTGATTGGTGGCACTGCAGAAGCTCCCTTTGGCTCATCCCAGTCCTGATATCATGTGTGATGTCAGGTGATTGGCAGGTGGGCATGGCTCAGACAAATGGGGAGAGTGCAGCAGGCCAGAGATTCTCTACCCCATTCTGTAGGCTTGTTGACTGCCCAGGTGTGTCTGGATTTCTAACCTGAAATACATCTTTGTGAAATCTGAACATGAGGCATGCTTCCTGATTACTGACACCTTCCATGCTGATGGCCCACTCAACCCCTACGCATATTCAATCAGAAGAAATAGGTGGGGAAATAATATTCCCTCTTTCATCCCTTGCACTGCTTGAAATCCACTGGAGAAATGTCAGCCAAAGAGCTTACAAGCCTATGAACAAGAGACGTAAAGGTGTTCAATGGCCTGTATCCATAGAGGCAGTAAATCTGCCCCACGACCACATTCCAATATTTACACATCGTCAATAACAAATACCCAATGACCTTTGTGCTATTAAACAATTTGCTTTTGTTTATGCATAGTTGATTGTTCTGAAATGTATGAGTCAGTGCAAATTGCATTACCCAGGGAAGATTAAAGCGAGGAAACGCTGGCTTTTTTTGGAGGCCCATTAGAACGTGGGGAGGGTGGAAATAAAATTATCTCGAAAATTGTATTAGCGATTCATTAGCGACACCACACTATTGCAAGGTAAGCACCGGATCTGCACTGCCTTTAAAGGAAAAAGAAAGAAAAGAAACGAGAAGCAATTCACACTTCATTTACGTGCCAGAAATGAACCCTCCAGGAATACGTTTGCAAGGAATAGGGAGAGATGCCAATTGTTTCTATTGCAACAGCCAAATCGGGCTGAATGTCGGGTGGGGATTGCTACAGGACAGCATCCGCATGCCAGAACTGTGACTCTATTGCCACATTTAGTCCAGGTGAAAAGAAAGAGGCAATTTCTAGAAGCAATTTTTTTTTGGGGGGGGGGGTGCTCACTCAAAGGAAACAAGCTTCACGTTAGAGTAACAGCAGAATCTTATGGAAATTATATGTGCCCATTTTCATCTCCCAACACAGTCCCTGTTTCTATCAATTGCAGAATCTTGCACCTAAGGCCCCTTAGAACATAGAATGAGTCCTACTGCATCAGATCAAAGGTCCATTTAGTTCTGCAATCCACAGCAGCTCACTCGATGCTTCTGGGAAGCCCAGAAAAAGGGCATGATGGCAAGAGAGAGCCATCCCTGAGCATTATCAAATAGGCTAGAGATGATGGGAGTTGTACTACAACAGCACCTGTGGACCCAAAGCTGAAGAACAGTGAACTAGAACCTGGAGGTCAGGCCAAAATTTATATGACGATGCTGTCTGTTTAAATTGGCTAAAAGAGTGAATTGTATTAAAAGATAGTGATTTGTTAGATCTAGAAGGATTCAACAATCGTTATGGTTGGCATGCGTATTTAGCTTATGAAAAAGGGAAAGTACACAGGGGATTTATGAACCATGTCGTTAGGAAATCATCATATAAAACATCAACAAAATATAAGGATCTCCTAGAACCATCCCTGAGCATTGGCTAAGCAGGCTAGAGATGATGGGAGTTGTGCTACAACAGCACTTGTGGACCCAAAGTTGAAGAACACTGAACTAGAACCTGGGAGGTCAGGGTTCAATTCCCCACACTGCCCCTCAGCCTAACCTACCTCACAGGGTTATTTTTAGGATGGGGGGGGGGAATCAAGAGGGGGAGAACCCCTACCACTCACTTGCTCTTCCTCTTATTTCGGACATAGCCAAATAAACTTTTTTAAGGGGCTGTCACATGGGAAATGGAGCAAGCTTGCTTTCTGCTGTTCTGGAGGGTAGGACTCAAACCAATGGCTTCAAGTTAAAAGAAAGGAGACTCTGACTAAACATCAGGAAGAACTTTCTGACAGTAAGAGCTCTCCTTCCTTGGAGGTTTTTCAGCAGAGGTTGGATGGCCATCTGTCATGGATGCTTTTGCTGAGATTTTTGCATTGCGGGGGGGGGGGGGGGGGGTTGGGCTAGATGACCCTCAGGGTCTCTTCCAACTCTACAGTTCTATGATTCTATGCATATTATGCCACCTTCTTGGAGCTTCTTGGAGGAAAGGCAGGATAGAAATGTAACAATAAAAAACCCCAAACAAATAGTTCTCTCCCACTGTGGTTTTTGGGGTTCACTGGCAGATAGTTTCATTTACTCTTCACAACCAACAGCCACAGACAGACTTCTCGTCCTCTGTGCCTTTGCCCAATTCTGTCAGGAAGCCATCTAATCTAGTGGCTGTTTCCACATCTTGCACCTGCAAGTCCAAAAAAATGAAATACTTCCTTTTGTCTCATAAAAAGGATCCCTCTTCTCTCTGACATCCACCCATGCACCCTTCAAAGAAAGAGATGCTCAGGCACTTGCTGGAGCAGGCTTCCTCAACCTCGGCCCTCCAGATGCTTTTGGCCTACAACTCCCATGATCCCTAGCTAGCAGGACCAGTGGTCAGGGACACTGGGAACTGTAGTCTCAAAACATCTGGAGGGCCGAGGTTGAGGAAGCCTGTGCTGGAGTCACCGTAAAATCTGTTTCCACCTGTGTATAACCACACGTGCTTAGACCTTTAAGGGGATCCAAGAGAGCAGAGCAAGAGAGCAGCACAGCTGGAGGCGATTCCAGGTGCTTTCACCTTCCGAGCGAAAGGCTCTCATTACCCTGCATCGTAAGTGCCGACTTAATCAGGGAGAGGGACCTCTAAATAGAAACAGGCTTTTTTGGGTAACAATTTGCAGAACAAGAAATGTGTCAGTGCTGGGGAGGAAAGTAGAGAGGTACTATGAAGTCAATAAACCCAAAAGGAACCTCACTGCTCTTGATGTGGGCTTTTGCAGCATTTTCCCTACCTCTCCAGGGCACGCGGAAGAACACAGAAAGGTTGCAAACATTCTCAGAACTCAGAGACTCTGCACTTCTTAAATAGGTACCTATACCAATTTCTGGGTTGCCAACTGATCTGACTTACCTTGCTCTTTTGCTTTTAAAGACAGTGTGTTATGTGGAAATGCTATGGGAAGGGCTGCAGCTCATGAACATGAACATTTTGTTCATGTGGAATATCCCAGGTTCAGTTCCTGCCACATCCAATCTCTGACAGCGGCCAGTCAGAGTTGACGGTACAGTGGTGCCTCAGGTTACAGATGCCCCAGGTTACAGATGTTTCAGGTTACATACGCTTCAGGTTACAGACTCCGCTAACCCAGAAATAGTACCTCGGGTTAAGAACTTTGCTTCAGGATGAGAACAGAAATCGTGCAGCGGTGGCACAGCGGCAGCAGGAGGCCCCATTAGCCAAAGTGGTGCTTCAGGGTAAGAACAGACCTCCAGAAAAAATTAAGTTCTTAACCCGAGGTACCACTGTACTGAACTAGATGGACTTGGTATAAGGCAGCTCCTGATGTTTGTTCCTAATCACGGGGGAGTTTCTTGTGGCATAGAGAAGTAACATGATCTCTTGCTAATGCCTGAAGACAGTGGAGCATCATCCACTGAGGTGAGTGGGCACTGACCCACCAAACTCAGTCTTCCCCGAGCCAAACCCCCACCTGCTTGCCTTCTTACAACCTGTCACGGGGATGGCCCTGGCTGTCAGCTTCCTCCTCAGTCTCCATTTGGTCGTTGCAGAACTCAGCAACATGAGAAGAGCCTGCTAGATCAGGCCAATAGCCCTAATGCCAGATTGGGCTGCATGCTGCCATTACTGATGGGAAATCAAATGGAGTGTGAGGAGAGGGTGACATAAATGCTCTTAAGAATGCCCTGTATTCATAAGCATACTGCCTCTGGCAGTGGAAGTAGAGCATAGCCATCAGGGTTCTCCTGACAGCCTTTCCAGGAGAAGGGAGGTAAAGAGTCTAGAACAGGCACCTCCAAACTCAGCCCTCCAGATGTCTTGGGACTACAACTCCCATCATCCCTAGCTAACAGGACCAATGGTCAGGGATGATGGGAATTGTAATCCCAAAACATCTGGAGGGCCGAGTCTGGGGATGCCTGGTCTAGAATTTGTTGGCTCTACCTATGGTTGCCTTCCCTGCCTTCTGCCTACTAGTCCCGTTGGACAGCAGCCAGCCCTCACCAGACAGCCACAACAGCTAATGTTGGGTGGCTAGGAACTGGGATCTTAAATATTCCATGGTGTCACAGAGCACGGCTTGGCCGAGGAATTCAGGGCACTGGGAGAAAATCAAAATGGTAGTCACTGCATTTAGGTAAGCTTAAAATTAGGAGACCGGGACCCACCAGTGTAGGTGATGGTTAGAAAGTTGGACTAGGAGCTAGGAGAGCAGGATTTAGACTCTCAGCCTTAAAGCTCACTGGGTGACCTTTAGCCAGTCGCTATCTTACAACCTAACCAACCTCTTCTTTTTTAAAAAAGAAATTTCATTCATTTTTAAAACAAAGACAAAATACAGACAGCATCAAACATACTGATACAAAAAGGGGGAAAGCAAAGCTAGGTAGATGGAAGGGAAGGGAAGGTACAGGGTTATTCTGAAGATAAAGTAGAGAAGGTAGGAACCATGCATGGCACCTTCATGGAGAAAAGGTGGCCTGTAAATGTGGTAGCAATGGTAGGGCACCCATAGAGGGCACTTTCCCCAGGACCCTTCAAACCTGGAACCAGTCCTGTGGTGACATCTCCCCACTCCCAGCCAAAACTCACCACCGAACCAATCCTTCTCAAATAACTCTGTTCATGGGGTGGGGATGGAGAAAACTCTTATGAATGCAAGCTGCTTCCTTGTGCCCCAGCGACCGTCGATGCATCGGGTAAAACCTCCTTTTTCATTCAAGGATGTGCCTGCCCCCTCTTCTACACAAAACCCTGCAGCACGCCGGCTCCGTGGGAGACAGGTTTCTGTCTGCATCTTAAGAGGATGCAAAAGAAGCTGGGCTGACAGCAGAATGTACAGTTCAACTCCCCCACTCCCGACGTTCTCTTTATCTCTCTCTCTCCCCCACACCCCGATTTGTAACAAACACTTTCTCCTCCATTCCTCTTTTGGAAGTGCCCCCCTCCCTTGCCAGTGGCACCACTCTGGCCTGCATTCCAGCTATTTTCCGCCTTGTGTTGTCGATACAGTGTGTATCGCTATGCGCACACACTTCACAGCTGATGTACGGCAGATGCTTTTCCATACTTTGACAACCGCCCCAAAAAGCCTCGAACAAAAGCAGGCTGAGAAGAGTCTTTATTGGCAGCTATTGCACATGGCTAGTGTTGGCCCCTAAGAACAGGCAAGGAAGGGTCAGTACAAGGATACATGGTTCCTTCCTATCGAAAAGTCCTGCAAACCTCAAAAAGCTTGCAGAGTCTCATATCGCCTTAGATAGGTCTCCCCAAAATGCCACTGCAAATTATTTTCTTCTCTGTGCTTTTTTGGGGGTGGGTGGGTAGGGGCTAGATAAGGTGTATTCGTGGATTGTGAATGGAACAGGTCAAATATCTACACACATTTATTTTTTAAGGCAAAGGATTATGCCCAAGTTCCATGACTGTGATCTTTCCAGAGGTGAAGATAAAATCTTGCCACTTTGCTGCCATCTGAACTTATTCTTTTCTTCCCCTTTCAATTTATATCCCACCACGGGCTCCAGAAAGCCTCAGGGTGGCTTTGTGAGGAGCAGACACACAAACACATTTCATTACACAGCACCTACAGTAAACAAATTTGTCAGCTCGCTTGCTCATTAAACTGGGTGCTTTCCCCCCAATCCTCCTCCACTACCTGGTGCTGGAGGGATTTATTGGTACTTGTACAGCAAAAGTAACAACGAATGGATTTACTAATTTTGTCAATCCTTTCAAGGTAGGGTGGAGGAAAACAAAGTTCCAGAACACAGACTTCCGACAGCAAGCCGAATACTAACACATGGCAGGATTGGTTGCTAAACGGTTTTGATTCTCTGCTCTCCGTCCTCTTTCCCCACAGTCTCAGATATGACCGGTCTGTTGTACCATATCTTCTCCATGAAAACACATCTCATGAGGTGACTGTTCACTTCTAAAGATGCAAATACCTGAGCAGAGGGAAAGCGGAATGATTCTGAAGCTTTTGGACCCTACCAGGACGGCAGGCAAAGATGACACTTTGGGAAGAACTAATGAGGCAGAGAATTAAAAACACACATTAAGAGACACGGCAGAGCTCGGCAGTATCCCGCTCTTATCTGCTTCTCAGTCCTCAGTAAAGGCAAAAACAAAACCACACACAGCCAATGGCAAGCTCTCCACAGCCTTCCCAAATCCACCCTCCTCCCCTGGAACAAAAGTCCTCGCACCCACAAAGGAGTAAATCCCACGAGGTATGCAGCCCTCTGGTCTGTAACTTTCAAAATGACAGCAGGATCGGGGCAAAGGTCAGTGGGTCTGAGGCCCTGCGCACCTCAGCCAGCTGTGGTGTGGAGGCCCTGAGCCGGCAGGACGCCTGGCCGCAGAAGTCTCCCGTAAGTAGCACCCGCTGAGGCCGTGAATAAAGGTCGCCAGCGGGAGTGGAAGGCAGGACAAAGGCGGCAGGCCAGTGCGCAGGCCTGGAACAAATCTACGGTGGCACCGCGGGGTCCTCATTTGTGAAACTAATTGGCCCCCGATTTGAAGGGGGGGGGGGGAGAACCACGCAACCTGGACCTGTTTCAACAGCCAAGAGTGCTAGAGAGCAGTTGCCACATGCAAACAGTGATGACGACAAAACAGCCCACGAGAAAGGACTAGAATTTTGTTTTTCATGCCAAAGGGAAAGACACGCCGAACAGGGAAAAACATGAGTCACTTTGTGGCATTTGTCCACTACCGTGGGGCTGGACCCACGCTTCTCCAGCAGTGAGTTACCCACTCTTGGGGAGAACACAGCCGAGATGGTGGCAGTTTCCGCATCATCTAATTTCCAAGGAGATTTTGGGACATGGCGAGAAAGTCCTGGTGTACATGGACTCCATGTCCTCTCCCTCCTCTGCCCAGATGTCCTAGTGGTGAAAGGACCCAGTGCCTGGCCTACAAGGCTCTTGGTTTGAGGTCTTTGCAGTGCTTGACACAAACTGGTGCCCTCCCTTTGTTGCTGGACTCCATCTCCCATCAGCCCTGGGCAGCATGGCCAACGGTCAGGAACAATGGGCACTGTAGATCAAAAAAACACTTGGAGGGCACCCCATTGGCTACTCCTGGTCTAGCACAACACAACTTTACAGTGGTACCTTGGTTCTCAAACTTAATCCATTCCAGAAGTCCATTCCAAAACCAAAGCATTCCAAAACCAAGGTGCGCTTTCCCATAGAAAGTAATGCATAACGGATTAATCCAGTCCAGACTTTTAAAAACAACCCCAAAAACAGCAATTTAACATGAATTTTACTATCTAACGAGACCATTGATCCATAAAATGAAAGCAATAAACAATGTACTGCAGTCACACAATCAATCAATCAGTAGCTGAACTGGCTTCCACACAGTCACAAAAACAAAACAAAAAGCCGCAAAAACAGAAATGCAAAATAAATAGCAAAAACAGACAGACCTCAGTGTAACGCTCAAAACGGAAGTATGGCACTCAAAACGGAGCACGTTCGGCTTCCGAAAAGAGTTCGCAAACTGGAACACTTCCTTCCAGGTTTGCAGTGTTTGGGTTCCAAGTTGTTTGAGTACCAAGGCGTTTGAGAACCAAAGTACCACTGTATTCATATGTCTTATAATAAACAACTCTTCAGATCTGCATCAGGGACATTGGATGGGAACAAAGATGGTACAATTCCCCAGTTAAGTGGTGACCAGTTATAATGTACTGCTTCTTCCAGTTCCAGGCCTTTTTCACAAATTCCAAATGAAGAAATCACCAGATCCAGACCCAAGAATTCTAAAATAAATGGGCAAAAATATGTAACTTATACCTAAAAGGATCAGCCTCCATACCTAAGAACTAGGAAGTGGCCACTACAGCATCTCTCTTCTTTTTTTTTAGGGGTTCAGAGATGGGAGGCTGTAAAATAACAGGCTGGTTAGCTTAAAGCCTGTTCTGGGAAAAGTGGAAGAAAGCATAGCTAAAGACAGAATGACAAAGCATATAGAAGAACAAGTCTTGCTGAAGAAGAATCAGCATGGCTTCTGCAAGGGTAAGTGCTGTCTCATGAAAAAAAAATTTGAGAGTGTCAACAAGTATGCAGATAGAGGTGACCCAGTTGACACTTGTGTACTTAGTCTTTCAAATAACTTTTGACAAAACACTTCACCAAAGACTTCTAAGGAAGCTTAGCAGTCCTGGAATAACAGGACTGGTCTCCTTACAGATCTGTAACATATTATGGAACAGGAACTGGAGAACAGGAATAAGTGTACAGTTTTCCCCATGGAGGGATGCAGAAATTGCAGTATTGGGACTGGTGCTTTCTAACTGGTTCATTAGAAGTGAGCAGAGGCAGCCAAGTTTGCTGATCATATCAAATTATTCAGGGTATTAAGAAGAAAAGGAGATTGGAAAGAGCTCCAAGAAGGCAATATCATAATGCTATAATTTATGGTGTGACTACTCTTGAAATACTGTGTTCAGGTTTGGTCACCACACCTCAAAAAGGATATTCTGGAGCTGGAAAAGTTGCAGAAGAGCACAACCAAAATGATTAAGAGGGTGGAGCAAATCTCCCATGAGGAAAGAATGCAGCATTTGGGACTTTTTAGTGTAGAAAAATGGCAAGCTGAAAAGACTACTACACCATAAATTAAAGAGCTTTCTCTGTAGCATTTGAGTGGAACACCAGTCATTTGCCTGAAGGTCCCTATCTCTTACTGTGCATGGCAAGGGCAGGTGGCGCCTGGGACCTGTTTGCAGTTTTCATCTGGGGGGCTATTATTTTTCTGCCAAACCACTGCTGGGTTGGTTAGGATCAAGGATAAAGCCCTCTCATTTCCCTGCAGCTCTTTAAGAACTGAGAAGATGAAGTGGGTTTTCATATTCTATAGGCTATATCCAACACAGCTGTACATTAAAGTCACTTAGCTGAATACTTGTTCCGCTGTTGAAATGTTCTGAGCCAGCAGAATATTGTTCATAGGATCATAGAATTGTAGGGTTAGAAGAGACCCTCAGGACCATCTAGTCCAAACCCCTGCAATGCAGGAATATGCAGTTGTCTCATATGGGGATCAAACCAGCAACGTTGGTATTATCAGCACTGCACTCTAACCAACTGAGCTGGGCAAGAGAAGGCCCAAGTAGGTTGCTGGTAACTTGGTTGTACAATAGACTCTGCAATCTGTTACGCAATGGGTTCCTAGGTCTCGTGGAACCTGGGAAGGAGAGAGGCTCAGAGACCCAAAGGAGGTGGGTTTTCCAGAAGACCGAGCATTCTGAAAAGGACAAAGGGCTACATCGTTTTCTGAACTGCTTCTCCTGGCTCCCCTTGCCCAACTTTGGCAGATGTTCAGCCGAGAGAAAGACCGAAGGGGCTGGCTGGCATCACTCCAAGAAATAAAAAGCTTTTCGTAAGCCAAAGCCGTGTGGAGGTGACACGGGGGCTTGACCCAATTCATGGCAACCGCCAAGGCTGTTTGTCTAGACTCTCGCGGTCTTGCCAACTGCTGGCACGGCGCCCTTTGCAGCATTGTCCTTTGAGGTCGGCGTTGGATCTGCCACGTGGCAGAGAGGGGACACCTATTCCCACGACAACCTGGAGGTATTTAAACAAGAAGAGAGCATCGTTTTGCAGGCTAAGGCCAGGGCAAGGCAAGAAGCAGCAGGCATAAGCTCCAGGAAGGAAGGTGCAAGCCCAACCCTGAGAGAGCTTTCCTAGTAATAAGGGTAGTTTGAGAATAAGGAAAAAATCATTAGGAATGTCTGTAGGATCTGCTCCTTGGGGGCATTAATGGAAGGAGAACATCCTACCCCCCCCCCCCCGGACTGGGGTTGGGACTAGATTGGCAACTAGATGGAAAGTAGGCCAATATAGTACAGAACATAGGAGGGACAGGTCAAGAGGATATTGTGAATTGGGTTTCGGGTTGTTGTTTTCTAAAGTAAATTCAAATATTTGGAAAAACATTTATTAAAAAAATATAATGGAACTTTTTCTGTGGCATTTCAGGGGCAGAACAAATGGGTGTAGCAATTCTTAACTCATTCAGGGATATCTTAATGCACCTACTTTAGATTGGATCGAGAAGGGCATCCACGAGAAACTTTCATCTGATTTTTTTTTCTCCTGGTGCTACACCGAACTGGGCACTCCAGGAGCAAAAAACAAACAAGTGAAAACAAGACATGTCCATCAAGAATCCCAATTCTGGTTTAATAATTGGAAATACTGTCCATTTCACTTAAATGCACCCTTCTAGCTCTGTGTTGAGACTCTTCACACAACAGTATTGAGGCCGATGAGTGAAGGTGTGAGGTATAAAAAGTAGAGGCAAGGAGGTTTGTGAGCCTTTAAAAGAAGAACAAAGCTATAACTCACGTCGTTCACTTTTACCAGTTGCTCTTCCAGAGGTGTGTGGAGCACAGCAATTAGAATGGAGGCTCAAACTCCAAAGGAAGAGGGCGCCATTTTGTCTGTATTATATCCCATGTACTTCAGCTCTAGTTAGCTCAACCTATTTATTTCTTTTTTTAAGAAACCCTACCTCTTTGTGGAAATCAGAAAGGTCCTCTTTTGCCCTAGAGAGGTGTGTGTGCAGGGTGGAATAAATTTGTCTAGGCGACACACATCCCATTAAAAAGTTAAGTCCGGATCCTATGTCTCCATGCTATCATGTTTAATATGCAGAAGGCAGGCCCAAAAAACATGTCTTTCTTTCCTTGCCTTCTCCTCACCACATGTTGAAACTGGGAAAAGAGAGATTCTATGCAAAACACAAAACAAATTAGCGTTGTTCCAAAGATACGTTTTGATATTTGAATGCTGTGGCAGTGAAAGAGATGGGGAGGGTGAGAAAATTGCCCCCCTCAATAAGCAAACAGCCACCTAAACCAACAGTGTGGGGGGGGGGAGAAATGAGAGAAAGGGGGAATGAGAAAAACCACAGACAAGAGATGGAGAGAGAGAGAGAGAGAGAGAGAGAGAGAGAGAGGTGGACTTATTCATTTCGTTGACGTTTTAATGGTTTTTCCTCCCTTTCCCCCCTCCAGAAGATGATTACAAATTAAGCAGCATTTAAACGCTTTTTACTGTCAACAATTAAAATGGGAGAAGGGAAAAGTGTAGCGGCCATTCATTTCCACGGTAACGCCGCTATCAGAGAACACCAAGGGGCCTCGCCTTTACTGTACGCCACACAATGGCCAAAAGAGAAAGAGGGAGAAGTATACCATTAATTTTGTAGGACATTCAAAAGCAAATTAAAATATAAAAAGCTCCAGGCACAAAGATAGATATGAAGAAAGGGGGGCGGGCAGGACAGGTCAAGCTTGCGGAATTAAAGTCTTAACAACAGGGAGAGCTTTTAGGACAGCCTTATAACATTTCACTCAATAGCCACCTTTTTTCATCTTTCTTGCTTTTTCTGTGTGTCGGGTGGAGAGGGGTGTGTGAGATGCAGGTGGGGGGGGAAGAGGGGTTAGGTGTGTGAATGCACCTATGAGAGGGAAATGCATACCGAACGTCGATCTTTTTCTCAAAGTCAGCAGGAGCAAAACATTTAATATGGTACATGTGAACAATGACGGGGTCCACAGCACACACACAAAAAGCAACAGTCTGCTACCAAAATTAATTTTTTTGAATGTGACGTTAAAGTGGTTACTAGGGAGAGTGAGAGGTTTTTGCTGCGTGGGAAAGGGGGGGGGGAAGGTCCACAGCAACCCACGATCAATCCATGCATGAGTGCTTTAAATAACAGGTGATTTGGAAAACAGTTTTTACCACACTGATGCTCACTTGAAAGAAAGCTGGTGGCAGAAAAGTATTTCAAACAATACTTGGGAGGTATGAGAACACCGACTGTCATTCCCTTCCTTTAGAATCCCAAAGAAGAAATCTCTTTCCTTGGTTAGCCACTGGACTTTTAGAAGATGAAAAATGGGAGGTTTCAAATGCCCTCCTCTATCCAGCCTACTTCCAAGTCTGAGATGCAGACAGCCACGTAGAAACAAGTATATATATATTTTTAAGTCAAGTGTCTACTCACTCCACCTTTCTTTTCAAAAAGTCGAGGTCTAATTGGTTAAATGCACCCCAGCTTTGTGGAGACCAGAAAGGTCCTTTCTTGCCTTAGAGGGGTGTGTGTGTGTGTGTGTGTGTGTGTGAATAAATATGTCTGGGGACACACATCCCATTAAAAGTTAAGCCAGCCGCGTATGCCGCCGTGCCGTCATGTTTAATATGCAGAAGGCAGGCCAAAGGCATAAAAGAGACACGTCCCCTTTAAAAGGAAATATAATTTACAGTGTGCAGCCAGCCGCGCCATAGTTCCAATCTCGTTTACTATAGAGAAAACTCTGCTAGCTGCTCTGTATCCCACAAATCCGATTTAATCAGACAAGCCAGCCAGCGTGGCTTGAAGTAAAAACGGATAATTAGTAAACAGAGAGCTACTTCAGTGCTTCATTGGCATTCGAGGCGGGCTACTGTGTCGCATTTAAAATGCAGTCTGATGAAGTTTACAAAATCAAACCATTTGTTACTCCTATTGAAGAGGCTTCGGGCCACCTCGCAATTAAATTGGAATTAGTGCTCGGAATGAGATACAGCAAATTCATACTAAAAAGGGATCTGACTTTGAGACATTTGACTTCAAGTCTTCTTACACACACACACACACACACAGAACAAAAAAAAGCAAGCAAGGAAGAACACATGCACACAGACTGCATATGTGTATTTATGGGGGATTGTGCTTGTGGAAATGGGACTTGGGTTAGTTTTGTGGTAATCAGCTCCTAGCCAGGGCTGCATTCACAAGAAACGAAGGCTAGAGGGTTACTCACTTGGGCACCAAAAGTTTCCCCCCTGCACCAGGATGTGAAGTCATTACAAGATACAGAAAAGTCTGCCGATTCTCCTTTGATACCTCCTAACCATATAAACCACCCTGGACTCTGCATTCATCATCTGAGGTCCTTCTTCATGTGACACTTCCATATGAGGTCCAGAGGGTGACAACACAAGAACGGGCCTTCTCTGTAGTGGCTCCCCTTCTGTGGAATGCTCTCCCCAAGGAGGCTCACTTGGCGCCTTCACTACAAATTTTTAGGCGCCAGGCGAAAACGTTGCTTTTCAACCAGCCCTTGGGCTGATTAGTATTCTACAGCCTTTTAGACTTGCCTGTGGGAAGGGGGGGGGGTTACGGTTTTGCTGTTTTGTTTTACTTATTTACTTGTTCTTATGCATCGTTCTGCCCAGACACTGAGGTCCAGTGCCGAGGGCCTTCTGGCGGTTCCCTTGTTGTGAGAAGCCAAGTTACAGGGAACTAGGCAGAGGGCCTTCTTGGTAGTGGCACCTGCCCTGTGGAACACCCTCCCACCAGATGTCAAAGAGAGAAAGAACTACCAGACTTTTAGAAGACATCTGAAGGCAGCTCTGTTTAGGGAAGCTTTTAATGTTTGACAGACTATTGTATTTTAATATTTTGTTGGAAGCTGCCCAGATGGGTGGGGTATAAATAATAAATTATTATTATTATTATTATTATTATTATTATTATTATTATTAATTCTATGAACCGCCCTGAGATCTGATGATGAAGGGCAGTATGTAAATCGAATAAAACAAACCAACAAACCTTGGTATTCCCTCCCAGAACACCTACAATGTAGCTCGCAAGGCTAGGATCCGATAAGGTTCTGACCCACAGAGCCAAGGTTCCCTACCTCGCCTTCCTTTCTTCTTGCAAAGCCCACCTCTACTATGAAGCCTTTGGGCTCAATCCAGGTATAGTCAGCATGGTGCCCTCCAGGTATTCCTGGACTCCAACTCCCTTCAGGCTAAGTCAGCATGTCTAATGGGTCAGGTACAACAAGAGTTCAACAGCTTCTTTAGGGGTTCCGTGTTGACTTAATCCCTCCATGTGCATCTTCAACTGAAATAAATCTTAGTAGTACATCAATTTTGCCCACACTTATTCATTGTTACCCTTAGGAAGCTGACTTATGCCAAGTCAGACTGTGGGCCCAACCAGCTCATTAATGTCTACACTGACTGGCAGAGCAGGTCTCCAGACTTTCAGGCAGGGGATTCTTCCAGCCCGACCTGGAGATGCCACTTGGGTTTGAACCTCAGACCTTCTGCATTCACAGCCATAGCTGAGTGGCAGAGCACCTGTTTTCCATGTAAAAGGTCTCCGGTTCAATCCCTGGAGTCTGCAGTTAAAAGGATCTGGTGGCACAGAAATCTGTGTTGTAGCAAGTCTGACCATTGGTTCACCTAGCTCAACTTTAGTCTACAGTGACTGGCAGTGTCTCTCCCCACAGTTGGTTTCTCAAGTTGGGCAGCTGTCTTCTTACATTATTTTGTAAAATAACTGTTGATGTCATGCCACCACTCTACGGATCTCCTATGATTATCTTCTACAGAAGAACTAGCCTTCTTGGCTATGGTGGGCAGGGGGCAACTCAGGAAAGAGTGGAGCTAACCCTGATAACACCCACCAGGCCACGTAGCTCAAAGGTTAGGGGTACGTTCTTCCACCCAAAGTGAAGCCCTGCACTCCCTCCCCTCCAACCTGCCTCTCATAGAAGAGCAGCCCTTGAAGTTACAGAACATTAATTGCCTGTTACACTTAAGTAACTATTTGTCTTTAATGACACTCTGCTCCAACCTATCAAGACACTTCGGTAATGTAAGCAGCTGCTTTGATGTGGCAATAATGTAGCAGCCCCTCAGGTGACAATTTTTTGGCATGGCTACTGATCTTGAAAATGTCTGTGACACACCTCCAATGCCTTCTGCAATCAGGGCTGTCTTTAGCCTATGCGCCGGGGTGCAAAGATCCGCCCAGTGCCCCCAAATTTAGTTTAGCTGCCCCCAAATAAACTTTTTTTGAGATTTTTTGGGAGGGGGAAGCCCTTTTTTTAGGTGGGGCAAACTCAAAGTTGTTGAACTTTCTTGGGGGGGGGGGGAATTGCCTACCTGTGACAACAATGCAGCAGAAAGAACTGCTTTGTTTCCTAACTTGTCAGGAATATTTGACGCAACGGAGTAACAGAGAGACAGAGCGGGGGGCGGGGACTTTTGCTCCGTTGCTTTTTGCTCCTGCCAATTGAGAGTTAAGAGCTTAGGCGGCTTCAGAGGTGGGCGCCTAGCGCCCCCAGGAAATCGGTTCCTGGGTGCCATGCAGCCTTTGCAGCCCTAGGTAAAGATGGCCCTGTCTGCAATGCCTCCTTCTCCTCAGGAAAAAGCCGAACTGGGGAATAAAATGCTGCCATTACATGGTAGGCCAGCCTACGCGAAAGAAGAAAGGTTGAATGGTAGTGAGGTTTCCCTGCCATATCAAAATGACTGTGTGGGTTTGCCTTCCTTGCTACCCCTCTGTTCCATGCACCATCTATGATGGGCTTTCAGAAAAGGAGACAAGCCAATAAAGAAATGAAGCAACACAGCTGTTGATGCTGGAGTGCCCAGAATGAAGGGGAGGAGGGAATACACCACTCAGAACATACTGATGGCATCTTTCCCCTGGATCCTTTATAGTCCAACACAAGTGTCAAGCATCTTGCCCTATGCGGCTACTGCATTCTTGAACAGGCAGCCCAGAATGCTTAAAAACATCGGGCCGTGCCTATTGGAATCGCAAGGGCAGAACTCCTCTCATGACAGTTATAGACACCAGCTGCTCAGGAAAATCCATTCTCTTTACAGAGCAACTTGCACTTTTAGATTCCGACACTTAGGAATGAAAAGGAGACCTAGGGTGCAGTCATACTGCGATATCAGGAAAGTAAGCACTGATCTCACAACTTCTTGGAAAGAACTTCTGCTCATGGCAACCTGTTGAATATTCTTTGCTGGGTTCCAAACTTGCTTTCCAGTCTTCCACGACATGGCAGAAATTAGGTGTCCTCTAGTCAATTTACTATGATAGTGTAGAGCAGATTTAGCTAATATGGTGCCCCCCCCCCAGAGGGTGTTGAGTTCCATCTCCCAGCAGGCCCTGCAGCCAGCATGGCCAATGATCAGGGCATGACAGGAGTTGTAGTACAATGTCTGGAGGGGTGCCTCCTTGGCCACTGCTAGCAATGTCCTTCAATTCTGGGGGCCCCAGATGTGGTAAATTAAAACCCCATTACCCCAGATCATCGGGCAGGGGCTCTCCAGTTTCCACAGGCATCTGTGAGAATAGGATGTTTGGTCTAGATGGGCCACTGGCTTGATCCAGCAACCTCTTTTTATGAAGAGCATTGGTATAACAGCGGTTCTCAACCTGTGGGTCCCCAGATGTTGTTGGACTACAACTCCCATCATCCCTGAGCTCTGGCCTTGCTAGCTAGGGGTGATGGGAGTTGTAGTTCAACAACATCTGGGGACCCACAGGTTGAGAAAGGCTGGTATAGAGGAATATGTTTCTCTTTACAAAGGAATAGGTCTTTCCTCCGCTAGAATTTTTCCACCTTTGGCTTGCATACATGGAATGTTCCCTATCGCTTGCTGAGACTTTAAGAGCAACCCTCCCCAGCACACCTTTCCCGTTTTGTTTCCCCCCCTGTTTTTAGCAGCTCCCAGAATCTGCTAGAGCCATCTTCCTCACAACACCCGTGCTGTTCCAGGCCTTCTGGGTGGCTGTGTTTTCGGTTCCTAATGCAGAGCACGGGAGGGTTTGGGGAAGGGGGAGGGAAGGTGGCAGAGCAGCAGGCAGAGGGCGGTTGGCTCTTAATGGCACAATGCAGAACAAATTAACATGGAAAATGCTCCACCAAATTAACAATAGCAGTTGGAGATTATGAGGCTTAAACATCTGATTCCTCCGCATTTGAGGCTTCCTCCTTTCCCAGATAGTACATAAAATGTGAAGGAGCCCACCGTGGATGCATGGGAGGCAGATTTTGTCTAAAGGGCAACTTAGCATCACTCCTTGCTGGGGCCCCCTCTTAATCGACAGTTGGGCATCTTTCCCTGGCCTCCGAGGCCAGGATCCTGAAAGCCAAAGGGGCTACCTTTCACACAAAGATTTCATCTTGCCTAAGCACGAGGGGATCCCTGCAAAATGTGGCATTTTCTCAAATTTATTTGCTATCATTTATAAGTGTTTTTTAACCCTCACCTACTTTCCTCTGAGGAGAGTTCATTGTGGTTCTTATCCTCCTCCCTTCACATTTTAGCTTGACGTAAGCTCTGTAGAATGAGTTACGCTAAATCTTTTTCACAATATTGCCTCTTTGTACTGACTAAATGGGAGAGGGGCTGCTCCCTTCCCATTGTGGAATGTCCTGTCCCCATCTCCCAGTAACTTCAGACAAGGAGCTCAACATGGTGGCAAGATAGCAGGGGGCGTGGCATCAAGGGCGTGGCCAGCAGGTGTCGTCCTGCTACCCTCCCCCCATATATTTAATCTACATGTGGTCAATGACCTTGTGAAAAGAGCTACAGTTATTGGCTGCTTATGATCTCCACAGATGGAGGAAGCACACCTCTAAATACCAGTCTCTGTGGAGCAGAAGTGGGGAGAACAGGGGTGCCACCAAGGGGTGCCATAGGGGCAGCCCCCAAATTTTCATGAAGGTGGCTGGGACCCCCCAAAATTCCATGGTGATCCTCAAAAGGGTGAAGACGCTTCACCCTGCCGCGTCCTTGTGAGGATCGCCAGGGAGTAGACAGGGCGAAGTGTCTTCACACTGTGTGTCCCTTTGACAATTGCCAGAGCACTTTCCCGAAAGGCGCACTGGCAATCTCCACCAGTGATGTGGCAGGTAGAAGCATCTTCGCCCTGGCATGTCCTCCACCAGGGATGCAAAGGTTGGGGGTGGCTGGGTGGGGGATGACAGGCTGAGTCGGTCTGGCTGGGTTGGGGGGAGGCATCGTATGTGTGACATCATGCACATGCGATTCCCCCCCCCCCAATGTTGGGCGCAACTCAGCGCGCCTTGGGGAGAGTACTGCTGGGTGACTTTAAAAGAGAATTAGGCAAATTCACAAAGGATAAGGCTACTAGACACAATTGCCATGTTCTGTCTACACTGCTGGAACTGCTGGGAATCACAAGTGAGGAAGGCACTCAGGTCCTGCTCGCAGCCTTCTTCTTAGGGCATCTAGTTGGACACTGTAATAAGAAGATGCTGGCCTTGATGGGGCCCCTTTCATTTGCTCCAGCTGCGAGGCTCTCCAACGGTGTTTCATGTATTCCCCAAATGGGGTGGGGTGCATCATGTGTAGTGAATGTAAAGCCACTCCTGGCTCAGAGGATTATAACATGTTCTCCGCTTGCTTCTTCTCTGGAGTTGATGGTCTTCAGGAAAGCATTAAAAAGAGGGACAGAACACAGAAAAAGGGGGGTGGAGGTGATGAATTCAGTATTTGGAATTTCCAACTCTTTTAATGGAGTTGGTTGGCTGAACTCCCATCAGTACCAGACAGCATGGTCAAAAGCCAGGGATGATGTCTGGGAACACCTGGGTCCACCACTGTCTCACCCTTAAAAAAAGAAATCCTGGTGAAAATTCACACATTGTATTGGGAAGTGACAGTGAAGTGAATCTGCCTTTAGATGCAAACAGAATAAAAGTTCTCCTCTCAGCCCTGCCCAGGGGAGAGATTAGGAGTGATTGGCAGAGGCTGGTGTTTGGACTGTCTCTTTCCCACAAGAGGAAGAAGCTGGGATGAACTGGACAGCATCCCCAGTGGGAAGAGGAGGCTCTGTATCTCTGCTGGAACTGCCAACCCCTTTCTCCTTCCCCATGTGACATTTTCTGGACTTAGAAAGGACAGGCAGGTGCTGGAGGACTGCGCCGGGAAACTGGGAGGTGTGTGAATTTTGAAGAATGGTCACACTACGGTGTGCGTGTTGTTTTCAAAAGTGTGAATCATGTACAGTAGGTTCGAACTGGATCAAATTTCTCTCCCATCCCCACCTGCTGCACAAAAGCAGATAAACCTGGCCTCGGTGTCAGCTGCTACGATTATATGTGCTCCGGTGACAAAGCTGAAGCACGACGCATTCCTCGCACAGCACCACCCAAGTACATCCTTATGGTAAAACCCAGAAAAAGAAACCTTTGGATAATTGCTGTTTTCTGAATACTCTTTCACATTCACGCCTGCATATAATATATACAAACATGCACACACACAGCGTCTCATCCGAACATCGCGGCACTCACAAAACCCATCCTTTTTTCCTCCGCCTCACGTTTCCTCCCATCTCATGTCACTCGGCTGCCACACTTCTGCAGGAAACAATGATGCTATTGAGAGATGATTGCTGTTTGCTGTTAATACAGCAGCTCTGGAATGCTAAAAGCACACTTTTAAAAGGATACTGTATTTAAAGAGTCTTTCAAAAGGAAACATGCGACAACAACTCTTTCAAAGGCTATACTGTGCTTTAAAAAAAAAGAGTGGTGGGGAGAGAAAGAGAGAGAGGGAGAGAGATGCTAAGCGCACTTCTCGGTCAGTCACTCTTTGCAAAAATTAGCTGTTTTATTGCCGGTGAGGATGGGAACCCAGAATTCTGAGCAGTTGCAGCCCTGGGCAACTCTCAGTTCTGTTCTGTCTACCTGCTGCCCTGCTTCCCACACCACCACCCACAATTGGGGTGGGAGGACAACAACATGGCCATCTGTAAAGAGAAGATCCAGTTGCATCCACCTTTTCAAAGTTTATACCAGAGATAATGGCTGCTTGTAGATGCAGGCTTCATATTGTCAATGGTTTTTTTGTTTTCCAGCCATTGCAAATGGGTTGCTGGAAGCACATTAACAATGTCCTGAGGGATAGCTCAGTCAGCAGAGCATGAGACCCTTAATCTCAAGGTCGTGGGTTCGAGCACCACGTTGGGCACAATATTCCTGCACTGCAGGGAGTTGGATGAGATGATCCCCTGAGAGGACCATCTGAGAGACATCCCTTCTGTTAACGTAAACTAGCACAATGTTACTGTTCTGGAAAAGTGAGAAAAATGTGGGTGATGTCAGGACAGGGTGAGGAAACTGTAGCCCTCCAGATGTTGCTGGATGAACTACAGCTCCCATCATTCCTGGCTGTAGGCTATGATGGCTGCCAGGCTGATGGGAGATGTCGTCCAACAACATCTGGAGATGTTGCACATGTGGTTTCATGATTGCTGGCAGAAACTATCATGACATCCTTGTCTCAAAATCCCATTGAAAAGAACCTGGACGAGGGATAGCTCAAGAGGTAGAGCATGAGCCTCTCAATCTCAGGGTTGTGGGTTTGAGCCCCATGTTGGGCAAAATATTCCTGCACCGCAGGGAGTCGGACGAGATGATCCTTGTGGTCCCTTCCAATTCTACAATCCTATGATTGTAGAAATGGGTTTTCATCAGAAGGTCTGTCTGGATCAAGCTAGGAAGGGCAGAACATGGGCTGGCATTTTGATGCCAATGGCTTTGTGTGAAAAGTTTGCATGCATGAGAAGCACTCCTCTGGGCACACCCCGCACTGCACACTTCCGTGCTGTTTTGGAAGCTGCTTGGAGGGACCATGACACGGTAGCAGTGGAGAACACGTTTTGCATGCAGAAGATCCCAAGCTGAAATCCTGGCATCTCCAACTGAAAGGGAAGAGGGAGCCTATGATAGAGAAAGCATCTCTCCAAGGACCCCAGAAGAACCCTGCAGCAACTGGGTCAGGCCAAAGGGAGACTATCTAGTCTAGTATCCTGTCCTCACAATGACCTACCAGGTGCCCCCAAGCCTGCCAGCAGGACCTGAGCACGACAGCAGCACTATCCCAATTTGTTATTCCCAGCAATTGGTATCCAGAGCCACACTGCCTCCAGCCGTGTAGGCAAAACATAGCCATAGTGGCTAGTAGCTGCCAATAGCCTTATCCTCCATGAATTTGTTTAATCCTCAAGGGCCACCTCTCTCCATGAACTGACCCGAACCCTGAGACCAGCTTCTGAGGCCTTCATGTGCCTCCTCCACGAGAGGCCTGGAGGGCAGCAACACAAGAACGGGCCTTTTCTGCAGTGGCTCTCCGTTTCAGAAATGCTCTCCCCAGGGAGGTTTGCCTGGCGTCTTCATTATACACCTCAAGGTGCCAGGCAAAAACATTCATCTATAACCAGGCCTTTGGCTGACTGACACCCAATGCTATTTTAAAATGTGTTGGGGGGGGGGTGGGGCTTATTGGGTTGTTCTTGTTCTTGCTTTTACAGTAGTACCTTGGGTTATGTATTTAATTCGTTCTGGAGGTCCGTTCTTAACCTGAAACTGTTCTTAACCTGAAGCACCACTTTAGCTAATGGGGCCTCCCGCTGCTGCCACGCCACCGCCATGCAATTTCTGTTCTCATCCTGAAGCAAAGTTCTTAACCCGAGGTACTATTTCTGGGTTAGTGGAGTCTGTAACCGGAAGCATATGTAACCTGAAGCATATGTAACCCAAGGTACCACTGTATTATGTGTTTTATGTCCATATATTGTGATTTTGTGTTGTAACTACCCTGCGACCTGCAGGTGTAAGGCAGCATACAAATTTTAATCATCATCATCATCATCCTTTTTTTAGTCGTCCAGCTTGTTGGGCACCACTGTGTCTTGGGGTAGCAAATGCCACTGTTCAACTATGTGCTGTGCAAAAAAGCCTTTCAAGCTTCCAATATCATGGCCCCACTGGGTTCACCGAGAGAGGAAGACAAATGTTTCCCAGTACTTTTTTTTACTGTCCAGTGTCCGCTAGGGAACTGAAGCTAGTGGGACATGCTGGGTTACATAGGTAAACTGTATGACCTGCCATAAGACTGGCTCCTGTTGCTGCTTCAGATCACTGCAGTGCACCTAAATAAGGGAAACAGAACTCAACATGATGGGGACATAAGGAGAAAGCATCTCTCCAAGGACCCCAGAAGAACCCTGGCAGTTGCCAGTACAGAATTCCACCCGGATGGTCATTACTCAAGGCCGGGTTGTGGGTTACGTGCCCCTGTTGCATCAGGAAAGTCACTGAACAAACATTCCCTCATACTGGAAGGCAGTTTCTGCCTCCCCTGATTTATTCCGCGGGCCATCTGGACCTTGAGAACAATGTGTCCCCATATCTGAATGGCTAGCCCCGTTAGTCACACCCTCTTCGCTCGACCTCTGCATCCCTAATCTTCACACTCTCTCTCGGCCCCTTTGAGTGCGGCAAAATGACCGGATCCGTTTCTCACCTCTCCTTCGGCTGCTGAAGTTCAGAGGAGACAAAAGGGCCTGCCTCTCTGCACATCGGCGCGACAGGGAGCATAAAAATGACATATGCGGCGGCCCACCCCAATCCCCCAGAGTCCGCCTTTCCAGGTTTCCCAGCTGAAGCTCATCAGAAAAGTCACAGAAGTTAAGAGACCCTCTCACCATCTCAAACCTTATGGGGGCAATCATTGCGTTGGGAACACACCCGTACCAAACAAATCTTGCACACTGTCAACGCTCTTTGGGCTTTATTTTTTTGCTTGCAGTTCCTCTGATGATGATGCCTGAAGAGGAATCAGCAAATATGCTTCAGATCCTACCATGGGCAACATCCAGCAACAACAGAAGGAGACACAGAACATTATCCCTTGCTGATGAGACATCCCCCAGATCTTAAATATATTCTTTTGGCAAACTTTTTTTTTGCAGCAGCAAAGTTCCAGCAGCCCTAGTTTAGCCTGTGGGTTGGGAGGTGGCTTGCGGCAGAATGAAAGATGAGATTTGGGTGCAGAGATTCCATTCACCCCTTATTTATTGGGAATATGTTGCTAACACAAGGATGATGGAGATTAGATCGATTGAGTTCCCACAAAAACAGCTAAGGAGGAATCATTTCCCACCCCAAAAGGATTTTCCTCCAGGGTGCAGGACCAATATCAAGTCCACTCTTGCAGCGATGTGCATTAGGCCGTTTCCCCGGCCGCTCTTCCCCTCCTCTCCATCACTATCCGCACCATATCATCAGTTTACTTATTCTTTATTACACTCCTTTCTTTCCTTTTCGGCGATTGCCCAAGGAAGAATGATTATGCTGGGGAAGGAGCAAAGAGGGAAAGAATCAAGCGGCTATTAGTGGCAGGCGGTTTATTGCAACAGGCGCACGAGCTCATTCCTTTCATGTTCCCCCGGAATATAAAAGCCCCGAAACATTTTAATTTTAAATTCTTATCATTGAATTTACTGCTTTTCTCTCCCAATGATTTGTGTTGCTTTTTAATTTTTACAGTCTCTACAGCAGCCAGATGCTACCGCCTCAGGCCAAAATAATAAAAAAAGGCTACTGCAGTCATGAGTTACAGAGAGAGAGGGAGAAACCGCAACGAAAAAGCATGCTTGACAGAAGTTAATATCTCAATTTAACAGTGCTGCTTTGCTAATGATCCTTTGATATGTGTTTATTTAAAAAGGTCTGATCTTGACCTTGGAGGGAAAAATGAAACCACAAAGTCTTTATTAGGGGAAAGAGAGGGAGAGGTAGGCGTGGGGGTGGGAAAGGGGTTTATTTAGATATTGGCTTTGTGTCAATCGCCATGGCAGCTGGACCTGGGGGGGGGGAGGAAGTGGCTAAAAGGGGGAGAAGCAGAGGCTCAGCATTAATTTATGATTAAATTTAGGTGTCCAAGGAAGCCGGACAGTGAGGGGGTGGGGGAATGGGAGATAAAACGAGGACCACTGACCATGTTCTCCACACACCCATTGGGTGTTCATAGCCACACAAAGGAGATCCTGGGTTAGAATGAAGAAAGCATAGAAACAAAAGAACTAGTTTTAGGAATCTGTTTTCCTCAGCCGTCAGCTTCATGGTTTCTCTCGGGGTTGCTCTAAGACTGGGAAAGGTGGTCAAGGTGAGAGGGCAATGGGAACTGATGCTACGCGAGAAATGGTGTCGGGTTCTCTAGAACTAGAACATGGCCGTCCTCCAGGCTGGTGGTGTAGGAGGGAAAGTCAGATGTGTAGGGTTCCTTTGGGGTAGTCAGCCACCTGTCAGACTTCAGGGACTTGCGTCCGTATAGTTAAAGCTATGGTTTTCCCAGTAGTGATGTATGGAAGTGAGAGCTGGACCATAAAGAAGGCTGATTGCTAAAGAATTGAAGCTCTTGAATTATGGTGCTGGAGGAGACTCTTGAGAGTCCCATGGACTGCAAGAAGATCAAACCTAGCCATTCTGAAGGAAATCAGCCCTGAGTGTTCAGTGGAAGGACAGATCCTGAAGCTGAGGCTCCAATACTTTGGCCACCTCATGAGAAGAGGAGAGTCCCTGGAAAAGACCCTGATGTTGGGAAAGATGAAGGGCACAAGGAGAAGGGGACGACAGAGGATGAGATGGTTGGACAGTGTTCTCAAAGCTACCAGCATGAGTTTGACCAAACTGCGGGAGGCAGTGGAAGACAGGAGTGCCTGGCGTGCTTTGGTCCATGGGGTCACAAAGAGTCGGACACAACTAAATGACTAAACAACAACAACAAAAAGCAGAACAATGTGAAGGGAGTCTCTTACACTTCAAAGTTTTAATGACTACAGCAAGAGAACAAAGCCTCCATTCCTAGGGATGAGGTGCTCCCAGTTAAGAGTCCCCCCCCACTTCCACCCATGTCACTTCTGCCTCTTGCAACCTGATCTCACACCCACTTCGCTTTCTGTGCTGCCACCTTATCTGCTCTCCTTGACCTTGGGCTGAGCAGATGGACGCTTTCCAGTGACAGTGAGTCTGTTCACTCTCCCTCTTCCAGTTCTCCTCCTCCTAGCTGTTCACCACCCAGTTCTTCCCAACTTCTGCCTTCTGAACTATGTCCCTCTGCAAACCACGGTTCCAAATCTATACTGTCCCACTGTTCCTGGGAAGATTCAGGATCCTCAGCACGGTCCCTGACACTACCTCACAGCCATGCCCCTTGTACGGTTATACAGTACGTTTATAGCTATGCAATATTACTAATTAGGGATGCATTGCAGCAATCAATGGCTATATCTATGTGTTGCTTTTCAGCTGGATCTACCTATTTATTTATTGCATTTCTATCCCAACTTTCCCCCCAATAAGCTCAAGGTAGTGCATATGGTTCTTCCCCTCCTCACTTAATCCTCACACCAACCCTGTGAAGTAGGCTGCCAGGTTAAGCTGAGAGGCAGCGTCAGCCAGCGAGCTTCATATTCTGTGCATGTCCATGGGCAAACGATTTGGAGAGCTCCAGTGTCTTCTTCTGGGCTGTCTTAATTTGCATTTTCCATGAGGTTCCATTGCACACAATGAAACTTGCACACCATTCAGAGCATGAGACTCTTAATCACAGGGTTGTGAGTTTGAGTCCCACATTGGGCAAAAGATTCCTGCATTGCATGGGGGTTGGACTAAATAACCCCTGTGGTCCGGTCCCCCCCAACTCTATGAGGCACACTATGAACTGGGGAGTTTTAAATGGTTCAGAAGTATTTTTGATGCACTTCCAAATTCTACAACAGACATGGATGGAAGGATGGACAGGTGTCACAGGTTAATGGGTTAACCCAGACCAGCAAAGTGACCTTACTCTAGCCTTGCAAGTAAGTCCAGGTGACCCACCCCAAAGTATGTAACATTACAAACCAATTTTTGGCATACCTACACAGCCTGAAAGAAGCACCAACTCTTTCCTATGTGTCTGATATTTCCTGCCTGGTTGCCCAAAAGCACATTGATTCACCCTAGGCGAGCAGAGGTGTGGCTATTTACAAGCCTGCATTGCTGGAAAATAAATAAAAAGTGCATTGGGAGACCCAGAAGGCACAGAAATGCACCCCAACCCCTCCCCATTTATTTCCATATTTCAAAGATTTACTTTATATTATTCCATTTAAATAAAGTGCCCACAGCAGATTTTTTTTAATAATACAGTGATAACTACAAAATAAAAACAGCTATAAAACTTAGAAGAGTTTACAAAAAATGCCCAGTAGCAATATCATTAAAATGGGTGCAGAAGGTCACAGGTTCAACATCTGACATCTCCAGGTAGGGCTGGGATAGACTCTTGTCTGAAACTCTGGGGAGCTGCTGCCAGTCAGTGCTCGCAATACTGAATCAGATGGACCGATGGTCTGACTTATATTGATTTGAAAGGGGCCAAAAACTAGGGCTTACAGGCATTGAGCAGACCTCCATAGAGCAGTGGTACCTTGGTTCTCAAAAGCCTTGGTTCCCAAACGCCAAAAACTTGGAAGTAAGTGTTCTGGTTTTCGAACGATTTTCGGAAGCTGAATGTCCAATGCAGCTGTCGGCTATTGTTTCCGTGCCACCTGCACCAATCAGAAGCTGCGACTTGGTTTTCAAACGTTTCAGGAGTCGAACGGACTTCCGGAACGGATTAAGTTTGGCACTTTTGTTTTTGCTATTTATTTTGCGGTTTTGTTTTTGAGGCTTTTTCGGTTAATTTGTTTTTGTGACTGTGTGGAAGCCAGTTCAGCTACTGATTGACTGACTGTGTGACTGCAGAAATGGATAAAGGGGTTGTTTTTAAAAGTCTGGAACGGATTAATCCGTTTTGTGTTACTTTCTATGGGAAAGCACGCCTTTGGTTTTGGAATGCTTTGGTTTTGGAACAGAGAACCAATGTACCACTGTATTTTGATTCTGGCTCTTCTCCATGTTAGCCAGAGGCAATGATGATAAACTTCTCACCATCTCATCATCCTGAGTGGATGAGTGGAAGAAGGACCAGAACAGAGATAGATACAGGTACCTGTACCTCCCCTGTCCCTTGTGCACACATCGCACAAACAAACACAAGCACGCAGGCGCAAATCCTCTGCAAAAGTTGACTTAGCTTGCTCTTACGAAGAGTAAAATGGGAACAAAGAGTCCCATCTGGTCAAGCAGCTGAGAAGGAAAAGCTTAGCGATACTACACCATAATCACAAACGGGTCTATATTTAGATGCACAAAGAGACTGCAATGATATTCCAATCTTTAAACCAATATGAACGATGGAACAGGCCAAGAGCTTACGCTGAAAGAAGCTATTAACTCCGAAGAGGGAGACGTAAGCACTGCCTGGAGTTAGAAGCACAGCAGCGGAAGCGGTAGAAAAGGACGTTCGTCCTCTGCCATTTCTTCTCCAGACTGGCCATGTCAGTGGGTGCTTTTCCAATCAAACAGGGCCCAGAATCAAACAGGCTGCTGTGTCCTGGCTGCGTCTACAGCTAAGCTGTATAATGATGAATCTTCCCTGTAAAATTTCCTGTTTCCCAGTGCAGATAAAGCCGAATGTGAGGTGGGAACTAATGTAAACCAAAGAGCTTTATCACCTTCTTTATCAGATCCTGGTCTAGACTCTGGCTTAATAATAATAAAAAAGCCTTAACACATTGCACATGCCTCTCCATTCATTCATTCATTCATTCATTTACACACACACACTTTAAATGAAAGGTCCATTCATAAAAACCACCCCTTGTGTCACTGGAAAAGCCAGGTTCAGCTAGGAATAATTTTCTCCCCCAATTCCAGAATTGCAAATTTTAATTTCTTCAATGGACTATCTGAAGAAAACACCAAGGAGACCGACCCAGCAGAAGCTGGCAAAATAAATAAGCAGCATAAATATTTGGGAAGTGCAGACTGTCCTCTTCTTGGACTGTACCCTTTCAGGCTGTATGTAAAAGGGTGCAGTTCTGAATGCCTCTCCCCTCCACAAAATTAAATACCCTTATGGGCAGAGGATGCCAGAGCCCTTAGCATGGAGAAAACAGGCCCTTTCCTGTCATGTGCTATTTTTCTAGATCAGGAAGGCTTTAAGGTACTGAACTTTAAAGCCCTAAACGGCCTCGGCCCAGTATACCTGAAGGAGCGTCTCCACCCCCATCGTTCAGCCCAGACACTGAGGTCCAGTGCAGAGGGCCTTCTGGCAGTTCCCTCACTGTGAGAAGTGAGGTTACAGGGAACCAGGCAGAGGGCCTTCTCAGTAGTGGTGCCCAGCCTGTAGAACACCCTCCCATCAGATGTCAAGGAAATAAACAACTATCTGACTTTTAGAAGACATCTGAAGGCAGCCCTGTTTAGGGAAGTTTTTAATGTTTGCTCTTTTATTGTGCTTTTTGTATTCTGTTAGGAGTAGCTGGGGAAACCCAGCCAGTTGGGTGGGATATAAACAAACAAACAAACATGATGGAGCATCAAAAAATGTGACCTGTCCCAAATTCCATTCTTGGCGTACTTCCAGCTAAACGTAGTAGATTTGGACAACAGACTGCCACTCTAATCTCTAAATGTTCTCCAAGATAATTAAAATGCATTCTTCCACAAGTAGAAAACTAGCTCTGCTATGGGCTGGACTAGTACGTCTTCTCTGGATGGGTGGGTGGGTTTTCTTCTTGCAGAGTGTTTATGAAAGTGGGGCAGTATTTGCATTTATTTTTAAACACCTCCCACCTGGTACCCAAAGCGATAACAATCCAGTTAGAACTCCCTGTCCCCAGGACTCTAACACCTCTTTCTGCAGCATGAATAGCCATAACCAGGCCTGAAACAGTCCAGTCCAGAACTTATCACCTTAACTCCAATGGGGGGAACAGAGGATGTTAAAGGGGAACTCCGGCAACCACAAGGGAAGCCTTGGCCAGCTGATTCAAAAAGGTATTTCAGAGGATGTCCACAGACTGTTTTGCACAACCACTAAACTCGTCTTCTTTTTAAAAGCGGATGTGTTCAGACACTCTGGAAACCTGGTAGCCTGATAAATACCCTGAGCTGCTCACATCAATGAAGATCAACCACAGCTCCGTGGATAAATTCTTCAGCAAAGCATCCTTGGAGGCCCAGGGAGGTATGATCAATCAACCCATCAAACATGCACAAAATAACAACCTTTGCCAGCCCAACACGGTGCAAAGGCTGAAAAAAATCCACCACTGCCACCATCTGGAACTTTTTATAGCCACCTAGACGCCTCGTGTTCCTACCTAAACTGCAATCTAGCCTATGTCCCATTTTGGGAGGATTTCCCCCCCCCACTAGAGGCAGGGAAGTGACCCTGAATTGATTTAACAACTGATGGATTCCACACCCGAGAGGGCAGCATTTCCCTGATAAATATTTAGTTATCCTTACTTGTCCTGCACAAGGAGCTCTCCACCAGCCACACATCAAAAAAAAGTAAAACCCAATCGGCTTTGCCTGTCAGTATATAGGAACACAGTCACATGCTGCCGTCAAAATCCAAGTCAAAAGTAATGTGTTTGTATACAAAAGCTGGTCAGAGCTTTTTGCAAGCCAACAGCCCAGTGGGTTTGGCAATCTACCCATTGTCTTCTGTGGGAAGAAGCTCAAGCTAGTAGTTTGCTATGCGTAGTCATCTGCCCAGAGGAATTGGAACTGGACGTCAGGTTTTTACATCGGTAACGTGAATTAGTTTTTGAAAGCCTGTCGCAATTTTGCATTGGTCACAAAATCAGAGACTAGCATTATGGTTTCCTTTCTGAGAAAATCTAGCATGCATTATTTATTTTTTTACATTTCCAGATGAATCTTTTTTTTTTTTTACTTTTCTTGAGACACAGCTTTAATTAAAACCAAAGACAGACTAATTAGCAACAGGGGAACTGGGAGAAAAGAAGTCACTACCCCAGTCCCAAAACTTGGGTTTCAAGAGTCCCAGGATACACAAGTAACTGTTAAGGTAAGCTAAACCTTGTCAAGATGAACTTTTTTCTTCTGCTACTTTTAATTAAAGTTCTTTAGAATTAAAAAGGACACTATTCAGGAACGGCTGGAGGGAAAAAAAATCATTGACACTGGCCTGTCCCCCTCCCTTTTTTCCCAAGGAAAAGAAAAAAGGTGGGTTTTGTGTGCTTGTTCACCCAGCCCTCACTGTACAAAAGGAAACGGATTTGCGGCAGGACACACGAGATGACCCCTTGACCCTCAACCGCTGAAAACTCCTCAATGGCATAAATACCAGATAATCAATCACATACCAGGAGGCCTGGGCCGGCTGCCCTTACCCCAGCGGTCGAGTTTATGAGAGATGAACTGTAAATGGACACCGGCTTAAGAGAGGCCCCTTCTGGCATTCCATGGGCAGGCCGGAATATTTTACGGTGGACAGAGAGAGGGAGAGAGGGGGGGCCGGCCTCTTGACCAGCTAGCTTTACACATTTCAGCACTGGTTTATAAAGAGGCCGGCTTTGGTCTTGAAATGCCTGGTGTGTGTCCGATGGTGCCTTCTGCTTTGGTGATCTTCTACACACACACACGCACGCACGCACGCACGCACACACACACACGCACACACCACACACACACTGGGTCCAGTAAGAGAAAAGTAAAAAGAGAGGGAGAAGACCAAGAGAGCCTGTTAAAAGTCAGCTAATAAAGTCATTGAATGATTGGATATCGGAGCACAGATGGCACCTATCCTCTTGTGGGTTCGGCGCACCAAGCACACACTCACGATATCGATGGCGTAGATTGCTCGCTGTCCCCAGACAGAGGGAATCAAGATGCTGGAAAGGTCTGGTTTTCGCCACCAGAGAAAAAAAGAAGGCATAATCGCAGAGCGGCAGGGGACAGGCAATCATGACAACCATTTCAAATATCTACGTAGAGTGTTTGTGTGTGTGTTTGTGTTTGTGTTTCTGTGTGTGTGTGTGTGTGCGTGTGCGCGCGCAAAAACACAAGGAGCCTGATCTCTTGCAAGGCCACCGTGGGATTGTTTGCCTGGGTGTGCTTTTCTGTTTATTTTCCAAAGTCTCATGGCAGATCCCCAACACTTTGGCAAGGCTGGCGTCGACTCCTCTTTCCCCATTTATACGCCGACAACCATTTCAAATCTAAATCTGAAGAAAGCACCACAGAGGCATCCCATTTAACAATAGATTTTTGAACTTTGCCTCTCTGTTCTGGAAAAAAGAAGAAGAAGAAGGCAAAGAGACTGAACTAGTTCTGTTAAATGGAGACCCACTTGGTCACTAAATTTGATAATGCTTTTGTCTGAAGGTCAGAGGCTAAATATGTTCACACTAATCCCCTTCATGTAGAATTAAAGGACAAGAAAGGTTTTCCGTAGCTTAGCAAGAGAGTGCTTTTCTCATTGCTGTCTAAATACTATTTGCAGAGGGGAAAATTTAAAGTGAGCCAGTGACTGTTCGTTTTAAATACAGATCCCTAGAGCTTGCAAATTTCTCCTTTATTTATTTTTCAGGCGAAATATGTCACCAACAGAGCAAACCCATTCTCGTTAGAGCCCCAGAGAAGTTGAGATCTGGAAGTATAACTTTGCTACCAACTTAAACAACAACAAAAAAATGTATAAGGTTGCAATTCCTTCCCTCCCCCTCTTTCTGTGTTGAAAACCAGGGAGATTCCCCAGTTTTTTTTTTTGAATGTGTACTCAGACTCAAATTTCAAATGCTGCCATACAACATTACAGTCGCACAAAGAGACTCTCTGTTTAGGTACCCAGGAATTGAGGAGCGGGGTGCTTTAGGCCAATGAGCGCCAAGAAATCGGAGGGATAAAATTGCTAACCTTAACTAACCCCGACGCTATGCAATGCTAACGCAGCTTGAGATACATAACTTCTCCAAGAGCTGGCCTTGGAAAAACACACTGCTCAAAGCTCACAAAGGTACACTCAAAGGGAGCGGAGGTGTGGCATCTCCTCTCACCTTGGAGGAACTAATTTCCTGCACATTTTCAGGGCCACAGCTCGCGTGGCACCCCAGAAGGTGTGCTTTTGGGGAACCATGCCTGAAAAGCACCTTTTCGGGGCTGCAATCTTGCACAGGTCAAGCGACTCCTTGGAAGAAGGCATCCCGATTTTTCGCCGCGATGTGTTGGAGGGTATGAAGATGGCAACTAGATGCAATAAATAAATATTAGGTTAAAGAGGCCAGGGCAGCAGGTATATGAAGGTAAAGGGTAAAGGTAAAGGGATCCCTGACCATTAGGTCCAGTCGTGGCCAACTCTGGGGTTGCGGTGCTCATCTCGCTTTATTGGCCGAGGGAGCCGGTGTACAGCTTCTGGGACATGGGGCCAGCATGACTAAGCCGCTTCTGGCGAATCAGAGCAGTGCACAGAAACACTGTTTACCTTCCTGCCAGAGCAGTAGCTATTTATCTACTTGCACTTTGACGTGCTTTCGAACTGCTAGGTTGGCAGGAGCAGGGACTGAGCAATGGGAGCTCACTCTGTCGCAGAGATTCAAACCGCCGACCTTCTGATCGGCAAGTCCTAGGCTCTGTGGTTTAACCCACAGCGCCACCCACGTCCCATATGAAGGTATGTGGGGAGATTTAGTACACCCTTTCTATATGGCACCAACAGTGCTTGAAAGATGACCCACACGGCTCTCTTCTTTATATGCAGACAGGGCAGACAAAGGACAAGAAATCTGTTTGTCCCCACCATGTCTAGGTGGGCACTCCTAAACAAGGAGATGTGACTCAGAACTCCTTCGACGTGATATCCCCCACTAATGTCAACATTTGCAAAAGGATCCTCAGTCCTCTGTGAGCTTTCTTTCCATTGCAATGGTTAAAAAAAGCATGTGTGTTGAGGGATACGTCTCACCAACAGATGAAGCACACAGAAGTTTCTCCACTATGAACAGAGTCCCATTAACAATACAGTATAACAAAAACAGTTAAGATCATAGCTACTCACAAGTTTGCGGGGAAGAATTAACACTCACACAAATGCAGCCAGTGTCTCGAAAACATTTCAAGACCAGCTTATTACTCCTTTATGTTGTCTTCTTTTGATTGTCTCACAAGCTCTTTTGCTAAGGAGGTTATACAAAAGCTTCCAGACCCACTAGAATTTCTCTATTCTTGTTCTGTATGTTTTCCCCCAAGGAAATTATTGCTTTTAAATCAGCCATTCATCTCATCCACACAGGGAACAATGTGGATTTTTAGGTGAAGAAGGTGCAGTATTATTTTGTTTTTGAGTGATCAACCAAGTGATATAGAAAATTTTAGGTTGAAAAGTACAGTAACTGAATGCATACATGACTTGAAAGCAAATTTGAAGGATGTAAGTGGCTGGAGCTCTCTCCAGAGTTTGAGAAACTACTTTCTTTGCAATATTTATAATAAGGCTATAATTGCGATGCGACATCTGATTTATTTTGCCATGTAACGCTGTTTAATCTCTTGAGAATAGATGTCTTCCAAGGAACTGGGCCACTGAATGCAAAGTTGAAATCAAAGAGCTTAGGGAAAGTTTATAAGACGCAAGCTAACTTTTCACCACCTAACGCTAGATCTTCCACTAAGATGTTGTTCTTAAGAGGGAAGAAGGAATGGAGAGTGAAGCATGGAGCTATTAGAACGTGGTGATGTAATAACATTGGGCTTCTTCCTCTTCCCAATGGGAAGATGCAAAACAACCTTCTTCAGATGCATCCAGTGCCGAATTCATGTTAACACGCAGTGTGCACACACCCTAAAGCAAACCCCCAAGAACACTGGGAACTATAGTTTGCTAGGGGTGCTGGGAATTGTAGTTCAATGGGAGTTAAACTACAGTTCCCAGGACTCTTGGATGTATATGCTTTAAATGTGCTTTCATGGGAGTTGGAAAAGGCAGAGTGTGGGAAAGAGGGATGAGTCTTGCACCCTGGTGCAAGGGAAGGAGTCAGGCCGGCCGGGCAGCTGGCCGACTGGTGGAGTTAGCAGCAGCAGCAATAGCGAGGAGCAGGAAGCTGAAGGGGGAACTGGGCAATGGGGCCATCATCACTGTTCCTGCCATGGGAGGCTGCGACTCTCCATCCTGGCAGGCCCCCAGCTGCCCATCCAGCCAGTCATGCCAAATAGAAACAAGAATGAGCCAGGGCAGGAGCAGTCTCTGGGATGTGGGTGGGAGGGAAGGGTCTAGCTGGCGGGATGCAGGCAGGCCTTTGGGGGGTGGCGTTTGAGGGGTGGGGGGGCAAGGAAGTTAGGAGGGCAAAGGTGGGCACTGGAGCTAGCCGGGCTTTCAGGAGGTGCATCTGCAACCTGAAAAACTGAACATCTTAACGTGCTGGAATTTGTTATGTATGAATCTAAATCTCTCTCTCTCTCGCTTTTGGTAATATGTATCGATTTTGGATTGTTTTTGTCGACTGTTCTGTTTAAATCAATAGAGCATTTTAAAAAGGAAAAGAAAAAACTGAAAATCGTAACGTGCAACTGCACTGCCTCCCCCCCCCCCCCGACGGCAGTGTTACTGATATAGAATGGAATGCCCTTATTTGCCTCTGAGGAATGTTGGAGTGTATGCGATTTGTGTTGCATCCATCCTTCACTATGCTTACCTCTCTACCAATGCTAATTCTTTCTCTTTTTATTCTTTTCCATGGCCAATATTTAGATTAGGTGTCCGAAAAGGTGGATGGTTTTCACAATCATGTTTGTCCCCGCCTTCAGTGATTGCTTTGGGGGATATGTGTATTCGGGAACTTTTGCCCTCGCTCTGAATGGGCCTTCTTGTCCTCAACGACATCATCGTTTTCAGCACTGATAAATCATAAACAACAATTTTTTAAAAAATTGTGACCTCCTACCTATAGTCTGAGGCAGCCCAGGCAATCCTTTCCACCTGTGGGCTCTCGCCTGCCCCCTTTGTTCCGCCGTGTTTGTGGTCAAGACCTCTCACTGTCAAGCCTCCGTACGCCCCCCCCCCCTTGCTGGAGACATTTTTAAAGCCACGCGCGGAAGGCATGGAATCCGGCAGTTGCGCCTGACAAACAGCAGTGGATGCCAGAAACTCTTTTAAACATTTTAGCTTGGAGTTCATCCGGCTGGAGCAAGGCTGGGCCAAGGCAAGAGTTGTTTTTGCAAGGGGTGGGGGGGGGCGAGCGGGCTGTGCTCCGGCTCGCGAAGCATTTCGTTTTCGAAGCCCGAGCCAAAGCACACAGCAAATTATTTCAGCTGCAAGTCATAAGGTACCGATTATGGACAGGAGGCTTTCCAAAAAGGGACACCATCTCCGGGACTCTCTGTTCCTCTGTAAACACATTGATGGCCCCCTTTTCAGGTTTGCCAGGAAGATTCTGTTACAAGGAGGCCAGGCTTACATTCACGGTACCCATTTCAGAAAAAGAAAAAAAAAAAAACCCAAAGGTGTGGCCAGGAGCCAGCTCAGGCAAAAAATAAATGTCTAAAGTTAGACTCCCCCAGTCCATATTTAGTCACCGGGAATAAGTGGTACAATTCTTCAAAAGTGCTGAGCTCCCAAAGTAGCTTTCGAAGTCAGCTGTGGGTGTTACTGGCCTGGGAGACATGACAGGGAGTGGCAAGGCAAGCAGGATGGTATGCTTGTTGTATCCTTGGTGTAGGCATCTTCACAACAGGTTGTGCACTGAGAAAGAGTCTGACAAGAGGCTGTTGCCATTTGCATTTCTGGCTGCTCCCCTTCGAAAAAGCCATAGGGAAACTGAGGGACGGAAATGACCGATGGGATAAGATACCTTCCCTATTGAAGAAAAATGAGCAGAGGCACAGCTGTCTCCAAGCAATGGCTTGGTCACATGAATGGGTAGGCTTGTGAAATCCATTTTTTATTTTGTTTTTTAAGCTAGCACCTCCACATCTACCAGCCGGTTTCAAAAGACAGCCCATTCGAATTATGAAACAGCATGTTCCGAGCCTAGGAATTTCTTTTCAGAACCAGAACTGAAGTGAGCTCTCAGTCTTTTCCCACCACAGACCACTCGTGGTTAGCTTTCTTCATTTCGACAGCTTTGTTTACACAGCCTAAACAGCTTGTTCCTTGCAATTGCTGGATGATTGGGAGCCAGAAACTCTCATCTATCTATTTTTCTGCAGATCATAGAAACCTAGGAAGCTGCCCTTTACTGAGTCAGCCCAATGGTCCATTTATCTCAGTATTGTCTGCGCTGACTGGCAGCAGCTCCCCAGAGTTTGAGGCCAAGCCCTATCAAGAGATACCATTGAGGATTGAACCCAGGACCTTAAGCAGATAAAGCAGATGCTCTACCACTGAGCTAAGACCCTTTTGCTCAGAGACCTACCAGGAGATCTGCTTTCCACTTGCCCCCACCCCACGACACATCACAGACAACTGGTGAGATGGAAGTTCCCCTCATTGCAGAACACATTGGAAGTGTAAGGTTGACTTGACATTGAGATCTCAACACTTGGCCAACACAACACTTGGCTGCTTGCCATGATGGCTACACTCTGCTTCCATTGTTGGAGGCAGTAATGCTTCTGAATACCAGTTGCTGGAAACCACAGAGGATGGGGAAAGTGGTCTTATGCTTAGGTTCCGCTTGCAAGCTTCCCATGGACACGTGGTTGGCTGCTGTGAGACAGAATGTCGGAATAGATAGGCCATCTAGCAGGAAGCTTTTTTGTTCTGACACACAAGGAAGGTCATACAGTTGGCAGGCTTTTGATTGTGGAAAGTAGCAAACCGCAGAGTAAGTGGCCTTCGCAAGCAGCCATATTAACAAGAACATGAGAAGATCCTGGATAGATCAGACCAAATAGCCCCTCTAGGCCAGTCAAATGCCCCCAAGGAGCCTACAAGCAGGGCAGGAAGGGGTCAAACCTCTTTTCAATGATCTTCCCCAGCAACAGGTACCTGGGGGCATTTAAAGAAAAATTACAAAGCTGGGAAAGGACCTTCCTATGCCAGCTCTTCAACAATGGTGACCTGGTTATGCAATGTCAGAAGGAAACCAGGATGCTCTATATTTGTGAGGAGAGGAGGGCAGAGGGATGATATATTTCTCCCAAACCACTCAAAATATTAGGCAAAGGAGCAGTGTGTGTTAAAAAATTAAAAAACACACAAAATATTAATCCCAGGACTGAGTGGGAGATACAGAAAAGCTGCACAGAGGAGACAAAAGTCATAGGAAAACTTGATTTCATTCTAGTCAACAAGTAAGACAATTGGCAACTCTGCCTCGTAAGAGGTAGCCTGTGCATCTGAAACAGAAGAGGCCCCAGGAGGGAACTGTCTCTTTTAGCGACTCCTTTTGCGTCAAGTTCAATGTATATTTTTGTAAGATGGTAAACAACTCTGGGGCATCATTCGCTACCTTCAGAAAATTGCCCTCTGTACTTCTTCACCCATCAATTAAATCTTTTTGATCAGCATCAGAAACCCGCAGAACACACACGCCCAAGAGTTATGCTCTTCATATACCAGAGATTACAATATCAACTTCCTGCCTACGGGACAAAATAAATCAGGCATTTTTGAACCTGCTTCACTGAGATCGCTGTCGCCAGCACACACACACCTATTTTTAAACTGCCACAGCTTCCCAAACAGGACTGAAATGTCAAAACCCACATCATGTAAATAATTTTGCACAGACACACGTCGATAATTATACACAAACCCAAAGTACTCAGATGACCGAGGAACAAGGACTATCCAGGTTTCTGTGGAAATATTCAGCTACCACACTGTCAAACTCCATGCATCTATGCAAAACAACTTTCAAAATGGAAAAAAAAAGAACCCAAGCACACCACTGTCTTACAAAACGTGTTCAAGGAATACTTGGAAATCCTGACAGAGGTATAACATTGGAGGAGAAAAAGCTGGTCATCATCTTCCATGTGGCAAAGGCCTGTTCCAGGATCACAGAAACTTCCCAGTTATCTTCTGACATTATGATGATTATGCAAGTAGACCACTTACACAAGTGGTTAAATGTCCCAGAAATATGGCAATAAAATCCTATTAAAAAACACCCAACCTCACAGTTGTGCAGATTTTTCTATGCAGTTATGTCTAATACCCATGTTTCTGCAAGCCATTTCTCCTAAGAATGAATTTTTTTATGTTACTTTCACTATTATATGTATGGTTTTTATGAACGGCTTCCCCTAATATAGGCACTTTTTACACATTTTGGGCAGTGGTGGGAGCAGGGGACGGTCAGAGAACCCCATTGCAAAATTCAGATTAGTGTGACATTCAAAGGCTAGCTGTGTTTCAGATTTTTTGGGGGAGGTGTGAATTAGGGACGTTTGCCTATAAATGTGAACCGGACTGATTTTCCCTGCTCCCCACCCCAATCCCTTTTGCCGTGGTAGCGGAGGAAAAAACAGGGCGCCGTTTTCTCGACAGAAAAGTTCTTGCCAACGAAAGCCTGTGATTGATTGCTGACACCAGGCCCCAACGAAAAGATAAATCCTTTCCTCATAACAGAGGCTGAAAGCTCCTTCCTCTACTTGCAGAGCGAACACCAGTCAGGGGATAACATTTCATCGAGGCTTATAATTGTCACCAAGGCCTTCTTAACCCATCCCTGATCTGCCCGGGACTGCTGAGCGCCGCACCTCAAACTCCTGTTTGCTTTGGTTTTCATGTAACCAATATGAATAGGGGGAAGATAATTACCCTTAAACATACTTAATGCCAACAGTACATTATCTCTGTCTGTGGAGTAGCATGCTGATAGTATTTTTCCCACAAGCTTAATCAAGCTGCTATCTTAAAACTCTCCAGAGTACTGTGAAACGGTAATAGAAAGTCGTCGGCTGCTTGGGGAATTTTCGTTTGGTGTGTGTGTGTGTAAGAAGAATTCGCACAGGCTGTTTGTACACAAAGCTTCCCGGGTGTAATAGCGCCATGATAATGAAGCCATGCTCTGGATTGGCCAGACGCTGCCAAGATATCGTGAACCGGGAGATCAGAAGGGGGGGGGGGAGGAAACTTGTAAGATTTTAATGAGCTCTCGTGCACTCCCAGCTGTGGTTTATTTTGTTTTATTTTAAATTAACCAAGTAAGTTCTTGTGGTTCTGCTTCATGTCAGGGCCAGGCTTAAAGGTGCACTTTCACAAGAGGTATTTGAAGTGGCATCAAGAAAGGAGGAAGAAAGGAAGAAAGGAAAGGGGGAGAGACTCAAAATGATGTATATAGCTTCTTGATTAAGAAAAGCTAAGTACCTTTGCTGTCACCCTCTGAGTCATGGAGGGGAAGGTCTGAAACGGAGAGACCAGTGGCATATTGTTTTGTTGTTTTGGTTTAATTACTTGCTTGTATTTTGTCTTGTATTTTATTCTGTGAACCACCCTGGGATCTCTCGATGAAGGGTGGTATATAATTTTAATATTAATAATAATAAAAACAAAATAAAGCAGCATGGGGATGTGGGAAGCTGTGGCCCCGGCATAAATTTCTGAGGGGGCACAACCAGGTGTCCCACATGACGGGCTCCCTCATCAAAGCCAGAGCCACGGTGAGGCAAGCCGTGCCTGGACGGGGCCTTTGGGGCTGGGGTGGCAATGGCATCTTCTTCTCCATGTGGATGGCGAAGCCCCACCCCTGGGCTGGCCAAGAGGGAAGGAGGTGGAGGGTGCTGCCACTGCTGTTGCCACCCATCAAGGTGGGAGAGAGGAAGAGGAAGGTGGGAAAGCACTGCCGGAGCCATGCGCATTGCCCAGAGCGCCTCACTGCAAGGAGGGCTATACGACGCAGCAGTGCACGGGTAGGCAAACTAAGGTCCTGGGGCTGGATCCAGCCCAATCGCCTTCTAAATCTGGCCTGTGGACGGTCCAGGAATCAGCGTGTTTTTACATGAGTAGAATGTGTCCTTTGATTTAAAATGCATCACTGGGTTATTTGTGGGGCCTGCCTGGTGTTTTTACATGAGTAGAATGTGTGCTTTTATTTAAAATGCATCTCTGGGTTATTTGTGGGGCATAGGAATTCATTCAATTTTCTCTTTCAAAATATAGTCCGGCCCCCCACAAGGTCTGAAGCACAGTAGACCGGCCCCCGGCTGAAAAAGTTTGCTGACCCCTGTAGCTCGTGGCTTTGCGTTTATCTGCCTTATCTCTGCTCCCAGGTTGGAGCTAGTTTGCAAGGACAGACTCCCTTGATTAGATGCTGGATGGCAAGGAGAATGGCCGCTGCCCAATCCACCAGGGAAGCACAACACTTGCCCTGCCCTGGGCCCCATCAACCCATGCTCCTGGAGACTCCATGAGGGCAGGATGATGCCCTCTGCAGACCTTCACCCTTCCCAAGTTGGAGGGCTGTGGGCAATGGTGAATTGAAGGTGTCAGTAGCCCAGATCAGACCTTCTCCATGTGTTCAGTGAATGGGGTGGAGAAGGGCAGAGCAGGTGCCCTCAGTGTCACACCTCGGCAGGATCCTGCTCCTGATTTTCAAGAGGAGCACTGAGGGTCTGCAACAAGGTGCCACTGCAAGCCCCCAGCTCTACGTGTGAAGGACACAGGGCACAGTGAGCAGTACAGACTCACTCCCTCCCTTATCTATGAGTTCAATGGTATGCCCCCTTGTGTAGAAAGCTGCTTATTATGAATAAGTCAGAAGAAAACCAGTTGCCACAAACTGGGATCCACCATGGACAGAGGCCAGAGTTCAGTGGCAGAGCACACACTTTGAACACAGAAGGCCTCAGGTTCAATCCTTGGTTTCTGCAAGTAGGGCTGGGAAGGGCTGCACCCTGAAACCCCGGAGAGCTGCGGCCAGTCTGTGCAGACAATACCGAACTAGATGGGAAGCTTCTCTGACTCCGCAGAAGTCAGCATCCTCAAACGTGGAGTTGTGAGCGAGCTTTCAAGGGAAGGTGAGCAGGCTTTTCCCGATTCGAAAATCCATTTGATGCTGTGTGTGTAAAGTGAACAAATTCTCTGGTTCTTTGTGCTAGGCAGGAGACGGAGTACTTCTTAACACTTCCCAAGAAAGTGCCTGAAGCAAACATATCGTCTATATATCTATATATCTATCTGCTGCAAACTGGCTTGTTGCCGTGATAATAAGCCGAGCTGGAATCCAGTGACAGGACTGACTCCTTTCACTCCCCGAGACGGCTGTGCTCCTGCAAGACTCTCCCTCCCCCCCCCCGCCCTTCCCTCTCCATGTACCTCCACTTACCACGATACTGTTTTGAATCTCTAAAATAATGTGACAACTTAATGATGGCACAATTATCTAAATGTTTAACAGACATGTTATCTAAGTGAATCGGATCGAGATTTCATCCCGCTGACAATAAACATCAATGGAAGCGCAGAAAGTGATGGGCAAATTATCACAAACCCTGCAATTTCAATGCTATTAAATTTGGAAGAATAACAGCCCCGAGGCCTGTAAACGCTGAATAAAATAGACCCTTGTGTTTGTCCAACTATTAAATCAAAATGCTACCAACATCCTAGGGAAGGGGGAGAGGGGAAGCGCGAGAGAATTTATAGCTTTTCATGTTTCAGTTACACATTGGTTTTATTAACTCCTCTCTGCCATTTGGGTGCTAGTGGGTGGTTTTTGCCAGTGAAGTTGGGAGGTTTGCAGGGGGGGGGCAGAGGATGAAGCCGAATGTCTTTGACCAAAGGAAGGGCAGTTTAAAGACTAAGCAGCAAGAGAAGAAGCAAAGACGTTTTCTGCTGGGAGCAAGGATGTTCTAACATGTTTACTAATGATCTGGGAAGAGGAGACTGTGTGTGTGTGTGTGTGTTGTGGAGTGAAGAATGGAATAACTGTGGGACTGGCAGACAATGAAAATCAAAAACAGAGAATGCCACATGATTTTTCATGGCAATGGCCATGGCAGGGAAGGAAGGCAGCAGGTGAAATTTGATGCTAGCAAATGCACAGTGAAAATGCCAAGTTGAGCTACCAAGTTGTTGTTGCTTTTTTTTTAAAAAAAGAAATTAACCGCTTATATTTAAATTAAGCAAACAAAACCTATGACGAACAATCTTTGCATTAGTGGGAACTGGGCTCATGGAGCTGAAAATGCAAGATGTATCTTGCATCTAGTGTCCCATCATGCTCAGAGCTAACCCATTGAAATGAATGGGTATGGCTAACTTAGGTCCACTCATTTCAACAGGTCTCCTCAGAGTGGAGGTTACTTGGAGAAGACCCCATGTGTCTGAGTAAAACTTAGTTGGCTAAAGAGAGAGAGAAACCTCGTTGCATGCCAGTTTTCACTGGTTTCACCAGAAATGTCCTTTGCCCCAAAGGAAAGCAGTTTAGCTGATAATTTTTAAGAGTTTCATTCCGGAAAGCAGAACTGAGGACTGTACAGTCCAGCCTCCCTGTCTCTGACTATGGCAGAATCCTCACTATGGAAGGCACAGATTAGCCCATGTTATTACATCTCCAGGATGATACGCAAAGAGAAGAGATTGTGGCCCACACCTTGTTGGAGATGCCTTAATGTAAGACATTCAGATCATGTAAGCAAGGGTGTGTCATGTTCCGTGGGAGAAGAAAGAAAGGTGAGTATAATGGCACTACGCCAAAATACACACATCTGCAACTTTTATAGCATAAGCTATTTCTCTCACCCTCAAATACATGCATAAAATAATTGCAGCTTCTTTGCATTGGATCTGAATAGATCCTGCTCGTGTTTTTGTCTTAAGAGACGGGGCATGTCTTTATGAAGGCCAAGTTATGCTAATTTGACACCGTGCTCAATTTAAGTCCCCACGTGATGTTTGCTCTCTTTGCTCGGCTATGCCAAGTTCACACAGTCCAGGCGGAAGCTTTTGGGCTTCAAAAGTTGCGCTGGTCCACGTAGCAGGCAAAACCTAGGAGGAACGGGCCCATACTACATGAAAGAGCATCGCTCGCGTCGCAAATCAGACCCTGTCATGGCAGAGATGCCACATGCTAAGAAAATCAGCTCTATATTAGGCATCCAGCATGCCACTGTAGTAGCAGAGTGCAAAACTAGGTCAGGAGTAAATCCATGCCAGGGTATTGACTGTACAAACACAAGCTCAGGACAGAAGCATCCCATGTGGGGCTGACGTTACACAGCATTCTGCTCTTGGTCTTTTGCGCATGTGAAATACTTTGGCCCAGCCTGGGAAATCCTATACAAATCACCTCTGATATTTAAAAAAGTCAACAGCTATTGCATTTTTTTGAAATAAAAAGGGACACAACCAGTTGCTGCTACATTTTCCGTGTAACCTGAACACTGCAACCATGCTGCTAGCAGCTGGTGCTGATTGAATTCATTCCTTTTTAATTTCAAAAAATATATATTGCCTTTTTTTTTTACACCTTTCCCCCAGGCGTAGCAGGGTGCCAAAACATTTTTTCCTGTGAACGCAGAGGCCAAGTGATGTGAACAGCCACAGAAAAACCAATGGAGCCCAAAGTGTCTTCTAGCAGCTTACAGACGTCTTGATCTCTTTTGAATATACGTAATTGTTGAGGAGAGGGGACAGGGAGGTTGGGAACTGCGAGGGGAGAGAGAGCAATTTTTCCGCACGGTGAACAGAAACCAAACTGTCACATAGAGGGTTTGTTTGCTAGAGGTCTTCACTAGGTCAGCTTGTTGTGTTGCACTGGCTCTTATAGGTTGTAAAGAAACAGATTCATCAAAAATAAAGTGAAGCTGAATCCAGACTAGACAGAGGTGATGTCGTTGGCCCATTCCTGAATCCAGGATCTAGAGGATCTAGCTGGGAATTGCATTCCCTTGAAGGAGTATCTGTATCGCTTTGGAGGGGATACTCTTGGGACCAGTTTTTTGTCACTGGAAGACCAGGTGGTTTTAATGGCCTGTAGTGCCTATGACTAGCTAAGAACATAAAATAAGCCTGCTAGATTAAGCAAGTGGCCCATCTAGTCCAACACCCTGGTCTCAAAGTGGCCTGTGGGATGCCCACTGGCAGGACCTGAAGGTAATGACTTTCTGCCCATCCCATCAACTGGTATTAAGAGGCACAATGCCTCTGAGCGTGGAGGTAGATCATAGCCATTGTGGCTAGTAGCCACTGGTTCACCAGCGATGGTCTTTTCTGGACCATCAGTTATCCATTGTTTGGAAACCTTCAGATTACACTCTTGCATATCCTCCAACATTTCTCTGATGAAACTAGGGACATCCTAAGGAAAATCAGGACATTCCTGGATCTAATCAGAAACTAGGACAGCTTCTGTCAATCTGGAACTGTCCCTGGAAAATAGGGGCACTTGGAGTTTGCTAACATGCACTACTTGGGGCTGAAAATGGTTTCAGAAGCTACAAATTTGAAGGTGGCAGCCAGGATGTTTCTGATTACTTGTATATAGCACCAGTTTTAAACAAGTTGCTTTCCCAGTCAAGGCACTGATGATGACCTATCATGCTCTAAATGACTTAGGCCCCGTATACCTTTGGAGGGCTTCCTCTGCGGTGGCCCTACGGGCTAATGCACATCTCCTTCTCCAGTCTTTGGCCTGCTCTCCATAAACAGGTTGACTTAGCTCAGGGGTGGGGAACCGGCTTCTACTCACACCAGTCCAAGCCAGCATGATCAAGCGTGCTGGGAGTCTAATGGCATCTGGAGGCACTTCATTCAGTGAGTAGAGGGCTTTGGCCTGATCCAGGAAGTCTCATCTGCATGCTATTATCTTCATTGCAATTGCCTGGTGCCCAAGTTCAAATAATCTAAGGGACAGGAAAGTGGACTCCAATCCCCAAAACACCACCACAACTTTGCTGGTTTGAAGGGGTCATTCTTGCTACCTCAACAGTGGACTAGGGGAATTATAAGCCTTGGAGTCTTTTTCTTCCAGGCTCAGGGAGCGTTCACTTCAGAAAACGCCAACAAGTTCAGAGTTTGATCCTCCTACCAGTGCTATTTCCAGCCCTGCTCAGCAAGAGGAAGCTATCAATTTCTTGGCAAGAGGGAGGCACTTTTTGGCCATAAAGCCAGTTACTGACATGCAACTGAGACACACTTGTTTACAGCTCGAGGAGGCGATGCTAAACCTGCTCCACTTGGGTCGCGCTGACCTCGAGCTGCCTATTTTTGTTCCTCGATTCTGCATGATCATGTCACCCTCTGAGCTCTGACAGGGCAGCCGCTTTTGCTGGCAGCCACCGACATTCTTGTCCCAAAGTTTTAAATCAAAACATACTTAATCTGTCCCAGGAGTGCTCCACCCCTCCCATCCAAGGTCATCATTGAAACCTGACAGTTAGGAACTCTCTTGTCCTCTATTTGAAGGGGGCAGATGCAACATTAGCCATCACTGAAAGCTGCCTTGAAAAACACAAGGCTCCCCTCACAGGGGGGACCAGCATGGCATTGGCAGGTGGGTTCTTCTACCACCCCCTACGCTGCCATCTCCAGAAGAGGTGCAGAAGACCCATGCCAGAATCCTGCCAGGCTCAGGAGGGACCTCTTTGGAGAAAGAGGATGGAGAACTGGAAGAACCCACAATAGTTCAAAGGCTGGCTGAAGAGCCCCATCTTAGAGACCCTTCATTTGGGCCAGTGTGGTGTAGTGGTTAAGAGCGGTAGTCTCGTAATCTGGGGAACCGGGTTCGAGTCTCCGCTCCTCCACATGCAGCTGCTGGGTGACCTTGGGCTAGTCACACTTCTTTGAAGTCTCTCAGCCCCACTCACCTCACAGAGTGTTTGTTGTGGGGGAGGAAGGGAAAGGAGAATGTTAGCCGCTTTGAGACTCCTTAAAGGGAGTGAAAGGCGGGATATCAAATCCAAACTCTTCTTCTCCTAATAATCCTTTCAACCCCTTCCAGAGTCCTGATTCCCCTGCTCCATCCCCCGCAAGCCTCAGGATCAAAGGTGGCAGCAGAACTGATGGGAAGCCCAGAGCCACCAAAGGAATACCATTTGGCCACCAAACCACTCTCTTGTGGAGAGAAGGTGAGAGGACCCAGATGCAAGCAATGTTCTAGCAGAGAACTGGGAAGAGGAAGGGCTGGCAGTGGCTATATAAGTCTCCCAGTCTCCTCTGGACTTTTGCTGGGGTAACATCTCCATTGTGAGCTAAGTCATCTCCAACTTAGGAGCTGGTCATGGACATTCCACTAGGAGCCACCCCATTTTGCCAGAAGAACTCCACCAAAAGGAAGGGCAGGATCTCAGTGGGAGAGAACCAGCTTTGCATGCAGAAGGTGACATGTTCAAATCATGGCAGCATTCCCAAATAGGGCTGGGAACATCCTACTGCCTGAACCCTGAAAAGCAGCTCTGGCAGTCAGGGTAGACAGTACTGAGCTATGTGGATGAGTGGCCTGACTTAGAACATGTCAGCTTGCTACACCTCCATAGTTCCTACAAGCCTTGCCAAAACTGTGGCTGCCTCACTTCCTCTGCCAGCAATATTTCATCCATCTGGGCAGCCAAATGAGGCAGGTGAGGTCTGAGGTGGTAGCACAGACCGTAACCTCTTCAGGCTCCCGGTGAAGCAGTACTGGATTCTGAATACATCAGAAGGGGACATCCTCAGGAAGCTACTGTATGCCTCCCCAACAATTTGTGGTTGTTGTCAATAGGCGCCTTCCCCTGCCGTCACCTCCCAGAAATACAGAGTAGGCAGGATCTGTCTGCTAAGACAAGGACCCACTGCCATGTGGGACATCCACCACAGCTAGCCCTGCTTGAAGGCACAAGCCTTCCAAACAGGAAACTAGCACAGCAGGCTAAGGACCTTGGGTGGGTCTAGAACTGGGCCTCTGAGCAGTCAAACCTCAGCACCTGCCCTCAACACTCCATTCCTATTGTAAGACAGAGCTCCTTGCATGGAAACAGGACCATCTAGTCTCATGCCTGATCCTTTACAGGACCACCTCAGTCCACCAGTGAATGAAGGCACTGGCTAAATTCCGGCTCCCCAATCCATTTTGACCAATCCACCATGGATCTTGACCCCTTCCTATTTTTGGAACACACAAACATGTCTCTGACCTACTTGAATGAACTGCCTTTGCTGAGGCCTGATACTGGACTAGGATATTTATCCTGAAATGCTAGCTTTTAACTTGCAGGGAGTTATGTTTCGTTATCTCGCATGGTGAAGTGTATAGAAAGGAAGAGGGGATGGGATGGGTCCCTTTCACTCAGAGAAAGCACTTTCTCCATGGGTTTCTTCAAATGAAATATCTCCATTTTCAGATATGCAAAAGCCTGGACCTATGTCTATCTGGGCTCTTTGTGATATTTCCAGGAAGGTGTTGGTTTCAGTTGTGAAAACTCAGAGAGCAGTTCATTTGCTTTTGGGTTCTGTGTGGCCGACAGATTAAGCAGACATTTAAGAGTGCCACAATAGTGCACCTGGGTAGTCTTGGGGATCAGAGAAGGCTCCCACCACCATACTTCCTAGATCCCAAAACCACACTGCATACATTCTTGATCCCACTGGTGGCAAGTCCAAGTCTCCCAAGCCCCTGGCAAGAGGTTGCCCAAGCTTCATGCTATCTTTCTGATGTGCCTGGGGCACCACAAAGTCACTTCCCCACAGCTAGCTCCCACCTCACAGTGGCAATGTGGCACTGAGTTGCCCCAAAGGCTCCTGCTAGTTGGCTAGCAGTGGCACTGTGATGCCACTATGAAAGCACACATAGTCGATTCACTCTGTGCCCAAATTCCTTCCATCACGGGTCTTCATTATGAGGCCTTGAATGTGGATACAGAAAGCTGCCCCATACTAGGTCAGGCTATCTATCCACCTGGTCTAAGGCTGTCTATTCTGACTGGCAGCACCTCCTCTCTCTCTGGAGTCTGAGGCAGAGGTCCTTCCAATTGCCCGTCATCTGATCCTTTTAACTGGAGATGCCAAGACTCGAACTTAAGATGCTCATGTGTGTACAGCAGGTGCGCGACCTCTGACTTTTAGGCTGCACATGTTTAACGGCTTTGGTTTGCTGCCCAAAATGGCGGCCCCAACTCTCCACATGGAAGAACTGCACGGCAAAGTTACAGAGGCTACATATCAAGCGCTTGCCTCCTCAAGAAATCCTGGGAACTGAGTGAGGGTACTGAGAATTGTCTGTTGCAGATCCCTAGCCCCACTCACAGACCTACAGTACCCAGGATCCCCTGGAAGGAGGGGATGGCTGTTAAACCAGGTGTGACTCTGCAGTTAAGAAGATACGCCAAGAGTCTCAAAGGCCATCACGTTGCACAAACTATGTAGGTCAAATGGAAAGAGCACCTGTTCCTATTTCTATTACAGTCAACGCCTATCAACACCTAAAACAGGATTCTCACTGCACCAGGGGTTTTGTGAAAGAGAAAGTAACACAACCACACATATTTGCTGCTTGATCCCTTAGCTCTGGAGTAGATTCCAGGTAGGAGCCCTTCCTTCCCGGTCCTCCTGAAAATGCCTCTGCTGTGAATTCCATTAGTAACAAACAACTTTATCTGCTGCCAACATCAACCAGCTGGCTAGTCTTAGGAGGAGGAGGAGGAGGACAATCATTCTGAAATTTATTAACTGCTACTTTACCAATGAAGTTGCAAGATCGAATGGCACGGCAAGCATCGGTTGCGCTCTATGATGCATGTACGGTCTAATGCCGGCTCTTCCTAATCCTGGTGCACACAGTCAGCTGTTGTATATTTGGGAGCCAAGATAGCATCCAGGGTGTTAAATTTCAACTTGCGGATTCATACATTCCATCCTCATTGGCATTTATTGGTTTATCGGTACTAAAAAGATTTGCTCGCCCTAATATAGTCCGGGAGGGAGGGAGGGAGGGAGGGAGCTGTCTCCCGCTTCAGTCGCAGGAGTGCACAGAGTCATGCTCAAAGTATGAATGAAGATGGAGCCTCCCCTGGGACCCCTGAGCCAGTAAGTTCAAGCAAACTACTCAGTGAAAGGAGGCACTCACAGCACAAAATATGCCATGATAAAGAGCGAAGCTTTTGCCTCCTACCCTCTGCAAAAAAATGAAACAGAAACAAAAAACACTGAGATAAAACTATGGGGCAGAGCAAGGTGCTGAAAGGGCAGGTACAACTTCTGAGAGAGCCCCTTCCTAGCAACCAGAAATGCCCCTCATCATGATTTGGGGTGAAGCGGACACCTCAGAGGGCACCCCAAGGGTCAGCACCCCTGTTCTGCTGCCAAGCTTTGCCATCAGGTGGGCAGGAGATCTCCCCCATACCCGGTGGAGTGGCAGAGCTTTGCACTGGTTTTTCCTGAGGGGAGAAGCAAAGCTCCACCACCAGTTGGGAGTGGGAGATCCAGAAAGAAGAAGCCCTTATGGAGTTTGCCCCCTCCCCTTTGTGGGGGTGGCAGTGGGGCATTTTGCCCCAGGTGCCAATACCCCTCCAATTCCCCTTGCTATCAACCACCAGTTCAAGACTGTTCCTCCATTCAGCGGCAGAGAAAATCTCTACTGGGCACCATTCACATGGCAGTGCATTCCATTTGCATGAACTTTCCCTAACTGTTAATTTCCATTTCAGATAGCACAAAAGCCACTTCTGGAACTATAAGTGGAATGAGAGTTCCATACAGTGCAAATTTAGTGCTCATTTTCATATTATTTGCAAATGGATTTTTCCCCCCTGGGAGCAAATAACACAGAAATGAGCACTAAACTTCCATTACAGTTCCAGAATTGGCTTTTATGTCGTGTGAAAGCTCAAATGTAATACTGTTAGGGAAAAGTCGTGAAAAAGTTATAAATTGCCGTGTGAATGCAGCCAGTTTCACCATAACTAATTCTCTTACCGTGCCTATTTTCTTAAACTTGGCATGCTTGGAAAGAAAGTTATTAGCTCAAGCATAAATTCAAAGATGGAGACCCTCCTGTATGGTCTCTGGACTCCATCTCCCATCACCCCAGACTATTGGCCATGCTGGCTGGGGCTGATGGGAGTTGGAGGTCAGTAACATCAGGAGTTCACCAGATCCTTCATCCCTGCTGTAGATGATCAGGGTACCTAAGGCAGGAGTGCTCTCAGGAATACACTATCTCCACCACCATCCCACCGATTCACAATGGGAGCTCCATGATTCACTGTTCAAAGCACACTTTGCTTAGCATAGGGAGGGAACTTGGGTACATGTGGATAAGACCATTCACAAGGACAGGTTCTGTGCTATGAAGCAACTCTCTGAAAAGTCTTCCAGTGGGAAAGTTGTTGATCTCACACATCGCAGCTCAGGTGAGCCCAATTAAACAATACATTGATCAAGACTGAAACTAGAAATTGAGCAATCTGTGTTGAGCAACAGGTTGTTGAGCAAGCTGTTTATGATAAGTTTTTGCCTTCCATCAGTCTGATCAGAGGCACATCAGCCTTCAGTCAGCAAATGTATTGATGATCACCCTCCCATTTTTATTGCAGTGCCCTGCATCACCCTCTCCCAACCTGATGTGCATCAAATGAATTGGACTACAGTTTCCATCAGCCTCCTGCCAGCTTTATTGCAGTTCCTAGTTGCCTGAAGGGTTCTATTCACCCTCAAGCGAAGGCAAGTAGAAGTCCATGCAGACCTTCCCAGTGCATTGGGTGAGGGGCTTGTATGTGCAAACCCCCCTCCCACTTCGATATTTCATGTATGATCTTTCCAGGAATTCTGGAATAACAATGCCGTTCTGCAAGCAAACTGCTGTTTTGCAAAATTGGGAGATTTTTGAAAAAACAAATGAAACCCCCAAACAGAACACCTACCAGTGTGGGTCTGCCTGTGGGTCTCCAGAGCATCTTCTTTTGAGAACTGAGCTCCGCAGTGGTCACAGACAAAGGCTTTGGCACCCGCTATAAAGAAAGAGAGAGAGAAGGAGAGAATGTTTTTAAATACATGTTTACCAAGATTCATGGATAAATCTTAAAAATATACCTGTCAAAAAACTCATCCTGTTAGCAGCAGTGAAAATGAATGAAAGACACCTGTTTGAACAGAGACCCGAAAATGGGTGTGGGGTTTCTTAGAGATAAAGGAAAATAAAAAATCGAAACTTAGGGAATGAGTCTAACTAACTAGCTAGCTTTTGCCTGGAGTAGACCTATTCAGTTAATGGACCTAAGTTTTCCATGCCCATTAATTTCAAAGGGTCTGCTCCCTGAGTGTGACTAACTCTGGGCTCAACCCTATGGAAATGCAATATCTGCACTCCAAATAAATCATACCAGGAATTTTTTTCAGATGCAACTCACAGGGAGGAGTCGCAAGGAACAGGGGATGCACAAGAGCACAATAGTAGTTCCATAACATTAAGACTGTAATACAAACACACACACACACACACACACACACACACACACACACACACAATATGAGAATTAAAGAAGCAATAAAAATTCAATTTAGAATTAAATAAAGTACAATTTAACATAATTATTAATATTTAAGGGAGACATTCTACAGAACACCTGAATGAAGTTCATGGGCCAATGGTTTACTGTGTGGACACAGAAAAATCAGAACCACAGACATAAGGAATCTCTGAAATTCGGAGAGCGTCAAATGCTTCAGAATCTAAAGCTGACTATCACTGTGAAGTCTTTGCAATTACGGGGCTACTGTATACACAGTCAAAGCGAGGGCATGCCTTTTGAAAACCCAAACAAGGAGAAGAAAAAGTTCACTTGAACTCGAGGGACTTGGGAAGCCATGGCGTATTGGCAGTAGATGTCGATATTACCGCCCGTCCAAGCGCTGCCATCGATGTGGAAGGAACACAGATCACTACATGATCCCCAAGGACTGGGAAGGGATTCAGAATCAACATGTGGAAGGATATAATTCAGAAATGAGAGAGGGGCTGTGTACCCTGCCTAAGGGCCTCTGCCCCAGTTTAGCTTTGCACAGGGCCTCTGAGACAAAGCTCTCCTACAAACATGGCAGTAGATATACACAGCACTCTGGATAAATATGGCAGTCCGGATGGGAGTCCTGGTGGCTGATGGAAGCAGACAGAAATCAAATGTGTAGGGCAACAGAAAGAGATGAAGATGCAGAGGGGTGGCCAGGGCCACTTATGTGGGTTTGGGCATGTGCATTTGGTAGATAAATGTAGCCTCCATGTAGGGTGCAGTGTATCTTTGAAAACCAGGTGCTGGGGATAATCAACAGGGGGAAGTTGTTGCTTTCATGCCCTGCCTGCAGGCTCCCCTGTAGAGATGGCAGTATTGAGTCAGTGGCTCACGTGCTTCTGGCTTGCACTCTTTATAAAATTGGAGGAATTAGGTTATTACCCCTCTATTATTGTCCACATCACCTTGAGACATCACTTTGCCAACAAAGGTCCCTATAGTTAAAGCTATGGTTTTCCCAGTAGTGATGTATGGAAGTGAAAGCTGGACCATAAAGAAGGCTGATCGCTGAAGAATTGATGCTTTTGAATTATGGTGCTGGAGGAGACTCTTGAGAGTCCCATAGACTGCAAGAAGATCAAACCTAGCCATTCTTAAGGAAATCAGCTCTGAGTGCTCACTGGAAGGACAGATCGTGAAGCTGAGGCTCCAATACTTTGGCCACCTCACAAGAAGAGAAGACTCCCTGGAAAAGACCCTGATGTTGGGAAAGATGGAGGGCACAAGGAGAAGGGGATGACTGAGAACACTGTCCAACCATCTCGTCCTCTAAGCTACCAGCATGAGTTTGACCAAACTGCAAGAGGCAGTGGAAGACAGGAGTGCCTGGAGTGCTCTGGTCCATGGGGTCATGAAGAGTCGGACACGACTAAATGACTAAACAACAACAACATTATTGTCCACACCGGGTCGCTCAACCATTGCTACTGCGTCCTTTCTTTTAGCAGATCAAGATGATCATAGGACAGCAAAAACTGCAAGGTTTTTACCGAGGGCAATTAGAACAAGATCTATTATTTGATTATTGATGTAAACCGCCAAAATGTATTTTCTATAGTTAAGTTTTTACCTCTGTCTTCAGTACAGTGGTACCTTGGTTCTCAAACGTTTTGATTCTCAAACTCTGAAAACCCAGAAGTAAGTGTTCCAGTTTTCAAACAATTTTTGGAAGCCGAAAGTCCGATGCAGTTGTCGGCTATTGTTTCTGGGGCACCTGCACCAATCAGAAGCTGCACCTTGGTTTTTGAACATTTTGGAAGTCAAACGGACTTCTGGAACGGATTAAGTTTGGCGCTTTTGTTTTTGCTATTTATTTTGTGTTTTTGTTTTTGAGGCTTTTTCGGTTAATTTGTTTTTGTGACTCTGTGGAACCCAGTTCAGCTACTTACTGATTGATTGATTGATTGATTGATTGTGTGACTGTGGAAATGGATAAAAGCCCCCCATCCAAACAATGACTATCGTCAGTGCAGGGAAGGAAAAAAAATAAATTTTCATTTTTATCATCTACAATACTGTCTTATTTATTTTATAGTACAGTATATTGATTATTGCTTTCATTTTATGGATCAATAGTCTTGTTAGATAGTAAAATTCATGTTAAATTGCTGTTTTAGGGGTTGTTTTTAAAAGTCTGGAACAGATTAATTCGTTTTGCATTACTTTCTGTGGGAAAGCACGCCTTGGTTTTGGAATGCTTTGGTTTTGGAACAGGCTTCCGGAACGGATTAAGTTTGAGAACCAAGGTACCATTGTACATTTTGTTTTATTTTATTGCTATGGCTAGTGGCTGATGAAAATAAAGATTCTTCTTCTTCCTGGCAAGGAGCTGGCAATGACAATCTTCCAAAGTAGACGGGCTTTTGGGGTGACCCAGGAAGACAATTCTGATCCCAGGGTGAGTATGAACACGGATAGCTGCGGGTTGTAATATTAATCACTTTTTAAGGGGGGGGTGTAAAAGAATGAAACAAACCACAAACGTTGCTCTTCCAACAAGAAAGACGTTTGCTTAAAAATCATTATACACCAATGCCTTCTCAGAGAGGTTAGCAATCCCATATAATTGCCTCCCCCACCCCAGCAAAACTCCCCCCCCCCCCATTGTCAGGCATGCCATAAAGGGAAAGACGACAACACTATCAGATAAGGAAAGTGGCAACAGCAAGAGCGTGTGCTGAGACTCACAGATATTTCCACAACTATCAGTGAGGTGTGGTATTTGTGGTATTTCTTAGAAAATTGCTACCAACACGCACGGCGTCTGTTGGGTCACAGCTCCAGTTATAATGAGGGAAACAAGTGTGCACAGGATGTCTAAACAGCAGATAAGAAACTTGAAGATAAAAATAGACCCCACTATACAGACACAGGCACAGTCTTCTAAGCATATGCTGTTAGGCCAAAGCTGTGAACGTAATTGTTAGATTCAGAAGTTTGATTCATCTGTTCCAAGAAACTAAAGCACGGGATTCGGCGATGATAAAAGTAACCTTGAAAGGAAGGAAAGGAGAGGAGAGGATTTGGAGGAGAAAGTAGCAAACTGGTCTTTGTTTTGTTTTTTGTTTTTGTTTTAAAAAAACAACATCCCTCCCCAGAATCTTAATGGCTTTATCAGGGTAGAATCTTTTGTGGGCCACAGCAGACACTATGTAGATCTCTGGTAGATCACAAAATCTCATGCCGTAGCTGGGATGGGCAATGTCAATCACACTTTCTGTTAGTTTCTCATTTTTTTCAATCTCAAGTTCTCAAATACGTAGTTTAAAAGTCGTCATGAAATTTCATCAGCATTTTAGAGTGGCTTTCTCCTAGGGCACATGTAGTTACAAACACTTCGGGTTACAGACTCCACTAACCCGGAAGTAGTACCTCAGGTTAAGAACTTCACCTCAGGATGAGAACGGAAATCGTGCGGCGGCAGCGCAGCAGCAGCGGGAGGCCCCATTAGCTAAAGTGGTGCTTCAGGTTAAGAACAGTTTCAGGTTAAGAACGGAACTCCGGAACGAATTAAGTTCGTAACCAGAGGTACCAATGTAGTAGTAGTAATAATAATAATAAATGATATGCAGACAAGCATGGTTATTATTAATAATAATTTATTATTCATATGCCACCCATCTGACTGGGTTGCCTTTTAGATGTCTTCTAAAAGTCAGATAGTTATTTATGTCCTTGACATCTGATGGAAGGGTGTTCCACAGGGAGGGCGCCACTGCCGAGAAAGCCCTCTGCCTGGTTCTCTGTAACTTCACTTCTTGCAGCAAGGGAACTGCCAGAAAGCCCTCAGACTGGACTTCAGTGTCTGGGCTGAACGATGGGGGTGGAGATGCTCCTTCAGGTATACTGGGCCGAGGCCGTTGTACGCAGCACTGCCTATCAGGAACACTTTTACGAAGCAATTTCCCCTAACAGAATGCATTTTTGTGTTAATTTGACTACTGTATGAACTTCTATGAAGGCTTTACACTAGTATATGCATTTTTGGCCGGAGAACAGCACTGCAAAATTTGGAGAAGGTGCCGATTTGGAAGGATAGCTGCGTTACGGTTATGGTTCTTGTTCTCTTTTGATGAGAACTGGATTGGATTCTCCCCCCATCCCTAGCCTTGGCTCACATCCTGGTCTTGCAGGTGTCACAACACTCTTCTTTTTCCAGCCCAGCATCACTCTCCCAAAATATTCCCCCTTCCTCAAGAGCGTTTCGCCAGCTCCCCTCCTTACCCCACTGAATCGTGCACCCAAAGAAAGCACAGAGACAAGCAGCAAAAGCGTCCCCCTTTCCCCATTAGAAAAAGAATTCCTCTGCCTTTAAATTGTCTCAGTAACGGCTGGCTCACAGGCAGAAATATTTGGCAGCAGTGAAATTAAAAGTGATAAATTTTCTCGCCAAGCTTTGATCGATAATAGAGGTCTCATCTGTTAATCAATAAGACAGTCTGCCTGTTTACTGTGCATACGCCGTTCGCGGCTGCTTGCGGGGCGATGTCAAGTTTGCATTCAAAACAACTCAAGTGTGCCTAAACCAAATGGCCAGTCCCTAAAAAAGAAAGGAGGTACGGAGGGGGTGGGAAGGAGAAGAGGGCGGACAATGACATCACATGCCTGCTCATATATTAGAAAAGACAGCCCACGCGCCTGCTTTTCCTTCGCTCGCCTGTACATTTCATTTTGTTTCAGTTTTATATGTATATATAAATGTACAGCCTTTCAAGTCATGGGAGACAGTTTCACAAAAAGCCGTACACTGGAGGGCAACGAGGATGGGCTCATCTGAAATATACCCAAAGCTGCCAGGCCTAGTTAGAAAGAGAGGTGCAGTGGAAAGACGGCCAGGATGCCAAATAGTCTGCCCCCCCCTCTGTCTCTCCCCTCTCTCCACCACCCCCTCCATCCCTTTCACCACCAAGCCCTGCTTAAATAATAAACACAGCTTTATTACCAACATAATTAGAAAGGTCAGTTCTATTTGAGAACTATTACAGCCCTTCGTGCCAGAGGCTGTTCGGGGAATGTTTTGTTCCAGAATCATTGACCTAAAAGGCCAGTACAGTGCCGGCTGGTACCTTGAAGGCTCTGGGGTGAGCAAATCAGATTTATTCTTGCTCACAGCAGTCAGATCTCAAAACATTTCCTAGGCTGGTTTTTAAGGGGGGGCAGGGGTTCATAAGAGAATAGGGAGACAGAGACTTTCCAAAACACCAACACCATTGCCCCAGAACTGGAGGAAAAACATGCCCGTTAAGAGTGTTTAATTTGATCCCTAAACCCCACGAAGCAAGATGCAATTAGTGCAAAGTGAAAGATGCTCTGAGCATGAATTATGACAATGCACACAGCTCCCAAGAAGAATTGTGGCTCAGGATTCAGCTCCTGCCCATTCTCCAAAAATCTCTGTGGTCCCATGACCTCCTGCACCCTTTGTCTACCCAATGGCTGTCGAGCCCATGGTGGACTAGGCAGTTGCCTCCTAAGTTCCAGAAATTCATCCTCTACTGGCAAACCACTCTCCCCATTTTCAGTTGCAGAGCAATAAGTTCTGCAGATAATCAGAGCTGTTCTGTTTTTCTTTTTCGGGGGTACTTCATTCCCTGTAGGCCTGTGGCTGCCATTGGCTTAGCTGCTGTGATGCCAGAGCAGGCCTGGGCAGCAGAGTGCTAAGGGTGCTGCATCGGAGAAATGAGAATCCTCATCCCTAAAGGTCAAGGCAGACCTTTTTATTCATATAGGTAGCATGGGCTGTATCCAATATTGTCTGTCAGCTAGTGTGAGGGCTCTTGTATTAGCAGACAGGCTAGTTTCGATGTAGCACAGCAGAGGAATCCAAGTCAATAGATGTGCCAGGAGAAACTCAGGGTGCAATCTGCTCATGCATCCTCTGATACAACAATGTTCTGCTGGCACATGTACAGCAGAATACCATTAAATGACTCACACACATTGGATACAACCCTGTAAGTACTGCCTGAGCTTTCAAATTATGACATGTCATGACAAACCAGTCAACAGTTTCAAAGGAGGATGCTTACAGGACTGTGCAATGGTGGGTGAGCCTGGCATCAAATAATGGTTTGGGGGCTAAGCCCTAGCAAATAAGGCTCAGAAATGCACTGGGGATACCTGCTTCAAGCTTGATATTTTGTACAAAACAGACACAAGACAGCAGTGAAAAGTGTATTTACTCAGAAGGAAGTCCCAGTGTGTATAACAAAACCGATTCCTAGGAAATACATACAGGATTGAAGTCTAACTGCATTCAGCAGGCATATATGCCTCTAAAATATTAGGAAGGGGGAGACATTCTGAAGAGACATTTCAGATTCTCGTGACGCCCCATCAGATTGATCACTGCTAGTCATGTGCAAGAACACCCAGGTTTTTAGACACCTGGGCAATCAGATGCCTGGGAATGTTTAAGCCCCAGGTGGCACCCAAAGCAGCTGCTCATCTGCCCGTGTTTTTTATGTCCCTTCTTTGGAAAACAAGAGTGAGCTGCATTTGAAACTCAGGTGCAGGATCTTAATGTTCGCGATGATTCACTTTCACTTTTCTCGTTGGCTGCATTACAGCAGAAGGAAAGCAGGGACAAGGGGGAAGAGGAGGAGGAAATGGCTGGCAAAACAAGCCTGGTTCCATCTGGAGAAAACGGGGTGCTTCCATTAGAGAAAACACAAGCAGAACATTTGCAAACAATGCTAACCCGGAGGAGGGAACGCCACACGGTAATGGCCAGTTCAGCTCATTCAGGCGGAAGAGCCATCTACAATAGCATCCTCTTCACACAGTCAGCAGACAAATGCCAGGTGGAATTGGACGGGTTGTGGTAACTTGTGTGTGTGTGTGTGTGTGTTTGTGTGATGCACTCTTTGTGTCCTCAGAGGCCCTTTCCTCCTTTGCTTGTTCCAGAGCTCAGCCCTGGCACTAAAACTAAAAGTAGTCTAATTCAGGGCCTATTGCTCAGGAACACATTTCCTGCCCTGGGAAGCTGCTTTTTAAAAAATAAATATTTTTTTTTATTAATAACACTCCAATTAATAACATATCAAATCTTGCCACATCATAATACAAATAATAAAGCCAGTTATACATTCCGAATTATATAATTTAAAGAGACTTCTCATGTTCTGGCTGGTCAGGGGGAAGGAAGTCTCTTTAAATTATATAATTTGGAATGTATACAGTGGTACCTCGGGTTACATACACTTCAGGTTACATACGCTTCAGGTTACAGACTCTGCTAACCCAGAAATAGTGCTTCAGGTTAAGAACTTTGCTTCAGGATGAGAACAGAAATTGTGCTCCGGCGGCGTGGCGGCAGTGGGAGGCCCCATTAGCTAAAGTGGTGCTTCAGGTTAAGAACAGTTTCAGGTTAAGAACGGACCTCCAGAATGAATTAAGTATTTAACCCGAGGTACCACTGTAATTGGCTTTATTATTTGTATTATGATGCGGCAAGATTTGATACGTTATTAATTGCCCTGGGAAGCTGCTGATGCTATACATCAGTGGCGTAGCATGAGGAGGGCCACAGGGGCGGTTGCCCTGGGTGCAAAATGCTCAGGGGCACAAAATTTCAACACTTGATGCTGCCTCATGCAGCCACATGCTTCCATTGCTGGGCTCCATTGAAAATGGCTTCTCTATATGAACCATGAAGTGACCTCTCCAGACAACGGAATGACACTTCTTTTACTATCTCTGTGGCTGCAATCTCCTGGGCGACGCAGACACCGTTAGGCAGTTGAATGCGCATGTGTACTCCGTCTGCTTCCCTCTGTCCCACCTACCCTCTCCACATGGCCCTAAAGTGCCGGCAACCCACGCTACGTCACTGGCAGAGATGACACTGCAGGGTCACTAGTCTTTTGGGGTCAGTGGGCGTATTTGGAATTTTGAGAAAATATCATGGCCACTGGTCACAAAATGGCTGCCACCTGGCTGCCACATAGCACAAAATTACTGCTATACCCGTGTGGTATAAAACAAAATGCCTGCACAACTAAAAACCAGTAAAGAGCCAGGATCTCAAAAAAGTCCGGGCATACCCTCTCATCAATGGGGAAAAAGCAGCTACATCAGCTGCCGCCACACTCATTCACAGAGAGAAGCAACGTGCACCTCTCCTCTGTTTGGGATGGAAGGGAAGGAGGGTTTCTGACCCTGGCATCCAATGAAATGTTGTCCTGCTTAAGGAAGCATGTTCAATGTAGGAGATAGAGACATTGGGCCAGGGCAAATAGTCCCTTTTGCATTATGGGTTTTTGAAGGGATGTTCACTGAGACCATTCACAGGCCCCCATGAGGGGGCTGGTGGGCACAGTGGTACTCATGGAAGCCATGTTGGCAAGTCATGTGATATTGGGTAGATGGACCAATGTACCTGGTTTCTGGCAGTGGCACAGACTCAGACATTAGCCAAAACAGAGCATTTCCTGGGGAGAATAAGTGGGTGCCTTCTTTTCATTGACAGGTTCTGACTGGGCAACATATCTGGGGTAGCAAACCCTGTTTTTCTACCCCAGTGATACTTGGCCAGAAAGGTTGAGTTGCATGGAGCCATTTCCTATGCAAAGACATCTCCCCCCACCTCTATAGGAACATTGTGGTCCAGGGCTCTGGGGATGAAATTTAACCCATGGTGAAAGGGGATGGACTATATAGCTTTTAAGAAGAAATGAACAAAGCAAAATACTTCCGTAAGCAACCAGGGAGAAGAAATGGAAGAAATATTTCTGAGCAACGAATAACAAGTGGAGCATTGCCCTCATCTATTGGGGAGGTTGTTTTTTTTAACAGGGGGGAAGAATCCTGGAGATTTTAAAATAAACATCTTGAATGTTCTGATGAGATACGCATGCTTGGTTATATAAGGGGAGTACAGAGCGTACCAAAACAGCCGACCCGCAAAAGCTGTCAGAACAATAAGTGCAGACACAGGGCATCTTACGACAGGCTACGCTGTACAGTTTTATTTACAGTACCTCTTATCAGTCAGGGAACAGTACGCAGCCTGCCAATTTTCAAAGGCTAGAACTGGGTGTTCTTTCTTTTGCTCAAGTAGATGTGTACGCCAGGCAGGGAGGTTTCTCTCCCCCCCTTTCTCTAAATCAAATCAGCAAAACAAAAAGTGATACCAAGCCAGAAATCTTGCCGTGTATGCATGCATAAAAGGACTTGTTTGGAGGGCGGGGGGAAGGGGGGGGAGAGAAAGAGTGTTAAAGCCAAGGCAGAGAACAGAGCGATTGAATATGCAAATAGTTCAATGTTAATTTTACTATGTGAGTCACCAGGAAAATGTCAGCCAGCATCAGTGCTTATTACACCAGGGTTTCAGAAAAACAAGGAGAGATATTTATTAAAAGCACGGAACATCGGGGATGGAACATTCAAAAGCAATACATCAAGGGATGGTTATTTACAGGCTTTTTTTCCTTCTTCCTTTTCTTTTAAAACCTCTTGTTGAAGCTAGCAGCTTTAATGTAAACAGGTTTGCCCCCCCCCCCAATAAACAATGTTTTAGGTGGGATTTTTTTGTGGGGGACGGGAGAAGGGAGAAAAGATAAAAGGTGGTATTTTTAGCAAGTTGTTTCGACTTGCCTACAGTATAAAGATATCTTCCGATGACTGACCCTGGAGAGATGGGACCCCGTGTGCTGCCAAGAGTCAGCTGTGTGTTTGAGAACATGCCTCATCCCCTTGGCACCAGCTCCTCGGCCGGTCTTCCGCTGGTGTTTGTACAAGCAGATTTATGGGCCCTCTGCTTAATAAAGATACTTGCTCAACTCAGCTGGCAAAAACAGGCGGCTTTTTCCATTCAGGCAGGATTCTGCAGAGTCACCGAGGTCCTCTGGAATGACAGCAAGTCCTCGCTATGCTCTACCCTCTCCCTCACCCCAGGCCCTTGACCTGTGTCCTTCCAGCGTGGGTGACTGGAAGAAAGTTGGCACCTGCAATTCATACCCCTTTTGCAAAAGCCCAAGGCAAGCTCCCTGCTCTTCCAAAACCAATTCCCCTCTTTGCCGTACAGTCACAATCCAGGAATATTTGCAGCTGACCCAGCACTCATTTGGCTGGAAAAGGTGACAGCAATGGGCATAGATGGGGAACAGAGGCATAAAACCAGAGGCTGGCAAATAACTCTGAATTCTGGGGAGAAACGTTTCCAAACTCAACAGTGAGCAAAAGCCTGCCTCAATGTCCCAAAGACTTGCTATCTATTAAAAGCTATAGGAGAAAGTTTAACAGTTCTACTCGTCTAACTCTTGATGCTCAACAGGTAGATGAAACCTTGAGGCACCAAGCAGGACTCTGTTGGTCTGTTGGGCATCAGGACCACTTGCATTTCACCTGGCTGGAGACTCTTGGGTTAGTCTGGAAACCATGGCCAAGTCCAGGTTTGCAGGACATTTAATCCAACCCCAGAAAGATTGGATCTTTGTATTGTCAACAGGCCTGGCCAATCTGGTAACATCATGCTGCCTGCCAATCACAAGGACTTATGGTGGCTACTTCTGTTTCCTTCTGTGCCCAAATACTGCTTGATTTCCACTAAAGCTAGTCCAAACTGCTTGCCCGCCACTGTACTGGATGGCCAATCTGAGGCTATCCCTCATGGCGAATTACTCTGTCCTTGTGAAGAGCAGGTTGAAGAATATTTTGCTCATGTGGTTCTTCACTATAATTTCAACGAAGATGACCTGATTGGTGGCTCCTGTTCTCCCAAAAATTTCCAGGTAGGGCTTCCAAATGGTATCTGATCTACCTTTTGGCAGACTCAAACAGATTATTAACAAAGAATTGGGCTACATTTCTCTTTCTGGCTGCAAAAACATGGAAGGCAATCTCCCCTGATAAATGCTATCCTGTCCAATGGCTGTTGCAATTTATAATCTGGTTATTTCTTATTAATTTCTTAACTTACTTTTCATCCCCATATTTTAAGGCAACATGCTGCATAGCTCACTTTAGACATGTTTTATATTTTCCTGATCTAATATACTTTGTAAGTTATTTTGCTTGTACAGTCATTAGTTTTTGGTTTGTTTGGGTTTGTGATCACATAACGAAGAGATTCGGTGTTCCCTTCAGTGTCAGAAAAGGACCCTGATGCTTGTGCACTTGGCTGGGTTTCCAGATTTGGGTCTGGAATTTGGGTTTGATCCTAGAGCCCTTGCTCATGGTTAACTTATAGTGGGAACATGTGAGCTGGGGTGGTATACAAATTCTTTATCCTTCACTGGTAGTTTTCATCTAAGAATCACCATCTGTATGCACTACAGGTAGAAGCTGAGAAGCCTTGCTGTGGCCAGGGTGGGAGAAACATGGTCAGGGTCAAGGCAGATAGTCCACAAGAAAAGGAAGAGAGGTGTAGCCAGAGGCCAAGAAGCAAGATGGTGGCCATGTGATACCTCCACTGTCAGAAGCAGTATGCTTCTAAATACCAGTTGCTGAGGAGCAAAAATGCAGGTGCACTCATTTGGGCTTCTCATTGGGCATCTGTGTGAGAACAGGATGCTGGGCAAGATGGACCACTGGCCTGATCCAACAATGTTCTCCTTTTGTTCTTAAGCAGTAGATAGGAAGTGGGCAGAACAGCCTGGAATTGAAGGAAAAGAGCAGGCTGCAGGAGGAAGTAGAAAAGCAGGTATTTGGAGTGCAAAGCCAAACATATAAATTGTCTCTGCTGTAGCACCTCAGTCCACGAAGAGGCTGGTCAAAGAACCCTGGGAAGTCAATCTTGTTTACTCAGAAGAGTACCAACCTCCATCCATCTCAGTACAATTATGAGTGGGATGGTGCAAGGCCGAGATCCATAAGCCCAGGTAATTCAACAACAGCGGAGGCAGGGACATACTTTGAAGAGCAGAGATTTGTACATTGGGCAGTGTGAGAACATAATGGGAGGCACAAGATGATTATGATAAACATGACTCAAGAGTGGATCGAATCAATTTCATACCTCCTTGGAAGCTAGAAAAGAATTTGTGGAAGGTTCTTTGATGGGCAGGGTGGTGGTGTGTGTGTGAATTGATAGGATAAGGAGTGGTGCTGGGGAATGTAGACATGAGAGGGAAATGAAGCAAAACAGAAAAGGGCAGCTGGGAAGAAGGGGCGGAGTCACAGAATCACAGAACTGTACAGTTGGAAGGGACCCAAGGGTCATCTAGTCCAAAGTAGGAATCACAGCTAAATAACCCATGATAGATGGCCACCCAACTTCTGTTTAAACACCTCCAAGGAAGGAGAGTCCACCACCTTAAGAGGTAGTCAGTTCCCCGGTCAAACAGAAAGTTCTTCCTAATGTTGAGTTGAAATCTCCTTTCTTGTAATGTGAATCCATTGGCTAGGGCCCTACCCTCTGTAGCCAATCTTTATTTAATTGCATCTATTTTTGCATCTTTTTTCCGGTACTATGGTGCCAAATTACCTTGAGATTGTATGGTATAAGGCGATACATAAATAAAATCCTTCTTGGCACTGTTGTGAGTCGGAGTGTTTTCCTGTCCAGTCAAACTGCTCTCTGGTGTCAGAGGCCTCCTTCATGTGATGAGGTGCATCACTTTCAGGTGTAGGAGACTCCCTCCTTCCCCCTCCACATATTTGATGTAAAGCATAATGCTCCCATTCTACCCATTTAGATATACGTTAGGTTTTGCCTTTGGTGGGTCTCCAAGGTGAAGGAAGTTCTTGGACAGCTCTTGGACACATGCAGAGAGCACCTCTCTATGCCACTGGTCTTCAACTTGTAGGTCATGGCTTGATTCAAGCTGGGTTGCAACAGGAGCACCACCACCATGGAAAAATATGGTAAAGGGTTTAAGAAATTGGTCCCCAAAAGCATATTTTAGTTAAAAGTGGGTTTAACCCATCTTATGCATCCTCACTAACTGACCACTAACTGAGTTAGAGGAACTCTTCTCTTTATGCAGTCACATCCTTGAGGCGTTTTTAAAAATTACCTTCTGTGGTTTCAAGCGTGTCTAACTGTTCCTGCAAATGGTCCAAAGCAGGCTTCCTCAACCTTGGCCCTCCAGATGTTTTGAGACTACAATTCCCATCATCTATGACCACTGGTCCTGCTAGCTAGGGACCATGGGAGTTGTAGGCCAAAAACATCTGGAGGGCCAAGTTTGAGGAAACCTGATCCAAAGCATAGTACAACTATGACCCATCCGTTATGGTCCGAGTCCATGGGACTTCCTGGGATGAGATCAAATATTGCATGTCTGTATGTTAAACTCTGGCTTCAGAATAAAAAAAAACAGCAAGGTGATCCATATTTTATTTTTATTTTTTGATTGCATTTATATACCACCTGTATCTTGCAAGGATCTCAAGGTGGTGTATATAGTTGTTCTCCTCCTCCCCATTTCATCCTCACATCCTCCCTTTGAGGGAGGTTAGGTTACGAGATGGTGACTGTCCCAAGGTCACCCAGTGAGCTTCGTGGCTGAGTGGGGATTCCAACCCTGCTCTCCCAAGTCCCAGTCCAACACTCTAACCACATCAGTCACAAAACAGAGCAACACCATAAGGACATAAGAGGAGTGTTGCTGGATGAGGCCAAGGGCTCATCTAGAACGACATCCTGTTCTTGCAGTGGCTGTGCGTCCATTATCTCCTGCAAATGTTGGGGGAATCAGCTGAACGGACCAGAAAAGGGGCAGTCAGGAGTGGGTGGGAGGGAGAAGAACAGAAAGCATTTGCTGGTCTTGAATATAAAACCACTGAATTCCATTTGGCAAATCTTCTGGAAAAAAGGGTTAGCACCTGGACATCCACAAATCCTTCTCTGAACTCTTACCTATTTTGCATTCGTTTAAAGAAGAAGGAAAAAAATAGATTCTCTTCTACCTCCCCTGGGCTTTGGCGCTGAAAAATGCAGAGGCAATTGATCAGCTGCCAGCTGTCTGCCCCAGCTCCTTAGAATAAAGCAGCAGCAAGTCTTTAATATCTGTCTATATCTTCTGCAAAACATCCAGCGGGTCACAAAATACGCAGCCGGTTAAAGGATAGCAGGCGGGGGGGGGGGGGAGCCTCCAAACACACTCATCTGTTCTGAAAGCACCGCTTTGCTATTTTTAGACACCCCATAATACTCCCCAATACCCATTCAGTTTAATGGCTTTATTGAGGAGAAGAACTGGGGCTCCCTGGTTCGTGGCACTTCTGATGTTAGGAAGTAGTAAAAATCTTCTAACTGGTTAAAAATGACACTCGTCCAATTGCCTTTGGTGTGTCTAAAACCTTAATTGTCGTCACCCAGCCTGCTGGATGTAAAGATTCTCGCCGGTTTTCATAGCTTTGATTTCTACTTTCTTCTCCCCATAATTGAGGTGTTACATTACATGGCGCTGTGCTTGGCATTTTCAGAAAGGGGCAAGGAGCTGGACACCTAAACACTCTGACGACCAAGAAGCTTTGCATACGAAACAGGAGGGGGGGGGAAACTTCTTCCTGAGTGGCATTCAGAGTTTCCCTTCATCTTTTTCTCTTTCATTTTAGGCCACGCAAGAAGCAAGAGCACTAAACTGTGCACTTTTCCTGTATTATTATCAGAGTATTATTAAAGTGTACCTGGCAACTAAAAATGACATCAAAATTGCTGCCTGAAAAACTGGAAAGATCTGGGTTGTAACGGAGGAACTGAAAACAGGTAATGTTGAGAATACACAACCGGCGATTAAAGTTTCAGGCAATGGTGGGGGAGAAGGTAAGATCACTAAGCAGAATTGCTGTCTATAACCACCATTAGTTTAATTTTATGGGGAAGCAACAGGCATAAGTTGCTATAGCACAAGAGACATATTCTTCTTTCAGCAGAGGCCAACCAAAAGATGATTCCGACTTCCCAAACACCCCAATTTTTCTTTTAAGTAATTCAGTTCAAATTTACAATTCCATGTTCTCAAGCAGATCACTGAAGAGCATCTGTTCGAACACTAAAATGACCTCGGCATTTTTTCTCCCCCCTTTGTTTAGGTGTACAAATGCCTTCCGTGAAACTGCCCGCCCCCACCCCACCCTCTGCCGCTGTCCACTACAAGGCCAGGTAAACAATGATTCATATTTTCCCAAACCTAGCCATTTTATAATTTAGCAAGGTGCCCATTGTTCTGTACCCATTAAACTGTTCTTAACTGCAGTGACATTTGAGGAGGAGGAGGATGGAAGGAGATGAAGAGTGAGAGAACGACGGGAAGGAGCAGTAAGAAGGTAAGACAGGATGGATTCAGAATGGTCAGATAAGGGACTTGCAGATTTTGCCAGGATCAGGAGTCACACTAAGAGACACCAGGAGAAGAATGCCATCTCCTCCAAGTTCAGCTAAGTCAACAGCACTTGTGAGGACAGGTGAAAAGATGAATAAGCTTGAAGCAGCATTCACTTCAGGGTAGGAGTGATACAACACTTATCACCTCTTAGGCATAAGAGTAAGACCATTTCTCACCTGTACTACCAAGACATCTCAATGCTAGTGATGCTTTCTTTGGCAGCATAAGCCTGTTTGCCAAAACCCCTTCAGTGTGTCTATTTCTCTTGCTGATACCTTTTATGAGTGCCAACAAATGGCCTAACCCATTGGCCGGCCTTCTGCATTCATCCTTCTAGAGCAGGGATGTCCAACTCCCAACAGACTGTGATCTACTCACATATAAAAAACTCGCAGTGATCAGGTCAAAGTTGTCAAGCTTTTTTTTTAGGGAGGAATGTCCCATTGGGGGAGCGGGTTCAGGTCTAAGTAGCTGAACAATATCACGTTATGGAGAGGAAAATTTCTGAATTGAGTAAGGGGGAGAGGTGGAAAGTCACTCATCAACAGGTTGCTAAAGAAACAATCTGCCTCCCAGCAAAAACTCCATCTGCCGTTTCAGCGATCATGCAAAAATGGAGGATGGGCCAAGGGGGTGGGGCTGGATGCTATTATGCCACCGCAAAGGAACCTCCTGGGGATTGACCAGTCAAACGCGACTGACCTGTTGGACATCCCTGTTCTAGAGCAACTGATCAGCACAAGGGCTCCACCCTGGAGGGAAGTGACAATCGACAGATATATCAATGGAACACATGGGATTGCTTAAGGGCTCCCAGGCTCTTCTTCCTTGTTCAAGCTGATTGGCTCCATTCACAGTGCGTGGGCTGTCAACCATAAGCAGATGTTGGCTTTCCTGCCAATCACATGAGCAGCGACCCACATCCCTTCTGTATAAAGAAAGGAGAAGTGGAAGAGTTGCCAGTTCCCAGCTTGTGCCCAGAGGATTAGTAACCCAGGGATGTCACAAAAACATTTAGGAGAGCCAGTCCATGAAGCCACCTCAAGATGTGATGCTGTCTTCAATGGACTGGTATAACTTAAATGGTTTCGTTTGCGTCCAGATTGGAAAGTATAACATCCCAGTCCAAGCTTCTTCATCCCCAATTGTTGCTGTATGTTGTGTTGAGCAACAATCTGGAAGCAGCTTCTCATAAGGCCAACTGATTAACCCAACCGATTCAGATCTACTGAAAAGAAAGAAAGCTGGAGAATCGGCATTTAGCCTCCCAAAGACACCTTCTGGAAACGTATTTTGAACATGATCCCATCATGCTGAAGTTCTGGTTGGTGATACCTAGTCCAACATCCTCTTCTCACAGTAGCCAACCGACGCCCCAGTGGGAAGCACACTGGGGTTATTTTTGAACTGGAAAGTAAATCTTCCCTGGGTCAGAACAGCTGGTGATTCTGGGTTTTATATGGTCTCCCACAATGTGGGATTAGTGGCTTGGATCGCTTGCCTGAGTCATCTGGAGTGGTTTGTTTGCTGGACTGTGTCAACATGGTGTGGGTCTGCTTGATTTAGCTGGCAGCTTGTGGTTCCTGGTGCTCTGGAATCTGGATGCAAGATACCAAGGAGTTCTCTTATGTAAGCCCATAGAAAGGAATGGGAATAGACAGTTCCTGGGTGCAATTGGTCTCTAGTGATGTAATAGCTTGCTCCTCAGCTAACAATTGTATTTTTTATTCAGCTTTGTCATGGCCAATGAATAGTACAATAAAGTTATTTGGATTGGAGCTAACAACTGAGCTTTTTGGCCAAACCAAAAGAAACTAGCAAGATAAGAAGCTGAACTCAGAGTAAGACTATACAGCTGAAGGGGTGGGATTGTGTAGTTAGGACAGTGCTAGACCTCTCTCAGCCCAATACCTAGGATAGGTGCTGCCAGTCAGAGCGGGATGCATGGAGGCAGATGGGCAAAGACCTCACCTGGCATAAGGTAGACCTTTCTGCTCCAAAAAGAAACTAATATGGTGGTGGTGAGTTGGGATGGGGCATAAGTTCAACTGAGTTTATATTTAAGAGCTGAAGATTCACATTTTCTGAACGAGCGGGAGAATCGAAACACAGACAGAATCTGAAATTTATTTGAAATTCACACTTTTCCAAATTTCGTAATGCAGTTCTCTAACCAAACAACGTTTACAAAACTGCATTTAACAGAGGAAACTGTGGCTAAAAATGAATGTATTGGTGGAGCTAGTTTACATTAGTCCAAACTGCAAGCAAAAAAATGTGTTTTATTAAGAGATATTCGCAGGAAAAACCTAAAGGAATTTCATAAGGATTAGGGGAAAAATTCACAAATGGCTGCAGAAGTATGGAGAACTGAAACAGACTGCAAAACTGAGAAACTGAGGGACCTGAAATGGGTGGATCCCGCTGAGACCATATAACACTGGTACTGAAAGACCTCAATTGGCTCCCAGTACATTTCCGGGCACAATTCAAAGTGTTCGTGCAGATCTTTAAAGCCCTAAATGGCCTTGGGCCAGTATACCTGAAGGAGCGTCTCCACCCCCATCATTCTGCCCGGACACTGAGATCCCGCTCTGAGGGCTTTCTGGCAGTTCCCTCCCTGCGAGAAGCAAAGCTACAGGGAACCAGGCAGAGGCCTTCTCGGTAGTGGCACCCGCCCTGTGGAATGCCCTCCCATCAGATGTCAAGGAAACAAACAACTATCTGACTTTTAGAAGACAGCTGAAGGCAGCCCAGTTTATAGAGGGCGGTCCCCGGGCGTACCTGGCCTTAAATGGGCTAGGCCACGCCTCCCCCGCCCGGGGATTCCCTCGATCTCGTGGTGGCTAAAGGCCAGCCCCCGCGGGTGTGCGAGGGGGGGCCCACAACCCCACCTCCTCCCAAGCTCGGAAGTGGCTTTAGAAGACAGCTGAAGGCAGCCCGGTTTATGGAAGTTTTTAATGTTTGACATTTTTTGGTGCTTTTAATTTTCTGTTGGGAGCTGCCCAGAGTAGCTAAGGAAGCCCAGCCAGATGGGTGGGGTAGAAATAATAACTTATTATTATTATTCCACCTCTAGTGGTGAGCTGCTTCCAGCCTGAGCCTGGGCAACATGACCTCCCCACTAGATGGGACCCCTGAGGTGCTGGGATGTGTCCCTGGTTGCACAGACAGGACTTACACACAAGCCCTTCAAAACTTTCCCGTTTTTCATCATAACAATGACCATTCCGTTAGCATAAAACATAGACCACGCCACCCAAACTGATCAGGGGATAAAGGCACACACCCAGAGACACTCCCCTCTCCCGTATATTTAGCCTGTTTACACCGAAAGCGCCACGAAAATGAACAGTCACGTTCTTGGCATCAACCTTTGCTGTTGAGTTCAGGCCAGAACAACTCCAAACAGCATCCCCTTTTCCAACCACAGTTTCATAACTCGCATATTTTCTGACGCTGCAATCCTCAGAAATTTCACAGGCACCAGATACTCCCTTCCCCTGCTAGCCAGTGAGGGCCATGTGCTATTAATTAAAATAAAACATGGGCTATATTTGTATAGTGTGAGTGTTAAAACTGATGAGAAAATTGGGGGAGGGAAGCAAGAGGAAAAGAAGGAGGAGGGAGACAAATATGGATTTGTAAAAAAAAAAAAAGTAAAAAAAGTGGCAAAGCAAATTTATGCATTGCCGTCACTTTACTACCTAATTAATTCAGTCATTTTTTTTAAAAAAAAATCCAACCACAATTTTATTTATGTTCCATTTACCACATCAAAAGTGCAAAGGGGAAGGGGGGGAGAACACGCACACACAACAACACTCCCCACACACTGATGCTAAAATAATACCTCAAGGCATCTATTTTTAATCAGTCTAAAAAAACACAAAACGCTGGATTCTATACAATCTCTCTTGGGCAGACCACCAACGCTCGGAAAGGGAAACAGCCAAGTCTTCCAAGCGCCCTTGCTGGCTGCTGAAAACTGTTCTTGACAAAAAGAGAGAGAAGGAGAGAGAGAGAGAGAGAGAGAGAGAGAGAGAGAGAGAGAGAGAGAAGAAAAAAACCCCACAGAAATCCATAATGGCCTCAGGCTCCTCTCCAATCTATTTTCTGCTCAGCTGGTTTTAAATGAAGTTATTATGAGTCATTAAAACACCCGCAAGCTTGTGGAAGTCAGCCAATTACAATTTTAAATTTAGCCTGTTCTCTACCCCAGTCCTTGGTTTCTTCTGTTGCCCACAAAAAGCCACTGGGTTTGGTCTGGTTTAATTTCTCTCTGTGTGTGTGTCTGCTCCTTGCACCCCCAAAAAAGACCCCCCTCTCCTCCACACCCAAATTTCATTCAAATTTCACATATATATGCTTAAAATCATATTGCATAAAGAAGCAGATGGGATAAAATGTCACACACAGAGACCTTCCCAGTTTTGCATGTCTCAGATTACTACTACTACTACTACTAATTCTATCACACATATACTCATCAAAAGTGCGTCTTAGTTTTTGTTTTGAATGTACATATAGTTCAACAACAGACGTCTAAGCGGAGCATGACTGTCAGGGTGACGTCATCATACCTGAGGTCTTATTTCATTTTCAAACCTACAGGGTAATGGTCTGGGCCAGACTATTAAAGGAATATAATGCCTGCCCCTGACAACTCCCAACGTCCGTGTAAGTGAATCCCTTCCTGAAGGATCAGTCACGCAAACCACGCTAGACTGTTGCAATCCTGGTGCAGAAGTAATTGGCATCATCTCCCCAAATCCACATTGGGCAAGGGGGACAAAGACCCTAGGAACAGAGGAAGACATGGAGGGCAAGTCCCGGGAGCTGAACCAGACGCTCTACCACTGATCTAGCAGGCCCTGGTGTCAGGAATCAATAACTATTTCAGGGTCTTCTGCAAACCCCATCCATGTTGTGGCCGGAAGAGATGGTCCACCCCCTCTAAATGGTGCCCAGAGGGCTCATCCTCCCTACTGGAAGCACAGAAGCATCCCCACAGCAGCCTTGAAAGGCAGGCCTGTATGAAAAGCATCACTGCAATGGAGCTGGAGAGTTTTAGATGGCATCCTGTGATCACTTGGTATCCTCTGAGTTACAGCAAATGTTTGGATTCTGAGCCTTCCTGACTCCCCTGAGGCAGCTGCTAATGCCTAGATGGCTGCCACCGGACTGTTGTTAGCCAGGGCTCCCGCTTCTTCCCTGGACCAGCTTTTCGCCGCCCGTCCATACGGCTGCGATGAGCATCCCGCCCTATGCTAATAGCCGCAAGACAGATGAATGCTCAGGTGTCACTGATAATATGGCTTCTGCCTCTCACCCTCCCTCCTCTCCGTGAGCAGACAGTGAGGGGCGGCTGAGAGCTTTCTCAGCGCGCCACCAAGACATCAATTCTGCCTCTTGATTTCCTTCAGACAACAAGAGCGCGAGGCATGCACGCTCAACGGGCAGCTTCTTTAAAGGGAATTTTAGAAGCGGTGGGTGGGAAATCAGCATTTTGGAGTGGAAAGCACAGGGGAGGCAGGCTCAAAGGCACCCGGGCCACTCTTCCCATGAGGAGTGCAGTCAGACGCTTGTGAATCTGCGGAACACTGCTGAGGATGGAAAGAGTGGAGCATCTATTTTGGGTCCGTGTGTCATTTTGGTTCAGCAAAATAACAAACAAACCCCCAAACCACACACACACACACACACACACACAAGAGAAAGTAAGGTTATTACATAATTGCTGCTCCCCCACCCTTAAAGTAATGTTCTATCCAACAGACTGAGCTGGGAAGGGGTGGGGTGGGATGGGGGCGATGGCGACAAACCCCATTCCAAAAAACCCAACAGCCTGTGTTCCGTTTCAGAAGGCACAGAGTGTACTGTACGGCCTATAAAACTCCAAAACAGCCTCCAGACACTTCTGCAATCGTCCTCCATCAAAACACTTTGCCTTGCATACAAAAATAAGATACAGGGCTGAACGGAATACACAATCAGGCCATTACAGTACAGGGAGGCTGCTACTTAGCAACGAGGGGGCTTTAAAGCTGAGATGCAGGAGAGGAAGCAGAAATCTGTCGAGCCTGTTGGGCAAATGATAAACATTAGCAGGTTTTTGTTGGGTTGGGTTGGGGGGGTTGAAGGGGGAACTACAGAAGCCGTGCAAAAAAAAAAGAGGGGGTGAGGAACAATAGTGTGTGTGCTTTTTTGGACTGCGTACATTAAAATAACAAAAGGGGGAAAGGAGAGGGCAAAGGTTCTGAATAAATAAATCAGCTCATCATCTGATCTTCAGCTGACGGCTAGCTGCAAACATGGTTGAAGTCCCGTTGCCTCCACACCACCCACCTCCCCAAAAGCATGGAGGGGTGTTTTCTAATACAGTGACCTCCGCTGAACTCTTAGAGTGTTCTCCATCTTGTGCAGAGGTCTACCAGCTTTTTAAAAAATGAAATGAAATGAAAACATGAAGGACTGGCCAGAGGGTGGAGAACCCATACAGTTCGCAGAACCGCCAACGGCACCGGACAAAAAAAATCCATGACTTATTGGCTTTCAGAAGGGTCTCTTAGCATCATCTTTGGTGCACGGTTGGGGGGGCGAAGGGGGGCTCTCGTCAGAATGCCGTAAATAGCGGAACGGAAGGGAGTTTTAAAAACAAGAACGAGAGACAGGCAAACAGGAGTGCTGAGAAATAAAATTTATTTCATCAGGTAAAGGTTGCTGGGGGTGCGGGAGGGGAGGGAAACATGCTGGCTGGCTGGCTGCATCAGCAGCAGCAAAGATCTTTGCCAGAACAGGAGCTCAGACGCAAAACCATATTATTCTAGTCAGCTTAAACTCTGAAAGCTGGGGGGGGTGGTGGTGGTTTGAAAGGCAGGAAGGCGGGGTGGGGGAGAGAGAAAGAAATGTATTTTTCATCAGCAAGTGTATAATTTATAAACAGCATTAAACAGTTTGTGTTTTCTTTCTCTCTCTCTCTCTCTCCCCCCCCCCCTTCTCTTGGGTTGGACGGCACTCAAGCCTGCATTAATTTCTGCTCTGGGTACAGTGTGTTCTTGGAGCCGCATCTGCCAGTGATCATAAACTCTCTGGAATGCTGGCAGAACATCCAGACCCTGCCAGCAAGCCGATGACATCACTCTGGGAATAAATTCGGGATGGCGGCCAAAACTCGAGGCGGCGAGAAGGGGAGGGGAGAAAAGGAAGAGAGTGGGGTTTTTTTTAGAGAGACTCTGGAACAACATGAGCACTTCCTTTTCCTCTTGCTCTTTAAAAAGCCCGCTCCTTTGGGTTGCATCCAACTCACTTTTACTCAGAGTAGACCTACTGGAATTAGTGGGCCGAAGTCAGCTATGCCTGTTGGCTTCAATGGGTCTGGTGTCAGCATGACGGACGTTGAATGGATACAACCCTTTGGGATCATTTAGAGCAGTGGTGATGGCCTCCTGTTGTCCGGCTCCAACTCCCACTAGTCCCAGCCAGTGTGGGCAGTGGCCAAGGATGCTGGGAGCTGGAGGCCAACTGGGATAGCTCAGCTGGTAGAGCATGAGACTCTTAAGCTCAGGGTTGTGAGTTTGAGCCCCGCGTTAGGTGAAATATTTCTGCATTGCAGGGGACTGGAATAGGCGAGCCTTCCGATTCTGTGATTCTGTGAACATCTGGAGGGCCCCAGATTAGCCACTCTGATCTAGAGGAAAAGATACTTGATTTTTAAAGGTGTCCCTAGAACTACCTGAAAATAAGTCTTTGAGGGCAACAGTGAAAGGAAGGGAGGGAGAGACCAATGCCAAATGACTCACGTTAAAGGAGGGCTGAGTGGATACCATGGAATATTCATAAACAGCCTCACTGCTTAGGGGGGAAATGAAAGCACAAGAATATTGACACACCATGCAGATTCTTTGAATGATGTGGGAAACTTGTTTGACTAAGGGAAGTAGAGTGGAATAGAGGCAAGGCACTGGATATTGTGGGTGGAAAGGGCGCAAGGTGCAGGAGCAGGAAAATGAGAAAGTACGGAGTCCAGTGGCAGGAAGAACAAGAGGCAGGAGGGTGGAGAAAGAAAGGAGGCCAATAAACTCCTTCCCCATGAATTCTCATTTCTGAAACACACAGGCTTTGGTCAAGAAGGTTGCAACTGGGTAGCAAGAAGATGGTCCTGATTATTATTGGAGGGAAGCAAGACTTGGGGTGTTAGATAGGGTTGCATTTGAGGCCTTGCATCAAAATAAGCAGGATAAGGAGGGCTGCTGGTAACAGTTTGGTTGCTGTCTCTCCCCCCCTCCCCATTTAGGTCTTCTTTTGTTATCCAGTGCATTTTGCTGCCCCTTGTTCAGCAGCCTCATCTGCACCAGGCTGCCAAATCCACCTGTCTGTCTCTAGCAGGACACTTATTCTTGTCACACAAGCAGATGAAGTCGAATAGCCGGCACCGCCTCATCTTCCCTCTATGGAGACATAGACATCAGAGGGAAGGGAAAGGAAGGCAGCCTCTCCCTTTCAAGGCTCTCATGAAGATGAGGAAAGACCCCCCCGGGACCCCCAAATTTTGATTGCACCCAGTATATTGCTCCAGCAGTCATGTTGCAAAGGATGCTTGAAGTTGACTGTTCATATAAACAGCAACAGACCCAGAATGAGCCAAAAGGTGAGAATAGGACCTTCTAGGGTGAGGGACTTCTCCATTTGCTTATGTCATCAGATCAACAGGTGCCATGGACACTCATGGTCCTATATCACCAGAATTTGGGAGGTGTTAAAAAGCATCCTCCACTTTCAAACTGGCATAAGATCTGTGGATCTTGGGAGATGCTGGTGGCAACTCACTCACGGTGGCAAGACTTGGGTCATCAATGTACAACCCAGCTTCAGAGTTTGCCTTTGCAGCCCTGCTCACTGGGAGCAGAAATGCCCCACCACATTGATGAGGGCATATGACTGGGTTGGAAAGATCTGTAGGGAAAATGGATTGCTGCCACTCTCATTCACCTGAAACCCATCCTCAACCCATCTCTGCAATTGTCAAAATAACCCTTGTTGAGGAACCGGAGCAGAGATGGGTATCTTGGGTTCCTTATCCCAGCACACTAGTCTGTTCCTGTCTGCCCAAAGCAAAAGGGTCACACGTGTGAGTTAGGAGGCAGAAAGTGTGGCCAATCTGAGTTGGGTCCAGAGTTTGTAGTTACCTATCAGTGCCTTAGGAACATTCCATTTTTACCATATGCCACTGCCCCACATGTTCCATGCCTATGCTAACAAATAGGGTTTGTGTGCTTTGGATACCTATAGTTATTTCAAGCATGCATGCAATGGTTGCTATAAACACTGCCATGAGAAAGCACACCCACACAAAACTATAGACAGAAGGACAATGATGGAGTGGTTTTATTGGAGAGTGGCACTGTGAGTGTTGATCTTTATGCCACTTGGTACAACATTTCGCAACACTGTGCCTCTGTGCTCTTTGTAGTGCCCATGTTGTGATTATCTGCTCATCGGCCTTACAAAGGCACCATATGCAAAAATGACATTATTATTATTTCTAAATATTATTCAGCTCATCATCTGCTTTGCACAAGCGTTTCGAGCAAACGTACAAATGCAAGCAAATGCACAATGCAACAGAGGAAAACAAAATAATTAAAAAACAAAGCAGTCAAACCATAATAACAAGCTCACCACTGCCTAACATGGGTATCATCAACAAAAACGGGGAGAGGATAATCAACGGCTGGCAGGAGAAGAAACAACACTCAAATGTGTGGGAGAAGAGAACCTATTAGTCTGGCTGTTGTTGCCAGGCGAGCCTCCCTGGAGTGAGCATTGCATAGACAGGGAGCCATCACCAAAAAGACCTCTTCATTTTTAGGAATTTGCTTTGGGCATGATCCTCTGGAAGTGGAAGTGGGTGGAAAACACCCCTTGAGAGCATTCTGAACAGCAAGCTACACCAGCCCACTCATAAGATGAAAGGAAATCGAAAGGGAGATAGAAGAATCCACACCTGGGGCCCAGTAGGGATTTCCCTTATGCACCTACATGGTTTAAGAGTGGATTAGAGAAACTGTTGGAAGAAGAGGGTGCAGGATTAGCAAGGGCTCTTAGCTGCTATGGCTCAGTGAAGATCTCTTGCTTTCAAGGGACCTGGTTAGCCACTGCACTGCCCCATCTCTTCTGCTTTCCTAAGATTCACTCAGAAATAATCTGGAAGTGTGTTTCTGATTTACCCTCCTGGTTCCCAATCCAACAAATGATTTGTGGTCAGGTTTCCCTAGATGGATCAAGGTGAGGAGCCATCAGACGAGGGTGTTAGCAGAAATATTGTTTCCTCTTTGCATTATTGTCCCCTTTTCCTCCCTTCTCCAACCACATCCCCCCTTCCAGTTCTGCAAAACTGTGTTGCTAAGATCACATTCACTGCCAATCTGATTTGGGGAAGATTTCTTGGCTCTAAAACCATGACGACTGAAACCTAGGGATGAACCCAAACCATCACATTATCCCAAATAAAACTATCAGGTTGCTTCTCCACCGCACACCCAGAATCCTAGTCAAAGCCAGGGTGGATAAAAATCAAACATTTAATTTATATAAAAATCAAAGATTTAATTTTTATATCTATCTATCTATCTATCTATCTATCTATATATCAGATTTTTAAAATTTAAATTGCATTTTTAAAATAAAATGCTTTTGTTGGAAAAATCTTTCTAAAGATAGCTTTCTATTTAAGTTACATTATACTCAAAAGGACATTCATTAGGAAATAAGGATTTGTTTTAAGTTTTTCATGTGTGCTAAAACTCAGGGTCCCCCCCCCCAAATGTTTAACCACATCAGCTAACAAACATGGATACATATGCTATAATGTTATTGTTTTAGTTCAGGGATGTCCAACCAGTAGATTGTGATCTACCGGTAGATCCCCAGCTGATCCTGTTAGATCACGGGATCCTTATCAAGTACAAAAAGTTATGGGGGGAGCTTAGAAACTCTGTGCAACCCTCCCCCCAAAATAGCTCAACAACTCTGGGCAATCCACCCACCCCACGCACTCTCCTCCTCCCTCCAATGACAATGGGTAGACCACTGCCAGTTTTTTTATACTGGGAGTAGATCACAATCTCCTGGGAGTTGGACATGCCTGTTTAGTTAAATAAATTGTTTAAACTGTTATTAAGGAAATTATTTTTTTCCTCCTCCCAATAAAGTACAACAGAAAAGTTGTCCAAATACAAACAGTTAACTTATTAAACCTCACAATAATTTCATAATTATCGGTCTATGTATTTTAATAGTATAACCAAATCTTGTAATTTTGGATATAACTGTAAAAAAAAAAAACACTCTGAAAATTTATTATTCCAAAAATGAAACCTTCCTCTGGTTGTAAATATTAAGATTATACCAGCAAGAATGAGTCTTTCTGCAAATAAATAAATAAATAAAGTAAGTCTTACTAACTAGCGATTTCAATCATGATTACAATCGTGATTTCAATCAATTTGATTTCAATCAAATCCACCCTGGTCAAAGCTGAGCCATTCTTAGGAGCACAGGAAGATGCCTTATATACCATGTCAGGTCCTTGGTCCATCAAGGTCAGTATTGCAGTATTACAGCTGCCCTCCAGGGTTTCATATGGGAGACAAATTCCAGCTGTACCTGGATATGCCATGGGGAAACTGAACCTGTAACCTTCTGCAGCCCACCCCCACCAGGAATCTCATCAACTCTTCTCTCTTTAGGGCTGGTCCATTTGTGGGGGGCTGCATTTCCAGTGGACAGAGACTCAGAGGGCGTTGAGAAGAGGTCCAGAGCAAGGATTTCAGTCCCCCGGCGCACGATACAAAGATACGCACATTTCTGATGGCAGCGCGGCAGCCCTGACCTCCATAGGGCACGCGGGAACAGGGGCTGCCCTGATCAATCCTGTTATTTAATGCGAGGGTTTATCGTTTGCTAATTGATTTTTTAAAATAAAAACCCCCTCTATCATCAGGTATCGCTCGTAAACACTTGATTAGTTAACGCGCATCCAAAGTGAAATTAAAAAACGCCACACACACGCAGCTCTAACTTCAATTAAGCCCGAGGTTTTACAACGATATAGCCAAATACTACAAAACATGTTACGTGCAGGCAGGGGTGGGAAATGGGACAGACAGCAGATAGGGGGGCTGGCTGGTCCACCTAGGGAGTCAATTTCTAATTAAACAAGTTGTGAATTTATCCGAGAGAGAGAGAAAAAGAGAGAGAAAGAAACGGGTTTTAAAAAACAATCCGTTGTTCCAGTGTTAAGAGGAGGCCTTCATTCAGTCAAATCAGTGTAAGCTTATCTGGGGATGGAGGGAAAGCAAAAAGGAGGGTGGGGGCAGAGAAAGTTGGAATAAAACAGGCCAAGGGGGTGCCGGTAGCTTTCATAAACAACAGCCCTGGAATTTAACGCGGTTGTTTTCGAGCACCAGAGCAGCTCCTCCCTCCCTCCCACCCAGGCAGGCAGGAAGGGGGGGAAAAAAACCTTTCATGATGACAAACTTGGCTCGACGCTCACTGTACATACTGTACCCGCAAAGCAGGCAGGCAGCCAGCCAGCTGCTGGCACTGGGCCAAAACGACAACAACAAACAGAGGCAGCGTGCGCCAGAGAGGAGAGGGAGGGAGGGAGGGGAAGGGAAAACACAGCTGAGAGGCAGCAGAGCGCTCTCTCCACACGGGCCGACACCGTGCTGTTCCCACCGCCGGACAGCGCGATGGGACGCTGGGGAATCGCCGGCAGGTTTGGCCAAACCTGGTTTTGCAATCCGGGTATTCGGTGGTTACAGAATATTCACACACAAACACACACACAAACAAACACACACACCATTCTCTCTTGCATGCACGCATGAACACAAAACATGAATTCTGCATATCTTGTTTCCTAACATGATCTATTCAGCCGGCCGGCTGCTTGCATGGACTCAAAGGCTGGATTTGGGGTCTGGTTTCAAGGTGATGAGGGGATGCGGGCGGCGCTGTGGGTTAAACCACAGAGCCTAGGAGTTGCTGATCAGAAGGTTGGCGGTTTGAATCCCCGTGACGGGGTGTGCTCCTGTTGCTCAGTCCCTGCTCCTGCCAACCTAGCAGTTCGAAAGCACGTCAAAGTGCAAGTAGATAAATAGGTACCGCTCCGGCGGGAAGGTAAACAGCGTTTGCATGCACTGCTCTGGTTTGCCAGAAGTGGCTTAGTCATGCTGGCCACATGACCCAGAAGCTGTACACCGGCTCCCTTGGCCAATAAAGCGAGATGAGCGCCGCAACCCCAGAGTCGGCCACGAGTGGACCTAATGGTCAGGGGTCCCTTTACCTTTACCTTTACTTCAAGGTGATGGGGCTAACCTCTAAAGGTCTAAATGTCCCGGGAGTCAAATATCTGAAGCAAGACCCCCTTGCTTGCTGAAAATGTGCAGGGAGTTCCTCCTTGACACTCTGCCACTGGCAGGCACCCATTTGAGGTGAGGCAAGGAAGGGCCTTATGTTCAGTGGCACCTTGTCCCTGGAAACCCCTCCATCCCTGAAGCGTATCTGCCACTGACGCTCATCCCAGCCCATTTCAGTACCAGGTAAAGACCTAGTTATTTGGCTGGGCATTTACTGGATGCTAACCCTTCCATGTGGAAGGAAACTGCCTTGCTCTGCAGTTTTTATCTCCAAGTTTTGAAGTTTTAAGGCTTGAACTGTATTTTTTAACCTGCTATTTTACCTAAATTGTGTACGGTTTGATTGTTTCACCGGTTTGGAGATTTTGGGAACTGTGATTTGCACTGCACCTCACTTTGAGAACTTACAATGAACAGTGCATTTGCAATGTTTCACATAGATAGATAGATGGTAGATTGAAGATAGATAGATAGATAGATAGATAGATGATAGATAGATAGATAGATGATAGATAGATATAGATAGATAGATAGATGATAGATAGATGATAGATAGATAGATAGATAGATAGATAGATAGATGATAGATAGATAGATAGATGATAGATAGATGATAGATTTAGATAGATAGATAGATAGATAGATAGATAGATGATAGATAGATGATAGATAGATAGATAGATGATAGATAGATAGATGATAGATAGATAGATAGATGATAGATGATACATAGATTTGCATTTGTGCTGAAACCATATACTTCCTCTCCATAATTTTTTGGCCCTATAAACAGGATATAAAGGTGAACAGCTACATTCCAGTTATTTTCAGAGGTAGGGCTTAATTTCAGGAGGTGCAAATGTCCCCCAATTAACCTCTCCCCAACACAACTGAAATCCCCCCACAATTTATTGTGGCAACTGATATCCCCCATTCCGAAAAATTTCCCAGGGAACACACGGAGCTTCAGCAACCCTGGCATATTTTGTCACCTGTCAGAATTAACCCACCTGACTCCAGGAAAAACTGAAAGAAGGAACAGACTTTTGCCCACCCTCTTATCACCCTCAAACGTAGGTTGAAAGTTCTTTTTATACCTACAGAGAAGTTTTCGCTGGGTGGAAATGTGGAGCTCTGCTGGAGGGACGAAGCTTCCCTTGGAATATATTCCTATATTTCTAAAATTGGCCTGGCACCGTACCATGCGCTCACCATTAAAAATCTTCCTCACTGGTAGAGCAACTGCCTTGCACACAGAATTCGTTTCAACCCCTGGCTTCCAGTATGTTTCTGAGCACAATTCAAAGTGTTGGTGCTGACCTTTAAAGCCCTAAACAGCCTCAAAGGTCCAGTAGACCTGAAGGAGCATCTCCACCCCCATCATTCTGCCTGGACACTGAGGTCCAGCTCTGAGGGCTTTCTGGCAGTTCCCTCACTGTGAGAAGCAAAGTTACTGGGAACCAGGCAGAGGGCCTTCTCGGTATTGGCACCCAGCCTGTGGAATGCCCTCCCATCAGATGTAAAGGAAACAAACAACTATCTGACTTTTAGAAGACAGCTGAAGGCAGCCCTGTTTAGGAAAGCTTTTAATGTGTGACATTTTAATGTATTTTTAATCTTTGTTGGAAGCTGCCCAGAGTGGCTGGGGAGACCCAGCCAGATGGGCGGGGTACAAATATATTATTATTATTATTATTATTATTATTATTATTATTATTCCTGTAAAGCTGCACAGACCCTCGTCTGAAACCCTGGAGAGCCACTGCTTCTCAGTGGAGAGAGAGCTATATTAGACCAAGGTATCTCCCTTGCTTCCTCTGTTCTAAGGCTGCAGTTTCCCATCATGCTCAGCTTCTGCCCTTTGACAGCAAGGCAATCAACAACTGAGTTGTTTTCAGCACCTTCCGAAACCATTTTTGGTCCATCAAGCCTACCCAGGCATGTAATTTTAGCACAGAATATTGACATGGGAGTTTAATAGTTATAAAGTGTTTTAAAATTACTGGTTTTATTTTATATTTAAAGGGTTGGGTTTTTTTTTTACAAAATGTAACCTGCTTTTAAACTGGTGTTTTAAATGAAGATTTTAGACCGTCTGTTGTGAGCCACTCAAAGGTCTTTTGTTCTAAATTTTGTTAAATAAATACATGCAAATCTCTGTGAACACCCTGCAACTGTTGCTTCCTTCCCATGCATACAGTGAGGACCAGACTGTAAATACTCCAGAAACTAACAACTGGTAAAAGGCGAAAGATTTATACGATCTGAAGAGAAACCAGAGAAACAGAATTGTTGGAACCCAATACTAAGAATTTGTCAAGAATGTACAACTTGCTGTTGAAATGGAATACACAGGATGAGACGGTTAAATCAGCTATGATTAAATGGGCACAAGACATTGGTCATGACATCATGTTTGCTGACTGGGAACAGTTATGGACCACCGGTATAAAGTTTATGGCATGTAATGCCTTAAGAGAGAATATTATGAAAATGATGTATAGGTGGTACATGACCCCAGTCAAGCTTGTAAAAATCTATCATTTGCCCAATAATAAATGCTGGAAATGTAATGAAACTGAAGGTACTTTCTACCACCTTTGGTGGACGTGCCCAAGGATCAAGGTCTTCTGGGAAATGATCTATAATGAAATTAAGAAGGTCTTCAAGTGTATCTTTCATAAGAAACCAGAGGCCTTTCTCCTGGGCATGGTGGGCCAATTGGTGTCAAGGAAAGATAGGACGTTCTTTATGTATGCTACAACAGCAGCAAAAGTTCTTTTAGCAAAGTATTGGAAGACACAAGAACTACCCACGCTGGAAGAGTGGCAGACGAAGGTGATAGACTATATGGGACTGGCTGAGATGACTGGCAGAATCCGCGACCAAGGGAAAGAGACGGTGGAAGAAGATTGGAAGAAATTTAAAGTTTATCTTAAGAACTGTTGTAAAATTAATGAGTGCTAAAATGTCATGGGTAACGTAAAACAGAATCGCAGCGATAAATGATTGGGTAAGAGAAAAAGGATTAAAGAAAGTGAATCATAAGTAATTGAAATTAGGGGTTGCTGAAAAAGTTCAAAACAGGGATGCAGAAAAGGGAGGTATGGGGAAGTCGTTGAAATAAGGCTTAAGAAAAAGAGGTTATGAAATTATACGTGTTTATATGTTTGTTTGTTTGTCTATGTATTGTTAGTTGTAATGTGTTTTAATTCATGTTGGAAAATCAATAAAATTTTATATATATATATATATATATAAACAGAAACTAACAACTGGGACATGGTAGGAGAGCCCTATCTGAGTCCAAGGCTAGTGTCAGGAATCAGCGTAACTGGGCAATCACCAAGGTCCGCACTGCAGCAGTGAGTCCACAGCCAGCCCTTGGAGCCCCCAGGTCTTGCTTCTGCTGCCGTCTCTTGCTGCTATCACCTGTTCACCTATGTCTTCTAAGCAAGCGAGCCAGGGGAGAGATGCAGAGGGTTCACCTTCCCCTTTCTCCCGGGACTGCTGTGTAGCTAGGACTCAAAAATAATAAGGTGAATGAATGCACAGCAGTCGGGGATGAGGAACAAATTTGTGGCGGGCAGGAGGGGTGTCGTTAGCTTTCTGAATTTTAATGAGAAACTACCTAATTTGCACATCTCGAACCAAGAACCAAAACACAGCCATCCTTTGAAATCTACACTTCTCCGAATTTTGCGATGCTGTTTTCCAACCAAAGAACATGTGCAAAAATGTGTATGCGTATTAGAAGAAAGGGGGCATAAAAATGCATTTGTATATGGAAATTGATTGTTTTGGGGGAAATTGCAAAAAAAGTACATTAGTCAAAACTGCATGCAGAAACTGGGGGGGGGGGGGTTAGGATCAAGAAGCTAATGAATTTTCACGATGATTTTTTTTATGTTAAAAGAAGAATGCCTAATGAATGCAGGAATGTGAAATGCTGATTTTAAAATTGGGGGGGGGGGAGGAAAACTGAGAGAAACAGAATCTGACAGATTTCTTTCTCTCTGCACAAAGGCTATGCCAGGGTGTGTGCCTTTGTGTGTGAGGAGGTGACTCCGTTCAGGAAAGGGTCCCAGGTTGGACATCCAAACCTTTGAGCCGCACAATCATCACACCATCAAAATCATGTGAGAGAGACTCCCAGCCAGCCAGCCACAATAGTCAAGGCGGTATGCCGCCGTCACTGAGCATGCTTTGTCCTGATTGGACGGTCCCCCTGCCACTTCAGTTCTCTTGCTTAAATACCACCCCCTTTCTGCAAAGCTTGGGACACATAAGCTACGTAAGGAGCACCATTCCGAGAACTGAGTATGTGGGATGGTTGTACACTGAGTTCCTCCTGCAAGTAAGTTTAGGACTGAATTAACTTTCAGGGTACCAAGCCTACCACTTAGCATTCCAGCCCCTCGATAGCCATTTAATTAAGGAGCCTGCATAATTTGAGCCCAATCGTGAGATTCATTACAGGAAGCGAGTGCCTAATTCTGCAACAGTTTTACTAATGCAACTCCAGTGGTTGCTCGGAGAATGCAGCTTTCGCAACACATACACAGAAATGCAGAACGTATTGGTGGAGACAAAGACGAGTGAAACAGGGGGAGCCATGTCTGTCCATCCTGGAAGGATGGAATAGTAATCAGCCACTTGGGATTCAAAGTCTGCCGCTCCAGGGCTGTGTTTAAGCACCTGCAGTATCAAGGAGCCAAAGAAAACCATTCAGAATGGCAAGACCTGGCTCTGAAGACCTCTGACAAAGTGTAACCGATTGGTTTTAATGGCTGGGAAATCATTGAGAAATTGTAGTTTGTACTCTTCAACAGGGCAAAGTCTGAAGCATGGCTCATGGTCTGAATTGGTATGCATTTAAACCAGCACTGTCCCTAACTCCAATGGCAATCTTTAGAAGTATGTTTCTGGTGTATGGAGAATTCTCAGGAGGGAGGGAGGCCACAGCTTCTAGAGGCCAAGCAGTTGAACTTCTGCACATCCAACTGTCCTTTGTCCTAGCACAATGGCTACCATTAATTGGTAGCCTGTTGTCAAGTGGACACAAGACCACACTATGGACTAGAAAGCTGCTGATTCAGTCTTGTGCTGGCCATGAGCAAGCTTTGCCATTTTTCTCTCAACCAAGCCTGTCTTTGCAATACAGAGATAATACTGGCCTAACTTACAAGTGCCAAAATCCCAGCAGAGCAGGAAAGACTATTTATGTATGTGACCATAGCTGCCCAGATGTTAATGGCCCAGAGATGGAAAGAAGAAAATGTCCCTGCCAGAGAAGAATGGCAGATTAAGTTGATGGAGTATGCCCAAATGGCAAAAATGAATGGAAGAGTCAGAGATCAGGAAGGCCAAAATTTTATTAAGGAATGGGGAAATTACATAATTTATATTCAAAACCATTGTAAACAGCTAAAATCATTACTAGGATTGGAATAACACTTGTAGTTGAATTTTGGATATAATGGAGATGAAAAAGATTATTATAAAAGATGCAGGAGGAAATGGTTAACAAATGGACCCACAAAGGGGAAGAGGGAAGTACAGGAGATTCTTTGGATTCTTGTTTTTATGTTGGTTGTTGGATAATTGATTGTAATTTTTAAACTGCAAAACTATTTTTTAAATAACAACAACAACAACAACAACAACAACAACAATAACAATAATAATAATAATAATAATAATAATAATAATAATAATAATACTGGCCTATCTTACCATGCCACCTGAGTGCTTAATGGGGGTGATATGATAGCCATTTTGAAATATCTGAAGGGCATGTCACTTTGAAGATGGAGCTGTTTTCTGCTGCTCCTGAAGGTAGGATCTGAACCAATGTATTCTGACTAAACATTAGGAAGAACTTCCTGGTGGTGATTGCTGCTTGGCAGGGCAACAGACTACCTAAGAGGCTGGTGGACTCTCTTTCACTGGAGTTTTTTAAATAGAGATTAGATGGCCAGCTGTTTGGGATTCTTCAGCTGTGATTCTTGCACTGCAGAGGATAGGACTTGGGGTACCTTCCAACTCTACAATTCTGTGATTCTATAGTGTTATCTCCATAACCTCGCCACCTCACACTCTTCACCCCCAGAAGCACACAGAGCAAGCTGCAGACACAAAATAATCCATGAAAAATAAGAAAAGCTGTTCCGCTCTTACAAGTCGGGACCTAACTCAGGCTGGTGACCAGGTATGTGAGCTTTTCGTTATCACACAAGCATCCTCAGCAGGCAGACCAGAGCAATATTTCACAGGGATGAAAAGGGAACAAGCTGGGTCACAGGTTAACAGCAAAGAGGGTCAATTGTCAGCAAACAGCTCAGTTTGGTGGCTTTGGAAAACCTTGTTCTACACACACCTGTGATTTGATTCATTCTATGTTCTCCGTGGAACATAGAGTGCTCACTGGAAGGACAGATCCTGAAGCTGAGGCTCCAATACTTTGGCCACCTCATGAGAAGAGAAGACTCCCTGGAAAAGACCCTGATGTTGGGAAAGATGGAGGGCACAAGGAGAAGGGGACGACAGAGGACGAGATGGTTGTTCTTGAAGCTATCAACATGAGTTTGACCAAACTGTGGGAGGCAGTGGAAGACAGAAGTGCCTGGTGTGCTCCATGGGGTCACGAAGAGTTGCACACGACTAAATGACTAAACAATAACAAACAACAAATGTTCTCCATGATGAAGGGATATGTGAAACTGAGAGGATTGCAACCAATTTTAAAATACACATTTCTCCCAACTTTCTCTCTCTTTTGGAACAAGTCCTGCCTCATACACACACACACCAGTCACTATTTATACGGAGGGGGTGACAGAGCATGAAATGCATTGACATCTGTTTTGGTACTAAGTATTCATCTTCTTGTATGCTCTAAACTCAATATGATGGGGATGTTGACAATAGAGTTTCAGCATATTCCAATCCTGATTGAGCTAAAATACCATTAACCTGGAAAGTGGATGGGAGGAAGGAATGCCGCCCCCCCATTTTTCCAAACTTACCTGAATGAGCCAATAAGTGCATCCGGAGCCGCAGGCTGTCAAGGAATCTTTTCCCGCACAATTCACACCCATAAGTCTTCATCCCGCTGTGCAGTTTCCTACAGAAAGGCAAAAGATGGGTGGAAAGTGAGTCCTCTTGGTATGCTCAGAGATTTTGAGTGCCGGGGTGGAAAGAATTTATTTTTAAACATCAGCACTTAACCCATGGGAATGTTTCACAAAATCTACTGTTACTGACAGATTCTCATCAGTTAAGAATCACAGGAAATATATTATATTTAACTGGGAGGGTTAAGCAGGGGAGTTTTTAAACAACCACATAGGCTTGTTGTCGTAAAAAAAGTATTCAAGACTTCTGCTGAAGCATTTATACATACAACCAAATAAGGCTTTAAAAGACATGAGCACGCCCACAGACTACAAAAAAAAACAAACCCACCTCTCATACACCTGGGCTGATGTGACATGTGATAGATGGGTTTTTGTTGTACCCTTGCTCAACCCAGCCTCAATTCTGCAGCTGTAAAATGGGCACTTTTAATGAGTGGAATGGAATAGCCACAGACAGGTTGATGCTATAATTTTAAACATGTTCCCACCCCACGCCCCACCCCCAATCTACTGATTGGCCACCTCTCATGGTGGCTAGTAGGGTGTGTGTGTGTGTGTGTGTGTGTGTATATATATATATATATATATATATATATATATATATATATATAGTGGAAACAACTGGTGAGAAGAAACAGCAATATATGAGTTAAGGAAGGGCAGAAATGCCAACAGAATGATTGGAAGCAGGGAGGGTGGGGGACGAAGGGGAAAAGGTACTTAATCAACATCCTGGGAGATTTATTTTCCTGCTTCAATCTCTACCCCTAACCCAGGGCTGTGAATCTAGACACTTCCCAAGACAGGTGATGAAAGGCACCCATCCATGGCCTTTCTGGTTGGGAGCGTGTACTGTCTCTTTTATAAAACAGCTACTCATCGAAGAGTGAACCAGTGAAGTTCTTGAGCCATTAGTCTCGTGGCCCAAAGGATATTTAGCAGGCTGAACTATATATGTCAAGATGGGGCAGTAGCAGGATTGATCCCAAGAAGACAGAGGAGGAAATAGTTGCCCAACTTCTATCGGTTTTAAATTCCCATCACTGAAATTCGTCTACATCCCTATGACAAAGACACATGAAGCAAACAGCCACCCAATCACTGCTAAGCTACAGACTGCATGGAGTATCACCCCCCTGTCAATCAAATCTCTTCCCCAAATAGGCTCAAAGGGGCATGAACTATGAGAAAAGCAGCTGCCTAGGGGCACATCCCAGACACTCGATGGGGGTGCAAAGCAAAGCAGGTGAGAGGTGTGCTTTAGATAGGGGGTGTGGTCTAGAGAGAGTCCCAAGGGCAGATTTGGGAGGTCACCAGGCCTGGGGTTCCTCAGCCCTGCACTAAAAGCCCCACACAGTTTTTTCTCCACATTTTAACAGTGGAGAGGGTCACTACAACCAGAAGGCGGGGAATGTTGCCACGGAATAACACTGCCTAAATGTAAATGCGCTTCGCAGCATGCAGCAGTGGAAGGAAGACTGAACCAGTTTAGCTGCATAGTGCAGAATATAATGGGGGGCACAACCTGATCCCACATTTTTGCACCGGGGGGATTAACCGCTTCAAACCAAGATGGTTTTGACCCTGAAATGGATTGATCAGTCTTCTGCATATAAAACAATCAAATAGGTTGAAGCTCCTTGATGGCCCATCCACTGCCAATAGGTGTGCAAGTTAAATGCTAAAATGCTCAGGTTTAAGCAGCCCTCAGCTGAAATACCCTCACACTCACCTGCAAAATTTGCCCCTCTGTTCACAGGTGGCAAAACTAGGAGACACAGTTGTCCATCTCCAAAAAGTTTTCTGCAACCTTTTTGCACCCTCCCTTTGGTGGCAATGGAAGTGCCTCATTTAATTTCCCTCACTCCCACTTCTTTGCACTTATACTTGCTACTTCCAGTGGCAATGGTGGTGCCTTCCAGAAGCCATAATGCAGTGTGATTCGAAGAGTGCCCCAGGGAGAGGGAGAGAATGGAAGCCTGCTCTTGGTTTTCCCCTACTTTGGCAGGCCAGAGACCTCTCGGTGCAAGGGAGACCTCCAGTGCTACTGGCTGCCACAGCTCACAGTTTCCCCAGCCACTCTGGGCGGCTCCCAATCGAGTGTTAAAACAATACAGCATTAAATATTAAAAACTTCCCTAAACAGGGCTGCCTTCAGATGTCTTTTAAAGATAAGATAGCTGCTTATTTCCTTCACATCTGAAGGGAGGGCGTTCCACAGGGTGGGCACCACTACCGAGAAGGCCCTCTGTCTGGTTCCCTGTAACCTCACTTCTTGCAATGAGGGAACCGCCAGAAGGCCCTCGGCACTGGATCTCAGTGTCTGGGCTGAACAATGGGGGTGGAGACACTCCTTCAGGTATACAGGTCCGAGGATCTAAACTACCTCACTTTTGAACCCCTGTGCCCCATTTTGGCAGGATACCAGGTAGAGAATTCCATCAGAAATGGGAATAGCAGCAGAAATTGCCACAATTTGCATGGTCGTCTGAAGGCAGGAATGGAAAACACACAAGGAAATATGAGCATCTTGTTGAGTTTGCAAATCTTCCATAAATAATTACATTATTTTCTGCATTGTTTCTGATGTTTCCCTTCCATTGAAATCAATTACACACAGGCAACTCCCATTTTAGCTGTGACCGATATGTGCCTGATTGCACACACACGCACAGGACCAAACCTGGAAATGACCCAGAAACTTCATAAAACGTCACCAAAACGTCACTAAAAGGGTGGAACAGGGATGGAGCGGGGGCGGAATAGGGTGTTTGCAGGCTTTTCCAATGGATTCTGATTTCACACAATTTCACATAAGTGCACAATGACCCGAAACACAACCCCCACACAAACGGGGCGTTGCCTGTTGTCAGGGAACTGTCATCTGAGACGAAGGAGGTGAAAGGGCTCATGGAGGGTGAGAGAGACCACTCAGCGGAGGAGGGGACCAGCAGGGGGAGAAGTGGAGTTCCAAGGGAAAGTGAGTCGGAGGGAGAGCTCAGAGATACTTCAAGCGAGAACAGTGGGGGGGTTTCAGGACCTCCCGTAGGAACACCCACTCCTCGGCGGAAACTGTCACGCCGAGAGTCCAGAAGACGTGTTTCCGTTAAGGAGCTTTTATGCTGGAAGAAGTTCCGTAAACGCCCACTGTCCGATTCAACGAGCGATTGATGGAGCCACGCTTAAGGAGCTCCATCACAGACAGAGGTTTGGGAACTTAGCCAAACTCTGAGGGATCAGGATTTTACGCACAAGCAGCTCATCATCCCATCACAGCAATCGGACAGTCCCTGAAAGCAGCTTGTGCAGAGAGGCATCATGAGTGACCCAGCCGGAGCCGGAGGAGCAGGAGGAGCTGGAGAAGGTCCAACTCTGGAAGAAAGGTACAGAATGTTGGAACTCCAGCTAGCAATGCAAACGGCGAGGCTAGAAGAAAGGAGGGCGCAGGATGCAGAAAAGGCAAAAGGCGCTACACTAGCAAGAAAGATGCCAGGAATGGTGCAGAAGTTTGGGGGGGACCCCAGGAACTACCAAGCCTTTAGGACAGAGATGCAGTATGCTCTTGAACTGCAGTTTAATGACTTTCCCGATGAGGCATCGCGAGTGGCGTTTGTGATTGGCCATCTCAAAGGAGGGGCGAGAGACTGGGTCAGGCCCCTGATGGCAGGGAATAGTGACATGCTGAAGGACGCGAGGAAGTTTTTTCGCGCCATGGATTTGATGTTTTCCAGCGAGATTGAACAGGGACTGGTACGCAGACAATTGATGGCTTGCAAACAGGGGAGCCGATCGGTTCGTGAGTACTGGACTGAGTTTACAATGTTGATACATAGATTGGGGTGGGACCTATCGGCGGAACCCATTCAAATGCTATTTGAAGAGGGGCTTTCTTCGGCGGTGAAAGACGAACTTTCCCGGGCGCCCAGGGCGGAGTCTATGGACCAGCTGACCAAATCAGCGCTGACCATTGGAGCGCGCCAGGAGGCAAGAGCCTTGGAGAAGCGGGAGGGGAAAGGAGAGCGTTGGAGGGATTTCCGCATTCCAGAGATTCCAGAGCCAAGTTTCCCGCCCGGAGAGCCGATGGAAGTTGGAACAGCGCGCGCGCGCGCAGTTTCAAATCCCAGTGAAGGGAGGAAGAAGGAGGGAAAGAGCGCCAAGAAATGTTACCTCTGCCAGCAGCCAGGTCACTTTGCCAGAGTCTGCCCGCAAAGAAAGGAATGGCAAGGGATGGCGGGGGCTGTTGGGGGAAAGGAGGAGGAAGTCCAGGAGCCAGTAAAAGCCAACGCCTGTCTGCCTCTGTCAGGGCACTGCAGACAGGCCAAGGAGCAGTAAAAGTGCCCACTCCGGAACCTCCAAGACCAGCCCTAGTAATAGAGGTGTTGCTAGAGCTGGCAAACGGATACCCACTAAAGACCAAGGCGCTGTTAGACTCAGGCAGCTCCTGTAATTTTATGAGCAAGGAGTTTGCAGCGGAACACCAGATACAGACACTCCCTTTAAGCAACCCCCTGCAGGTCACCACGATCGATGGGAGGGAGCTGTTGGGGGGAGAAGTTAGCCTACAGACCGTCCCAATGGTTATGAGGGTGGCAAGGCACACCGAAAGGATAGCGTTCAATGTAGCCACCCTGGGAGGGGCGCCAGTCATTTTGGGAATGAGCTGGCTAGCGTTGCATGACCCGCTAGTGGGCTGGCATCAGAGAGTGGTGTCCTTTGGGTCAGGACATTGCCTGGAACACTGCAAAGAGGGAAAGGTGCCAGAAGGGGCAAAAGCCTCCATAGCAGGGACGGAAGTGGCGAACAAAGGGAAGGTGCCCAAACAATACGCTGACCTGAGCAAGGTCTTCAGCGAAAGGGAAGCAGATAAACTACCACCGCATAGAGACTTTGACTGCCAGATTAATCTGGTCCCTGGGGCCCAGCTACCCGTGGGCAAGCTGTACGCCATGTCAGACAGGGAAATGCAGGAGTTGAGGGAGTTTATTGACAAAAACCTGAAGAGAGGTTTCATCAGAGAGTCCAGAGCGGTGGGGGGCAGTCCAGTGTTTTTTGTGGACAAAAAAAACACGGATAAACCGAGATTGGTCGTGGACTACCGGGCCCTGAATGCCGTGTCAGAACCAGTGACTTTCCCCATGCCCAGGATTGATGACATTTTGACCAGGGTGAGGAAGGGAAAGATATTCACGAAACTGGACTTGAGAGGAGCGTACAACCTGATACGAATAAAGAAGGGGGATGAATGGAAGACAACGATGTTCACCCCCCTAGGGGCTTTCGAATATCTCGTTATGCCATTCGGATTGCAATCAGGCTCCGCCTGTTTTCAATCGCTCATGAACCATGTACTGGGACCTTTGCTCTACAAGAATTGCGTGGCATTCCTCGATGACGTGCTGATATATTCGGAGAATGAGGAGCAGCATGTGAAGGATGTCAGGGAAGTGCTGAGCCAGCTGCAAGCAAACCAGTTGTGGGTGAAATTGGAGAAGTGTCAGTTCCACACCAAGGAGGTGGAATTCCTGGGGTACCGCTTATCAGACAAGGGATTAGCCATGGATCCAGGCAAGGTCCAGGCGGTGCTGGAATGGAAGACACCGAAAACCAAAAAAGATGTGCAAAGGTTCTTAGGGTTTGGGAACTTTTACCGTAAATTCATCAAGAACTTTGCCCACTTAACGGCTCCCATCACGGACTGTCTAAGCAGCAAGAAGAAATTCGTTTGGACGGCAGAGGCGGAGCACGCTTTTGAGGAATTGAAAAAGGCATTCGCTTCGGAAGAACAGCTCCTGCATGTGGATTTACAAAAACCCATGAGAGTGGAAACTGATGCCTCAGACCGGGCGGTGGGGGCAGTGTTGCTTCAGCCAGGGAGCAATAAGTCGGAATGGAGACCGTGTGCCTTCTTTTCGCGTAAGCTGAACAAATCCGAGAGGAACTACACGGTATATGACCGAGAACTACTCGCCATTCACGAAGCGTTCCGGAGATGGAGACACTTACTAATTGGCGCACAGCATAAGGTGCAAGTGTGTACGGACCACAAGAATTTGGAGTATTGGAGAACAGCACGAGTGCTCAACCAACGACAAGTGAGATGGGCCCAGGAGTTCTCCAAATTCCATTTTGAAATCTGCTACGTGCCAGGTCCAGAAAACATCAGAGCGGACGCTCTCTCTCGCAAACCTGAATATTTGGAGGGGGAGGGAGCGCCAGAAGAGAGACATATTATCCCAGAGGACCACTGGGTGTGTGGTGCGGCCTGGGTGGGGCAAAGAGAACTGGTAGAGGGGACGGTAAATGATGAGTACGCCCAGGATAAGCTCAGAGGTTTAAGGAGAGAGGGAGAAGACCCCGGAGGTTTTGAAGAAAGAAACGGGGCATTGTATTACAAAGGGGCACTATATATACCCGAAGGGGAATTGAGGGGGAGAGTACTCAAACAGTTGCACGACAATCCCACAGCGGGGCATTTTGGGCAACACAAGACCATGTGGTTGGTGACCAGGGAGTTTTGGTGGCCCAAGGTGAGGGAGGATGTACGGGAGTATGTGAGAAGGTGTGACCAATGCCAGAGAGCCAAAGGAGAAAGGCGGGCACCAGCGGGTTTATTAGAACCGTTACCCACACCAGAACGACCGTGGGAGGCGGTGTCGATAGATTTTATGACTGATCTGCCCAAATCCCAGGGGAAAACCGCCATACTAGTCGTAGTAGACCAGTTAACTAAGATGGGTCACTTTGTAGCTTGCTCACATGCAGTCACGGCGGAAGAGACAGCGAAATTGTTTGTAGAACATATTTTTAGGCTGCATGGCGCCCCCTTGAGGCTGGTGTCCGACAGAGGGAAACAGTTCACGTCCAGATTCTGGAGGAAGCTTATGAGCTTGTTGCACGTAGAGGTCAACTTTTCGACTGCCAGGCACCCTGAGACCAATGGGCAGGCGGAGAGGGCAAACGGTATCCTTCAACAATACCTGAGGTGCTATGTCAATGACAGAGAAAACGATTGGGTCGAAAAGTTGGCACTAGCGGAATTTGCTTACAATAATGCAGAGAATGTGTCCACCGGGATGAGCCCATTTTTGGCTAATTATGGGTGCCACCCCAGGGCGTTTCCAGGGGAAGGAGGAGAGAGATGGAGTGTTCCGGCCGCTGAACTTTTTGTAGAAGAAATGGAAGCGATCCATCGTCAACTCCAACACAACTTAGAAAGGGCCAAAGAAGAATATAAGAGGCAGGCAGACAAGAGCAGAAGGGAAGGTGAAACAATTAGGGTGGGGAGTCGGGTCTGGCTATCAACCCAAGGGTTGCCGTACAAGGGGGGTTGCAAGAAATTGAGACCCAAAAGATTGGGACCATTTGAGGTCATCCAACAGATCAACCCAGTGGCTTTCAGACTCCGGTTACCGAACCACATGAAAATGCACCCAGTATTCCACAGGTCATTACTGTCACCATACCGGGGGGAAGGTGAAGGGGTATCCACACGGGGGCCAGCCATAGAAGAAAGGGAAAGCCGCAACTATGTGGCGGAAATCATCGACTCCAGGTGGAAGGGGAATCAGGTGGAGTATTTGGTCGCGTGGGAAGGGGAACCAGAGTCAGAAAACACCTGGGTGAAGGCAGAGGAGGTCCATGACGAGGTCTTGATCGAAACGTTCCACCAAAGGTTCCCCAGGAAACCTCAGCCAGTAGCGAGGTTCCGAAGGGAGTACTTTGGCACCACCGACGATGAGGAGGAACTGGAGGGATTCAGGGAATCGGAGTTGGAAGGAGGTACCGACTCCGAGGAGGAGGAGTACTTGGAAACCGGGAACAGCAAAAGGTGGAGGGAAGTGTTCGAAACTTCGGAAGATGAGGGAGGTTCCTTCAGGGGTTTTGCTCCCTCGCCTCCCGCGGAGGAGGGGAGGGAAGGGGGTGAAGGGGGCCCTGGAGGGGAGGTGGATGTCAGGGAACTGTCATCTGAGACGAAGGAGGTGAAAGGGCTCATGGAGGGTGAGAGAGACCACTCAGCGGAGGAGGGGACCAGCAGGGGGAGAAGTGGAGTTCCAAGGGAAAGTGAGTCGGAGGGAGAGCTCAGAGATACTTCAAGCGAGAACAGTGGGGGGGTTTCAGGACCTCCCGTAGGAACACCCACTCCTCGGCGGAAACTGTCACGCCGAGAGTCCAGAAGACGTGTTTCCGTTAAGGAGCTTTTATGCTGGAAGAAGTTCCGTAAACGCCCACTGTCCGATTCAACGAGCGATTGATGGAGCCACGCTTAAGGAGCTCCATCACAGACAGAGGTTTGGGAACTTAGCCAAACTCTGAGGGATCAGGATTTTACGCACAAGCAGCTCATCATCCCATCACACCTGTAATTAATTATTTTTGTTTTAACCCTGATGGAGTTAGTGAGACAAATAACACAGTCTTTTGTTGAAGCCAAATTGTGGTGGAACGGAAACAGCGCTGATTGCAACAATGTCAGGGTGGACAGAAATCGCTGCCTCCTTACACTGGGACTAGGCGCAAGCACATCATTTTGGAGAAGACACAGCATCGCGCCACCTTTTCAGAGCCGCATGAGAGCCCACGAGGGCCGAATGTGCTGTTCTGAAGAGCCGCTTTCCATACCGAAGGACACATGAGTGTTAGAAGAGAACCACAATCCCAGTAGAGTGTTTGCAGGCTCCTCTTCCTTGCTCCCTCCCACTGCCCCAAGCAAGGCATTTGAACAGGGTGTCAGAAATGACAAAAGAACGCATTAATCTTACTACACCCAACAGCTCACCTACAGATCTACATGGCAATCAAACTCAGTGTCCCAACCCTTCCATTGGTTACATAACCGAGTCTTTGTTTTTTAGTTTTTTAAAAAAATAACAGTGCTTTGGCTTTCGGCAAGTCATTTATTTGAAATATCTCTATCAACAAATTTCAGCAGGAACAAAAGTTTTCCATTTGGCACCTGCTTATAGCATGATGTTATCGTAGCCAATCTCATACAGTCTCTTTCAGCAAGGTCTTTAAAGCACTTTATCTCTCAGGCTCCTGGTAGCGAAATATGATTGAAATGTTCTATTTATGCTCAGTGGATTAAGGCTATTTTATTGCCACACACATAAAAAAAAAAAGGAAAACCCTTGCAGATGTAAGCAAGGTATTATAGCCATCCACGCTGTTAAGATCTGAAAGAGAAAGATCAATAGACAAGTCGACCATTTTCACTAAAGTTGTGCTTTTAAGAAAGAAGGAATGGAGGGGGTGAGAGACCCACGAAAACACATTCAAAGTATGTGGGTATTGATTCCCAATTATACACTCCCAAAACGGCACAGTCCAGAAAAATGATCTGCACTTTTTAATATTCGACATCTGACTGACATCATAAATTCCTAATCTCTTGTGCATCCTGAATAAGTAAATAAACGTCCCTCTAAGCAAAGTAAAGCCACAACGTGGTGCAGAAGGGATTACGGAGGGAGACACACACCGTGGAAATATCCTTCTGCTTCAAGAGAAACCAAGTGATCCTCCTGGGGAGGTTTGTGCCACAGGTTAATACGAATGCACAGGTGAAGACAATTCTGCTGGACTGGTGCTGAACAGGCTGACACAAATAAATCAGCCCCAAACTAGCAAGCCACCCATCTACAAGCTTTGCCTGCCATTGTTCTAGCAGTTGGAAATTTGGGAGTCTTTTTCCTAAACAGCACAGCAGATTGCTATAGCTTGCACATGTCCCACTCTTAAAGGGGGAGAGTCAGAAAGGTATGTTTTTATGAAGCCCATCATACATGTATATTTATCAAGCAAAGCTCTAGGAGTAATACTATTAATCATTTAAGACTCCAACTTCTTATAACCCTTCATATCAAAGTCAACCAATGGGGAAGGGCCATAGAATCAGGGGAAGAACATATGCTTTGCATGCAGAAGGTACTGGGTTCAACTGGCATCATCTCCAGGTACACCTGGGGGGATGTACCCTGGAGAGCTGCTGCCAGTCAGTGTAGACAATACTGAGCTAGGTGGACCAATGGTCTGACTCAGCATAAGGCCATATGGTAACTGAAGATGGTTGAGGCTTCTACTGAATTTCGGTATGCTGGTTTTGTGAATGTGATCCCATGTGACCAGACTGTGCACAGCTGAGCATATCCTGGGTCAAGGGGGCCATGCTAGAAAACAGCTACTGACTTATCGAACCATTCAGAGAGTCCACACAAAAAAAGAGCCAAGTCATGTGAGCTAAGTGGTCTTCATTCAGGTTCTGAATACTGTCACCAACCACCTCCTACAGTGGCCTCTATCTTCCCTCAACTGCCACCACAGGGGCAGAGGGGAGGGGAGAAGAAGCAGTAATATTGATATCCATTCTACTGTAACATTATATATATCACAAGAAGATCAAACCTATCCATTCCTAAGGAAATCAGCCCTGAGTGCTCACTGGAAGGACAGATCCTGAAGCTGAGGCTCCAATACTTTGGCCACCTCATGAAAAGAGAAGACTCCCTGGAAAAGACCCTGATGCTGGGAAAGATGGAGGACGCAAGGAGAAGGGGATGACAGAGGACGAGATGGTTGGACAGTGTTCTTGGACCAAACTGCAGGAGGCAGTGGTGACAGGAGTGCCTGGCGTGCTCTGGTCCATGGGGTCATGAAGAGTTGGACACGACTAAACAACTAAATAATAACAACAACAACAACAACCCACAGCTTTAGTTCCACCTGAAATATAATTGTGAAGCGGGAGGCAATGCCTACAGTTGAATACATCAGTGATACATCCTTTTTCTATGCAGGTGCCAATTGTATGCAGAAGGTCTCAGGTATGAAACCTAGAATCTCTTCTCACAGGTAGAAGGGCTGGGAAAGTCTTCTACCTGAGACCACAGAAACCAGCTGCCAAGATACAAAGCCAATACCGTAGGCCTTGTTTGCCAAGGCGACAAACCTGGACTAGGAACAACCCAGGAACCTAGTCCTTCAAGTAGCTAAAAATTGGACAGTGGTGCTCATGAAAGTTCGCCTTTCCTCACTCTCCCTGTGGAGCCAATGCCAATGAATTTGTGGTGGACTGTTGGCTTCAAGGAACTGGATGGACTTTACTTCAACACTGGGAATATTTAAGTACCCCAAAGCCCCAATCATAGACGGTGGCTGGAGATCTTGCAGAGACAACCTACTCAGGAGAGAAGTTATCTCCGAACAACAAGCATGAAGCTCTTTAAACTATTGAGGAAGACCGGGGTTTGTGGGGGGAGAGAATTGCTGCACTCCTGCCTTCCGCAAAGGCCACTGGAAAGAACAAACAATCAGACGCTGGACTGGAAAGCAGGGGGCCTCTCGCAAGCAGTAGGTAATTAAAAAGGCCTGTAAAATCTCCTGCACAAAAAAAAAGCAGCACTTCAAAGAGACCGTAATTCCAGCACTGACCAGTCAGGACTGTGTGGTGTAAAAATTATGAGTTTTCCCAATGGGGTGCTTTGTGTGAAAAGGCAAAGGGGATTGGTGGCAAGTGATTCGGCACCACTCGGGGAGAATTTTATGTTTGTGTGTGTACAAAGGGTGTGCGCGGGCATTTGTCAACGCAAGCCGAATCCACCCGCACACAGGAACAGCAGGGGGGCCGGAGAGGAGAAAGGCTCACACACAAGGCCACACTGCTCACTCGGGCCTTTGTTCCAGCCAAGCCAGAGCAACTGCTGCTGCTTGGGCGCTGCTGCAGAAGCAGTTGTTAACCCAGGACGGGGGGACATTGAACGTAAGGGCAGCCTGGCTAGGTCAGGCCTACAGAGGCTTCCACATGGAGTGGCTAACCTCCTGGAAACCCGCAAGCAGGACTGAAAAGCAACACACATTTTTCACTCCCCAAAGGCATATGCCACCACCCCAAGGCAGATTTCTCATATATCTCATATAACCATAGAGTTGGAAGGGACCCTGAGGATCACCTAGTCCAACTCCCTACAATGCAGGAATTTGCAGAGGTCCCTTGCGGGGATCGAACCCGTAACCTCAGCGTTATCAGCACCACGCTCTAAACAACTGAGCTATGCAGCAGGCATGGGAATCTAACTTCCATGGACTTCTTTAGGAATGGAAGAAACTTCCACCTTCAATTACTCTGATGTGATGTTCTTTTCACCAATATATGCATTTGGGGGCACATTTTCACCTAATACACTCACTTTTGTACACATTTTTCAGGGGGTGGGAGACCTGTCCATTTCTGAAGCAACCACCAATACATTTCATTAAGTGACCTGAAGTTCTAGCATTACACAAGAGGGTCACTGGTGATGAGACACCTGCTTTGCCTGCAGAAAGTTCCATCCCTGGCAGAATCTCCAAATAGGGATGGGGATGTCCCCTGTCTGAAACTGTACCAAATTGATGCCAGTCAGTGTGGACAATCCAGAGCTTAGAGGGACAGATGGTCTGACGCAGTATAAGTCAGATTCTCATGTTCCTAACTTAAAAAAGAAAACAGGGGTTGACAACTTCTGGAGTAGCTTTCCTGGGTTTCACGTAGGAGACAATCCCAGTCCGACCTGGAGATGTCAGAAATTGAACCTGGAAACCAACTGCATGTTAAGCAGATGCTCTTCCAGTGAGCTTTGGTCCTTCTTAAATTCCAAATAAAAATACTACTACTATATAATGTCCCTCTTAAAATGGGGGGGGGGAGAGAGAGAGAGAGAGAAGAGAAAGAGAAAAGGGGATCACTGGGGATACTCCTGAAATTCTTGAAATTCCAGACTTTAATGAAGAGGGTTTATAGATACAGTGGTACCTTGGGTTACATACATTTCAGGTTACATACGCTTCAGGTTACAGACTCCGCTAACCCAGAAATAGTACCTCGGATTAAGAACTTTGCTTAAGGATGAGAACAGAAATTGTGCTCCAGCAGCGCAGCGGCAGCAGGAGGCCCATTAGCTAAAGTGGTGCTTCAGGTTAAGAACAGTTTCAGGTTAAGAACAGACCTCAGGAACGAATTAAGTACTTAACCCGAGGTACCACTGTATAACCTTTTTTCTCTCCTTTGGATAATTTATGCTGCATTTGTTCTTAGAACCTGTTGCATGTACTATGGACAATGCAGATTATGAATGCAACTATACAAAGGTCACTTCCCCACGGCCACCTGTTTGCAAGCCAGAGTCAAAGCATTCTCTATTTTTGCTTGAGACAAACCCCCAAAGCAAAACATTTCCCATCCAGTAAGTGTCAGAGTCACGGGCAATTTCTAAGACGAGCCAACTTTGTCCATCACAGGGGAAGTGTGAGCTCTTGCTGCCCTCTCAATCCTGTGTCAGAATAGCGGTGGCTTTCCCCATTTGTGCAAAAATGTGTTTATTTACATATTTATGAGCCAAACTTTTATAGGAAATGTAGCAAGGCAGTGTACAACATGAACATTAATACTACAACAACAGCAGCAGCAGCAGCACTGTTGCTAAAAGCATCAAGGGAACGTCAATAAAAGTGGCTGGTTACAAAAAGTGGTCTGTCTGAATGCTCCAGTTTTTGAAAGATATCTGATGCAAATCTTTGGTGAAGTTCCCAGTTTAGAAGTGTCCCCAGTTTGCTGCTGGCCTTTAAAACCAAAATTCCTTGCATCAGTGAAACAAACTGAGAATAGCTGACTATGCAGGCCCCAAGATATCAGAAGGTAGCACCTCAGAATTTTCAGTGTTGTGCAATAGATGTTGGTGGCACCTGGAAAGCTAAAATCACCCCTGACCGGCCTTTCTCGGTTCCTGGCCTATTACTTTGGCCAGTGAAAATTGGACATTCATTTGTCCCACTTTATTGACCTTTCTTTCCAAGGAGATATACCAACCATCCCGTTTTCTTTGGTGTTTCTTTTCTCTTAGGGATGGGTGAATTTCTGGGGGTTTTTTTGTTTTCTCCTTTTCCCACTCTTGAGTTCTCCACATTTCCACATAATTTTGTACATTATTATTGTTTTTAAGTCCTCATGAAAATTCCATCAGCATTTTGGGGAAAATTTCTCTCTTAATATACACATTTCTGTATGCAATTTTACCGAATACACACATTTTTCCAAACCAGATTTCCCCTAATATTTACATTTCCCCCCTAATAAACTGCATCCTGTATGTTATTTTCAATAATATATGCAATTTAATGCACAGATCCCCCTAGTATGTGCCTTATTGTACAACACTTGGCTGCAGAGCTGCAATGCAAAATTGGAACAGTGCAAAATTCAATGGATGTTCACATTTCGGGTTCGCATAGTGTTTCCTAAAAGTTTGAATTAGTTAGATTGGTCGTTACATGTGAACTGAGTCAAATTTCTCCTCCCATCTCTGTTTTCTGTACACTGCCCTGTGGGGCCCTTGTTAAGGGTTGAAAGCCAGTTTGTAAAACTAGTTTTTATTTTTATAAATGCATACAATGGGTGACAACTTTTAACCCACTGTAAACCAAACAGTACTTGTTTGCAGCCCAATACCCTAAACTCTCCGGCTTTTTTTTTTAAGCCGCACATAAAAACACCTTTTATAGTATATTTATTTAACAAGCTCCCCCTCCGACCCCCCCTCCTTTCTCCCCTTTTCTTGTTTAATGAGGAAGAAAAGGGTGCTTTGCTCCGAAGGGGGAAGGGCATAAAACTCTGAGTTGGCATTCAGAAGGGCCTGAGAGTTTGCACAAAGATTCTCTTCCTTTAGGCAGACTCGGCAAAACCAAAAGAAGTACAGATTTTAGGACATTTGATTTTTTTTTTATTTTAAACGAAAGTATGTGTATAATTCTGCTCCAACTCCTCAAACAGACTGAATACAATGGTTAGGAAATTTGACAGAAAACTATTCCCGGTCATTTATTGCCTTAATACGCACCTTTGTCCAACAGGCAGTTTTGACAAGAGCAATAAATTCCAAATTTATGTCAACAGAGCATATGTTGAACACCTCATTTCTGAGCTAAAGCGGCATGCCGCCCCATAAATCACCGTTCTGTTTGAAATGAAAGTAGATTACAGGCCTGGGTTATTGAGCAGTTAGAGCTACAGTCATATAAATCAGAACTTTTAACTCTGGGCGATCCGTCGCGCAATTAACTAAAGGGTGCTTTGTCATTTCAGGGCTCCAGCACAGGCTTCGTGAGGCGCATAGAGCTACGGGGGGGGGCATGGGGTGTTAAGGAGGGAGGGAGAGGGGGGAGTTTATTTGGCAACTGACAGATTTGGTGCACCATCGTTATACTAAATACCTGTCGGACTAGTTAATTTTACAGCCAACTGACTAATCCTTTCCAACATTTGCCGCTAAACGCAGATGGGGGCAGTGGGGGGCAGACTTGCCACCTCTGCACTTAGGATCCTAAGTAGTTGCTTGGGGAATCTAACACGGCAGCTGCAATCCAAGGTGCGCGCCTCTTGAACCTTCCAACGCAAGGGATCCTGTCTATTCCTTAAGGTAAAGGTACCCCTGCCCGTTCGGGCCAGTCTTGCCAGACTCTAGGGTTGTGCGCTCATCTCACTCTAGAGGCCGGGAGCCAGCGCTGTCCGCAGACACTTCCGGGTCACGTGGCCAGCATGACAAGCTGCATCTGGCGAGCCAGCGCAGCACACGGAACGCCGTTTACCTTCCCGCTGGTAAGCGGTCCCTATTTATCTACTTGCACCCAGAGGTGCTTTCGAACTGCTAGGTTGGCAGGCGCTGGGACCGAACGACGGGAGCTCACCCCATCACGGGGATTCGAACCACCAACCTTCTGATTGGTAAGTCCTAGGCTCTGTGGTTTAACCTACTATTACAGAACTGCAAAGTTCAGCTCAGTTGGTGTGGATCCCTACCAACGCTGCAGAACATCTCTGCTGGCTTTCCAACAAGGAAGGCATATGCCTCTTTCCTAGGAGACTTCTCATCCTTTCAGCTGGGTGCTATGATGACAGACCAGAAAAAGTACATTTCACCATGCAGCAGATATTTAAACTGTGGAACTCACTTCCACTGGAAGCAGTGATGGCTCCAAACTTGGGTGGTTTTAAAAGAGGATTGGACAAATGCATGCAGCACGAGGCTACGCATGGCAACCATCCATGGTGGCTATGATCTGCCTCCATGTTCAGAGGCAGCAATGCTTCTGAATGCCAGTTGCTGGAAACCAAAGGAGAGGAGAGTCCTCTTGTGCTCAGGTCCTGCTTGCCAGTTTTCCACAGAATCTAAGAACAAGATGATGGACATCTGTAGATGAACCACTGGACTGCCCCAGCAGGCTCTTATCATGATCTTCCCAGGATGAGAGGAATCTGTCTTTCTATTACAACCCCTTGTGGCAGTTTGCAGCTAGATCTTGATATACCATTGAAAGATGCTGGTAGAACTAGCAGCCCCTGGAACATAGCTGTCAACGTTTCCCTTTTTTAAAGGGAAATCCCCTTATTCTGAATAGGATTCCTCACAAGAAAAGGGAAAAGTTGACAGCTATGCCCTGGAAGAATCCAAAACATCATCTATGCACCGAGGGACTGCCCAGAAGCTCAGGACCATAATAAGGAGGTAGCTCACTGGGTGATTTGGAAACCAAACTGGCCAACTGTCAACTCTAAAGCTGAACTGGTTGCGTATCCCCCAAGACACACAAAAGCAGCAGCGTTTGCTATGGACTCACATATATGTGTTTGTGCAGATGTTTTTCGAAAGGCGCTGTTGTGATGCAAAGCGCACGTTCTGGAAGGTTACCAGCCCTACGAACAGCAGCAGCGGCACTATAAAAAGATTCAGACGCTAAGTATTTCCTTCCCTATAAAATATTCATTGCAGTATGTGAGAGCCAAGGAGCCGAAACCTTAAGCCTTTTCTAACTTTGTACTGCAGTAATAAACAGACTTTTATAGGAACCTTCTGATTTTATTTATATCAGGCTATAAATATGTTGTTCTATCAGAGACAGAACCACAGGCGAACGTACGCAGGCCCTTTGTGGCTCTGCAGGGGGACCTGCATAAAAATGGAAAATGAGCAAAAAATTATGCATGCTGGTTTTAGGTTCACATTTGAAAATGAATAAATCGACGCAATAATTTGCCAAAGAAAAATTAACTCCCTTGTTCTTTTATATATAGATATATATATATAATACAACACGGAAATCAGGTTTCATGGCTTCCTTTACGATGATTTGTGCCAACATAGTACAAAAACAACAGATCTCTAGCTTAAGCTCACTTATCCTAATAAAAGTTAAATCAGCTGTCAGCTTAGATCTTGGACTGAGCACATACTTAAGAATATCTATTTTACTTCTGGGATGGGGGTTGGGGGTTGGAGGGAGAAAGTGTTTACAAAAAGATGCCACAGAGTGGAAATTACAGCCATGTCTCCTCTTTTCGTCGCTGTTCAATTTGGCTGTTTCAGTTTTGTGTTAACTGTTTGCACTGATAAAAATGGGAACGGGGGGAAGGAAAGGGATTAGGCTGTATATAAGGGTATCTGCAAATACAACCACATACCTCCTCCATCTCTCCCCTTCTGCAGAGAGGGCCACCCATGGAGTTTCCACAAGGCTGTGGTCCAGCAGACACACTCAACCGAGTTTTCTGATAGGAAGCAAAGATTTAAAAACAAGAGCCAAAGAAACGTGGGCCCTCAGCTGCAAACACAGGAAAAGCACATAGCCTTTCAGGCAGCATTCTCCAAACTTGGGTCCCCAGATGTTGTCAGTATAGAACAGGCATAGGCAAACTTGGGCCTCCAGATGTTTTGTGACTACAGCTCCCATCATCCCTAGCTAACAGGACCAGTGGTCAGGGATAGCAACCTACTTATAGAGAGATGGTCAAACTCCATGTCGTTGCATGTCTTTCCTGACAAGTTGCTTGGTTTTCACTAGAAAGCAGCTCATCGAGAAAGGAGAAACTCTGAGCAGTGTGGGTGGAGAACTACTTAATACCACTCTTCAGCCATGGTCTTCAGATCAGCTTGCGTATAGCTGAATAGAAGGGTGGCACTGGGAGAAATTCTCTTGGCAAGGGGTTCCAAAGATGAGAGTGCTACAACAGACAAGGCCACATCTGTGGTCACCAGAGACTAGCCCTCTGAGGCTGATTTTAATGGCTGGACAAATTGACATGGGAGAAGTACTTATTTTTGGTGCCTTGATCCCAGCCCAGTGAGTGCTTTGATGGTTATCATCAGGTACTTTGGACCAGCAGCCAGCCCAGTTGATTAAGAGCAAGAGGGATCTGCTCTCTATAGTCTAAGGGTGCTTCCAGGTGAGCATTTATCATGCTCATGGAAGCCCCACTTTTTTGCAGTGTTCACACAATGCTACCATGGTCAAAATGCCAGCCTGTAGCTTCCACTTAACCCAGAATTACTCTTTCCAAGGAAACTACTCCAAGTTAGAACAACCTGTTTCAAACAACCTGTTTCAGACACCTCAAACCTCCTAATGCCGAGGGTTGAATTGCGGCCCCCAAACAGTCTCCCAAGAAAGCCTTGCTTGCAATGCATTGCAGCAGGCTGTACGAGATGTCATCAGCGAACGGGTATGTTTGGGTTTTGTGGTTTTTAATAACTGATTTCCCCTCCACACACATATACGCTGTGCAACGGCTTATGCCAGGAAAGCTAGCCTGATATGGAGATGGCGAATGCATCCAAACAAAGCAACAGGCCTCTCCACTCCGCAAGGAGTCTTGCAATAGACACGGCTAACTTTGCACGCCACCTCTGATTCTGCAACTTCTTTGGAGGATGCCATTAAGGAGATGGGGGTCTGATTTGCCTCTCGCTCGCTCCACTCGCGTCGTTTCGTGCTCCGGTAAATCAATATGAAAATCAATTCATCCACTGATACATTTTATCAAGATACATGCGGCAACGCCACATCTCATCTACAGTGCAGATATTGTAGATGCCCAAGGTCATCAGACAGAAAAACAGTCCAGCGAGAAAGAAATCCCCCGTTATAGATTGCCTGCAAATCAGAAAAGGGAATGGAATAGAGAGTGGGCAGAGAAGATGAGCCTGGGGAGGCAACAATTACTGGGGGGGGGGTTAGGAATCAACCTGTTCGGTTGTTGAAAGGGCACACAACAAATGCATAAGGAGGGAGAGGGACACATCATCGCTCCCCCGACTTTGCACATTCACTGACCCTCTGCTCAGACAAAAACCCTCGTCAGACACTGAATGAACATGCATAGGTTTGAGGGCACAGGGGCTCGGGGGTCCACAGGAGTGGACACCTGAGCTTCTTCCAAGTTAAAAATAGGGTAAGGCTATTAGCAGAAATTGAGTGGTATTTGTAAAGAAAAAGAAAGAAGAATGTATACAAAGTAGAAATGATATTATACAATATAAACCTGTGTAAAAAAAAAAGTCTGTATTATAGTATAATGAGAAGGATGAGAAGGACTGTGTAGGTGTACACTTTTACTTTGTAAATAATTTTGTCTTGTCTTTTCTTTGCCTCTTTTGATTTCTTTACTTCTTATCTTTGTTATTTCTTTATTTTCTCTTCCTTTCCCCCCCTCTTTGTTATTCCTTCGGAAATTTTCTATTTTCTATATGATTTTCTTTTTCTTCATATGTAAAGCGATAGCACACAATGTTTATATAGATAAGTAAATTTTTAATCAATAAAGAATAATTTAAAATAAATAAATAAATAAAAATGGGGTAAGGCAAGGGCCTTGGTGGCACCTCAATGGGTCCAGCTTTCGGAGGGTTCGACACACATTCAATGTTCATTGCAAGCACATGACTTCTCCTAAAGACGCCTGGCAGCTGTAGTTTCCACCTCACAGATATACAGTTCGCAGCACTCATAACTAACTGCAGTTCCCAGGATTCTTTGTAAGGAGTCATCTCTCTGTGTGTGTGTTTGTTTTGGATTATTATTATTATTATTATTATTATTATTATTATTATTATTTAAAAATGCTTTTCTTGCTTTACAAAAGTACGTGAATTGTCTCTTTTCTCGGGTTGTAAAGTCTTTTCTATATATCAGTTACATATGATGCGAGACATTAGTGTTGTACACAGAAGTCTGGGGAAGGAGAAAAAAGAGGGGGGGAGTGGTAAAGTTATACAGTGGTACCTCGGGTTAAGAACTTAATTCGTTCTGAAGGTCTGTTCTTAACCTGAAACTGTTCTTAACTTGAAGCACCACTTTAGCTAATGGAGCCTCCCGCTGCTGCCGTGCCACTGCTGCACAATTTCTGTTCTCTTCCTGAAGCAAAGTTCTTAACCTGAGGTAATATTTCTGGGTTAGCAGGGTATGTAACCTGAAGCGTCGGTAACCTGAGGTACCACTGTATTCTTATACGTTGTGTGTATGTGGGGGTTTTTTGCCAGCGTCATTTGGGTAGGTTCTCTTTCTGTTTGTTTATTACATTTCCATCGTATGGGAAACAGCCTTCCTAGAAAAGCTAGCCAACAGACTGAAACTGATGCAGGGGCAAATAGAAGAGGATGCCTTCACCCCAGTATGGCTCCCCTTTATCACATACACAGCCCAACAAGGGAGTCTTCTGTGTTGAAGGTGCTTTCAAGCAGTATTACCCAACCTTGGGCCTCCAGCTGTTTTTGGACTACAGCTCCCATCATCCCTAGCTAGCAAGACCAGTGGTCAGGGATGATGGGAATTGTAGTCTGAAAACAGCTGGAGACCCTAGGTTGGGAAGTGCTGCTTTAAAGGAATGGTGTGAACCTGTCCTTAAGAGTTAACTGAAGCCTAAAACTGGCAGGCAGGGCTTCCCATAGCTCCACCCCCCTGGAGAGAGCTGTTCGTGAGATTAGGGACACTGGAAGATATTTTACACAGAACCAGACCCACAAGAGCCAACTCCTAGGGGCTGAGGTCCCTTTGCCCCCCAAAAAAACACTTGAGGGGGCTGCCCCCTGCCCAAAGTTAATGAGCACTGCCATTCAAATTGAAACCTCTGGAATCAGGATGCTAAAGGGGTCATTGGCTTGATCCAGAAGGCCTCTATGGTTCTTATGACCATAGCATGAGTCAAGGCCATTCAAAGAAGGTTTTTAGTTGTGTTATCTATGGCGGCGGCAGCACAGAGAGGCTGTCCCTCCCTCCCCACCCTGCTTCGATGAACTTGAAAGCAATTATTTACTACAAAACAGTGACATCAGCCACCAGGTGTCTCAAATAGCTCTGGCAGGCACCGCTGAGTATCAAATATAATTCGCAACTGCACCGTCACTGCAGCCTTCTCACCTCTAAACATAGGAGACTAAAATAAGAGCTTCCAAAACAGGGCAGAGGAGTCAGCTGCAGTTTTACAAAAGAAGAAAATAACGCAAAACTCAGTGCTGTGGGTTTTTTTTGGGGGGGGAGGGACGCACGCATAACAACGTTGCAGATTGCTAAAGATTTACTGCAGAGCGGCGGGGAGAAAATATCAGACAGAATAACCAGGGAAAATGTTCAAATTATGGTAAGAGATGTATGGAAGCAACCATTTCCATCCTGCTCTGTGTTTGTCTCAATCAGCGCTGTTTGCATTCTGCTGCAGTTCAGCTTCCATCAAAACCAAAGTTATTTCTCTCACTATCCACTATGGTCAAAACGTATGGAATTACTGGGTGCAGATGAGTGGGCAGGGCACACAGAGATGGAACGGCTTAGAAAAACATACGGTTGGATTTATTACCTTTTCAAAAATGCTTTTTTTTTTTTAGTTTTATCTTTGATTGTTGTAAGCTGAGAGGATGATGAGGAAAGAGCAAGAATGGGTGGATCATGCTATCTCCAATCTACATCACTTTAAATCCATAGGAAAACATGCATTTCTAAATGTGTGTGCAGAGGGGTGTTGAGTGACGAACTGCACTGGACCATTTGGGAAGGGCAAAAGCTGTGGGAGCAACTCAACACCAAATTGCCCATTAGTCTTAGAGGTCTGGATCAGGTCTGTGCATGTTGCAATTAGCAACGATCAAATTCCTCAAGCATCGCTCGGAGAGGAAGAGAGATTTAGCTGTACTTGTTTTTCTTACTCCCCCCCCCCAGCTCTTATGTATTTACAGTGGTACCTCAAGTTAAGTACTTAATTCGTTCCGGAGGTCTGTTCTTAACCTGAAACGGTTCTTAACCTGAAGCACCACTTTAGCTAATGGGGCCTCCTGCTGCCGCCGAGCCGCCGGAGCCCGATTTCTGTTCTTATCCTGAAGCAAAGTTCTTAACCTGAAGCACTATTTCTGGGTTAGCGGAGTGTGTAACCTGAAGCGTATGTAACCTGAAGCGTATGTAACCCAAGGTACCGCTGTATACCACTTTGGGCTTTTTAAGGAAAAGCAGCTGAAGGAACTTAAAAAAAACAAAAACCTTGCATTGACGAAGTGGAAAAAGAGCAAAGGGAAGGTTCTCATTGCAAAGCTGGTCTATGGAAGAATGCAGATGCTTCCTGTCTGCATCATACTTCATCATCAAGGTCCGTTTTGAGGAAGCAGGGAAATGAGCCTTAAGACAGGGAGCATGCACCTTAGACAGGGATGCTTGGATTTTGCAAGCCTGCATAAGCCACCCTTCCAGCAGCAACCGAAAAAGGCACCCACCTCCTAGAACTGCCCCCCTTCAAGGAGGAGCTTTGTTTTTCTCACTGTAACCTTATTCACGAGGCAAAAAAAGAGAGAAGTTGGCATGCAGCAGATAAAGCTGCCTGGATTTCTCTGCTTCTAATGTATTCTAATGTCCCGGTTCCAAAACAAATTTCTTTGTTCAATATTCATTAATTGCTCAGTTACCTTGAAATGAGAATTTTTGAGAGCCCGAAGGAACGCGTTAAAAGGCCGAATCAACAGGGAAGGGAGGGGGAACCACACACACACCAAATCTTTGCAACCCCAAAGGGAATTAAAGAAAGAAAAATGGTATCCCTCCTGCCAATTTTACAGAGACACATTCTCCACATCTGTATTTATTCCTGAAGGTGTACAGCCTGAAAGGATCTTGGCAGGTGGGCAAACAAGCATGTGGGTTCTAGGACTGGCTGCCAATCAGATGCACAAGACTTGGTACCAAATAAGCCATCGGTGTTTCTCAGAAAGGAAGGCTAAAAGGGGAATGGCTCAGACCCTTTCTAGCCTGTGCCCTGGGGAACGAGAGTTGGACACACACATCTGCAGGAGAGAAGCTAAGCCCACAGATCTTCCTAGCAAAGGCTCAAGTGGAAAAGGCACCCCATTTTTGTCTGCTTGGTTGTTTATCATTTTATAAGGTATTTTACTTCCCTGATCCAGGTTACAACAGTGCCACATTAGGGAAGGGCCATAGCTCAGTGGTGGAGCACCTGCTTTGCATGCAGAAGGTCCTGGGTTCAAACCCCAATGGCATCTCCAGCTAGGGTTGAGAAAGGACTCCTGTCTGAAACCCTGGAGAGCTTCTTTCTGGTCAGTGTGGACCATACTGAGCTAGATGGACCAATGGTATGAATCAGTATAAGTGTCAGGGAGGATGTTGGGAGTCGTTCAGCAATAACTCACAAGGTGTCAATGAAGTTAACTCTTTATTCCAAGAAACAAAACAGTTCAGGCCTAGTGAGCACAGCAACTCTTCCCAATAGATCTTGCCCGATTGAGGCAGTTGCAAGGACTGAATTTCCCTACTTTCCCACAGCTATACCCCAGTTCCTTCCCAAGCAATCCTAGGCTCCTTTGTCTTGCCTCTCTTTGTTCCACCCTCTTCATACCTCTGCAGGCGATGGGAGACCAGCGGGGAGGGGAGCTGGTCACAGCAGGAGGGGAAGACTTCTTCAGCAGCCTGCCCCATCTTTGCTTCTTGGCCCCCCTCCTCTCCAGTCTCTGCTTCTGCCTCTGATTCTGGACTGCTCTCTGTCACAGACGCTTCCTGCTCACTAAGTCCTGTTGCCTCTTCAGTTTCTGACACCTCCTCCTCCCAGTCTGCCCCTCTTCTCCCTCTGACCACCCATCGTCACCCCACCTCCAATCCCAAGGCTCTGAGCCTTCTTCCCTTGGGGGTTCCCCAACAGGTTTCTCTTATCACTCCTCTGCATCCAGCCATCCCATGACAATAAGGCAGCTTCCTGTGTTCCATTATTCTAACCCAAAGTAGGGGGAGCCAATGCTGTGCTCTCCAGACGTTGTTGGACTACCACTCCTGTTGGCACCGGTTATTAGGGCTTATAGGAGCTGGAGTCCAGCAGTACCTGGAGAGAACAACCTTGATCAACACTGATCTGAGGATGTGGGAGCAGCTAGAAGGCAGACCCCTTTGTTTCTTTTCAACCCCAGGATGATGGGGGGCAGGCGGTTCTTGGCCATTTCTCCATGGATCAGGAAGGGCTGTAACTCAGTGGTAGAGAGCACCGATTGTGCAGGAAAAAGGTTCCAGGTTCTACTCCTGGCGGCTCCTCATGCTAGGTCTGGGAATGCCTTGGGGAACCATCATCTGGTTGCATAGGCAAGGGGTGGGGAACCTGTGACCCTGCAAGGGTTGCTGGTCTCCAACTCCCATCAGCCACATGCAGGAGCGTGAATGGTCAGAGATGATGGAAGTGGTGGTCCAACACCATCTAGCCAGCCCTGATGATAGACAATGCTGAGAAAAAAATGATGAATTGTATGACTTGATAGAAGGCACCTTCCTGTGTTCCAGTTCTCAAAATGCATCCTGGAAGTCTTTGAAAGCCAAAATGACAACGAGTTGTTTCATCAGATTCTCAGCCAGCTCTCAAAGGCTTCATTTCCTGCTGCTGAGTGCAACTGCAGCTAGAACGCAGTAGCAGAAGGGTTAAGCAATGAAGCCAATGAGAACTAGCAATTTCTTCTCACCTAAGGCCTTGGGCTATGGAAGTGGAGATTCAGCGATGCTTAAGTGCTAATGCATTTTATTAGGTGCTCCAGAAGTGCAGTTTATGTATTCCAGTATTCCTAGTCACACGGCACCCTCTTGTTTAGAATCACCATTGCTAATTCAGTTTCTTAGATGAGACTTCCCCAACCTGGTGCCCTCCAGATGTTTTGGACCACAACTCCCATTTGGACAGATGTGCTGGCTAGGAGTTGTGATCCGAAAGATCTGGAGGGTGCCACATTGGCAAAGGTTGCCGCAGATGTTCTTTGGAAATCTAGCATCACCAGTTATGAAAGCAAAAGGAGAGATTGCTTTTGTGAATCACACACTGATCCCAGAGGACCAGGCCTCGTTCTGATGGGTAAATTGAGCAGACTTGACATGTACATCACGTATGGTTAGAAAGGGCTAAAACTCCCCTCCCAGAAACCTCCTCTTCCTCCTTCCCCCAAAGAATTAAACAGAAAACAAGATGATCCAATTGAAAAAAGAGAGATAAAAATGACCTTAGAAGTCTACTGCCAGGGGCAAACTGTAATTATTCAGATGTTTTGAGTCCTCTAATTCAGAAATAGCAAGTAGTTCACAAATTCCAAATTTAAAAATAAACACATCACCTGATCTCCCTAACAGCACGTTCCCTTCCTGATATATCAACATATTCCACATTTGAGGGGGGAAAGTCATCATCCAAATTGTTACAGCCAAAAATAAAAGAAATTCAGGAGCTTCTTATGTAAAGCTAAAGCAGTACCCTGCTGGATCAAACAAACAAAAAAAAAATCTAGAATCTAGGTCCAGTACCCTGTTTCTGGAGATTGACAGATCTAAACTTTTTCCATGTGTCATTTTCATATGCACTCACTCAGCCATGGGTCCATTCCATTCCCACATGAGGGGAAGATGTTTGTCCACTACATCCGGTACTCAGAGGTACCAAGAGAAGAATCACAAAGATTCCATTTGGCTGCTTTATATTGAACCGACATTTGCTCTATCTAGCCCAGCGCAGCCTCTTTTGACTTGCAGTGGATCTCCAAAGTCTCAGGTTGAGGATCCTTCCGACTGGGGATGCCAGGGATTGAAGTGTGTGTATCCTGGGACTTTTGGCATGATGTAGAACATGTGCTGTGCCATGAGCAAAAATCTCCCCTCCATCTCACATGAGCATGAATAAATTTGATGGGTGCATATCCCTTCGTGTAAGTTCTGGAATGTAAATTCCTTGATCATTGTTGACTGTCTTTAAATAATAATACTAATAACATGACCTTCTATGAATAAAAAATGCTTTAGCATTCACCTTAATCACAGTTCATAGGAACCAGATTCCCTCTTAAGGCAGAGTTTGCTAATCAGCTTCAAACCCTAGTTACAGCTGACCTCTGTTCAGTAATCCAGTGCTGTCTCAAAGCTGCCCATCCCATGATTAAGAGCAGTATCAGCACTGATCTTAACCATGTTTAATAGCAACCATGACCAAGTTTGTGTTAAAGGCCACCCACATCTTAACTACAGATTGAAGCCAACTAGCAGACCATTGTAAAGAGGGAACCCAGTTAACCACATCTATGGTCAGTGTTGATGACATAAACCTTAACCGTGCATTACACCTGCACCTGCCCTTTGAAAGTTAACAGAATGTTGTAAGAAATCACTCAGGTGAAACCACCAAACACATCTCAGCCATGATGGTGGTGCAAAGACTGGGGGAGGTCACACATGTGTGCATGAGACACAATACATGCCCCGCGGTGGGACTGTACTCTTAAGAATTCCCAATCCACTTGAGTTTATGGAGTGCATGCATGCATAATATACACATAATATACACATAATAAATATACACAATAATTAAAACTGTATCCACCCCCATTGTTCAGCCCGGACACTGAGATTCTTTTCTGTGGGTCTTCTGGTGGTTCGCTCACTATGAGAAGTGAAGTTACGGGGAACCAGGCAGAAGGCCTTCTTGGTAGTGGCATCCTCCCTGTGGAATGTCCTCCCTTCAGATGTCAAGGGGATAAAGAACTACATAACTTTTAGAAGACATCTGAAGGCAGCCCTGTACCAGTAAGTTTTTAATGTTTGATGTTTTACTATGCTTTTTATATGCTATATAAATAATAATAAAATTGTTGTTGTTGTTGCTGTTGCCATTTTGAACACTGACCATACCCAGAAGGGCAAACTCCATTAAAAAAGAGAAGAGGGTGGAGAAAGAAAGAAAGAAAGAAAGAAAGAAAGAAAGAAAGAAAGAGCGAGCATTTGCATTTCCATACTGTCAAGCAAATGATCACAAAAACGTCTTCCTTTTGCTAGTCTCCTTTTGGACACTTGGGTTGTGTGAATCTGGGGGAAGAAGTTTAACACCACCACTCCCAATGTCCATCACCTTCCCAAACCACCATTAGTCCTCCCCCAAATTTCCCTAACGAAATCACTTATCATTTCATTCTCTGTTCCCGCTAACACACAAACACACACTGTTCTCCTCCCTGCTGTTTCAGCCTAGCAGATTATTTGAAACTGAATACTTTCAGTATAACAGGAGCAAGATCTGGATTAAAAAAAAAAAAATCAGGGAAGCAATCAAATATGCAATAGATTCCATAAACTAATTTTGTGAGCACACCTGGGGTCTTTTGATAACGTCAGTTGCGTCTATGCAGCACGTGGATTAAAATTTCATAGAACCATGATTTCATCAGTCCCTAAACTACAAAGGATTAATTAACAGCAAGGGAAGAGCTTCTAGGTTGAAAGTACAGTCTTATGGGGGAGGGTGGGATTTATCTATCTTTGCTCTCCAGATGGCAGCGTACATGGAAAAATGGGGGGACTTTGATGAGAACACAACCCTTTACTAGTGAAAGGTTTGAAATATGTATTGTTTCTGTAGCTATATACATATATTGTAAAATTTTTATTCAGGTTCCTGCAAGGTGAGCAGAAAGTGGCTCCAAGAGATAAAGAAATGGGGTGCAGCTCCCCCCCCAACATGACCAACAGCTCCCCCCCCAACCATCAGAGACATGAGGCATTCTTGAAAGTGACCCCAAAAAAATACCTTTAAAGGGGACAGTTTATTTACTTACTTATTTAAAAAACCTAGTTCTGCAGGATTATTGTAATAACCTGTAGTTTCATAAGAGTTTATATTTAAAGTAGATAATTAAATAAGCAAATTAAATGAATTTGGATATGCAGAAGATATTAAAAAATAAATTTAAGGAACTGCAGAAAGAGGGGAAGGAAGTCAAACTTTGAAATGCTAAAATGATTGTAATATTAATGAATAAATTAGAAAAGTATAAATACAAACTTCTTTTTATGAAAAGAAACCCACAAACTAGTTCAGGACATCACATTAGTTTGATTATCTTCAAGGCAATTTGAAGGAATCCCAAGACCCACATCACTTCATTTAATATTAGGACAAAAGCTTTGAAAATGGCTGTTTTGACATAGGGAAGAAAGTTATCTTATACATTCTAAGAAAAGCTAGTTTGGTGGTAGCCACAAATCTCTCCTTCTCCTTCTCTCTCTCTCCCCCCACCCCCCAGTGCCTTAAAACTATGCCAGGTCCAGGATGTCAATGGTGCCTCTGCTGCTTGTTGGGAAACCTATTTAGGAAGGGTGGAGCAATGTCACTGGCAATGCCCAACATCAAGAAAGAATTTCTCCTTTCTGCTGGATCCTATTTGACAAAGTCTGCTGCCTGCAGACAGGGTGGAGAATTTTAGGACACCTTCTTCCCCCTCCTCAGTTCCAGATATCACAGATCCACAGGGATGCCCACCATGGCAGATAGGTGTTGGCCTAATCAAGAGGAAGGTCAGACATCCCATTATTCTAGATAGATAGCAAGGCGAGGCAAAGTCAGCACCTCGGAGAGAGGGCTGGGAGTAAGTTTCAGGACCACGGTTAGAGATAATGCTGCTGAGTCAAAACATAAAGTTGTCTTAGCAGTGTCCCAGGGCATCTGGCAGATCTTAAGTGACTAGAGGCCAAAGTCCTGGACCACTGAATCTAGTCAATTAAAAGGACAGTGTTTTCCTCTGCAGCCGCTGGCTTCTTTTAGGCCCCAATGTTTCAGGGTGTAGGCATATCTCTTCAGGGATCTCCTGATCCTCTGAGGAGTCTGATAACCCATCATCTGAGTCTAGTGGCATAGGTATTTCCTCAGTGTTCAGGGAAAATGTGGGCTCTAGTGGTCATGATTCCACGTGGGATAGACTAGAGAGTGGGCCAACCTCCCCTCAGGGCTGCCTTCATTGGAGAACTCTGATTCCAATGAGTGCTTGCCTGGGGCTGGAAGACAGTAGTAACATGTCCTATCAATAGAAGGATTTCTGCTTGTGCAATGGGATTGTCCCTCTTTTCCTTCCCCTCACCCACTAAATTGGTTCCGTGGCTTCCTCTAAACCTCTGGAGCAGATCTGGAGAGGGAATGGGGCACACATGGGGAGACAGGAAGATCTATTGAACAAGCAGAAATCCTTACACTTTGGGGATATGTTGCTGGGACACCGATCTTGTTTTCATTCAGAAATAAAGAGCATGCTTGAGGCACCTGCTTGGGTCCCCTCCCAACTATATCAGGTGAAACAAGAACTCAAGCAGAGGACCCACATTTATCATTGGTAGCTCTACCATCTCTCCAAACTTTAGGCCACAGAGGCGGGAGAGGAATTAACTTAGCAGATAAAATGGAGTAGGAAGGAGCAGGCAACTGTGCATTAAAAAACAACAACTGGGAAGGGAAAATAGAGAAGAAACAGCACTCTGCTTCATGCAAAAATATACGCACTCATGTGCCGGACTTCAATTCCTCAGAGAAAAACATCCACTACACCCAGCACTCACATGGCTCAGCAGAAAAGCAAGCTCGCGCTGGAGTTTGTGTAGCACAAGTGGCCGAGAGACAGACTTTTCTTTTTGCCTCTCGTCCCCAGGAAGATAAATTAACAAGCTGTCAGCAGAAGACAGCCAAAGCAGTTGTGTTTCTGTAAAGGGGCAGTGGAAGTGTCTTTGATTAATGAAACCTTAATACTTGGTCGTTAGGAAGCCTTTCTTCAGACAGGCCAAGGAAGATAGATCCCTTCCAGGCAAGTGGGCCTGGAGAACGGGAGAGATTTCCCAGGTTTCTGCTCAAATGGAAAGGCGTTGACAAGATAGGCAAGGAGGGGGAAGAGATGCACATGGGATTCCTTCAAGAGTAGGAAATGAAGCTCTTTGCACAGATTTTCGTTAGCGGAGATCCCAAAGGACACAGCACTTGCAGCTCTTCTCAAGAAGGGAAAGTGCCACCGTCTTAGGCAAAGCAGTGGTGGGCAAGGGGGTGCACAGAGTTGATGAAACCAATATATTATCACCTGTGAGTTTAAGGGCAGTGTGGAAACAGGGAGGATACTTCAACAGGAAAGCAGTGAGCCTTGCAGAGTTCAAATTTGGAGAGGTGGCCAGGGCCAGGCATATTCTACCCAGCTACAAGATTGGAACCACAGGTTAGGGATGGGGGAGAAATTTGGTCTAGTTTGCATCTGGAGGCAAACCTACCTAATTCACACTTTCAGAAACAATATGCAGACTGAAACACAGGCATCCTTCAAAATTAACACTTCTCTTAATGTTGCAATACTCCAGCCAAAAGATGACCTCAAATACACATAGAGTGGGGCAAAGCATGCATGTAAAATTTGTGAAAAAGCATGCATTATATTGGAGGAATTACTTTGCAAAAATAGTCACATTGGCAAAAAAAAAAACACCATGCTAAAATGCTGCTGAATTTTCACAAGGACTTTGAAAAATAAAATCATAAATTGATATGGAAATGTGACGGCTGAATTTAAGACTGGGGGGGGGGGGATGAGAAACTCAGAAGAAGCAAGCAGGCAGATTTATCCACTGTTACCAGGGATCTACACTGAGGAAAGTCTGGAGAGTTAGGGAGTTCCCTTATCCCAAAGCTAAAATCTTGCTGCCATAGCAGCTGCTTCTCCCTCTTCACTTTCGATTTTTAACTTAGGAGGGGAAGAATTTGCCCTGGGACATCCAGCTGCTGGTGGCTCCTGCAACATATCTCAAAAAGGCCTTCAGTGCTTGGTGGGAGAGGAAAAGAGGATTGCAGCAGTTCACAGATATGCAAGTCTGCTCCCCAATGATGACTAACAAAGCCCTGATACACCCTTCCTTGAACCTGGCAAACCACAACTCCCACCAGTCACACCCAGGTTGGAATCAAATCTCTACTTGGGCAATGGGGTTGTTGTGAGGATCAAAGGGGGCTGGGGCCATGTATACAACCTTCAGTTCCTTGAATGAAAGGCAGGATAATCAGGGCAACCATTGCTACTTCCATCTGCAAAGTTCAGGCTGTGAGTGTTTATGTAGCTAAAGACGTAAGATGGCAATATTCCATAAGGAGTGGGCAGAAGCGCTGCAAAGGGAATTCCCCCAGGGGGAAAAACAAAAGCAGTTCAAAGTGCTTACGTGGCCCCCCTTTCCCTTTTCAACCTCACAACAACCCTGTGAGGTAGGTTAGGCTGAGATAATGTGAAAGGTCCCAACAAGTGTGGATTTTGAAAGGGCTTGAGAGAACACCTGTGAGCATTGAGGAGAGAGGCATAAATTGAGAGATCCCGACACCAAATCCTTTCCCTTTTGTTTTCAACTTCTGAAATAAAACTGATAGGCAAATCCGAAGAACATCTCAGAACTAAGGTGACTACTAAACTGCTATGCATGTATTCTCCAAAGAGTCCTGTATAACAATGCATCTGCCAAAAACGTAATCATAAAGCTGCAAAATCAAAGACCTGCTTTTCGAAAGCATTAGACGCGGATGCTCTTCAGAACTAATCAGGTCACTTATTCAGGCAAGTAAACAAGGAGCCTAATTGCCACCTTCCATCTCGGAAAAACTTGGCCAGCCACGGCAGAGGCACAATTTGTTTTTGATGCAAGATACTTGCTCTTTCTCTCCTCCCAAACAAGTTCTTGGATTGCACAGAGCAAGAGGAACAAATTGCTTACGACTACGCACTGCAAGAACGCTTCTCAAAATACCCTTCCTTTAAAAGATCAGATCAGCACATGGCGGGGGGAGAGAGAGAGCAGAGGACGGGGGGGGGGCATACTTGACTAGAGTCCTCATATCCTGACTTTATGCCAGAGTCCATTACAAAGTCATCTGATAAAATGAGGCACAAGGTTCTGCCCCCCTCCTGCACCAAATAAAACATTGTTTCAGGGCAAAAGACCTGTCAAATCAGGAGGTGTCAAACTAGCTTGTGTAAACTCGCTCCCTCGGGAGTTTTCAATATTACATGGTACACGGTGGTCTCAGCAAAGCTCATTCATAATGTTTGATTTGGCTCCTGTTCCAAAACCACATTAACACACACACACACACAAACCTCAATCTGCGCAGGAGGAAGCAACAGGCTCAAGCAAAAATTACTCTGGAAACTTTTTAAATGCTAAATCGAGGGTAATTTCAGGAACGGTACAATACAGTTAATGTTAGTGCCTGGAAGGACACTGCGGTTAGCAACCCGTGCCAGGACTTTTCATGGGCTCCCTAACAGCGAGGGGCGGGGGGGGGGGGAGAAAGAGAAGCATTTAAGGAAACGAGGCCAAGTATGCCAGGATCGCTTGGATTTCTTTGTTTAAAAGGCTGGCATGTTTTATGGCAATGCCGGTAGAAAGCTAGACGGAACCATCCCAAACTCATTCCACCTTAAACACGGGGGTGGGGGGGAGGAGGAAATGGAATGGGAGACTGCTTTAAAAACTAGGCAAGGGGGGTGCATTATAGGGCAACCAGAATGGGATGCAAATGCCAGACAGGGCAGGGGAGGACCCAGGTACCAGGTCACCCAGAAAAGGAGAAGCGATAACATAAAGTACACCTTTAGACAGTTCATAGTTAAACTATAGATCTTAATTCCAAAGGAGGTGGTGATGACCAGTTTGGATGCCTTTCAAAGAGGCTTGGATAAATTCACAGAGAACAAGGCTATCAAAGGCTACAATGGCAATGTTGTACCTTTACTGTAAGAGGCAATATGTCTCTGGAAACCAGTTGCTGGAAACTGCAGGAAGAGAGAGGGCTCTGGGCTCAGGTCCTGCTCAAGGGCTTCCCACAGATATATGGGCAGCCATGTGAGAACAGGACACTCAACTAGATGAGCCACTGTCATGATCCAAAATGCTCGTATGTTCTTACGTCGCAGGAAGGTAAGGAGATGCCTTATGCCAAAGTCAGATTCAAAAAGACAACAGATCAAATCTTTATTACTTTCATAGACCAGCATAAAAGGGGGGGGGATTCAGTCCTTTAAAATCTGAAAAGCATTTTGGAAAGCTAAAAGATATTAAAACAGAAGGTGAATATAAAAGTCTATAAGAATTTAAAAGAAGCTAAAAGAAGGGATAGGAGCATTGGGCAGGTGTGGAAGAGCATAAAAAGGTTGATATATAAAAGATTTTAACTATTAATTTACAGAGTTTGTGGCACAGGTCTTCCTCTGACGAATTTTGAGCGCTGCTGTGCAGAATCTAGCAACATTGTATGTTGTAGCAGGACTGGTATCTGAGAGCAGCAGGGAGGTATAGATTGCCCTGTGCGCCCTGGGTAGTTATGAAGTAGTGGGGAAATCAGGCTAATACAAATGTCTCTGTAATACAGGCACTGGAGAAGGACATGCTCTACTGTTTCTATTTGTCCCGAGTCACAAAGGCATTGTCTCTCTGGGTAGTCAATCTTATTATGCCATGTCAGATCATTGGCACACCAACTCAGTTTTGTCTACAATATCTGGGAATGGCTCTCTGGGGTCTGAGGCAGGGGTTTTTCCCTGATCTTTCTTACTGTATGGAACTGGGACCTTCCACACAGAAAGCTGTGTCCCTTCTCCTTGAGACAGGTCTCCTCTGTGTGTGGTTTTCCACCCAGCACAACCAAATGCCCACTTCCCCCCCCAAAGGACCCTATCCACATTCCATGGCTGACCTTCCCTCTCATCAGTTCTCTAAAACCTCATGGTGGCTTTTGAGAGCAGGAGCATTTGTGCACATGTCACAAGATCTCCAACTTTCCTGTAAAGGGCTTCCCCACCCCCACCACCCCGCTACCCACCACACAATTAATTATTTTATGAAGTCACAGGCCCCTGCACCCAAAACACACCCAGCACCCCCCTCCCCTCCCTCACCCCGCACAACAGGTTCCATGCAGATCCTAGAGCTTTTAAATTATACTGTTAATGAAAGCAAATAAAGGCAGTTAAAAGGCAATTTGCTCAATTGGTGTTAATATTTAAGCACAGCATGTGCAAAGACAAGATCGCAGAATTCGAGGATTTTTTTCCTCCCCCCTGAAGAAAAAACTTTTCGCCCCAGCTGAAAAGGGGGAGGGAATCAAATGTATGTGGTGCTGGGTATGGGGGGGCTTCCCCCCTTCATCTTCCTCAGCATCAGGTAATGAGGCTTTTTATTAAGCTGAAATTCCCCGCATTAAACTCATTCGTTTCTCTTATGCAAAATTTTCTTTTTTTGCTTGAACACTTGACAATCTTATACAACAAATATAGTGTACATCTTCTTAACTAGACAAGAATATAAACCGTATAAACAAAAAACATATACAAGTAATACTCCATTTGTTTACAGACATTAAACTTATTCTGTATTTTTACTCTCTCTTATTTTCTTATCTATTTATTAGCATAAATTAAAAGAATGTAGTTGGACTTCCTATCATTTCCTGATGTGTATTTTCTTTCTGATGATGAATGTACCTTACATTATTAGCTTATCCTTTGTTTCACTTATGCAAAATTTTCAAACTGTTAACAGCGTTCCCCAACTAGGTGCCCCTCTAGATGTTCTGAAACCCAACTTTCACCACCGCTGGGGCTGATGGAAATTATGGTCCAAAACATGTAGACCGCACCCACTTGGGAAGGCAGATTTGGAAGATAAAAGCCAACTTTAGGTGGCACTTAAAATGAGCTGGCTCTCTCCCCTTTCCCATGTCCTGAAGTAGGTATTCATAGAATCATAGAACTGAAGCAGACCAAAGCGGCATCTAGCCCAACCCAAGGCAGCAATCTGAGAGCCCTTTCAAGATGTTATTTTGCTTCATTCCTTCTTACCTCTTGACATCTTCCCTCCTTGGTTTTTAGCAAAGAAACCAAACTGGGAACTCTGATTTTCGGTTCTCAGATTTCCTCCCACCTTTAAGAGCCATGTTGCATTCCCAAGAAAAAGATGTATCGATATTTCTGAATGAGGTTGCTCGATCCCTATGTTTACATGCCAGTTCTGGTTCGTTGCAGTTGAGACGGGTCTTACTTTGCCTGCCCACCCAGTGGAGATGATTCCTACCTCCAAGAATAGGAACGATCAAGGACCAGTTCAGAAAGCAACATGTAGGGATGCCCACTGCAATCTCTCTTGCTAGGAAATCCTACCACCACCACCAGTTATGCCCAGTTCAAGGCATCGCAAAGGGCTCATCCACACTTCTTGTCCCACTCCTTTCCCCTGGAAAAAATGCTGTTTGGCACTCAGTTGGAGCAAACAGCAATTTGGGTTTTCTCCAGGTTGCTGTTTGCTCCGATTTAGCACTAAAGAGAGGGTTCTCCCTGGGAAAGGAGTGGGGCAAGGGGAAAACCACTCTGACAAGCGGAAGTGTGGAGAAACCCAAATTGTGCATCAGTGGGTTTAAACTGGTTTCAGTTCACAGATATTGTCAGAATGGTAGGACAGCTTCTCATGAACTTTCTGGTCCACCAAGCTGAGTCCCAGCCTGGCACAGACCTTAATCCCACCCCCTTACCAGTGCTCTCAAGGCATCCAGAAGACCGATGGGGGGGGGCAGATGGACTTGAAGCCCAATGAGACAATCTCCTATCTCCTTCCTCTTGACTTCCCCACAGAGAAGTCAATGTATACAGAACTTTTTTTGTTGGATCAGGCAATCAGAAAGTTGGGGAGGGCGGCTTCTGGTCCAGGGTCCCCAGATGTGTGGTGTTCAAATAGCTGCAACCCAGAGACCAAGCACGTGCTATGCATGCAGAAAGTCCCATGCTCAATCCAGGGTAACTGCAGGAAGGACTAGAAATATCCCATCCGAAACCCTGGAAAGCTGTTGCCAGTCAGTTAGGTCTATCTAGCTCAGTATTGAGCTAGATAGACCTATACTGAGCTAGATAGACCTATGATCATGCTGTTGTTTAGTCGTTTAGTCGTGTCTGACTCTTCGTGACCCCGTGGACCAGAGCACGCTAGGCACTCCTGTCTTCCACTGCCTCCCACAGTTTGGTCAAACTCATGCTGGTAGCTTCGAGAACACTATCCAACCATCTCATCCTCTGTCATCCCCTTCTTGTGCCCTCAATCTTCCCAACATCAGGGTCTTTTCCAGGGAGTCTTCTCTTCTCATTAGGTGGCTAAAGTATTGGAGCCTCAGCTTCACGATCTGTCCTTCCAGTGAGCACTCAGGGCTGATTTCCTTCAGAATGGATAGGTTTGATCTTCTTGCAGTCCATGGGACTCTCAAGAGTCTCCTCCAGCACCATAATTCAAAAGCATCAATTCTTCGGCGATCAGCCTTCTTTATGGTCCAGCTCTCACTTCCATACATCACTACTGGGAAAACCATAGCTTTAACTATACAGACCTTTGTTGGCAAGGTGATCCCTTCAGGGATCACCTATGATCTTAGAATCATACAATCATAGAGTTGTAGAGTGGGAAGGGACCCTGAGGATCATCTAGTTCAACCTCTTGCAATGCAGGAATATGGAGTTGTCCCATAGGGGGATCGAACCTGCAACCTTGTCATTATCAGCACAACACTCCAACCAACTGAGCTACCCATTTGGTCTGACTCAGTATAAGGCAGCTTCCTATGCTCTTACAATTCACTGATTTTTTTTCCCAAAAGGGGAGGCTTCCTGTTCTCAGCTGCCTACTGTAGGGCAAAAGCTGAACCACCAGGTATGGCTTTTTTTAAGATCTAGGGGGGAAATAGAAAAGTCTGGCTTTATGTGCACATGGATGAGATCTCTCTCGAGGTGGAAAAATCCTGAACACTTCGAAGATGCAGAAGCGATTGTAAAATAGAATAGCAGGAATGATCTGTTGATTACAATGTATTGCTTATTTTCTTTAGCACGCCATCAATGCACATGGTATTATACGAAGCGCTGTAAAGGTTATAAAAGGTTTCTCAACGGGCTAGGAGTCTTTCTAGACACAGCCAGGCACGGACCCTGCTGTTTATGGGAAGAACAGCACCAGAGACAAATCCACATGGGGGAACTGCTCCCTCACCCCACCCCCAGCCGTTCCCGCACCAGCTACATTCGACCCACAGGAACCAAGCTGAAAAGGATGTTTATGTTAGTCTAGTTTGGGGGGCTGTAAGACTCCCAGGGGAACACATTCCTACACCCAAAAGCAGGGCACAATGTATACAAGCCATCTGGCCTGGCTGTGGGGGCAGGGGGGGCAAGGACTTGGCTGCCCCCTGCAAACTGAATCAGGGCCTGCAAATGCATGATGGCAGGCCCTGATTCAGTTTTAGATGGTCATGTGCTTGCATGGGCCAAAAGCCAAGTCCAGGTGATCCCCTCTATCCTCAATGCACAAAGTCTAGCTGTGATTTTTCAGCGGTAAGCAGCATGAGCTCTGTATATGTTCAGAGATACCCTTCCTGGCAGCCAATCTAAATGCATGCATGCAAACAAACAAAAAGGCCTTATGAGGAGTGGTTGAAGGAGCTGGCTATGTTTAGCCTGGAACAGAGGAGACTGAGAGGAGATAGGATAGTCATCTTCAAATATCTCAAGGGCTGCCACATGGAAGATGGGGCAAGCTTGTTTTCGCCTGCTCTGGAGGGTAGAACCTAAACCAATGGCTTCAAGTTACAAGAAAGGAGATTGAACATCAGGAAGAACTTTCTGACATTGGAATGGTCTCCCTCTGGAGGTTGTGGACTCTCCTTTCTTTTAAGCAGAGGGCAGATGGCCATCTATCTTGGATGCACATGACTGAGCTGCCTGCGTTGCAGGGGGTTGGAGTAGATGTCCTTTAGGTTCCCTTCCAACTCTACAATTCTAGGATTCTATGAAACACAGGCCGAGGGAGTGGAACTGGCTAGGCCTGGAGCTGGGTTTCCCCCCTCACTCCAGCACCCAGGGCGGCCTGGCTTAACAGACTACTGTATAATGTAAACATAACTTTTATATGCACTGGGAAACAAAACAAAAAAGTGTGGCTCACTTGACTGCAATATTCACTTTATTGTAGGGCTGCCATACTTTGGGGACCCCCACTTTTGGGGGGCAACCCTACTTTATTGCCATGGTCTGGAACTGAACCTGCAACATCTCTGAGGTGTGCCTCTATAAATCCAGCTGATGCAAGATAACATGGCAGGCTAGGATTCAGGATACAAAGTGTGGATAACAGAACAGGCCAACTGGCTATGGGAAGCCAAGCAGGAAAGGACCAGAATAATTCAATCCTCAGACACGCTTCGCAGTACACAGAAGCAACTATATGGTGTGTGATTTTTTTTATGATATACCTAACCCTTTGCAAATGCATCCCTTCCAAAACAAACGCTGGCAAGTTTCTCTTCCCATAAGCTCCTACCCAAGAAGATACACCCTGAGACTGTAACCATTGTAACCAATTACAGTGATTTCAGAGAGGCAGAATTTGAGATTCATAAAAATGGGCAAGCTGCATAATTAAAAATGTGCTAATTGTGGATATTTAAAATGTGGGAAGTCTATTTCCTCGGGGGGGGGGCGGTATGAGGAAAGTAGCTTTAGAATTAATATTGCAAAATTTCTCTCTGGGGTAACCTGGATTGCTCACCAAAATGGCATTAACTCCTTGTTCTACTAGTAACAAGGAAAGCTGTTTTCCTTTGTGAGTTGTTGGAAGGCTTTAACACACACACACACACACACACACACACACTATCTCTCCCCCAGCTGAGAGTATGTCCATTCAGTCAGACTTAAGTGATCACTAACTACACACAAGCCCAGTTTCCCCCTCCCCCGCTCCTCGCTGAATCTAACCCCATGAGGTCATTTACTCAGACAGTGGGAATCGGATTGTACAATAAGACATCTTCCAGAGCAGAGCTTTGCTAGGCATTTACCACAGCACTCTCGGCAGCCCTGGTGAAAGGGCATTTTTACACATTCACAACATACCAGTTCTCAAGGTTGTTTGTAGCAGCAAGCGTAACAGTTTCCAAGTCACTTTTTAAAAAGGAAAGAGAAAAGGAGTTCTTTTGAAGCATATACGATTCACAACAAACGAAACGAATAAATAAAAACTATCGTGGTCAAATGTGACAGAATTGCAAATGGAGTAAAAATAAGAACCCAATTTTTAGTCTGACTAACACACAAACACACACTGGGGAAAAACTGGATGCAAAAACTCCAAGTTAAAGCCCTGTTTGTGCTTCAGTGCCCATGCTGAGCTCCTAACAGGGTGCGCCGTTCTTTTCTAAGATCCAACCTGGCAGAGCAGATTTTTGAACAATTTGCTACAGTGGAACCCGGAGTTTGGATTCCCCAAATCTGCACAAGATTTGTATGCATTGCCCAATGAGCATTGGGCTTTCCCATTCACTATCTTTAAATATTGCATTAGGACTGTCTCTCCCTCCGCCTGCCCCCCCCCACTCGCCCTGCTACAACAGGAGCTTTTGGCAAATGAGACCTGGTTTTCTAATGGCTGGAAATATTTTGTACACTCTGCTGCTCCCTCTGAAGCGCCTTTGTCACAGCCAGGGTCTCTGAGCTAAAGCGTGTACCAAAAGACCATCTGTAGCCACCGTCTTTACAGAGAAGTTTAAATAGAAGGATGAATGAACACAGGAATTAATGAATGACGAAGCCGTATGGTCCCACTCAGCTGCCCACACTCACATGTGGCATTCAAACCCTCCCAGCCTTCTGCTACAATGGGCAAGCTTCTGAAAAAGAGACAGAGACTGACAGTTTTAACATACACACGGGGAAAGAATAAGAATGGCAACTTGTGGCAAGGTTCCCACCAGATTAAGCCACTTCATCCGAGTTAGGAAAGGCACATTCCAATCCCGAATTAGAGGATGGGCAGCCAAAATAGACATACAGACTCCAAAACTGCCGACAATGTTGAGAGAAATCAAGATGAGACTCCTCTGATGTTGGAGTTATGTTCCTTTCTGAAAAAGGAGGAAAGCATCACTGCTACCATGCAAGAATTGATAGTTCTATGCCAGCTCTAGCCTTTGTACTTAAAATATCAGCAGGACATTGTTTTTATGTACCTTTGCAGTGCAGATAAAGTTAGGGATGATGCCACAGCATATATGCTGTCTTGCATATTTTTTAAAAACATGCAAAGAGCAGATATGGCCAAAGGAATCATCTAAAAGTTGCCAGCCCCTTGCAGAAAGTCAGAGCTACAAATTGACGCACAAATCTCAAAGATGTTCCCACCTGTAACCTAGTCTCATAGTCTTATCTGAACCTTCCAATATTGCAGGGGCGGGGAGCGGGGGGTGGACAGGTACCTCCAATAATTCCCCCCTTGCTTCCCTAGGTGTGTTTTTCAAATGTAGCCAGGGAAACGCAACCTATAAAGTAGCCCAAGGACGGAAGCTACTTTGATGCCCTGGGCACCATCGCTTGACATCAGCACAACCTCTTGCAATGTCACTTGAGAGCTGGGATGCCGGATAATTCCAACGAAAACAGAAATAGGAGTGGAAATAGCCGGTGCTCACTTTTTCATCCCATGTTCAGAATGGAAATCAATCCAGCGAATGCAATTGGCTTTCACTGTTGCTGTTGCTCTCAGCTCGCAAACGACACATTAATTGATTACTCCCCCAGACTTCTGCGTTGTGTTTCCTCTGCTCTAAAATGAACGGAGCGGAATAACTTCATGGCAACATTATGAAATTTCACCACAGCCGACAGCAAGGTGAATATTGTAGTTTTATGGTAGCAGCTGCACCGGAGCAGCATGGAAACAGTGTTGCATGCAACCAATACATGTGGGAGGAATGAGAAATGATGCCTTCTTGAATCCATGCTTAAGGGACAAGGCTGGGAGAGTCATCAGGTCCCTGAGTGGACCTATAAGAACTCAGAGGGGTTCAGACTTCCCTGGAGCAACCCCTGCTTCCTGGTGAGCCCTTAAAGGTCCAGCAGTGTTTGACTGGCTGCCTTTAAGCCAGATCTCTGTTATCCAACACCCATGCCCACTTCCTTCAGACTCCACCCACACATTTTGATGCCTCTGGCCATGGATCCTTTCCCCTGACAGCCATGCACCCAGAGCATCCTTCCAAGGACAAACATTACAAAGGTACTTTTACTGTTGTGAAAACTTTAACATTCTTCCTTTTCATTCCAGAGTACGAACGGTAGCAAAAAGTTGCGAGAATCCAATTGAATATCTGAAAAGCATTTTTTTAAAAAAATGCAAGTTCCATCAGAATCAAAGCACCCCCCCAAAAAACAACTTTAAAAACGGGGAAAGGCAAATGACATCTGCAAACCCACAGAAATGGCCTGATTTCCGTGGGAAATCCTTATTCCACAGAGCAAAAGATCAGCAGGCACAAGCAGTTCAAAGATTGCTGTTCTGCATATAGCACCGTAAGGCAGCAGAGAGTGTGGTACAGATTGATGAACCATGGAGGCTTCCCTTTAACCAGCATGGGAAGGAAATTTAAGGGGAAAGCATATAAAAGATCCATTAGGAACTAAATCCAAACCTTCCTCACACAAGTAGCAGCAGCAGCAACCACCACTGTCTTGATGTAGTTTTTAAAAGGTCTTTCTCAACTGACAGAAGAACAGCAGCAGCTTGGAGATTCCCCGCCAGCTGAGCCGAGAACGGCAATCTTTTCCCTACATTCTGCCTTCACCAGGAGATGTTTGTGCCTGTTTGTTGTCTCCAAAATTGCCAACTAAAGGTTAATGCAATACACGAAGCAGAGCACTTCTCAATATTAGAATGCTACTTTTATTTTAAAAGCCATCATGTGTAAAAACGTTAGTGTTTTTGAAATTGCATTCTTGGAGTTAATTAAATGGACAATCTTTTACACATAAAAAGTGAGAGAAAGCAATTAAAAGCTAAACAGAGAGAAATGCTTTTGCGGAGAGGCGTGCTCCACACCCCCGCTCCCCAGAATCCCCATGCGTTCACTTCTTGCAAAAACGCAGGCCTCCGCGGAGCGCTGGCTGCCCAAATGCGGCTTTTAATGGCACCCCCGGTGACAGTTCCATCAGTGTTTATTTCCCTTCCAAGTTTACCTGGGAGACTTGGTGCAGCCCAAGCAGACTTGCTTAGGTGGAATTCACATAGTGCCCACAAAGAAGGAATGGCTGGCAGCTTCTGGACCGAGGAGCGTGGTGTGGGTGCCCCTCAGCAGACCGTTGTGCCCCTTTCAGAGGCAAGAAGGCATGCCGTGTCACTTGTATGCCATGTGGAAAAGAATGTGGCTTGCAAATGTCTAGATATGAGACAATTGGCATCAATTAAATCTGCAGAACTGTAGTCACTGCATGGATTGATACAACTGCAAATGCACTCACTGTCCTGCAGTGCAAAAAAGCTCTCTCAGAGCGTTGCCAGGATGCAGCCAAACCGCACCAAGCACCGCATCCTCATGATGCAATGATGAGAAACTACCTATATCTCAAGGTGTGACCACATATCTGATATCCAAACTCATGGGAATCTGCCTTACACCCAGACAGAGCACTGGTCCATACCCTCCAACATTTCTCCAATGAAAATGGAGGGATGTCCTATTCCATCAAAATAGTAGTAGTAGCAGTAGTGGTGATATTATTTATACCCCACCCATCTGACTTGGTTGACCCAGCCACTCTGGGTGGCTTTCAACATACAGTATATAAAAACATGATAAAACATTAAACATTTAAAAACTTCCCTATCTAGGGCCGCCTTCAAATGTCTTCTAAAGGTTGTATAGTTACTTATCTCCTTGGCTCAGGGGTCGCATAACTCCATACCCTCCAACATTTATCCAATGAAAATAAGGACATCCTAAGGAAAAGTGGGACATTCTGGGATCAAATCAGAAACTGGGATGGCTTCTCTGAAACCCAGGACTGTCCCTGGAAAACAGGGACACTTGAAGAGTCTGCTGGTCTATTTAACTCAGCACTATCTACTCTCACTGGAAGTGACTCTCCAGGGTTACAGGCAGAGAGGGATCTCTCCTGGAGATGCTATGGGGGGGAGGGTTCAAACTGGGCCCCTCCTGCTTACAAAGCAGGTGCTCTGTGAGTGAGCTAAGTCCCTTCTATTCTCAGCTAAAGCACCTGGCCATGTGGTAAATGGCATGGTGTGTTATTATCCTCTTCCAGTGGTACACAGCCAAGAGAGAAACTAAATAATGTGGCACCCGCTGGGTTCTGTGCTACCTGTGGAGAGGCCCGTCACAGACCAGTGACTTTGAGTGCTTTGGGCTTCTACACACATGCATATATTGTGCCCCACGTGCCCAGGAACAGCTCAGCAACAGTGGCTAGTCCTCATGCCTGCAAGCCTGGCAAACAACATTTGCCAGTTATTGGGCATGAGCCAGATCTGCTCTTCAGCACCCTTTGCAAACCTCCCTTGTCCAAGTTCAGCAGCATAGTACGGAAACATCTTGGTTTGGTGCTTTTTGAAAAACCCAGTTTGCTGGACTCAAACCTCAACAGCTGCCTATTCTCAGTAGTCAACAACGCACATGCAGTCACCACTTTTGGTGTCGTCTCCCCGCTGCCCCCCCTCCCCGATTCTTTCTGCTTTTGAAAAAGTGCTCAGCCCAAATCACTGTGACAAGTTGCGTAGAGCTGCCTGACACTTCCTTCCCCTTTAATTAGCAAGTTTTCTACCCATTTTGGTGATCTTTAAGATATTACCTAGAGGGCGCAACCTTATAATTTGGAGCAGGAGTCAATTTGCACACACCTGGCCACAGAGAGAATCGGGACTCCTGCGAGGGACTGAAGAAGAAGCAGTAAATGCCAAAGGTGAGCTATCTGGGAGGCCGAAGAACCAGCTAAATGACAAAAGGGAAATCTCTCGTTCTTTTTCAATCCCAAAGTGAGCTGAAGTAGGAAAGGCTGGCAGCCAGGAAATTCTGTTATTCAGGATTTCCCTGCTGCTCTTTCAGTAATGCCTTCACTGAGACCTCTGAGTCCATCTACCGCATCGAGAAAGCACCTCACGAAGTTAATAAAAGGGCAGCACGGATAGGAAACAGAAATGAAATAGAAGTGAAAAAAAATGCTGAAAGGGTTTCCCCAACCCACACACCTCCAGAAAGGTCCCCCCCCCCATATTGCTCTGAGTCATGGTTCACTGCAAAGCCCCACAAGCCCTTTTTCTCTCCACTGCAAAGCCAGTGGTGACATCAGCAGATATCCACCCCTCTCTTTTCCACAGTTCTGTAATAGGTCAAGCAGAGTTTCAGGTAAATTGGTGCCGGAAGTGTCTCACCACCAGTGTGAGAAGGTGCTTTTGAAAGAAAGCACGACCCAGCAAGCTACCGTACATGGGCCTCCCCCAGCCTAGTAGCTTCCAGGTGCAATGAGACAAAACTCTGATCAACCCCAAGGGGCGCAGCAGTTGTGGACTTCCATCAGCACCAAATGTCCTGGCTTGCTGGGAGGATGGGAGCTGGAGTCGAAAACATCTGGAGAGGAAGGCTGGGGAGTGTGATCTCAAGGCATGGCAGAAGAAGATGCTGTGGGGTGGCAGTGCCATAGAAAGGGAGGGGGAAGAAAGTTTTGAAGACTCCTGATTCGACAAGCTCCACAAGGGGAGGGACCTCGGCTCACTGGCATTGCAGCTGCTTTCCATGTAGAAGTTCCCAGCTTTAGCTCACATATCTGAAGGCAGCCCTGTATAGGGGAGTTTTTAATGACTGATGTTTCATTATGCATGTGTGTGTGTGTGTGTGTGTGTGTGTGCGCACACACACACACAATGCTTTTTTCTAAAAATATGTTTAGGGGTAATCTCATTTTGACTCAGGAAAATCACCATTTTATAGTTCAAATCAGGAAAAATGAATACAGTAAATGGACAAAAGTACAAAGATTCACAAAATGTTTAGGGGTATGTATACCCCTATGTACCCCCAGAAAAAAGCACTGCATATATGGGGCAACCCAGTCAAATGGATGGGGTACATAGGAGCCAATCCCTAGAGGCTAACGTCCCTTCGCACCCCCAGAATTTTTGAGGAGCTCTCCCCCCCCCCAGTTGATGAGCACTGCCATTCAAATGGTGTGTGTGTGCTGTGTCTTGTGACCAATTATGTGGGGCAGGGCTTACCTGGGTCCCCCAATAAGTACTTTATTCAAGCTGGCACTCCTGGTAGAGTATAAATAATAAATTACAGTTTATTTACTTAATCCGTTCTAGAAGTCCAAAACCAAAGCGTTCCAAAACCAAGGCTCACTTTCCCATAGAAAGTAATGCAAAATGGATTAATCCATTCCAGACTTTTAAAAACAACCCCTAAAACAGCAATTTAACATGAATTTTACTATCTAGTGAGACCATTGATCCATAAAATGAAAGCAATAAACAATGTACTGCAGTCACACAATCAATCAATCAATCAGTAGCTGAACTGGGTTCCACACAGTCACAAAAAGAAAACAAAAAGAGCCGCAAAAACAAAAATGCAAAATAAATAGCAAAACCAGACAGATCTCAGCATAACACTCAAAACCAGCAGTTCTCAACCTGTAGGTCCCCAGATGTTGTTGGACTACAACTCCCACCATCCCTGAGTTCTGGCCTTGCTAGCTAGGGGTGATGGGAGTTGTAGTTCAACAACATCTGGGGACCCACAGGTGGGGAAAGGCTGCTCAAAACGGAAGCGTGGCACTCAAATCAGAAGTGTAACACGCAAAACGGAGCACATTTGGCTTCTGAAAAAGCTTCGCAAGCTGGAACACTTGCAGTGTTTGGGTTCCAAGTTGTTTGAGAACCAAGGTACCACTGTATTATTTTATCATTATTCACAGAAGCTGTGCTTAAAAGGGTCTGGGTGATGGGAGACTCCTTGGCCTCACAGCCCAGAGAATGGCTGCTAGTCAAGAGTTCTGGGTTACAAATGGAGCACCAACAGCCCGACCTATTATAAGGCGGTTTCAGATGGGTAGATGAGATAGATACATAGATCTGATATGAAGGAGGGAGGGGAAAAACATTGCACCAAGGGGAAGCTGGCGATAACATACACCATGTGAGAGGCTCTATTGCCTGGTCTGATCAGGCCCTGAACCCTCCAAAGTCCAAGGCTGATGTCACAACTGACATGGCGACTCCACCCCCAGTGGGATTTCTTTGCAGCATGGATGAATCAGTCAATTTCAGTTTCTCACAGTGTCTCGTTTTTCCAGTCTAAAGTTCAGTTTATCACATTTGCAAATCGATTTGTAAATAAAAAAAAAAGTTATCACAAAGAGATTTTAATACTTTCTTATGCAATTATACACAACACAATCACAGAATTATAGAAATGTAGAGTTGGAAGGGACCACAAGGATCATCTGGTCCAACCCCTGCAATTCAGGCATCTTTTGCCCATTCATAAGCAGTTCCCCCTAATATAATGCCTTTCAATATGTTACTTTCCCCAATAAATGCATTATTATGCACACTTCCACCCTAGCTTGCCCACTTTGATTCAACTTTAGGGAGCATCCCATATGACAGTTTTCCAAAACCTATGGGTCTGCCTAAGTATCAGCTAGCCTTCATTTAACCAATTGGCTAACCAAAATATGCTTTTGGTTAGCCAAAATATGGCTAACCAAATAAAGCTTTTCTGAGATCAATATAAATTGCATCCACGATCCACTAAACAACCTAGCCGAGAAAGAGAGATAAGTTTAGTCTGGTGAGCAAGAAGAGGGAACTACTTTTATTGGCACAGAAATTGTAGAAGTTTGGTTCCTTCCTGCATGATTCCATAACATCAGAAGTTGATGTAGGTGGAGTTCATGCTCTGCTTCCTTCCCAGACCAGCATTTTCCTTTGCAGAAAGTTGTGGGTTTCAATTTTATAAAGAGACCATCTTGCAGCAGCACCCACACCGCTAAGGTGGCACTAAGTAAATCCTCAAGTTCTCAGCAGAATTATGCTTATTGCATCCCATCACTGATACTGCAACCCGACATACAAAGGAAAGTCACATGACATTCCAATTGGAATGACGAGCCACGTTGATGGCAGCAATCCTTTAAGGAGCAGGAAGCTCAGTTTTCTCTCATTATCTGTGTAATGACAAGAAGATGGAAGCCTATCTCTACGTCAATAAATACTATAGGCACTCACCAATCCACATTCCATCAGAGGTATTCAACTCCTCTAACAAGGGCGCGAAAACGAGTGCCTGTTATCTTAACCCAATAAAACATGACCTCTGCTTTAGGAAAGAGGTAAAGTTCAGTATTGATTGGCCATTCAATAATCTGCTCATAATTACTATTATCTTGCTGACTTCATCTCGTTAAGAGGTCAACAATTTTGCGCGCGCACACAAAAATTCTTGCAAACCATGCTGTTTGATTGCCAACTTCATATGTGGGCCAAAAGATCACTCACTCTTGATGTCTAATTTTATAGTGCTTTTTTTTCCCCAGAGAGGAGGTGGGAGAACAATATTAACAGTCATTAAATTTGATTTTACTTCACCTCTTGATCCTTCAGATTATAAAAAGGCAGAGTCAATGAGAAGTATGCTAGGGTCAGACTGCCTGGAGTTAATTATAATACTCCAATGATACAAGCCTACACTGCTGTGTCCCACTTAACTCTCTTCCTGTGGGACATCTGCCAGTTTCAGCCTGCTCTTCTCACTCTTTATAGAATCAAAAAGGTTTCCCTTGCATTTCAGCCCAAGTGCTCTGCAGTCCTGCAGTCCTGTGATGTGCAGTCAGGGAGAGGCTAAACATGGTTTGGATGGGTCTTCCAGTGATCCTCAATGCTCAGGACTCAGACAATGCACGGATCAGGGGCATGCAAACAGCATCGCTGAATCCCTGATTTAAAGCCAAGGAGATCTGCCTCAAGAACTTCCAAACTGGGTTAATGATTGGCACTTAATTGCCAGCACCAATGGAAATCCTTGGAGAACAAAATGCAAAGCCAAGACCTCAAAGCATGACTCACTCCAATGGTAGCGTGACTTCCTTACATTTGCTTATCTGACTTGGATTTATGGCATGTCCCTATCCAAAATCTCAAGGGAGGTAAATACAATGTTTTCTTATCTTGGATTTCTGGAGTGACCTTTCATCAGTTACACATGAACATGTGAAGCTGCCGCATACGGAGTCAAACCACAGCTGCAGTTGAATCAGAGAAGACCAGCCTTTGTCAGCCTGGAGCATTCCAGATATTTTGGACTGCAACTCCCACCAATCCCAGCCAGCATGGTAAAACTGGGAGATGGCCACCCAAGCATGTGCCCCTGACCAGTACCAAATGCTGGAGCAGGAGCTGAGACACAGAACTCAAGCAGGAGCTGGACAAAGGCCCTTGACAGGCAGCTGTTAATACGGAATGGCACCATAGCTCAGTGATAGAGCATTGACTTGGCATGCAGAAAGTCCCAGGTCCAAATTTCAGCATCTCCTGGTAAGGATGGGCAAGACCTCTGCCTGAATTCCTGGAGATCCACTGACAGTCAGTGTAGACAATACTAAGCCAGATAGACCAAGAGTCTGGCTCATTATAGGACAAAGTTCCTATAACCCTGTGAGCTGCCTTGCACTAACAACACAGTACCAAGTGAGAGGCTTATGACCTCACTGCCAATCCCAGCCATTCCTGGCTATCTGCTAAGTCATAATTTACAGTTGACTCTTCTCTGATGCCTCCCTTCTCCTGAGGAGACCCCAGAAGAGAAAGCCTCCTGGCAGCCTTAGGTCTCTAATGGGTTCTTCCAAATTCACACCTGTGGAGTGGTACACCTTTTCTTTTAAGGAGGTCATATCCAGGGTCCATGTTGAGCAGGAGCCTAATATCCAACAAGGATTTGAATTTGGTATGCCCCAGCTAACCACAAGACCCACTGGCCCTGCCATAACAGCCACCACTTTTTGCCTTTAAAATGCCAAGCGGTAGTATGGAGATCCTTGTGCCGGGAAAGCAACCTAGAGGATCTACTAGGGAAGTAAACCAACAACAAAAAGCAACTTCAATTTGTGATTTAACAGACTCCTTCCAATGTGTTTCGGTGCCTCTCTAGGCTCAATGTGTCAGGCCTGTTTTGTGAATTACAGGGTGCAACTCATTAAGCACTCCTGAGCTTTCCCCAGCCCTGGGTTATTGAGAGACACGCCCAGCGTTTCAGCAGAGCCAGGAGCATCAATTCAAGTTCTTGCTTTCACTTTTTGGCTTCAAAAAGGGAGAGGGATGTAAAAAAATAAAAAATGTGTGTGCATGTGTGTGTGTGTGTGTGTGTGTGTGTGTGTGTGTGAAGCATTCAAGCACACCACAGAGAAGGTGCTTTCCTTCCAACAACATGGAGAAAAGCAAGGATGGAAAAGCAGAGGAAGGAGGAAGGAGAAGAGACAACGGCAGGAGAGACTAAAGAACCTGTACAACACTGTGCCGGACATGTTCACAGATATTATTCCCTTAATAAATGGGTGTAGTTAGTGGCCTCATCATGAGCTGTGCTTGTGGATGCCCTCACAGGAGGCAAATGAGCCCACAAGACACACTAGCACAAGATACAGTGGTGCCCATTATCTTTAATAGCTTTGGGAAAGGTACACAGAAACTTTCTGCTTGTTCCCGGGACAAGCAGAAACCATTCCATCCATCCTTTTCGTAGTGAAGGCTGGTGGGCTGCTACTCCACAGGGTTCCAGCGGCTACAATTTTGGCTCAGCTAGTAAAGTGAACTGTGAATCCCTCTCTCTCTCTTATCGATGGCTCAATGGTTTCTCCATACACAAAAGTAACATATTCCAGAAGCACCTTTTGGAATCAATGCAATGGACTGGTGGACAGGACTCAGTTCTGCTGGTTTTACTGTCTTAGAAAAACACTTCTCGGCAGTCATACCCTCCAAGTTCTTCTGCCATCTTATCATGCAGCCAACAACTCTGGTGGAAAAAGGCATGCAAAACGAACAGTGGTCTTACCTAGTGCGATTTTTCTAGAAAAAGAGGTGCCGAACTCACAATGAACGCCGTCCCTGTTTTCTTATCATGGCAAAGGTGCACTCCTGAGTGGTGCTGGAACTGAGTTCTGGTGAGTTCCAGCTGGGGGGGGAGCCCTGGTCTTCCACCTGTGTCCCCCCTCTACTTGCAGGTATCCTCATCGCCGCCACCCTTAATAATTAGATTGCAACACGTTCCCTCAAAATGGCTTATAATGAATGAAAAGATTGCTTGGGAAGAGAAATCGAAAGGTTTATAGGTGTGGAATGAAGGAAATCAAAGCAAGAGAGGGATGGGAAAGGAGAGAGAGAGAGAGAGAGAGAGAGAGAGAACTCAACAAAAAGATAAAGTAAGACTCCACCAGACCCTCCATTTTTGGCCAGTCATCTTTCCAGACAGCTTGACTTGCGCTTTATAATCAAATCTTGCCACTCATGTTATTTCATAGTTTACACATTCTGTTCGGAGGTGGCGGGTGGGAGGAAGAGACAGACTTCTCTGACGCCGAGACATCAGTGTTCAAAGAGCGTAATGCCATACTTAGGAAGGGAGAGAAATCAATAGCTGTTGCACCTTTTCCCGGTAAGATCACGACTCTGTTTTAGGAGGGGGGGGGCTTTCTGAAATGTAGCCTTAACAAACAGAACATTGCTCAACCGTTCCAGAGGCGAGTGTCATAAACAAGCAGGCACATGGCAAACATATTGATTTCCTCAACCTTATCACACGGCAACCACTGCTCAGTTACCAAGCTACTTTAATATGTAATTTACTGTGAGGAGAGAGAACAAGGAAGAGGGTGCCTGAAATATTTACTGTAGAAACTGAAGGGGGGGAGAGAGAAAAGGCTCAGCTGGTGCCCAGTGTGTAGCTTAGTTGCTGACACTGTATGTGTAAAAGGATGGGAGACTTCAGGCACTGCCATTTGCCAGTTTTCACCAGGGTTAAATGTTTCCCAACTTAGAAGCAGGGGTGGGCGAATCAATCCGTTTTGGTTTCTCTCCATTTTTCGCTCTTCCGCTCTTAAATTCAGTGTTCCACATTTCTACATCAGTTTGCATTTTTTAAAATTCCTTGTTAAAATTCAGCAGCATTTTAGTGTGAAATAACCCTAATAATACACATTTTCAAATGCAACAGACATGGTTTTTTTTGGCAAGGTTTCCCCTAATATAATGCATTTTCTGTATGTGTGTATACTGCATTTTCACCAATATGTGCATTTTTATACACACTAGTATGTGCATCTTTGTACATATTACTTGATTGATTCATCATTTGAGTTTACTTATATGCTGCTTTTCTGCAAGCAGCTGTGCCCAAAGAGGTGAACAGAACTGCAAAATTCGGGGAAGTGTGAATTTTGAGGGATGGCTATGTTTTTGTTTGAACGTAAGACAGTGACAGCCAAACTTGGCACTCCAGCTGTTTTGGGACTGCAGTTCCCATCATCCCTGACCACTGGTCCTGTTAGCTAGGGATGATGAGAGTTGTAGTCCCAAAACAGCTGGAGGGCTGAGTTTGGCCATCACTGACGTAAGAAGAGCCTGCTGGACCAGGCCAATGGCCCATCTGGTCCAGCATCCTATTCTTACAGTGGCCAACCAGATGTCACAACTGGGAAACCTGCAAGCAAGACCAGAGCACCCTCCTGTCCTGTGGTTTCCAGCAACTGGAATTCAGAAGCACTCTTGCCTCAACTGTGGAGGCAGAGCATAATCATCAAGGATAGTAGCTTTTGAATTTGCCCAGTGCTCTTTTAAAGCCATCAAGTCCGCGGTCACCACTGCTTCTTGTGAGAGCAAGTTTCATAGTTTAACTATGTGCTAGGGATGCGGGTGGCACTGTGTGTTAAACCACAGGGTGTAGGACTTGCCGATCAGAAGGTCGGCAGTTCGAATCCCCATGACGGGATGAGCTCCCGTTGCTCGGTCCCTGCTCCTGCCAACCTAGCAGTTCAAAAGCACATCAAAGTGCAAGTAGATAAATAGGTACAGCTCCGGTGGGAAGGTAAACGGCGTTTCCGTGCACTGCTCTGGTTCGCCAGAAGTGGCTTAGTCATGCTGGCCACATGACCTGGAAGCTGTATACCGGCTCCCTTGGCCAGTAAAGCGAGATGAGCGCCGCAACCCCAGAGTCGGCCACGACTGGACCTAATGGTCAGGGGTCTCTTTACCTTTATGTGAGGAAGTCCCCTTTTTTGCCTGCCTGAATCGTCCAAGCTTCAGCTTCATTGGATGAGTACATGTTCTTGTGTTATGAGAGAGGGAGAAAAACTTCCCTCTTCCAACTTCTTCCATGCATAATTTCATACACTTCAACTATGTCACCTATCGCCTTTTCTCTAAGTGAAACGGTCTCAATATCCTTTTAGTGTATTAGCTGCCCTGGTATTGAAGCCCTCTTGAGGCTATTGTATGCAGAAAGATGGAACACAAATCAATAAACTAAGTGTATTATTATTGCTATTATTATTCATTCTGTTCCTTTGTCACTTTCCTCAATAAAGGTGACTCGAGGTGACTTACATTGAAACCAGTTAACACAAACACAACCAACAAAAGCCTTAACTATGCATCTATGCAGAGAAAATATCTCTGTGAGCTTTTAAAGCTGAGATGGGCCAACATCGCACAGGTGCCATCAGCTGGTGCTGACTTTCTCAAGTGATGAAAATGCACCTATGAACCTCACTTTAGTTCTTGGCATGGGTGGTGCTGTGGTCTAAACCACTGAGCCTCTTGGGCTTGCCAATCAGAAGGCTGGCGGTTCAAATCCTCACAACGGAGTGAGCTCCCGTTGTTCTGTCCCAGCTCCTGCCAACCTAGCAGTTTGAAAGCATACCAGTGTGAGTAGATAAATAGGTACCGCTGTGGTGGGAAGGTAAACGGCATTTCCGTGCACTCTGGTTTCCATCACTGTGTTCCATTGCTCCAGAAGCAGTTTAGTTATGTTGGCCACATGACCCGGAAAGCTGTCTGTGGACAAACGCTGGCTCCCTCAGCCTGAAAGCGGGATGAGAGCCACAACCCCATAGTCGCCTTTGATTGGACTTAACCATCCAGGGGTCCTTTACCTTTACCTTTTTACCTAGTTCTAGGGAAACTGGGCCTACCTTCCTCCTCCCAGCTGTTGCAATGGCCCATTCTCTTCTTCTCCGCTTCCTCTGGTCCTAAGCCAAACAACTTCTCCCCAAAAATGCCATCCAAATCTAAAGCACCTCATCCCAAAAATCCACCATTGATGGTTCGCTCTGCTGTTGATGAAGCAGGAAGAGGACTCTTCCCAGATCTTCACCTGAGGATCTACCTGTGTTGGTCTTGGGCAGATCTCCAGAAACACCATCCACTCCTTGGTTACACATGGAACTTGGCAATACCTCTGGGGCAAAGGCACATTTAGCAGATGACTGCCTCTACACACAGCAACACATCAAAAACAAAAACAAATTATGTCCTTTGGATGCTGCTTGTTTGTTGTGACTGGTTGGCTATGCATTTATTTTTTTTAAAAAAAAACAAACAAACCTGTGAACCACCGTTCATCCAAAACTGACTTCTCAGCGTCATCCCCAAAGAGATTTAACAATTTTGAAAATATACAACACAATAAAATCAAGAGGAACAAAGGCATCCAAGCAGCTAGAAATATCACCATCTAAAATGTCTGGGGCAAATAGATCAGGTTTTTAACCTAGTGTCAAGCACTATCTCCCTCGGGGTGGCAAGTCCACAGTTGGGGAGCCACCACAGAGAAGCCCCCCTTTTTGCAACCCACACAATGTACTTTTCTGCTAAAGATGGAAGATAGAAAATGGGTTCTTTGGAAGGTCTGGGCTGGCTGGTACAACGACGAGTCCTAGGAATATTACAGTGCTTTTAAAAACAGTTTCTAGATTTGCAATGCCATTTAAAAAAAAAATTATATGGCTGCTTTTATCCCCACTGCCAGCCATTTGGGAAGACATTTTGTTTCCTCAGATTGGGAACCCCATGGTTGTTGTTGTTTTAAAAACCCCAACAACTATAAGCCACCCCAAGCCCAGGAGACAGAGGGGGTACAGGCAAGCACAGAAATGAGAGCACCCAGAGGGAGAGGGACCTCTGCCTGAAACCCTGGGGAGCTGCTGCCAATCAGAGTGGACAATACTAATCTAGATGGACCCAAGGATCCGATTCAGTGTAAGGCAGCTCCCTACATTCCTGGGAGCATTGGCCATTTTGCCTTGGCTCCTAAAACCACCACCATCTGCACCACATTCACCCAGTCAGAGACGGAGAGGGAGAAGATGAAGAATAATCATAATAAAAAGGAAACAGACGGCAATTCATCAGGTTAGGAAAATAAAGCTTGCGGACCCGGCAGTGTCAGCCCAACGCCAGCCAGAGATGGCCCAGACGTTACAAAAGTACTTGTGTTAGGCTGCGAGGAAAACGGCGGGGACTGTTGGAAGCTGCTCACCAGAGCCAGAGTTCACCGGAGTTCAACATCAGAAGCGTGCAGTAATAAATGATTCGTAACGTATGGTAAATCTTGCTGAACAGTTTAATGGGGAAATTAATGCTTTAACCAAGCAAAGCCCTTTATGAGGCGAAAGTGTTACAAGGCTCAGCCGCGCTCAACGTTTGAGCATAATATGCCGGTTGAAGGGGAAAGGGGAAAAAAATAAGTTAATGTTTCTGCAGCTCCAGGTACACACGGATTAAAAGAGGATAAATGGCCTTTCAGGCGTCTGGGCCTTCAAAACCAGGAAAATTATTTATTTTGCCAATAAAAACGAGAGCAACACAGTTTATGTGGCTTTTATTGTGAACTTTAAACAAAAAGGAATTGTGTCCACACGGAACAAGCCGTCTACGGCTCGGGCGTTTTGATGCTGCATGTTCAATAAATCTGCCCGGCTACTGGCCTTTTTCAGGGTCCAGAAACACACTTCAATTAAAAAGGTGCAGGAAAGGTCAGTGGGATCTGGAATGCTGGAGTCAAGGTGGAAGAGGGTTCCTCTGAGGATGTGCAGAGTGCTTTTTCTCTGCACTCACTAAGTGCAGCCAGCATCAGAACTCTGGGAATGGCAGATGGGCACCTCCAGGTCCTCCTCATTTTCACAAACGTGGGCAGAGACAGACAGTGTTCTTAGAAATTAAGAAGTAACTGCTTTTCTTTATAATGATATCATAATATTAAGACGATTATATGGATGTACAAAGCCATTAAGAGTTTACATTTTCATAGCATAAACTTTACACACACACACACACACACACACACACACACAAACCCTTAACCCTCCTCCCCCTTTTAATACATACAGCATCTTAAGTAGATCTTCTGGAATTTACAAGATAAATACTGGTAATTTGATTCTTATCTCCTTTAAATCCAATTCTAAGCCAATTCCATGTAAGGGACACTAATTATAGCCTACGGGGGAATGAAAAAAGGTAACCTATCAGCGCGAATGCGCTCAGAACACTTAAAGGGGTATGGGATGCTGAAAAGTTAAATGGATTTCAAAGCTGCTCTTTCGTAAGGGCTGTAATTTGTTAAGTGAAAATTATTCTCTGCGCCCGCTTCCTTGGAATCACACGTGCGCTGGGTAATCTTATCAAGGCTTTGCGGAAAAATGCACCAGGCTGCCGAGGCGGGTGGTTGGGCAGTCCTGCCCTGTTTAAGCTCACCAATCTCTTTAAGGCTGCCCGATCTTGGAGCAGAAGGCTGGGGAGTGGGCTCAGGACTTTACGCTGAAGGAAGACCCCTCTCCCCACCACCCCAAATGTCCCCTGCTTCACCCCTCACCTCCCGAGATCAGAAAAGGAGCTGTGAACTCACCACCCACGTTCACAGGCAGGAAACTTGCATGTTCTGCTTCTAAACTTCCCACAAGAAACAGGATGCTAGATTGGGTGGACCCGATCCGGCAAATGTGGCTCTTAACAAGTGGCATTTTCCTTGAAAGCAAATCAAAGTTAAAAGTGGAAGAAACTAAACTTGTTGACTGCCAGGGATTTGAAAGGTGCGAGGAATTTGCATGGTTCCCATTTCAATGCAAAAGCTACCTAGTTCACATAACCTTGAACCAATGCATGATGCTGAATGTACATATCCTTTGAAATTTTTCTGAACTGCGTGATGCCACCTGTCTATGCAAGAAAGTACACCACAGCAAAGGAAGTTTAGCCTAGCCTGAAGTGGATATAAACACCTGCTTAAAAAGGTAAAGGGTAAAGAGACCCCGACCATTAGGTCCAGTCATGGCCGACTCTGTCGGTTGCAGCGCTCATCTCGCTTTATTGGCCGAGGGAGCCGGCATACAGCTTCCGGGCCATGTGGCCAGCATGACTAAGCTGCTTCTGGCGAACCAGAGCAGCGCATGGAAACGCTGTTTACCTTCCCGCCGGAACAGTACCTATTTATCTACTTGCACTTTGACATGCTTTCGAACTGCTAGGTTGGCAGGAGCAGGGACCGAGCAATGGGAGCTCACCCCGTTGTGGGGATTCGAACCGCCAACCTTCTGATCGGCAAGTCCTAGGCTCAGTGGTTTAACCCACAGCGCCACCTGCGTCCTAAAAAACGCCTGCTTACAGTTTACCATTTCCTTCTGGCCTTGAAGAAGTGATCACCCTCATCTACTGCTATCTCCCTTCATGCCCCTTCCCTTGTGTGTCTTGTCATTTTACTTTGTAATCCGGAAGGCAAGGCCTATTGGTATGAGCCACTTTGGGAGACAACAATTTTCTGAAAAGTGGGATAAAAAAAAAAATATATGGGACAGAATCCATCATTAGTCATATTCAGAATAGGACCACCAAAATTAACAAATTTAAATCCATTGATTTCAGTATGACTTAGTCGGTCATCACCCACAGTAAATTAATAACTGCACCTGTTTCTATAAGGAAAGAGGCTAGCTGTAGAAAAAAATTTCACTGCTGGATCCACATGTCCTTCCACAGTGGGGACATAGGTTTTTACCTGGAGGGTTTGCCCTCCAGGTAATCTTGGACTCCAACTAACATCAGCCTCAGCTATGATGGTCATACAGAGAAAAGGGCATTTATTTAAGGAAAGGTGTACATGGTAGAACTCATGGGCATCCAAGGAAGCTGAATGTTGGAAGATTCAGGACAGAGGAAAGAACGTATTTCTCCACACAGCACATAATTAAATGGAACTTGCTCTTGCAAGAGGCCACCCATCTAGATGACTTCCAAAGTGAATTAGACAAATTCATGGAGGACAAGGTAGGAGAGAGATTGCTCTTGTACTCAGATCCTGTTTGAGGTTTCCCACAGACATCTGGTTGGCCACTGTGAGAACACATTGCTGGACTAGACTGTTAGACTGATCCAGTGTGTGGGGAAGAACATGTGTATATTATGAGAAATGTGTGCTAAAATTGTGGATAATTTTGGGTACAGATTTTCTTTATATAAAGAAATGTGCTGAGTAAGATTGGGAAAATGAGAAACTGAGAGAAACTGAAATTGACAGGTTTGCCCAACCTTACTTCTAAGACTGATGATACTTAAAGGTAAAGGGACCCCTGACCATTAGGTCCAGTCACGGCCAACTCTGGGGTTATGGCGCTCGTCTCGCTTTATTGGCCGAGGGAGCCGGCATACAGCTTCCGGATCATGTGCCAGCATGACTAAGCCGCTTCTGGTGAACCAGAGCAGCTCACAGAAACGCCGTTTACCTTCCCACCGGAGTGGTACCTATTTATCTACTTGCACTTTGACGTGCTTTCGAATTGCTAGGTTGGCTGGAGCAGGGGCCAAGCAATGGGAGCTCACCCCATCACGGGGATTCGAACCACCGACCTTCTGTTCGGCAAGTCCTAGGCTCTGTGATTTAACCCACAGCGCCATCCGCCAGCACTAAAAACTAGTGAGGGACAGCACCCAGCACCTCTCTCCTCTTTCCTTCTATAATGTAAGCTGCACTGGGTGCTCATTTCCTCCCAGCCAGCCTTGTGTCCTCCAGATGTTTTGGGGTAAAGCTTCCTAGTCCACTCAGCCACATGATCCTGGGGCTAATGGGAGTTGTAGTCCAAAACATCCAGGGAGTGCCAGGCTGCTCTCTGCAAACCATTGGTTTTGAGTTGGCTTCCTTTCTTGAGAACCCACTTGCTCCATGACAGCCATGTCACAAACTCTTAATGGCCAGGTACCCTTTACAGGCCCTTCCACCGAAATTAATTGCTCGACACAGCAACGAGCCACGTGCATTGATTCTGGTTATCATGAAACGCACAGCAATCATGTTAGGAAAGAGAGAAAGCAGGCCTTGGAGAATAAGGAGAAAAATCTGTGTGACAGAGTGTGTGTGAGAGAGTGTAGGGAGGGGGGAGAACATTTTTGGACCCCACCAATAACTGGTTTCAGAATGCGCAAGCTGGGGCCAAACACAACCTTCTGCCCGCCAAGTGATTGTGTGAAACTCTGACTCGGCTCATTTAAAAGGCAGGGGTGAGTTTGCCTCCTAACCTCTACAACAAGCTCAGGAACATAAATTAAACACAGGGAGGCTGGTAGGCAAGGTTTAAACAAACCTAAAACATTTGTGTGCGTGCACACACACACACGCGCACACAAACAAGCAAAAGTCTCACACCATCATTCCTTTTTCTCCATCAAGCCTGGCTGTGACTAACAATAAAGACTCCTTTAGTCTCCAGCAATCTGTGTCATTTCTACACCCCCTCTCCCCATCACCCTCCCCCCCCCAACCTTTGTGCTCTGCCCTCTTCGGCCTGGGTAGGCCTGACTGAACAGAGACAGTAGCCTTTCAAGATGGCCACTTGGGAGTCCCATTTCTATGGGCCAATGAAAGGGGCTACTGTAAATAAATGGGGCCTTCCTGACCTGGCCATTGTCTCCTGCCTTGACCCCTCTGCGTCCGGCCTACTGTAACAGAGGAGCCTCCGGACAAAGGCCCCCTTCAGAGACACCTCAGAGAGTGAGGCGGGGCGGGGGGAGCCATCCCAACTAGGATGAGAAGGGAATCAGGTTTTCAGTGTGGAAGAGAAGCATCTGGCAGAGGGACGGCAAGGGAGAAACGCAATTCAGTTTACATTTCTAGGCAAACCCACCAAATTCACATTTTGCAAAACGACTCTAAACCAGAACTCAACCACCCCGAATTTTTCAACGCAGTTCCCCAGTCTATTGATGTCTGCAAAAATGTGTGCACGGGAAAATGCACTCCATATACAAGAAAAGAACTCAACCCCCCCCCAATGTATATATGAGGCAGAATTGCATCCGAAGAAATACTAGGAGAAATTCAACCAAAAGGGCAGCAAATGAGTGTGGAAATGTACAGAGCTGAGCTTATACGTGGAAAGATGAGACATAGAGGGAAACTGAAATTGACACATTCACCCATCCCTAATCTGACATCTTCCCAAATGACACGTTTGAGGTTACAAGGTAGTGTCACTAATATCACGTAGAAGTTTGCATTCAGTCCGAAAGCTTCGTCATGCATGGAGCTTGTCACTGGATTTTGCTTTGTGGCTTTCCTTACCGGCATGGAGCCTGCTTTTCGGTGTTTCACAAGCCACTGTGAAGTATTTTTCTACCATTGGGATGTGGTGGGGGTGGGCTGTGCAATTGCACAGGGTGCAGGTTGGCCAGATTTTCACATAAAATCAAGAAACCGTGTCTTATCTGAAAAGCAACACCAAGGGGGAAATGCACTTTCTTCATGCTCAGAGGCACTGTTTTCCTCTTTAGCACTTTGCATGTTCTAGGGATGAGCGCTAGGCATTCAAGACAATGGAATGCCTGAGCCCCAAAATCCAATTCTGCTGTTTATTTTTTCAAAATCCTGCACCCAAGGAGTGGCAGAATCCTACAATTACCCAACATGAAACTTAGGTGGGTCCTCTCTCGAATCTAAGGAAGGATAAATTTGTCTACTTTTGGGCTTTGCTATTTCTGTGTATCTTTAGGCCCATAATTCTATTCTATTTGCATGATAACCTGATTTTTTTAATTTTAAAAAAATCTGAAAATACATTCTCCAATGCACATTTTCTGGCACAATATGTATTTAAATCTGTAGTCTGATACATTTAACCATGTTGAAACAGTTCAAGAAGTGCAAAATCAATTTGAAAACTACATTCAGGTCTGAGGCCTTTTGCACAGGAATTTGCAAATGATCAAATGACTCAAGTCATGCACCCCTGTTCCAAGGGTCTCTTCGCTGTGCGCCCAGGAAATCACACACATGCATCCAAAAAGACAATAGCGAGAGGCAGAATAGTATTGGTTAAGTTCTCAAAGGGGAGGTTGGGTTGGGTGCTCACCATAATATTATGATAAGGCCAAGGGGTTCAGGTGCCCTTACAAGAGGCCTACTCTATGAACTTAAAATAGAGACATTATATGTACCCTTGCTATCTATGAGCATCTTTCAATAATAACATTTTAAACAAAAAAGTCATAAAATTGTGCTCCTTTGGGGGCACTGCCAGAATCCTCCACAGCTGGCACAGCTCCTGACATGGCCATGGGTGGGTATTGTGACATAACATCCTTTCAATGACATTTTAAGGAGTGAGACAGAGAATGGCAATTTTATAAAAAGCTAAATGGAGGAGCACACACACCTCTTGGCTATCTACTGCTGGTAATTATTAAGATAAGTACAAAATATCCCCATCCCCACAAAAATGTCACTGAAGCTCTCCCACTCCCACAAAAGACACAGGAAAACAACTGTCTCAATGGCGGTGATGCTCAGGCCACACAAAATACAGTGGTACCTTGGTACTCAAACGGCTTGGTCCCGACAAATCGGCTCCCAAATGCTGCAAACCCGGAAGTAAGTGTTCCAGTTTGTGAACATTTTTTGGAAGCCAAACGCTTGAGTGCAGGAAGCTCCTGCAGCCAATTGGAAGCTGTGCCTTGGTTTTTGAATGGTTTTGGGAGTTGAACAGGCTCCCGGAACAGATTCAGTTTGAGAGCTAAGGTACCACTGTATACTTTTGCAGGGGTGAAGAGTTTTAAGAAATTTATAAGCAGCCGTAGTGTGACAGCAAAGCTTATTTTCAATGCCATCCTTATTTTCAGTACCATTGCTCAGTCATGAAAAAACAAAAGAGTGCATCTGTGAGCATGCACAGAGTGCCCTGTAAACTCCGGAGTCAGATCACACTCAATTAAACAACAATCAATGGCTTTTAGCTGAACATGTGAACAAAACATTAGCCTTTCTGGGGGATAGGCAAGTTTGCGCTCTTCCAGGCTTGACCCATGTCGACCTGCTCAGACATGTGAGTCGTCACTGGAAGAGGATGAACATGCATGTCTGAAGCAGCTTTGGGCATGATGAACACTTGTGGAGTAATGGGGCAGCAGGCTCAGAATACAACTCAGCAACTCATATTGATGAGGAATGAAATAGGATTATCCACACAAGCCCCAGTAGCCTTACACTGAGCCAGGATGCTTCTTTACACTGTGTCAGATCAATGGTCCATCTAGTGCAATACTGTCTACACAGACCGGCAGCAGCTCCTCAGGGTTTCAGACAGGGATCTTTCCTCAGCCCTACCTGGAGATGCTGAGGCTTGAACCTGGGACCTTCTGCATGCAAAGCAGTTGCTCTGCCACTGAGCTACATCTCTCTGTGTTGCATGCCTTTCTCTGGACTACCGCTCAGCGTTCTGCATGCCCGGCACCCCTCCCGCCTGTCCCGCAGCACGTGCGCCCAGCCCAGCCATGCAATACCTGCGACCCGAGCAGCACGTACCAGCCCGTCTCTAAATTATCTCCAGGGGAGGCTGCTGTGGCTTTTACCCCTCTAAATAATGCATTTGCAGACCCTAATTAATGCGAGGAAAAGGATGATATACATTTCTCTGTTGCTTTAAGTTACATCTGGTTAGACACTTTGAGAGAGGAGCAGCCTCTAGCTAAAGGGCCAGATAAGCTAAAAATCAATACCGGCAACGGGCTCAGAATCCTTTAAATCAGAGCGGCCCCTTTCCAAACTCTCCCTCGAGCGAGAAGGAGAGGTGCAGGGGAAAGCTGCCAATTCATCAGCACCATTACTATGGAAATCCAAGCTTGGCTTGGAGGGGGAAAGGAGGCTCAAGGAGCTCACCTCTCCACTCACCTGCCAAGGCAGAAATAATCTCCGCTTTCAAAAGGCCTTGTCCACTTCCTCCAATGCAAACAGGAGCCATCGCAAGCTGGGAGCACAGAGTGGTGGGCAGCGTCGCTGAGCGGGTGTTGCCACACTCAGCTTTGCTGACGGCTTTGAAAAAGGGCAGCCACTCTCACCTGAGGCTATGAGGCAATGGTGGGTTATGGCTGGTGAGAAGGGTGGCAACTTGGGAGAGGGGCCAATTTGATTCACAGGTCCCCTCAAAGGCGCCACAGTGTTTGGGCCCAAGAGAACTTCCTGGGAGATTTCACCCTATGCAAATCAACCCTCCACAGGCCAACCAACTTCTCTGACTGGCCCAAAGTGTTCAACCTCCTCTTTGAAGGTGCCAGTTATATGCATGATGGGGAGAACCAATCCAAGTTAGAGCAGCATGGAATTTGAATCCTGATGCTTGACAGTGGCTCCTTGAATGCTTACACAATGCCATTGCTCTTCCTTCCTGCCCATCATTCCTCAAGGCCCACCTTTTCCATGAAGCTTGATTCAGCACAATCCCTCATCCCCATCCCTCCCTCTACCCAATGATCATGAAGCCAGCCTTCCCTGATGGGAGCTGATGGCAATTTCAGTCCAAAACATCTGGAGGGCACAGGTAGGTGAAGGCTGAACAAAGCAACAATCATATATTCTTCCCCTGCTCACCCCCTGCCTCCATTTCCCTTTCTCTGTTGCCTCCAATATCAAATTTCAAATTGCATGCTCATTGGGGCAGGGACCTGCACTATCTTAAGTGCCATGCGTGTGAGGTCTCTCTCTCTCTCTATAAGGACAGAACTTACAAGCCCTACAAGGGCTGCTTCAGCCACAGGTGTTGCTGAACTCCTCCAGATGTTGCTGGACTCCAACTCCCATAAAAGGTAAAGGGACCCCTGACCATTAGGTCCAGTCGTGACCGACTCTGGGGTTGCAGCGCTCATCTCGCTTTATTGGCCGAGGGAGCCGGTGTACAGCTTCCGGGTCATGTGGCCAGCATGACTAAGCCGCTTCTGGTGAACTAGAGCAGCGCACGGAAACACCGTTTACCTTCCCACCAGAGTGGTACCTATTTATCTACTTGCACTTTGACGTGCCTTTGAACTGCTAGGTTGGCAGGAGCAGGGACCGAGCAACAGGAGCTCACCCCGTTGCGGGGATTCAAACCGCCAACCTTCTGATCGGCAAGTCCTAGGCTCTGTGGTTTAACCCACAGCGCTGCCCGCGTCCCTCCAACTCCCATAGTCCCTGCCTATTAGCCATGCTGGCAGCTGGGGGTGCTGGGAGCTGGAGGGCCATAGATCCACCACTCCAGCTTAAGATGACTACAATTTACCTCCACTACCAGAGGCAGCATGCCTCTGAATACCTGTTGCTGGAAAACACAGGTGAAAAAAGCTCTGTTGCACTCAGTTCCTGCTTATGGGCTCCCCAATGGGGCACCCAGATGGCCACTGTGAGAACAGGATGCTAGACTAGATGGGCAATTGGCCTCTTCTTTCGTTTCTCGAAACAAAAGGTATTGTTTTTCACCCTCCCACTTCTCCGTGCATTCGACTCTGCCAGGATTTCTAAAGCGGTAAATTAAATGCGCCCAAGGCGTTTGACAGGTATTGTCATTTTGCCTGCTACGTTGAACCACAAGAGCAAAGACAGAGAGAGCATAAGGAGACCGTGGTAAACAAGAGTTGGCCAAGACCGCAGCAGCGCGAGTGCCGGGGCGGGGGGCAGGCAGGAGAAGGAACGGGCTCTTGCCTTGAGGTTAGCAGCTCTGAGAGAAAACCCAAGAGATCAGCAAACTGCTGGCAAGGAGCCAGCATTGCAGGACACACCTCTCTGCCTTATCTCTCAGACACAACGGTAGTTTGTGCATCTTGCAGAAAGTGTGCTACAACCACAGAAACCCTGCATCCAGCAGCAGCAGATAAGGCACCTCAGGCAGCCGGTGAAACAAGCGCGCATGCAACTCCCCCAACAGCCGATCCGAGCCAGAGCAATTCATGAAAGGAACAGAGTGGGGTGGGGGGGGTGGAGATGAATCAAGATAGGATCGCCGGTTCAGATTTCTGCCTCCTTCCTCTGGCGTGAGGAGGGAGCTGCAATGGTGTGAACTCTTTGCTTGTGGGAAGTGGGATGAGGCCAGCGTGGCTGAGCAGAGCGCAATCTTTGATCACAAGAGAGGCCTGGCACCTTCCGCTCCTTCAGCTCCGCTGTACGGAACCACAATGGCCGCAGCTGAGCTACAACCTCTAAGAATTTATGTCAATTGAATATACAATGCCTAATAGATGGGACGCCAAGTCCTTTCACTTAAAAATAAAATAAAAAATAGATCTAGTCCGCTAAGAGTATGGGTGAGCACCAACAACTTTGCAACCAGGAGAGACATTCCAGTTCAGACACATGGTCTTCGGCAGGTGGCCTCAGCTGGCAAAACCAGAAATCAAAGTCTTAAGCGAGGGAAATGTCAGCCAACTCTCCATTTTTATCATTCACACACACTTCCAAGAAAAAGGAAAGGAGGGAGGAGGAATTGAAACGTTTTTTGAACTGCCCAAGAGTTTAATCAGTTCTCTCCTCTTAATAGGCCTCTCTTTGCAAGTTTCAACTTTCACAATCCCCAATTAGCAGAACCTCTCCTTAAAAAGAAGAAAAAGTCAGGTTTGGTGTTGCTGCTTTTGTTTCTTTTTTTAACACACACATATCAAGCACTTCGTATTTATGTCATCAGTGGTTACCAGAAAGGTGAATCACGCGTCCTCCTTAGCACTCTCCTCTGATCCCCTGTGAATAACTACACAAAAGGAGGAGGCTTGGAAAGTACACAGAACCATGGCCACTCGTACCAACACAACATGGCAACCTTGGCTGAGAATAAAGGTCAGCGCCATCTCACAAGTGGGGATGGTGATGATGCAGCATAAAATCATTTTGGCAGGTATGCAAACTTTGTGCATTAACTTTGGCAACAGAGGAACCAAAGATGTCCCAGAAAATTATCTCTTTTGGCCTCACCTCTGAGTGGTGTGTCCTTTGTTGCAACCGTCAAAGTCCTATTGCTTGAGCACCTACTGATGTTGGTGCTTTAAGAGAAAGGGGAGAATCTTCTGATTTTCTATTGCTCCAGCCTGCCTTGGATCCAGTTAACGCCTGCTTCCTTGCACAAGGAACAGTATGTTAAGTAAGAGTGCAACACCCACTGCCCTAAAAGTAGTACCTGGTGTGTTAGAATGAACATCTTTGCAGTTTGAAGATAGAAAATTCATGTACGGGTCTATGTAAACAAGCAAGTTATTAAAAGGATGTTGCTGCAGCTGAACTCCAGTAAAAACGATGCCTTTCTGAGAGATGAATGAACCTATCTTCCCCTGGGCTTGTGTGCTTCCCCCCTCTGTATGAGGAGATCAGATGTGTAGTTTATAACCATTTAAATAAATAAAACAAGCTTTTGCTTCTGAATTCAATTAAGAACATTTTAGCATTACTTCAAACCCTAAACCAGTCTGGTTGAAACAAGCCAGCTTTGTAAACTATGGTTTGACAGTGGCTTGTTTCAAACACAGAATAGTTAAGATTGACCATAGTTTGTTGAGTTCAGATGGTGCGTTAAAAAGCAGATAAATTGTGAAGAGGGGCAGGTTCACTCACATCACCATCAACCATGGTTTGCATCAGAACATCTGAATGCAGTCATTTATTCTCTCTCTCCCCCCTCTCTCATTGTCTTTCTGTCAAACACACACACACACAGAGGGGCCTGAGGTTTTTTTGCATGATGAAAACTGCAAACAACAAAAGAACGGACTTTGTATTACTTTTTGTTTGCTTCCTGGTACAATAAACTCCTCAAGGAGATACCAGAGTTCTTTAAATAGCTGACCAAGTTCTGCAAACACTGGACAGCACAGCACCCAATTTAAACAGCTTCACCATTTGAGTTTTGCAAGACAGATAGCAGAAATTGATTGTGCAGCAGAGGAGGGGTGGGTCGTTTTCCAAGTTATTCAACTCAAAGTCTGAACATACAAACTCCAAACGCCCTCCAACAATGTTAATTTATTAGGATCAAATTCCAAAAACATGTCATGCAGGAGCCATGAAGATAAATAAAGGTGTCATATATACTTGATCTCATATATATATACACTTAATCTCATATATATAGGCTCATATATACTTCTATACATTACACTTGCAGGAAGATAAATGCAGTAAAATAGTCTAGATGAGTTAAGTCCATCTTCGTTTTCTGTATCCAAAATGAATCACTTTTTTCATACAATGCAGACATACCCATATGTGTGTATGTATAGAGCCTTTTTTGCATGTAACACTAAACTATGGTTGAGTGTAATGTGCTAGGGGGCTTGGGGAATGGGATCTATTCAAATTCCTTTAAGAAGTGATCTGACCCACCAACCCAGAACTAAAATGTAGACCAGAACCCAAGTTATCCATCAGACTTTGCACTTCCCAAACGTTCTGATGCCCTTCTCACAAGAATGCATTTCAAAATGTGGTTTTATATACTTAAATGCCAATTTATGTAATATATGCAGATCAATGTAGAAATAGGACATAATGGAACGGACCAATGTACAAGCACACGTTAAATTGGCACAGCATTGACCAGAATGAGACTCGTTCCTGCTATGCACTGGAGCTGAGAAAAATGTCAGGAACATGCTCTTCCCACATTACTCTGCTCCTCTGTTGCAGATGTGAAGAGAAATTAAGAAGCTTTTGCTTCCACTTCTAAACTAATTAGAGGTTCCCCATTATATCCAAGCTAAGGGGAACTTGAAGTATGCTTTGTTTAAACAATCTAGGACTATGTCACAGTTTATGATCCTGGCTGATTTTTTAAAAAACCAATAGTTTAAACCAAGGGTGGGTGGCCCTTGGTCCATAGAATGTTGCTAGAGTACAATGCTGACCATTGTCCATGTTGTCTGGAGCTGAAATGACGGCGATCCCAACAACATCTGGAGGGACTCAGGTTCAGCACCTCTAGTTTAAACTAACCAGGGTTTACCAGCTGCACCAGAAGAGGGGAGGAAGGAGGTGTTTGAACCCTGCACTCATGCAGGTGACACCAAGACTGGTGTCATCTCTGACCATTGTTCATGTTGCCTCGAGCTGAAATGACGGCGATCTCAACAACATCTGGAGGGACTCAGGTTCAGCACCTCTAGTTTAAACGAACCAGGGTTTACCAGCTGCACCAGAAGAGGGGAGGAAGGAGGTGTTTGAACCCTGCACTCATGCAGGTGACACCAAGACTTGGAAGAGGAACCTGTGGCTCTCCATATGCTGTTGGACTCCAACTTCCAACTCCCACCAGTAGTCAGCATGGCCAATGGTCAGGGGTAGTGGGAGTTGCAGTCCACAGGGCACCGTTTTCCATTACAGCCAAACTGAGCTGTTATGTATGTGTATAAGTGTGCACGCCACCTAATTTGCAGATAAAAATGCAGTTCTTTATTTCTCCCTGCTTGAAAGGTGAGAACCAATTTCCATCCATCCCACCACTCCTCAGATCTCTCTCTTAATCTGAAATCATTTCCCACTTGACAGTTCGCCTTCATATGTCTGTAAAACCCGGCGTCTAAAGCGGGTAATCAGCTTCTCATACATAGCTAAGCAGACTGCAGGGTTATCAGTAAAACTGATATATAATCGGATAAGAACAGCAAACCTTTTGTAGCAACATGGTCCAGGAATAACTACATCTCTCCTCTACTGCCCCACCCACCCCTCTCCCCACAGCCAGCGCCGCTGGCTACAAACCAGACAGCTCACTTTATATTATGCACATAAGGTAGAATGTGCTAAATATCAGAGAATAGGACACTATCCATACTCCAACCAGCTTCAGTGGGAGTGAGTTGGGCCTCTCCCACTGAAGTCAATAAGGCTTAAAGGTGCTTAACTTGGGGCTGAATCATGACTGCAGTTTTAAATGTGTGTTCCTTGGGGCAGGGGCCCATCATCTGAGCGACCCTGTAAGCAGCATGCATACAGATCATGCTACAAATAACACTGTTGGACACAACAGTGTCAGAGACAGATCTGCTGGGTATCGAATGTAATATTATGGTGCTACTTAAATATGAGTGGAAGTTACTTGTGCAGGCTGCTGTTATTAATCACCATTTATATCTTGTTCTACCTACCAGGTGCTGAAAGCCAAATCTGTGGGGTTATCCCTTTTTTAAGCCCACAAAAGACTGCTGTGTGCTGGGGGTGGGGGTGGGCAACACTTGCCCTGACCCGGGCACCAGCAACCCACATTACGCCCCTACATCCATGTAGACAGTAATGTAGGGGGTTGGACGATGACACTTGGGGTCTTTTCCCACTGTAGATTCTATGATTCTAAGCCAGGTGGAACATTGGTCTGCTGTGCTGTGGGGCAGCTTCACGGGGTCCCTATATTGATAATGAGAGTATGCAGACGCTACTACAAGTCAAGGGAAGCTCCGTGAAGAATTAAGGCTATATAAAGCATTTAGCTGCCTAACACCAGGACAGGAGAGAGAAAAATTGCAGCAACAATGACACAATCCAGGTCTGGCCAGTATGAATGGAACAAGCTAATTTACACAGGAAGTAAGCACTTACCAGACCCTTCATCCCAACACACAAAAACCTTGGCCATATCTGGAAGCAATTACAGCCAGTTAACATGATCCGCCTGCCACTAAAATTAACTACAAACAGAAGGTTTTTTTGTTGTTTTTTTCACTCGGGTGATAGGCGATGCAGCAGCCCCCATGTTTGACTGATGGGAAATATTCAGTAATTACTCATTTTTAGAAGTCATTCCTTGAAACCAGCGAGGGGTGGGTGCAACGGTTGCTAATTATGAATGAAAAGGAGAATGTCGCTCATCTTGCTAGTTGCAAGGGAAGCAAAAGGCAGCTACTGCTCACAGCCCCGGGATAAGAAAATGAATCTGCTCCGCTCATGCAAAGAGAAAGGTGGTTACTCAGACTTCTTAGAAGTTTGGCGTCATTCTGACACTTGCAAGCTTCTCTGTGGGAACTCTGGGCAACCAGGGGAAAAACCTCTGTGCTAATATTTCCATGTTCCTCACTCATCCTCTCCAGACCTCGCAAACAAATTAGTGTTGCCTTTCACTCCGAAACAGATTTGTTTCCCAGTAAAAAGAAGAGGGGGGAGTCATCAACATTCAGTAAAGTTGAGCCAGCCTTGCAAAAAGAGGGTGGAAACAAAACACCGAAACCAGATAGCTGATAACGTGATTGCACCACTGTGCATATTTCAATCCATTCAAAGATAGCTCATTTCAATCTGCAGAATAGAACAAAGAACATGGTGAACCAGTTGCGTTGATCTGCCACATCAAGAGCATGAATGAATGAAATGCGTATGATGCTAGTCACTGGCTATGAAGCTATGATTTACGTTCCCGGTGGCCAGTTCATGCAACCAACCCACAAGGTGTTCAACTAACCACAGATTGGACTTGTTTCAATCTGGGCTCACGTGATTTGCACCCTCGATCTCAAGATAGTTTCATCAGAATATGGGGCACTGCAGAATGATGTTAACATGGCAAAAGGAGGAGACAATTTTTTATAATAATAAATAAATAAACTACATTTTTTTTTAATCAATGCCTTCATTTGATTTAACAGATGTAAGAAATTTAGATATCAGTGCTGCAATCATTTGCAAAACAAAAAGCCCCTCAGTCTTTAGTTCAGGCTGTGACAAACCACAACTTTGTGGATTTCAGAAGTTTGACACACATGAAGAAGATGGTGGGGCTGGAGGAAGCAGATCAGGGTAAAGGGATGAATACTCAACCCTCACCATTCTCTTAACAATGAAAGTCACCTCTATTATACACTCAGATGATCATCACTTTTAGGTTGAGCAAAAGGACAACCCCCCCCTTTTTTTTGCTGACACTCCCAAAATCGTGGAGGCGCTCTATCACCTGCAAGTCCCTGTTCCTGAATCCCTTGGCTGAAAGAAGCATCAATCAGCAGCAGATGACGACAAAAGGTGACAGTTTGGGGTGAGTACAATGGTCTTTGGGTAGTGTTACCTTTGGGGTGGCAGTCATGGCATTATGGAATTTCCCCCTGGCAATGCTTGCAGTTGCCTAAGCTGATTTGATTTTAGGAAGTTCAAGATCTCCATTTGGAGAACCCTTTAAATGGACAACTTATCGTTTGATGGAGTTCAGGACCAATCTTGCTAGATGGTACCTCATTGGGGTTTCCTTTTATAAGGACAGGGGCATGCAGGAAATCATAATGCTTAGAGACTGGATCTTAAGAAATGCAAAAAGAGATGGGAAGAGTGATACTATAAGGGAGATTTTTTTACAAAAAATCAGGGGATGAATCGCTTGCTAAATTAAGGTTCAAAATCCCCCCTTCTCAGGATCTGCTACAAAGGGCAAAGAGCACTGTCCAATGAAGTGGCCTGAGCACATATTTCTCTAGGGGTCTTCCCACCTCCAGCGCACATTCCACGCATGGAAACAGTTAAGTCCCCCACAGGATAAATCAAAAAGTTCAAGGCTCCTACCCTCCACAATGCGCTCCCTCTTTCCCCAGTGACAAGAACCAGAGAGGGCTGAACTGGCCGCCAAACTTCCTGAGGAGGGGTCTCCTCGGCGCTCGCAGGTTACACGATCGGGGTCAGAGCCGTGGACCTTAACGGCAGCCTTCATTTCCTGAATGGGGGGTGAGTTCTCTTGGCCATAAAGCTAATAAGAACTTCCTCGCATGGCAAGTGCTGCCTGACAGAGCTACTTGTCAGCCAGCCCATAGTGGGAGAGTGCTGGTTTCCATTAGCGGGTTACAATGCCAGGTGCCACTAATAAGGTCCATCAGCGAGAAACACGAGACTGCTAACCTAGCCTACAAACTCTGGAAGTAATCATTGTCAAGAGGGTTTTTCTTTTCCCTGGGAGGGGGCGAGTGGACAGCAGAAGAGATTCCAAAAATTCAGGTTGCAAGGGATTCGGGAGTACATTAGCCAATGCGTCATTAACACAACATTAAAATATGGGGGGAAAGGTTGCTCCATCACCCCTAGGTATGAACCAATCTGTCAATTTCAGTTTCTCTCAGTTATCTGATCTTAAATTCAGGTCTCCACATTTCCACATCAGCTTGCCCATTTTTTAAAAAAGTCCTCGTGAAAATAAAACAGCATTCTAGTAAAAAGAATTATCCTATTATATGTGGTTTTGCCTGATTTATACGTATTTTTTTTCAAATTGACTTTTCACAATATAATGCGTTTTCAATGGCGCACGCATTTTGAGGCACACTTCACTTTAATATATCCCTGTCTTTACACATTAGTTGGATGGATAACTGTACTGCAAAATTCAGAGACGTCGCAAATTTCAAAGGATGGCTTCGTTTTGATTCGGGGTTTTTTTTTTCTTTTCAAGAAACTAGTTAGGTTTGCTCCTAACTGCAAATTGGAATCAACTTTCTCCCTGCTGCCTAATAGCCAACACCAAAAGCAAAGGACATTGAGGAAAGGAAAGATTCTTCAAGGACACGGAACAGGGCTCCAAAATGCAGATGGTACACTGAAAACCGCATTTATGTAACAATGTGGCGAAAAAAAAAGACATGCAGAGGCAAGTTGGCCATTGAAGCAGCCATAAGCCTTGGCCATGTTGACCCAGCCAAAGTTGAGCACTTTGTTAAAATGTTTATTCCGCGGGGGAGTTGTGCACATGCTTAATTCTCTCCCACTAAATCAATGGGATTTAAAGAGTGCTTAACTCTGGCAGGATCATGCCCTTTGCTTCTTGGAATGTGAGTAACACCCTCATTAATATTGCTGTGTTTAAGTGTGTTTGAACTATACAGCCTCCCACCCCCCACTCAGCCCGCAATTAAAAGCTACAATCAATACCAACATTAGATTAAGCCTGAACTTTACTGAACCTTGAAGAAAACCTCTTATTAAAATGAACATTAAAAAAAAATACAATTGTAAACTCACGATGTGGTCAATTGGTCAAAATCATAAGCACAGTTTAAGAAAGAGCAAGAGACTGAGTGACGTTGGCTTTCTTATTGAAAAGGCAGCTTAGCCGACGTGATAAAGTTATACTAGTGCAAAGAGTTTTGTAAGACTTTGGGGGAGGTCAAAATTTGAAGCTCTTGATAAACGAGGCATATCAGGGCACCTTTGGGAGGAATAAATAAATAAATATCACAGGGCAAAAAAGTCAACCCAAAAATAAGCATTGGGGCGGCTATGAATATCTTACACTGTAAACTTAAAAAGAAAAGAAAAACTTTTGCCAGTCACTTATGAAACTTCTCTCACCAGTAAAATGTTGCTCGCACCCACATCTTCTCATAAAACCTTAGAAAATGCATCATACGTGTTTCAACAAATTCAGCTATTGTTGATAATTTACCCATGATTCAGTCATTCGATGAAGTTAGCGCAAAATGCCAAAGTTACTATGAGCCTTTGGCATATTAAGTCCAATTAAATCTTCCAGAATTTTCAATTAATTCTATATATTTCTGGACCAGTTTCTCAGCTGGCTTTCGTTAGAGAATTTTTAAACAACACTTGCCAGTAAAAGATGGAAATGAGGATGAAACAGAGTCATTCATGATCTTGGCCATTCTTCAGATCTGCAAGTGAGTAGCTGAAAAGAGTGTGTCATCAGACTGGTTTGGGGACACTTACTAATATTCTTTGATAAATGTCAATGTTTTCTGATAAATGACGATAAAATTTGGTCATAGCCAAAGCTCATTAGACACTTGTGATTTATCAGTGAATTTTCCGCCTTTTCCCACTGGTCTCTGAAAACCCTGAGAGTTATTATTATTCATCATTTATAAATCATGTAAAGCTACCCAGATGCTGTACTAAAACATTTCTAACATTTACCATAGCAATGTAGGTTAAAATGAATGTTAGAAATGCAATGAACTGCTAACTCTCTTGGAAGGAATTCCTTCAGGATCAATCTATTCCTGAGGAAGTTTAGGACACAAAAGACTATGGATACTTAATCAGTTATATACACTGTCTGGGTTGCAAAACTAAAAACTAAAAAACCAGTGATTACATATACGTGGGCATTTATCAGCCAAGCTATCAGAGGTTCAAAGTAAATTTAAAAGCATTCCCTTGTGTCCTGGCTTTGGCTTAATCACACTGCACAAAATTCTTCAAAAATTAGCAGCACAAAAATCTGACTGGATTTGTGGGAAGTAGAATTTGTGACCACTTCATGGCTTTCAGTCAAATGCAGCCATGATTAATTTCTGAAGGATCGTGCCCATCAGTTTAAAAAACACTGCATTTACTAGAAAGCTTCATCTAGATATTTACCATCCAGTCCTAACCAACATGTATCTTTTTTTTTCTGAGAAAACCAACAAGACTATGTTAAGAGCATCATAAATAAATAATCTAGACAGCTACAGTTGTTGCTTCAATTACATCTAAAAGAGCACAGAACAGAAAGCTTTTTTAAAACAAAAAAAAATGGCTTATTTAGACTGACACATTCTATGCCTTCTTATTCATAGTTTTCAGTTTAAAAAAATGGCAACATTGGTAAAATTAAGTAAATACTAATTTAACACTGAGATTAGCTGCAGTGGATATATATATTATCGATCAGGTCTGGCAACTCCCGGCTGCTTCAGAATTAGAAATTCCCTAGCTGCAACCTTTGCCAAGTTGCCAAACCTTGGCACTGTAGCAAACATAGATAAAAGCTTGTCCCCAGCACTCAAATAAAAGGAAAGATGCTCTTTAACAACAAAGAGAGAAAAAGATTGTGCTTAACGTACCGAGACAGGTTGCATGTCCCACCTCAACTCCAAAAGTAGAAGAGGGTGATTCATTATTTCCACCAACAAAGTGTCTCTGGCATTTCTCCAGTGCCCCTACCATTCGTCTCTGCTTAACCAAAACTACACCGAGAGATAAGCCATTGGGTGTTTCCATTTTACAGGTGGGAAAGCAGAGGTTGAGATGCAGGGACTGGCCCAAATACACCCCAGGGCTTGGTATCCTCCAGATGTTCTGAACTACAAACCTTTGCTGGGGGGCATAGAGTTGGCTATCCCTGCCCCAGAGTGCATTCAAATGAGCCACCCAGAGTGGCTGGGGAAACCCAGACAGATGGGCGGGGTATAAATAATAAAATTTATTATTATTATTATTATTATTATTATTATTATTATTATTATTATGAACCATGTGGTATATTGGCCTCATTTCTCTGTCTCCTCACCTCACAAACACGCTCGACAAAAGGACTGGTTTTCTTTGGATGTTTCCTTATAAAAGGGTGAATGCAAACCCCTGTCTTTGAAGCAAGCTACAGAAATATAAAAGAAACACACACACTCAAAGGTCTTGTGCATTTGTGTTCCTTGTAGATTGCAGAGATGAGGGTCACTCCTAAATTCTGCGCAGTCCCTGGCACATCAAGCGTTAATGGTATGGCTCCATCTGCATTGAGTCCAATGGGGCATATAGTCCCAGGAAGGAGAGAGTAGGTTTGCAGCCTAATAGAAGCAGTTGTGTGGCTCACTGTTCCCAACACTCTTTGCCTAGGGACCCTCCAGCAAGGGAACTGCTGGAACTGCCATCCAATGCTGTCAGATAAGAACTCCTTCTCCCTAAAAGCAGATGAATAGGCAAGTCTGATTCTATGGCCTCCAATGGAAAGGGGGCAGAGAGGGCTGAATGCTCCCTGCACTAGCAGCTATGGGGGGAAACGAGGACAGAACCCTTTCCCTCAACATGCTAGATTTCCGCATGCAGAGAATGTTAAAGTTTTGGAAGAGCATTCCCTTCTGTGAGAACCTCACCTGCAAAGCCCAGAATCTGCTTCGCCTCCTTATTTGCTCTTTATGAGAGTTGGTCTAACACTGACAACCAACCGTTACTGGAGCATTCAACACGGGATTCTGGTTTGGGGCCAAGAAAAGGAACTGACCAACTGCTGCAATAATGCATCTGTATTTATTTATTTTAAGGGAGTTGGCCGGTCCAACCAGAATCCTAATGACACAAAAATTGTTACATCATCTCAGGTCATCTGGGATCATCTCAGATAGGACATGCAGGGTGCTCAGGCCCCTTCATCAATTCTGTGTGGGGTGCTGAGTGGTAGACTTCTTAAACTGATCTTCAAATGTGCAAAGATGAATTGCCCATCCACTGGCGAGAAGCGATCTCACATTAGCCATACACTACACCTACATTGGCCACGGCTGACAATTTTTTTTAAAGACCCCGAAACAGAACTTGCGCACCCGGAGTTGCCCAAACGGACAGAGAAAAAGCACATCCTGTCAGAGCCTCATGTGTACATTTGGACTACAGTAATTTAACTTGTTGGTTCATTAAAACACTTCAGAGCATCTCCGGGATTCTTGCTCTGAATCCTATTAGCGGACTGCCTTGTAATATGTTTGTTTGCAGAGTATTAGATACACAAGAAATATGCCGAACTCTATATGCTGCACTCAAGCCAAATGTTTGCACAGGGACTAAACCAAGGCATTCTCAGGCACCAGTTTCAGCTTTCTGCCACTACAGGCAAAACCAGGAAGGAAAAGCAGTGCTGTGAGACCCAGAGACCAATTTGCCTGGCAGGCTTCTACCCAGAGCCTAGGAAAAAGATGCCACAAGGAGCCGATTCCCAAAGCAGCCATCAGCCACGAAAGGGAAGAGGTTTCTCCCCAAATAATAGAGGTTTTCTAAGATTCATTCCCCAAAGGTATAACCAGACACGCAAGGAACACAAAAGATCAGTTATGTTCAAGAACCAAAAACATGTATTCAGGAAAACTGGTGCAGCTGGATTAAGTCATTGCAAAACTGAAATGGGGAATATTTTTAACCCAACATTTTAAAAAGGAACTGCCCTACTGTCAAACTTGGTTCACACACTGATAATGGCATTTTATTCATTTTTTAAATTAGGTTAGTCTCTCAGCTTGAGCAACATAGTTTTTAGAACAAACCCAAATCAAATGTTTGAGTTACTTGGCAAAGATCATAATTGGTTTCCATGTATTAACACCCCCTCTAAATAAATAGATTGCTGATCTTCTTAATAGGTTACATTGCTTTTGTGAATTAATCTGTTAAAATAAGCTGTGAAAGTTTACAGCCCAAACTGATAGCATCCATTTTAAACTCCCCGTTTTCAGAGGAAGTGTCTTTTTCCCTTCCAAAAAGAGAGATTTAATCCAGAAACCAACCCTGAGGTTGTAGTAAACAGAGTGTAAATTTCTGTTTGTTTTTATTTATTTTTAAAAATGTATACTTGGCTTCCTCAGAAGTGATTTTCAAAGCATCTTACAATAACCAAACATTTTTTTTAAAAAAGTCACATATCAATTACAAAATGGCTCAATGCCCAAAATAATTATCGTTCAAACATCGCAAATGCACCGTGAGGTCAGAAATAAAGCTTGCAAAGAGATAGTGGGGGGGAAGGAATTTTTGGGAGGAGGGGGAATAACAGGAACCAAATCAAGAGCTGCTCCAAACTTTAATTCATGAAAAAGGGATGAGATGGAAGCAACAAGACAACTGATGTTGGCATAGCTAACTATGTAGATTGGAACAGAGCCATAGCGGGTAGTAACTGAGAGCGCATGTCTAAGCTGGTGTATGTCCCTTTGAGTTTGATGGTACTTACTCCCAGGTAAGTGGGCACAGGGTTTCAATCAGAAGGAGTCATGTCCTTCCAAGCAAATGGGCAGGAGTTCATTTATTTCCCCAGGAACCCTGACATATACATCACAACCCACCCTCAAATAGAGCTGGGTGATATATTGTCCGAAACCAGTTTGAAGTCCATATCATGATATCAGTTTCATAAATGTTGACCTGGCAATATATCGCAAATCATTATATGTGCATGTGTGTGTTATGCAAAAATCACAATGTGGGAAAACTGTGAAGCCAGCCAATGCCTCTACATAACTCCAGCTTTATTTCAGTCATTGTGATCAGTATATTGCGATGTTTAGCTGGTGATATGATGCTGAAAACCAGATATCGCCCAGCCCTACAGTGTTCGCCTCTACGCAGTTCCATCCTTATTTCAGACATTGTGATATATCAGTATATTGTGATTTTTAGCTGGTAATACCATATTTTTCGTCCCATAGGACGCACCTAGTTTTTTTGGGGGGGGAATAAAGGAAAAAAATGTTTCCCTTTATTTCCCCCCAAAAAACAGGTCGGGGAACAGCGGTATGGCAGCGCTCCACCTCCCCGCTGTCCCCTGAGCTTGTGGGGCTGGTGCTGGGGAGAAGCGCACTTCTCCCCAGCGCCAGCCTCCAAACCAGGTCGAGGAACAGCGGGATGGCGGAGCTGCGCCTCCCCGCTGTCCCCCGAGCTTGTGGGGCTGGCCGATGTCTGCGAGGGGCGCTCTGCTTCAGGGCGCCCTTCGCGCCGGGCGGCAGGCTGCTATTCGCAGCATGGGGAGCCCTGCAGGAACTCCCGCAGGGCTCCCCACGCTGCAGATGTCTGCCCGGCGCGAGGGGCGCTCTGCTTCAGGGCGCTCCATGCGCCGGGCGGCAGGCTGCTATCTGCAGCCTAGGGAGCCCTGCGGGAACTCCCGCAGGCTCCCCAGGCTTGCTGATAGCGTCCTGAAGCCTGGAGAGCGAGAGGGGTCAGTGCGCACCGACCCCTCTCGCTCTCCAAGCTTCAGCGAAAGCCTGTATTCACCCCATAGGACGTACACAGATTTCCCCTTCATTTTTGGAGGGGGAAAAGTGCATCCTATAGGGCGAAAAATATGGTATATCACAATATTGAAAAGCAGGTGTCACCTAGCCCTACACTCAAAGCATCAGCCCCTCCACCACTTTAGCTATTAAAATGTTTCTAAAATGGATAAAATGTCAGAAAGTGCCAACCAGCCTGGATAGAAGCAGTTCCTCTTTCTGCTGTATCTCAAAGCCACTAGTGCAACTCTGGCTATATAATATAGTGAGGAGGACGCTGGACTTCCTACAGGCCTCCCATCCCTCTCTCTTCTCCTGGCGCCCACTTGGCCATCATCTCGAATCTCTCCTCCCCATTTATTCTACTCCTGGTAGCATGAGGTTAATGTGAAACTCTACATCATGCTTCTAACTTTAAGAAAAACAAAAAAAATAGCAGGCCTATTGAAAGGAAACTCAGCTCTACTGGCTGCAGTCAAGGAAGTGAGGAACAAGGTCGCATAAAGAAGACTGTGAAAACAGATTCTGGAGGCAAGGTTTGACTGCTGAGCTCAAGAGGGAAACCAAAAGGACGTACCTGTGTTGCTCTACTGTCTCGTTGTCCGGAAGCTCTGCCCCACAGACGCTGCACTGTTCGCCAATGGCTCGGTTCTCAGTTTTTATACCCACAGCCAGTTCCCCGAGCTTGCTGAACAGCTCTCTCTGGATGAAGCCTTGTGGGAGGAGCCCCCCGTAGGCGCTGAAGTCCATAGACACCGCGAGAGCCGGCTGAACGTGCAGAGCGGGTGCCATGGAGGACGGGATGCTCAGCATGGAGTCGCCTTTGTGATTGGGTAGCACGGGGTAGATGCCCATCGTCTTGTCGCCGTGGGAAACCATGAGATCTGGCCCAGCCGGCGGGCCTTGGACCACCTCCGAGGACTGGTCAGCATTCTCGTCACGGGGGTAGTGAAGTTCGCGGGCACTTGTGATGACGCTGCTGCGCGTGGGGGTGCCGGGCCCTTGCTTGCTCTTGTCATCGCCTTTGTCCCCCACGGAAGCGCTCAAGTCGGCCGTCCGTGGGCTCTCGTGGCTGGAGGCCTCCTCCACCTGCATCGCTTCCGTCTTCACCTCGGACAGGTTTGGGTGGCGGCCGCCGGCAGAGTGCAAGTCTTCGGGGCCGCTGTGCTGCAGCGCCCCTTGCAGCAAGGACTGGCCGATGGACATGAGGCTGTCGACGGCGGCCTTGGTGGGGCTCATGGCCGAGAGTCCGAAGGAGGTGGAGACCGAGGGGCTTTGCTCCACCATCAGGCTCTGGCTGGCCAGGCTGGAGTAGCCACTCTCTTCACTGGAATGCTTGGAGATGAGTATGTTTTTAATGTACTTTGACTTCCGGTCTTCTTCCTCTTCGGTGCTGCCGTCAGCCATGTTGGCCTCGGCGTCGTTGTCTTCCGATGCTTGAATGGTCTCCAGGATCTTCAAGCACTGCTCCTCCAGGTACTCAATCTCCAGGATCTCAGCAGCGTAAAGAAGGTCATCCAGGTCTTCGACTTTAGCCTGCAAGGTTGCCGTGTAGGCGTACTCCAGGATCTGCTGGAATGTCTTTGGCGAGAGGAAGTCCAAGGTGTAGTGCTGACTGTTGCGGTGGAAGAGGATCTCGAACATTTTGCTGGTGCAAGCCAGCACTGTCCGGTGGGCGTGGAACTCTTGGCTGTCCACCAAGATCACCACATCGCACAAGGTCCCAGCCAAGCGCATCTGGTTGGCTTTCTGCAGGAGGCCGGTGGCGTGGCTGGGGTTCTGGAGCTGTATCATACCCATCTTAGTCAAATCCATAACACTCCCGGGGTCTAGGCATCAGGGAGTCTTTCCACTGCAGGATCCGGAGCTGTCATAAAGGAAGGGAAATGGAGGGAGGGAGAGAAGAGAGAGAGAAATTGAGAAAAGGCGGTGGGAATGTGGCACACAGTGTGATGAGATCGAACGGAGAACCCCAAGAAGTCAAGTAGAGAACTCATCCCCTGCCAAAAAGAAGAAGAAAACAACTAGACACCAAAGGTGAAAGGGGGCCTGTGTCTCTGCATCCTATGGGTGAATTGGAGAGAGGAAGGAAAGGGTGGGATTGTGGGTGGGGAAACACTCCTATTTGCTCTGCTTTGCTTTCCCCTCCATCCAACAAGCCACTTTTGGACAGAGACAACTGAAGGTTTGGTGTGGGTGGAAAGCAAAGTTAACCCTGGGCACACAGCTAAATCGGTAGAGGGACGGTGAGGGGAGGCACAATAACTGCAGAGCAAACAAACCCATGATTTCTACCCCAGTAGCCTTTCCCAAAGAATTCCCCAGCCCACAACTTGAAAAGATAGAGGGTGGGGGAGGACATCCTCCCTTCCTTTCTCCTCCTTGCCTTCAGCTGTGGCCCTGGGCAGAATCACCTCTTCCACAACCCCACAGAGCCTTTTCCAGGACAAAAGTGCAGCCAGGGGGAATGGCTGGGATCCTGGCCAGCAGCTTTTCTCTCCTTTGTTCCTGGGAGGAGTGGGGGGAGTTCCATGGGGCCGAGAGGAGTGAGAGCGCATACGGAGGTTACTCAAGCCAGCGCTGGGGAGCCTAAATTTTACTATCCATATGAGACTCTCCCCCCACACACACACACTTCCTCAAACCCAAGCCCACTCTCCTCCAAAGGAGACCAAGATGATACCCAGCCAGCCAACAGACAAATAGTCCATTCTGAATAGCATCTTCTTTAGACTACATTATTAGAGCGAATATACAAACTGCCTAACATCCCTTTCTCCTGCCCGGGCTCTCACATATACACAAACACATCAGCTTCTAAGCGTACACACACAACAAGCACACACTGCAAAAGCAGATTTGGCATTAAAAGGTTAACCCCAACTACTTGGAGGTGGGTAGAGATAGGGTTGCAATGACTAAAAAGGGTTTTGCCCCCGCCCGCCCCCTGCACGCTTATAGGCAACGACACCCCTTTGCCACAACTTTCTAGAATCAATGCAGCAGTAGCTGCAGTTGATATAACAACACGCAACACTTTCCCCTGTTGGAAGGCTCTGAGGGTCCCGGTTTCTAGGGCTGCCTCCCTTGACTCCCACCATAAGTCTCTGGGAGAGTGGGGTGTTGACTTCTCCCCACCCACAAACACCCACAGGTAGCTCTTTAGCTTTTAATGCCCCGAACCACGAAGCAATGGGCTCCTAACTCTCACCCGGTTCCAGCATCCTCAGAGCCTCCGTACGGCAGAGTGCAGAACTAAGAAAAGGGGGTGTCACCCTAGAATAATTCAACCCCAGGAAACAGGAGCTGGGGGAAACTCGGGACTCGGTCCCCAGGTCCCGGTCAGGTCTCACTCGCTTCCCACCGACCAGGCTCGATACCCGAACCCTAGTACTTTTTCCCATCCGCACCAGCGCTAGAATGGATCGCTCCTCATCTGAGCTTCTAAGCAGAGCTTTCGGTTCACAATTGATCCAGGGTGAAGATTGGGGAGTAATCTTATTTGTTTATTTTTTGTGTGTGGGGTGCGCGTATTTTTATGACTTTGCGGGAGAGGGCTCTTTGTGGCGCAAGTCTGAACTGTGCCATCAAGGGAGAAGCGAGCAGGGCGCGTTTACTGGCAAGGATATATTCATGAGGTCCAGAAGCCGCGATTTAACCCAGCAGGGGAAAGAAAGCAAGGCGAAATCCCCTCGTATTTTGCAACTAAAGCAGGAGGAGGGGAAAGAAAACACCCTATCTATATATATTTAATATGAGTAAGGGGGAAAACGCTTTTTTAAAAAGACGTCTTCTTTGCACTTCTCTTCAACACCCGCCCCCCCCCAAAGCAACCTAATTCATAGTACAGTTAAGCCGGGAGAGTGTACATTTATTTTTCAGAACTGAGATCGAGGAGATATATACTGCCCACCAAGCAAGCACTTGAATTGGGCTTGGAGGGGGGTGAATCCGCGTGTGTCCATCAAATTGGAAGCCAAAACTCCTTTGGGGCTGGAAGCAAAAGAAGTCCGAAAATCCGAGGTCTGTGTTGTTTTAGCCTCGTTGTTCGCTGGCGCCCTTTGCGCCGGTTGCGGCGCGCAGGCGGAGGCCTTCAATCCCCACACCACGCACACATTTTAAAACAAGGTGCAATTCTGATGTTGGGGTAACTGACCTGTTCGTCTGTGCCCCTTCTCCAAATAATTCGCTTTGAGCAACCTCCAACTATTTTGACCAACAGTTGCTTCCGATGGCCCTGCAAACGCATATGACCGCCCCCAAAATACGTGTCCTCGAGCAGAGCCCTGTTCCGCCAGGCACGAGGATGAGGAACCCAGGGCTCGCACACCCCGGCCGCCGCACGCCCTCGGCAGCCTCCGCGCACAACCAACACGCGCAACTGCCGGCGCTCACCGCGCACCCCGACCTTTGCACCATCCCCAAAGATAGCAAGGTTGGAGCAAAGTGCAACCGCCCCGCTTCCCCCCGAAGAAGAGCAAGTTGGTATCCCCCACTCGAACAGGAAACCCCAAATATTCTACTCTCTTGCACGGGATGCTGTTCCCTTTGCAACTGCGTAGGAGCGCACAGTCCACAATCTCCTTGTGCTTTCTAACATCAAATGATTATTTTATTGACATAAGGGATTTCCTTGCCTTTTTAATCCTTTTTTCCTTCCTTCTCGGCCTTTAAAAAAATATATATATTTTAAAACTATTGTCCCCGGGCGCGCAAATGCTGCTTCTTCGCGTGCCGTAGTCCAGCCAGGCTCACACGCTCCACGACTTCGGCCACTGTCCTGCGCTCGCACGCCACTCCGCTCCCCAAGAAAAAGAATAAATGCCCCGAAAAACTTGCGGCGCGCTCCCCAGGCGCCCTGCAAAGTGTCCCGAACTGACAACCCTCCCCCCTATGTTCCCCTCTCCAAAGAATGGGAGGGAAGGAGGAAGAAGAAGAAAAACGCCATCAACCACCACAACAAAAAAGACCCTTCCTTGGGGCACTTTTTCTCTCCCCCACCCCAAGTTTTGCGCAGGAGCCCTCGGGGGCCGTCGCTTGCCCCGTGCGTAATTGCGCACGCCAGCCCAAGGAGCAAGTTTTTGGCTCGGTCCCGCTCTCGGAGACTTACCGGGCTCTGCACCGCGGAACTCTTGCGGGCTGCTAAAGAAGCAGCGGCGGCGGAGGCAGGAGGAGGAGGCGGCAGTGGCGGAGGAGCGGCGGCGGCCGGAGGAACAGCATCGCCGGCGCGTCAGGCGAGTTCGCAGCGCCCGCTCTCAGGCTCTCTAGCTGCGCTCGGCGGCGCGGCTAGCAAATCACCAGCGGCTGCCTGACGTTGCCACGGCTGGCGAGGCGCGTCGGGGCCGCCCCCTGCTCTCCTCCCCTGCGAAGCCCCAGCCAGGCACCATCTTGACTGCTGGCACCGACGGCTCCTGCCCACAAGCGGCCGCGCGCGGCGCAGCGCCCGGACCCGGCCTAGCCACGGCCAGCCAGCGCACGGAGCCGGACGCCGGGGCAGCACAACCAAGTCGGGGATGGCCTGACCCCTAGCTGCCAAAGACGCCTCTGCTGCTCTGGTTGCAGCTGGGCTATTGGCTACGCGCGGGGCCAAGAGTCCGGCGCTCAGGAGTTGCGCCCGCGCCACGGGAGAAAATTCAACAGGGAGCGAGGGAGGGGAGGGGACCCCTGTTGAATTTCGACCTGCTCGACGGCTCTTGGAGGCGCGGAAGGGGAGGGGCTGCTGCTGCCAAGGAGGGCAACGGGGCTTGCTTACACCTCGAGGGGCTGCCTAAGCGTTAGTCTGCCTGCACCATACGCGGTTCTCGCGTGCAAAAGAACCCCTTGACTGACGACGGCGCGGTGGACTGCCGGGACGTAGTGGAAGAAGCAGCCCCGATCTACGGTTGGACAGGGCTGCCTTGGGAATGGAGAGGCGCCGATGCTTCAGCAGTGGAATTGGATGTCTGGCCTGCATTCTGATGGAAATATTCCCTAAAGCGAGGGTGCACGGCAGGGCGCTCCGCACGTGCCCAGATGCACTCTTTTTTAGCCCACTTACCAGTTCCTCCCCGAGGATTTCTTTTCAGTCCCTTGAGTCAAATGAATCTTGATGTTACAGATACCACCCAATCGCTCGTGCGCTTAACCCACTTTCTGTCACCAAACACACACACACACACACACACAGAGAGAGAGAGAGAGAGAGAGAGAGAGAGAGAGAGAGAGAGAGAGAGAGCCTGCAACTCAGGACCCAGACAAGGTTCGCCACCAACCGACGCACACGCTTCCTGATGCGCTCCTAGGGACTCCGGATTGGGATTCGACCCGTGGAAACGCCGTGCGCATGGGGACTGCAGAGAAGCGGTCCACATGATGCGGGAGAGGGCTAGTAGGATTAAAATGAGCCCCTCCCCCCCAACATTGCCCAGCTCCCTTTGATCCAGTCCATCTGTGACCAGATGTTTTCGGGGCAGTAACTAAAGGAACAGGACCGTTTCAAGCACAATATTACACAGCGCGGACCTGTTGTAACTCGCCGCACCTTCTTCTGGGTGGGTTGGTGGGTGGAATTCCGGATTGACAACCCGATGCGCTCAGAGGGGCAGCCCCAGAAAGTTGCGCTGGGTTTACTGGAAAGCCCGATCCGGAAAATACGCGCGGGACAAGCGCGCGCGCGCCATAGGGGCTCCCGAGGGCTACTGCTGCTGCTGCTGCTGGACAGCGCTCTCCCTCTGCCCGGATCAAATATGGAGGCGGCGGCAGCAGACGCCTACGGGAGGGGCGGAGGGGGATGGATCAAAGCCCCCCTCCTTTCTCTCTCCACTCCGCCTCCCTGCTGCTACCTGCTGCTGCTCAAACTCGCGAGCCCCAGCTGGACGCCCCCGTCCGCACCGCAACACACACGCCCCAGGTTAAAACAAGAAAACGCGTGCGCTTCGCCACCGCGCATCCAAAATTAAGACAAAGACTCTCCGTCCCCGCACCCATCCAGTGTTCTGCCGTCTGCGAGACATGCAAGGGATTCTTCGCTCCTCGCCCTCCTCCTTTGCCAGTCCTCGTCGTCTCCCCGCTACACACGGACTACAGTGGTACCTCAGGTTAAGTACTTAATTCGTCCCGGAGGTCCGTTCTTAACCTGAAACTGTTCTTAACCTGAAGCACCACTTTAGCTACTGGGGCCTCCCGCTGCCGCCGTGCCGCTGCTGCACAATTTCTGTTCTCATCCTGAAGCAAAGTTCTTAACCCGAGGTACTATTTCTGGGTTAGCGGATTCTGTAACCTGAAGCGTATGTAAGCTGAAGCGTATGTAACCCGAGGTACCACTGTAGTTCGCACGCCCAGGTAGATCCACGCAGCGGTTAAAACCAGATGGGCGGGATATAAATCACCCCCACCATCATTAAAAATTCTTAAAGGAAACGAGGGGTGGGGGAAGACAACGGTGGGAAGAGTGGCTGGGATGGTGACTTCACAAGTCAAAATGTCCTGAAACTCGAGAGGGTGTTTCATGCGTTGCAAAATGTTGGGGGGGGGTAGGGGATTTCTTTCTTTCAGTCCGGGTTATACGAAGCTGCCATATTACTGAGCCAGGCCATATTACTGAGCCAGGCCATATTACTGAGTGGCAGCAGCTGTCCAGGATTTCAGGCCCCGGGGGAAAATGAGTAGCTGCAGAAGTGAGAGGGTTAAATAATTCACACACAGTCCATCCTCTTAGAATCAGTAATTCCAAATGGAGTGGGAGGGGGGGTCCAACATATCTTTGTGCTTTCGGAGGACTGGTAACAGGTTGCAAATATACACAGCTGCTGATGCCACTGAAGCTGCTCTCCTGCTATGCATGCTTACTTGGGGGTTTGCTGAGTAAACATGCACAGGAGTGCCCTGGAAATGTCCCTGTAACCCCAACATACCCCCTAAAATGGGAGGCTCACTCACTGTGAGTATCTCTGCATGCTCTGTCCTGGCCAGAGACTCATACAGAGAAGCAGCAGGTAGACTCCCTCTGGGTTCTGCTCTTCCTCACTCCTACACGCTGTAAAAGCAGGAGTAAAGAGCACAGGGGAACCTCTACTTTCAATTTACAGTGCCGCTGATGTCCCCCACTTCTTAGAAGTCTGAAAAATGCAATTGAGAATGGAGGGCCAACGGCTTAGTCCCCATCACAGACTGAGCAAGCGAGAAATGGAAAAAGAACAATTTTCAAGTTCCTTCCAAGAAAGCTGCTCCTCCAGTTTGCTTCTTTCTCTTGGCTGTTGTAAGAGCAATTTTGCCAAAACAGGGAAAATGCACACTTAACTCTCTACATCTTAAGCTTCAGTTAATCAATTGGTTAGACAGAGGGAAGGTGGAGAGGGGTATCAGTGTGGGCATACTGATTGGAAGCTTGGAAGTGGGCCAGCCCTGACACCTGACTTTTGAATGCTAATATGACAGTTTTCAAAAATGTTTGGGATGCAAGAATCCTCTTCAACAGCATGAAAGTAACCGACACTCGAACTTGTGGACACGAAGCTGAATGTAGGAAGATTCAGGACAGATTCAAAAAAAAGTACTTCTTCATACAGCCTGTAGCAGCTGAACTAAAGAACTCACTCCCACTGGAAGCAGCAATGGTCAACTTGGATGGCTTTGAGAAAGGGTTGGACAAATTCATGGGGGAAAAGGCTACTGATGGCTTCTAGGCATGACGCAGGCTGGGCCCTGCTCCCACTGCCAGAGGCAGTAATGTTCCTGAGAAAGAATTGGCGGGAAGAGTGCTCTTGCGCTCAGAACCTGCTTGCCACTTATCCCCTTGCATCTGGGTGTGAGAACTGGTCCACTGGCCTGATCCAGAAGCTCTTCTTATAAAGATGGGAACAGGGAGGAACTCGGGGTAATGTCGGGGGGTGCGGTTCACAGTCATTGCACAGCCCCATGTCCTGTTTGCTGTTAAAATGGAAAATTAGCAAAGTTAGGTAAGTTTAGACAGGAGTATTCAAGTGCCTTGTTTGCATATAGAATACAGTCTGTGTTTTAATATACAGTGGTACCTCGGGTTAAGAACTTAATTCATTCTGGAGGCCCATTCTTAACCTGAAACTGTTCTTAACATGAGGTACCACTTTACCTAACGGGGCCTCCCTCTGTTGCCACACCACCGCGGCACAATTTCTGTTCTCATCCTGAAGCAAAGTTCTTAACCCGAGGTACTATTTCTGGGTTAGCGGAGTCTGTAACCTGAAGCGTCTGTAACCCGAGGTACCACTGTAATAGAATCGTAGAACTGTAGAGTTGAAAGGGACCCTGAGGATCATCTGGTCCAAACCCCGCTGCAAGGCAGGATTATGCAGCTGTTCCATTTGGGGATCAAACCTGCAACCTTGGAACGATCAGCCCCAAGCTCTAACCAACTGAGCTATCCAGGCCAAGTATGAACCATTTGTCTTATGCCGCCGCCCTGTAGATGATATTATATATTAGGTCACTTACTTCAGAATGTGGCAATTCATCCCTACTACAGTGTTCGAAATGCCCATTGTTCTAGGTGCAGTTTGTGACGGGGAATTTCATTAGTGCAAGCATATTCTGAGCTCCGGGCACAGTACTGTGCCCTAAGATTTCAGATTAAAACTGCAGAGTGGAAGGAAAGGAAGACCTTTTCCTGCCTCCCCACTTCCAGCTACTTTCTGAAGACTGGAGAAGAGACCCTCTTAAAAATATTATGGGCAGGGGAAGGACTTGTATTCTTGTTACAAAAAAGTTGCGCCTAGACATTCTGTTGTTGCGCCCATAAACTCTGTATAGTTAAAGCTATGGTTTTTCCAGTAGTGATGTATGAAGTGAGAGCTGGACCATAAAAAAGGCTGATCACAGAAGAATTGATGCTTTTGAATTATGGTGCTGGAGGAGACTCTTGAGAGTCCCATGGACTGCAAGAAGATCAAACCTATCCATTCTGAAGGAAATCAGCCCTGAGTGCTCACTGGAAGGACAGATCCTGAAGCTGAGGCTCCAATACTTTGGCCACCTCATGAGAAGAGAAGACCCCCTGGAAAAGACCCTGATGTTGGGAAAGATTGAGGGCACAAGGAGAAGGGGACGACAGAGGACAAGATGGTTGGACAGTGTTCTTGAAGCTACCAGCATGAGTTTGACCAAACTGCGGGAGGCAGTGGAAGACAGGAGTGCCTGGCGTGCTCTGGTCCATGGGGTCACGAAGAGTCGGACACGACTAAACAACAACAACAAGGTACCATTTAGCTCCTCGCTGCCATATCACAGTTTCTAACACAGCTCTTGTCCATCGGCCTGCTGCTGAGTGGGGCTGTGGCCTTCTTCCCTGAAGTCTTGCCCTGAGGAGCTCAAAAGGAGGCCATCGTCTAGAGGCAGAGACCTGTTATGCATGAAGAAGGTTCCAGGTTCAGGCCCAGATAGCATCTTCAGGGAGGGCTGGGGTGAGATCTGCCTGAAACCCTGCAGAGGAGCTGCAAGTCAGTGTAGACAATGCTGAACTAGATGCACCAACCATCTGGTTTGATTTAAGGAAGCTTCCTTGACTCTCTTTGGCCCATGGAATATCAGGCTCAGGGCCTTGAAGTGTTTCTGCTTTAAGCTTCCTTGGTTCCTATGACCAATCCTAGTAAGAGGCAGGGTGGAGAAAGGCCCTCGGGGTTGGCTGGAGGAAGCTCTGATTAGACAGGAATTGGAGCTGCTTGCGCATACACAAACAAACCCCCCTCTTGTGATAAGGTTTTATTATTTATTTCTAAAGTCCCAGCTCAGCAAACAAGCAGGACTTATATAGGGCATTTTCTGGTGTCACAGAATGACCATGAAAGGCTGAGAGCAAAGATTTACTGCTGGCCTTTATAGAGAGGACAAGGGTGGGAAATTGCAAGATTACGATGAAATGGGCGGCGGCGGCAGGGCAGGGGGGAGAGAAAGGGGAAAACAGTGTCTGGTGGGTGAACAAATCTGCTCCTCAGAATAGAGAGAGGCTGCGATGGAGGCTGTGATGAGCAGATTTGGAATACAGAAAGTCAGACCATTTGTCCATTTAGCTCAGTACTCCCTACACTGGCTGGCAGCACCTCTCCAGGGCTTCAGGTGGGGGTGTTCCCCAGCTTCAGGCTGAATTGCATTCCAGCTTGGAATCCCCTTCTAGAGTACATCTGGTGGCTGGTTATTTTCAGCACCTATGACTTGTACCCCTGGCTTATGCCCCCTGAGTTTACATTTTGATAATATTTACACCATTCATTCAACCAAACTAACAAATCCCACAAGTACAGATGAATCAAAGTGGGGAGAGAAGGGATGGACACCCTGCCTTGGGTCTACTCTTTGAATTGTGCACAGAGCATGCTAGGAAAAAAAGGTTTCCAAATTAGAGTAAGAGCTCTCTCTCTTCATAAGAAATCACTCACTTCCACTCCCCCCCTTACATGGTACAAATAGGATGTGAACTGATATTACAGCCAGTTAAGATAGGAAAATAAGAAACACATTTAAGAATGGAGATGCCCCGAGGCTCGTCACCAGGGTGAATGTAATCTGCAGAAGGAAAGTGTGTTTATAATTATAATGGGGTTTAATGTATGCTGGGGACAGATGAGGTTGGCACTCATTTTGCATGGACGGCCTGATATCAAAACCCTCACAAAAGGTGGAGGCACGGAGGTTATTAGATCCATATCGAAATGCTGAGCTGCACATTCTGCAGATAAGGAATTGAGACAGGGGCTAGCCACACAGAACATATGTGCACCTGTGTTGTGGCCTGGGCTAAATTCAAAATATTGGTGAACCTTATTAGATCTGGGTACCTGAGGTTTTGAAGTATATTCTTCCCTGGGTTTTAAGCTCTGGAGATGGTGAGAACCAGTGCTATTTTTCTAGCAAAAGAGATGCTGGAATTCACCATGAAGACCTCCCTTGTTGTCTAATCATGGCAATGGTGCACACCTGAGAGGTGCCGGAACTGAGTTCTGGTGAGTTCTTGCTGGAAAAAAAGCCCTGATGTAAGTGCCAACGTCATCAGAGGTGATTTTTATTTTATTTTTAAGGAATAGAAGAGGTCCTCTTATGGTTCAGTAACTGATTAAAGAAGCAGCAGCAAAGAACAGATCAGAAACCAACTGACAGTTCTCCAAATGGAGAAATGCAAGAAATGAGGTTCGCCAAGGATCAGTACTAGGCTGACCACTACTTGTAAAGTTGCTTATAAATGACATGGAGTTAGGGGTGAGCAGAGACGTGGTGAAGCATGCTGATTCCCAACTTTTAAGACCCATGGGCACATTCGGTTTTTTGAGCAGCTGCCATGGGTGACGCACCCTCTCCTTCTTGCTCCCCTCTCTTGGATCACATCTTTCTCCTTAACATTAGAACATTAGTGAGCATTCTGTGATGTCACTGCATCTTACCCAATGACTAGGACAGGTTTGGAAGTGGTAGGCAAAACAGGAAACAGCCAGCCTTTTTCCTACTAAACACACTGTTGAACTCAATGGGAATTACTTGCAAGTAAGCATGCTTGGGAGAAGCCCCTCCCCATTTATTAGATGTTGAAAAGAGGGCCTGATGAAGAGGACTACAGCCCAAGCACAAGGCAAATAGCATGACAGTGAGGAGTTTTGCTTACCTACTAACTTTCAAAAGGCTGGAACTCAGAGCTGAAATTTTGTAGCTAAGGGGGCCATTTTTACTGCTGCACACATAAAATTAAGCTGCATGAGTCCCATTAGCAGTAATGGAAACCCCATAGCTAAGTCCCTGCTGAAAGTTAACTCACTGGTGCATTTAACCTTTGTTTGTGTATATGTACAACGTGAACGTACAAAAGTGGTTTTGTTTGATTGTATGTTTGTTTCACACAGTCGGTGATTTCCAGAGGAAGCCAGCCTGAATGCAAACACTGCCACATCAATCTTCCAACAGGCCAGACAGTGTCGGGGGAAAAGGATGGTCCTCTGCTTTTGCCTACTGGAGCTCAGCCTTCTCTGCTGGGAGGGCAGGCACCTGACCCACACAGCCTCCAAGGCAGAAGTGGGGACCTCACATCAACCCCTAGGCTGTGCAAAACACTCTCAGGGGGAAGAGAACCCCACACCACTTGCAATAAGCCAAACAGATGTCTAGAATCCCTGTAGTCATCCCAAGGGCCATTTTCCCCTCCAGGCAATCTTCTGAGGGCCACATATTGATGGGCGGTGCCAGAGGCATGGAAGCAAATGTCATTTTCCGTTTTGCACAGTAGGCTGGGGTTTCTGCACACAAACACTGCCCTTCATCCAGGCAAGCAAGAACCATTATCAGAATTTGAGGACACATCCCAGCCAGGTAAAGACATTCAAGGAAGGAGTGAAGAAAGTCCAGTGAGGGGTGTGGTCAGGGGCCAGATAGAGAAGTGTGGAAGGTTATATTTGGCCCCCAAGGCCTGAGGGTTCCCACCCCTCCTCTAGTGGGTGTAATTAGACTCCTTGAAATCCTTCTTTCATCTAGACTGGGAGTTAACTCTGGATAACAGCCTCCAAACCTATAACGTACAAAGGAGTTCATACCTGATGACTCTTCCTCTGACTGAATCTCTGCCTTTTTAGGATAGCAAGAATGTAATTCTGTCTCCTATTGGTGGGATAGTCTCACCTGCAGGAGCTGCCTGTCTCATTTTGCCACCTGAGGCTAAATGGGAAGGTTTTGCCTTTAGCACCCCACCCACCAAACCAGGGATGCCCTTACTGGGAGTTCAGCGAGCTCACGTGAGAGTTCTGCAAGATCTCGTGAGATCTTGCCAGAAGCTGCCACTGCATTACCCCGGTGGCAGCGGTGGGCAAGTTGCCTGTGGGGGCACCACACCATTGGATTCTGCCACCTGAGGCAGCTGCTCTTGTCCTCCTCATGGGCAGGCAGACCCTGGTGTCGTGCCCCCTAATCTATCATCAATTTACAACCAAGGTCCAAGCACACATACTTAGATAGGAGCCCCATTGAGTTCAGTGGGGCTTACTCTCAAGTAACTGTATTTACGATTGCACTTGAGATTCCTATACTTGAAGCATCTCTGGCCGCCTTCTCCCAACTGTGGGCTCCTTTTTCTTTTAACAGCTGCATGTTGTTGTTTAGTCATTTAGTCGTGTCCAACTCTTCATGACCCCATGGACCAAAGCACACCAGGCACTCCTGTCTTCCACTGCCTCCCACTCCTGTCTTCCACTGCCTCCCGCAGTTTGGTCAAATTCATGCTGGAAGCTTCGACAACACTGTCCAACCATCTCGTCCTCTGTTGTCCCCTTCTCCTTGTGCCCTCAATCTCTCCCAACATCAGGGTCTTTTCCAGGGGGTCTTCTCTTCTCATGAGGTGGCCAAAGTGTTGGAGTCTCAGCTTCAGGATCTGTCCTTCCAGTGAGCACTCAGCGCTGATCTCCTTCAGAATGGATAGGTTTGTTCTTCTTGCCATCCATGAGACTCTCAAGAGTCTCCTCCAGCACCATAATTCAAAAGCATCAATTCTTTGGCAATCAGCCTTCTTTATGGTCCAGCTCTCACTTCCATACATCACAACAAGGGAAGAGAAACAACAGGTGCCTTCCATGCAGAAGACCCCAATTTCAATCTCCCGCTTCTCCAGGTAGGGCTGGGGGAATGTCCTCTGCCTAAACCACTGCTGCCAGTCAGTGCAGGCAGTATTAAGCTAGGTGGGTGAAGGCTATGTAGCAGGAGAGGACCTGGTGAGATTCTAATGTTTAAGGCAGCCTTTCCTGAGCTGATGCCCTCTAGACTACAACCGGACTGCAGTCCTCATCACACACCTGCAAACCAGCGCAGCCAGCCTGTGGTCAGGGATGATGGGAGTTGCCTGTGAAATGCTGGAGAATATATCAGGAAAAGTGTGGGTGACAACAATAAGGTCATTTGTAGCTTACAGACCTAAGCTTGCAAACACTTGGAGGACCTTTGTAAGCTGTGACTCAGGATCACTTTGACAGCCAAGGCCAGCCGGCCCACATTCCAAGACTTTATCCCTGCTCCTTGCCCCACTCCAAGAGCTCAGAAGAAGAAAATATTACCAATGGTGACTCAGCTATGGAAGGCAGACTTTAATAGTGCTGAGAAATGGGCACCCGGGCTCTGTGCTGTCATGTTTTCCTTTCTCTTTCCCTGTGACAATGCATGGTTTGGTTTGTAATTGCATTAAAATGTCTTCTCTAGCAGCCTATGACCTAATCATCTCTTCAACGCCTATATTTAGAAGCCGTCCTTTGTACTCAGGAGAACTGAAGCCAGAAGTAACAAGCACTGCTCTTGATGTCTTAATAAGTGCCGGGTTTGTTTGGAGGGTGTTTTTTGCTCAATTTGCTGCATAATTATTTATTTTGTCTCCCCACCCCACTGCCACCTTCCATTTCCCTTCTCATCTCTTTAGCCTAAAAGGTTTGACATTTTACCAAATCATGGATAAATTTTGCGTAGTATCAAGGGGCTGCTGTGGCACCGCATGAATTGTGTGTGTGTGTGTGCCTCCCTTGTAAATGGAGAAGTCCAACCCAATGGGAAGTCTGCAAGAAAGAAGTGGAATCAATTAAAAATGTAAGAATAAATTATTTTAATTAAAAATAGCTCAGAGGCAGAAAGAGCGAGATAAATGGAGAGGGGATGTGCTCACTCCTAAACGAGTCGTCAGAAACATCATTGATGAAATCGTTTTGGAAGATAACATTTTGGGGTGTGTTTTGGGGGAAGAGTAATCTGGTAATCTGCATGGTGAAAGATGCCCACTAAGGAGAAAGGAAAGAAATGGAGCACTTAAACTGGAACTTGCACTGTCCACTCAGTCTTTATCAGCATGGCCATTTATTATTATGGTAACATACCACCTTTCTTCCAAAGAGTTCAAGATTTCCCCACCCCTTTATCCTAACAATAAGGATGTGAGGTAGGTCAGGCTGAGAGATACTGGTCACCGAAGATCACACAGGGATCTCCATAGATAAGTGGGCATTTGAACCTGGGCCTTCACCATCTTAGTCTGATATTCTAACCATGACATCACACTAGTCCTCACTGAGACCCCGATGCCATTATTACTCACACTACCAGTTAAATAGCTCACTGATGCAGTTCACAAGAAGTGGATGTGAGAGCTTGCTGTTATTTGGGGGAGGATCAATAGCCCACCGGTCTTACCTGCTGTCATGGACTGGTTGGACTCAGATGAATGGTGGGAGGAACCAGCTGAGGAACTACCAAGGGAAGAAGATTCAGAGCATGGGGAGTGGTGGGGGGATAATGGGAGTGGTCATAGGAGGGGAGGGAGAAGATTGGGAAGAGAAGGTGTCAGGAGCTGAGGAGGTAACAGGGCTTTGTGAGCTGGGAGAGCTTGTTGCAGAGAGAAGTACAGAATCAGAGGCAGAAGCTGAAGCTGAAGAGGAGAGAGACCAAGAGGCAGAGATGAGTCATCTGGTGAAGAGTCACAAGTGTCTCCCCCTCCTGCTGCAACAACCTCCCCTCCCTGATTGCTCCCAGAATCAGAAGAGGCATAAAAAGGGCGAAGGAGAGACTGGTGACCCACAGGCTCAGTCTCTGATTCAGATACACCCTGAAGAGGAGGGGACTTAGGCAGCTATGGGGAGGTAGGGACCTTCAGTCTCAGCAACTGTTTCATGGAGGCCAGACCTACCGGAGATGAGTTTCTGTGCTTATTAGGCCTGGCACTCCTGTGCAGAACACATTTTTGCTAATAAAGAGTGAACACCAACTTGGATGGTGTGATTTACTGCTGGCTCGCTCCTGGTAGCTGCATTATCTGACAGCATTGACCAAGCCAAGATTTCACAGAAATCTCTTTCTAAAGATCTAGCACAGGATGATGCAACACACAGCCTGGAGCCTGCATGTGGCCCTCAATGTCTTTTTGCGTGGCCCTTGCTAAGTACCAAAGCTGCAAGGAAATGGAAGTGACAACATGAAAGCCTTGGCCTGGTTTGCTCATGACCACTGCAAGCCACTCATCCCAGCTGTGGCTGAGAATCCACCTTGGGGGCTTGGATGCGGATTCCCCGCTTCCTATTCTCCCATCTCTGACTGCCCAACCCCTTCCTTCTGCCTCAGGGAAGGCACAGAACCCCACAGATATCTGCCCCCTCCTCCTTCCTCCTCTGTCCACCCTTCAGACTCCTATCTGTCCCTGACATTCTTCATCTTAAGGTGTTGTGTGTGTTTATGGTGTTATCTACACTGCTGAGTTATAAAGTTAAAAATGTGTTATAAAAATGTGACACCAGAGGGCTCTGTAGAGCAGCAATCTGTCACCAATGAGAAATTGCATTGGGAGCTATTTTTTAAATAGCATTTTCCAGATCAATGTAGATCCAGCCTATGAGTAGACTCAAATGGTTCTTTCCCTCCCCTTCTACAAATATCTACAAAGAAACTGCATCACCAGAAGCCTTTGCTCATGCTTCACCTGAAGACCCTTAGCTCAGCAAGCCTCAAGTAATAAATTACTCGACTTGCATTGGCTCCCAGTAAAAATGCACACCTTGTTCCATGCTGACCTAGATGACTAAAATTCAGGAGCCATCATGTACTGACAGGAAACTGGCCCTCAAATCCCCACCCTGTGAAGTACAAACTGAACAAAGAAGAACTGAGGAGATGTTGCAAGTCTAATTATGGAGCCACACCTCGCTGTTGCAGGCTGGCTGCCAAGCTATTTATTAACCAATTTTATTTCTTGAATATTTGCAGGAGGTGCAACAAGTTCTTGCTATCTTATCTGTCTGGAAACTGGAAACAGGTTGCTGGGACTTCTGATGATATTTGTACAGCAGGATCCTTGGCAAATTCCCCAGACTTCAAAAAATCCAGAGCATTAGAGATCCCTCATCCAGTTCAGATGAAGCAGTCTTTGTCATCCCAGTGGAAATCTGGGTTATTTATTTGTTGTGCTCGCATCCCACTCTTTCACTGCTGAGAACTGCACACTTGGTAGTGAAGTATGGACAGGCCTTTCACACGGGGCCACCTTGGCTCTGGAATGTGCTCCCCCTGAAAATCTGTGACTGACTCCTCACTACCCCAGTCCAGAGTGCAGTGTGAAGCCCTTTTCAATTGCCAGCCTCTTCAGCTGCAGGTCTCAGTTCCTCTTGGTCAACCAGCACCATGCAGGTGTCAGGGACTGGACAGAGGAGAAATGGAGGAGACCTCCACCCCAGCCTGGCCCTTCCAGAGACAAAGAAGACAGTTCAGACTTACAACGGGGGTTTGAGGGAGGTCACAACTCAGAGGCAGATGAGGGGGAAAGTGGGGAAATAATGGGAGAGGAGGAGCAGGCAGAACCGGAGCAGCAGCAGCTGGCTGAAACGTTGTCACTAGAAAGCATTCCAGACCCTCCATCTCCCAGAACCAGGCAAGCCTTAAAAGTAGGAGAGCAAAGAGCTCAAAGACAGAGGGCACTTAGCGGAAACCATAGAGGGGATGGTGATGTTGACGAATGAGGAAGTGGGAGAAAAGGGGGGTGGAGATTTACTTGGGACAATGCCATTATTCCAAGAGGCTGTATTCCCAAGCCTCTCTCTGTAAATATTGAATAAAAAGCAGATGGTAAGGATTTTTCCTTGTCTTATCCATTCCTGGCAACCTGCTGTGGCGGTTGGTTCCTCTGCCACCTGATAGCAGGATTGCAAATACCTTTGGCCCCTATCTAACTTCAGCCACACAAAAATGGAACTTATGTGTGACTGGTTGGCTGTACCAGTGTGAGAGTGGAGATATGAGTCCAGGTACATAGTCAGTTCTGCAAACCACCTTTTGAAAGCAATGCAATGGGCACAGAGGGTGCCGCCATCCTGTTCTCGTGTGTATCCATTATGGATCTTGAAAAGATGCACGCATTGCATCAGATGATGCCCATCGTTCCTGTTCCAGATAACAACACCTTTATTATTTATATCCCGCCCATTTGGCTGGATAGACAAAAGCTGGATGGGAGCATCTTTGTTTACCAAAGTATTTCTCTACCTTCAGTTGAAATCTAAGGATTGTATTCAACTAAGTTCCACCCAAAGCAGATCTACTACGTTAGTCATGTGCATTAACGTCAATGAGTCTACTCTGAGAAGGAGCAGCATTGGCTACAATCCTTTGCATTAAAAAAACAAACCCCAAACCTTCTCGCAATATAAGTTGCAATGCAGAAAATAATTCCTGGTCGCAAATAGGCTCATCATGACTATAAGGACTAAGGGTGGATCTACACACAGGAAAAAAACACACTATAAGTAAGTCATAAATAACAAAAGAAAAAAAGCTATGTAAAATTGCATACTTCTTCTTATTATTATTTTTTGCTGTCCTGTGCTACCTGGTGTTGCATGTTTATAACATATTCCAAACACTGTTTTTTTGACTAATGTAGCTGAGTCCGAGGAGTAAAGAAGACTAGGAATCTGTCAGTGTAACCCTGAAGCTGCAATCTTCAACCTACTAAACATAGTGGGACTTTCTTCTGAGGTCGCACTGCAAGTGTACTTGAGTCCCATCGAGTACTTCCTGAATAGGTAAGCTCTTTTGTAGTTGCCCAAAGTGGGAGGTGCCTTTAAAGGGTGTGTTTGTGGCCACTGCCCCTCCCTTCATCTCATCCTTGTGTAAAAGCAGCAGGCACTGATGTTCTCCATCTAACCACGTCTCATCTACCTGCCAACTCCTCTGGAAATGTAGATATACCAGACAATTTCCATCTCAGGAACTCTCTGAGCAACTCCTTCCACCAGTTGAAGCTGGCAGGGAGAGAGCCCAGGAGACAAATAGGAGGAAATCATCCAGCAGCTGGGCACATTCTGAAGGATAACCTGGGCCCTCAGCAAGTGTAAATCACTGTGATCTCAATTGACTTTGGTGGGTGTCAAACGGTGTCTGGAGGCCCTGTGCTCCCCCCCTTCCCCCAGTGCAACTAAGCAGCCCTGGCTCCAGAGCCTGCTTATTTCAAGCTAAGGGGGAGCAAAAGGATGGGGTATTTATTTTTAAACCCACTTTATAAAAGAAGACGAAGCTAATTTCCCTCGTTTTCCTTTGGACTCCTGCCCGGGCTTCTTGCTGCACATGCATCCCTTTCTGAGCCAACAAACTGGCAGATACCAAATGCCAAGTCGAGCCCAGAACAAAGAGGATAATCTGAAAGGCGAGAGGTGCTGGTGCCAGGAGGAGTTGGGTCCCTGGGTTTTGACTGCCCTCGCAGTGGCCACTGCTGACCTCTAGTGGTTCCTCAAGGAAATAGAAGAGTGAGGTTGACATGCCAGGCTTTCGCCAGTGGTCCTGGCTTATCCAAAGGGCTTCTCCCACACCGCTTGGCACCTCCCTGTGCTCCTGGTTGGATGCCAAGGGAAATGTTCTACTTTGTTACTTGGTGGTTCTGTAATTTCGCCCGTTTGTTTGTTATGGATTTGGTTATAGCTTATGCCTTTATAACAGATGTGTTAGTCTTTAAGCTGCTAGTAGATGCTTTATGAACTTTGCAGCAACAGAATACTACCATCAGCCTTCCAGAAGATATAGATTTAGTTCTATTTTCTTTTTTAATCAATATCCTTGTTTCATTTTTATTGGTTCCCTTATGCAAATTCATTTATTTTTGGAGGTGGGGATGTGTGTTGTAAATGTACCTTGATAAATAAAACATATAGCAGAAGAAATAAAATATATAGTAGAAGAGTCATTGGGGTGATCACATGGAAAGGAGAGTGGTTTTGTTTTTGTTTTTTTGGTTTATTTCAATATTATTAAATTTATATCCTGCCTTTCTCCCCAGACTGGAACTCAAGCCCTGGGATGGCTCAGTTAGTAGAGCATGAGACTCTTAATCTCAGGGCTGTGGGTTCGAGTCTCATGTTAGACAGAAGATTCCTGCACTGCAGGGGGTTGGACTAGACCAGGGATCCCCAACCTGTGGCCCTCCAGATGTTTTGGCCTACAACTCCCATGATCCCTAGCTAACAGGACCAGTGGTAAAGGATGATGGGAATTGTAGTCCAAAACATCTGGAGGCCCAAAGGTTGGGGATGCCTGGACTACACCATCCTTATGGTCCCTTCCAACTTTACAGTTCTATGATTTTCTGCAGCTAATTCTATGTCATTTTTTTCTGCCTTAAGCCCCCCAGAGTGATGAACAGCCTGTGAATATAAAAGAAAGCTACAATTAAAGTACAATAAATGCAGGAAGTCGAACGGAACAATATAAAACAGCAAAATCACCCATAATTACACTGGATATGACTTTCGGCAATGCATGCTATCCATTCATGCTCTCGCCATAGACGCAGCCCTCCAGCATCCCACCTCTCCCATAGAAGCTGGGACCTACTGCAGGCAAAGGACTTTCTGCACAGCTGGCCCTATGATTCCTCATGCACCAAGCAGGAGGATTTTCAATTCTGCTGGACGGACATCTGTGACGTTACCATATGAGAGTGCTGGAGGTGAAATAGTTAAACAGGTTACCCTATCAGAACCCGGGGGGGTGGACTCAGAGGTACTATAAAACCAGCTCTGGGGGGAATTGGGATAGAGTTTGTGGGTAGGTTGAGTTAGTGTAGCGAAATAGGCTGAGTCAGGAACAGTTAGGGGCTAGGCAGACAAGTAAATATCTGAGAGGTGGTTTAGTGAGTGAGAGCAGGTAGCGAAAGTTGTAGGTCTGGATAGGCACCCCATGAATGTAATGGACTGATACTGTTTATAAAACCACACGCTTGTTAAACTGCAATAAATAAACAAAAGTTTATGTTTCAATTTCATAGAATCATAGAATTATAGAGTTGGAAGAGACCACAAGGGCCATCGAGTCGAACCCCCTGCCAAGCAGGAAACACCATCAGAGCACTCCTGACATATGGTTGTCAAGCCTCTGCTTAAAGACCTCCAAAGAAGGAGACTCCACCACACTCCTTGGCAGCAAATTCCACTGTCGAACAGCTCTTACTGTCAGGAAGCTCTTCCTAATGTTTAGGTGGAATCTTCTTTCTTGTAGTTTGGATCCATTGCTCCGTGTCCGCTTCTCTGGAGCAGCAGAAAACAACCTTTCTCCCTCCTCTATGTGACATCCTTTTATATATTTGAACATGGCTATCATATCACCCCTTAACCTCCTCGTTCTCCAGGCTAAACATGCCCAGCTCCCTTAGCCGTTCCTCATAAGGCATCGTTTCCAGGCCTTTGACCATTTTGGTTGCCCTCCTCTGGACACGTTCCAGTTTGTCAGTGTCCTTCTTGAACTGTGGTGCCCAGAACTGGACACAGTACTCCAGGTGAGGTCTGACCAGAGCAATTTAACGCTGACTGGACTCAGTATTGTACCAGGTAGGGCCTGGGTGGTGGCAGTGAGAAATAAAGTGGTGGCACAGGGATCAATAGACAGTGAAATGTCTGGGGACCCTGTGTGATCACCACAACATCTATTTCAATTCTTGCCTTGCTCATTTTAAATGGCCTGCAATCAACCAGGCCACGTGGTGTATGGCTGGCTTGGGGTGTGGTGGCCACCCAGTGAATGGCACCCACACCTACTGCAAATATGGACAAGCCCATTATGGGCCTGCACTTGCATTGAGCTAGCTCGGAATCCCTGTCTGTCTGGAAGAATTCTTTATCTCCTCCATGGAAGAAAAATGTTTCCATATTCCCTCCCGCCGCTCCTGACCTGCCGTCCCAGGGAGCCCTTTTGCCCCCGAGAGCCATAATGTTATTTGTTAACATTTTTATGACGCCAAATGGTCTGCGCCGGAGCGGGTGCCATTCTTTCGCTGGGAAACCATATGGCACTCCAAGTAATAAATAAGGTATTGTGATAGTTAATGAACCTAATTGCTAGCAAAGGCTTTAATACAAAGCCTGCGCCGCTGAGAATTTAGCACCGCATTAGGGATGCGATGGAGCTCCCCTGACTTCTGAGGCTTAATTTAAGTTCTATATTGCAAACCCCAGAAAATAATTCCAAACCCTCCTGCTGCAAAAGCAACCTGCTGCTAGACTGTGATTATACTGAATTACTAAAAATCGCAATCCATTTTATACACACGGTTAACCCTTGCTAGGGCTGTCTCCTAGAGGTGATTTGATTTTCAGCCACTTAAATCACAGCTTGGGGACAGATATGTAAATAAACCCCAGGCACCATCCCATTCACGATTCTCCATTTTGGAGCATTGCCCCCAGTGCCGTGACTTCCCCTTTCAAGCAAAACCCTGGCCTAGCCAGAGAAGCACTGTGCCAAAACCTCCACTCTAGTTCCTTTTCTTCTCTTGTGAAAGAGGCTTCTCTTCTTCTACGCTCTTCCAGAGGACACTTTAGACACTTTCTTTATGATTTTTCAGGGTGTGGGGTTGAGATTACTCCATGGTTGTGAGCTGGCTAATGGCTTAGGCCCCAAATACATGAAAGATAGCTTCCTTCAATCTAGGAGTCCATGGGTGGTAAGATCAGGAGAGGAAGCCCTCTCGGTGGTTCCACCAACCTTGGACTCTTGGGAAAGGGCATTATTTGTGGCAGCCCCTAAGTTGCAGAACTCCCTCCCCATAGAGGTGCATCTGGAGTCTTCATTATATAGCTTTCTGCAAATGCTGAAGACATACCTCTTTACCCTGGCTTTTGAAACCTGAGAGGTATATTTTGGGTGCCCTTATTTCTGCAATTGCAAGTTGTTTCAAACTGTTTTTAACATATTTTAATTGTAGTAGCCCACCCTGAGACCTTAGGGTGGTTCTCCAGGGCTGTGCAGCCTCCCCACCTGCCTGCACTTCCTGACTTGGGGGGAAAACAACCTCATCACATCTACCTCTAGGATTTCATTGAAGCCAGGGAGACTGGCTACCAGGTGCTTGAGATTAGTGCATTCACTGATAGTGTTTTTAACAGATGTCCTTCCTATTACCTTTTAAAAATAAAATAAAATCTTTCTGCACTGAATCACAGTAGACAGCATCCCTGGTGTTCTCAGCTTACAGAAAAGCTCAGCTAAGGATATCTTGAGATTTTCATGAAGGGTGGGCACCCAGGAAGGCTGCAGAATGCAAACCATGGAAGAGATGGTTTGCAGACACCCTTTGGGCACCATTACATCGAGTCGTGGCTGACTCTGGGGTTGCGGCGCTCATCTCACTTTATTGGCCGAGGGAGCCAGCGTACAGCTTCCGGTTCATGTGGTCAGCATGACTAAGCTGCTTATGGCGAACCACAGCAGCGCACGGAAACTCTGTTTACCTTCCCGCCGGAGTGGTACCTATTTATCTACTTGCACTTTGATGTGTTTTTGAACTGCTAGGTTGGCAGGAGCAGGGATCGAGCAACGGGAGCTCACCCTGTCCCGGGGATTCGAACTGCCGACCTTCTGATCGGCAAGTCCTAGGGTCTGTGGTTTAACCCACAGCACCACCCGCGTCCCTTGAAAGTAAGGTAAGTGCAAACAAAACAAAACAAAAACCTACACACCGCCCAGGAGAATTCCACTATTTCTTTCCCTCTCCCCTTTGATAATTTTTGAATGCAATTTCTTTTCTCATTAATTGATATAGATTTTTTAAAAAAACAACAGAGAAGAAATGTTCAGCACAGTACTGAGGCAAAAAGGCAAAACTTCAGAGGCCTTGCAACAATGAAAGGTGGTGCCCCTCAGCTCTCTGGACTCCCGGCTACACTCACTGTGAGAGATGGACTGTCATACAAATACTGAACTGTCAACTAGATGTGTGTCCCACAGGCAAGTGACGTGCTCCCTGAGGCTCTGATAGCTGTGGATCTGAGGGAGGGATAAGTACCTCCATTGGCTGCTGGTGGCAAAATTCTCCCCATTGCTGTGCATGAACATGGGTAGTGCTTTTTTTCCTTAAAAAAATATGTTTAGGGGGACTCTCAGTTTCCTACTTATATTGAAATACTGCCCCTCAATGAAGCCAAACTTAGATTCACAAAATGTTTAGGGGTATGTGTATCCCTGCATCCCCTCAGAAAAAAAGCACTGCACATGGGCATAATTAGAAGCAGTCACTATGTAGACCAGGGGTCAGCAAACTTTTTCAGCAGGGGACCGGTCCACTGTTCCTCAGACCTTGTGGGGGGCCGGACTATATTTTGAAGAAGAAGAAAAAAGAACGAATTCCTATGCCCCACAAATAACCCAGAGATGCATTTTAAATAAAAGCACACGTTCTACTCATGTAAAAACACCAGGCAGGCCCCACAAATAACCCAGAGATGCATTTTAAATAAAAGCACATGTTCTACTCATGTAAAAACACACTAATTCCTAGACCATCCGCGGGCCAGATTTAGAAGGCGATTGGGCCAGATCCGGCCCCTGGGCCTTAGTTTGCCTACCCATGATGTACACAATAACAGGGAGGGATGATCAGTGGCTAGAATTGTGAAGTACAAGTTTTGCGTTTGGACAAAATGTGACCTTGTTAATTGGGACATTTGCACCTGGTGGCTTCTGGTGGCCCTGGTTGCAAATTGAGCAGGCGTGCCAAGTAGATCACCCAAAGAAAGGAACGTGGTTTCTATCACCAGTGTCCCTTCTCTCCCCCCACCAGGAGGGGGGGCAGGCAGCATCAATGTACAGCCTAGGATCCCCTTCATCTGCCATGTGAACAGATGTGGAGCATCAGGGCAGGGTTTGAACAGAGGCCAGGAGTGAATGGGCAGGAGGCAGCAGGAATGTTCTCTGGCCTCTCAAGCGAGCTGTACACAGACAACACCTCCCTTAGGTAATGGCATTAGAAGCATGCTCCAGTGGTGGAAAAGGTGTGACTCTCACTGTACATGCTTAGAGGAATAGGCCCTCAGGTGCGAGCCCAGCCCTGTAATGGGAAAGAAGGGAACAATGTGTCAAGAGTGTTCTCAAAAGCAGGTGAGAGGTTTGGTATGTATTTATTCTCCCAAAGGAACAGGCTGCATCCCTGGGAAGAAATTATGAGACAATCTGATGGGTACCTTGCCAAGGCAACATCCTAAATAAAAACCAACAAGCTTCCCTATACATCTAAGCAACAAGTCAGTTGCCTCAATCCAGCTATGTCCTCCAATTTGTTGATGCTAAACCACCACTGGGGAACTTCTGGCCCTCCAGATTTCTAGATTTTGTTGGTCTCCCACTTCTATAAACCTTGAGCAGCAGCCATGCTGTCTCAGGCTGGTGGGAGTTGAAGTCCAACAACATTTGCAGGGCCTGATGTTAGTCATCCCTGCCCTAAATTGTTCCAGCTTTAAGTTCCTAGGGCATTTCCCCCTAGGAACATCTCCCTGAATCTGGTGCCTGCCATCTGTTTTGGACTACAACTCCCATCATGCCCTGCTAGTGTGATTGCATGAGGCTGGGGCTGATAGGAGCAGAGCTCTGATGGCAGGGCCCAATGGGAGTTGCACTTCAAACCATCTGGAGGGCACTGGGTTGAGGAAGGCTGAATGAATGAAGCCTAAGTACATGCAACTGTAGTTACCACGCATTCTTCCCCTGCTCGGCCTTGCCTCCATTTCCCTTTCTCTGCTATTTCCCATATCAAATTTCAGATTGCAGGCTCATGGGGACAGGGGCATGCACTATGTCTAGCCCCATGCATATTAGCTGTGCTCCCTCTCTCTCTCTATAAGAACAGACCTTATAAGCCTGACACGGGCAGTGCTGTGGTCTAAACCACTGGGCCTCTTGGGCTTGCCAATCAGAAGGTCAATGGTTCAAATCCCCATGATGGGGTGAGCTCCCATTGCTCTGTCCCAGCTCCTGCCAACCTAGCATTTTGAAAGCACACCAGTGTAAGTAGATAAATAGGTACCGCTGCAGTGGGAAAGTAAACGGCATTTCCGTGCGCTCTGGCTTCCATCACAGTGTTCAGTTGCACCAGAAGCGGTTTAAGTCATGCTGGCCACATGACCTGGAAAGCTGTTTGCGGACAAACATCAGCTCCCTTGACCTGAAAGCGAGATGAGCGCTACAACCCCATAATCGCATTTGACTGGACTTAACCGTCCAGGGGTCCTTTACCTTTACCTATAAGCCTGACAAAATGCTGTTTCAGCCACAGGTGGGGAGCCCCATCAGATGTTGCTAGGCTACAACTCCCATCATCCCTGACTATTGGCCATGCTGGTTGCTGGGACTGATGGGAGTTGGAGTCCAACCACAGCTCGAGAGTACCAGGTCAAGGAAAGCTGCCTTTGGTTGCTCTCCTTCTGGTAGGATGGTGGCAGCAGATCTTTTAGCATGAGTCCATGGGGGGGGCAACTTGCTTGGGCCTCATTTCACACCTTGCAATGGAGCCATCTGAGTATGTTTGCATCGTTGTCCTCCTGGGTACTGAAGGCTAAGATTCAAAACCTGACTTCTGTGGGAGTGGCGAAGGGTTGTTGGGGTTTGTGGTGTCCTTAGTTTCAGTTGCCCAACTGCAAATTTAGAGGACTGAATGTTTCTGGCCTGAAGGTCGCATTTCAGAGGCCAACATGCCCGTAATAGGAGTAGCTGGCCCCTGTTCTCACATGCATGCCTCTTTGCATGCAGAGGCCTCTTTGCATGCATGCCTCTTTGCATGCAGAAGACCATGATGAACGGGATTTAGCTCAGTACTACATTTCTTTCTCAGTACTACATTTCTTTCTACATTTCTTTCTCATTACTACATTTCTGAGTGCTCACTGGAAGGACAGATCGTGAAGCTGAGGCTCCAATACTTCGGCCACCTCATGAGAAGAGAAGACTCCCTGGAAAAGACCCTGATGTTGGGAAAGATTGAGGGCACAAGGAGAAGGGGACGACAGAGGACGAGATGGTTGGACGGTGTTCTCGAGGCTACCAGCATGAGTTTGACCAAGCTGTGGGAGGTGGTGGAGGACAGGGGTGCCTGGCGTGCTCTGGCCCATGGGGTCACAAAGAGTCGGACATGACTAAACGACTAAACAACAACAACAACATTTCTTTTTCCAGCACCACCATTCAAACTGGTGAACCAGAAAATTTTGCATGGGACCAGAACCACCACCACCACTCTGCTAAGAGTTAACCACCCCTGATTTAGGGGGATAGTTCTTCAGCTGGTCAAAAGCTTTTGAGGAACCCAGCGACGTCTCAAGGGCCATGCCACAGCAAAGCCTATCACCTCTATCTGAGCATATAACATGGAACGTTTGCATAGTTTGAGGATTAGTTTCTTAAATCTCGCACCAAGAGAAGTGATCTACGACAACAGCAAAAAGCTACAGTAATGAAGCTACACAGACCTAGTTAAAAACCTATTCAGAGGAAAAGACATCCCTTCAAAGTGCCTCCCTGCAAAGAGCATTCCATAGATGGGTTGCTATTGTGGATGGGCACATTGTCATTTGATCTCAATCTGCCAAATCCGGGAGTGGCTTCCTAGGAATTATTATTGAAGAAGACTCTCCTGTACAAGCAGGCAGTTTCTCCTAAGCCTTATCAATAAGACCTGCCCGGGCAGTCATAAGAGCAATTAAGGCGTGAGAAACCAATTGGGCAGGAACAAAAGGCATCCACAAAGGCAGATTGCAGGTGACAAGCAGAAACTTCAAGGTGTTTACAACAAGGTTGCTTGCTTGCTTCGCAGCATCCTCCCACCACCCTTGCTGTTGTTTCTGCTGGCGGCTTGCATTACAAGTTGAGTTTCAAGGACTCTGTCTCGGTCTTTTGGGGGTGCATCCAGAGCAGACTGCCATCATGTTTCATGGAGAGGGACTTTTATCTGTATAGGGATGTAGCTTAGTGGTAGAGCACATGTGTTGCATGCAGAAGGACCCAAAGGCAGCGAGCTCCCTGTGTTTCCTATTATCACTGTCTGCCTGATCTGTGCTAATCTTCATGTGTTTCCTGTACCTAAGTTTGAATTCCCTGTCTAAAAGGAAAAGGAGAAAGCAACAGGTAAACAGAAATTAAGGAAGAAACTGCACAGAGAAGGGTGTAGTCACTTGGTTCTGTTCCAAAAGGACTATTGGAGGGGCAGATTTTGGGACCCTTCTTCTTTCCAATTTTCCTCATATGTTAGAACAGTGATGGACATACCAGCCTACATCTGCTCCATGTCAGATTCGCCAGCACTTATTTCGCCAGTCACAGATCTGTTCCATCAGCCCTTCTTTTTTTGTACAATTTCCAAAAGAAGACACACACACACACACACATCCGGATGTCAATGGTACACATTTTGTATACACTCTTGTATAATTACGTCTATTTGTGTGTATGTTTTGGGGACCGAAACGGCAGTGCCGAATACGCAAGGAATAACGCATCTGAAAGAAAGGTAGCAGCGTATAAAATGATGCATGCCATGGGGGGGGGAGGGGGGAGGCAGACAGAAGCTTGTCTGCTGCCATCATAATGCTAAAACGTGGGGTCATCCAAAAAAGCTGGATGTTGGAAAATTCAGGAGACGAAATGAATTACTTCTTCACAATGCCTATTGTTAAACTATGAAATTTGTCAACAAAGTCAAGTAGACCACTAGCCATGAGAGCTATTGAGAGTGTGCTGCCTAGCTTCCCGTGACTGCTGTGGGGGCTGTTTGTTCTGTTTTTATGGTATTATATATTTATGTTTACATTTTTAAGGTGTGATAAGTCACTTGGAGACCTTTGGGTACCAAGAGACTAACCAGCCTAAACAACAACAATAGATTTATAATATTACTGTCAGTACGAGAGTCAGGATGCTTCTCTGAATGTTAGTTGACAGGGATCATGAATGAGGGAGTGCTTTTTTAACATCAGTTTTTAAGGGCTTTTTGGTGTTACAAATCATATAAGCAGGGGAAGGTACATCTATCGCCTCCGCTTTCAATTCATAGAGTCTTTTTCAGAGTTCGTTTATACTCAGCCAGGTACACTTTTGTCATAGACATCTTGTGGTTGGTGGGTGGAAAGAGAAGGGGGGAGAGAGATGGGGCTATTATCCTTTCATTCTGTTGCCTACTGTTAGTGTAGGGCTTTGTGTCAACATCACCTGGATAGGTCCTCTATTTATACATTTATTTTTGTTACTATTGCAAGAGATTAGGGGGTCCCTAGATTGGTTGGTTGGATCTGCAGTGTGGCTTGCTTGTGGGGAGGGTTAGGTTGTTGGGCCAGGTTAGCCATATTGATGAGTTCATGAAGGATAACGCTATCAATGGCTGCTTGTCATGATGGCTATGTTACTTCTACTGACAGAGCAGTATGTCTCTGAATACAAGATGCTAGACATAACAAACAGAGAAAGCACTGCTGCTGTGTCCAGCTTCTGGCTTTCCATTGAGCGTCTCCATCCCCACTGAGGTCCAGCTCTGAGGGCCTTTGGGCAGTTCCCTCACTGTGAGAAGTGAGCTTACAGGGAACCAGGCAGAGGGCCTTCTTGGTGGTGGCGCCCGCCCTGTGGGATGCCCTCCCATCAGATGTCAAGGAACTAAACAACTATCTGACTTTTAAAAGACATCTGAAGGCAGCCCTGTTTAGGGAAGTTTTTAATGTTTGATGTTTTGTCGTGTTTTCAATATTCTGCTGGGAGCTGCAGAATTACTATTATTATTATCAGTGCTTTTTTCTAAAAAAATGTTTAGGAATACTCTCATTTTGACTCAAGAAAATCACCATTTTATAGTTCAAATTGGGAAAAATAAATACAGTAAATGGACAAAAGTACAAAGATTCACAAAATGTTTAAGGATATGTGTACCCCTGCATCCCCCCAGAAAAAAACACTGGTTATTATTGCATGGACAGGTGGAGTCCCCCCAACCCCAGGCGACCCCTGAGCAGAATAATGACTCAAGACAATGTGCTATGGGATTCAAATTGGCCACAACTATATTACATTTCAGATGTAGGGAGACCTTGGCTCAGGCACTGGGCGTTTATCCTTCTCAGTCCCCAGCTGGGGATCTGGGAGACATCAGGGTTATCCAGAATGTGTGGGGAGTGGGCTGACTCTGGAGAACATATGTTCAAGCAGAGAGCCCACTCCCCATTTCACTGCTGCCGCAGGGGAGAACAATGACAACCTCTCAGTGTATGGCCAATGCCTCCCCTCAAGACCCCTTTAATGGAGAACCCTGGGATTACCACCGCAAGGGGGGCGTGGGTCACCGCTTCACACACCCCCATTTAGGAAGATAGACTAAAGGATTCCGCCCAAGGCCTGAAACCGCCGAAGTTGTGACATTTTGCTACGGGAAAGGCAAAACCTGCCAATGCAGGAGAATTCCTTTCCGGCCCTTCAGCAGCTACCCTGACGTAGCAGCGCCCACGTACCTGTGGAGAAGAGGTTAACCTGCAAAAGAAGGCTTAACTGAGGGAGGGCAGGGTGGAGCCAACTGATGCTTCGCAGGTAAGATTCACCTTCTGTTGTGTGAGCAGGGCAGTCCCTCCCCCTACCTGGCTGATCACCTGACAATGCCTCCCCAGACAGGATTGGCCCATTGGCTGAGGTAGGCAGAGACCTCCAGGTATCCAGCCTGGGGAGGGCAAAACCAGTCTGTACTACCAGGAGCCACACTGGGATCCGGGGGGCTGCGTGTGACCATGAAAAGGCACCCCCCATTTGATGTGGGGAGCAGTCATTACTACCTGGTTGGCCAATAGGATAATCTGATCAGAAAAGCCTTTGGCCTGATCCAGCAGGGACCTTCTAATGTTCTTATGCTCCAAATATTTATAATTCACTCTCACCTCCCCCCCCCACGAAGCCTGTATTTGGCTGCCCTTTTGGCTCCCCCACCTCTCCCCTAAAGACTGAAAAACGATGGGTCGAATTCTTAGGCTGAGCACTAAGTGCCACGCAGGATGACTTTGCAGAATCTCTTTCTGGCATGCCACAGGACCAGGCTTGAGAGAGGTGTTTGTCAAAAACCACAGAAAGTACGATCTCGGAAAAAAGACTGGCGATCTCAAATCTTTGTTTAGCCAGGACAGTTTTTATGGCTGCTCTAATTGTGCCACGCATTGCCACGGAGACAGGAGACAGGCGAGAGGGTCTGATGGTGGCTGGAGCGTCAGAAGAGGAAGAGTGCCAAGACAGAGGACTGCATTGGGAGGATTTAATATTGTACATAAATACACTTTACAGTCACAGAAAGCCTGTGTGCGGAGAGAAAAACTATTGGAATATTTTATAGTGATGCAGATCGAGTGAAAAGCCTGTGAATAAAAAAAGAAAGAGGAAAGATAATTATTTGATGGAGTTCTCTTAGGATACGCCACAGCAGGGAATACTTACAGAGAATACATATTACTGGAGAGACACAGCTATTCAAGCATCAAACTAACCTATAAATTGTCACAGGAGAAAATTGGAGGAGAGAAATGGAGAGAGGATGAAGTGCTGGCCAGATTATTAACGTCGGATTCCGCTTCCTACCTCACCCGCTGCAGTTGTCTGGAGCTACACAGCCCCACAAAAAAAGGGGGGAGAGAGAAGACCGCATCTAATAAATGTCTAACACAAATTATGGCTCAAGCGCTACAGTAAAAAGATGGCATCATTTATCTCTCCACCATCTGCGCAGGATCATTTGGCCTAGTGGCGGCATCCTGGGCTGACTGAGAAAGTTTTATTTCATGCGCCCGGTTTGGCGGCTCGGTTCTTCTTTGAAATTCGGCAGTCTGCAAAGCTGCCTCTGCAGCTTCAGCCCTGGGATTGCAGAGTCACTGGCAGTTCTTTGGCCTGGAGTTCCACAACAGCAGGCTGCAATTGTGAAGGGAAAGTTCTTGCTTAACTCAAGACTGATAACAAACCTCTTTGCAGGCAAGTGAGAAACCTGAACAACACAGGAAGAACCGCCACCATCTCCCTTCTAACCTAGAGCGCAACATCACCAGCCATTTTTGAGCTGGGCAAAATGTTGGGAGGGCTGTAAAGGTAAAGGGTAAAGGGACCCCTGACCATTAGGTCCAGCCGTGGACAACTCTGGGGTTGTGGCGCACATCTCACTTTATTGGCTGAGGGAGCCGACGTACAGCTTCTGGGTCATGTGGCCAGCATGACTAAGCCGCTTCTGGCAAACCAGAGCAGCGCATGGAAACGCCATTTACCTTCCCGCCGGAGTGGTACCTATTTATCTACTTGCACTTTGACGTGCTTTCGAACTGCTAGGTTGGCAGGAGCAGGGACCGAGCAACGGAAGCTCACCCCATTGTGGGGATTCGAACCGCCGACCTTCTGATTGGCGAGTCCTAGGCTCTGTGGTTTAACCCACAGCACCACCCATGTCCCGGGAGGGCTGTAGCTCAGTGGTAATGTATCTACTCTTCATGTTGACGGTCCCAGGTTCAATCCCTGGCTTCTCCAGGTGGGGCTGGGAGTGTCCCCTGTCTGAAATTCTGGAGAGGTGCTTCTGATCAAGGTGGGCGTAGCAATACAAAAAGAGCCTGCTGGATTAAGCTAGTGGCCTATTTAGGGCGCGAGACTTCGGCCACACAATATATTTAGAGCAATGGGAGAAACTTTGGCAGGAAGATGTAAGATTTACTGCCTGTAGTACAATAAAATAAAATTTCATCAGAATGTTCTACAGGTGGTATTTAACACCAGTCAAATTAGCCAAACTCTATAAACTGAAATCCAACCTCTGTTGGAAATGCAACACGGAAGCTGGTACAACAATGCATATGTGGTGGAGTTGCACCCCGATTAAGTACTTCTGGGAAGAAATTCATAAGGAGTTGAAAAAAATGCTTAAAATCCCATCAACGAAAAAGCCAGAGGCTTACCTACTGGGCCTCTTAGGAAAAGAAATACCGAAATATTAAAAAAAAATTCTTATATGCGACCACCGCAGCTAGGATAGTAATAGCATCTAAATGGAAAGCAAAAGTACTACCTACCAAGGAGGAGTGGATTCTCAAATTAAATGAATATTTAAAATTGGCTAAATTAACAGCATCCGTATGACAGCAGTCAAATAAAAAACTAAAAAACGAATGGCAATGCTTTGATGATCATATGGCAAAATATTGCTCTTAAAAAGACATGCTAATATGCTTAGATTAAGAATGTAAATGCATCAAAATAATAAATTATCAATGACATATATATGTATATAGAAAAAATAAAAACAATCAGAATGCAATGATAAGGGTAAAATTGATTCTAGAGAAGACGAGTAGCAGTGGAGGGAAGTTAAACAAGGTGGTGGGTTTATTTTGTTTTGTTTATGTTTTTTCTTTTTCTTTTTGGGATATTGTATAATGATTTAATGTATAATGATTTAATGTTTCTTTTCTGTTGTGTATTATTTCTCTTTTTCTAGCATTTGGAAGCATTACTGCCTCTGACTGTGAGGGACATGGGTTCCAGATGTAAATAGCTTTTGCCTCCACAAATTTGTCCAGTCTTCTTTCAAAGCCATTCAAGATGATGGCCATCACTGCTTCCCCTGGGAACAAGCTCTACAGTTTATGTGCCGAGCTAGGTGGGTCATTGGTCTGGTTTCATTTATGGCAACATCCTACGCTCTTCCTGCCACAAATCGGGCAATCGGTCAGACCTTGATGCAAGCCAAGCTCTTGAGCAAATCCCATTCATCCCAATGGGGGCTGTGCCCTGAATGCTGCATTTTCCAACACCCCACTGTAATTGAAGGCCATTGGGAAAGCACAGCCTGCTATGCAGCTATGGAAGTTGGAAAATTCCAACAGAAATGAGAGCAGAAATATTTGTCCCATGTCTGGAACAGAAATCAGGACAATGAATACAATTGGTATTTGCTGCTGCTGTTTTCAGGTGGTCTCAGTTGAGACATAATTGAAGCCCCCACACTTGCAATGTGTTTCCTTAGCACTGGAATTCCGTAGCATGGAGTTTAAGGAACGGCAGGTAGGATTCCTCTGGACTTCTTGTGCCAAACAAGAGAGAAGGGGCGTCTAGCTCTCTCAGTAAACAAAGCTGAAAGCATGTTGGGACTCCTTCCGCGGTGTCATCATCCTGAGGCCATATGTAAAAAGGCAGGCATGCAACCTGTTCTAACTCCTCACATGATCAGATCACACATTTGTATAACTCAAGGCACCCTTGTGGGAGAGATGAGCATAAGAACTCAAGAATAACTCTGTTGGTTACAGAGTGGTGCTGATAATGACAGGGTTGCAGGTTCGATCACCCATATAAGACAGCTGCATTCCAGGCAGTTGGACTAGATGGTGCTCAGGATCCCTTTCAACACTACAGTTCCAGGATTCTAAGAGTCTTGCTGGATCAGGCCAATGGACCATCTGGTCCAGAATCCTCTTCTCACACTGGCCTACCAGATGCCCCAATGAGAAAGTTTGCAATTATTATTATTATTATTATTATTATTATTATTATTATTATTATCACCCCGTCCATCTGGGCAGCTCCCAACAGAATATTAAAACCACGATAAAACATCAAATATTAAAAACTTCCCTAAACAGAGCTGCCTTCAGGTGTCTTCTAAAAGTCAGATAGTTGTTTATTTCCTTGTCATCTGATGGGAGGGCTTTCCACAGGTCGGGCGCCACCACCGAGAAGGCCCTCTGCCTGGTTCCATGTAACCTCACTTCTTGCAGCGAAGGAACTACCAGAAGGCCCTCGGAGCTGGACCTCAGTGTCAGGGCAGAACGATAGGAGTGGATACGCTCCTTCAGGTATACTGGGCCGAGGTCATTTAGGGCTTTAAAGGTCAGCACCAACACTTTGAATTGTGCTTGGAAACATACTGGGAGCCAGTGTAGGTCTTTCAGGACCAGTATTATATGGTCTCGGCGACCGTTCCCAGTCACCAGTCTCTCTGCCACATTCTGGATCAGTTCTGGGTCATCTTCAAAGGTAGCCCCACATAGAGCACATTGCAGTAGTCCAAGTGGAGGATAACCAGAACATGCACCACTCTGGAGAGACAGTCTGCAGGCAGGTAGGGTCTCAGCCTGCGTACCATATGGAGCTGGTAGACAGCTGCCCTGGACACAGAATTGACCTGCACGCAGGACCTGAGCACAAGAGCGTTCTACCCAGATGCAGCTTCCAGTAGCTGGTATTCAGAAGTATTATTGCCTCTGACCATTTGGGCACAGCATAGCCCCCAGTATGGCTAATAACCACTGCAAGCCTTATCAAACAGGTTCTAGCACCGCAGCTGAATGGCAGAATGCTACTGGAGCATTTGAAAGAAAGGAGATGGACCATAATGATCCTATTCAATTCTTCTCGCGCCTAAGCCATTTTTTCTTTTAGTTAAATAAAAATTCCAGGCACCAGGATGTCTTTATATAACACTTTTAGCAGTGTGACACCGGTTCTCTGCATTTCTCTTGTCTTAGAAGTGAAGAAACACCCAACATTGTGCACACATGGGCAACTTAAAAAGCATCTAGGCCGTTCTTTTTCTCAATTCAGATACGGGCTGCTTGGCGTAAAAATGCATCAAATGCAGAGTTTGATAGGAAAACACAGTACAAGTGCAGGATAGATGTGGACTGTGGCTAACACTGTGTTTACACCATTTTCCAAACCAATTGTGAGAGTAAACCAGAGTGTGTGTACACAGCCATTGTTACACATTCAAAGCTTGTGTAAGAGATTTCTTTTCACCGCTTTCCAAATCAACCTATATTATCTCTGTAATTTATTTTCCTTGTTGGTTTTACTGTTTTATGATTGGCATTATGCTCTCTGAATATTCCTTGAAAGCAAAAAAAAGTTTATAATTTCTGAAATATATAAATATCTGTGGCGTAGCCACATCTGAAGTACTTTGCAGAGACCTGGACACACACCCCAGCGCGGGTGGCGCTGTGGTCTAAACCAGGGGTCGGCAAGGTTTATCTTGCCTGGGCCAGATCAGTCCCGCAGAGAGCCCTCTGTGAGCCAGATCACACACATGCCTGCGATTTCCAGCATTGGCGTCTGCGCAGACAAGATTTCCGGAGCCACAGAAGCGAGTCCCCACATCGCACCACTTTAGCGCAGTGCAAAAGTGGTCAACTCGGTTCAGGGGTGGCTCATGGGCCGGTCAAATGACCTCTGCGAGCTGCTTCCAGCCCATGGGCCTTAGGTTGCTGACCCCTGGTCTAAACCACTGAGCCTCTTGGGCCTGCCAATCAGAAGGTTGGTGGTTCAAATCCCCATGACAGGGTGAGCTCCCGTTACTCTGTCCCAGCTCCTGCCAACCTAGCATTTTAAAAGCACACCAGTGCAAGTAGATAAATAGGTACCACTGTGGCGGGAAGGTAAACAGTGTTTCTGTGCGCTCTGGTTTCTGTCACAGTGTTCCGTTGTACCAGAAGTGGTTTAGTCATGCTGGCCACATGATCCGGAAAGCTGTCTGTGGACAAACACCGGCTCCCTCAGCCTGAAACCGAGATGAGTGCTGCAACCCCATAGTCGCTTTTGACTGGACTTACCGTCCAGGGGACCTTTACATATCCAAAAGTTTAAAAGGGTTGTTAAAACAGCTGGTAAAGGTACAGGAAGAAACACAATTGAATTTTTTTAGGAGAGTCAGAAATCACATTTCTTATGAGCAAAAGCTGTGTCATTTGAGACATTTTACTTTAGTGTGGGGACAGGCGGGCAGGGAGAGGTGGCCAGCTGCAATTCTGTTCCCATTTACCTGGGAGTAAGCACCACCAAGACAATGGGACTCACCCTGGAGCAAACAGGGATAGGATTCTGCTGCAAGGCTACAATCCTATGTGTGTTTGTTGTTCCACAGGTAAAGCCTGGGGACCATGCTGATCACCACTGTGACCGCTATGAGAAATAAAATGAAGAGCTAGAATTAGATCTTGTAGGAGCCCAACCTGCAGATCAGGAAACCCCTCACTTGACTCTCACCTCTGCCACGAACTCACTAGGTAGCCTTGGGAAGCCTCCCTTTGGCCTCATTCCACCACCTGCTGTTTTGCAGTTGTGAAGGTCTACTCTGTAGGGTTGTTGTGCAGACTGCACCAAGGAGATGCCCATGAAATGGTCTGAAGAGGTCAGAAGTCCTGTATATATACCCAGCAGTTATGAAGTGCCTGTAGCGTCCAATCCAAGGGGTGTGTCCCATTTTGGGATGCGCTGCTTTAAATGATACTTCACCATCGCTTGTGAAGTATGGTCAAGAATGTCTCTGTCTCTGTCTTGTTGTTGTTGTTGTTCAGTCGTTTAGTTGTGCCCGACTCTTTGTGACCCCATGGACCAGAGCATGCCAGGCACTTCTGTCTTCTACTGCCTCCCGCAGTTTAGTCAAACTCATGCTGGTAGCTTTGAGAACACTGTCCAACCATCTCATCCTCTGTCGTCCTCTTCTCCTTGTGCCCTCCATCTTTCCCAACATCAGGGTCTTTTCCAGGGAGTCTTCTCTTCTCGTGAGGTGGCCAAAGTATTGGAGCCTCAGCTTCAGGATCTGTCCTTCCAGTGAGCACTCAGGGCTGATTTCCTTAAGAATGGAGAGGTTTGATCTTCTTGCAGTCCATGGAACTCTCAAGAGTCTCTTCCAGCACCATAATTCAAAAGCATCAATTCTTCAGTGATAAGCCTTCTCTATGGTCCAGCTCTCACTTCCATAACAATATGGACCTTTGTTGGCAAGGTGATGTATCTGCTTTTTAAGATGCTGTCTAGGTTTGTCATTGCTTTTCTCCCAAGAAGCAGGCATCTTTTAATTTTTTGTTATAACCATGTAAAAACTTCTCCCTTACTGTTGATACTTTGGTTTCTCCCCAAAGGGGAGCTATTCTTTTCATCCTCGGGCCAATTTTTCTCCACCTCTTTATGTATTTTTTGGGGGGGTGACTGGGGGTGGGGAGACACACTTAGCATCTGTTTGGGTTCTGATCATCCCAGCTGTGACCCCCACCAAGATTACAAGATTATGCTACACAAACCCAAAAACCCAAATGCTTCTATTGGGAAACAGATATATGATGCAGAGGCATGCCAATACATGTATGAATGACAGAAGAATTTATAGGCAAAGATCCATTAATGAAACTGCTCTGAGCCGCTGTGGGTTCTTAGACAAGTGCTGCAGAGATGAAAGCCTTATTTATGTGTAAGATATATCTGCAGAGGGAGCTGTAAATGGCCAAAGTATGAAGGTTTGCAGCAAATGTAGTAAAGTTTTATATTCCTGAAAACTAGGAATAAAAAAAATAGAACATTTTTAAAATAAAGTGGATAAAAGGGGCCTTCTGCACAACTGTAAAACCATCTTATAAGATTTAATTGCTGGCTTCTTGTTAGAGCAGAGATGATTTCAAACAACAGCCACAGCAACCATGAAAAGTCCTTCCCAATCGCTTCAGGAGGATGTGAGGAAGAGGAGAAACAGCACAAAAGCAGAGCTGGCAGCAGTTTGGAATGCAGTGGTCATTTAGCACTTGACTCTGTATAGCCGACATGCAATGACACTTCATATTTACATATTTCATTTGTGACATGCAGTGGTGTGAAGTATTTGATAACTGACATGCAATAGTATTTGATATGCCGATTACTAGATTCCATGCAAAGCAGACCCTCAGCTGAGCTGCAGCCCCTTTCCCAACTTTTCCATAAATCAAAGGAATTAAGAGCTCAAATTTAGAAGCGGGAGGGAAATCTGATTTAAGAATCCAATTCCATATTTGAAATTTCAGTCCAGGACTTAGGGCTTGTCTACACTTCCACTTGTCCTATGCCTAGAAAGCCCAGATCTCAGTTTTCTGCTTGTTTGGTGACTTCTAGGCATGGTCCAAGTGGTTTTAGCTTTCCCAGGAAAATCTCGCTCGTTACTGTTGGCGCAAACATCAGTCTGCAGAAAGTGCAATTGACGCTTGCTCTGATTCAGTATTAAAGAGCAGATTTCCCTGGGGGGAAACAGCACCACAAGTGGAAGTGTGGACTAGCCCGTGCATGGTCCTTTTGGCTCTCTAGCCTGGCCACACACTTTAAGTTGCATGTTGCTTCATTGGTACAGTTCAATATTGCTGCTCAAGCAGTTCCTTGGCTTGTTTGTGCGATGGGGTTGGTCCTCTGCACACGAGACTTTGGCATCCGGCCGATAGTGGCTTTTCCTCAGCTCCTATCCTTAGATACTCACAAGCATCCACAAGCTTTTCCCAAACCCCAGGGGGAAAGTTCTAGAGCGGAACTTGAGGAAATAAATTGGATTTTAGACCTTAAAAGCTTCGTGGTTTCATTTTAATTTTACAAGTATAAGTTCTCACTTCAAGAACGGTTACTCTTCTCCTTTCCCAAAGGTAGCATTAATGGAAATGCTGGCTTTTAAGGATCTTTTAGCAGCAGTTTTGAGTACTAAGAACTCCAGACCACATTCCATTTTGCTACACTTGTAAAGCTGAAAGTATCTTCTGCCCACATTTTTATTCAGTGGACCTATTTTTCTGTACATGATTATTGGTTAGTTGAGTGTCTTGAGTGTTTTATTAAAGGGAGAATTGAGTGGATGGAGTGATGTTGTGGGTGGAAACAGAATGTGTTGGCTGAGTGGTTGACTAAGTGGGTGTGCATAGATTGGTTTCGTGTAGTGTAAATGTGAATTATTTTGGTGATTGTGTTCCTACCTTCGACGGCGAAGAAGAATTTCTTCACCGCCTCTATTGCATCTGCAGAAAACAGCAGCAGGAGACTTTTTCAGGTGGTTCACAATTTAGCGGAACCACCTGCAACATCGCGGCCCAGTACGGGCCACATGTTCTCCTGCAATGATTTTGCAAAGTTTTTTGCAGATAAAATCGCTCAGATTTGGGAAGAAGTAGACTCCACTGTGGGAGCAGGGCCGGGGTGGGAGAGTGCTAGAGTCCTGTCTAGTCAAGTTGCGTGGGATCAATTCCAATCTGTTACCTCCGAGGATGTGGACAGGCTGCTTGGACGAGTGAAGCCAACCACCTGTCTCCTGGATCCTTGCCCATCCTGGCTTATAAAAGCTAGCTGGGAAGGACTGGGCGATGGGCTTCGTGGGGTGGTGAATGCTTCCCTCCATGAGGGAGCCTTCCCAGACCCGCTGAAAGAGGCGGATATTAAACCGCTTCTTAAAAAACCATCTTTAGATGCGGCCACGATGGCCAACTATCGCCCAGTCTCAAATCTTCCATTCTTGGGCAAGGTGATTGAGCGAGTGGTTGCTGAACAACTCCAGGCACGCCTGGAAGAAGCGGACCATTTGGATCCCTTCCAGTCGGGATTCAGGCCTCATCATGGGACTGAAACTGCCTTGGTTGCACTGGTTGATGATCTCCGGCGGGCTAGGGACAAAGGTGAGAGCTGTTTCCTAGTTCTGCTGGATCTCTCAGCGGCGTTTGATACCATCGACCATAACATCCTTCTGGACCGTCTTGAGGGGCTGGGAGCTGGGGGCACTGTCATACAGTGGTTCCGCTCCTTCCTCCTGGGCCGTGTTCAGAAAGTGGTGGTGGGGATGCGTGTTCAGACCCCTGGGCTCTCACTTGTGGGGTGCCTCAGGGTTCTGTCCTCTCCCCCATGCTTTTCAACATTTACATGCATCCGCTGGGAGAGATCATCAGGAGGTTTGGGCTGGGTGTTCATCAGTATGCGGATGATACCCAGCTCTACCTCTCTTTTAAATCAGAACCAGTGAAGGCGGTGAAGGTCCTGTGTGAGTGTCTGGAGGCGGTTGGAGGATGGATGGCGGCTAACAGATTGAGGTTGAATCCTGACAAGACAGAAGTACTGTTTTTGGGGGACAGGAGGCGGGCAGGTGTGGAGGATTCCCTGGTCCTGAATGGAGTAACTGTGCCCCTGAAGGACCAGGTGCACAGCCTGGGAGTCATTTTGGACTCACAGCTGTCCATGGAGGCACAGGTCAAATCTGTGTCCAGGGCAGTTGTTTACCAGGCTGAGACCCTATCCAGGGCAGCTGTTTACGTGGGCTGAGACCCTATCTGCCTGCGGACTGTCTCACCAGAGTGGTGCATGCTCTGGTTATCTTCCGCTTGGACTACTGCAATGCGCTCTACGTGGGGCTACCTTTGAAGGTGTTTCGGAAACTACAACTAATTCAGAATGCGGCAACTAGACTGGTGACTGGGGGCGGCCGCCGAGACCATATAACACTGGTCTTGAAAGACCTACATTGGCTCCCAGTACGTTTCCGAGCACAATTCAAAGTGTTGGTGTTGACCTTTAAAGCCCTAAACAGCCTCGGTCCAGTATACCTGAAGGAGCGTCTCCACCCCCATCATTCTGCCCGGACGCTGAGGTCCAACGCCGAGGGCCTTCTGGCGGTTCCCTCATTGCGAGAAGCAAAGCTACAGGGAACCAGGCAGAGGGCCTTCTCGGTAGTGGCGCCCGCCCTGTGGAACGCCCTTCCAGCAGATGTCAAAGCGATAAACAACTACCTGACATTCAGAAAACATCTTAAGGCAGCCCTGTTTAGGGAAGTTTTTAACGTGTGATATTTTAGTGTATTTTTGGTTTTTCAATGGAAGCCGCCCAGAGTGGCTGGGGAGGCCCAGCCAGATGGGTGGGGTATAAATAATAAATTATTATTATTATTATTATTATTATTATTATTATTATTATTATTATTACCATACATAGGGTGTTTTTGGTAGTATTTATGAGATTTTTCCAGATACATACTTAATTACGTTGCATTTCAACGTTGTACTTCAATGCATCTTTATATTGCATATATGATTTGCTTTTGCGGTACTTTTTCAATTTACTCCTCCACATTTAATTTACTTTTGCTTGGAGGTAACATCACTTTGTTATTCAAAATGTGGAGTAGCAGCAATAAGAGGAGGTGGACTCTGCATTATATGTTATACTGATGGTACTGTTGTTGGGATATGTGAACCTCTCAACGATTCCTGTGGCAATGTGAAGCAGTATATAATTTAAATAAACAGGCAGGCAGGCAACATCATTGCAGTTTTCACTTTGCAATTTCTTTTCCATTGGTTGCCAAATTGAATAAAATATTGGGTAATTATGCGGGGCAATTAGGCCCCACCCCTTAATCGGACCACATGACACAGTGCATGCACACCATTTGAATGGCAATGCCCATCAACTTCGGGGTGGGGGGCATTTCCAGATATTTTATAGGGGGGCAAAGCCCCCTCGGCCCCTAGGGGTTGGCTCCTTTGGTGTCTTCTCCCTATTCTGATGGGGAGGGAGGGGGGAAACTAGGCCTGCAGGCTTGGTCCCGGGAACGTGGAGGCCCAGGGCTGCTTGCATGCTGTGAAGAAAAAGTTGGTTTTGCTGGACAGGATGAATCAACAGGTATTTCTTTCATTTTCTTTCTTTCTTTCCCTGCCAGCAAATGGTTAATGAACAACAGCCTCTGACTGGCCCGTGGTTCCAGGAGGGAGAGTTTAAAAGGAGAGGATTTGGGGAGAGACAGTTAGTTAGGAGCTGGGGGGGTTGGTTAAGGAGTTGAGGAAGTGAAGAGGGTTGGTTTTGGAAGTTAGGATACAGGATGAGGTATAAAGAGTGAATGGGAGAAAGAGTTGGTTCTGGAAGAGAGAGAAAAAACTTCCACTCTGAGCGTATTCTGAAGGACAGAGTGTGGTGTCCTGTACATAGCTGTCAACCTTTCCCTTTTCTTGCGAGGAATCCTGTTCGGAATAAGGGGATTTCCCTTAAAAATAGGGAAACGTTGACAGCTATGGTCCTGTAGGAGGGATAGACCGGAATTTTACTGGGAGGCAGACGTTGAACCAGTAGAAGTAGGAGCTGGAAAGGAACAGCCTACTTGGGATTCAAATCTAGTCTGGAGGGGAGAGAGTCTTCTAAGGAAAAGAAGAAACTCACAAACCCAGTAAAGGGAGGGGGTGTGGAGGTCTATTTCTTAAAGTACCTCAGGAGCAGGAGTGTTAAAGGGGATGGATAACTGAAAGAAAGTATCACCATATAAAGGAACCAAACCTACAACTCAAAACCAACTGAGGACAAATTAAAGTGAAATCGCACTGTATTCTTGAAGTAACCTTAGTTTAATCCATGTGTGCTATATACTATCTTGCCTTAAATAAATCTTTATTGTTTCTTTAAAGAAAACCTGTCTGACACTCCAACTTACTAGTTATCCCCTCACAAAGGTCCCCCCACAGAATAAAAAGCTAAAGGTAAAGGGACCCCTGACCATTAGGTCCAGTCGTGACCGACTCTGGGGTTGCGGTGCTCATCTCGTTTATTGGCCGAGGGAGCTGGCGTACAGCTTCCGGGTCATGTGGCCAGCTTCTGGCGAACCAGAGCAGCGCACGGAAACGCCGTTTACCTCCCCGCTGCTGCGGTACCTATTTATCTACTTGCACTTTGACGTGTTTCGAACTGCTAGGCTGGCAGGACCAGGGACCGAGCAACGGGAGCTCACCCCGTCGCGGGGATTCGAACCGCCGACCTTCTGATCGGCAAGTCCTAGGCTCTGTAGTTTAACCCACAGCACCACCCGTGTCCCACAGGATACTCTGGGCTAAAATTTTAAGAGGAAAGTAAAATAAACCTTCAGGTAAAGGGTTGTTCAGTAAGGTTGGGGCAATTTATCTGAGTGAGAGTGGGCCCACCGGCGTGAGAGGAAAAAGTGCCGACGCGCCCGTCACACATGCATGCATCTGATGTCAGCACACCTGTCGTGGTCCCAGGCACATTTTTGAGAGGGGATGTGACCAGGTGCCCCCCCCCCCATGGCTCCCTCATTGGAGCCTGGCTTCAGTGTACAGCTTCAGCTTTGCTCCTGGGTCAGGGTGTGGCCCAGGTAGCAGAGAGAAGAAAGAGAGTTGCAGCAGTGTTGCTGCCCTTTTTCTGCTGGGCAGCGTGCCCAGCTGGACTGGGCATAAGGGGCTGCCTCTGTGTCCCACTCCCCTCTGGGTGCACCCTGTGAACATGGGCTAGGTGGCAGAAGCATACGCTCAGCCACTGGGTGGCTGAAGTCGGGTGCACACACCCCTGTGGCATGTGTGGCCCTGGTGCAAAAAATTGTGGGTGCCCTGGGAACTTTGTGGGGGGCTGAAACTTTTAATTTAATTTAAATTTTAACATCACAATTCATCCAAAATGATTTGTAGGCTACAGGCTGCCCAGCAATGGCCAACACCGAGTAAACTGGCAAAAATGTGGTGGTCTTGTAGAAAGGTTATGGCTTACTGGGAAATGATATACAATGAAATGAAAAGGACGTTTAAAATAACGTTTGTAAAAGACACACACAAAAAAACAAACAAACCCAGAAGCCTTTCTCTTGGGAGATATAGGGATAGAACTACCTAAATTGTATAGAAATTTATTTATGTATGCAACTACAGCGGCAAGAATGTTACTTGCCCAAAAATGGAAAGAAGAAAAAGTCCCAGCGAAGGAAGAATGGATACAAAAACTTATGGAATATGCAGAAATAGAGGAACTTACCGGAAAAATAAGAAATCAAGGTAATAAACTTTTTATAAATGAATTTTTATTGAATATTTACAGATAAATTGTAAACAGATAAAAGCACTGGAAGGATTATTGTAATAACCTGCAGCTACATAAGAGTATATATTTAAAGAAGATAAATAAATGAGAAAGTTAAGTTAACTTGGATGTGCAGAAGATATTAAAAATAAATTTAAGGAACCATAAAAAGAGGGGGAAGGAAGTCAAGTTTTAAAATGTCAAAATGATTGTAAAATCAGTGAAATGTATATATCTGAAAAGCATTTTAAAAATTAAAAAAAGATTTGTATGCTAAAAGATTTGTATTTGAGAAAGATAATAAAATATTGCTGTACTACTTATTTTTACAGTTTAAAATAAAATTAGCAGTTTCAACTTTTGTGCTTTCATTTTCTTTTCTAAAAGACATCTGTTTTTGAAAATTGAAGTTAGCAATTTCTTGGGGGGGGGGCAGGGTAATTTTTTTGCAAATAGTTAGTCTTGCTTAAGGTGCAAAATAGCCTGGCACTGCCTGCCGGTCAACTTCTCTGGCCTTAAAACAAATAAGGGCAAAGAGGACTGCAGCCTTGGTCACATTGCTAGCCAATCACTGTCATTGCTCGGGAAAGACTGTGGCAGCTGTTGGTTGCCAGTTCCTTCCAGAGGACATAGGAGAAGTTGCTTTTCCCTGCCTTGGTTGCAGATACTTTCTGGGTTCCCGAATAAGCCTCCTTGTGTGGCTTATGGGTGGAGAAGAGCTAAGGCCAAATGGAAGCAGGGTGTACTTGAGAAATGCATATGGCTCTTTGGCAGTCATTGGGGCGTGAGCTCACCTGTCACTGGAACCTGGCTAAACTCCAGCCCTTCCTCACTTGTGGATCAGCTGTTCTCCACTATTCCAGCACAGTAGAGATTTTACTGTGTCCCTGCATTCATGTCTTACACTTTACCGTCATCTAGTGAGAGCAGTTGGGAATAGCACTATTAACTTGGCAATTTCGATTTGTGCAAAGCTAAAAACGCATTTAGAGGGACATGGGTGGCGTTGTGGTCTAAACCACTGAATCTAGAGCTTGCAGATCAGAAGGTCAGTGGTTCAAATCCCTGCGACGGGGTGAGCTCCCGTTGCTCGGTCCCTGCTCCTGCCCACCTAGCAGTTCGAAAGCACGTCAAAGTGCAAGTAGATAAATCCGGCGGGAAGGTAAACGGCGTTTCCGTGCGCTGCTCTGGTTTCACCAGAAGCAGCTTAGTCATGCTGGCCACATAACCTGGAAGCTGTCTGCAGACAAACACCAGCTCCCTCAGCCTATAGAGCAAGATGAGCGCCACAACCCCAGAGTCGTCCGCGACTGGACCTAATGGTCAGGGGGTACCTTTACCTTTAAAAGCACCTTTTGGCCTGAATGCAGCAATGAACAGCGCTTCCCCCCACCCCCTTAGGAAAATAGATGCCAGTACTCACTGCCCAGAAATGGCCAGAGGAGGGACAGGCAAGCAGGCACAAGGGAAGGCACTCTGCACATGCTCAGAAAAGGAGGCAGCAGGGCTCCAGGATCCTGCCAGGGCCCCACACCTCCTTCCCCAAGCTTGGGAGGGTCCCAAGGCAGGTTACAGCAATTTTAAATGAAGAATTAAGAACATTGCAGTACTGAATGGAGAAATCCAGCAAGGCTATGTGGGGCAACTCTTGGACCAGCTATGGAGCCTCCAGCCTGTGCAAAAGGCTGTGACCAAACAGCTGATGGGGACAGACTATGGCCAGCACATAAATCAATCCAACACTCAAAAGCATGGGTAGGCAAACTAAGGCCCGGGGGCCGGATCCGGCCTAATCACCTTCTAAATCCGGCCTGCAGACGGTCCAGGAATCACTGTGTTTTTACATGAATAGAATGTGTCCTTTTATTTAAAAAGCATCTCTGGGTTATTTGTGGGCCATAGGAATTCCTTCTTTTTTCTCTCCTTTTCCCCCCAAAATATAGTCCGGCCCCCCACAAGGTCTGAGAGCCCCCTGCTGGAAAAGTTTGCTGACCCCTGCTCAGAAGTCTGCATGGATGATCATACATTACCCCTGTCCCTCCTATCATATCTTATACTTTACCACCATCTAGTGAGAGCAGGTGGGAACAGCACTATTAATTTTCTCCGCAAGATGGACTTGCTAAAAGCTAAAAGCACTTTTTGGCCTGCTGAAGACTCCCCGTCCCCCATTTTTTCCGACATTTTAATTGAAGCTTGATTTTATAGTTTTAACTGATTTCTCTCTCTGTGTGTGCATTGTTTCTTTGTAAAATGCTTAGCATTAAGTGGATATAGATTGTATAAATAAATACACATTACACACAGGTGTAGCCAAAGTGGAGCCTTCCATCTGTTGCTAGACAGCAATTGGCCCACAACTAGGCAAATGCAACTTTTTATTTGGGTTGCTGGCTGCTATTCCACATTTTTCTGTACAATATTTCCAGCCTCAACGAAGCAGAAGTTTCCTCCTCCCCAAGGAGTAAACAGTCCTTATGGGATATTTGTCATATTTTTAAAAATCACCTTTTAGCATTAAGTTGAGTTTCCATACGTCCAGAATTTTCTGACATAGCCGGGATTCGTCTGTTGAAAATAGTATCCGAGCAGAAATCGCTGTAATCCAGAAATCCAAATGTATGGCAACCCATGTCGGAAGTGTAGATTTAGGCAAATTTCCTTTTTAAAAAGCTAAAAAGAAAAACCCTTCTTTTTCAGATTTTGCAAAGAAAAAATGCTCAACAACTTTGCCCACCCTTTGTATCTAGATTAGCAGTTTTTGAAAAATGGCAACCCTAGTATTAAGAGTTAAGGAGGAGAATGGCACTAGTAAATTATAAAACCAGAACACTAAACATGCAAAACAAAAAACGAAACAAAAGATTGCTGGAATGGCTTTGTGGGAAACGGAGGTAAGTGCAAAGCAGAGAGGGAGGTATGAGGTAACAAACAAAAAGGAGGAACATTCTCATACAGGGTCGGAGGCGGGTATGATTCAGACCAACCTGTTAAACAAAGCCAAATGTCACAGGTGATGCCAAATAAAGTCATACTTCAAATACTGTAAAGTCACGGTGGCTTTGTACACTGTTTTTTCATATTTGTCACAACTGTCGTCCAAATGGCAGAAAAATCAATTAGTTTAACTGTCCCCTTCCAAACCTTAAGACAATGTGGGGTTTTTTCTGAAGCCGCTAGGAACAAATCTTTCTTACATCAGCTCCTTCCACCCCAGATGTAACTTAAAGGAAAAATTACCAAAGGTTTTGAAAGGATGTTAGCATCAATTCCTGATAAAATAGCAAGAGGACACCATTTGAAGTCTAGGGCTGGTTTTTGCCATGTTGAATTATTTGAATTTTTAAAAATCTAGTGGTTGCTGTAGCCAAGTTCCTCCTTTGCTCCCCTATTGCAAATAAGAGACAGGGTTCCTGGATCACCTTGCTGGTGATTGATTGAGGGCAGGCATCCCCAAACTCCGCCTTCCAGATGTTTTGGGACTACAACTCCCATCATCCCTAGCTAACAGGACCAATGGTCAGTGTCAGGGAACTGACATCGGAGCCCAGAGTGGAGGTAGGGCTCTCCAACGATGCAGGAGAAGGGACCAGCAGGGAGAGGGAGAACACTTCCCTTGGGGAAGGAAATCGGCGTGACACCAGGAAAGAAGGGGAGGAGGGAAGGTCTTCGGAGAGAGGGCTCCAAGACCCTTCCACAGGGTCCAGCGGGGAGAGCCCAGGACCTCCGCTGGCCACGCCCACTCTGCGCAGGAGACTTCCGCGCAGGGAGGCGAGGTGAAGACTTGGCGTCAAACAGCTTTTATGTTGGAAGAAGTTCAGGGAACACCCACTGACGGATTCTGCCAGTGACTGAGACAGTCGCCTTGTAAGGGCTGTCAAATCAGGGAAAGGTTTAGCTACCCCAACAGCTGGGAGCAGTTTGGAATTTACGCACAAGCAACCCCTATTCCCATTACAGCAATCCGTCAGTCCTCTAAGTTGCTTGTTGGCAGAGCAGCAAGGGGCAGCATCATGAGTCAGACCGGAGGAGCAGGCGCTGGAGAGGGGGCCAGGGGAGGACCAACTCTGGAGGAGAGAAACAGAGATTTGGAGCAGCAACTGGCCCTACTAGCGGCACGGCTGGATGAAAGGCGGACTCAGGATGCCCAGGGGAAGCCCACCCCCATCGCAAGGAAGGTACCGGGACTAGTGCAGAAGTTTGGGGGCAATCCCAGAGATTATAATGCATTTAAGACAGAAGTGCAGTATGCGCCGGACCTGCAGTATGGTGACTTTGTGGACGATGGGGAGAGAGTCGCTTATGTGGTGGGGCATCTGGAAGGGGGTGCCCGAGATTGGATCAGACCCTTAATGGCGTCGGAGAATGCTGCCCTGAAGGATTTGAGAAAATTTTTTAGCGCAATGGACCATATGTTCTCGAGTGATGTGGAGCAGAGCGTGACGCGCAAAGAACTGATAGGGTGCAAACAAGGGAGCCAATCAGTGAGAGAGTACTGGTCGCGTTTTGCGATGCTTATCCACAAACTTGGTTGGGAACTGGGTTCACCGCCAGTGCAAATGTTATTTGAGGAAGGCTTATCCCCTTGGGTAAAAGATGAACTTTCCCGCTCGCCCCGCCCGGAATCGATGGACCAGCTGACCAAAATGGCGCTTGCTGTGGGAGTACGGCAAAAGGCGCGAGCTCTAGAAAGGCGGGAAGGGAGAGCAGAGCGTTGGTATGACAACCGCATTCCGGACGTGCCGGAGCAACCTGCGCCGCCCGCGGAACCAATGGAGATTGGAGGAATGCGTGCGCACGGGGTTTCAAACTCCAGCGAAGTTCGCAAGAAGGAGGGAAAAACGAAAAGGAAGTGTTTTCTTTGCCAGCAGCCGGGACATTTTGCCAGAGTCTGCCCTCAGAAAAAGGCGTGGCAAGGAATGGTGGGGGCAGTGGGGAGTGAGGAGGAACGAGATAAAGAGCAGGGAAACGGCAATGCTTGGCTGCAGGAAAGTGGGCACAGCAGCCAGGCGAGCAACCAGTAAAAGTGCCCAAACCAGACCCTCCCCGGGCAGCCATAGCCATAGAGGTGGTACTAGAACTCCCCAACGGACACCCAATTAAGGTGAAGGCGCTGCTGGATTCAGGCAGCTCTTGCAACTTCTTTAGCAGGGATTTTGCGCTAGAACACCAGCTCCACGTGGTGCCTCTAGCACACCCCTTGCAAGTAACGACCATTGATGGGAGAGAACTTCTGGGGGGGGAAGTGACCCACCAAACCCTTCCCATGAAAATGAGGGTTTCCAGACACACTGAGACAATTGCTTTTCACGTAGCCACACTAGCAGGACCACCAATCATACTGGGAATGAGTTGGCTGGCACTGCACGATCCAGTAGTAGGATGGCACCAGCGGACAGTCACCTTTGGGTCAGCCCACTGCGTAGAGCACTGCCACGGGGGGGGGACCCCAGAGGATGGCAGTAGCCAGGGTGGCAATGATGGCGGTAGGAGAAAAGGGGAGAGTACCACCTCAGTACGCCGACCTGGAAGAAGTCTTCAGTGAGAAGGAGGCGGATAGACTACCCCCTCACAGACCCTTTGACTGTCAGATCAACCTACTCCCAGGGGCTCAGCTGCCGGTGGGTAAGCTGTACGCCATGTCGGACAGGGAGATGCAGGAGTTGCGGAAGTTTATTGACAAGAACCTGAAGAGGGGTTTCATACGAGAATCGAGGGTGGTGGGGGGTAGTCCAGTGTTCTTTGTGGACAAGAGAGACTCCAAAGAGCCCAGATTGGTCGTAGATTACCGGGCGTTAAACCTTGTGTCGGAACCAGTGACCTTCCCAATGCCCAGGATTGACGACATTTTGGCCAGAGTAAGGAAAGGGAAGGTCTTTACCAAGTTAGACCTTCGGGGGGCGTACAATTTGATAAGGATGAGGGAGGGGGATGAATGGAAAACCACCATGTTCACCCCTCTGGGGGCCTTTGAGTACTTAGTTATGCCTTTCGGATTACAATCAGGCTCAAGCACCTTTCAAGCTTTCATGCACCACGTGCTGGGGTCCCTACTGTACAGGAATTGTGTGGCTTTCTTGGACGACGTGCTAATCTACTCGGAGAACGAAGAGCAGCATGTAAAGGACGTCAGGGAAGTGCTGAAAAGGCTGCAGGAGCACCAGCTGTGGGTCAAACTGGAGAAATGCCAGTTCCACGCCCGAGAGGTGGAGTTCCTGGGTTACAGGTTGTCGGACAAAGGCTTAGCCATGGACCCAGACAAGGTGCAGGCAGTGCTAGAATGGAAGACTCCCAAGAATCGGAAGGACGTGCAGAGGTTCCTGGGGTTTGGAAACTTCTACAGGAAGTTCATCAAGAACTTCGCCCACTTAACGGCACCCATAACCGATTGCCTCAGCAGCAAGAAGAAGTTTGAATGGACGGAAGAGGCTCAGCAGTCCTTTGAGAAGCTAAAGAGGGCGTTCGCTTCAGAAGAGCAACTCCTACACGTGGATCTGCAGAAACCGATGAGGCTGGAGACAGACGCATCAGACAGAGCGGTGGGAGCCGTATTGCTCCAGCCGGGAAATCGGGGAGAGTGGAAGCCGTGCGCCTTTTTCTCAAGGAAGCTGAACAAGTCAGAACAAAACTACACGGTGTATGACCGGGAACTGCTGGCAATCCATGAGGCTTTTCGCCACTGGAGACATTTTCTAATAGGTGCACAGCACAAGATCCAGGTGTGCACGGACCATAAGAACCTGGAATATTGGAGGACTGCGCGAGTTCTGAACCAAAGACAGGTGTGGTGGGCACAGGAGTTTTCCAAGTTTTTTTTTGAGATTAGGTACGTGCCGGGGAAGGAAAACGTCAGAGCAGACGCTCTCTCTCGCAAACCTGAGTACTTGGAAGGAGAGGAATGCCGGAAGTACGTCATGTCATACCCGAGGACCAATGGGTATGTGGGGGAGTGTTGGTAGGGAGACAAGAACTAGCCGGGTTGACGAGGGATGACCAGTACGCCCAAGCAAAAATCAGGGAGATCCGAGATGCTGGAGAAAATCAGGGGGGTTTTGAGGTTAAGGAGGGGGCTTTGTACTATAAGGGAGCGTTGTACATACCCGAAGGGGACTTGAGGAGAAGGATACTCAAACAACTTTATGACAACCCCACGGCGGGACATTTCGGTCAACACAAAACCATGTTGCTTGTCACTAGGCAGTTCTGGTGGCCAAGGGTGAGGGAAGATGTGAGGGAATACGTACGAGGGTGCGAGCGCTGCCAGCGAGCTAAAGGGGAGAGGGCAGCACCCGCGGGGTTACTGGAACCCTTACCCACACCAGAAAGACCATGGGAGGTGGTATCAATTGATTTTATGACAGATTTACCCAAGTCCAGGGGGAAAACAGCAGTCATGGTGGTAGCTGACTTGATGACCAAAATGTGCCATTTTATTGCTTGCTCGCATGCAGTGACAGCAGAGGAAACAGCTAGGCTGTTTGTAGGTCATGTCTTCAGGTTGCATGGCGCCCCCTTGAGGGTTTTGTCCGACAGAGGCAGGCAATTTACTTCCAGATTCTGGAGGAAGCTCATGAGCCTGTTGGACGTCGAGGTGAGCTTCTCGACGGCCAGACACCCAGAGACCAACAGACAAGCAGAACGAGCTAATAGCATACTTCAACAGTACCTACGCTGCTATGTCAACGAAAGGGAGAACGATTGGGTGGACAAACTAGCGCTGGCTGAATTTGCATACAATAACGTGGAACATGTGTCCACGGGAATGAGCCCATTCATGGCCAATTATGGGTGTCACCCCAGGGCCTTCCCAGGGGAAGGGGAGGGGAGGTGGAGTGTACCGGCAGCGGAGCAGTTTGTGGAAGAAATGGAGGCCTTACACCAACAGCTTAAGATGAACTTGGAACGGGCCAGGGAAGTGTACAAGAGGCAGGCAGACAAGCACCGTAGGGAAGGGGAAACCATACGGGTTGGAGACCGGGTGTGGTTGTCAACTCAAGGGTTACCGTTCAAGGGAGGTTGCAAGAAGTTGCGGCCAAGGCGGCTGGGACCTTTCGAGGTGACACAGCAGGTTAATCCCATGGCCTTTAGGCTCAAGTTGCCGACCAGTATGAAACTATACCCGGCGTTCCATAGGTCTTTACTCTCACCATATAGGGAGGGACTGAAATTTCCAGGGCGAGAGAGAGAGGTCCCCACACACCCACACGTAGAGGAAAGGGAACTTAGTAGTCAAGCTACGGAAATACTCGATTCAAGATGGCGAAGGGGACAGGTGTAGTATTTGGTGGCTTGGGAGGGGGAACCCGAGTCTGAAAACACGTGGGTTCCTGCGGAAACCATCAGGGATGAGTATCTCCGGGGGGAGTTTCACAGCAGGTTCCCAAGGAAGCCCAAACCAACAGCGAGGTTCTGGGAGGAGCAATTTGGCACCACAGATGAGGAAGAAGATTTTATGGAGTTTCCTGCCTCCGAAGAGGAGGGAGGAGAGGTATCCGAGGGAGAGGAATCGGACTGGGAAGATTACCTGGTGCAAAGAGATAGCAGCAGGTGGAGAGCAATGTTTGAATCATCAGGGGATGGGGATAGCTCCTTCCGGGGATTCCATGCATCACCGCCAAAGGAAAGGGATGGAGGTGAGGGGGGTCCTGGGAGGGAGGTGGATGTCAGGGAACTGACATCGGAGCCCAGAGTGGAGGTAGGGCTCTCCAACGATGCAGGAGAAGGGACCAGCAGGGAGAGGGAGAACACTTCCCTTGGGGAAGGAAATCGGCGTGACACCAGGAAAGAAGGGGAGGAGGGAAGGTCTTCTAAGAGAGGGCTCCAAGACCCTTCCACAGGGTCCAGCGGGGAGAGCCCAGGACCTCCGCAGGCCACGCCCACTCTGCGCAGGAGACTTCCGCGCAGGGAGGCGAGGCGAAGACTTGGCGTCAAACAGCTTTTATGTTGGAAGAAGTTCAGGGAACGCCCACTGACGGATTCTGCCAGTGACTGAGACAGTCGCCTTGTAAGGGCTGTCAAATCAGGGAAAGGTTTAGCTACCCCAACAGCTGGGAGCAGTTTGGAATTTACGCACAAGCAACCCCTATTCCCATTACAGTCAGGGATGATGGCTTGCCGCTGCGCAAATCCAGCTTCATAAGCATCGGGGTATGTCCTCCCTTTTGTAGCACAGAAATCAAGGCTACTTTCTCGGCAAAGACCTGCCGCATCAGGCATTCCCTCCATATAACTTAGGGACCTGGGGTTCTTTTTAGCCCTCCAAAAGGTCCATTCCACAGTGCAAGCTAGAACAACCTTTTACTGTCCTTATCAGTTGGCTATAAATCAAGCCTTCTTCTGTGCGTGAGCCGCTGGCCTTGGCAGCTGCACAAACACAGTCCGGCCTGCCTTTATTTACTTGCACTTTTAGGTACCTTTACTGTGTAAATTGACAAACTTGTGATGAATCAGACCACCCACAACTGCGACTGCATAAAATTCTGGACTTATTTTTGGGTGGGGTTCCTCATACCTTTCGTCAACTTTTCATAGGTTGCAACTGAATAAAGGATATTTGCTTTTAAAAAGCTGCTTGGTTCTTCTCTCCTTGGTTGGACATCACCATCTTCTCTGACAGTAGCAAACCCCTTTGGGGCCCCGAACCAAAATTCCAAGTGTGTTACATCAAGCCATGAAGTCCTGAGCCACCCCAGAACCAGTTGCCTCCACATGGATGTTGAAGTCACCCAAAACCAGCAGTCTAGGAGTCCTCAACCAGGGGCGTAGGAAGGGGGGCATGGGAGATGGACCGCCCCGGGTACCCTCATTGAGGGGGATGACATTTGGCATGCCACCCGCCTGCGATTCCCAAGCCTACCCCGAGCCGTTGGGGTAAGGGGGGGAGCTGTGCCGCATTGCTGGTGGCATTCACCCCTTCCCCCTTTGTTTTGACAGCTTGGGGGAGGTTTGGGAGTCTTTTTTAATATAATTTTTATTGAGTTTTCCATATTTCATTTCATTTTCATTACACAAATCCATAACTTAAAGTATTGCTCAAAAAGAGCATCGACCTCCTTCCCTCCCTCTTTCTGACTTCCACATATCTTTAACAAATTTAAGGTAAAGGTAAAGGGACCCCTGACCATTAGGTCCAGTCATGGACGACTCTGGGGTTGCGGTGCTCATCTCGCTTTATTGGCCGAGGGAGCCGGCGTACAGCTTGGCGAACCAGAGCAGCGCACGGAAATGCCATGTACCTTCCCACCGGAGCGGTACCTATTTATCTGCTTGCACTTTGATGTGCTTTCGAACTGCTAGGTTGGCAGGAGCAGGGACCAAGCAACGGGAGCTCACCCCGTCGTGGGGATTCGAACCACCGACCTTCTGATCGGCAAGTCCTAGGCTCTGTGGTTCAACCCACAGCACCACCCATGTCCCTTAGCAAATTTATCGCATTTCTATAACCACTTCTTTACCTTGTGTCTTCTTTTAACATTCACCCTCTTATATGTAAATCAGCTCCTTATTTTCACATTACCAAACATTTCAAGTCAAACCTACAAATGTTTTCAGATGTTTACAGTTTTCTTTCAAATAAAATATAAATTTTCTCCAGTCCTTTGGGAGTCTTGGGCGGGCAGCTTGCTGAATGTCTGCTTTGGGCGGCTCACTCTGGCCCCAGCTGCAGGGTGTGTGCACCACTCCAGGCATCTGAGCGGCTATCCCGCACCTGGGAGGGCACCAGCCCTGGGCAGCATGGCCATATGCTCAGCCGCTGTCCCCAACACCGCCTCCAAGACCAGGTCTGTCATCTCAGGCAAAGAGACTGCTGGGCAGAGAGGTGGGCAGGAAACCAGCCGAATCCCTAAACTGTCCCGATTGGCCAGTGCCAGGAACACACACTCTAGATGCCCCCCAACTGGACAGAGAGCCTGGAGAGAGAGAGAGAGAGAGAGAGAGAGAGAGAGAGAGAGAGAGAGAGAATCTCCATAGACCACAGCAACTCCCCAATTCTCAAGTTTGCCCTGATGCTGCACTGAGTACCTAGGTAGGCAAACTGGGTGAGACCAACTCAGCCCTGTTCACCTACCCAGGTCTCAGTGCTACAGACCAGATACAGCCTCCTCATCCACAATCAGATAATGGGTGAGTGAGGTTTTACTCCAAGCCAACCTGGCAGCATTCAGCAACAGCAGCTGCAGACCTGAGGGCTGGCTGATAGGGCAACCACAATGCCCCAGGTTGGAGGAGGGGCTGGCCATATAGTGCAGTCACCAACTGCCTGTGTCTCTAACCTGTAACGAAGCAGGGAGTTTGCATTGCAGATCTGTTGCATCACAGGTCTCTCACTCAGCCTCTGGGGTGGGATCAATCCTTGCCAGAAAAGAATGGATGCTAATGTTTGCCGATGTGCACAAATTGCCCAACAACAGCAACACTGTAAAAGGAGTAAGCAACCAAAGGTCACAGAAACATCTTCTGCCAGTCCCAGAGCTATGCCCCAAATGTGTTCAACTGACTGAAACCTAAGTCTGTGCTGGGCTGTAGGCAGGAAAAAAACAACCATGGATCTCATGTGATAGAGACAGCTTTGCCAACACTGAGTGTGAAACCAACCAGATTTTCTTATCCTAAATCTCTTCAGTTTGAAAAATGAGCACAGCATTTTGCCTGTTCACCAGCAGGTCCCAGGGTAGATTATAACATTCTAACATTCAGAAAACAAACAGTTGAAGCATATGACGATCACAGGAATTGGATGGGCGTCAGAGCACGAAGTTTGTGCTTCCCAGATCTAGTTCCCTCCACTTTTGTCAAGAGCAAACACCTGAAAAGGAACAGATGCTATTGTGAGCTAGTGACACCCAGGATTTAATGAGATCGACTACCTTGTTATCACAAACAATGATAATGTGTGCAATTGAGACTTTAGACTCCTGGGTCATTGCAATGTTCACTAGCATCCACTTAGTAAGTGATATTGCTGTACAGTTTCAAAAGGTTGGATAAAGAGCTTACAGCTGGGAGTGTTTGCTACCTTTGAACCATTTTACTGATTTATAGTCAAGGGGAGGCGGGAGGGGGATTAGATGAGAGGGATTTACATGGGTAACAATTATGCTTATATCCTGCATATGTCCATAAACAGTCAACCTTATCTATCCTCTTGCAAACAGATCAAGATGAATGCACAATAAACTGGGAGTAACCCTAGTTCCCATCAGAGTGACAATTTCCAAAGTTCGATGGAAGGAGGAACTGATTATTACTTCACTTGGGGAATTGTAGCTCTGTGGGGGGGGGGGACAGTGGTCTCTTAATGACACATTCAGAACTCTGAACAATCACACATTGTTCATCTTTTCTGTGAACCACCCTGAGACCTCTGGGTATAGGGCAGTATATAAATTCAATAAATAACAACAATAACAATTACTACTACTACTACCACTATTACTATTACTATTCAGCACCCCATTAACAACTCCCTGGATTCTCAGTGTGAGGACTATGACTGTTAAGGTGTATAATGGCACTTTAAATGTATGGTGTGTATGTGGTCTTGTTTAGCACCAAGTTCCTGTTGGCTAGGCAAATTAGGCCACCCTGCCATATGCAAAAGAGACTTTAGACTTTGGGGTCATTACAATATTCTCTAGCACCCACTTCTAAAGCGAACTGTCATTACGGTTTCCAAAGGCTGGGTGCAATTTGTGAGCCATGCTCTGAAAATAGCTCCATCTTTCATTTCTGTTCTCAGGAATGGAACCAGTTCCTGGGCTCAAGGACTGGGGTGGGGGGGAAGCCCTATGTGTGAGCAGACCGTGCTACATGGCAGGTAGGCAGGCTGGCAGGCTGGAAGAGATGGGAAGAAGCTTACAGAAAATGCTATAGGAGAACAATCTTGGTGAACAAGGGGTTAAGTGGCCGAAGGAGATTCAGCTCCAGAGGCATTCCTTATTATTTGTGGCTGCTGCTAAGAGAGAGAGTTAGGTCAGCAAAGCCTATGTCATTGGTTTTGCTCAAAATCCAGTTCCATTTGGATCCTGCACTCCCTACATTGTTTCCATTCACAGTGATAATTATACAGACAATTTCAGGTTAGGTACTGGTTCCTGTGTTACCCTCTTGACTGATGCCATTTTCAGCACCAACTGCCTGGCAGGTTCAGATATTGTGAAGGTGGCAGGGAACTTCTTTTCACCTGAGGATGTGATGTTGTTTCCACTCAGAAGAAGATAAAGTCTCTCTATGTGAACCCCCAAAGTAAGTCTTTCCTTTTTTGATTTGCAGAAAATACAAAGATTGTACCCTAAGTCTGCAAGAATACAACAAAGAAGAGCTGCTATTCTATTCATTGCATTCCTGTTGTCACACTAATATTTATATGCTAGTGGTCTAAGAGTTTCTCACGGGGTTTCCAACAAGATCCGGTTGAATATGCTTCTGGTGCAAAGTTCTGTGGAAAACTAGAAATAAAAAGTGGTGGTGACTGATGGGAAACCCCTCTGCTTCTTTCACAGAGGTGACCAGAGCACATTTCATTTCTACCATGAAACCAGCAGCATTCTTGGTCTTTGCAATGGGAGCGATTATCATCATCAGCTACACTTTTTACAGAACTGAGACCAAGGTTGGAATCCTCACCCCATTTTCTGTATCCAGTATATATAAAAAATGGTTGGCCAACCAAGAAAGTGGTGCATAAAAAGGTCTATAATTGATTAATAGTTTTATGTTTCTCTGGAGAAATGATTACAACAAATATTGTGTTAGTAAGGACTTGAAAATGTTTTTAGGATGGAGAAGGAGAGATTGAGCGACTGGCACTATCGTGAAGCTGCTTGTCTTGTTTTATCAACAAAGTTTTCTTTAACCCTTTTAACTAGGGCTTAACTGCCCATTTACTGCCTAGTGGGTAAAAACACACCAAAACTGAGCAGAGATAAAGGAAGAATCAGTAGAAACCTTTGGTTCAAGGTTTAAAATCTCTTAAATACCCGCAGAGTATTTGTAGGAAGCTTTCTCACACTAGGTAGGTCAGACTATTGGTCCATCTATTCTAGGTCAATATCACCCATTCTGAGAGGCAGTGGCTCTCCAGGATCTCAATCTAAAGTCTTTCCCTTCACACGGCTGCTATATGATCCTTTTTTGAGATTGGAAAGTCCAGAATGGGACCAGGCGCTTCTGCATGAAAATACATACTACTGAGCTACATTCTCTCCTTGTGAATGCTTGTAATAATTTCTTTCTCACTGATTGCTCCAGATTGCCATCTTTGGAGGTCTCATGGGGCAAGCAGAAAGGATTTATGCTGCTACAGAAGATGGTAAGGATTTTATTTTATTAAAAAAAATCATAACCACATAAGGCATTATTTCGAGTAATATATCAGAGAGCATTTGAAACCATGTTGCAAAGCATACATATTATTTTAATAAAGAAGGCACATTTCCCATGCCACCCCAGTAAAGTGGTAACAGACAACTCTAGTCGATAACTGGATAGAGACCTTTTAGGCTTTGAGAAATGTAAATAGCAGGTATGGAATTTTGTGGTACAATATAATGAATAATGTGCAATATGATGTCGTTGTATTATTTAGTATCACAAGTGTGTTTAAGGTATTTGTGTTCTTTTAACAAAAACTTATTTAATCAAAGATAACCGAAGGAGGACTTTGCCACTCCCAAGCCACAGTGGGATGGGATGGGAAGAAAAAGATGTAAGAGGTGTTCTCAAAAAACTAGACCAGCTGATGCCCAATGTAACTTTCAAGGATATAAAGACCACCACAAGTGCCAAGAACAGCAAAGCCACAATATTAAACCCCAAGGATTCTTATTGCATTGGAGACCCCTTGATAGTTCGACTGGATTTGTACAACCACTTGGGGAACAGAAAGGAGTATGGAGGAGACTTCTTACAAGCGAGGATCTATTCTTCAAGCCTTAAGGCCGGAGCATCTGGGCATATTGAGGACCAAAAGAATGGGACGTACCTGGTCAATTTCACTTTATTTTGGGAGGGCAGAGTCAGAGCATCTCTCCGGCTCATCAATCCCAGTGAAGGCGTTTCTGCATTGTGGGCTGCAAGGAAGAGAGGCTACAACAAAATAGGTTTCAGGGGCAGGTTTTTAAAAGGAACATTGGATGTCTTCAGCGACTGTGGTTTTAATATAGCAACAAAAGAAGAACTGTGTGAGTATCTGGACAAGAGAGACAAGGAGTCCTTCTATTGCGTGAAACCAAAGAATGTGTCTTGTGAAGCTCTTGTTTTGCTGAAGTCCTACAACAAGCCCATCTCATATCTCACAGCCCTGGAAAAGAGACTTTTTGACAGGTATGTTCTTTTCTGTTCAATATGCAAATATTTTACCTGAGGACAGTTCTGAACTGTGCATTTGTGCTCCTGGCCAATCAAAAGGCATCAGAAAAAATGCCTGAGATGGATGAGTATTAACAAAAACCTTCCCCAAAATTGCCTGAGAACAAAGTTTGCACAGAGGTGCTTTTTCACCTGTGCTTGCCATAACTGGGTGAACATTTCCCTTATTTCACTTGCACTGAGACCCAGGGATTTCTTTCTTTCATTCGTTCTTTTTCTTCAGTTCAGCAATGTATTTGTGTGAGGTGCTGGTAGTATATACAAACAGGGCAAGTTGATTGTCTATGGGCTCATCAACACTTCCGTTTGATCCATATTTTCTATATCAATTTCTTATCATGAGTCTGAAAGCTTCCCCTGCCCTCCCTTCTCCATTGTTTCTTTTGGTTAAAATCCTATGTAATCCACAGAATCAGATCTTATGTGTCATTAAAACTCATTGGCTGCTGCTGACCAGCAAAATGAATTTTAGTGCAAAAAAGGAAACCCATCACCCCACCCAGTTGCTGCTGTTTTGTTTGGGCACAGACGGACCCGGAAGTTGGAGTCTACCAATGGGGGGTGGGAAACGCACATGCTCAACTTGGCTACCATGGGTGGGGGTGGAGCTGGGGGTTGAGATGATCCAAAAGGCGAACTAGAAGAATGAAAGGGAAAATTGAAAACAGAACAACTAAATCTGAATTTAACAGAAAGAAGAAGAAGAAGAAGAGTTTGGATCTGATATCCCGCTTTATCACTACCCTAAGGAATCTCAAAGTGGCTAACATTCTCCTTTTCCCTTCCTCCTCCACAACAAACACTGTGAGCTGAGTGGGGCTGAGAGACTTCAGAAAAGTGTGACTAGCCCAAGGTCACCCAGCAGCTGCATGTGGAGGAGCGGAGACACGAACCCAGTTCCCCAAATTACGAGTCTACCGCTCCTAACCACTACACCACACTGGCTCTCCAGTGTGTGTGTTCCCTTATTTTCTTACACCCCAGGCACTAATTTTACTTTTCAACACCACTAGAGGCAAAGATCCATCACAACAGTTTTTTTACTGAAGTAACATACCCTGAATCTACCACACAGGAAAAGTTATACGTCTGAATAAGCAGGCAAATAGTTATAGCAGCTGCTCCATGATGAGTTGGCTTCAGACTCCATTTTAATTGGTTTTTATTACACCAAGGTAACACTTTGACTTTCTCCATGGCATGAAGACAGTCTGCCCTTGAGACATTTCAATATAATTTCCCGTTTGCATCTAATAAGAACATGACACTACAATAATTGTCTTGTTAGATCACAATCGTCAGGATGCTGTCAGCAGCTCCTGGCTCTTTGCCTAGGAAAGTATAAAGGCAAGGGAAAGTTTCTTAGTCCCTTTTTATTTCAAATCCAGCTTCTTGGATAATGGTGTCGTTCTGAGTGAATCTCCACCCCCTTCTCTCCCACTTCCTCATTTGTCATTATCATCACCTCCTCTAAGTGCCCTCTGTCTTTGAGCTCTTTGCTCTCCTACTTTTAAGGCTCGCCGGGTTCTGGGAGATGCAGGGTGTGGAAGGCTTTCTAATGGCAATGTGTCAGCCAGCTGCTGCTCCAGCTCTGCCTGCTCCTCCTCTCCCATTATTTCCCCACTTTCCCCCTCATTTGTCTCTGAGCTGTGACCTCCTGCAAACCCCTGTTGTAAATCTATACTGTCTTCCTCTTCCTCCTCCCTGGAAGGGTCGGGATGGGGAGGCTGTTTCCACCACTCCTTCTCTTCTGCCCAGCTCCGGACAATGATCCACCTATGCAAGGCTTCCATTTCCCATAGACATTTAGGTGTGTGCAGGAGGAGGTGGGAGGAAGCCATTAGTCCTCTTAGGAGGACACCTAGTCTGACTTGGATTTCGTAATGGATGTTTTCTCTCTTTTAAAGGTCCAACATTGGAGCTGAGATCCCGCAGGCATTTGGGGACATTAGCGTTGCAGCTTGTGGAAGTGAGTTGGACTTCCTTTCAATTAGTTTTTATTAAAGGTTTGTGTGTGTGTGTGTGTGTGTGTGTGTGTGTGTTGCAGAACAAACAAATAAACAAGGAAAAGTACACATAGCATCTCCACTTTTGATTTGTAGAGTCTTTTTCACAGTTCCTTTGCTTTCAGTATGAGGAAACTGTTGCCATAGAAATCATGTGGTTGAGGGAAAGGATAATGTTATTTCATTTTATTGCACAGTGTTTTTGCATGATTTTTGTGTCAGCATCATATGGGTAGGACTCTTGGTTATATTTTTATCTATTTTCATGGTCATTGCAAGAGATTAGAGCTTGGTTGGTTGCGTTCAGTTGGTTGCATTGTGGTTTGTTTGTGTGTTTGGGGTAGGGCTTGTTGGGTCAGATTAGCCATATTGATACTGTTGTGAGGAGTGGGTCATTGTCTTGTTGTGCTGTATATGTTATAAAAGGGATCCGCGCTGGGGTGAAGGCATCCTCCTTTGCGTGTCCCCTTCCTAGTTTAAGTTGTCACAACTTTGGTGGCACCCATCCCTAAGAATCTTATTTCCTGAGTCTCATCCAGGTTGCTGATCCAGACCTACATATCTCTTCCCCACCCAATTTTTTGTGTGCCTTGGTAAGGCTGTAGATAAATCTTGGTTTATCTTTGAGTTTTGTTTTGTTTGTTTTTTAAATATATTTGCTCTGGGGTTTTTTAAAGCTGAGACTTGTTGGCTGTAGCCTGGCTTTGAATTCTCTTTGGTTTTATTCTTTATTGCTGTTTTCAGGCCCTCTGAAAATTCTTGTGATAAAAGAAGTTGGCCAAATAATTAGGATAAAGAAATAAATTGTTGTTCTGTGCTGTTCAGAGTCCCTGAAAATGACTCTGACTTCAGAACTGGCATATTGTTTGCCAGGAACAGACTTAATAGGCAACAATAAAATGCTGCCTCTGCCAGGTATTTTCTTATTTCCTTCCTCCTCCACCTTGGAACCTTGACTTTCCCCACAGACTATAGAATGCTGGTTCCCCCACAACTTTGCTGCAGTCACAGAGTTCAGTGGAAACTGCTTATCTCTCGTTTCCATTTCTCAGGCAAGAAGACAACGGCAAGTGAGAAGTGCCAGGTTGGGATGAATTCCCCATCTCCCAGTGGCTTTGTCTGGCAGAACCAGTGGCATCCTGTGTTCTGCAGTGTGTCCACATTCAACACTTCGGAGCGGATTAACACTTGCTTGGAACGAAAGCTAATTTACCTCCTGGGAGACTCAACTGTGAGGCAATGGATCGAGTATCTCACAAAGAGAGTCAATAGTAAGTTCTCTCACCTAGATAAAACCACAGCGCAGCTTTTGCTGCCAGCTTCATTCCTATTTCTGAGTAAGCCAGAATCCTTTTCTGTGCCCTGAACATTCTTTATTTAATTCACTTATACTCCACTCTTCATCCAAGGATCAGAGGGCAGTTTACAATATGAAAACCCAGAGGGCAGTTTACAATATGTAACATAGTAACAACAACCCCGCAACATCCATCTTCCAGACATTATTGCATTAATTCTGTTTAGGAAACCAGTTCTGCCACCTGAAATGACTGCCTCACCTATCCTCGTGAATGAGCAAGTCCTGCTTCTTCCTTGCCATCAGATGCAAGAGGGTAGACTAGTCATTCAGAAATAAATAGCTCAGTATCTTCTGAGAGGTCAATGAACAAAGAAAGTTGGATTAATTCTATGTCTGTTCCCACATTAGCCCTTAAATATCTTGACAGCCATGGAGCTGGGAAGCACCGGAATTTGATCGCTGTGGACATGGAGAGAAACGTCCAAATCCAGTGGAAAAAACACAACCACCCTTTAGTCACTGCTTCTGAGTATATGGTAAGAGATCATAACTACGTCGCTCGGGAGATTGACCTGGTGGCAGGTGACAAAGACACAGTGGTTGTCATCGGTCTGGGCCAGCACTTCCGCCCCTTCCCCATCGAGCTCTTCATCCGAAGGGCAATCAATGCCCGGGGAGCCATCCAGCGCCTTCTCCTGAGGAGCCCAGATACAAAAGTCATCATCAAAGGGGAGAACACCCGGGAGGTGTCCATAGCACAAGAAATATTTGCAGACTTCCATGGCTATGCCCAGCACCTTGCACTAAAGGACATTTTTCGGGATTTGAAGGTGGGCTTCATTGATGCCTGGGACATGACAGTTGCTTACGGCATGAACATACTTCACCCACCAGATCACGTGGTTGGAAATCAGATTGATATGTTTTTAACTTATATATGTTAAAGCGCTAAAGCAAAGAGGAAGCAGAGAACTACGGGTCAGAAAAAGTATCAGTGAAAGATATGGAACACTTTATTTAAATAGTGCACTTAGATATTTTGCTCCATTGGATTTCCCTAAGTACCTGTAAGGGTTCTAGGGGTTGCTCATGCGTAAATCGGCGCCAGACCTGGCTGGGTTACCTGGGTGAACTCTTTCTGTCCGGACAGCCACTCACCCGTGGCTGTCTCCATCGCTGGCAGAATCCGTCAGTGGGCGTTTCTTGAACTTCTTCCAGCAAAGAAGCTCTTTGACGCCTAGTCTCCGCCTACTCTCCCTGCGCGGAAGCCTTCTGCGCAGGGAGGGTGTGGGTAGCGGAGGACCCGTGCTCTCCCCGCTGGTCTCTGGCGAGGAGTCATGGAGCCACCTCGCCGATTCCACCATCTGCCCCCCTTCTCCACTGGTGCTACGCTGATTTCCTTCCCCAGAAGATGGGCTGCTTCTCTCCCTCCTGGGACGCTCTCCGGAATCCCTCTGGAGCCCTCCCTCTCCCTCTGGCTCCGATGGCAGTTCCCTGACATCCACCTCCTCCCCAGGACCCCCTCCACCCCCAGCGCGATTTTCCGATTCAACCTCGTCTCTTTCCTCGGCCAACGATGCGGGGAATCCCCTGGAGGAGCTGTCACCATCCTCTGAGGATTCAAAACCAGCTTCCCACCCGCTCCGATCTCTTCCCACAGGGTGGACCTCCCAGTCTGATTCTTCTCCCTCTGACACCTCCCCTCCCTCCTCTTCGGAGGCAGGAAAACCCACAAAGTCCCCTTCGTCGTCTGTGGTTCCGAATTCTTCCTCCCAGAATCTCGCTAGTGGTTTTGGCTTACCTGGGAACAAACTGTGGAATTCTCCCACCAAATAGCCGTCCTTGAATGATTCAGTGGGGACCCACGTGTTTTCTGACCTGGGTTCTCCCTCCCAAGCTACCAAGTACTCCACCTGGCGACCTCGCCACCTTGAATCGAGTATTTCCATGGCTTGTTTGTGGTGTTCCCTCTCCTCTACCAGCGGGTGGGTGGTGACTCCTCCTTCCCGCCCCGGAAATTCCCGCCCCTCCCTGTACGGTGAAAGTAGGGACCTATGGAACACCGGATGTATCTTCATGCTGTCAGGCAACTTGAGCTTGAATGCCACGAGGTTCACCTGCTGTGTTACCTCAAAAGGCCCCAGCCACCTCGGCTGCAACTTCTTGCACCCTCCCTTTAGGGGTAACCCTTGGGTTGACAACCACACCCGGTCTCCCACCCGTATGGCCTCCCCCTCCCGACAGTGCTTGTCCGCCTGCCTCTTGTAAACTTCCTTGCCCCGCTCCAAGTTCATCTTGAGTTGCTGGTGCAAGGCCTCCATTTCTTCTACAAACTGCTCTGCCGTGGGTACACTCCATCCTTCCTCCCCCCTCCCCGGGAAGGCCCTGGGGTGACACCCATAATTGGCCATGAACGGGCTCATTCCCGTGGACACATGTTCAGCGTTATTGGACGCAAATTCAGCCAACGCTAGTTTCTCTACCCAATCGTCCTGTCTCTCGCTGACATAGCAGCGTAGGTATTGCTGGAGTATACTGTTCGCTCTTTCTGCTTGTCCGTTGGTTTCCGGGTGCCTCGCCGTCAAGAAGCCCACCTCGACCTGTAGCAAGCTCATGAGCTTCCTCCAGAACCTGGAAGTAAATTGTTTCCCGCGATCTGAGATTACCCTCAAGGGAGTCCCATGCAGCCTGAAAATGTGATCCACAAACAACCTGGCTGTCTCCTCTGCCGTCACCGCATGTGAGCAAGCTATGAAATGGCACATTTTTGTCAGTAGATCGACTACTACCATGACTGCTGTCTTCCCTCTTGACTTGGGCAAATCTGTCATAAAATCAATGGACACCACCTCCCAGGGCCTTCCCAGTGTAGGTAAGGGTTCCAGTAACCCTGCGGGGACAGCCCTCTCCCCCTTTGCCCTCTGGCATCGGTCGCATCCCCATACATATTCCCGTACGTCTTCCCTCACCTTTGGCCACCAGAACTGCCTGGTGACAAGCAACATGGTCTTGTGCTGTCCAAAGTGTCCAGCTGTTGGGTTGTCATGGAGTTGTTTAAGTACCTTCCCCCTCAAGGTCTCCCCCGGTACATACAGTGCCCCTTATAGTACAGTAGCCCTTCCTCTTCCTCAAACCCTCCATGGTCTTCCCTTCCGTCCCGGAGTTCCCTGATTTTCGCTTGAGCGAACGCATCGTCTCTAGTAAGCCCTGCCAGTTCTCGTTTCCCAACCAATGCTCCCCCACACACCCATCGGTCCTCGGGAAACACGTGTCGGATCTCCGGCGGTCCCTCTCCTTCCATGTACTCCGGTTTCTGGGAGAGAGCATCTGCTCTTACGTTTTCCACTCCCGGCACGTATCGGATCTCGAAGGAAAACTTGGAGAACTCCTGGGCCCATCGAATCTGTCTCTGGTTGAGCACTCGCACGGTCCGCCAGTATTCCAAGTTCTTGTGGTCAGTACAAACCTGGATCTTGTGCCGCGCCCCTATCAACAGATGTCTCCATTGCCGAAAAGCCGCATAGATCGCAAGCAGTTCTCAGTCATACACTGTATAGTTTTGCTCTGACTTGCTCAGCTTCCTTGAGAAAAAGGCACATGGCCTCCAGCCCTGCTTGGCTCCGGGCTGCAAAAGGACCGCTCCAACGGTTCGGTCGGACGCGTCCGTCTCCAGTCTCATGGGCTTCTCCAGATCAACGTGCAGGAGCTGCTCTTCCAAAGCAAATGCCTTCTTCAGTCTTTCAAAGGATTGCTGGGCACTTTCTGTCCACGCGAACTTCTTTTTGCTACTGAGACAATCTGTGATGGGCGCTGTCAAGTGAGCGAAGTTCTTTATGAACTTCCTGTAGAAGTTGCTGAACCCTAAGAACCTCTGCACATCCTTCCAGGTTTGGGGGGCTTTCCATTCCAGCACTGCCTTCACCTTGCCTGGGTCCATAGCTAGGCCCTTGTCTCACAACTTGTACCCCAGAAACTCGACCTCTCTGGCGTGAAATTGGCATTTTTCCAGCTTGACCCACAACTGATGCTTCTGCAGTCTCTGTAGCACTTCCCTGACGTCTCTGACGTGTTGCTTCTCATTGTCCGAATAGATTAAGACGTCATCCAAAAAGGCTACGCAATTCTTGTACAGCAGGGGCCCCAACACGTGGTGCATGAATGCTTGAAAGCAGGCGGAGCCCGATTGTAATCCAAATGGCATGACTAAATACTCAAAAGCCCCCAGGGGGTGAACATGGTAGCTTTCCATTCGTCCCCCTCCCTTATCCTAATCAAATTGTATGCTCCCCTGAGGTCCAGCTTGGTAAAAAATTTCCCCTGCCTCACCCGTGTTAAAATGTCGTCAATCCTGGGCATTGGGAAGGTCACGGGTTCTGACACCAGGTTTAAGGCCTGGTAATCCATGACTAATCTGGGCTGATTAGTCTCTTTTTTGTCCACAAAGAACACAGGACTGCCCCCCACCGCCTTTGATTCCCTTATGAACCCCCTCTTCAGGTTCTTGTCAATAAACTGCCACAACTCCTGCATCTCCCGGTCAGACATGGCATACAGCTTACCCACCGGCAACTGAGCCCCTGGGAGTAAGTTGATTTGGCAGTCAAAGGGCCTGTGGGGGGGGTAGTCTATCTGCCTCCTTCTTGCTGAAGACTTTCTTCAGGTCAGCATATTGTGGTGGCACCTCCCCTTTTTGTTCCATGGCCAGCCCAGCCACCCTGGCCACCGTCATTCTTGGGTTCTCCCCTCCCAGACAGTGTCCTAAGCAGTAAGCTGACCCAAAGGTGACTGACCGCTGATGCCATGATACTACTGGATCATGCAGTGCCAGCCAGCTCATCCCCAGTATTATTGGGGGTCCTGCTAGTGTGGCCACGTGAAAGGCAATGGTCTCCGTGTGCCTGGAAACCCTCATTCGCATTGGCGGGGTCTGGTGTGTCACCCCCCCCCCCAGAAGTTCCCTGCCATCGATGGTGGTCACTTGCAAGGGAAAATCTAGAGGCAATAGGTGGAGTTGGTGCTCCAGAGCGAAGTCTCTGCTGAAGAAATTACACGAGCTGCCCAAATTCAGCAGTCCCTTAACTTTGATGGGGTGCCCATTCGAGAGTTCTAGCACCACTTCTATGGCTATAGCTGCCTTGGGAGGGTCAGGCTGGGGCACTACTATTGGTTGCTGGCCTGGCTGCTGCCCCTGCTGGTTGGCAGCCAGGCGTTGTCGTTTCCCTGTGCCTGCCCTTCCTCCCCCTTCTTGTCGCAGCCAGCAGCCCCCACCATCCCTTGCCAGGCTTTTCTTTGAGGGCAGAGCTTAGCAAAATGTCCTGGTCGTTGACAGAGGAAACACTTCTTGGTAGTTTTCCACTCCTTTCCCTCCCTTTTACGACCTTCACCGGAGTTTGAAACCTCACGCGCGCGCCATCAATTTCCATTGGCTCCGCTGCCTGGGAAGGCTGTCTCGGTATCTCAGGAATGCGGTAGTCATGGAAACGTTCCCCTCTCATTTCCCGCTTCTCCTGAGCCTGCACTTCCTGGCGTACGCCGATCGCAAGCACAGCCTTTGTGAGCTCATCCAGCGACCGTGGTCGGGGCGTGCGGGACAACTCATCTTTCACTGCGGGGGACAGACCCTCCTCAAACAACATTTGTATCGGTTCAGAGTCCAGATCCCACCAAAGCCGGTGGACTAACATCGCAAAACGCGACCAGTAGTCTCTGACGGACTGGCTCCCCTGCTTGCACCCCATCAGTTCCCGCCAAGTTACACTTTGCTCCACCTCGCTGGAGTACATCGCATCCATTGCCTGGAAGAATTTCTTAAGGTCCTTCAAGGCATCATTTTGCATCGCGATTAGGGGCCTGATCCATTCGCTCGCCCCATCCTGCAGATGCCCCACAATGTAAGCCACCCTCTCCCCGTCATCAGCAAAGTCATCTTTCTGCAGTTCCAAAGCATACTGTACTTCCGTTCGGAAAGCATTGTAGTCTTGGGGCTTCCCACCAAACTTGTGTACCAGCCCCGGTACCTTCCTTGCGATGGGGGTGGGTCTGACCTGTGCATCCTGAGTCCGTCTTTCGTCCAGCCGCGCCGTCAGGATAGCTACATGCTGCTCCAAGTCTCGGTTCCTCTCGACCAGACCCCGCACTGCAGCTGGTTGCTCCGTCTCTCCGGCTGTCCCTGTTTGGCTCATCGTGCTGCCTCTCCGGGGCTGTGCACAAGCAATGTCAGTGACTGACGGATTGCTGTAATGGTTCTAGGGGTTGCTCGTGCATAAATCGGCGCCAGACCTGGCTGGGTTACCTGGGTGAACTCTTTCTGTCCGGACAGCCACTCACCCGTGGCTGTCTCCATCGCTGGCAGAATCCGTCAGTGGGCGTTTCTTGAACTTCTTCCAGCAAAGAAGCTCTTTGACGCCTAGTCTCCACCTACTCTCCCTGCGTGGAAGCCTTCTGCGCAGGGAGGGTGTGGGCAGCGGAGGACCCGTGCTCTCCCCGCTGGTCTCCGGGGAGGAGTCATGGAGCCACCTCGCCGATTCCCCCATCTGCCCCCCTTCTCCACTGGTGCTATGCGAATTTCCTTCCCCAGAAGATGGGCTGCTTCTCTCCCTCTGGAGCCCTCCCTCTCCCTCAGGCTCTGATGGCAGTTCCCTGACAGTACCTTTCTAGCCTTGCATCATTTTTAAATAGTGCCTGTTGAAGTGCTTCTGGGAAGCTGCCTGGGATAGGGAGAATAATTGGTGTGGTTTTCCTCTGCATAAATATTTCTGTCAGGTAGGAGCAGACTCTTATATCTCATAGGCCGTCACCCCGGTTTTGGCTCAGGGATGGCTTTGGGGTACATAACACATCCTACTATGGTGAAAGAGTAAGAAGATCCACTTCTCCACACTTTGAAGAATGTTGTACTTCTCTATTTGATCCCTTCCCCCCATTTTATCAAAGTAGCCCCAGATGTTGTAACCTTTCTTCAACTTGATCAATTTGGTTGCCCTTTTCTGAAACTTTTTCAACTCTACAATACAATTTTTTGAGGTGAGGTGACCAATACTCCAAGTGTGGTCAGATGCAATGGTTTGTATAAATATTTTGTTATTTATTTATTAAATTTATATACAGTGGTACCTCTGGTTATGAACTTAATTCGTTCCGTTCTTAACCTGAAACCGTTCTTAACCTGGGGAACCACTTTAGCTAAAGGGGCCTCCCCCTGCCGCCGCGCCGCCGCCGCATGATTTCTGTTCTCATCCTGCGGTAAAGTTCTTAACCCAAGGTACTACTTCCTGGTTAGCAGAGTCTGTAACCTGAAGTGTTTGTAACCCGAGGTGCCACTGTACCGCCCTTCATTTGAAGGTCTAAGGGTGGTTCGCAAGATAATGGCATTATGATACTGGTCTCTCTTGCTTTCAAATAAGAGTGGTTGAGCTTTTGGGGGGCAGCCAAAGTTGGATACTGAATCACCATTGGTTTGACCCCTTGATTGAGGAGGGTCCACTAGTGCTTAACAGACATTTCAAATTGAAGGGACATTTGGCACTCAGCTACATTAGTCAAGAAACAACATTTTGGATGAGTTATAAACATACAACACTACATAATAATAATAATAATAATAATAATAATAATAATAATAATAATATTGTTTATACCCCACCCTTCCCGGGCTCAGGATGGCACTCGAGAGCAAAACATAAAATCTAAACGATTTTCCATAGTGTTTTTTTTCTTTTAATTTCTGCAGTTTTTTCCTGTGTTTACATCCACCCCTAGGGTGGGGCAATTAGCTCTCTGAGGGCAGAGGGCCTTCTCAGTAGTGGCACCCACTCTGTGGAATGGCCTCCCATCAGATGTCAAGGAGATAAATTATATATCTTTCAGGAGACATCTGAATGCAACCCTGTATAGGGAAGCTATGTAAGGTTTAATGTTTTACAGTGTTTTCATATATGCTGGAAGCCACCCAGAGTGGCTGGGACAACCCAGTCAAATGGGCAGGGTACAAATAATAAATTATTATTATTATTATTATTATTATTATTATTATTATTATTATTATTATCTGTAGGAAGCTGGCAACTGCCAGAATTTCTTGAAACCAAGTCCCTTATTTCTTCCATTATTGCAAACTGGAGAGAACAGATATTTTTAGGCAGTTCACAAACTTTACCTGATCCTATTACATTCAAGGCTGCTGCTGCTGTGTTAAAATCTAACACAGTCTAAAACTGTCGAATAATTTTTGTTGTGTGGATGTTTTTGGTACATTCCAATCAAAGTTAATCACCTTCAAGTTCCACAGAAGGAACTTTAAGTTCTGCAGGAGGACAGAGCAATCTTGAACAATGGAAAAAGGGGGAGAATGGGGCAGCAAGAAGGTTGAGGGGATCTGGGGCAGCTCCTAAATGAGGAGTGATGACGTTTGGGACAATTTACTTCAGAATCAAGGGGAATAAGACAGCATTTGGTAAAACTGTGTAAGTGTTTGTGGTGTGAGGAATGTGGATAGGGAACATGAGCAGATCCTGTCTGCTAGATCAGACCAAAGGCCCATCTAATTCAGTAAGCAGGGATTGTAGTTTTGCTGTTTTGTTTTTAATTCCTTACTTGTTCATATCCTGTACTTTATTCTGTGAACCACTCTGAAATCTTACGATGAAGGGTGTTATATAAATCTGAATGAATGAATGAATGAATTGCAAATAGTAGCATATTTAGCAGCTCTTTGAACATTTCTATAATAAATTTTTGCCATATAATTGAAAATGCACCGTTTTCTTTTTTTTTATGCTCTAGTACACATTGATTTTTCAGCAATAGCTATGAACCAGAGTTGACTAGAAAGGACTGACAAACCTGGGACCAGGAGAAGGAGACGCTGGATGAAGATTGGAAAAAAAAAATTATCAGGATTGTTTTAATAGAATTGATGAATGTTAGAAAAATGTTGGAACGAAATTATTTGGCTTTAGCAAAAATGTTTAAAGACGTAAGAATATTATGGATATGAGAAATTGGTATAAATAAGATTTAAGTTTTAAATTTTAAGGTTTTTTTATAGTAAGATAAGATTAAAATAGATTAAGGTAATGTAATGACAGAATATTATGAAATATGGAAAGGATTTGCTGCGACAATTAATAACTAGGATACAAAAAAAGGGAGGGGTGAGGAGGTCAAAGAAAGAAGGTAATGGTAATTAAGGATTTGAGAACATTGGATTTGTTTTTAAATGTTTGTGGCACATTTTTGTCTTTTGATCGTGATGTGTTATTTTTTGATTCTGATTTTTATTAATCTGTATTGCTTGATGGTGGCTTGTTTTTCCTGTATTTTTTTTGGTTTTTTTTCTTTTCTTTTTCTTTTTCTTTTCTGTTTCCTTTTTGTAATTCCAAAATTCTTAATAAATATCATTTTAAAAAAAAGAGTTGACTTTACCATAAATCATTATTTAATTCTTCTAAATATCCCTCCCCTTTTTTGCAATAAACATCCTGGCAGTTATTTATAAATATAGAATCAATTCTTTATCCAAACCATATTCATTTGGTCCATTTCATATCCCCAGTACTGCCAGAATTTCTGGGGACAGATCGGGGTTAGTGTGTGTTAAATTCACCCGTGTATAGTGGCACCTAAATATTATCTTAAGAGTAGATTCTTGAATCATTGTTGAGATTGATTTCATAAACACCTTGTTACGTATTCATTCATAATTTTATTTGCATGCTGCTTTCCCACAAAAAAATCATGCTCAAAGCAGTTTACAACAAAGAAAACAGATATGCATTTCAAAGTCAAACTCCGCAAAAACAATTTTGTAGTAATAAAATGAAGCAATACTACAATAGCATATCCTCTACATATTTCTCCAAAACCTGTAATGTGATTCCAGCACCTATGTATGCTTATCCCATTAGGTCCACGGTCAGGGATGATGCAACTGCAGTTCCCTAACTACAGTTAGGGCCACAGAAAGAGAGCTTTAAGGGGAGGGGCAGACGTACGAGGTTCTGGTGTAGATCCTGTTGGAGGCGGAACTCGGATTCAGATTAGGGCATCTATTGCTGCTGAGAGGAGTGTGAAGCTCTGCTCAGGAGGCTTGTTTCTGTAATAAAAACTATCTTGAACTGATAGGAGTCAGCTTACTGCCAGGAAGCTGGCTAGTCGCAAGGGATCATTATAGAAAAACAGGAAGCCACTTTACATTCAGTCAGTCCATGACCCACAATGACAGAAAGCAGGTCTCCAGAGCTTCTGTCAGGAGGATCTCAAAGTCCTACCTGGAGATGCTGCCAGGGATTGAACCTGGAACTTTTTGCATGCAAAGTACTTGCCATAGCCCTTCCTTCAGAAAGGAATACAGTGGTACCTCAGGTTAAGAACTTAATTCGTTCTGGAGGTCCGTTCTTAACCTGAAACTGTTCTTAACCTGAAGCACCACTTTAGCTCCACTCAATTGGAAGCCGTCCAGAGTGGCTGGGGAAACTCAGCCAGATGGGCGGGGTATAAATAATAAATTATTATTATTATTACTATTACTATTACTATAGCTAATGGGGCCTCCCGCTGCCACCGCGCTGCTGCTGCGCGATTTCTGTTCTCATCCTGAAGCAAAGTTCTTAACCTGAGGTACTATTTCTGGGTTAGCGGAGTCTGTAACCTGAAGCGACTGTAACCTGAAGCATCTGTAACCCGAGGTACCACTGTACTGTACATACAACGTAGCTTAGAAGAAACACAATTGGCTTCTAAGTAGCCCAAGCTGCATAACCTGCCAACTCACATGGCTGATAGCATGGGCCATATGTGCCAACTCCTTAGGGCTGAGATGTCTTCTGCCTGCACAATATTGTTTAGCAGGGCACTCAGCCCCCCACCCCCCAGTGATGAGGGGGCAGAGGAAGCCAAGCACTGAGCCAAACACTGCACAGCATGATTGCCCAACCCAGCTGCATGGCATCAGGCTAGGCACTCAGCTTCCTCCTGATGATGTGCATGCATTGTGCGCATGAAGTCACAGGCGCATATCATGTGCATGTGTGATGTCACTGACGTGTGACACATGTCGCGAGTGTGATGGCGCATGCGTGACCCAACACTGGGACCTCCAATCTTGGGCCAAAGCTGGCACCTCTGGCATGGGCCAATACCCATGAACAAAAAAAATGACGACAGAGGGGAAAGCACCCCACCTTTATAATGTGTAACCAGGAGGGTTCATAACTGACAAATCAATCAGGAGGCAGCAAAGGGATGTTGGTCTAGGCTGGAGACACTTAGGAGGAGACTGTCGTTGAAGGGTGCTTCTCCCTGAGAGGGTAGGCCAGGCAGTTTTGTGCATCAAAGCCTCCATTATCTGGATTCAGAGGGATTATGTGTTTTGCCTTCTTCTCTGTGATGTGTGACTCTTGGTGCCAATAGTTCTGGATCCTCAGCAGTTATGATAAGCTTAATGCACACAGTAGAGCAGCCATGATGGATTAAGACGGATGGCACCACGTCAGGCGTGTGTTGATCTTTCAGAAGCTGTTTGGACATTTGTGCCAACTTTTGCTCCTTTAAGTCCTACTAGTCAAGGCCTTGGCATTGTGATGAGCATCACAGAAAACAAACATGAAACAAAAAGTGACAGCATAATGTGTTTGGCAAGCCACTGCTGGGGTGTGCACAGGTAGTCTGTATGGGCAGGTGCAGACATAGTCTCTCCCCGGCTCCAAGTTAGATTATGGCCATTCACAGTCTGGGTCCCACTTTCAATGCAAACAGTATCAACGGGGTATCTGAAGAAGTGTGCATGCACACGAAAGCTCATACCAAGAACTAACTTAGTTGGTCTTTAAGGTGCTACTGGAAGGAAAAAAAAAATTTGTTTTGAGTATCAACGGGGGGAAAACAACCAAATGTCACAGAAACACATTATGCCAACCCCAGAGTTTATTCATAGATATCACAACATGACAGAAGCTCGTTTACCCAGCTTCAAGTGTGGAACTCACCAGCTTTTGTTATCCCAAATCTCTTCATTCAAAAAAAAAAAAAAAAGACAAATGATGAAAATGACATTTTTTCTTTTGTGTGTCTGACCACACCCTAGATCTTCATTTTGAAAAGACCATTGTGACATTTTAGTTGGTATTACTCAAGTATTTCCTTACTGTGCTTTTCTACTAATGCACAAACATAACATGGGAAGTTTCTGTCTGCTTTGGGGAATAAAACAAAAAAGTTTTATGTGGCATCTGCACACACACCATTTGAATGGGAATGCTCATCAATTTTGTGGGGGCTGCCCCCCCAAAATTTTTTTTCTTGTGGGGGGCTGAAGCCCCCACGGCCCCTAGGAGTTGTCTCCCATGAAGAGCATCATCTCTGTGAATGTGGTGCTAACTGCAATGCTCCATCAAGTTCCACCACTTCCAGCCAGGAGGGCACCCTAAAACAGGATGGATGCAACAGAGTACAAGTTTATAACATTATTATTTTTTATTCTACACATTGCATTCCTAATGTCAGACCAATACTTACGAGCTAGTGGGTGAAGGGATTCTCACTGAGTTTTCAACAATGTGCAGTTGGATACACACCTGGGGCAAAGTGCTGTGGGAATCTTGGAATCAAAAGTGGTGGCTGATGGGAAGGTCTCCACTTCCTTCACACAGCTGACCAGAATGCCTTTAGCTTGCACCACGAGGCCAGCAGTTTTCTTGCTCCTAGTACTGGGAACAATTGTCACCCCTCAGCAACACCTTCCACAGAACTGAGACCAAGGTAGTAATCCTCACCTCCATTTCTCTAGAGAAAAACTTGTTGGCTTACTGAAAAAGTGGTGAATAGAAAGCTCTTTCGTTGATTGGTAGATTTGTGCCTCTTGGGTGAAATGATTGCCAGCTGTTCCCTCCCTCCTGGTTTTTATCAGCCAAGAGGGGCAAGGGTCTAGAGCGCAAGTGGTCTCCCTGACTGATCCAAGCACCTTGTCCACAACCTTGAGCCTTACCAACTGAAGCTCATCCAACACATCAGGACTAGACTGTGCTCTGGACACCCCATGAGATTCATCTGCTATAACAGAGGTCTTTGTGGATGCAAGCAATTTTATCCTCAGAATGCTTTGCAAATAAGCCACAGTGAGCTACCGTTGGTTCTACCACCTCCTTTGGGCCAGCCTGTAAAATGCTCCATCAAAACAAGCTCAATACCCTACTACGCAAATACAGTTGTCACAATACACAAAGCATATTGTGTACAGTGTATAACCTATGAGGCTAATTCCAATATTAATACATTTCTTCTTTTCTTTGCTAGGGAGAAGGAGGAGGAAGCAGCAGTGGCAGGGGAAGGAGGTGTTGTTGCTGGTGAGAGGATAAAGGAGGAGCAGGCAGGTGGCAAATGGTGCGCTTCTTGCAGTCGTGGATCTGTCACCCCTCCCAGCTATCCCTAACCTGCAACCCTGAGCAGTGGCATAGCATGGGGGGCCCACAGGGGCAGTTGCCCGGGCACAAAATTGTTAGGGGGCGCAAAATTTCAACGCCCCGTGCTGCCTCAATATAGCTGCACGCTTCCATCACTGGACTCTGTTGAAAACAGCTTTTACATGTGAACCAGGAAGTGATCTCTCCAGATAATGGAACGACTTTTCTTTTCTTATCTCTGTGGCTGCGATCTCCTGGGTGATGAAGACACCATTAGGCAGCTGAATGTGCCTGCGTACTCCATCTGGTCCCCTCCTTCCCACACGGCCCCGGGCCCTGGCAACCCCTGCTATGTTACTAGCCTTGAGGCAATTGCTTCACCTCACCTCATGGCTGGGCTGGCCCTGGTGGAGTGAGAAACCCCCCAGATTTTCTTAGGTATTATCAGGTGTTTGTTTTCCCCCCAAGCTGGAACTCAGTTCCGGCACCTCTCAGGTAGGTACCATTGCCATTGTATTTTTTATTTTTTAAAAAAATAATTTTTCTTGAATGATTTTATGTTACAAAAAACAATACAGCCATACTACCACTAAATATAATTAAGAAATAAAAATTACATACATCAATATTTAGTTTGTTATTTGTTATTTACCGTCTTATTTCCTCCCAAACATTGCATACAACAACACACATATGTGCAGACACCCACACACCCACACCTGCACACAAAATGATAATAATGAAAGTAAATATTTTTTCCTCTTTTATCTTCCAAAATCTTTTCTTCAACTTTGACTTCCTGTCGAGTCCCTTTGCATATATTTTATCTTACATTTGAATGTACACAAAACAATAAACTTTTCTATATAATTTTTCTAATACATTCTGAAAACATAATAAATCCTTAATTGTTATCCACCTCCTTTTAGTTCCTTTATCACTCAAATGCTAGCATGGAGTCAAAACTATTATTGTATTTTTGAACATATCTTCTATAACCATCCCATTTTTCAGTAAATTTTTGCTTTGAGTTTCCTCTGAGTTTACTAGTCAATTGAGCCGTCTCCACCAATTCCTGTAATTTGATTTGCCAAACTGTTATTTTTGGAGCCTTGTGATCTTTCCATCCCTTGGCCACAAGTATACGAGCTGCTGCGGTTGCATACAAGAATACCTCTGTTAGATTTTTTGGGATCTCTTTATCTATAATACTTAATAGAAATGCCTCCGGTTTTTTAGTAAAAGTTATCCCCATCATCTTTTTTAATTCATCATATTGCCATTGTAAAAGAATAAGGGAGGTGTTAATGGAGAGTTCCAGCACCTCTTTTTCTAGAAAAATAGTACTAGGAATTATTATTGCTATTTTTGTTTGGAGAAGGAGGAGGATTGAATTTATTACCCACCCTTACACCAACAGGTCCCAGGGTGAGTTACACCAATTTAACATTCAGAATTAAAAACCGTAGAGCCGAGTACAATCACAGGAATTGGGAGGGTAATAGGGCATGAAGTTTCTGCTGCCCAGATTCAGTTTTTCCCCCTCTTGTCAAACAAACACCATTTTATTTTTTTATTGATGTCAAGTTCCGTGTTATTTCAAACAAAATATGATGCGTGCAAAAGACTTTGGATTCCCAGGTCATTGCAATATTCTCTAGCACGCACTTCCTGCATGATCTGTCATTCTTGGTTTTACAAGGCTGTGAGCCATTCTCTGAAACATCCTGGAACAATGAAAATGCAACTTGATTAATGCTACTGGGCTAAGGGTTGACTGAGTTTTCAACAGCTTAGAGTTGCCAAGTAGGAGGCCTGGAATCAAAGGTAGCAACTGATGCAGAAACCTTTCTTTTGCAACAGAGACCAGAATGAGGCCAGCTGGTTTCTTGGCTCTCGTGCTGGGAGCAATCATCGCCCTCAGCCACACCTTCCACAGAACTGGGACCAAGGCAGGAATCCTCACCTTATGTTCTATATTAAAAACAAAACTTGTTGGACAAGCAAAAATGTGGTTTACAGAAAGGTATTTAATTGGCTAAAAGATTTGGTGAGATGATTGCATCTGATGTTAATTGTGCCTGGTGACCCATACAGGGACATAGAAAATGTGGTGGGTAAGTAGAAAAGGGCAGCCAAAATGGTCAAGGGAGTGGAGATGGTCTTTGACAAGGAAAGGTTACGCTATCTGGGACTTTATGGTTTAGAAAAGGGGTGAATGAGGTGGCATGATAGAGAGGTATAAAGTTACGAATGGTGTGAAGACAAGAGGAATTCCTTCTTCTCAATGAAATTTGTTCCCACAAGATGTCATGAGTTGGCCACCAACTCCGATGGCTTTAAAGGGGCTTTAGACAAATTCATAACTACCAATGGTTTAAAAGTTGGTGTGCCTCTGAATTCTAGTTGTTGGGGAACAAGTAAGGGGATCATAGAATTATAGGATTGGGAGGGACCCAAAACAGAGGGCTATTCCATTCATGACCGGCTTGCAGGTTTCCCATTGGACCATCTACATGTAGCTACCATGAAAACAGGAAGCTTGGTTTCATGAGCCTTTGACCTGAACCAGCAAGGTGGTCTGGCATGATAATTTTTTAATGTAATATTTTTTAATTCATAGGGGATCACAGCTGTACTGAAAAGGGTATCATTCAGGAATATTCTGGAATGGTAGAAAAACGAGAAGCTCAGTGTTTGGAATTCTCCCTCTCCCATCTCAACCATACAGATACCTAGATGTGACAGGAAATGTGGTTAGGAGCGAAAGGCACAAATGAAAGATGGAACCCCAAGCCACACTAGGTTGGAATGGGGGGGAATGAAGAGTTAAAAAGCATCCATCAAAACCTAGACCAGCTGATGCCCAGAGTTACTTTCAGTGCTATAAGTACCACCACAAGTGCACAGTAAGGCCCTTCCATTAAACAGCAAGGATTCTTATTGCATTGGAGATGCCTTGACTGTTCAACTGGATTCGTTTGACCACTTAGGGAACAGAAAGAAGTACGGAGGAGACTTCTAACAAGCAAGGATCTTCTCTCCAAGCCTAAAGGCTGGAGCTGCTGGGCATATCGATGACCATAAGAATGGGACATACCCAGAATCCTTTTCTGTGCCCTGAACATGCATCTTACAGGCATTCTGTAATTAATTCAGTTTAGGAAACTTCATATACACCAGATAGATATACTGCTGATATGGGCTGAAGGGGAGCTGTGAATTGGTCTAGTCTATTTACTGAAAATATTATAGGAACTTGCCTTCGATGCCAGTTGGGCTAAGTGAAAATGGCAAGGGTTAGTGAGATGAAAAGATGGCTGGCCAGAGATTACTCTTAACAGGGAAAGCTGGTATCTAGTAATCAGCAAGAAATCAGCAAACGTTCTCAGCCTCTGGTTATAAAATGTTTGGTATGTATTTGTTTGCTCATTCATGCATTTAGTGTATAGAGAACAAGAGGCAGTTCTGAATCAACTCATCAGAGGAGAGGGAACTTCCAGCTGAGTTGTAGCCTCACCCATCTTCCTGCTTAAGTTCTTTCTGGAAGTTCTTTCTGCTTAAGTTCTTTTGGCTGGTGGGTGGGACTCTGCTTTCTTGCCATCAGATCCAAGAGGGGGGAAAAGATTTTCAGTAGACTTTTCCCCACAAGAAGCAGTCGAATAATTTTTCAGAGAAGAATTTTCAAAAGTTTGTGTTGATTTTGTTTCTCTTCCCACATTAGCCCTTTAATATATATATATATTTAAATAATATTTATTAAAATTTTCCAATCAAACCAAATTATATATTCCAAATTATACAAATTATCCAATTATCAAACAATCCCAATGTTATGCCTAATTATAAATTATTATTATTTTTTGGCTGACTTCCCATGCTTCGAGATTGGAGGAAATCCTAATCATCTCATAGATCTACCGCATTTCAAAATATTACAATAATTCCCTTAATACATTCTGGTGTTAATCCTTAATTATTTTCTTTCTTTTTTTATTAAGTTTTTTATTTATACAACAAGAAAAAGGAAAAAAAACACAAATACCAAATTACACACAAATTACAAAAATAACCATAGACACATAATTTTCTTAGCAAACAATAAAACATCTATTGGTCTTAACACTAAAGACCCAACCTCCCGTCTATTCCATATTTCAAATTCATATAACTTTTTGCCACTACACACTTTTATCATAATTAATCTTATTCTCAATAAATCTAATTTCTTATATCTGCCTTGCAACTATTACTGAAGTTCCTCGAATGCTGCAACAGAATTTAAACTACTATATTTATTTTTCAGATAATCTTTGAAAACCTCCCATTTTGAAACAAATTCTTGTTTTGATTTATTCTTTATTTTTTCTGATAAACCATCTAATTCAGCATATTCTGTCAGCTTTTGTATAGAGGGGATTTCATTACTCTTCCATTTTGCTGCGATCAAAACTCTTGCTGCCGCCGTCACATATAAAAAGATACCCTTCCTCTTTTGTGGAATATCCAAATCTGTTATTCCCAGGAGGTAGGCCTCTGGATTTTTATTGAAAGAGATCTTTAGCATTTTTTGCAGTTCTGCATGGATACTCTCCCAGAATACCTGTATTTTCCTACATATCCACCACATATGGTAGAATGTTCCTGATTCACCACATCTCCAACAATTACTTGACACATTTTTATACATTTTTGAAAGTTTCCATGGTGTTAGATACCATCAATGTTGCATTTTTTGAAAGTTCTCTCTAATCGTGTAACAATTTGTGAATTTCCAATTGATCTTCCATAAATTTTCCCATTGGGCCATGGTTATTGAATGGCCAAAATCCTGGGGCCACCTCACTATTGCCACTGCTACCTCCTCCTCCTTGACTATCCAGTCAAGGAGGAGTCGATAAGTTTTGGAAAGAGTTTTTCTTTTAGAATTTAGAATCAGATTCGAATCAGGAAATTTCTGTTGAGAACCCCTTTTGTTTGTCAGATTTAAATTTTTCAAATAACTGATGGTATTGGAACCAGTCTGAGATGTGTTCTCTTATTTCCTCAAAGTTTTTTAATTTTATTTGGTTATCTTCATTTTTTTAGAAGTGTTTTATATGTTGGCCAGCTTTCCTGAGTATTTTTTCCATTTTACTGCTACGGCTTCTATTGGAGAAGTCCACCACGGGACTTTAGGCTCCATCAGGTCTTTATATTTTTCCCATACAGCAAAGAGTGATTTTCTTATTATATGATTGGTAAATTTTTTATGAATTTTCACTTTTCCATATATCAGGTAGGCGTGCCATCCCCAACGGTTGTCAAAACCTTCCAGGTCCAGGAGGTCCGGATCCTGCAACGTGCACCAATCTTTTAGCCAGGTGAAACAGGCTGCCTCATAGTAAAGTTTTAAGTCGGGTAGGGAAAAGCCTCCTCTCTCTTTTATGTCTATTAAGATCAGGTGTTTAATCCTAGGATTCTTCCCTTCCCACAGGAATTTGGAAATTTCTCTTTGCCATATCTTGAGACAACCTGCTTCGCCCAGTATTGGAATCATTTGAAATAAAAAGATTAATTTTGGAAGCACGTTCATCTTTATAATGGAAATCCTACCCAGAAATGTTAATTTTAGTTTACTCCAGGTTACAAAGTTTTTTCTAATCTCTAACCAAGTTTTGGTGTAATTATCCTGAAATAAGTTTATGTTCTTGGGGGATGCGGGTGGCGCTGTGGGTAAAACCTCAGCGCCTAGGGCTTGCTGATTGCATGGTCGGCGGTTCGAATCCCTGCGGCGGGGTGAGCTCCCATCGTTCGGTCCCAGCTCCTGCCCACCTAGCAGTTTGAAAGCACCCCTAAGTGCAAGTAGATAAATAGGGACCGCTTTCTAGCGGGAAGGTAAATGGCGTTTCCGTGTGCTGCGCTGGTGCCGGCTCGCCAGAGCAGCTTTGTCACGCTGGCCACGTGACCCAGAAGTGTCTCCGGACAGCGCTGGCCCCCGGCCTCTTAAGTGAGATGGGCGCACAACCCTAGAGTCGGACACGACTGGCCCGTACGGGCAGGGGGTACCTTTAAGTTTATGTTCTTGGGGGTGATCCAAATACCCAAGTATTTCGCTTTTGAGGAGATTTTCAGGCCCAATATTTTTTCTAAGTCATCCTTTTCTTCTGTGGTTACATTTTTAACAAGCATTTTTGTTTTTGTTATATTCACCTTAAAGCCTGCCACTTCTCCAAATTCTTTAATCAATTCCAGCACTCTTTTCAGACTTTCTTTAGGGTCTTCAGTCATAACAAGTAAATCGTCCACAAAAGCTTTAATTTTATGTTTTGTTTCCCAGAGTGATGCCTTTAACAAGCTGATCCTTTCTTATCTGATTGTTCAAGACTTCCATCACCAAGATAAATATCAGTGGTGACGGTGGGCAGCCCTGTCTGGTTCCCTTGTTTATTTTGCACTCCTCAGTAATTCTTCCGTTGATGATAAATTTTGCATATTGTTCCGACTAGATGGCATTTATTCCTTTAAAAATATTTTCTCCCAGTCCGCTTTCTTCAATCCTTCATTATTTTCAACAGCCTCTGCCTTTCATTCTGCAAGTGAGTTTAAGTCCAAATAAAATGTTTCTGTGTGGATTTTATGTCTTTATTCTTCTTCCTTATAGTCCAAATCTGTAGTCCAAGATTCCCCTCTGTAAATTCACATCCTCTCTTCACAAGCTGCTGTTCCTGCCAAATCAGTCCAGGAGTCTTCCACTGCAGGTAGCTGCCATATCGACACACAGTCCAAATAAAATAAAATCATGGCATCTGCCCAACTACCCCTACCAACTACCCCTACCTCATTTTTGTTATAATGGCGGGATGCAGTTCAGCTGACGCATCCTTAGCACTAGGTCTGCTGGAGTAGATCAAAGGCATTCATCCCCTTCAGCATCCTGTTCCCCACAGTGCCCAACAACACACCTGTGGGAAGGTTCTGGCTGGTCTCTGTAGGAGCAGAACGTAAGAACGTAAGGCCCATCTAGTCCACATTCTGTTCTCACAGTGGCAACCCAGATGCCTTGGGGAAACCCTTAATCAAGACCCAAGCACAAGAGCGCTGTCGTCTCCTGCAGTTCACAGCAAGTGATATTCAGAAGCATGGAGGCAGATCACAGCCATCATAGCTAGCAGGCATTCATAGCCTTATCAAGCAAGTTTTAGCACCACAGGACGCTACTGGGGCATTTGCGAGGAAGGAGATGTGCCATGGAGATCCCGTTCAATTCTTCTCACCTCGAAGCAATTTTTTATTTTTATTTTTTAGCAAAGCCAGTCACAGGGATGCCTTTATGTGGTGCTTTTAGCGCTGTGACATCAGTTCTCTGGAATTATTTCCCCCTACCCTCCATCATGCAGTGTATGCAGATAATTTTCTCAATTTTCCAGGACATCCTGGAATTATGAAAGCCATCCCAGCTTCTGATTTGATCCTGGAAGACCCTTATTTCCCCTTCCACTGCTGCTGCCGCCAAGCTCAGGGAGGAAGATGAGGCGGCGCTTGTCCCAAGCAGCAGCCACAAGAAAGCATCCTGTTACCTCTCCATGGCCTCTCCGTGGCAACTGGTGTTAACCTCCTCCTTTGGGCAGCTTGTAGCAGCCACTGGAGAGTGGGCAAAGAGGAGGAGGAGCTCTCGCCGCCAAGGCCTAACCCCACATAGTGCACCAGCTCTGAGGGGCAGGTAGAGGGCAGGGACACCCTGGGCGGGAAGCATAGCTGTCAACTTACAGATTTGAAAATAAGGGACCAACAGCCTTGAAAATAAGGGATCAGAAGCCAAAATAAGGGATTTTCTGGGCACAGGTATGTTCAACTTCTGAGCCCCTCCGAGCCAAAGACAGAAAGCCCAGCCAGCAGCCAAACGAAGCCTCAAGTGGTGGTTCCCACAGCGCAGCAACCCAGCAAAGGAGATGCAGCAAGGAAAACCACCGTCACCTCTCTGCTGGGAAACACTGAGCAAAGGCGAGTCCCCCGGCAACGCTGCCGATTTGATCGACACAAGGCATGCAAGCTCCACCCCCCAGTCATTCTTAGACTCCTTATTGGGTGAGCAATGCAGCCAAGCAACACAGTTGGAGCCTCCCTCCTCTCTGGCCAGCAGGGGGGGAGGGAGAGGAGCTGCTTCCTTTGAAACCCAGGAAATTTAAGAGACATCATCAAGAAGGGACAGCAGCGGGACACAGCACTGGGATAAGGGAGTTTCCCGCCAAATAAGGGACGGTTGACAGCTATGGCTGGAAGAAAGGGGGCAAGGGGATGTAAGCCCTTGCAGGGTCTGATCTTGTGCAAAAGACCATGTAAAATGAGAAAATTATCAGGTGCGGAAACATCAGGAAAGCAGAATGAAGTACTGTTTGAATGCAGCACCAACTAGTCCCAGTAAGCTTAGCGAGTCCACAATAGGATCTCTTGAGTTCATTGGTCCCAAGGCAACCCAACAGCCCCTTTCCCAGAATGCCGGTGTTGTGGGAGCCCTTGTTGCTGGCCCTTCTAGGATGCCAGACCCTCCAAGTGTCCCTCTTTTCCAGGGATAGTCCTAGATTTGCAGAAGCCATCCTGGTTTCTGATTTGATCCGGGAATGTTCTGCTTTTCCTTAGGATGTCCCTATTTCCACTGGAGAAATGTTAGAGGGTATGGAGTTATGCAACCCCCCAAACCACAAAGTTAAGTAACCGTACAATGTTTATAAGACATTTGAAGGCAGACGTGTATAGTTTTATTACGCTTTTATATGGTGGAAGCTGCCCAGAGGGGCTGGGGCAACCCAGTTAGATCAGCAGGGTATTATTATTAGTATTAGTATTATTATGGAATAGGGTTGTCCCTATTTTCATCAGGGAAATGTTGAAGGGAGGGTATGGGATGCTCTGGGGAAACTCCTAGTTGCCAGGCTCCCCTAAATCCTCTTCAAATAGAGTTGGGTGGGCAGTTTAAGCCCCCTTTTTAAGCCAAGAGCTGGTGGTCCCAAAGGACATTGCTCATCCTCTATGTCCCACTCCTTTCTGCCTCATTAGCCTTTATTGATTCCTATATAATAAGTGCATGAGTTCCAAGAGCCCTTCCTTAGGCCTTGATGGTACCTGTTCTGCTCCTAGCTGGGAAGCCCTGGCTCATGGAGGAATGGATTGGGGCCACCTTAAATAAAGAGGTGCAGAAGCCATTCCACCTGAGGAAGCACCCTCACACTGCTTTTGCTCGGCAAAGGTTTGCTGACCAATCACAGCCTCTGGTCATTTAGAACCTTTCTGTTGCTAGGCGGTCTTCTCAGGCCACAGCCCAACAGACGACATACAGTTGAGGTAGGACAGGAAGTTTGAAATTCGGTGCGGAAAGAGAAAGGGAGAAAACATCGCAGGATATGAGTAAAAACAGGTTGAGAGGCATTGAGAGGAGGAGGGTGGTGGTGGTTAGGGATTGTCACAGTATTACAAAACCAACCCAAACCCTGGGAAGGGGGACATGTACAGGGGGAGTAAGGACAAATGCTTAATTGTGCTTAATTGGGGGCTGGATTGGATGAAGGCAGCCCTGTTTAGGGAGGTTTTTAATGTTTGATGTTTTATTGTGTTTTTAATTCTGTTGGGAGCCGCACAGAGAGGCTGGGGAAACCCCGCCAGATGGGTGGGGTATAAATAATAAAATTATTATTATTATTATTATTATTATTATTATTATTATTATTATTATTACCCTCAGGGCCCCTTTCAGCCCTATCATTATGTGTGGATGGTACTGATTGCCAGTTAGGTACTTGGAATATATAACTGGTAACTTCAATGGCTTAATAATAATAATAATAATAATAATAATAATAATAATAATAATTTATATACCACCCTTTATATACCACCCAGGACGGTGTACAAAATTAAAAACACATTACAGAACATCAGTGATAAAAACATAATAAAAACCCTAATGGCAGACAGCCTAGCAGTAAAAAAATCATAATAACAGTCCACTCCTCCCACCGCCCCCAAAAACTTTCATGGGCCATAGATTATTTAACAGCCATAGGCCTGGGTAAAGAGGAATGTTTTTGCCTGACGCCTAAAGACATGTAGCAATGGTGAGAGCATTCCACAGTTGGGGAGCCACCACAGAAAAGGCCCATTCTCTTATTGCCACCCTCCAAACATCTCTGGAATGGGGGGGGCACAGAGAAGGGGCCTTAGATGACAAGAATATGGGTTGTTTTATATGGGGAGAGGCACTCCTTAAGGTATTGAGGTCCTGAGCCATGTAAGGCTTTATAGGTCAACAACAGCACTTTGAATGGGATCCAGAAAGTGATATAAAGCCAGTGCAGTTGTGCCAGGGTTGGTGTTACAGGATCAAACTGCACAGTTCAATGTTTTTGTTGGACTACAGTTCCCATCATCCATGAGCATTGGCTAAGCTGGTTGAGGATGATGTGAGTGGAAGTTCAACCACACCTGGGGATTTTAGTGCAAAGCATTGCTACTCACCTGCTGCCCTTTTTGTGTGTGACAGGCTTGGAACCAAATGAGGTGAAAACGAGTTTCTCTGTTCTTTTCAGAGGTTAGAATAGCTACACCTCCCCCATGAGGAAGACACATTTCTGTGCCCTTGTGATTGTAACCTTCATCATCCTCGGCTACCAGTTCCACAGATCTGAGATCCAGGTAGATTTAAACAATTTAACTGATAGGTATCCCCCTAATACAGACCTTGACGAGCTTTCTGCTGACCTTCCATTTGAAAATAAATAAATAAATGGCAAAGCTTTTGAAAACATTACTGCCTTGACAGAATGGTGTTTAAGGGCAATATTAATTTAGAGTAAATTTGTTCCAGTATTTGTGTGTGTGTGTAAAGATTTCCTGCTGCTTTTCTCTCTGTTGAAGAAAAAAATGAATGTATTGGTTGCCTTGCTGGACCCATTAACGCATTCTCGAATCCAGCATTCATAGAATCATAGAACTGTAGAGTTGGAAGGGACCCTGAGGATCAACTAGTCTAACCCCCTGCACACAAGAATATGCAGCTGCCCCATATGGGGATCAAATCTGTAACCTTGGTGCTATCAGCATGACACTCTAACCAACTGAGGTGCCTCTGGTAAGCCCACAAGTGTTGCTAACTAAGTTCTCAGCCTTGCTGTCATTTTAAGTGCAGCCCTAACCACCTAGACTCCTAAAGCTTCACTCTGAATGTGACTGTGCTAAGCATGTGACTTTCATGGGGTGAAGAGTATTCTCCACCAATGAGCCATCCTCTTTCCTTGTGAACACTTGCAATTGCTTCTTTCTCATTGCATGCTTCAGATAACCAACTCCAAAGGTCTCAAGAGACAAGTAGAAAACATTACAGTTGCTACAACTCTTGGTAAGGACTCTATAATTTTCATAACCTCATCGGCTGTTAATTCAAGAAATACAGTCATAAATATAAAACATATTGCAAACAGTATTGGCTAATGGAATAAAGCAGAGATGTGGGACATTTGTGGCCTACCAGATGTTGTGGGTGTGGGGATAGTAGGAAAGGATGTATTGAATAAGTATTATCCTTCCTTCACTCATGCTAGTGAAGTGATGTAGCAGAGCAGATTCCCCTCAATATAACAGGAAGTTAGTTTGTAGTCTTGTTTGAATCTCTTAGTTAAGATTATTTCCTGGTTTTCCCTTTAATCCCTCTTAAAAGAATAAAGACACAGGAGTCTTTCTGAGTAAAGTAACAAAAGGTTTACTCACGTTTCTGTTCACGATTTGATCCCTGAAAGGCAGGCTTCACCTAGTACAGTAGTACCTCGGGTTAAATACTTTTAAATCGTTCCGGAGGTCTGTACTTAACCTGAAACTGTTCTTAACCTGAAGCACCACTTTAGCTAATGGGGCCTCCTGCTGCTGCTGCGCCGCCAGAGCATAATTTCTGTTCTCATCCTGAAGCAAAGTCCTTAACCTGAAGCAATATTTCTGAGTTAGCAGAGTCTGTAACCTGAGGCGTATGTAACCTGAAGCGTATGTAACCCAAGGTACCACTGTAGTTGCACAAAGAAACTGTGAGTTCATCTCACAGGGAGACTGACCTCATGTGCTCCTGGCCGAGAGCCAGCGGACAGCAAAAATTACATTAAGATAACAAAATGGCTGCGGGAAAGCAGCATGGCAGCAAGAGAGCAGGAAGCAAGTCAGAGAGAAGACAACACGAGATGACTGGACTGAACATGACTGAGAAAATAGCTGCATGACTCGGCTCTTTTATGGAGTCAGCCAGAGCCATGCCCATCTCCCAGGCCACATGCAGGGGGAGGACGCTCCAGACCAGTGGAACAGGAAGTTACACTGACTGGATGTCCCCCTGCCTGTGCCCTCTCTAGGGAAATAAGGAATGTTGCATTTGACTGCACCAATGGATTGTATCCCACAGTGAGACTCAACTCCCAGCAGCCACAGTAACTGGCACAGCCAGTGTCCAGCTGTGATGGGCATTGTAGTCTAGCCTCACCTTGAGGGTCACAAGCTCCCCACCCCTGTGAAAAACAAGTGTACTCTATTTTTTGCTCTATAAGACGCACATTTTCCCTCCTAAAAGGTAAGGGGAAATGTGTGTGCGTCTTACGGAGCGAATGCAGGCTGTGCAGCTATCCCAGAAGCCAGAACAGCAAGAGGGATCTGGCTTAGCCACGTGAAGCCTCTTCAGGGCAGGGGGAGCCTTCATCCTGCGCAGCGATCCCTCTTGCTGTTCTGGCTTCTGGGATTCAGAATATTTATTTTCTTGTTTTCCTCCTCCAAAAACTAGGTGCGTCTTATGGTCTGGTGCATCTTATAGAGCGAAAAATACGGTAATTTCTTACATATGTTCTTGCTGTGTCTCCCAGACGTTTTCAAATCTATCCCCACCTTTCCCAGGTATTTCTAGTACAGTGGTACCTATGGATGTGAACAGGATCCGTTCCGGAGCCCTGTTCGCATCCTGAGTAAAATGTAAGACGCGACTACGCGTCTGCATGTGCGCGGGTCACATTTTGCCTCTTCCGCGCACGCACATGATGTCATTTTGAGCGTCTGCACATGCGTGAGCGGCGAAACCTGGAAGTAATGCGCTCCGTTACTTCCGGGTCGTCACAGAGTATAACTTGAAAACGCTCAACCTGAAGCACATCTAACCCGAGGTATGACTGTATTCATATTTTAATTGTTATTTGGGTGAATTTGGAAATATTCAGGATCTGTTATGAACCATTCAACAACCAAAGACGGCGGGAGCACAACTGGACCAGTGAAAGGTGACACTCCGAGCTGTAATAGGATGGAGTGGACCAAAAAGGACGAAGAAGTAAAAGGCATCGTCGCAAAACTGGACCAGATGGTTCCCAACGTCCATTTCACAGATATAATGACCACCACAAGTGCCCAGAAGAGTGAGGCCACCTTATTAAACAACAAGTATTTTTATTGTGTTGGAGACCCCTTGCTGGTTCAACTGGATTTGTACAACCACTTGGGAAAGAGAAAAGAATACGGAGGAGACTTCTTACAAGCGAGGATCACCTCTTCCAGTCTTAATGCTGGAGCTTCTGGGAGCATCACAGACTACAGGAATGGGACATACCTGGTCAATTTCACTTTATTCTGGCCTGGCAATGTTAAAGTATCCCTTATGCTCATCCACCCCAGTGAAGGAGTTTCAGCACTGTGGGCTGCGAGGAAGAAGGGCTACGGCAAAATAGCTTTCGTAGGCACATTTTTAAATGGAACATCAACTGTCTCCAGTGACTGTGGTTATAATATAACAGTAAAAGAGCGGTGTGATTATCTTGATGAGCGAGACCAAGAGGCCTTCTACTGTGTGAAGCCAAACAATGTGTCATGTGATGCTTTGATCCGCCTGAAAACCTACAATGAAAAGGTCACGTATCTCACAGACTTGGAACACAGCCTTTTAAATAGGTATTTATTTGGCTACTTATTTGTGAATGATCCCCTGTGGGACTGTGCTGATCTGTGTATCTGCTCTCTATGAGTAAGCAGGTACATTGTGGTCTCATGAGAAGACTATAAGAGTCTTGTGGACTAGGCTAACATCTCATCTAACATCCTGATTTCATAGATGCCTACGTGCGGTGTAATGGTTAAGAGCGGTAGACTTGTAATCTGGTGAACTGGGTTCGCATCTCTGCTCCTCCACATGCAGCTGCTGGGTGACCTTGGGCTAGTCACACTTCTCTGAAGTCTCTCAGCCTCACTCACCTCACAGAGTGTTTGTTGTGGGGGAGGAAGGGAAAGGAGATTGTTAGCCACTTTGAGACTCCTTAGGGTAGTGATAAAGCGGGATATCAAATCCAAACTCTTCTTCTTCTTCTATGGGAAGCCCACAAGCAGGTCCTTTTGTTTTTATTATTTTTACTTGGTCCGAGTATGTCTGACCGGGCAAGAAAGATTTACAGCAGGCAGGAACTTCTGAAGGTCGGATTACAGTGTGAACAAGCTGTAAGAGCTGATTATTTTCGCCTAGATAACGTTCCGGTGGGAGTAGCCAGGCCGCCGGGCTCTCCATGGATTACTATGCCTCCAGGGAGGAGGCGAAGGCGGCGTAGAGACAGGAGGCAAAGGCGGGGTTGTCGGGCTGGCGTCCTGGTAAGATTACAGAGGAGTCCATCTAAACCACCACTCCCCAGCATATTTCTTGCCAATGTGAGATCTCTTGCCAACAAGATGGATGAATTGAGGTTGCAGGCAGCAAAGAACAGCCTTGTAAAAGATTGCTGCGTTTTATTTGTCATTGAGACATGGCTTCAACCGTCCATACCAGACACAGCTATTCAGTTGGAAGGCTGGGTGGTACATCGTCATGACCGAGGCATGGACTTCGGAAAAACTAGAGGAGGGGGGCTGTGCGTATATGTGAACAAATGCTGGTCCAATAATTCTAAGACTGTGGGCAGTCACTGTTCACCGGATTTGGAATATGTGGCTGTTAAATGTAGACCAGCCTATCTCCCTAGGGAGTTTACAGCTGTTATGTTAACTGGTGTGTACGTGCCACCAGATGCCAATGCCAACTTGGCTTTGGGACGCCTGCAGAGCCTTATCAGCAGCCAGCAAGACAAGTATCCTGAAGCTGTGCACATCATTGCGGGAGACTTCAACCATGTAGAACTTAAAACAGTGCTCCCAACGCTCTATCAGCATGTGAAATGTCCCACAAGAGGGGACAAGACACTAGATAAAGTTTATTCGAATGTAAATCACGGCTATAGGGCTTTACAGCTGCCACACTTGGGCCAGTCCGACCATATGTCTTTGTTCCTGGTACCAGCATATATCCCACTCAGGAAACGGGCTCCCACAATATTAAAATCTGTTAAAATCTGGCCTGAAGGTGCTATTCACCAGCTGCAGGACTGTTTTGAGAGAACTAATTGGGATATTTTCGATCGTTCAGACCTGGAGGAGCACACGGCGGCAGTTCTGTGCTATATCAATCACTGCACAGACACTGTCACAGTAAACAAATCCATCCGGTTTTATCCCAATCAGAAACCCTGGATGAATAGAGAGGTCCAGGGCCTGTTGCGGGAAAGGAACAGGGCTTTCAGGTCAGGCGAGGTGCAGCTTTACAGTGTGGCAAGAGCAAACTTGAAGAGGGGCATTCGACAGGCAAAACGGGATTATAGGCTGAGGATTGAGGATAATTTAAGGAGCAACAACACAAGACAGATGTGGCAGGGGATTCAGCACATTACCAACTACAAACCTAACCTTGGTGCTGTCGACGGTGACCCTTTGCTGGCGGAGGAGCTTAACCTCTTCTTTGCTCGCTTCGAGAAGGAGCCACCTGAGACGCCGGTATTACAGCCACCAGCCCTTAGGGGCCCCTCATTCACGGTAGAGGAGCATGAGGTGAGAAAGGTATTGAGGATGGTGAATCCGAGGAAGGCGGCTGGACCTGATGGCATCACTGGAAAGGTGTTGAAGGGCTGTGCGGATCAGCTGGCGAGGGTCTTTACTAAGATCTTCAACAAGTCCTTACACCAGTCTATTGTCCCACCCTGCCTGAAGTCGTCAACTATTGTCCCTCTGCCCAAAAAATCCACAATCAGTAGTTTGAACGACTACAGACCAGTTGCACTGACTCCAATCATCATGAAGTGTTTTGAGAAACTGGTGCGCCGTCATATTATTTCCTGTCTTCCATCAACTTTTGACAACTACCAGTTTGCATACAGGGCAAATAGATCCACAGAGGACGCTATCACCACCACTCTCCATGCTGCTCTGTCCCATCTGGAGCAGCCGGGGAGTTATGTGAGGCTGCTGTTTGTGGATTTTAGCTCAGCTTTTAACACTATTCTCCCCCATAGACTGGTGTCCAAGCTAGAGGCGATTGGACTCTCCAACTCCACCTGTCTCTGGGTTTTGGATTTTTTGTCAGAACGTTCTCAGAGGGTTAGAGTAGGGTCACATATGTCCACAGCCCTTAGCCTTAACACCGGCTCACCACAGGGTTGTGTGTTGAGTCCCCTGCTCTATGCTCTCTATACGTATGACTGTACAGCCATCTATTCCAGCAACAAAATCATCAAGTTTGCTGATGACACTACGGTGGTAGGGCTCATTTCAGGAGGGGATGAGTCCGCCTATCGGGACGAGGTGGAGCGGCTCTGTGTTTGGTGTGGAGAGAACAATCTGGCTCTTAATACGGCTAAGACCAAGGAATTAGTGGTGGATTACAGGAAAAAAAAGGCGGACATTCAGCCCTTGTATATCTATGGGGAACGGGTGGAGAGGGTGGCGGAATTCAGGTTTTTGGGAGTAACTATCGATCAGGGCATGACTTGGAGCGCAAATACCACTGCTCTGGTGAAGAAGGCCCAGCAGAGAATTTATTTCCTCAGACTTTTAAAGAAGAACAATCTGAGTGAGAGACTGCTGGTGTCCTTCTACCGAGGCTCCATAGAGAGCATTCTTACATACTGTATTTGTGCTTGGTTCTCCAGTTGTACAGCTAGGGAGAGGAAGGTGCTCCAGAAGGTCATAACCACAGCACAAAGGATTATTGGTCAACCTCTCCCATCCTTGGAAGAATTGTACGGTTCCCGTTGTCTTAGGAAAGCAAACAACATCCTGCAGGATTCATCTCACCCGGGATACAGTCTGTTTGCACTACTGCCGTCTGGCAGGAGATATAGAAACATCAAGTCAAGGACAAATAGACTGAAAAACAGTTTCTACCCGAGAGCTGTGGCCCTTTTGAATGCTGTAACTCGATAGTGTGACTTGGGAGATTGATGGGTGGGGGTGTGGGTGTGGCTGGAATGTGGTTTGTGGGTTGTTGTTGTTGTTTTGCTTTTGTTGTTTTTAAGGGATGGCATCCAATTTCGTTGCACTTGTGCAATGTTGCACGTGTGTAATGACAATAAAGAATCTATCTATCTATCTATCTATCTATCTAAGTGCAACAGCAACTTCCCCTCCTGCCATTTCCAGAAACTGGTATTCAGAGACATACTGCCTCCAATAGTGGAGGGCGAATATAACCATCATGTTTTCTAAACCTCAAACATGACATTGGTCCAGCATGATGTGTTTGGTTGAGGCAATCTGAAAATAGGGGCAATTGAGTTATTTCTCCATCTCCATTTCTGAGTTTTTCGAGGACTGAATTATTTGTTTTGTTTATACATTTATAGGCTTTCCTACCTGCTCTTCACCATACGGAGTGCTACAGGAGTATAAAAATATAAGAGTAAAATCAGCTAAAACAAGAATAGGGCAGGTGTGGAGGGCCAGGGTAAAAAGGTGTAAACAGATGAACGAATGAACCAGACCTGGGATAGCTCATTCGGTAGAGCATGAGACTCTTAATCTCAGGTTCGTGGGTTCAAGACCCATGTTGGGCGAAGAGATTTCTGCACTGCAGGTTGTTGGACCAGATGGCCCTCGTGGTTCATTGCAACTCTACAATTATATATGATTCTATATTAAATCTGTTCAAATGGCAGAAGTCATATTTCAAAATCCCTGACTCATAACAAAACAATTATTATTATTATTATTATTATTATTATTATTATTATTATTATTATTATAATAAATGTGGCAGAGTCCTAAATTTGGGTGGGGAAGGAGGCAAGAAGCTTGTTCTTCTGAATCCAAGGCTGCAACAGCACACACCTCCCCCCGGCTTATAATAAAACTATCTGTTCTTTGAAAAACATAACTATTCCAAATCTTTATACCAAAAGCCACCACAAAGACACTTCGGGTGACTACTAAGCCAGACGCATTTCCAGTTACAAATAAAATGTAGAAGTGGGAAATGTCTCCACTATTTTGTATGAGGCAAAGAATCTCCTGACTTCTAGCTGGAGATGGGGGCAGGGAGTGGTGTCCCGAGAGCGATTTTTCAGGAGTGATCAGAGGTGGGCAAAATGCTAGATGTAAAGGAAGGGTAATGCATCTGAATAAGTAGGTAAATTATGATGGTGGTTATTTCTTAAATTTCAGCCCTGCCCTTCCTCCCAAAGGAGCCAAAGGCAGCAAACACCAGAGCAGTAAAATAATGTTACTAAAATAAAATAACATTTCAAGTACTTTAAAATACTTTAAACATTAAAAATATCAGGAGTACCTAAAAATAGCTAATAATAGGACAAGCTATGCTCTGATTTCATTTCAGTTTTTATTTTACCAGGCTCACCCTATTACCTTCACTTCATCCACATCTGAAACACTGAAACACTCATTCTTGGGCATTTCAATATAATTTTCTATTTATATCCAATGAGGATGTAACTTCATATGAATTGTCTTTCTGGATCAGATTGAAGTTCATTCAGCTAAGACTTCCATTTCCAAGCACGTCTAGTTGGATGAAAGAATTAAGTGGGGTAAAAACCAGGAGCACTCCTAAAAACTGATATGTTCCAACGTGCTTTTCTAATTACCATTTTTCTCTCCTAAAGGTCAAACATCGGATGCAACATCCCTCAGTCTTTCGGAACCTTTCGGGTCATAGTCTGTGAAGGTCTGTTGGACTTTCTCTCTTCACAGCTTTGGTGATCTCTGCTGGGAAAATGGGGAAGCTCCTGTAGCAAGTCTCACCACTTCTGCTTATACAGTATATACAACAGCAGTAGAGAGAAGGGTTTGGGGAAGGGAATAAAGAAATACTGGGGTTTTGCCTCCCTAAGAGACTTAAATCTTATTGAAAACAAAGCCTCTCTCCTATATGTTGGAGAGGGTATGATATGGGGTGGATCTACACACAAGGGAAAAAATGCTATAAATAAGTCAGAAATTGAATTGTTATAACAAAAGGGGGGAACCTATGTAAAAATTGCATAGAAACTTTGTTTACTCTCTGGCACCATCTGGTTGGTGCTGTTAAATATGTTTCTCGATAGAAATTTAGATGATGATGGTGATGATTTCATTATGTATACCCCTAGTCACTCTCAATATGGGTTGCCCCAACCACTCTCAATCACAAAGTTGGGTTATTTCCTTTTGGCTTCAGGAGCAGTTATAGCTCAGAATTGGAAGACACTTCAGAATATAAGTATTGACCGGTGTTACCCAAACGTATGACAATGCACTCTTTTAGAGAAATGAAAACAAAAACTGTAGGTTGCCGGGGGGCAAAGGAAAAAAGGACCCGTCTGAGAAAAAATGGAAAGGCATTTATGGATTATTCAAGCACAAAGGATAGTGCTGCCTTCCACCCCCAATATACTCTAGACCAGCCTTTCTCAACCTTGGGTCCACAGGTATTGTTGGCCTACAACTACCAGCACCCCTGACCACTGGCCATGCTGGCTGAGGGGGATTGGGAGTTGTAGTCCAACACATCTGGGAGTGGAAGCAGGAGACCAAATAATTATAATGAGGGAATAGTTATTCTGGTTTTGCTCCATCCTGGAAAATGTATTTATCACTACATTTATAACTCATCTTTCTTCCAGTATGCTGAAAATGGTGTAGATTGTTCTTCTCCACATGAGAACCACATGAGATAGATTAGGCTGAGAGGAAGTAACTGGCCCAAGGCTACCCAGCGAGTTTCAGTTTCGAGTAGGGACTAGGACCACTGGCTCAAAGCCTCTGGCTTCAGAACTAGCACATGGTTTGTCAGGTGCCAAATTGATGGGCTGCTATAAAATGTTGGCTCTGTCCAGTGGCGGAGGAAGGGGTATGTGTGGTCCACCCCGGGTGTCATCACTGAGGGGGTGTGACAAAATGAGTTTTAAAAAATAAAATGAAATTGGGCTCACAAAACTTTTTAGGGGTGACATGGTGGCTGAAACGGCAGTGTAGGACTTGCGTCTGCCTACTGCCTCTCCCTCAGCTGCCCTACAGCAGAGGGGGATGCAGTGGAGAGGCTCCAAGAGTCAGAGATGCTCACCCCACCTCCATGGGTGGATCGTCCCGCCCCCCGGCTGCAGGACATGCCCCCTCACAGGCACCCGAGCGGCTAGCTACGCCGCTGCCTCTGCCAACTACTGTCCTCCTCCCTCCTTCCTGGAGCTTTGTTTTTTTTTTTTTTTTTAATATTTTTATTTTTCCATATAAACACAATACAACAAACATAAACATACAAAAACAAAAACAAAACAAGAAACATGTATCATTTCATGTCCTAATTTCATATCCTATCTTCCCCGACTTCCTCATGCTTCCCCTTTCTGTATTCCAAATTCTTATCGATTGTTCAGCAAATCTTCCCTTATTTTAATTTAAATTTAGACTATTCTTCCTTGTTTTCCTTGTCTTAACCATTGCTAATAGTAACCATTTACTTTCCAGTCCAACATCATTCTAACTTTCATTAACTTTATGATATTTCTTTAAATAGTCCTTGAATTTTTTCCATTCTTCTTGCGCTGCTTCTCTTCCCTGGTTTCGGATTCTGCTCGTCATTTCTGCCAAGCCCATATAGTCTATCACCTTCATCTGCCATTCTTCCAGTGTGGGTAGTTCTTGCGTCTTCCAGTACTTCGCAATGAGTATTCTAGCTGCTGTTGTAGCATACATAAAGAAAGTTATATCCGTCTTTAACACCCCTTGGCCGACAATACCCAAGAGAAAGGCCTCTGGTTTCTTGGGGAAAGTATATTTAAATACCTTTTTAAGTTCATTATAGATCATTTCCCAGAATGCCTTAATCTTCGGGCAGGTCCACCAAAGATGAAAAAATGTACCTTCAGTTTCTTTACATTTCCAACATTTGTTGTCAGGCACATGGTAAATCTTTGCAAGCTTGACTGGGGTTATGTACCACCTATATATCATTTTCATAATGTTTTCTCTTAAGGCATTACATGCCGTAAATTTTATCCCGGTGGTCCACAACTTTTCCCAATCAGCAAACAAAATATTATGACCAATGTCCTGAGCCCATTTAATCATGACCGATTTAACCGTTTCATCTTGTGTATTCCATTTCAGCAGCAAATTGTACATTTTGGACAAATTCTTAGTACTGGGTTCTAACAGTTCTGTCTCCAATTTTGATTTTTCCACCTGGAAGCCAATTTTGCTGTCCAGTTTAAACGCTTCATTAATTTGATGGTAGTGAAACCAATCTCTCACCTTCCCTTTTAATTTCTCAAAACTCTGCAATCTCAATTTGTCCCCTTCCTTTTCCAAAATTTCCCAGTATCTTGGCCACTTGGACTCCATATTTAACTTTTTAACTGCCTTAGCTTCCATTGGCGACAGCCACCCCTCCTTCCTGGAGCTTTGGGGTCCCCACTGATTGCCCAGAGACTATAGATCCATTCACCACTTTCAATGCTGGTTTCCTCACACTGCTACAATCATTGCTGTCCAAGGACCCTCATAGGTGCAACATCTCTGGAGCTGACTGCCGCTTCACAGGTAAGATTCACCTTCTGTTGTGTGGGCAGGACAGTCCCTCCCCTTACCTGACCGATCCCTTGGCAACACCTCCCCAGGCGGGATTGGGCAATTGGTTGAGGTAGGTGGAGACCTCCAGGCATCCAGCCTGGAGAGGATGAAGCCAGCCCGAAATACCAGGAGTCGCACTGGGATCCGGGGGGCTGCGAACGCTGCAGTTGTGAACGTGCCTCCTGTACGGATCATGTTCGCAACCCAAGCATCCACTGTATCTTATGTATATCTTAATGAACTAAATAGAGTGAAAGATTATGAGTCATGGGGGCAGTGCGTATTTCATTTGTTGATATTTCGTTAATGATGTTTTATAGGTTAGAAAATGCTGTACTGATTTGTTAATCGTGTAATATGACTTTTGCTGTAATTGTGACGTTGGGTTTATTTTTAAGTGCTGTTTCCTTAATAGTATTTCATAGATCACAATTGTTAATTATTTCATACTATTTATGCTGTATTTGTGATGTTCTGTTGCTATTTATTGTTTGTAAAGCGCTTTCCAGAATGAAGAGTGGCATAAGAATGCAATAAGGCATTGGCATCTTCTTGTTTCTCATTTCCTTTTGACAGGCAAGAAGGCAACCATGGCAAAGGGGAAATGTGGGGTTGGAATGAGCTATCCATCTCCCAGTGGCTTCGTCTGGAGGAACGAGTGGTATCCTGTGTACTGCCATGTGCTCAGCTTCAGAAACCTCAAGAGAATTAAAAGTTGTTTGAAACGAAAGATTATTTACCTCCTGGGAGATTCAACTTTGAGACAATGGATGTGGTATATCACAGATAAAATCCAATGTACGTTTTCCTACCTAGAGACAACCACAATGTAATATTGTTGCCTGTAACAAGTATCTTTGTTTCAGGCTTCTGTACCCTAACTTTTGAACATCCAGTCTTTCTTATGTTTCAGAAATCTGTTCTACGTGGAGATCAGGGAGACATTTGTCTAAGGGCTTATCCACACTTACGTTTTTGGCTTGCCCTTTCCAGGTCAACACTTAAAAGCTGTGTATCTGAGTGGGTTTTTTGTTTGTTTGTTTGTTTCTGTTTTTACCAATGAGCTTTCCCCACTCTTCAGCACTCAGTTGCCATTTGTTCCAGTTGAGCTTTAAAGAGCATTTTTTCATGGGGAAAGCTCTGGAAAGAGCAAAGGAAAGTGTAATAAGCCCTAAGTTGTGCTTTCCAAACCAATTCATAAATCCAAACACAGCTATCCTTTGGAATTCATTATTTGAATCTTATGGTGCGGTTCTCCAACCAAGAAATGTAAACAAAAATGCATTTATTAGGGCACTTTATTTTAGGAAAGTTTTTTGCTTGCAAAAAATATTATTGATTTTCCGGAGGAGTTTAAAAAGAATCCTGTTTATCCAGGCTCAAAGATACTGTTCCTGGCTTCACTGAAATCACTGGTTGAGTGAATGTTTTAAACAGTTTGTAGAATGTATTTGTTTTTTCACTCATTGAGACTATGCAGGAAGCAGGAGCCAGTTCTGAATGAATTCAGCTTGCAAGAGTCAACGCCCAGCACTTTTAGCTGTAACTTCATTCCTCATTCAGTTCTCTCTTGAAGAGGAAAAGTCCTACCTGCCAGGAGCTTTGATCTCCTTTGGCTGATGAGTGCACAGATGCTCCCCTTCCTTACCACTCCATAGCCAATTGGCAGATGACAGCAATGAAGATGTCTTAGGGAAAAGTTTGCCCTCTGCTGACATCATTTGCCTGGTAGTAAAGGTGCAGCCATAAACTGCTACTTCCAAAGAGAAACTGGTGCAATCACTGTAAGGAAAACAGCATGCGTACCAGGGAGGACGAAGAAAACTCATAGCAGACACAGGAATCTTTGCATATTTCTCTTTGAAATGAACAGTACTATTAGATGAACAAGAGTAGGCCAGTCATTCTGCAGTTTTCCCCACAAGAAGTAGTCCATTGATTTCTCAGAGGATAGTTTTCAAAGATTTGTATTGATTCCCCACCCCCACCCCCTCTATTCCTGCATTAGCATTTCAGTATTTTGACCTCCATGGAACGGGTAAGCAGAAGAATATGATGGCTCTGGACATGAAAAGAAACAGCCAGATCCAGTGGAAGAAGCACAACCACCCTTTTGTCACCATCCTTGAATACATGACAGCAGATCACAGCTACATCACTCGGGAGATTGACAACGTGGCAGGCGACGGAGACACGGTGGTTGCCGTCTCCCTAGGCCACCACTTCCGCCCCTTCCCCATCGAGCTCTTCATTCGAAGGTTGATCAACATCCGGGGAGCCATCCAGCGCCTTCTCGTGAGGAGCCCAGATACAAAAGTCATCATCAAAGCAGAGAACACCAGGGAGATAGATATTGACCAGGAGAGATTTGGGGACTTCCACGGTTATGCCCAATACCTTGCGCTAAAGGACATTTTTCGAGATTTAAAGGTGTTCTTCATTGATGCCTGGGACATGGCAATTGCCTATGGCACAAACCTGGTTCACCCACCAGATCACGTGGTTGGAAACCAGATTGATATGTTTTTGTCTTACATATGTTAAGGCAGTAAAATAAACCCAGAGTGAAAGCTTTAATTCTGCAAAGGAAAGGATTTTGAATGGGGCAAGACAGTCAGCTAAACATGTGGAACATTTTTATCAGTTGCATTTAGACGCTTAAGGGTGTAATAAAGCACCAAAGCAAATAACAGATAAAGCAGAGGACTTTGGATCGGAAAATGTAGCAATTAAGGATATGGGACAATTTATCAAATATTGGATGGATAAACTTGATCCCACTGGGTTTCCCTTAGAATGTCAGGAGAGCCTTGCTAGGTCTTCCCAAAGATCCTGTCAGGGAACTGTCATCGGAAGAACCGGTGGTGCAAGGGCTCCCAGAGGTTGAGAGAGACTTATCAGCGGAGGAGGGAACCAGCAGGGGGAGAGAAAGAGCTCCAAGGGAAAGCGAGTCGGAAGAATGGCTCAGAGACAATTCCAGCGAGAACAGCGGGGAGGTTTCAGGACCTCCTATAGGGACACCCACTCCTCGCCGGAAACTGTCACGTAGAGAGTCCAGAAGACGTGTTTCTGTTAAGGAGCTGTTATGCTGGAAGAAATTCCATAAACGCCCACTGTCGGATTCTGCCAGCGACTGACGGAGCCATGCTTATGGAGCTCCGTTACAGACAGTGGTTTGTGGACTTAGCCAAACACTGAGGGACTAGGAACTTTACGCACAAGCAGCTCAACATCCCATCACAGCAATCCGACAGTCCCTGAAAGCCGCTTGTGCAGAGAGGCATCATGAGCAACCCAGCCGGAACCGGAGAAGCAGGAGGAGCTGGAGCCGGTCCAAGCCTGGAAGAAAGGTACCGGGTGTTGGAGGTCCAGCTAGCGCTGCAAACGGCGAGGCTCGATGAGAGGAGGGCTCAGGATGCAGAAAAGGCAAAGGCCCCCCCCACAAGCAAGAAAGATGCCAGGATTGGTGCAGAAGTTTGGGGGGGATCCCAGGAACTATCAAGCCTTTAGGACAGAGATGCAGTATGCTCTTAATCTGCAGTTTGATGACTTTCCCGACGAGGAATCGCGAGTGGCGTTTGTGGTTAGCCATCTCGAAGGGGGGGGCGAGAGACTGGGTTAGACCCCTGATGGCAGGGCATAATGAAGTCTTGAAAGACGCACGGAAGTTTTTTCGTGCCATGGACCTGATGTTTTCCAGCGACATTGAACAGGGAGTGGTGCGCAGACAGTTGATGGCTTGTAAACAGGGGAGCCGATCTGTCCGTGAGTACTGGACTGAGTTCACTATGTTGATACACAAATTGGGGTGGGATCTGTCAGCGGAACCCATTCAAATGCTTTTCGAAGAGGGACTTTCTTCGGCTGTGAAAGACGAACTTTCCCGGGTGCCCAGGGCGGAGTCTATGGACCAGCTGACCAAATCAGCGCTGACCATTGGAGCATGCCAGGAGGCTAGAGCCTTGGAGAAGCGGGAAGGGAAAGGGGAGCGTTGGAGGGATTTCCGCATTCCAGAGATTCCGGAGCCAACTTTCCCGCCCGCAGAGCCGATGGAAGTTGGAACAGCGCGCGCGCGGGCAGTTTCAAATCCCAGTGAAGGGCGGAAGAAGGAGGGGAAGAGCCCCAAGAAATGTTATCTCTGCCAGCAGCCAGGTCATTTTGCCAGAGTCTGTCCACAAAGAAAGGAATGGCAAGGGATGGCAGGAGCTGTTGGGGGGGAAGGAGGAGGAAGGGCAGGACCAAGTAAAAGCCAACGCCTGACTGCCACCATCAGGGCACAGCAGTCAGGCCAAGGAGCAGTAAAAGTGCCCACGCCGGAACCTCCGAGACCAGCCCTAGTGATAGAGGTGTTGCTAGAGCTGCCAAACGGACATCCCTTAAAGATAAGGGCACTGTTGGACTCAGGCAGCTCCTGTAATTTTATGAGCAAGGAGTTTGCAGCAGAACACCAGATACAGACAATCCCTTTAAGCAACCCCTTGTAGGTGACCACGATCGATGGGAGAGAGCTGTTGGGAGGAGAAGTCAGCTTACAGACCGTCCCAATGGTAATGAGGGTAGCCAGGCACACCGAAAGAATAGCGTTCAATGTGGCCACCTTGGGAGGGGCTCCCATTATTTTGGGGATGAGCTGGCTAGCGTTGCATGATCCGCTAGTGGGCTGGCATCAGAGAGTGGTCTCCTTTGGGTCAGCACATTGCCTAGAACATTGCAAAGAGGGCAAGGCTCCGGAAGGGGCAAAGGCCTTTCTAGCAGGAACAGAAGTAACGGACAAAGGAAAGGTGCCCAAACAATACGCTGACCTGAGCAATGTCTTCAGCGAAAGGGAAGCAGACAAACTACCACCGCATAGACCCTTTGACTGCCAGATCAATCTAGTCCCTGGAACCCAGCTCCCTGTGGGCAAGCTGTATGCCATGTCAGACAGGGAAATGCAGGAGTTGAGGGAGTTTATTGACAAAAACCTGAAGAGAGGTTTCATCAGAGAGTCCAGAGCGGTGGGGGGCAGCCCAGTGTTTTTTGTGGACAAAAAACACACGGATAAACCTAGACTTGTAGTGGACTTCTGGAGCATAAATGCAGTGTCGGAACCAGTGGCTTTCCCCATGCCCAGGATTGATGACATTTTGACCCGGGTGAGGAAGGGAAAAATTTTCACTAAACTGGACCTAAGGGGGGCATACAACCTGATACGGATAAGGAAGGGGGATGAATGGAAGACAACAATGTTCACCCCTCTAGGGGCTTTCGAATATCTCGTTATGCCCTTTGGATTACAAGCAGGCTCAGCATGTTTTCAATCGTTCATGAACCACGTCCTGGGACCTCTGCTCTACAAGAATTGTGTGGCCTTCCTAGATGACGTATTAGTCTATTCAGAGAATGAGGAGCAGCATGTAAAGGACGTCAGAGAAGTGTTGAGCCGACTGCAAGCAAACCAACTGTGGGTGAAATTAGAGAAGTGTCAGTTTCACACCAAGGAGGTGGAATTCCTGGGGTACCGCTTGTCAGACAAGGGATTAGCCATGGATCCAGGCAAGGTCCAGGCGGTACTGGAATGGAAGACACCGAAAACGAAAAAAGATGTGCAAAGATTCTTAGGGTTTGGGAACTTTTATCGGAAGTTCATCAAGAACTTTGCCCATTTAACAGCTCCCATCACGGACTGTCTCAGCAGCAAGAAGAAATTTGTTTGGACGGCAGAAGCGGAGCAAGCATTCGAAGAATTGAAAAAGGCCTTCGCTTCGGAAGAACAGCTCCTGCACGTGGATTTACAAAAACCCATGAGAGTGGAAACTGACGCATCAGACCGGGCGGTGGGGGCGGTGCTTCTTCAGCCAGGGAAGGATAAGTCGGAGTGGACTTTGCTGCCTTAAGAGTGGGCGAGGTGGTAGTCGAAGGTAGCCCAAATGGTTTGATGCGTGGCCTCCTTATGGAAGACGTGCAGCTGGCTGAGACGAGCATGATGGTACGGATACGTCAATCCAAAACTGATCAGGCTGGTAGGGGTGTCCTTCTTAAACTCACAGCGTCTGGGGGGCAGGACCCATGCCCAGTAAAGGACACTAGGCGGTATCTTTGTCTCAGACTGCCTGGCCAGGGTCCGCTTTTGATTCACGAAGACGGGTCCCCCTTATTGAGACACCAATTCACAAGGGTACTCTGCAAAGCTATTGATGCTTGTGGTTTAGCTTCCCGGGATTATGCTGCCCACTCTTTCAGGATCGGCGCTGCCTCAACTGCTGCGCGCTTGGGCTTGCCCGCGGACAAGATTAAAGAAATGGGCCGATGGAAATCCAATGCTTATAAAGGGTACATCCGCTAGTTTCCCCTCCGCTATGTTGAACCTACTTACCCGCTTTTTCCCCCTTTTCTTTCGTCCTCAGCCGTTCTCAGGAGAAGTGTGTGGATTTGCGGCCACAGTATAGTCCATTGGGCCTGCGTTCGGGCGGTCAGCTGCGGCCTTACCCACCATCTTGGTTTGCCACCTGGGATGCGAGTTTCCTGGTTTTCGAAACGCGGCATGCGGTGGGAAGAGCTTATGCCATTGCTGATTGGCAGAGTAGCCACGTTTGGCCCTCCAGACATCCTTATCATTCACTTGGGAGAGAATGACCTTGCTAATATGAGAAGCGTGGACTTGTTGTGGAACATAAAAAGAGACTTGGAGGCGATCGCGGCCTTGTGCCCCAGAACAATGGTGTTCTGGTCCTCCTTCTTGAAAAGAATCGTTTGGCGCGGTGCGCAGAGCTGTATGGCCATTGAAAAAACCAGGAAACTCTTGAATCGGGCGGTAGCCCGTTGGGTACGCTTCATGAATGGCCGAGTCATTTATCATGACCGTATCCGGATCGGCGACCAAGCCATATACCGGAATGACGGAGTTCATCTAACAGACATTGGGAATGACATCTGGTTGGACAGCGTTATTAGTAGCATTAGGGATTGGTTGCAGCTGTGAGGGTATTGGCGGCGAGCCCCTTTGCGGCTCGGGTGGCGGTTAGGCATTGGATTCATGTGTTGTGCTGTGTCAAGGGCTAGGTGTGGCCATCACCTATGCTATCTACCGTGGGTTATTCCGTTAAAGGAATCTGGTGGTCGTGTATTCCGTCCGATGCCTGCTTGGCGGGAGGCCATGGCATGACCCTCGGTGACATCAGGGGGTGAGCCTATAGTTGGATTAGCATCAACAGGCTCCACCTACTGTTGAATAAACCCACCTCCTATAGTCATCCAATGCCTAAGCCAATACCTTTTCACTGCTGTAATCAATAAAGTTGTGGCCTTTCCTTGCCCATTAACCTTATATCACGTGTCCTTGTGTATTTATTTCACTTAGCGGGGGTCGGGCCCTCGATCCACAAAGACTCTCCTCCCTGGAAAAGAGGGGAGTGGTTGTGGGCGGGAGACCGAGCTCCGCCCCTGGTAGGGGGCCTTAGCCCCCTCCCCTCCTTACCTGGCTGGTGCCCACGCCCACCGGAGGCAGCCAACCAGGTGCCTCCGGGGGGCGTGTGTAGCAGCTTAATGCTGTGGCACCAGCTCTGCCTCCTCCTCATTCGTCGTTGTCCCTCAGCGAGTCACCCACCCTCCACTCCCATTTAGCTCAGGGTCTAGGTTTTTGGCCTTGCTATGGACCTTAGGTTGGTCGCCCCGGTTGTCTGGGGGGCCTGGTAGGAATTTTTCCATTTGGCATTAGGCTTTTTGGTTTTTTCGCCTACCTCGTAGCAATCGTCACAACTTTTGTGGTATTGGTGGGTAGGTTAGGCATTGGATTCATGTGTTGTGCTGTGTCAAGGGCTAGGTGTGGCCATCGCCTATGCTATCTACCGTGGGTTATTCCGTTAAAGGAATCTGGCGGTCGTGTATTCCGTCCGATGCCTGCTTGGCGGGAGGCCATGGCACGACCCTCGGTGACATCAGGGGGTGAGCCTATAGTTGGATTAGCATCAACAGGCTCCACCCACTGTTGAATAAACCCACCTCCTATAGTCATCCAATGCCTAAGCCAATACCTTTTCACTGCTGTAATCAATAAAGTTGTGGCCTTTCCTTGCCTATTAACCTTATATCACGTGTCCTTGTGTATTTATTTCACTTAGCGGGGGTCGGGCCCTCGATCCACAAATTAAGTTATATCAAATACAATATATGAAAATGATTAATCAGGAAGTGGAATGGAAAATTAAGCAGATGAGACAAAAGACATTTGAATCGGCTAACAAATGTGGGAAATTGCTAGCTTGGCAGATGAAGAAAAGACAAAAATTAAACACTATTACAAATTTGGAAGTAGATGGAAAGAACATTCAGAATCCATTGGAAATTAGAAAGTGTTTCCAGAGGTACTTTAAACAACTATATACACAAGGGCCACAGAAAGAGACTGATTTAGACCAATTTTTAAGAACAAATGGATTACAAAAAATCTCTCAAGGAAATAAAATAATGTTGAGTCACAAAATTACGGAACAGGAGGTGGAAGGTGCCATTCAGAATATGCAGTTGGGTAAATCTCCAGGGCCAGATGGGTTAACCTCCAAATACTACAGATCTTTGAAAGATTGGTTAATTCGGCCACTAAAGGAGGTTTGCAATGAAATTTTAGAGGGGAAAAAGGCACCGGAGTCGTGGCAGGAAGCCTACATTACACTTATACCGAAAACTGAGTCTGAAAAGACGCAACTTAAGAACTACCGCCCCATATCCCTGCTCAATGTGGATTACAAAATATTTGCTGACATTTTGGCTAACAGGTTAAAAAAAGTGTTAGGGGAAGAAATTCATAAGGACCAAGCTGGCTTTCTTCCAGGTAGACACTTGTCAGACAACACGAGGAATATAATTAATATCTTGGAGAAGTTGCAAGTGAACATAAATACCAAGGCAGTTTTAATTTTTATAGATGCGGAGAAAGCCTTTGACAATATTTCTTGGAGTTTTATGAAGAAGAATCTTCAGGGGATGGGGGTTGGCCAAGGGTTTGAAAATGGTATAAGTGCAATTTATTCAGAACAAAAGGCGAAACTAATTGTTAACAATGTGGTAACAGAGGAATTTAAGATAGAGAAAGGTACACGACAAGGTTGCCCAATCTCCCCATTGCTTTTTATTTCAGTCCTGGAGGTTTTGTTAAATATGATTAGAAGGGACCGTTTGATTAAAGGTATTCAGGTCGGAGCCAAACATTACAAATTGAAGGCTTTTGCAGATGATTTAGTTTTGACGTTACAGGAGCCAGAATCTAGTACGAAATGAGTATTAGAACTGATTCAAGAATTTGGTCATGTGGCAGGATTTAAACTGAATAAGTCAAAAACTAAAGTTCTTGAGAAAAACTTAACACCGATTGAGAAAGAGAGGTTTCAGAAGGAGACTGGTTTAACACTAGCTAAGAAAGTAAAATACTTGGGGGTTAATATGACTGCTAAGAACTTAAACTTATTTAAAGATAACTATGAGAAATGTTGGACAGAAGTGAAAAAAGATTTAGAAATATGGTCAAATTTGAAGCTTTCCTTGTTGGGCCGAATTGCAGCTATAAAGATGAATGTAATGCCAAAAATGTTGTTTTTGTTTCAATCCTTGCAAATTTTGGACAAGATGGACTGTTTCAAGAAGTGGCAGAGAGACATTTCTAGATTTGTCTGGCAGGGCAAGAAGCCTAGAATAAAATTTAAAATATTAACTGATGCAAAGGAAAGAGGCGGATTTGCCCTGCCGGACCTTAAACTGTACTATGAATCAGCAGCATTCTGCTGGTTGAAGGACTGGCTGCTTCTTGAAAACACAGACATTTTGGATTTGGAAGGTTTCAATAATGTTTTTGGATGGCATGCATATTTGTGGTACGACAAGGTTAAAGCACACAAAGCATTTAAAAACCATATTGTCAGGAAAGCATTGTTCAATGTCTGGATAAGATACAAAGACTTATTGGAAAACAAAACCCCAAGGTGGTTGTCACCAATGGAAGCGAAGGCTCAGAAAAAGCTCAATATGGAGGCCAAATGGCTGAAATATTGGGAAATATTGGAACAAGAAGGAGACAAATTGAAATTGCAGAGTTTTGAGAAATTAAAAGATAAAGTGCGAGATTGGCTGCATTATTATCAAATAAGAGAGGCCTATAATTTGGACAAAAAAATTGGCTTCCAGGTGGAAAAATCAAAATTGGAAACAGAACTGTTAGATCCCAAAACTAAGATACTTTCAAGAATGTATAACTTGCTGTTAAAATGGAATACGCAGGATGAAACGGTTAAATCTGCAATGATTAAATGGACACAGAATATCGGTCATAACATCATGTTTGCTGACTGGGAACAGTTGTGGACCACAGGTATGAAATTTACGGCATGTAATGCCTTAAGAGAGAATATTATGAAAATGATATACAGGTGGTACATGACCCCAGTCAAGCTTGCAAAAATATATCATTTGCCCGATAATAAATGTTGGAAATGTAAAGAAACTGAAGGTACATTCTTTCACCTTTGGTGGACGTGCCCAAGAATTAAGGCTTTCTGGGAAATGATCTATAATGAAATGAAAAAGGTATTTAAATATACCTTCCTGAAGAAACCAGAGGCCTTCCTTCTGGGCATTGTCGGCCAATTGGTGCTAAAGAAGGATAGAACTTTCTTTATGTATGCAACAACAGCAGCAAGAATACTTATTGCGAAGTATTGGAAGACACAAGATCTACCCACCCTGGAAGAGTGGCAGATGAAGATGATGGACTATATGGAATTGGCGGAAATGACTGGCAGAATCCGAGACTTGGGAGAAGAGGTGGTGGAGGAAGACTGGAAGAAATTTAAAGACTATCTTCAGAAATATTGTAAAATTAATGAATGTTAAAATTATGTTCGGATTGGCAATAAGTGGTATTTAGCAACAAAAGTTAATAAGAACATGCAAAAATGAATTGATAAATGGAGGAAAATATAGAGTTATAATATGTTATGAAGTAGAGTTAAGATAAATGAAAGAGGGTAAGGATTTGCTGAATTGATTATGTAAATGGGAATGCAAAAAGGGGAGGTGTGAGGAGGTCAAGGAAACAAGCAAATGAGCTTAAAAATATCAAAAAATGGTGTTTTGTATTTTTCTCTTTTTTCTTCTTTATGTATTTTTGAATTTTTCTGTTTTTTCTTTTATTCTGTGAACCTTTGTTTTTGTAAAACTCTAATAAATATCTTATTAAAAAAAAAACTACAAGAAAGAAGATTCCACCTAAACATTAGGAAGAACTTCCTGACAGTAAGAGCTGTTCGACAGTGGAATTTGCTGCCAAGGAGTGTGGTGGAGTCTCCTTCTTTGGAGGTCTTTAAGCAGAGGCTTGACAACCATATGTCAGGAGTGCTCCGATGGTGTTTCCTGCTTGGCAGGGGGTTGGACTCGATGGCCCTTGTGGTCTCTTCCAACTCTATGATTCTAGTGAGAGGTTTAAACAAGCCTGTCCATTACAGCACCCTAATCTCATGTTTGGGAAACTTTGAGATTGCTAGCTTGCTTTTCTTAGTGAGCTTAGTGCCACATGCTCAGAGGATCTCCATTTCTCTCCTCTGGCCCTCCCCTTCTCCCATGGCCCAACCTACCCAGGGCAAATTCCTCTCTGCAAAGCAAGGGGAAGAGAAACAAATACCAGCTTGCCTATCCTGCTCATCTCACCTGTTGCAGCTGATACCAGGGAGGACAGCGCGCAAGCAAGAAGGGAGGAGGTGAGAGACAGAGTGGAGGGCATGGAGGAGGCTGGAGGAGGAGGTTGGTGAGTAAGAGGTTAACTGGGCTCAGGGCAGGATCCAAGTCCAAAACCCTTCTCCATCCCTTGTGGGTCATGTAGGAAGAGAAACCTGCACACTTTCAGTAGGGCTTGGAAATGCAATTCAGCTATTCTATTGCGGCCTTAATTCCAATGGTCACCTTTAAACTGACTTTCTTTGTGACACCCCCTTGCCCACCCAGCAGGGGGCTGGGGAAAAGAGAGGTGTAAAGACACTCTGAAGGAGCCCGGGTTACATCACAATGTCCTTTTCCCTTTCTTCTCACCTGGAATCTCTCCATATAGTATAGGGAAGGAAATGTTCATGATTTCTTAAATTCATGGTACAGTATTCACCTGCCTGACCCTAATCCCTTGGAAAAATCCAAATGTCCACATCCGGCTGGCAGAGAGGGACTGGTTTTAATTTCTAAGCTAACATTATTGTGTGGGAACCAGCTTTCTTTCTTCTGGGTGGGAACATTTCACTTCAAAACTGACAGGGTCACATAAGTTCAGTATTAGAGGACGGCACAAGTGACAAATTGCAATACAGAGTTATTGAGTGGGAGTGGCCACTGAAAGGTCACCCAAAAGAGGACCAAAGAGCAGACAGATTTGCATAACATGTACTTGCGTTAATTTATATGTATAGATGCAAACTGAGAAATAATAACTGGGAAACTGGGACAAAGAGAGAGAAATAATCATTGTGATTTAAAGAGAAACTACAATTATGTAAGATTTTTTTTTCTTAGATGGATCGCCTTGTCCAATATTTTTTTGGGGGGAAGGCTAGGTCTCTCCCCTCTCATTCAACAGAATAGTGGACTGCATTGCACGACTGTTGTAAGCCACTCTTGACCAGCCTCAACCCCACCCCTGTATGCAACCCCCTGGGTGTTGCCTACTTATCTACGCAACTTGCTCCACCACATCATGTTCCCATTACAGGAGGAAATGAGCAATACCTTTGCAAAGGAGGTAAAGGTCAGGAAACAGAATGCTGCTGAGGAGACGAAAGGTCAAGGAGTGAGCATGGCGGCTAGACAGGTGTGGCATGTCTTATGCTGCGGGGGTGGGTGTGCCCTCACCCTGAGACACCATCCCTACATTTAGGGTGGCATAACAACCCTAATAGAATTTTGCCAGTGATAGCATTCAAGCGACTTGACCACGAATCAGAATGAGCTTGAACAAGTTTAGATTACATAAGCAACCCTAATATCATGAGAGGATGAGCAGGATTCTTAAAAAAGTGCCCCCTGAAGTTTGAGAAGGCAAAGGCTTGGGATGTCAGTGTCTTCGTCATTTTACAATATTAGACTTCATATTCTTTCCTGTATGACGCTGCCCAGCATTAAGATGTTTGCTGGCTCCCTTAGAAATTTCCTTAAATGTACTTTTCATAGCTGTCCTCTTTGTTTTCCTCTTGATCTCATTTCAAGGCACCGAACAGTTAAGCGAGTTCAACTTTGATTTTCAAACAGATTAATAGAGAAGGTAAAATATAAGAGCAGTTTCCAATAACTGAACAGCTTAACAAAAACTTGCCAGACTGGTTTTGCAGGGAGGGGTAAGCCCTTACCTCTCAGGCAGTTTTATGAATGGGATTTGCAAGTGAAAAGACAATGGGAAAGTTTTCCCCACCCTCCTACTGCAGAGAAATATTTGAGGTCCTTCTGGGAGAGCTCCACAACAAGATCTAGATCCTCCTTAGAGGTCTGGTTTGATTTTTGTGGCATTAAAAGCCTCTCTTCTTCATCCACTGCTAGGTCTGAAATCTTTAGATTAGCTCAGAGCTTTCCAAATTTTTCAGGTTGGTGACACACTTTTTGGACATGCATCATTTCGCGACACAATCATTCAGTTTTACTAGCAAACCAGAGGTTAAACTAACCCTTTTCAGCCCCAGGAGGACAGTGGGGAGCATTTGTGTGACACACAACTACACACTGCAGCCGACACACTAACGTGTCGCAGCACACAGTTTGGAAAGCTCTGGATTAGCTGTTCACCCTGCGAATAAAGTTGTTAGTACTTTTTCTTTGCCCTGCTAAAGCTCCGGAGAATCTCCTTTCTCATTCAAAATTTGAAATAGCATGATGAGGGCTAATCAGTGTTGCAAAATGATATAATTTGGTGGTGTGAGCAGATGGCCTGAACTACCATCTTGTGCAGTTATGTCATCGCTCGCCCCACAACTTGCCCTGTTCATGTTGTATATGGTAGGCTTGAAATCAAAGGTGGCGACTCATGAGGAAACACCCCCCCTTCTTTCACAGAGGAGACCAGAATGTATTTGGCACATACCTGGAGACCGACAGCTTTCTTGGCCCTGGTCCTGGGAGCAATCATCATTCTCAGCTACATCTTCCACAGAACTGACACAAAGGTAGGAGTTCTCAGACTTTCCCCCTCCATTAAAGCTCATGTCTGTCCGGTGAAATCAATAATTCTGAAGTTTTGTGTGTGTAAATGCACTGTGAACATTCATCTGGTGGAAATGAAGAGTGGAGACTGCGAAGGTAGTGTGCAAACTCTCACCGTTATTTCTTGTTGCAATTTTCAAGAATTTCATTTGTGGAGAGCTGAAGAAGCAGTCAGCAGCAAACGAAATGGCTATGGATATTGGTAAGGGCTTTTGCTTTCAAACATCCATAAAACATTTATTTATTTTATTCATAAGAGTATTCCTAAACAACCAACTCATTAAAAAAACTGATGTGCAATAAAATCACTAAAATATCATTAAATTATAAAATCATAAAATACAGAAGAAACAGCCGTCAAATCAAATTAATTCTACAAAAATGCTTAGCAAAGCAGAAATGTTTCCAGCAGATGGTAAAATTGTGGGTGTTTCTCTAATGTCAATGCAAAGGGGGTGTCCAAAATATTAGGCAATTATGCTAAAAGTCTTAGTTTGTGTGGAAAGTGAAAAGCAATATACCGGTGGGGGGGAGCACACTTCTGTTGATGTAATAAAGAAAAAACAATTCGAATATCACCTCCCCCACAAAGGATAAATGAATCCCATGTTTTCAGACATTTCTAGCATTGAAATCGCAGACAGCAGGAGCAAAATTTGGCCAATGAAAGATGGAACCCCGAGACATACTAGAATGGAATGGGCAGAAAAGGACAAAGAAATTAAAGCTGTCCTTAGAAAACTAGATGACCTGATGCCCAGCATCACTTTCATGGATATCAATACCACCACAAGTGCTAAGAACAGCAAGGCCACCATCTTAAACTACAAAAGCTCTTATTGTGTTGGTGAGCATTTGATGGTTCGACTGGATTTATACAACTACTTGGGCAAGAGGAAGGAATACGGAGGAGACTTCTTACGAGCGAGGATCTTCTCTTCAAGTCTTAGGGCCGGAGCTTCTGGGCACATCACAGACTATAGGAATGGGACGTACCTGGTCAATTTCACTTTATTTTGGGAGGGCAATGTCAGAGTGTCCATCTTGCTCATCCACCCCAGCGAAGGAGTTTCAGCACTGTGGGCTGCAAGGAAAAAAGGCTACGACAAAATAGTTTTCACGGGCAAATTTTTAAATGGGACATCAAGTGTCCACACTGAATGTGGTTTTAACAAGACCACAGAGACAGAACTGTGTGAGTATCTAGATGTACGAGACCGAGAGGCCTTCTATTGTGAGAAACCAAATAATGTACCTTGCGATGCTTTTGTTAGCCTGAAGTCCAACAACAAGCCCATCTCCTACCTCACTGCCTTGGAACACAGCCTTTTTAGCAGGTATTGTTCTTCGCTTCAGGCTGCAAAACACCTGGGGTCCCACCAGCCAATTGTTACCATTGTTTTCTGACCCGGGGGGGGGGGGATATTACACAGTCTACATGAGTACCATGTATTTAAAGCACACGGCTTCCCAAAAAGAATCCTGGGAACTGTAGTTTGTTAAGGGTGCTGGGGATTGTAGCTCTAGAACATTACACTTCCTAGAATTCCTTGGAGGAAGTTATGTGCTCCAGATATGATAGCCATCTTTAAATATCTCAAGGGCTGTCATATGGAAGATGGAGCAAGCTTGTTTTCTCCTGCTCTGGAGGGTAGGACTATTAACACTATTAATTTTGGTTCCTCCAAATCAAGAGCACTCTGGGGTCAGTCTTGAGACATTTCAATGTAATACAGTGGTTTAAAAGGTAAAGTAAAGGGACCCCTGACCGTTAGGTTCAGTCGTGGCCGACTCTGGGGTTACGGTGCTCATCTCGCTTTATTGGCTGAGGGAGCCGGCGTACAGCTTCTGGGTCATGTGGCCAGCATAACTAAGCCGCTTCTGGCGAACCAGAGCAGCGCACGGAAACGCCGTTTACCTTCCCACCGGAGCGGTCCCTATTTATCTACTTGCACTTTGAAATGCTTTCGAACTGCTAGGTTGGCAGGAGCAGGGACCGAGCAACAGGAGCTCACCCCATTGTGGGGATTTGAACTGCCAACCTTCTGATCGGCAAGTCCTAGGCTCCGTGGTTTAACCCACATCCATCTTCAAATATCTTCAAATATCTCAAGGGCTGTCATATGGAAGATGGAGCAAGCTTGTTTTCTCCTGCTCTGGAGGGTAGGACTATTAACATTATTAATTTTGGTTCCTCCAAATCAAGAGCACTCTGAGACATTTCAATGTAATATGGGGATGTGGCTGTGGCTCCATGGTAGAGCATCTGTTTTGCAAGCTGAATGTTTTAAATTTGATATCCAGCATTTCCCTATAGGGGAGCTGCTGCCTGTCGGTGTAGACACTATTGAACTTGATGGAGCAATGCTTTGACAGGCAGCGTCCTTGATTTCACACACATCCTCCACAGCTGGAACACTCTGGGGTCTGTCTTAAAGAAACTCCAATATAACTTTCCATTTGCACCTAATGAGAACACGACAATACAATAATCATCTTGCCGGAACACACCAAGAACCATCTAGCCAAGGCTTCCATTTCCGATAGAGGCCACTGAGGTGTGAGAACGGGGTGGGATAAAGCCCACAGCACTCTGGGTAATGGACTTATATTCCAACTTGATTTTTAATGGCCATTTTTTTTCTCATAAAGGTCCAACACTGGAGCTGAGATCCCTCAGACATTTGGGGACATTCGTGTCGCTGCCTGTGAAAGTGAGCTGGACATTCTGATTATTGTCACAACTTTTGTGTGGTCCATCCAGGGGCATGCCTAGGGGTTGGTGAGGCTGGCCCCTTCTAAGGGGGGTGGGATGACACAAAAACCATGCCTGTCCATTTTGAAGTGGCTAGTAGCCTAGCCCGCCTGTCCACACACTCCCTGGGCTTCTCTTCCACTGCTCTGGACAGGTGGGCCACAAGAGACAGGCGGTGCAGATACAGCTCTTTGCCAAGGGTGCAAGAAAGCCTAGGTTCGCCATCCCCAAGCATATTTTTTCTGGGCTCAACCCAACCTAGTGACTCTGGCCCCCAACCTCCTCCTGCACCCCAACCTCTTGTGTGCTTTAGGAGATTCCCAAGAAAACCTCTTTTCATTCAGCCAGACCTTTTGGATCTTGGCGCCTTCTCCTCTATTTTAAGCTAAGACTTTTGGGCTGCTCTCCTGCCTTCCACAGTTTTTAATTTTATCCTTTATTGCTGCTCTTGTCCTCAGACCCTCCAAAACCAATTGGCGTAGAAGCAGGAGGCCAAATAATTACAACAAATAACTCCATTGCTATTCTGGTTCTTCCCCATCCTTGAAAATGACGCCATCTTCAGGGCTTGCACACAGTTTGCCAGGTGCGGAATTGAGGGGCTGCAATAAAGGGTTTTCCCTGCTGGCTACTGTCCTTCTTCCTATAGCTTTGGGATCCCCAATGATTGCCCAGGAGGCTGTGGGACCAGTCACACTTTCAACCCTGTTTTTCCCCCCTTACAGTGCTGTAGTCACAGAGCTCACTGGCACCTGCTTGTCTCTCATTTCCTTTTGATAGGCATGGCGATGACCACTGCAAGCGAGAAGTGCAAGCTTGGCATGAGGTCCCCATCTCCCAGGGGCTTCGTCTGGCAGAACCAGTGGCATCCTGTGTTCTGCAGCATGTCAGCTTTCCATACCTTGGATAGGATTAACGCTTGCTTGAAACAAAAGATCATTTACCTCCTGGGAGACTCAACTGTGCGGCAATGGATGGAGTATCTCACAAAGAGAGTCAATAGTACGTTCTCCCACCTAGATATAATCTTAACGTAGCAAAGCTTCCAGTAATACACAGTGCCTGCTTCAGATAACTCACAGTCCTTTCTACCCGCAAAAGAGCCATCTCCTAGTTTAAGTCTAGGGCTGTAAGAACCATATTGTTGTTTTTTTCTTGGCTACGACATTCATTATATAAAAGACTGAGTAGCAAGGTATAAGATGGAAAGGAAAGAGTATCCCAAAGAGGTCCCCAGCAGTCACACCCCAGAACTTTACCTCCTTTGTCACCTGTACACTCCCCACCCCCTGCCCGACACACGCAACATCTGTTCTGTGCTTGGAGAACACCACCCAGCCAAGACTCCGAGTTTCCTCCTCAGTCTGCTCAACTATAGGGCTTATTTCCAGTCATTCACTGCTGCCTTGGCTCTTGATCCTCACCTAGTTATGACAATACACCTTCCACGGGCCACTCTGATCCCTGATTGATCCTTTTCTAGTCTTTGCCTATGCATGCACCAAGGGAGTAGCAGCAGTGGGGGGCTGCCGGGGCAATTAGCCTGGGTGCGTGGGGGGGGGCGATGCTCATGCCGCCCTCCCCAAGCCAGCCCCAAAGCAGCTCAAGTGTCACTTCAGCAGTGAGGGCTGGGCTGGCACACGGCAGGCTCCGTTCACCCTCCAAGCCCACATCCCTCTCCACGCACCGGGCACCAGCACAGCATGCTCTGATGCTGGCATGCACGACCCACAACCACCAGCATGGCACCTTGGGATGGCAGTGTAACAACCAGCACCCCCTACAGTGCCTACAAAAGGTGTCTGTAAAGATCTCTCCCCCCCCCCCATAAATCCACCTTGGTTTACAACCATAATCAGTTCCGGAGGCCCGGTTGTAAACCAAAACAGGTTGCAACCCAAGGTGCACTTTCACCAATGGGGCCTCAAAAAAATAAATAAAAAAAAATTGGTTGTAATCTGAAAAAAAGGACATGCACTTCCTGGTTTGACTTGGTTCTAATCCAAAACAGTTGCAAACCAAGGTAGAACTGTATGTGAGAGACAGTTTGCTCTTTCTGCTCAGTTCCTGTTTGGAGAAAGGACATCTAGAAGATGTTTGTCCTCTGCTCTGTGGGAGTTCTTTGCAGTATGGGCCCAGCCTGTCAAATAGGACAGAGATAAATTCTTTGCCCTGAAGCAATACAATACAAATATTTATTACAGTCATAGACCAGCATAAAAGGATGGGATACGGTCATTTAAAATCTGAAAAGCATTTTGGAAAACTAAAGGGTATTAAAACAGAAGGTGAATATAAAAGTCTATGAGAATTTAAAAGGAGCTAAAAGAATATAAAAGAAGGGATAGGAGCATTGGGCGGGTGTGGAAGAGCATAAAAGATTGATATATAAAAGACTTTACCAATTTACAGAGCACTCTGATATGTTCATTAAATCTGCTTTGTGGCACAGGTCATCCTGCGACAAATTTTGAGCACTGCTGTGCAGAATCTAGCAACATTATATGTTGGAGCAGGATTGGTATCTGAGAGCAGCAGGGAGGTATAGAATTGCTCTGTGAGGCCTGGGTACTTATGAAGTAGTGGAGAAATCAGGCTGATATAAATGTCTCTGTAGTTGTCCTGAAACAAAATAGCACCATCAGATCCAAGAGAGTACACCAGCCATGCAGAGTTTTCCCCACAAGAAGTAGTCCCCTAATTTTTCTAAGGGCAATGACCAAAAAACTTGTACTGATTTTTTTTTCTCTATTCCCACATTAGCACTGAAATATCTCAAGCGCTATGCAATCGGGAAACCCGACCGACTGGTCGCAGTGGACATGGCTAGAAACATTCAAATCAATTGGAAAAAACATGCTCACCCCTTTGTAGGCTCTTCTGAGTACACAGTGAAAGACCATAGCTATGTCGCTTGGGACATTGACCTTGTGGCAGGTGACAGAGACACAGCAGTTGTCATCTCTCTGGGCCAACACTTCCGTCCCTTCCCCATCGAGCTCTTCATTCGAAGAATGATCAACATCCGGGGAGCCATCCAACGTCTTCTCCTGAGGAGCCCAGACACAAAAGTCATCATCAAAGCAGAGAACACCCGGGAGATGTCAATAGACCAGGAGCGATTTGGGGACTTCCATGGTTATGCCCAATACCTTGCGCTAAAGGACATTTTTCAAGATCTGAAGGTGGGCTTCATTGATGCCTGGGACATGACAGTTGCCTATGGCACAAACCTGGTTCACCCACCAGATCACGTGGTTGGAAACCAGATTGATATGTTTTTGTCTTACATATGTTAAGGCAGTAGAATAAACCCAGAGTGAAAGCTTTAATTATGCAAAGGAAAGGATTTTGAATGGGGCAAGACAGTCAGCTAAACATGTGGAACATTTTTATCAGTTGCGTTTAGACGCCAAAGCACCAAAACAAATAACAGATGAAGCAGAGAATTTTGGATCGGAAAATGTAGCAGTTAAGGATATGGGACACATTTGGTGGCTGCGACAAGGGCTGCAGATATATATCAGAATGGTTTACAACAATTACCTATAAAACCATTCTAGCTAGCTAGCTAGCTAGCATCTATCTAAAATAAAACAGGAATTGGGGACCAAGCGGGCTTTCTCCCGAAAAGGCATTTGTCGGACAATGTAAGGAATATAATTGACATTTTGGAAAAGTTGAAAGTGAATATAAACACCAAGGCGGTTTTGATTTTTGTGGATGCCGAGAAAGCCTTTGATAACATTTCTTGGAGTTTTATGTTGAAGAACCTCCGGGGGATGGGGGTAGGCCAAGGGTTCGAGAATGGTATAGGTGCAATATACTCTGAACAGAAAGCGAAACTAATTGTAAATAATGTGGTTACAGAAGAGTTCAAGATTGAAAAAGGGACACGTCAGGGGTGCCCTATCTCCCCACTACTTTTTATATCGGTCCTGGAGGTTTTGCTTAATATGATTAGGAGGGACCAGTTGGTTAAAGGGATTCAGGTCGGAGCTAAACAATATAAATTGAGAGCATTTGCAGATGATTTAGTACTTACATTGCAAGAGCCAGAAGCTAGCACGAAAAGAGTTTTGGAAATAATTCAAGAGTTTGGTCAAATGGCAGGATTTAAATTGAATAAGTCAAAGACAAAGGTTTTGGAGAAAAATTTGACACAGATAGAAAAAGAAAGGTTTCAGAACGAGACAGGGTTGACTGTGGTTAAAAAAGTGAAATATTTGGGTATAAATATGACAGCTAAAAATGTGAATTTGTTTAAAGATAATTATGAAAAAACTTGGAGAGAAGTGAAAAAAGATTTGGAGATTTGGTCCAATTTAAAGCTTTCCTTGTTAGGCCGAATTGCAGTTATAAAAATGAATGTATTGCCAAGAATGTTGTTTTTGTTCCAAGCATTGCAAATAATGGATAAAATGGATTGTTTCAAGAAGTGGCAAAAAGACATATCTAAATTTGTCTGGCAGGGCAAAAAGCCCAGAATTAAATTTAAGATATTAACGGATTCAAAGGAAAGAGGGGGGTTTGCCCTGCCAGACTTTAAATTGTACTATGAAGCGGCAGCTTTCTGCTGGCTGAAAGAATGGCTGCTTCTTGAAAACACAGACATTTTGGATTTGGAAGGTTTTAACAATATTTTTGGGTGGCATGCATATTTGTGGTATGACAAGGTTAAAGCACATAAAAGTTTTAAAAATCATATTGTCAGAAAAGCACTATTAAATGTCTGGGTTAGATATAAAGACTTGCTGGAAAATAAAACTCCAAGGTGGCTGTCGCCAATGGAAGCTAAGGCAGTTAAAAAGTTAAATATGGAGTCCAAGTGGCCAAGATACTGGGAAATTTTGGAAAAGGAAGGGGACAAACTGAGATTGCAGAGTTTTGAGAAATTAAAAGGGAAGGTGAGAGACTGGTTGCACTATCATCAAATAAATGAAGCGTTTAAACTGGACAGTAAAATTGGCTTCCAGGTGGAAAAATCAAAATTGGAGACAGAACTGTTAGAACCCAGTACTAAGAATCTGTCAAAAATGTACAATTTGCTGCTGAAATGGAATACACAAGATGAAACGGTTAAATCGGCCATGATTAAATGGGCTCAGGACATTGGTCATAATATTTTGTTTGCTGATTGGGAAAAGTTGTGGACCACCGGGATGAAATTTACGGCATGTAATGCCTTAAGAGAAAACATTATGAAAATGATATATAGGTGGTACATAACCCCAGTCAAGCTTGCAAAGATTTACCATTTGCCTGACAATAAATGTTGGAAATGTAAAGAAACTGAAGGTACATTTTTTCATCTTTGGTGGACTTGCCCGAAGATTAAGGTATTCTAGGAAATGATCTATAATGAACTTAAAAAGGTATTTAAATATACTTTCTCCAAGAAACCAGAGGCCTTTCTCTTGGGTATTGTCGGCCAAGGGGTGTTAAAGACGGATATAACTTTCTTTATGTATGCTACAACAGCAGCTAGAATACTCATTGCGAAGTACTGGAAGACGCAAGAGCTACCCACACTGGAAGAATGGCAGATGAAGGTGATAGACTACATGGGCTTGGCAGAAATGACGAGCAGAATCCGAAACCAGGGAAGAGAAGCAGCGCAAGAAGAATGGAAAAAATTTAAGGACTATTTAAAGAAATATTACAAAGTTAAGGAAAGTTAGAATGATGTTGGACTGGAAAGTAAATGGTTACTATTAGCAATGGTTAAGACAAGGAGAATAAGGAAGATTAGTTTAAATCTAAATTAAAATAAGGGAAGATTTGCTGAGTAATCGATAAGAATTTGGAATACAGAAAAGGGAGGCATGAGGAAGTCGGGGAAGTAAGGTACAAGAAATTAGGATATGAAATGGTACATGTTTTTTTTGTTTTGTTTTTGTCTTTGTATGTTTATGTATGTTATGTTTATATGAAAAAATTCTTGAATAAAAATATTTAAAAAAAATAAAAATAAAACAGGAATTACCTAACAGTGGTGGAAACTGGTATTGCCTGCATAAGCCTGACAGAATAGAAATGTTTTCAGGCGTTTAAAAGTTGAAACAGAAGATGCCTGTCATTGGCTTTGACTCCCCCTACTGGTGCCCTCCTGCCATACACCCCAGATGGATCGTTGTTGGTTAACCCTTTTCTTTGATTACCAACACCCCCTATCCATGCCTTCCCTCTGTATCAGTGAGTTATTCTCCATGTCTGAGGCCCTAACCCTCCTACCTCTTGCCACATGCACTTATAGACAGGTAGAGCAAGGAAAGAAACTTCCTCACCTGAAACACTTGTTGGGCTGTGGGCACTGCCGGTCAGTGATAGACCAATGGCCTGGCCATTTTTGTGACCTTAAAAACACTGTATGCAAGTCACGCTCACAAGTAAAACCAGAGGCAGCTGTGTTCATTGTCCCCAGAAGCAGGCCCAGCATTACACTCTTAAACATGGCTAGCTTTTGTGCTGGGAAAAATGTCTGTCCTTGGTTCAAATATGTTTAGATGCCTTTTCCCAGAGCTGGGGGATAAGCCTATCTGTAAAGTGAAATCTCTCTTGCTCTCGCTCTCCCAAGTGAGAGGTTTAAGCCTGCCTGTCTATTACAGCACTCTGCTTTGTTCTGCCCTAATCCTATGTTTGGGGAAACTTTGAGATTGCTAGCTTGCTTTTCTTAGTGAGCTTAGTGCCACATGCTCAGAGGATCTCCATTTCTCTCCTCTGGCCCTCCCCTTCTCCCATGGCCCAACCTACCCAGGGCAAATTCCTCTCTGTGAAGCAAGGGGAAGAGAAACAAATACCAGCTTGCCTATCCTGCTGATCTCACCTGTTGCAGCTGATACTAGGGAGGACAGCGCGCAAGCAAGAAGCGAGGAGGTGAGAGACAGAGTGGAGGGCATGGAGGAGGCTGGAGGAGGAGGTTGGTGAGTAAGAGGTTAACTGGGCTCAGGGCAGATTCCGAGTCCAAAACACTTCTCCATCCCTTGTGGGTCATGTAGGAAGAGAAACCTGCACACTTTCAGTAGGGCTTGGAAATGCAATCCAGCTATTCTATTGTGGCCTTAATTCCAATGGTCACCTTTAAACTGACTTTCTTTATGACACCCCCTTGCCCCACCCAGCAGGGGGCTGGGGAAAAGAGAGGGATAAAGACACTCTGAAGAAGCCCGGGATACATCACAACGTCCTTTTCCCTTTCTTCTTACCTACGCAACTTGCTGCACAGCATCATGTTCCCATTACAGGAGGAAATGAATGAGATTGAACAAGTTTAGATTACAGAAGCAACCCTAACATCGTGAGAGGATGAGCAGGATTCTTAATAAAGCACCCTCTGAAGTTTGAGAAGGTGAAGGCTTGGGATGTCTGTGTCTTCGCCATTTTACAACATTAGACTTCATATTCTTTCCTGTATGACACCGCCCAGCATTAAGATGTTTGCTGGCTCCCTTAAAAAGTTCCTTAAATGTGCTTGTCATAGCTGTCCTCTTTGTTTTCCTCTTGAAGGCACTGAACAGTTAAGCGAGTTAAATTTTGATTTTCAGACATATTAATAGAGAAGGTAAAATATAAGAGCAGTTTCCAGTAATTGAAAAAGGCCAAAAAGGAATGTATTCAGGCATTACCATCTATGTTTTTCCTTGTTCTTCCTTGTCTTCCGCTGCCATGGACCCTTTGAATATTATCTTCCTCTTCTCCCAACTGTCTTATTGTTCAATTTCATGGCAGCAAACAACTCCTTTGCTTCTCTGTTATTGGTAGCAGTTAAGGGAGTGCCATGCTGCAATGCTATTAATTTAAAGGGCAACTCCCCTCTAGATTTGTTGCTCTAGGCCTCTCTAAAGTTCCTGCCTTTTTCACAGTGTTTCAATGCTGAGATCCTGAAAGATCCAGATTTCTACTCCTCCCCAGGTTCAATTAGGTGCTTTGTGAGTCATTCTCATAATGCTATGTTTCGTTTGGAAATGATGAGATTTAATTACTATGTCTCTGGGACATAGTTGGCTTGGGGCCAACTCCCCATGGGACTCTGAGTCCCTTAAGTCCATGATTGGTCAGAGAAGAATGGATGGAGGCAGGATCCAGGGGAAAGCAAGGCATTTCTGTTATTTTTCTGTTGCAACAGAGTTCCTTCCCCTCCTTGCAAGGAGGTAGTACAGTGGTATCTTGGTTCTCAAATTTAATCCATTCTGGAAGTCTGTTCCAAAACCAAAGCGTTCCAAAACCAAGGCATGCTTTCCCATAGAAAGTAATGCAAAACAGATTAATCCGTTCCAGACTTTTAAAAACAACCCCTAAAACAGCAATTTAACATGAATTTTACTATCTAATGAGACCATTGGTCCATAAAATGAAAGCAATTATCAATGTACTGTACTATAAAATAAATAAAACACTATTGTAGATGATAAAAATTAAAATTATTTTTTTTTCTTACCTGCACTGACGATAGTCATTGTTTAGATGTGGGGCTTAACAATTATTTCACTGTTAATATACTTCTTCTTAATTGTATTTCATTATTAATATACTTCTTCTTAATTGTATTTCAGTTCAGCAATTACTTTGATAAAATACATATTTTGTTATGTGCAAATGGCTTTAGATACCTATTAGCATTAGCTTCAGATACCATATAGCATATATTCAACACAAGATACAGTGACAATTTGTTGTTGACAAAGGAAAGCTGGGCATATAAAGGGCCCCGTTACCTTCAGTAGCTTAGGGCCTCATCAAACCTAAATCCAGCCCTGGACACATATGGTGGCCAGCGCAGGAAGCAGGGGTCGAAAAGCCCCAGTACAGAGAGCAGAACACCTTTGTGTCCTGCCCACCATGCCCAAGGGTAGACCTGGGTCATTTTTGTAGAGGAAAAGGGAGAGCAGCACAAAACATCAGACAGAAAGTAAGAGGCAGTGCTCACATCAAGCTAAAAACTAGGACACTGATCCAAAGAATTATGGCTAATAGATATTTAGCTCAGCTACACTGGCAAAAAAAATATGTTTTCAGTTGTTTTGCATATGCAGCCGCTGAAGAGAATACAATTCAACCGCTACCTTCTAAAATCCATGACATTCTAGTTTTATGCAAGCACATAGTGTTATTTAAAAGCATACGGTTTGCATAAAAAGAGCCCTGGTGAGACTTCACTTTAAATATGTACATTTCACTCCATTTCTGCGAATGTTCAGGTTAAAATAAAGCAGTGAGTGTGCTAACTCCATTCCTGTTATTTTAGAGTCAACTCTTAGCATTATTTTCCCTAGAAAAATATGGAGATCATCTGCACTGCAGTTATTGAAAAGAGGGCAACCATCTGTTCATGAACTTCTACTTCCTCGGATGCCTGGTATGCTATCCGCTGCAGGCAGGGCATAGAGAGAGAAATAAATGAAAGCAGTGAAGTCAGAGGGCAACCAAGTGCAAGAAAACTCATCAATTAGAAGGCAGAAAAGGATGACTCAGTAGATTAGCTTTATTTCTTTACTAAAGAACTTTGAAGGAGCCCATTGTTCTTTGCTGCCTAATAATTTTGTTTCTCTCTCCACGCCCTGCCTGCAGAGGATAGCATACCAGGCATCCGATGAAGTAGAAGTTCATGAAAGCTTGTGGTGAACTACATCTGTTTAGCCTTTAGAGTGCCACAAGACCCTGTATTGCTTTTCTTGCAACAAACTGACAACAGTGCCTCCTTCTAGAGGTTGTATTTTGGCCCTGCAAGGAACTGAACAACCACTCTTTACACAAGCTGCCAGAAGCAAGATGCTCCAAAACTCACATCTTCACCCTGCCCCAACCTTAAATCAGAGGAATCATTACTGCTCTTTATTATTAATAATATTTCAATATTATTAGGGACGCGGGTGGCGCTGTGGGTTAAACCACAGAGCCTAGGACTTGCCGATCAGAAGGTCGGCGGTTCGAATCCCCGCGATGGGGTGAGCTCCCGTTGCTCGGTCCCTGCTCCTGCCCACCTAGCAGTTCGAAAGCATTTCAAAGTGCAAGTAGATAAATAGGTACCGCTCCGGCGGGAAGGTAAACGGCATTTCCGTGCGCTGCTCTGGTTCGCCAGAAGCGGCTTAGTCATGCTGGCCACATGACCCGGAAGCTGTATGCCGGCTCCCTCGGCCAATAAAGCGAGATGAGCGCCGCAACCCCAGAGTGAGAAATGTTCCTGTTTTCATTTGAGGAATGTTGTGTCATGAGACAAAGATTCTTAAGAGCAGAAGCAGGCAAGGCCTAGGCAGTGCGGCCTACGAGGCCTACACAAATCTTTCAAACCTGTTAGCAGTAAAATGCTGTGTCACTGTGACTCATGACTCATCTTGGGTTCCCTATACAGTGGTACCTCGGGTTAAGTACTTAATTCGTTCCGGAGGTCCGTTCTTAACCTGAAACTGTTCTTAACCTGAAGCACCACTTTAGCTAATGGGGCCTTCCGCTGCTGCTGCGCCACCGCCGCACGATTTCTGTTCTCATCCTGAAGCAAAGTTCTTAAGCCGAGGTACTATTTCTGGGTTAGCGGAGTCTGTAACCTGAAGTGTATGTAACCTGAAGTGTATGTAACCTGAGGTACCACTCGGGTTACAGACGCTTCAGGTTGTGTTTTTTCGGGTTATGGACCAGAACGGGTTACTTCCGGGTTTCGGCGGTCGCGCATGCACAGAAGGGCTAAATCGCGCTTTGTGCATGTGCAGAAGTGCCAAATCACAACCCCTGCATGCGCAGACACGGCGCTGTGGGTTTGCGAACACTGTGGGTTGCAAATGTGCCTCTTGCACCGATCATGTTCGCAACCCGAGCGTCCACTGTAAGTGTAACCAGCCCTCTCTGTGGGCCTCAGTGTAGTGTGTGTGTGTGTGTGTTTCAGCCAGTATGTTGTGCTGTTGCAGATAGAGCATCTCCAGGAATCCAGTTAATCAGTAACCAAGATTTGTGCCTCTGTGAAGACTAAGATAGCTGCTATGAGCACTCCTTGTATACTCTTTGACTATGCTGTTTATGAACAAGTTTATTTTCTTCAGTAAACCTTTACTCTGTTCATGAAGAAGACTCTGCTTGATTAATTTACTGCTACATGATATGTTGGAGGGTATGGGGCGATCCCATGTTCATTAAAGGGGGCAGCAACCTCAGCAGCTTTTAAAAACAGGTTTCCTCTCATAGACAGCTATAAAGCTGTTACCTGGACATCTTTCTCCTCACACATTTACAAAGCACTATTTCTGTGTTTACTCTTCTTCTGATGCCTCTTTGGGAGAAAGGTTCTGCAGAGGGTAGTAATGTGTCCTCACCAGAAGGAACTCAAGCATGTAAAAATGAAATTGGTTTTTACCATGAATTTCTATTCACTGATTGAGTTCCCCTTCAGTCTTAAAGCAACATTCAGATATGCTACACTGATAAGAGTTGAAATCAAGAGTAACTCTCTCCTCTCACACAGCTGATCAGAATGCTTTTAGGGCAGATCCTGAGGCCGCCAACTTTATTGGCCCTTGTTCTGGGAACAGTCCTTGTCCTCAGCTACACCTTCCACAGAACGGAGATCAAGGTAGGAATCATTCCTCACCCAGTTCTTTCTATGAAAATAAAATGTTGGCAAAGCGAAAGAGTGGAATATAAAGTGCCTTAAAGAGGTTTTTTTTTTTCCTTTTTAAAAAGAGGGTCACTCCCTGATGTTACATCCAATATGTGCTTAGTGCTTGGTGACCCTTAAACATAAAGTGAGCATCTCAATTGGAACTTAAATAAATAAAGAGAGACAGAGAGAGAGAGAGAGGAGTTTTGACCACAATATTAATTTAGAGTTCCCAGAGGTATGACCATGTTAATCTGGAGCTGCAAAAAACAAAACAAATCAGCACTTTAAGAATCTAGCAAATGCATTGCTGCATAGACTTCTGTGGATCTAAGCCCATTTCATCAGATGCATGAAATGAAATCTTTGTAGGTAGGAATATATATATATATATATATATATATATATATATATATATATACACACACCATATTTTCTGCTCTATAAGACGCACCAGACCACAAGATGCGCCTAGTTTTTGGAGGAGGAAAACAAGAAAAAAAATATTCTGAATCTCAGAAGCCAGAACAGCAAGAGGGATCGCTGCGCAGTGAAAGCAGCAATCCCTCTTGCTGTTCTGGCTTCTGTGATAGCTGTGCAGCCTGCATTCGCTCCATAAGATGCACACACATTTCCCCATACATTTTAGCAGGGAAAAAGTGAGTCTTATAGAGAAAAAAATACGGTATATGCACACACACACACTTCTGAATGGCAATGCGATGCAGAAACCACAGTCATTATAATAAGAGATTAAATGTATGCTACAAATGTAGCAATTTTACCAGGTCTTTTTTTTTTCCAGCCGGAACATACCAGAACGGTGTACCAGGACCTCTCAGTTGGGCCAAGGAAGTGGAGGGAGAGACCTGACCAGCCTCAGCAAAGCCCCGCTGTGCCTCTGATTCATGAGGAGACCCTCCCAGGAGGCCAAAGGGGACATCCACTACGAGCTCTGGAAAGGGTCTCCTTGCAAGTTGGAGGCACACCAAGGCTTAGTTGAGGCTCTTCAGCCTCCTGGCTAATAGTAGATGCGTGTGAAAGCTCTGCCTCAGCTGAGCAAGCCCCCCACGCCATTCTGGCTCACACGAGCCAGAGATGCAAGGTAGGGATTCATTCAGCTGCTCAGATAAGGTGCAGAAGGCTCCCCTCACCTCAGCTGAGCAGCCTCAACAAGCTTGAAGTGAGTTTTCTGAGGGAAGTGTGTTCCAGCACCCTATGTCTGGGAAAAATGCACTGAATGTTACGTTGCCTTGTTTGTTTGTTTTCTAATATTTATATTTTATTAAGGTGATTTCAGTTAAAAGAAATAAAGTGGGGGAAAGAAGGAAAAGTGAGAGGGAGAAAAACAACAAGGATACATATAAATGGGAAAATATACCAAAAAAGAAGAAACAGTATACAATATTCCCATACATTCATGTATAAATTGCTATAGTGTTGTTGTCCTAGTGCTTATGAAAATGTTAATAGCCTACTACATTTTGTATAAACTCATTCCAAGTGTTCTTGTATTTATCCACACAGTGTCTGCACCTGTAAGCCGTCCGTTCATAAATTGCCTTGTTAAATCAGACCAACTGCCATGTAATCCAATATTTAGCTTTCGGTTGAGGCCAATCAGAGACCTCTGGGATGCATGGAACTGTGCATGTTTGTGTGTGAAAGTGACCCCCTTCCCCAGTCCTTTTGTCCCTGCCACCTGATATTTAGGGGAATACTGCTTTTGTATATGGAGTATCACAGATCATTACTTACACCAGAACTGCATGAAGCTGACAGCTCCTCTTAAAAAACAAAGTTGGCATTTTTGGCCATCACCATATTAAACATCGCTTGTTACATTGTGCCAGTTCACCTCTTTGAAACAACCCCTCCTATGCTTTCACAGTTTAGCCAAATCCAGCCTGAAGATGTATATATGTATTTATTCAGCAAGTTATAAGAGGAAAGTGGGAATCTATCATTCAGTGCCTGTTTCCGCAAATATATTGCCATTGAATTGTGAGGGTATTGGCTTGATTCTGCCTCCAGAAATCAGTGGCCTGAGAATAAACTCCCCCCACCCCTCTGTTTGGTGATTCAGGATGAGAAATTATTTTGGGGAGCTAGGGAAGAACCCACATTTTGGTTTCATCGTTTCCAATTTGCTGCAAATGAACCCATTGGAGCTGAGGCAGTGTCTCTGTGCTCACCCTTGAAATTATTTATTTTTAATTCCACACTCAAGTTTACCATCTTTGGAGGCCTTGGGAAGCAATTTAAAGAAAATGAAGTTCCTGCAGGTATTGGTAAGCATTTTCTTGTTAATTTCGTAACCACACCAAGCATTATATCAACACAACGCATTGTGAACAATGTTCATTTTCAATAAAGAAAATATGTGGTGCAGCTTATTCCCTACCTCTGTTTCCCAGATTCTTGTAAATTAAAACATTTTTAAGATGATGGAGGGATTGCAACTTGGTGGTAGAACAGTAAGACCTAGGACACAGGTAGGCAAACTAAGGCCCGGGGGCCAGATTAGGCCCAATTGACTTCTAAATCCAGTCCCAGAATCAGTGTATTTTTATATGAGTAGAATGTGTCCTTTTATTTAAAATGCATCTCTGGGTTATTTGTTGGGCTTGCCTGGTGTTTTGACATAAGCAGAATGTGTGCTTTTATTTAAAATGCATCTCTGGGTTATTTGTGGGGCATAGGAATTCGTTCATTCCCCTCCCCCCCAAAAAAAATATAGTCCGGCCCCACACAAGGTCTGAGGGACAGTGGACCAGCCCCCTGCTGAAAAAGTTTGTTGACCCTTGACTTAGAATGACTGCCCAACATTTCCCATTAAAAGGACAACGTAGCAGCTAATGTGAAAAACCATCTGCTTGAGGCCCTGCAGAATCTGCACCAATTTACAGACAGTCCATAATACTGGGCTACATGCACTAAGTGTCTAATATAAGGTGGCTTCCTTTTTAATACTATTAAATGCTTCAATCACAGACAGCAGGAGTGAACTTTGGGCAATGAAAGATGGAACCCCGAGACATGCTAGAATGGAATGGGCAGAAAAGGATAAAGAAATTAAAGCTGTCCTTAGAAAACTAGATGACCTGATGCCCAGCATCACTTTCATGGATATCAATACCACCACAAGTGCTAAGAACAGCAAGGCCACCATCTTAAACTACAAAAGCTCTTATTGTGTTGGCGAGCATTTGATGGTTCGGCTGGATTTATACAACTACTTGGGCAAGAGGAAGGAATACGGAGGAGACTTCTTACGAGCGAGGATCTTCTCTTCAAGTCTTAGGGCCGGAGCTTCTGGGCACATCACAGACTATAGGAATGGGACGTACCTGGTCAATTTCACTTTATTTTGGGAGGGCAATGTCAGAGTGTCCATCTTGCTCATCCACCCCAGCGAAGGAGTTTCAGCACTGTGGGCTGCAAGGAAAAAAGGCTACGACAAAATAGTTTTCACGGGCAAATTTTTAAATGGGACATCAAGTGTCCACACTGAATGTGGTTTTAACAAGACCACAGACACAGAACTGTGCGAGTATCTAGATGTACGAGACCAGGAGGCCTTCTACTGTGTGAAACCAAAATATGTGCCATGTGAAGCTTTCGTCCAGCTTTCGTCCAACAACAGACCCATCTCATACTTAACAGCCATAGAAAAGAGACTTTTAAACAGGTACATTCTTTTCTGTTCAAATGCTTTATCTTAGGGAAGTACTGAAAACTCCTATGGGATCCTCTAAAAGGTTATTTGAAAACAAAATCTGAGTGATGATATCTTATCATCTCTGCTGGCCATGTTGGAAGAAAATCTCCCTTGTTCCATCCATTTCCAGAACCAGGGAAGGTTTCTTCACAGACCATTAAGTGCACACCCTCCAATATTTCTCCAATGAAAATAGGGACATCATAATAATAATAATAATAATAATAATAATAATAATAATAATAGTTTTATTATTTATACCCTGCCCATCTGACTGGGTTGCGCCAATCACGCTGGGTGGCTTCCAACACATATAAAAATATAATAAAACATTAAACACTAAAAAATATAATAAAACATTGGCTCAGGGGTTGCATAACCCCATGCCCTCCAACATTTCTCCCATGAAAATAGGGATGTCCTAAGGAAAAGTGGGACATTCTGGGATCAAATCAGAAACCTGGACAGCTTCTGTAAATCTGGTACTGTCCCTGGAAAAAAGGGATACTTAGAGGATCTGAAAGTGGCTTTTGAAAACAGGGAGAAGTTGTGCTTCCATCTCTTTTCCAAAGTTCGGTTATCAAAACAGTTACAAACAGGTGTTCCCACTCCCCTTCCAATGGAAGCTTGGCTCAAGTGTTGAGTTTCCAGCAGTAGCCATTAAGGTTTGTAAAAACCTAATTTGTCCTCCTCTGCTTTTCTCTAATGAGTATTTTCTCTTTCTTGAACGTCCAGTGTTGGAATTCAGATACCTCAGAATTTCGGGAACATTCGTGTCGTGCCCTGCAAAAGTAAGCTAGACTATCCGTTTCTGGTCACAACTTGAATGCAACAAATGATGAAATTGAGGGAGGGCCTGTATTTTTAATTGGTATTGTAAGACTGAGGTGCAATGTGGCAAGAACAGGACTATTTGAAAAAAGATGATGGGAGGAAGAGTTTGAAAGGGGCAAGAGAGAGAGGTCATGGGAAGAATACTGCAAGGGAGAAAATTCAGTTATTGTTTAGGATGACTTGATTTCCTACAAAGATGAGAATCTGAATAGCCAACCACTTCCTGGAGAGGTCTTGTGTGGTCAGAGGCAGTATCAGCGTCTACTTCCTTCTTCATCCTCTCATTTGTTATATTTCTTCAGCGAGTAAGGTGACGAGAGAGAAGTGCAGGATTGGGATGGCTTCTCCTGTCCCCAGCGGCTACGTTTTGCGCAACACCTGGCACCCAGAATTTTGCTCCATCCATGATTTCAGCACTTTGGATAAGATCCGTGCGAGTCTGAAGAGCAAAATGATTTATCTCATGGGGGATTCAACATCATTTCAATGGATTTATTACCTTACCAAGAGAGTGACAAGTACGTCCTGGCTGAGTTTTGGATTTTCTCACTCTTCTGAGATCCAAAATGTTGTTTTCCTTCCTTCCTTCCTTCCTTCCTTCCTTCCTTCCTTCCTTCCTTCCTTCCCAGTTTAGAAATTTTGGACTACACCCTCCTTTGAACAGCAGATCCCCAAAACCTGTTATTGCAATGGGCAGTTTCTTAAGTTTCCAAAGCAGCTTGCTTTGCAAAATGTGGGAGGTGGGACTGTAGTTTAAGGCAGTGGTTTTCAGCCTCAGGTCCTCAGATGTTGTCGAACTACAACTCCCATCATACCCAGCCAACTTAGTCAATGACCCAAATTGAAGAACACTGGCTTTAAGGAATGCAGCCCTCTGTAGGTACACAAAGATAGCTGCATAATTCTGTGGCATTAGGGTCTTCAGTAGAGAGGAGTTTCCATGCCTTTTTACATGAGATACAATCCTTGACATTTCCAGTTAAAGTATCTGGAACCATCTGCTTGCTAACAAGTGCTCTACCACTAAGTTATGGACTCTTGGACCTGACTACCTAGTATTGTGAATGAGCTCAAGTGCTCTGAATAATTTTTGGGGAGGGAATGTTGTTGGACCCTTGGAAGATCAAGACATGTAGGGTAGAAAAGTTATCCCTTCTGAAACAACAATGGGATAATAGCTCCGCCCAAGGCATGATGGAGAACAGCAACAACCAGGAAAAGATAGACATAACATTTTACAAGGACAGGAAGAAACACCATGGACAGAATAATTGCTACACACAGGAAGATAAGGGATATAGTTTGAATGATTCACCTGTTGATTCACAAACCATTTAATGTGTCAATACAAATGGAAGGCATTAATATTGCAGTTGTTGTATAAGGGATTGTTATTTTGACTGGAGTGTAATTGAAATTAATAAGATTTTGGAATACAGAAATAAAGTAAATCATCAAACCATCAATTCTAGCACACAGGGGGGCACCTAAATTATATAATTTGACATCTGAATGGTTGGTATTAGTAATTGTATTATAATATGGCATTGTTATAATGAGGCTATAATTGGAATATTGTAATTGAAAACTAATAAAAATATTATAAAAAAGAAAAGCTGTCCCTTGGAACCATCAGAACTTCCTTGCTATTAGTTTTCAAGACATTCCTATTAAAGTATTTCATTTCCTCTTTCCAACCTCTTCTTTGTTAGCGCTGAAGTACTTTGATCACCAAAGTGTTCCAGTCTTCAAGACACGTGTGGCTTTGGACCTGGAGAGGAACACATTCATCCAGTGGAAAAAACACGGGTACCCCCTCGTGACAAAGTCCTTCTATTCAGTGAAAGATCTGAATTACATTGCTCGGGAAATCGACCAAGTAGCAGGGGACAGCGACACAGCCATCGTCATCGCTATAGGCCAGCACTTCAGACCATTCCCCATGGATCTCTTTGTGCGAAGGGTTGTAAACATTCGCCGCGCCATTGAGCGCCTTCTCCTGAGAAGCCCTGACACGAAAGTCATTGTCAAAGCAGAGAATATCCGAGAAATGAATGCAGACACAGAGCGATTTGGCAACTTCCATGGCTATGCCCAATACCTTGCCATGAAATACATTTTTCAAGGTCTCAGGGTTGGCGTAATTGATGCCTGGGACATGACTATCGCCTATAATTCAAACACAGTTCACCCACCAGAACAAGTGGTTTGGAGCCAAATCATGATGTTTCTAACATATCTCTGTTAAGAATGACCTTGGCCCTTATGATCAACGGAGAGAACCGTCTTGCCTGTTCCATTTGTGGCTGCTAGGCTGGTGACTGGAGCAGGCCGATTGGACCACGTGTCTCCACTCTTGAAGGCACTGCAGTGGTTGCTGGCCCAATTTAACGTGTTAGTACTAGCATGCAAACCTGCAAACAGCTTGGGATCCAAGTACTGAAAAGCGCCTCCCTCAACCATCTTGAGCCCTACAATTAGCACGGAGTCCACCACCGAATGCTGCCTAGTTGGTACTGATCCGGGACAGGGGTCTTCTTGTTGGCAGTTTGCCATTTATGGAATGCCCTCCCTGGTGAGATGTGTCTGCCTCCCTCACTAACATTCTGGAAAAACTTTAAAATATTCCTCTTCACCCTGGCTAAAAGATGCCATTCCTAGAAACCTTAAATTATTAGCTATGGAATCACTCTCAAATAGAGAATAATCAGACTGGGGGCAGCTGCTTCTGTGTAAGTAACCAGCAGGAAGCCTCTTGGCTAAATCTCAGTGAGAAACATGATCTATCACGGGAAGTATCTTGGGAAACTGAGCTTGTGTGTAACATCCTGGTATGCATTTGCTAATAGCCTAATCTTCCAATCCCAGGGTGGCTTCCGCTGAGCCAGGTTACAACAACTGTTGCTCGGGCTGCACTAGATGAGCAGCAGTTCAGCTTTTTATTCATAGGCAAAAGTACTGCACATGACAGAGTAGAAACCAGAAGAGGGAGCTAAAGGCACTGAGAACATACACTAAAATATAACTCTGCATTGATTTCTAGTTGTGCAGGGGGACTTGCCACCATTCTGTTTACCAAAATGTGCCCTTGTGCTTGTGTGGAATGCTTTTCGTTTGCAAAAGGAATGCTTCATCATACCTCTGGAGGGCCATTAGGCTATTCAGTTAAACTTGGTGCCTGACCCTTGTCTGTGTGTCCAGAAGCTACCTTGTCAGAAATATGGCTTGGATTTCAGGATAGAGAAATCTGTCAGCTTTGGCTTTCCAAGTTTCCAAGTTTCTTAAATTCAGTTACCTGCATTTCCTCTACAATTAGATTTTTATTTTTAAAGGTATCCTCACGAATCACCACCAGCATATTAGTGCAAATTTCTCCTATTAAACATGTTTCTGTATGCAGTTTTGACCAATATACACATTCTTGCAAGCAACTTTCCCGAATATAATGTGTTTTGTATGTTATTTTTACTAATATGTGCACTACTCTTTGGAACTCCCTTCCCATTGATCTTCGTCAGGTTCTTTTCTGTATTGGTTTCAGCAATTATTTTTGTTTCCACAAGCCTACCAAGACATGTAATTTTCATATATGTGTAGCAACCATTTTATTTATATTTTTAAAAATTGTGCTAACTTGTTTTTCATGTTTGTTTTTATCTGCATATATAAAGAAAGTTTTAGATCGTCACTCAGTTGCCTTCTGTCAAGGAAGCGACTTACAAATTTTATTAAATAAATAAAAATAAAATCAATGGTCTGGACCTTGAAGCTCTCTATTATCCAACCAGCTGTTTGATAATATGTATTACAGACTCTCTGCAAAACTGGATGAGTGTGTGCAGAATGTGCTGGAAAAAGATCTCCGTGGAACAGAAGGGGTGTGGAATAACCTTTGCTAAACCTCCTCCAGGAGAAATCGTCACCTTCCTTTTTTTACACATGTCTCTAAGAGGTAACTCAAACTAAGGCAGGGGTTGCCAGTGTGTCACCCATATATTCCTTCCTTGGTACCCACAAGGTCTTCTCTACCTGCTGAAGTTTGGAGTTCTTGTTTTAAAGTATTCTGTTGTAGCTTATAGAATAGGTGGGTTGAGTAGCTGGCTCCTACAAAGTAAGCACAAAAAGAATGTGATGTTTTGGCAGATAGGTTATGCCAGCCTGATCCTGGTACCAGATCTACCAGTGCCAGGATCCTAGGAATTTAGCTGTGACATGGGATAGCCCCATTAACGACTAAAGTAAGTGATTCCAGGGTTCCACCCATTTGCAGGTAACGCCTTCTGAGCTAGGAAGGCATTTGGGGAAGTTTTTAATGTATGACATTTTAATGTATTTTTAATCTTTATTGGAAGCCGGCCAGAGTGGTTGGGGAAACAGATGGGTGGGGTACAAATAATAAATTATTATCACCTAGTGGAAGGTATGTATGTGGTGGTTATTGTGCAGAGAGGTAATCCTGCATATCCCCAGGGGGTCTTAGTTCCCCACTCACCATTATGTTCAAAGTTGATACACAGAAAGCAGCAAAAGGAATTAGAAGAGTGAATAAAGCCGCCTTGTAACTTGGTTTAATAGGCTTGGGCATGGAGACAGCATGAACTATGGACTAAAGCTGTCCACATTAAATTTCCTTATGTACATAAGGGAATATTGATATTGGCAATGGGTTCTTTCATGTGCTTGTTGATAGTTTCCAAAGACTCAAGAGATGCTGTTGTCCTAATGCCAACCTTTTGGTGGCTTTTGCCTCAGGCCAATTTCACTAAATCTCCACACCAGTCAAATTCACCCACAACCTGGTTTTGCTACTAGGGACAATCAGACTCTGACCCCAGAACTGACCCATTTGTGTTTCTGGCTAACTTTGACTGTTTAGCAATTTTTCAAGGCCTGCGTCTTCTGGCGAGACCTTTAGTCAGGGCAACCATCTTAGCCTAACCCAACCACTGGCTTCCTTCTTCAGTTCTTCACCAGCCAAGTATTGCTAACACACTTGGGGTGAGTATCTTAATATTCAGACCTCAGCTCTCCACTTTTGACCCTAACCCCTCAGTCTTCTCAAATCTTTGCCTCACACTTCGCCCATCAACTGACTTTCCCAACCGACTTTCCGAACTGACGTTTGTTTTCCACAACTGACAATTAACTACCCTTTATCCACCAACCAAAACTTCCAGCCAATCAGAGCCTGCCGTTCCCTTGACCAATCAAAATGGAGTTCTCTGATCCAGGCGCCTATAAATACTCGAAGCAGCGCTCTCCCTCTTTCAGAATTTGTTGCCAAGCTGCTACAGCCAAACAGGCCTGCAACATGGTAAGAGTTCAAGGCTTTGGACTTTGACGGTGTTGCTCTACATCAACAGAGGCCACAGAAACCTTTTTTTTTTTAACAAAGAGCAAAGAATGTACAGATATACACATAGCATTTTTCCACACTATGTCTCAAATTTGCTAAGATTCTTCCATCCCCAGATGGAAGAATAAAATATTGAGGGGGGGGGCAGGTAAGCCCTACCCTGCATAATCAATCACATGATATAAATAAACTAATAATAAAATTTTATTTATATCCCGCCCTCCCCACTCCGAAGCTGGGCTCAGAGCGGCTAACAACAGTAAAATAATACAACATTCTAAAATCATTTCATTATATTGGTACATTCACACTATTTGAATGGCAATGGCCATCAACTTTGGTAGGGCCTGTCCCCATAAAAAAAATGGGGGGGAGGGACCTCAGTCTCTAGGCATTGGCTTCTATGCCCCTCCCACCTTATTTCTTTCTGTATATTATGCTCCCTCACCTGTCCTTGAGCCCAGTGCAGCACTGTACTTTGATTCCTATAGTCAGAGAGTCTGTGTTTTAAATGGCCTGCCTGAGCATCATGCCTTCTTCCGTCCTTGAGATCAAACATCAGAAGTTAGAGGCGAGGTCAGGTGGTTGGCAGCAGTTTTGAGGAAAAAGAGGGAACCCTGCACCCACTATGAGAGAAAGAGAGACAGCAACAGAAGCAGTTTTGAACAAGGAAATGATAGACCCAGAAAGAGGGCTAGCTAGGAGTTTGAAAGTGGTCTCCACCTGTGTTATTCATATATTTGTAAACAAGCAAGGTTTGTTTGCTTGCTTGCTTGTTTTTAAGGACCAAAGGCTCAAGTACTTTCCAAAGGAAGCCATCTGCTGGTAATCTCTACCCTGGAAGTATTATTATCAACATGATTATTATTTTACTTACTTATTTTCAATATATAACCTGGGAATTCTTACAACTCAGAGAAGTAGGGAGTGCATATTCATCCTTTCAAGACTCAGGAACTACAACCAGGTGGAGGTCTTCATATCTGAAAATAAGCAGTATTTTCAGTTATTAAAAGATTTATTTGCATTATAGAAATGCATATCCTAATAATAAGATCAGTAAGGGTGCAACAGAGTAGGAGAGAGAGAGAGAGAGAGAGAGAGAGAGAGAGAGAGAGAGAGAGAGAGAGAGAGATCCTACTACTCTACTAATGATTTTCTGATGTCAGTACTTAACGGCTACTGGGTTAAATGAATTTTTCAGTGAGTTTTTAAAAACATGCATTCTAGAATAGTCTGTTGGAAAGTATTACTACTCTCCCCTTGCCTTTGGTTGCAACAGGTTTGAAACCAAAGGCGGTGAAAAGGAATTTCTCTGTGCCTTTTGACAGAGGTGCCAGGAATATCTTTGGTTTGTACCATGACCTCAACAGCCTTCCTGGCTCTCGTGCTTGGAGTCAGTTTCTTCATCATCTACACTGTCCACATCTACAAAACTGATACCCAGGTAGAGTGTCTTACCTTATTCAATAACACAAACTAATTCATAAAGATTTTTTTTAAAAAATGGTGTATGTACATAAACCTGAAGGAGTGTCTCTACCCCCATTGTTCTGCCCGGATGCTGAGGTCCAGCGCCGAGGGCGTTCTGGCGGTTCCCTCACTGTGAGAAGCCAAGTTACAGGGAACCAGGCAGAGGGTCTTCTCGGCAGTGGCACCCGCCCTGTGGAACGCCCTCCCATCAGATGTCAAAGAGATAAACAACTACCTGACATTCAGAAGACATCTGAAGGCAGCCCTGTTTAGGGAAGCTTTTAATGTTTGATGTTTTATTGTATTTTTAATATTCTGTTGTTAGCCACCTAGAGTGGCTGGGGAAACCCAGACAGATGGGTGGGGTATAAATAAAAAGTTGTTGTTGTTGTTGTTGTTAAGACATTTAGTTAATTAGCACCTGATGGCCCTGGAATACAACATGGATTGGATTCTGGTGACCATTTAAAAATAGAAGTAAATAGTTTGGCTCTTGTGGTGTGACACTTTCGCAGAATGGAATTTTAAATGCAATATTCACCTTGAGTAAATGTTTCTCTATTTTTCAGAAAACCTTTTATTGCAGCCTTCCCCCCTGTGGAAGAACATTGTTTTTTAAACCTGTGTCCACTATCAACCAACTGCAGCCAACTGGATGGTTGTGGAGGCCGCAAATGTGTGGTTGGGGGCTCAAGGCAGTTGCCCTTCCCTAATTATTTTGACCCTGGCACCTGCTATTCAGATATGCTTCCACATGGAGGTTTTGCTTGGGAATTGTGCCTTACTACTGCTCTGTTTTCTCCTTGTGAACGCTTGTAATTCTTTCTTTCTCATTGCATGCTCCAGATTCTCATCTTCAGAGGTATCACGATGAGCCATGTATCAAATCAGATCAATCACTTTGCTGGTGACATTGGTGAGGCCTTTTTCAGTTCTCATATCTATTCCCTACCAGCTCTTTCCCTGCTCCCTCCTCCTCCCATTCCCTTTGGCCTTATGTCTCCAGAGGCTGGCCGCTGCTGGCGCTTGTCAAAGGCAAAGCTGAGCCTGGTCTTCACAGAACTTCACAACTGTGTGGGGTGGAATGCTCTCTTCCTCCTCACATACTAGAATGAAAGTGAGGGAGAAGTGAAGGATGCGAGAGCAGCAGCAGCATCTATACTTGAAAGAGAAGGGTGCTTCAAAAGCAAAGCATTATCTCAACCTGGAAGATGCAGACGGAACCAGCAGGGAAATCTTCCTAGGTTATAACCCAGCACTGAGTCAGGAAAGCAAAATCCTTACAGGAACAGGTATTGGGGGAACAGTACAGGTAGATGCATAGCATAGCAGGGAAGTATACTAGGGGCCTAAAAGCTCGCCCACACTTCCGCTTGTTTGTGCCTAGAAAGCACAGGGGTCTGGACAGTTTTCCATTTGACCCATTCTTTCCAGCTAACATTGAGCAGTTTTGCCTTTCTTCCTGGAAAACCAGTTCTTTAGCGCTAAATCAGAACAAACAGCAATTCTCAGAAAAACTCAATTCCCAATTGTCCTGATGCAATGCTAAATCACGGGTTTTCCCGGATGAAAGTAGTGGAGCAAATGGGCTTGTGAAGCCCTGGGCTCGTCCACCCTTCTGCTTGTTCCATGCCTGGAAACAGTGGCGTAGCATGGGGGGCACAGGGGCGGTTGCCCCAGGTGCAAAATTGTTAGGGGCGCCAAATTTCAACACCTGGAGCTGCCGCAATACAGCTGTGTGTGCTTCCATCACTCAGCTCCATTGAAAACAGCTTCTCTATGTAAACCAGGAAGTGACCTCTCCGGAGTATGAAACAACTCTTCTTTTCTTATCTCTGCGGCTGCGATCTCCTGTGTGACATGGATGATGTTAAGCCGTTGAATGTACATGTGTACTCCTTCGGTTTCTCTTGCTCCCACCCCTCCACGTGGTCCTGGCAACCCACATTACACCACAGCCTAGAAAGCATGGGGCTGTTGTTTTCTGCTTGATCCATGCTTTTTAGATATGGGTCTGAGCAGTTTTCCACTTACCGCTCTCCTTTCCCAGGAAAACCTGCTATTTCATGTTCAATCGGAGCAAACACTGATCTGGAGGAAACCCAAATTGCTGTTTGATCTGATTGAGCACTAAAGAGCAGATTTCGCTTGAGGAAAGGAGCAGGACTAGAGGAAGTGTGGACAAACCTCCAAAAATATGAGCTTTTGCTATTCTGAGAGCAATCGTACATTGACAGCATGGAGGCAGAGGGGGAAGAGAATCTAGAAGATGAAGGATGCTACGTGAATATTTTAAATTGATATTTGTAAGCCTTTATAGGAGCCTCTTTTTCCCCTTTTTTTATACTGAAAAGTAATGTAAAAAATGCCAATATTAATATCCACACCAGCCATTACTTAAAGTAATTGATTAGGGAAAATTATAAAATACATTTTAAAACAAAGCATAAATAAATAAAATCTTGATTGCGGTCCAAAGACCCACCAAACAATTTCAGAACAAAATACAGTTAAGACAGCCAACCACAAAAGAGAGAGGAATCGAGGCGGTCATTTTGTTTGTCTCAAGCATGATGATCCTTGATTCTTTTAACTTCCGAGAGAAACTTTGCCACGGCCAGTGTAATATCATTAGCCCTGTCATCCAAAAGATATTTAATATGGGATGCTTCAGATTTTCCAGGCAGATTATCCAGTAGGGGTTTGATTAAAACAAAGCATATTATTGTTTTTAAAAAATGTGACTGATTTTCTTCCCATGCTTCCTAGACTTTTATGAACGAATCCCATATTTTCCTAGCATTCAGGTTTACTTGTAATCACTTTTTTGATTAATTTGAAAGTATTTTGATTCTTTAAACAAAAATTCTTCCATCAAAGACAGCAGGAACAGAATTTTGCCCATGAAAGGAGACATCCTGATGAATATGAGGATAGAGTGGGAAAAGAATGACAAAGAAGTAAAAGACATTCTGAGAAAGCTGAACCAGTTGATGCCCAGTGTCACTTTCACAGATATAATGACCACCACAAGTGCCAGGAACAGCAAGGCCACCATATTAAACCAAAAGGGTTCTTATTGCGTTGGAGACCCCTTGATGGTTCGGCTAGATTTGTACAACTACTTGGGGGAGAGAAAGAAGTACGGAAGAGACTTTTTACGAGCGAGGATCTACTCTTCAAGTCTTGGGGCTGGAGCTTCTGGGCACATCACAGACTATAAGAATGGGACATACCTGGTCAATTTCACTTTATTTTGGGAGGGCGATGTCAGAGTGTCCATCTTGCTCATCCACCCCAGCGAAGGAGTTTCTGCACTGTGGGCTGCGAGGAAGAGAGGCTATGACAAAATAGATTTCAGGGGCAAGTTTCTGAATGGGGCCTCACACGTCTCCACTAAGTGTGGTTTTGTCAGAAGCACAACTGCAGATGTATGTGAGTATCTTGATGAACGAGACCAGGAAGCCTTCTACTGTGTAAAACCAAAGAGGGTGCCATGTGAAGCTCTTGTGAAACTTCAGCCTGAACTAACATACAAATCCTACCTCACAGACTTGGAACAAAGACTCTTTAAGAGGTATTTCACTCTCCTGTCTCTTCTTAAGGCCAACTGTCAATGCATTTCATAACTCGCAGCCGGGTATTTTAAGAATTCTGCTGTTCATTCTGTGAATGTTTCATTTTGAGACATTTGGGTCTGTGTGTTTGCTCTCTGGAGCTCTTTGGCAGTCGGAAAGCCATACAGAATCCCCAGGGTCGATGATGAATAAGCGGGTGCAATGCGGTGTCTTTTAGAAGTGTCTAAAAACAGGAGTTAGGGATATGGCTTTAAAGGGGGATTTGACAAATTCATGGAGGTGAGGGCTACTGGTGGCTACTAGCCATGGTGGCAATGCTCTGCCTCCACAGCTAGAGTCAGCAATGCTGAATATCTGTTGCTGGAAACCACAGGAGGAGAGGGACCTCTTATGCTCATGCTCTGCTTGCAGGTTTTTGGTCAGATGCTGGGCTAGATGGGCTGCTGGGTGACCTTGGACTAGTCACACTTCTTTGAAGTCTCTCAGCCCCACTCACCTCACAGAGTGTTTGTTGTGGGGGAGGAAGGGAAAGGAGATTGTTAGCCATTTTGAGACTCCTTCGGGTAGTGATAAAGCAGGATATCAAATCCAAACTCCTCCTCTTCTTCTTCTTCTTCTTCTTCTTCTTCTTCTTCTTCTTCTTCTTCTTCTTCTTTTGTTTGTGTACGTGCCCCTTCTGGGGTTGTGCAGGCTGAAATGATTACAAATGGGTAAGCAGTTCCTCTCCCAAGATAGATCCTCTTCCCGGCTTGGTTGCTCAATACAATGATGAGGCAAGTTCCTCAAGATTATTGGAATCTGATTGCAGTATTGAGGAAGAAGATGGGAAGAAGGTTTCATCTGTTGAATCCAAGGCTTCAGCATGCATCACAAAGGCAGTTTGTTACATCACCAGTTAAATACACATTTGTGTTGCAAAATATTGGCTTTCAACAGTTATGTGGGGCAAACAATTGCTTAATTTCCAGCTGAAGATTGGACAAGTTCTGCAATAGAAGTGAACAGTGGTTGGAGTGGTGTTGGTTGTGTGGGCACATCTTTACCCTGTGTTCTCTGTTAACTTGTATCTTAGTTAATCTCTAAGATCCAGACCCAGACAATCCTCAGAGCACCAATATCGGGCTTATCCACACTCACCGTTCTTCCTACACTTCCTAGGCACAGATCTGTGCTTTATAGCTCCATGTCTGAGTGCTCTTCTCTTTGTCCAAGAGTTTCACCCACAAAACTCGCTCCTTAAAGCTGAAGCACAAAAAAACAGCAATTTTGGGTTTTTGTGGTTTGCCATTTGCTCCAATTCAGCGTTAAAGCATGGGTTTTTGTGGGGGAAGCTCCAGAGCAAATAAATAAATAAATAAAATTACATTACAACAATATAGAAGTCATACTTGTCACAATCAGAACTTACATTTATTTAAAATATTGGTGTGCAGCATTCAGAAAGGCTTCCAATAAAAAGACAGAAAAACAGTACATTATACAGTGGTATCTCGGGTTACATACGCTTCAGGTTACATACGCTTCAGGTTACAAACTCTGCTAACCCAGAAATAGTGCTTCAGGTTAAGAACTTTGCTTCAGGATGAGAACAGAAATCGTGCTCCGGCGGCGCAGCAGCAGCAGGAGGCCCCATTAGCTAAAGTGGTGCTTCAGGTTAAGAACAGTTTCAGGTTAAGTACAGACCTCCGGAACGAATTAAGTACTTAACCCGAGGTACCACTGTAATGCGGAATACTTTACAGGGGAAATGCAAGTAATAGAACAAATATTTCCCTTAAGCATTCATTGCACAAGGAGTGAATTGAACCAAATTTCTTTCTTTTTATCAGGTCCATTTTAATGTCATTTTCTACTTGACCCAATAAAAACCTGACAATGTACAAAAGGCTTTGCAAAATCAGATTAAGATTCACCTTCCATTTACAGCAGCAACATGTTAGATGTGAGAATTTAGTGGGAAACATTGATGATGGAAATATTCCATATATGCTGACTTCCTTTTTTCCCCCTTGAAGGAACAAAGTTGGAGCTGAGATCCTGCATCCATTTGTGGGCATCCATGTTGTATCCTGTGGCAGTGAGTTAGACCTTCCAGTTCTCAATGCAACGTTTTGTTGGCACATATAATGAATGTAGGAATTTGGGATACATTTTTTAGCACATCACAGCCTTCAAATACCTTGAGATGGGCAGAACCATCCTATACTCCCAACTTGCCAGGAAGAGGCTTACACCACCACAATGGCTGCCATATATTACATATAAATGGGCAATCCTTTCAATGTGAGGGCCACCTTACCTCTTGGATAACCTTCCAGGGTTGTATTCCAGTGGTGGGTGTGATCAGAGCAGAAACACGCAGTGACAGACTTTGGGCTTTCACATTTCAGAGGCGTCCTGTGTGACACCAAAATCCCACCCCCTGCCTCTCGCCCTCTGTTCCAAGTCATTTTTGCAGTGACCCCTGCAGCGCCCTCTCAGCTCGGTGCCCAGTGGACGCGGGTGATACTGTGGTCTAAACCACTGCGCCTCTTCGACTTGCCGATCAGATGGTCGGTGGTTCAAATCCCCGCGACGGGATGAGCTCCCATTGCTCTGTCCCAGCTCCTGCCCACCTAGCAGTTCAAAAGCATGCCAATGCAAGTAGATAAATAGGTACCTCTGCAGTGGGTAGGTAAACAGCATTTCCATGCGCTCTGGTTTCAGTCACGGTGTTCTGTTGCACCAGTCATGCTGGCCACATGACCAGGACAGTTGACTTTGGACAAATGCCGGCTCTCTCGGCCTGAAAGCCAGATGAGTGCCGCAACCCCATAGTTGCCTTTGACTGGATTTAACTGTCCAGGGGTCCTTTACTTTTACCTTTTTACCAATGCAGGTCATGCTCTGCTAAATCCGCCTCTGAAACAGCATGGAGCAATGAACACAACTCTTCCCTTTTTACAGTTGTCTACACTCAAAGGTCATTCCTCTTTACCCAGGCCTATGGCTATTAAATTATGGTCTGTGAAAGCGGAGGAGATGACTGTTACAATGATGACTCTTTTATTAATAGGCTGTCTGTCAGTATGCTTTTTATTATGTTTTATCATTGATGTTCTCTAATGTGTTTTTATTGTTGTACTCAGCCCTGGGATCTTTTGATAAAGGGCAGTATGTAAATTGAATTGATGAAAGTGTTGTGGACAAGTATCCAATTCAAACAGGGTTAACTTAGCCAATGATCACACCGGGAGTGGAAAACAAAAAGCAGTTTATTTGGTTATAGCAGAAGGCACAGAGTGGGTTAGCACCCAAAGAATTTGGGCACCTCTGATGAGCACACAGTGAATACTTAGACTGTTCCAGTACATTGTTACATGTGAGAAACGTTTGATCCTGATTACAATGGGTTACATACATGTGGCATTAAGCATAGGCATAGGTCTCAACAGAAAACCTTGGGGCTCAATGCATGGGGCTCAATTCCCAGAATCTTTTGGCCACTGTCCCTTCCCTCCTAGTTACAGGTAGGTAGCCATGCTGGTCTGCCGTAGGCGAAACAAAACAAAACAAAAAACATTCCTTCCAGTAGCACCTTAGAGACCAACTAAGTTTGTTATTGGTATGAGCTTCCGTGTGCATGCACACCTCTTCAGATACCAATAACAAACTTAGTTGGTCTCTAAGGTGCTACTGGAAAGAATTATTTTATTTTATTTTATTCCTTCCCTCCTGGTCATTGCTTTACTGAAAATGCCAGGAAATCTCCACCCACAAAGTCTGAACAATTTATACCTTCCCCCTAAAAGTACACACACTACCAGGAAATTTCTAAACACAAGATCTGCACCAGCATTTTCAGGAAATGTGCAACCACAAGGTCCCTTGCAAGTGGACAGTTTGACTTTTGCTTCTTGAAAGCACCTTGTGGACAGCTAAATGGGTTCTACTTAGTAGGTCATGCCATTTGTAATCATAATCTAACTGGGGAGAAGCCAACATTATGGACACATAGGCCAAGAGGGTCTCTCTTTTTCCTTCAAAGGCTCCAGACGAGCCTCCCTGGGGAGAGCATTCCACAAGTGGGGAGCCCCCACAAAAAAGGCCCGTTCTCTTGTTGCCATCTTCTGGGCTACAGAGGATGATCACAGAGTCCAAGTTTATTCATACGGGGAGAGGTGGGTCTCGATATTGAAAGAGAACAACATCCCCCACCCCAAGGACCCCTTTCCCATGAGTTGTTAAACCCCCCCAAATACAGAGCTGGTCAAGTTGACTGATGGGGTTTCTAAAGCTCAAACAGAATCCTCCATACTATTTTCATCTTCTCATTTCTTCTTTTCCTTTTGGTAGGGAAGAAGACAATGGCTAACATGAACTGCAGAGTCGGGATGACTTCCCCATCTCCCAGTGGCTTTGTTTGGCAGAACCAATGGTATCCTGCTTTCTGCAAAGTGCTCAATGGCAGCACCTTGGATAATGTTTACTCTTGCTTACAGGGAAAGCAGGTTTTCCTCCTGGGAGACTCAACTGTGTGGCAATGGATCGAGCATCTCTCCAAAAGAGTGAGCAGTACGTTTTCCCACCCAGAGAAACCACAATGTAGCATTTGACCTATTAACAGTATCAACTTCTATGTACCCAGAAACTTTTATTATTTAATGATAATAATAATAATAGTAATGTAGGAAGACTTCTGTACAGCTTGGTGTTGGCTATAAAGAGCCACATGAACTGATCTGGTTGCAGTGAAAGCCTGATTAGAGACACTTTCCTTGGATGGCAGGAGGGTTTAGTGAAAGTTGGAGAGCTTTGTGAAATGAAGGGAATGTTGTGAGAGATCATTCTATTTGGTGGCTGAAGTGGTATGGTTAGAAAGAATCCAGCACAGATAGATAGATAGATAGATAGATAGATAGATAGATAGATAGGCAGGTAGATAGATAGATAGATAGATAGATAGATAGATAGATAGATAGATAGATAGATATAGATAGATGATAGATAGATAGATAGATAGGCTGATAGATTGATCAATCGATAGTAAAGGTAAAAGGTAAAGGACCCCTGGATTGTTAAGTCCAGTCGAATTCAACTATGGGGTGCAGCGCTCATCTCCGCTTTCAGGCTGAGAGAAGTGGCGTTTGTCCACAGATAACTTTTCCAGCTCATGTAGCCAGCATGACAAAAACTGCTTCTGGCACAACAGAACACCATGACGAGTACTGGAGTGCACGGAAACTCCATTTACCTTCCCATCACAGTGGTACCTATTTATCTGCTTGTGCTGGTATGCTTTTGAACTGCTAGGCTGGCAGGAGCTGGGACAGAGCAACGGGAGCTCACCCCATTGTGGGGATTCGAACCGCCAACCTTCCAATCAGCAAGCCCAAGAGATTCAGTGGTTTAGATCAAAGCGCCACCCACATCCCCAGATAGATAGATAGCTAGATAGAGAAATAGAGATATACAGTAGACACAGATGTGCTTGTTCTGTATTCACTCATTTAGGTTATGCAAAGAGCAAGGAACTTTTCTGGGGGACTTGTGTATGGGAGAGCAGTAAGTTGTGCCTAAGAAAGAGAGCTAGACTTGCTGCAGGGGGATGTTTTTGGCTGTTTCTCTATTAAACAAGCAACATCTTTGCTCAGTAAGTTTTCCTCGCAAAAAGTAGGAGTGCGGGGACCCCCAAGTCTGCAAAGGTGGTTTTATTAGGTTCAATATATTTCTCATTGTAAAAGTGGAGCAACTTTTTTAAAACAACAACAGATCCATCTGTTTTTGTCAAGAGGACCTTTATTTAGACGTAGGTCTATGCAAATGGAATATGAGACCTTGCAGGGCTACATAGCGGGCATTTACAAAGAAGTCTGTGTTTTATAGCTTCTGACCAATATATTTGCAAATTATTTTCACTTGATATCAGTTTTGGTTTTTCAATTCCTGGTCTCCTGATTATCTTTTAGTGTTTTATTCAGAACTTTGTACAAGGTACCATATTTTTTGCTCTATAAGACTCACTTTTTCCCTCCTAAAAAGTAAGGGGAAATGTGTGTGCGTCTTATGGAGCGAATGCAGCCTGCGCAGCTATCACAGAAGCCAGAACAGCAAGAGGGATTGCTGCTTTCACTGCACAGCGATCCCTCTTGCTGTTCTGGCTTCTGAGATTCAGAATATTTTTTTTCTTGTTTTCCTCCTCCAAAAACTAGGTGTGTCTTGTGGTCTGGTGCGTCTTATAGAGCGAAAAATACAGTAATTAACTGGCTTGTCCTGTTCCTTTTCCATTTCTGTTTCGCCCCACTTGAAATAGTCTATTGATTTCTCAGAGGATTTTACATATATATATGTAACTTGTCTTTATTTTGCATCTGTTCCCATATTAGCGCTTTCGTACTTTGATACCCAAGGACAGAGCATAATCCAGAGTTCTGTTGTTGTGGACATGACCAAAAACATTACAATCCATTGGAGAAGGCATGGGCATCCCTTTTTATCTTTCTTTATGCACTCAATGAAATCTCACACTTACATTGCTCGAGTGATTGACATGGTGGAAGGCAACAGAGACACGGTGGTTGTCATCTCCCTGGGCCAGCACTTCCGCCCCTTCCCCATTGAGCTCTTCGTTCGAAGGATGGTTAACATCCGGGGAGCCATCCAGCGCCTTCTCCTGAGGAGCCCAGATACAAAGGTCATCATCAAAGCAGAGAACACCCGGGAAATGGACGATGACCAGGAGCTATATAGCAACTTCCATGGCTATGCCCAATACCTTGCAACAAAGGATATTTTTCGGCATCTTAATGTTGGTTTCATTGATGCCTGGGACATGGCAATTGCCTACAAAGCTCACCAAGGTCACCCCCCAGAAGACGTAGTCTGGAATCAAATTGTTATGTTTCTAACTCATATTTGTTAATACACTAAAGCACGGCTAGTGTGCAAACTTTAATTAAACAGAGCAGCATATTTTGGATCAGCAAGTATGTTTGTTTAATGCATGAGGCCCTTTGTCAAATGTTGCATGTGCATAATTTTGTCCCATTGGGTTTCCATAAGAATCCCAGAAGAGCCTTGCTGAGGGTCAATCTAGTATCACCTAAACTTGCTCGTAAACTTCATCCAAGCCTCATGAAAAATTCCAGCTCCACCCCGGCAACAACAACAACAAAAATAAATTCAAAAAAGAGAAAAACTCTGTTCCCCTGAGTTCCTACTCAAAAACAAACAAACAAAACAACTCCTGATGTAATATGATCACAACATGCTGTAGCACTTAGTAAACTGGTCATTGCATTCTGTACCAAGGGGAGCACCAGAGAATGAACTGCTGTTGCTACGCTATCATGATACAGCAACAATTTGTGTGAAAGTTTCTTGCATTGTAGGGGGTTGGACTAGATGACCCTCATGGTCCTTTCCAACTCTACAGTCCTAGGATTCTGTGAATACATCATCACCTCCTAAGCTCCAAAAATTATTTTGGTGTCCTACTTCATCCAGATGACACACCAAAGGACAGGAAAAGAAAACAGTAGCACTGCAATATTTTGTCTAGGAGCAGCTAACCTGTGGCTTTCCAGATGTCCTTAGTTTCTCCCATAAGCCCCTGCCAGCGCAGCCAAGCACCAGGAGGTAATGGGAACTGTAGTCTAACATTACGTGGAATTACCTGGGGTTTAATAGCCCATCTTAAGGTCAAAGAATGCAAATCTCATTTACTTATTTCATGAAATTTTGCAAATCTTATTTACTTATTTCATAAAATTTCTACACCACTTGATTTTTTAAAAAAACTCAGAACTCAAAGCAGTTTACAAGAAAATAAAGAAAAGGTTCCAACTGTACAGTACTTTAAAATATACAAAGATTGTGATCTGCCCTTATGCCAGTGATAGCAGAAATGTCACCCACATGATGCCCCTTACCCCATTTGCAAAGGGGATACGTTTTATATCCATATACAATGGACTAACCAGGTATACCTGATTCCCTACTCCCCCTTTTTCTGAAATGTGTTTAACAGCTGACCCCATTTCTTAAATCTAGCAGCACCCATGTAGAGCCAGAACTAATGGTCAATATTCCATAGACAACACACTGAAACTGTCTCCTTGCCCAGCGATACAGACAACTCGCTGTGATCTCTGGGTTCAGGTTTTGAATGAAAAGTCCATCAATCCACCTTTCATGTGGTAAAACCAAAAGTCACTGGGAATTGATAGGAAAGCTCTGGTAGATGTCCTAAAATAATTATTTAATTCCTATGTTTGTTTAATTTGTATCCTGCCTTTGCTCCCAAAGGAGCAAGCCATTAGAGTTCATTAGCATTCTAGAGGGTGTAGCCCAAGCTGGTGTATTGCCCTAGCAAAAAAAAAAAAATCAACAGATAATTCTGCAGCATCTTGAAGGTGAGCCAAGTGACATCTTTTTGTGGTCCCGATGCCATCTGATTAAGAAACGAAACGAGTATTTCTCCCTACAGACCGAGGCCAAATGGGGGAGCCAATGTAGAGATAACAATGAGTGTGTCGGGCGATGAGCAGAGTGCAAATCCATACAGAATCAAATGAAAAGAAACGCAAGTTCAAAGTCCTCATGAGGACCCACTGATGCTTAACAGACATTACACAGTGGAGAATGTAAATCAAATCTTAGAGTGGGGCAATTTGCTTTCTGCGCTGAGTTAGCCAATCTCAGGATTGATTGAAGCCAAATCCTTTATTTGTTCCATTATCACAAACCAAGGAGAACAGAGATTTTAGGGCCTAGGGTCATCATTGCAACATTCTCTTACTGGTTAGTGATTTATTGCTTATTCCCAATGTTGAATGCAATGTCTTCTATTGGGCTCACTGAATTTTATTCTTTGGTAGATTTAGAAAAAAAGAAAGACACATTTTAGAAAGGGGCAAGATTAGACGCAGATGCACAATGCATTAAAAAAAAAATCAAGGCTCCATGTGCTCCGCTTCCCCTTTCTTTCTGCTCAGGGTGGTCCTGCCCTCTGCCTGCTCCTTCACAGCAGCCACCAACCCCATTGTCATCGTTTGGGACAAGGGCTGGCTTCTCCTCTTCTCTGAGCTCAGTGGCGGCAGCACCGGTAGAAGAAATGGGGACATTCCAGAATCAAATCAGAAACCGGGATGGCTTTGGTAATACTGGGACTGTCCCTGGAAAAACGGGACACTTGGAGGGTATGCAGTTGCCCCAGGCTTCGGAGGGCTCAGCTGGCCAGCGGGTCCCACTAGGGGCCTGCCGGACTTAGGCTGTCATGCCAAGAACAGGACCTAGGCCTCAGAGAAGCTCAGCATGGGCCTGGCTCACAGTAACAAGAGACCAGATCCAATCGCATTTGAATCCACTGCTTCTTCTTCCCGATTCCAAGCTTTTCAGGCTAGGTTATAACTCTAAATGCATGCATAGGATGTGGCTTGAAAGTACAGTCATCCTTCCATAAATCCTTAATGACAACTTGGTTTAAAAGAGTGGCAAATTAAATACACAAATCATTGCTCCAGCAATGGTGTGGAGCCAACAGAAAGCCTGTGTAGTCCGCTGGTCCTAAAGGGGTTCTGCCTTTGTTTGTAGGCACTGGCTCTGTCACAGTTTTTTTTTTTTGTTTCCCCTGCCCGCTGTCCCTGGAGGTGGGGCAGGAGGTGGTAAGAAGATGCACTTCTGCTGGAGTGGTCATGTACCCTCCTTTGAAGGGGGAATTGTCCTCTATATTAGGGTTGCCATACATACAGAATTCCCCGGACGTAGGCAGAATACGGCAGTCGAAAACAGCGTACGGGCGGAAATCGCAGAAATGTCCAGGGAAATCTGGACGTATGGCAACCCATGTCGGAAGTGTAGATTTTGGCAAATTTTATTAAAAATAGCTCAAAAACTTTTTTTTTTTAGAAAGCTCAACTAAAAAGCAAAAAAAAGGGCTCAACAACAACTTTGCCCCACCCCCCCAAAAGCCCAACAACTCTCGTGTTTGGATTTTCACTTTTTGAAATAATAAAGTAATTCTAAATAGGAAACATCACCAATTCGGTGGCTTAGGCATTGGGTAAGCCTTAATCTTGGTTGGGGAGTAAGAAGATTGTAATCTCTGCCTGCGCCTCCCAAAATCTAGGGTATCTTGTTAAAGGGGGCCAGGAGGAGTTGCTTCTGTGTCTGTACGCCCAGGCAGGAGCTTGGACCTCAGCACTCCTCAAAGCAGTGTCCAGGGCTGGATTTAGATTTGATGAGGCCCTAAACTACTGGACGTGGGTGGCGCTGTGGGTTAAACCACAGAGCCTAGGACATGCCGATCAGAAGGTCGGCGGTTCGAATCCCCGCGACGGGGTGAGCTCCCGTTGCTCGGTCCCTGCTCATGCCAACCTAGCAGTTCGAAAGCACGTCAAAGTGCAAGTAGATAAATAAGTACCGCTCTGGTGGAAAGGTAAACGGCGTTTCCGTGTGCTGCTCTGGTTTGCCAGAAGTGGCTTAGTCATGCTGGCCACATGACCCGGAAGCTGTACGCCGGCTCCCTCGGCCAATAAAGCTAGATGGGCGCCGCAACCCCAGAGTCGGTCACAACTGGACCTAATGGTCAGGGGTCCCTTTACCTTTTTAAGCTACTGAAGGTAATGTGGCCCTTTCTATGTCCAACTGTCAACAACAAATTGTTGCTGTTTTTTGTGTTGAAAATATGCTATAAATATGGCAATTTATGAACCTAATAGGAGCCTACACAACACACAACACTGTTGCTGTATGTAGGTTTTATTTTATTTGTTTTTTATCTTGTATTTTGGAAATGTACATCCAGTTTCTTTTCCTTTAAATTTTTTTGGGGCCCCCAAGAGAGTGGGGCCCTAAGATATAGATTGTTTAGCTTATATGTAAATCCGGCACTGGCAGTGACGCCCGCAGGGGTCCCCCTTATTTGTTGTAAGGAACCCCCGCTGCTGGGTTGAGCCTTGGTGTCACTTCCAGCAGGCGGGCCAGAAGTAAATGGTTGCCCAACTGCCTGTGCCAAACCTCTTACATTTGTTGTCAATAAACTTGACCCCACTCAAGCCGTGCTGTGTCCTTTATTTACCTTTCCATCAGAGAGGTGGGGGGCAGAGAGAGTGCAGAGCCTGAGCATGCAACAGAATATTGTTGCAGAAGAGAATGCAAAAGCAGGTTGCTGGTAACTTCGTTGCAGAATAATGGTGCAATCTCTTTCGCAACGAATTCCTATAAGCGCAGCTATTGCATATGAATTCCTCTATTGCCACAGTGTTTGTGCAACATTACAGCTCAGCCACACTTCTGCTTGTCTCGTGCCCAGAAAGCTCAGGTCCAAGAGGTTTGCCACTTGCCCTGTGCTTTCCTGCTTTTTCCTTTGCCTCGCTGCTTTCCCCGGGGAAACCCGCTGTTTACCGCTGAATGGGAACAAACATCAATCTGCAGAAAAACCAACTGAGAGGTAAACAGTGAGTTTTCCCAGGAGGGAGCAGTGAAACAAGTGAAGGAGTCCTGAAATTCACCTCTGTGCTTGTGAATGGGAGAGACAGCCTACTAATAATATTGATGATAAATAAATAATAATGATTAGTTGTCCTGCCTATCCTTCACCACAAAGTCCCAATGCAGGTTACAACAGTGTAAAAACCTAGTATTAAAATCAGATACTCCTTGTTTGAAGCGAATAGGAAATTCTCCAAAGCAACCATATTCATGATTGGCTATGTGGTCAGTCAACCTTTCTACAATTTAGATGAGAACTTGCTAGACAATTTCTCCCCCTCTAAATGTGCATTGGAGAATTTTTCTTCTTCTTCTTGCAGAAACCACTGGAATAAATGAGGTGTTAATTGATATTGAATGGAAGGCAGTTTTATATTGTCCCAGATTGAACTCTTAGCTCTCTCTCTCTCTCTCTCTCTCGCTGGCTGGCTCTCTGTCTGTCTCTCTCTCGCTCTCTCTCTCTCTCTCTCTCTCTCTCTGTGTGTGTGTGTCTGTTTGGGTCAAATAAGGTGATGTCAGGAGTGGCCTGGAAATAATATTTCTAGCAATGTCAAAATAAGGCAAAGCTTCTCTGCAATGGCAGAAGCTGTCGTAAACTAGACCTGGTGGTTTTTATACACATCAGCAGTGACTCCCTGCAAAGGTTCTGTTGCAGTTTACTCAACAGGCAATTTTCAGCTGTTACCTTTTGCTTGTTGCATGTAACACAAATAGAATAGACGAGGTTTAAGCAGAATCCTTGCATCTGGCATTATTCTCATTCACCTCTATTGATTTCAGGGATGGTGTTCTAATATGCCAATGGTGTGAAAAGCAGATTTGAGCAATTTTGGTCATATTTTCATATTTCCCTCCTGGAGTACTAGGAACATAGTGGCTTTGTGGCTTATGCCTCTCTATTTTCCCTAAAAACTCTGGCTTCTAACACCTGAGATATTTTTTATGACCCACCTCATTTCTGTAAGTTGTTTTTAATATTGTGTTTTAATTTTTGTAACTGCCCTGGGAGCTGAGGGGGAAAGGTGAGTTCATCCTTACCCTCATCATCTGACTAATCATGTCCTTGTTGTCAGCAATGCTTGACAACTGAATTCTCATGGTCTTTAAGTTATTTTTTGTTTTAAAAAATGCAAACAGCTTGCCTAAATGGTAAACATTGCCATCATCTGAAAATGCTCTCTTGTCTGGTTTCAGGTTTTTTATTCATATATTTGGTCACATTGCATATCATTGACAATGTTCAGAATTACAGAAAACGTACTGTATACATTAGCCAAAAGGAAAGAAGTGATTATAGCGTTACGTGGTGGAATGAACCAATGCCATGTATATTCCAGATTATAATTCTGCAGGTAATACACTGACTCATTATTATGTGTATTGCTGCAGGATATCAAACTTATGCCTACTACCAAGAATTTCACATTAGAATTTGCAAAGCTGTGAACATAATGAAGAAGATCCACTCCCAACCAGAATAGGATACTCAGCTGCTGCTTGAGGGTTTCCCCCAGAGATCGGGGGGGGGGGGCACAGTGAGAAGAGGATGCTGGACTAGATGGGCCATTGGCCTGATCCTGCAGGGCTCTTCTTATGTTCTTAAGCTGTAGTTTGGATGACTGTATCATGCGATGCAGGCCTATGTGGTGATCAGGTAGTAGAATTCCCAAGGTTATTTGTGTGTGTGTGTGTGTGTGTGTGTGTGAGAGAGAGAGAGAGAGAGAGAGAGAGAGAGAGAGAGAGAGAGAGAGACTCCATATCCCTATTTTCCAGGGACAGTCCTGGATTTACAGAAGCCACCCTAGTTTCTGATTTGATACTGGAAAGTACTGCGGTACCTTGGTTTTCGAACATAATCCATTCCAGAAGACCATTAGACTTCTGAACATTTGAAAACAAAGGTGCAAAGGGAGGTCTGCAAATTCAATGGAGAAAAATGAAGAAGAAAAACTCAATGGAAGCCGTTTGACTTCTGAGGTGCATTCAAAAATGGAAGCATTTACTTCCAGATTTTTGACATTCGAAAACCAAAACATTCGGCTTCCAAGATGTTCGAAAACCAAGTTACCACTGTACTTGCTTTTCCTTAGAACATGGAAAAATATTGAAGGGTTTGACAGTGTTTGTGTGTATAGATATAGATAAAGATATAGATATAGATATAGAGCTGCCCTCACTCACACTGACCTGCATGTGTGGCTACGTCTGGACATTGATTAATACTTTCCTTTGGCCTCCTGTCATTTCCCAGAAGCACCTACACCTTGGTACGTTTCTGGGCAACTAGGAAATAGACATTCTTACAATCACTATATGTTGGTGAATAGCTATTTTTGGCCTCTTCAGACCATAAGATATCAAAGCCTGCTTCTGTCACTGCACTGTCTACAGTGTCCTTCTCAAGGTAAAGGGAGAAGAACATTTGCTCGCCAACCATGTAGAAGTTTCCTCCGAGAGCTACCAGGAGCACAAGGTGCCCCCCGGGCTTTACAAGGGAGCCGATGTTCCTCAAGGCAGCACGGTAGGCAGTGAGGTCTTTGCATGCAGCCTCCAGGCAAAGTGCAGAAGTCACACAGCTAGCTTGGGCCACCACCAGTGGAGCCAAAGGGTTGACTTGGGTCACGTCACATTTCAGCACTCGCCGGACAGTGCTTCGTACCTTCTCTCCCTTCTCTACCCATTTCTCCCTGGGGAAGAGCAAAGGTGGGAAAGAGCAGAAAACAGTGAGCATGCAAACCGTTTTTTCTGGCAAGCCAGCAACTTCGTCCCCCTGCAGGAGCATGTGAAATAAAGCAACTTGTCTATTAAAATATTCAGCTACTGCTTCCCCAGTTGCTCAAAGTGGATTACGGAGATGGAAGGGGTGTGAAAAGTGCTTTGCTTCTGGTGGCGGAGGGCACATGCCTTAATTTTGTTGCACTGGTCAAATTGGCTTGGCAGGCTTTTGCAGCAGTATGAAACCTGCCAGCCTTGTTTAGAGGTGAAATGGGGATGGGTGTGTACAGGCCAGCTGCCACATTCTGGTCCCATCCTAGGTCGTGGCCATATTTCTGTTATAAGGAATATGCATTCTAAAAACAGCAGCAGAAGGTTCTTGCAGTACCTTTAACACAATCCTAATCAGGCCTGCTCTGAAGTAAATCCTATTGAATTTAGCAGCACTTACTGCTAGGTTATTGTTTCAGCCTAAGAAACTTAAGAAAGTATGTCCAGTTCATCAGCTGCATGGAGATTATGTCTTTGTTAGGACAAGCTATTTAAAGCAATTCACAAATACCTCCCTTTCTGTAGTATTCCCAAGTGTAGGTCCCTGAATGGTCACTCTGATCAGAAACCAGAATTTGTGTTGTGCCCCTCTATAAATGTCGTTACTTGGTATAAACTTGTGGGGAAACTATAGCTGAAATGTCCAAATCTATCGAGGATGCTGCAAGAGAGGTTCCCTGTATTGGCAAGAGGTAGATTACTTCAATCTGTAGGGTTCCATGAGTTTATTAATGAACAGAAGTTAAAAGCCCAGTACCTGTCTCCCTCCAGCTCACACACATATTTCAGAGCCTGGCTCCAATCAAAAGCATCTGGGTCCTTCTTCAACCACCTCTTAATCTCCTCCCTGTTTTGGTCAGTGTAATCCGTGGCAATGATCTCTCGGAAGGACCCACAGGAAGAGAGAAATTGGTAGATAGTGGGTCCGGTTCCAATATCAATCAGAGTGTCTCCTTTAATGCCATCTGCATTTGAAAATGATAATGAGGTTAGTGTTAACACCCACACCCGCACACCCGCACACCCGCACGATTCCTCATATTGGCCACATTTTGTCTGCCCTCACTGCGATGATGGTGGCATCTTTTGCACAGGGTGACAAATGGAAGGGGCAATAGACTTATTTGCTCATGGGGTCTGAATGATAAGACGCATGCTCTTCTATGATGCAAAGTTCCTGGATAATAATAAAAGCTTAGTATGCCTATATACCCAAGTGTATGCACTAAAATATTCTCTTCCTCCTCATTAACAATATTAATTAATTTATATAGCACTACCACTGTGCATGGGGCATTATAAAATGCAACAGGGAGCTTACAGGCTCAAAGGAGACAATGTATACTCCAAAAGTGTACTCCTCCCACCCAACAGTTATGCTGTGGGCAGGAAGACAATCGTAGTTTTTCCAGTGTTACGGAATATCCTACTGCAAGCCGGAATGACTGCTCTGATATGATCTTGCTTGTCATACACTTATTCATGCAAAACATCTAATGTCACACCTTTTAGAGTCAGTGGCCAATACAGTTTTCCCTGGAAGGAGAAACCTTTGCCTTCCAGATGTTACTGGCTGGCAACTTCCATCGCCCCTGCCTATTGGCCATGCTGGCTGAGAGGAGTGCACAACCATGGAGGCTACAGGTTGCCCAGCAATAGCCAACAGTGAACAGACACAAAAGGACAATTGGGATTTTTTAGGGCAGCTTCTTATGCAGAAGGTTGAGCAACATGCATCCATTTCACAAATGTTTTCCAAGCAATTTCCCCAAATAGAATGCATCTTTACCAACACATGGATTTTTATGCATGCTTTGATTAAGCTGGTTTGTTTTTTTAAAATGCTACATGCTTTTCTTCCTCATCTCTTCTTTTCTGAAATCATTATACTATAATTTGAACAGAATCACAGTCCATTTCACTGCAGTGGGACTGCTGTGGCCGGATGACCAGCTCAGTCTGCTGCCTAGAAGCTCAGTGCTGAGGGGCAATTTCAAGGCAATCCTCCTGCTCTCTTTTCTTAGGGTTTTACATCTTTAAGGAAAAACTGAACGGGACAGAGGATGTCCAGAGAGAGGATCATTCCTCTGGCACTCCTTCATACGAGGGCTGTCCTTTGCAAAGCTGGACATGCAGCCACTCTATGAACTGAACTATTCCAGCTGGCTGTGGAAAATTTGATCAAGGAAGTGATTGTTTGGATCAAAACAAAATTCCTGACCCGGCTGAATAGCGGCTTGGGGACCTGGCAAAGGGGCAGTGAGTCCTCTTGGCCTCTTGCCCAGTGAAATAACTAATTGGTCTGAGAAGTGACCCACTGGCTCACTGTCCTTGGCCCCAACAACAAATGCTCCAGGGATAAAGGGTGGTTGATCCCATTTCTGCCTCCCACCATGATTCTTGTGGGAAAGAGATGACCCCTGCAAATTTTGCAAATTTTGCTTGTAAAAAAAAGAATATTAATTTGGAAGCATTCTCTCCATCATGAACGACAAATTGACAAGGTTCAGCCAGCCCACCAGTGCCTGAAAGCAGTCTATGGGGTACTCACCCACAGTGAAAGTTTTGTGGAATTTTTGCAGATAAAAATTTAGGAGAGCATCTTCTTGGGAGCCGTCTTCCTTGCTGAAGGAGTAGTACATTTTTAAATAATCTTTTGGAGCAAAATGCTTCCCGTAAACATCTTTCCCAGTGAAGTCCCCCTCCATCCTTCCTCCAAGTCTGCAATACATACAAATGACCTTTGTTGCTTTCCATTCTCATTGATCCAACCTCCCACTCCACCCCAAAACATATCCCTGCCTATTCCTGGAATGAAATCTCTGTCCAGTTGTGGACTTCATCTGGGGAACATTTGGAATTATTAACAAGATACCTCCTGCAAGGGCCAAATTAAATGTGATGTTGAAACAGCAGACTTTTGTGCATGCAGAAGGCCGTGGGTTTGATCCCCAATGGCAACTCCAGGTAGGACTGGAAACTCCCTGAATCCCAGAGGGAGCAGCTGCCAGTCAGTCAGCAGAGACAAAACCAAGCCATTTTTGCCTTGGCAACCTTCCCTGGGACTCCATGCTGATGAGAGTGAGCCCATGGAGGGGGCTGTGGAAGAGGAAGAGCAGCAGGTTTCCTGTGGAGCCATGTGCCCTTTCTCCTCCAAGGCCCTGCCATTCCTCTGAGCCTTCAAAGGGTCCTGGTGTAGCTTCTCCCAGCCAGGCCCTTCCATCAGGAGGGAAGGGGGAAGACAGCCAGTGTCCTGCCCACCTGGAATTGAGCCAAGACTCTCGTTGAGGTTCTCCTGTTGACTTTTACTGAGAAAATGCTTTGGTACATTAGCCCAAGGCATTCTGGCAACACCCTATTCTTTGCTGCACCCGTGTTCATGCTTTGAAATTCACAGCATCATAGGGTTTTTTTTCAAGTTTTATTGTTTGGAATATTTTTAAAATGTTATATTTTTGTAAACCATGTGGAGATTTCTTTGGCATTAAAATACAGGAAATAAAAAATACTAACCCTAGAGATACGTGACACCACCTAGAAGCCTCTTCATATGTAGCTGTTGTTAGGAAGGGTGCATCTCCAGTCTCCAGTTGGAGATCTGGGAACCCTAAACATGTATCTATGCCCTTTTGACATCTTCGTTTCCCACTCTAGTTTCCAAGAGCTTTGGTGTGCTTTTGAATGCCAGCTTTGTTCAATTTCAAATTGTCTGGCACATCAGCATGCCTGAATCCACAGTTCAAACCACACAGGAATTTCGGAACAGAAGTTCAAGACCCAGTCCAAAGGCTAAAGTTAAATGTTCGATTGTGCAAGAGCTTCCCTTCATTTTTTGGCTATGAGCCTTTACTAGAGGCTCCTTCTGGGCAGAGATTTCACAAAGCTTCCATGAACCATGCCAGGACTTTTAAACGGGAAAACACAGAACTGCCCAGTGATATGTGATTATGATTTGTGCACAAAGCACTACGGCACACCCGTGCATTTTCCTTGTGTGTGCATATATGCTTAGATGAGTCACATTGAGTAGGACTGTGGGTTAAACCACAGAGCCTAGGACTTGCCGATCAGAAGGTCGGCGGTTCGAATCCCCGCAAAGGGGTGAGCTCCCATTGCTTGGTCCCTGCTCCTGCCAACCTAGCAGTTCGAAAGCACGTCAAAGTGCAAGTAGATAAATAGGTACCACTCCGGCGGGAAGGTAAACGGTGTTTCCGTGCGCTGCTCTGGTTTGCCAGAAGAGACTTAGTCATGCTGGCCACATGACCTGGAAGCTGTCTGAGGACAAACGTCGGCTCCCTCAGCCAATAAAGCGAGATGAGCGCCGCAACCCCAGAGTCGGTCACGACTGGACCTAATGGTCAGGGGTCCCTTTACCTTTACCTTACAGAGTGGAAGAAAACATTCAGAACTGGGAATTTGACAGCACTAATGCAAGGGGGTGGTTTTGAGGCACCCCCCCTTTTTACTGGAGCTTGCATTTCTTTTGAGGAATATGCCACATTGGTGCCAATGGGAGATAGCCCTCTTGTGCAAAATGGATGGGATTTTCCTGAGGGTGATAGTACAGGAGGAATGGGTCAATCCCCCCCCCCCATGCCTGCCACAATCCCAATAAATATCACGTCTCCCAGCTGGTGCTATTTGCGTTTTTTGTAAAGACTTGCATAATAAATACAAAGACTGGTGTTTCAGCATCACATTTAATTTGGCCCTTGCAGGAGGTACCCTGAGTCCACTTTCACAACTGATGGAACAGCAGGTGTGCATACCAGCAAAGTGAATGTCAGCCTCCATGTTCAACAGAGATAAAATGTTAGTTCCCAGGTGGAAATGGACTCTGTCTCCCTGCTTCTCTCTGCCCCCCCCCCCCAGTTCTTGGTTGTGTAACTGTTTGAGAAAACTTGGCAGATGCAGAGGCCCAAGACTTTTCTATTATACAAAACACTTCCCCACCCCTATATCCTATTTTTTAAAAAGAGGAGGCAAGAAGAATGGAACTGCCATATTTTGACAGATGAGGCACCTCCCCAAACTCTTGTGTTGCTTCTGTACCTTTAAGAGCATGGGTAGGCAACCTAAGGCGCGGGGGCTGGATCTGACCCAATCTCCTTCTCAATCCGGCCCGCAGACAGTCTGGGAATCAGCGTGTTTTTACATGAGTAGAATGTGTCCTTTTATTTAAAATGCATCTCTGGGATATTTGTGGGGCCTGCCTGGTGTTTTTACAGGAGTAGAATGTGTGCTTTTATTTAAAATGCATCTCTGGGTTATTTGTGGGGCATAGGAATTCGTTCTTTTTTCTTCTTCTTCAAAATATAGTCCTGCTCCCCACACGGTCTGAGGGACAGTGGACCGGCCCCCTGCTGAAAAAGTTTGCCGACCCCTGTTTAAGAGCATTCCCCTAAACAGAAACGAAATAGCTAAGCTTATTCAGCAGCTGGAATATCACTAGAGGCAGTTCCTTTTTCATTGACATCTTTGGGCTGGGCTGCTGTTAAAGAGAGGGGAGTAGAGGCAGCTGAAAAGTTGGCAACTACATTATGTGGATATTTAAGAGGCACCCAGTTCCTTAAGCATCGAAATATTGAAATAATATTTGACAAACCAAACCTACCCATCCTGCAAACGGCTTATCCCTGCAGTATTTCCTATTTGATACTATCTATTTTATGGATGAACTGATAGATACAACTGATGAAGGCCAGAATAATTGATGAATTAATGAATTGCTGAACTGATAATAATATACTGATTGAATATCTAGGCTGATGAATTGATTAATTTATTATTTGAATACAAATGATCTGTTTTTATAGGGGATAAATAAATAAGAGTTAAGTTGTAAGAAAGTGAGGTTTCTCCTTTATAAGTAAACAACTTTTGCAAATTTCCTAAGCATTATCTATTGAGATAATATTGGACAAACCAAACCTACCCATCTTGCAAGAGGTTTATCCTAGCAGTAGCAGCACTAGTTAATAATTCCAAATGTTCCCCAGATGACGTCCACAACTAGACAGAGATTTCATTCCAGGTATAGGCAGGGATATGTTTTGGGGTGGGGTGGGAGGTTGGATCAATGAGAATGGAAAGGAATAAAAATCATTTGTGTGTATTGCAGACTTGGAGGAAGGATGGAGGGGGACTTCACTGGGAAAGATGTTTATGGGAAGCATTTTGCTCCAAATGATTATTTAAAAATGTACTATTCCTTCAGCAAGGAAGATGGCACCCAAGAAAATGAGGCCCTAGCATTTTATCTGCAAAAATTTCACAAAACTTTCACCGTGGGTGAGTACCGCATAGACTGCTTTCTGGCACTGGTGGGCTGGCTGAGCTTTGTCAATTTGTTGTTCATGATGGAGAGAATGCTTCCAAATTCATGTTTTGTATGAATAAGTGTACAGCAAGCAAATTGAAATCAGAGCAGAATAACTGTTGGGTGGGATAAGTACCCGTTGAACCCTGCATATCTTTGAAGGGCAGTGGACTCTGAGCAGTGGCAGAGTTTCATGCTCCAGCACTGGGGGGGGGGCAGAGAGCAGGCGGGGCTGGTGCGCGTCCTGGAGGCAGGGAGCTCCGCCTGTGGGGGCTGGGCACCCAGTACGGCCGCAGGGGGCAGCCACGATGTCACCCCACTGGGATTGCGCTGCCGGGGGCAGCGTGCTCCCCCGCACTCCTCTTTCTCCGCTAGTGCCTCTGAGTCAGTCAGCTGCCTTGATGGGAAATGAGAAATAATGGAATGGTATACATTGTCTCTCTTGACCTTGTAAGCTCCCTGTTGCATTCTATCATGCCCCATGCACAGTGGTGGTGCTATATAAATTAATTAGTATTGTTAATGAGGAGGAAGGGGATATTTGAGTGCGTGCAGTTGGACATATAGGCATACCAAGCTTTTTTTATTATTATCCAGGAACTTTGCATCATGAAAGAGCATGCGTCTTATGATTCAGACCCATGAGCAAATAAGTCTACCGCCATTTCAATTTGTCACCTTGTGCAAAAGATGCCATCATCATCCCAATGAGGGCAGACAAAATGTGGCCAATATGAGGAATCGTTTTGTGTGTGTGTGTGTGTGCGCGTGCGCGCAAGTGGTAGCAACCTCATTATCATTTACAAATGCAGATGGCGTTAAAGGAGACACTCTGATTGATATTGGATCCGGACCCACTATCCACCAATTTCTCTCTTCCTGCGGGTCCTTCCGAGAGATCATTGCCACGGATTACACTGACCAAAACAAGGAGGAGATTAAGAGGTGGTTGAAGAAGGACCCAGATGCTTTCGATTGGAGCCAGGCTCTGAAATACGTGTGTGAGCTGGAGGGAGACAGGTACTGGGCTTTTAACTTCCATTCATTAATAAACTCATGGAACCCTACAGTTTGAAAGTACTTCAATCTAGTGCAACCCCTTGCCAATGCTGGGAATTCTCTTTTGCAGCATCTTTGATAGAGTTGGACATTGCAGCTATAGTTTCTCCACAAGTTTATACCAAGTAACGACATTTATAGAGGGGCACAGCACAAATTCTGGTTTCTGATCAGAGTGACCATTCAGGGACCTACACTTGGGAATACTGCAGAAAGGGTTGTATTTGTGAATTGCTTGAAATAGCTTGTCCTAACAAACACATAATCTCCATGCAGCTGATGAACTGGACATACTTTCTTAAATCTCTTAGGCTGCAACAATAACCTAGCAGTACGCGCTGCTAAATTCAATAGGATTTATTTCAGAGTAGGCCTGATTAGGATTGTGTTAAAGGTACTGCAAGAACCTTCTGCCGCTGTTTTTAGAACGCATATTCCTTATAACAGAAATATGGCCACGACCTAGGATGGGACCAGAATGTGGCAGCTGGCCTGTACACACCCATCCCCATTTCACCTCTAAACAAGGCTGGCAGGTTTCATACTTCTGCAAAAGCCTGCCAGGCCAATTTGACCAGTGCAACAAAATTAAGGCACATGCTGTCCACCACCAGCAGCAAAGCACTTTTCACACCCCTTCCAGCTCTGTAATCCACTTTCAGCAACTGGGGAAGCGGTAGCTGAATATTTTAATAAACAGGTTGCTTTATTTCACATGCTCCTGCAGGGGGACAAGGTTGCTGGCTTGCCAGAAAAGGAGGTTTGCATGCTCACTGTTTCCTGCTCTTTCCCACCTTTGCTCTTCCCCAGGGAGAAATGGGTCGAAAAGGGAGAGAAGGTACGAAGCACCATCCGGCAAGTGCTGAAATGTGACGTGACCCAAGTCAACCCTTTGGCTCCACTGGTGGTGGCCCAAGCTAGCTGTGTGACTTCCACATTTTGCCTGGACTGTGCCTGCAAAGACGTGACTGCCTACTGTGCCGCCTTGAAGAACGTTGGCTCCCTTGTAAAGCCCGGGGGGCACCTTGTGCTCCTGGTAGCTCTCAGAGCAAGCTTCTACCTGGTTGGCCAGCACCCATTTTTCTGCCTTTACCTTGAGAAGGAAACTGTAGACAGTGCAGTGACAGAAGCAGGCTTTGATATCTTATGGTCTGAAGAGGCCAAAAATAGCTATTCACCAATACATAGTGATTGTAAGACTGTCTATTTCCTGGTTGCCCAGAAACATATCAAGGTGTAGGTGCTTGTGGGAAATGACAGGAGTCTAAAGGAAAGTATTAATCAATTTCTAGACGTAGCCCACACATGCAGGTCAGTGTGAGTGAGGGCAGCTATATAGATTAGATATAGATATAGATATAGATATAGATCTACACACAGAGAGAGACCCAGACATACACACTCCAACATTTTTCCAGTGGAAATAAGGATGTTCTAAGGGAAAGTGGTGCAGTGGTACCTCGGTTTTTGAACATCTTGGAAGCCAAAAGTTTCAGTTTTATGAACGCTGAAAACCTGGATATAAATGCTTCCATTTTCAAATGTGCCTCAGAAGCTTCCGATGTGGTTTTTTTTTCAATTTTCTCCACTGAATTTGCAGGACCCCCCCCCCCCTTTGCACCTTTGTTTTCGAATGTTTCAGAAGTCTAATGGTCTTCCGGAATGGATTATGTTCGAAAACCAAGATACTGCTGTACTTTCCAGTATCAAATCAGAAACTAGGGTGGCTTCTGTAAATCCAGGAATGTCCCTGGAAAATAGGCATACGGAGTCTCTCTCTCTCTCTCTCTCTCTCTCTCTCTCTCTCTCTCACACACACACACACACACACACACACACAAACAAATAACCTTGGGAATTCCGCTACCTGATCACCACATAGGCCTACCTCTCATCACACAGTCATCCAAACTACAGCTGAAGAACATAAGAAGAGCCCTGCAGGATCAGGCCAATGGCCCCATCTAGTCCAGCATCCAGTTCTCACTGTGGCCCCCCTGATCCCTGGGGAAAACCCTCAAGCAGCAGCTGAGTATCCTACGCTGGTTGGGAGTGGATCTTCTTCGTTATGTTCACAGCTTTGCAAATTCTAATGTGAAATTCTTGGCAGTAGGCATTAATTTGATATCCTGCAGCAATATGCATAGTAATGAGCTACTGCAGTACTTGCAGAATTACTATCTGGAATATTTATTATTATTATTATTATTATTATTATTATTATTATTATTATTACCCTGCCCATCTAGCTGAGTTTCCTCAGCCACTCTGGGCAGCTCCCAATAGAATATTAAAAACAATACATGGAATTGGTTCATTCTGGCATGTAAGGAATGCTATATAATCACTTCTTTTCTTTTGTCAAATGTATACAGTATGTTTTCTGTAATTCTGAACGTTGTCAATCATATGTAATATGACCAAATATATGAATAAAAAAAATCAAAACCCAGACAAGAGAGCATTTTCCGACGATGGTTATGTTTACCATTTAGGCAAGCTGTATTTTTTAAAAACAAAAAAATAATAATTTCAAGACCATGAGAATTCAGTTGTCAAGCATTGCTGACAACAAGGACACGATTAGTCAGATGATGAGCGTGATGATAAACCCACCTTTCCCCCTCAGCTCCCAGGGCAGGTTACAACAATTAAAACACAATATTAAAAACAACTTACAGAAATGAGGTATGTTGTAAAAATATCTTAGGTGTCAGTAGCCGGGGTGAAGAGGTGTATCTTCAGTTGGTTTTTAATGTTGAACAAACCCTTCAGGTGTTTATCTGGAGGGGGACATTTTCATTCTAAGCACCTGATCCCCTCATACACAATCTTTCAGAGGCTGCAATCCAGTAGCAGGTAGGGGGGAAATGAGCTTTGAGCTGGCTCCTCCACCCCCTCGATCCAACTTGGAACTCAAACTTTTGTCACAGCTGGAGTTTTTCAAGTTTTCTTTAAGAAGTCAGCATGACAATTCAACATGGGACTGCAGGTGTCAGGGGCTGGTCTGGATCAGAAGATTGGGGAATGCAATCACAGGGAGATTAGCTCCTAACAGAAGAGGAGGGGAAATATTTGCCCCTTCCCGCTTCCGCTTCCAGACACAGAAGCTGCACAGTTGAGAGAGGAGCTACCCAGCTATGAGACAGCAGCTAAGCAACTGCAAGAGAGGGAGCAGCTGGGTGATACATCAATCAAGAGTGGGGGGGAACCCCCTCCCTCCCCCTGAACTTGGAGGTCTGAGCGTGTCAGAGAACAAAGGAGACTCAGGGGGTAGGGACTTCCCGGTGGCGTGCTTCTTGCTGCGGAAGTGGGGAGGAGTCAGAGTAACCAACTGATATCCTTGTGGAGGGTTGCCTGTTTGTGCTTGTAACATAATGCTGTAATTGTGCTGGGCCTGGGGGTAACCCGAGAAACGCGGTCCAGGTCCGGTCCTGAATCCAAGGGTTCCGCGAAGAGTCAGTCCAACAGGGCCAAGGCAGGACACGAGGCAGGAAACCAGGCAAGGTCAGGCACCGGGTCTCAGGCAGGTTCTAGCAAACAACCTGGGGTGGGTCCGACAGCCTTTTATCTTTGTCGGGGTAACAGCCGGTCCTGATCCCCCAGTGACTCATCTCCCTGTCTCGCCCGAAGGCAAGTACTCAGGTCTCTCCTTCTCTCTCTCCTTCTCTCAGACCTTAGTCTCTGAGATTGGGAGATGTCGGTGGGTTACTAGACCCAGAGGTCGCCTCAGCCTCTCCTGACCCAGCTGGTAGTGGAGCAGCTGCACATGGTTGCTCAGCAAAGGGCAATGAGGTAATCCCCACATCTGGAGCCAGGGCAGGCTCAGGCCCCTGACTCGGCCCAGCTGGTCCTTGTTGCAGGGGAATCTGTGCAGACTGGGACTCTTCGGAATCAGGCCCCAGACTAGGTTCAGATGCCGCCTGAGGCAAAGGATCCGGTGCGGACTGAGACTCCTCTGGTTCCAAGTCCGAGCCCAAGTCCCAGGCCATCACAGTAATGAAAGGACTCTAAATCTACCAAATGCTTGTTAATTCTTACTGGTAAGCTACCAGAAGGGAGAGGGGAACTCCTGTACTTGACAGAAGGTTACAAAATTCGTAAGGCATGGCAGAGATCTGGGCATTAGCTAAGATGTTGCAGCCCTTCACATAGATTGATGTCCAAAAGCTTGGGAATGGGCAAGCAGGCAAGCAGAAACATCTCCACAGAGGTTGGGAGCGCAAGGTTTGTTTTTGCCTGCACTATTGCTTCCACGTCCTTGGAGATGGAGTCAACAGAGTTGGCTCACCATTGGACTTATCTCCGGATGCCTCCCTGGAAGTGATTAGCTCTTTGCTGGTGTGGGGAGGGAAGCAGCTGAGACGGAGCTGTGGGTGGAGATATTACACTTGGGGTATCTGGTGGCACAAGTGTGGGCCATTCTCCTGACAACCCACTCGGCCCTTACTGGGGATCCAGATCTCCATCTCCCAAGCTCCAGGGGCTCTCCACTGGAACAGATTGCTCTTGGGATCACAGACTCCCAGCTCCACAGCCTGACAGGACCTTTCCCCAGCTCTCTGATCCCACTCCTCCCTGTCACCCAATGCCTCGTACACTCCACAACATCTCCATGAAACTTATCACAGGCATGGCCAGTGGCGAAAAAGTAGGCTGGACTACAGCTGTGACTTCTGCATTTGTACCATGGGCTATGTTCCAAGTCTGAGGTTTCTACACACCAAAGGCAGTTTTAGGCCAAGGTGAATGGTTCCACCACCAAGCCTAGGGGGTGCCGCAGGGCATCACAACTAAGACGTAGCCGTAGAGCATTGAGCAGAACAGAAGGCAAGGGGGTGCTGAAATTTGGCCTTGCACAGGGTGCCGCTGAAATTTGAAAGACCGAGGTCCTCTCCTGTAAACACATGCCCCATCTCTATCCAGGCAACCGAAAAAGCATTATCAAAACTCAAGGGCACATTCGAGCCAGGCTCAAGCATTCAAGGGTGTGTGTGGAGAAAGGCCAGAAAGGGTGTTGTGTGCCCTGAGCAGGCTCCTGAGGGCCAGCTAGAAATATATGGTTCACATTCTGCCCTTGGGCCTGAAGGTTCTGCAGAGGTAAACCCTGAGCTAACCAAAGTCCTCTGTAATCCATGCTGAACTGAGCTGTGAACCACCATCCCTTCTGCCTGTAAGTAAAACTGGCAAGAAATGTGTTTGTTTCTTCCCCTCTCTGGTTCAGATTATAGAAAGCAAAACGTAGCCAATTGTTGAGTCACTTTTTCCAGAACCAGATTGTTTTTCAACTGTAACAGAGTTTTCATCTGCTTAGCAGGTTCTTGTATTCCCAGATGGAACCAGGCATAAAGTTTAGCAGATATATCGATCAGACTAATTAATTTACAATCCCAGCCTTCCTTTTTAATCATCTACCTTTTAAATCATCTGCTCTCCCATCCTGGAAGGGGGAAACCCGTTTTGATTAATTACTGCAAAGAGCTTTTGCCAGGATACGGATTTTGCCCTACTCTTGTGGTTCCACTAAACTGATGTGATTTGCGCTCAAAGAGCCATTCCAACTTTCTTAGCATACTTGTGCCAACTGCAGCAACAACTGCATGCATAGAGTGGACCAGTGTGCCCCTCTCAAAGCAAACAAAGGCCGGTGTTAGATCTCTGCACTCTCTCTCTGCTATCTACCCACCAGCTGCAGCAGTAGTCACATGTAATCCCTCCAGTGTTAGGCCCTATTCAGCCATGTCTACACCAAAAGGAGGTGATTTAAAGTATTGTTGTGCACACCTCAGTCTCCAAGCGATGAGATTCAAGGACTTCCAGGGCTGTCCAAGGGTTTTGTTTCCTTGGAAGTGCAGACAGTGCAGACTGTGGTGTCTTTAGGATGTATGGTTTTAGTTACACATATATACCACCTGAGCCTAGGATGGAGGGGCTCACAACACTAACAGTCTAGCACAGAGGTTTTCAACCTTTTTGAGTCCACAGCTCTTTTAGCCAACTACATTCTTTCTGCAACCCCCCTGTGGGGCTCAGGAACCCAGTTATGTCAACCCTTGCTTGCAGAGTTGGCAGCCTCTCACCTTTGCGGGATTTGAGATCTTTCCACAGGGCCTACAAGACAGAGCTGTTCCACCAGGCCTTTAGTCCGGGCCCATTCTGACCCCCTTCTTTCCATGAAACCCTGTATGTAAGTGGCCCCCTTGGCCCTTTCTATTGGCCCATATGGGACCAGCATGGGTGACCGGGCCTAGCAAATATTTAATATCCCTACCTTCATGGCTGTGATTCGTGGGTTGGCCACTTAATTTTATTTTGATTTTACTGTGATTTTGAGTTATGTTTTAATCAGTTGTTTGATTTTGTGTTTTTAATGTACAGTGGTATCTCGGTTTAAGTACTTAATTCATTCCAGAGGTCTGTTCTTAACCTGAAACTGTTCTTAACCTGAAGCACCACTTTAGCTAATGGGGCCTCCAGCTGCCGCCACACCGCCGGAGCACGATTTCTGTTCTCATCCTGAAACAAAGTTCTTAACCTGAGGTAATATTTCTGGGTTAGTGGAGTCTGTAACCTGAAGCATATGTAACCTGAAGCGTATGTAACCTGAGGTACCACTGTATTATATATCTGGTGTTAGCCGCCCTGACCCCGAGGACGGGGTATAAATAAAATATTATTATTATTATTATTATTATTATTATTACACCCTCCCTTGTGTAGTGTTCACTCAGTCTCCTCTCCCCTCCCCTCTCCTACACCAGTGTGGTGTAGTGGTTAAGAGCGGTAGACTCATAATCTGGGGAACTGGGTTCGTGTCTCCGCTCCTCCACATGCAGCTGCTGGGTGACCTTGGGCTAGTCACACTTCTTTGAAGTCTCTCAGCCCCACTCACCTCACAGAGTGTTTGTTGTGGGGGAGGAAGGGAAAGGAGAATGTTAGCCTCTTTGAGGCTCCTTCGGGAAGTGATAAAGCAGGATATCAAATCCAAACTCCTCTTCTTCTTCTCCTTGGGAGTCCTCCAGGCAGCTGCTGCTGCCGTCCCTGGTCTATGAGCTGCCCCCCCCACACACACACATACTGCAAAGAGAGATGCCTTCCAGAGGCACCATTCATCTGTGGAACTTACAGCCAGGGCTGCTGCAATAAACAGTTGTGTAAGCCTTTGGGAGACAGAGAAACAAAAGGGCATCAGAGCAAGGAGGGGAGGAAAGAGGGACAGAGGCCAGTGTTGCCCACAGCACCCCCGACCATCATTCAAGGCACCCCAGGGTGCCACAGCACACTGGTTGAAAGCCACTGCTCTAGAAGATCTTGCCTCCCCCATTAGATTCCCAGGGAGATCCCCAAGCCACAACTCTAGGTCCTGCACAAAGCAAGACAAACCTCTGTTCTTCCAGCTCCCAGCCTGAGGCAAAACTCTCTTTTGTTCACACATATTGCCACCCTTGGCCTATTGTTCTCTCTCCTAGAATGATGTGCTATCCAGCCAGAAAAGTTGGGGGAAAGGCCCATTCCTTTGTCTCCATGGCAATAGGGTACTCTTTGGACATGTGAATGGAAGTACTTAACTGGCCAGCTAAAGCCATTGTCTTACAAAGAAGGTGGTCTGACCACACCTATAACAGTATTTTGGTCTCTGCAGCTAGACCTCCCCAGCTATGTGCACAAAATGGCAACTTGTGTGTGTGCTGTAATACTGACCAGCAGGTGAAGAATACAATCAACGCGACCGAATCGAGTGTAGGAGATGAACTTTATAGGCACATGGCAGTGCATGGCTTGGGAAGAAATGACACTTCACATACAGAGGTGCACTTGAAATCTTGTTTCCCATCATCAGCCTTAAAACGTACATCTGGGCAACAATAAAAATGTGTTGCCAAACAAACTGAGAAGCCACAGCATTCCTTCCCAGAAGTTGAGCAAGGATTGCCCAAGAGAGTGCCAAAGTTGTGAGATGATAAAACTTACAGTACGCTGCAGAGGAAATGGTATTTAGAGATCCCGAACAAGTTGGTTCTAATATGGAAAATTTGCAAGGCATCAGAGGCAATAGCTCAGTTGGTAGAGCATGAGAGTCTTAAATCTCAGGGTTCAAGCCCCTCATTGTTGCACTGCAGGAAGTTGGACTAGATGATCCTCGTGGTCCCTTACAACTCAACAAAACTATGAATTTGCATCTGGTTCTATTACTGGATGACAGTTGTCATTGCTGATGTTCGTAACTGTCAGAGCTACCCTAGGTCCCAGCTCACAAAGGACCAACGCTGCTTCGTTGTTAAGTATAAAAGTCTTTATTGAAGTTCAGTTTCACTTCCAGAGCCGCAGCGCGCAGCTCCACGTCTCAAGTGTCAGACCGCTGATCCTCCGTCTGAGTCTCCTCCCCCTTGACACCAATTTAAGATTCTAGCCTTGCTCCACCTTCTCCGCTGCTCCTTTCTCCTCTGGGTCCGCCTGCCCGCCGGGGTTCCGCCCTTTCTAGCCTCTTCTCCCGCTGATTCCCCTGAGCCTTCTCCCTCCCTCCGGCGGGCTTTAGGAGCTGGTTCCCCATCCGGGTCTCCTGCTGTTCCGCACGCCTGCACATTTGAACTTGGCGCGCGCGCCCAGCCAGCAGCTTTCCTCCTGACCGTTCCACTGCTGCTGTCACTGCTTTCCCCTTCGGGGGGGCTAACTGCAACTGACCTCCCCTCCTTTGGAGGCGTGGTCAGCCCTGACTCCCTCTCTGGAGGAGACACTGCCCCTGACACATGTGACTCTTCCCCCCCACTACGCTCTGGTGGGGAAACTGGTCCCGATCCTCCACTGCTGCTTTGGGGTTCCCCTCTGGCTCCTTGTTTCTGGTGCGTCCCCCCTGGGACCCCCCTTGCCCTGACTATCGGCGCCCCCTTCTGGGAATCTTCTGATTCGCTGGAGAAGCTCATGGAATCTCTCGGGCCACTGTCATACTCCCCTACGCTGCCCTCGGATTCTTCCCCTTCGCTCTCCCAATCCTCTCTCCCCAGTGCTCCTGCTCCTGATTCCCTGACAGTAACGTTTTAAAATGTAGAAGATCCCCATAGCACTATACAACATTCTGATTAAATACAACATATTGTTGCACGCCACCACAATCTCCAAGCAGTGCAAGATTCCAGGGGGCCCAGGGGCCTGTTTCCTCGGAATGAGGGACAGTGGAGACTGTGGTGCCTTTAGGATATATGGTTTATTTACACACATATACAACCCAAGCCTACGATGGAGGGGTTCACACCATTAACACCCCAAGAAGGTCTTGTTTCTCTCATGGCCATGGCCTTGAATTCCAGCAGAAATCAGGCATGTCTCTGACTCTCTGGCTTCTGCCTCCTTCTAGCTTCCAAATGCAAGTCTCTAGATCATACTCTAGATCACAGTCTCTAGATCTACTCTCAACTCTGGCCTTTGTCTTTCTAAGTACTGGCAAAGAGTCACTTCCTTTGTTGCCTTAACAACCCATGTTGTTGTTTAGTCGTGTCCAACTCTTCGTGACCCCATGGAGCAGAGCACGCCAGGCACTCCTGTCTTCTAACAACCCATACTTAGGCTATTACCTCACCAGGAATTTGAATCCTTGCTTAGATGCTAGCACTTGATGGATCCAGGGATTAAGAGGGTCTCAGCATCCAGCCTACTTTCCCCATGGAAAACTTGCTGTTTACTGCTGAATTGGCACATTTGTCAACTTGGGAAGATATTAAAATAAATTTGCAAATATGGAACATAATGAATCTTTCACTATTAGGCAGAGTGTCAACTATAAAAATGAATGTATTACCTAGAATGCTATTTTTGTTTCAAACAATTCTGGTGATTGGCAAGACAGATTGTTTCAACGTATGGCAAAAATATATTTGGCAAGGGAAAAAACCAAGAATAAAATATAAAATATTGATAGATGCAAAAGAGAGAGGAGGTTTCTCCCTGCCAGATATGAGATTATACTATGAAGCATCTGGTCTTTGTTGGCCAAAGGAATGGATGACATTGGAGAATTCACATATTCTTGACTTAGAAGGTCATGGTAATATTTTTGGTTGGCACGCTCATTTATGGTATAAAAAGGTGAAAGTACATAAAGATTTAAAAATCATATAAATTGGAAAAAATTGTATAGAGTATGGGATAAATACCAAAATCTATTAGAGGTAAAAACACCACTTAGGCTCTCACTGTTGGAAGCTATAGCGGTAAAGAAAAGTAATATAATAGAAGGGTAGATAATTTATTGAAATTTATTAAAACAAGAAGGAGGAGAGTATCAATTGAAATAATTGAAGGAATTGGCAGGTTGACATTTGTTCCAATTTAGTGGTAAACAGCTAGGAAACCGGCAAGGTAGGCAGAAAGCCCCTTGGACACATGACTAGAAATGTGGACAAGTTCTGAATTTCTGTACATTTGTAAAGCCAAGGTGAGGAATGCGTCTGTACAGGCCTGTGTACTTCATAGGCCTGTGGACTATATTTTTGTGGGTTTCCCAGCAGCCACTTCAGTTCTGTTTCAGCAAGTAAAGTCTCATCAAACATCACAATAGTGTGCTTATTGAAGTAATCCACCAAAAGTGGAACTATATATTTGTAAATACTATCTATTGATTGATTGATCTATCCATAAGTTACATAAATGCTGCACCCAGGAACGTCCACACTGCTCAAAGAAGCATTGTGAGTGGTAGCTTTCCATTCTCCCAAGAGGATAATTATTTCCTGGTATTGTGATACCAAAGCTTAACCTTTATTACATAAATGGATTATGGGATTTTCTCGCTCTCTCTTTATAAGATACTAATTGTTTTCAACAGATAATTTTGAAAATATATGGAAGAGTGCCAGAGAGGTAAACCTAGAAGAACTTTGCAAGGTGGTTGTTTTGCTTGTTTGCTTGCTTTTTAGACGGGTGGGAAGAGAAGCTAATAAGGATATCACAACATATTGGAATCAGCAAGGCTTCATTTTTTAAGAATGGAAACATCACAACAACCCTTGGTTACATAACAGGAATGCAGAGGTGGAGCCAGAACTCCAAAAAGAAACTCCAAAAACCTCTCAGCAGAGCATTTCCAAGGATCGTGCAAATGGCTTTCACCGAGAAAGACTTCTATGCTGGACATTTCAGTCCAAAAGACTACTTGGACACCTATTACACCTTCAGCTCTGCAAAAGAACACGAGAATGGCTTTTTGATTTTCTATCTGAAAAATCTCCACCAGGCATTTATTTTAGGTAAGTGCTGGTGTATTTCATGGGTTCCAGAGCTGTCGCCACACTGGGTTGCCTGGAAAGAGATCCCTGAAAGGGGTATGAATGATCCATTTGATTATGTCCACAGTTGCCAGCCTCTAAGGTGGCCTGTGGTGGGAGAGACCTTTAATACCAGTTGGATCTATAGCAGTGGTAGCTTTCCAGCTCCCGTTAGCCCCGGCCAGCATGTGTCAATGCTCAGGTGAATGATAGGAGTTGTGGTTCAGCAACATTTAGATGGCTTCAGGTTGGAATGGGCAAGCCTGTCATCTGTTGTTCCTGATTCTTCCAGACTTAAGTCCAGTTCCCCACATTTCCATTTTCCAGTTTGTAGGGGGAATAATTACATCCGCACAGAAATGCATCAGCATTTTAGTACTGATTTAACTGCATATTTCTGTGTGCAATTTTTGCATAATACACAGATTTTTTGCAAAGCAGTCTTCCCTAATACAATGCATTTCAAAAAAATATTGTTTTAGCTAAGATATAAACTTTTATGCACATTTTACCCTGCTATATGTACTTCTGAGCCCATTTCTAGAACTACACTGCAAAATTCAGAGATGTGTGAATTTTGAAAGCTAGCTGTGCGTCAATTCATATACAGTGGTACCTCGGGTTAAGTACTTAATTCATTCCGGAGATCTGTTCTTAACCTGAAACTGTTCTTAACCTGAAGCACCATTTTAGCTAATGGGGCCTCCTGCTGCTGCCGCGCCACCGGAGCACAATTTCTGTTCTTATCCTGAAGCAAAGTTCTTAACCTGAAGCACTATTTCTGGGTTAGTAGAGTGTGTAACCTGAAGCGTATGTAACCTGAAGCGTATGTAACCCAAGGTACCACTGTATTGTTTCGAAAAGAGCAGATTAGGCAGGTTTGCCTACCGATGCAAATAGAATTGAATTTCTCCCTTCCCCCATTAGCACAGGTTAGCCACCCTTGATCTATAGTGATTCAGCAGCAATTTTGAAACACCGTGAAAAACTTTCCCTGCTGATATTCACATCTAACATTGTTCACCAGACCAGGCTGTTGTTGTCTAAGCATCATGGCTGACATTGGAACATATGTGTTATTGGGTTGATGCCATACAGATGACATAAAAGGGGACACCCTGATTGATATTGGAAGTGGACCGACCATCTACCAGTTCCTTTCAGCTTGTGAGTCCTTCCGAGAAATTGTTGCCACAGATTATTGTGAACAGAACTGGGAGGAGATGCAACGATGGCTGAGGAAGGAGCCAGGAGCTTTCGACTGGAGCCCGGTGGTGAAATATGTCTGCGAGCTGGAGGGTAACAGGTATGGAGAATTTGCTGGGTAGCTTCCAACATAGATAAAAACATAATAAAACATTAAACATTTCAAAAACTTCCCAATATAAGACTGCCTTCAGAAGTCTTCTAAAGGTTATAGTTACTTACCGTATTTTTCGCCCCATAGGGCACACCGGCCCATAGGGCGCAACCAGTTTTTTGGGGGGAAATCAAGGAAAAAAATTTTTCCTTGCTTCTCCCCACTGCCAGCCTCCAAACCAGGTCAGGGAATAGCGGGATGGTGGCGCTCCACCTCCCCACTGTCCCCCAAGCTTGTGGGGCTGCCTGATATCTGCACGAAGCCCGGGGCGTGCTGTGCAGCACGCCCCAGGCTTCGGGATGCAGGATGCTATCCGCAAGCCTGGGGAGCCCGGCAGGAACTCCCACGGAGCTCCCAAGGCTTGCGGATAGCTTCCTGAAGCCTGGAGAGCGAGAGGGGTCCGTGCGCACCGACCCCTCTCGCTCTCCAGGCTTCAGTGAAAGCCTGCATTCACCCCATAGGACCCACACACATTTCCCCTTCATTTTTGGAGGGGAAAAAGTGCGTCCTATAGGGTGAAAAATACGGTATCTCCTTGGCTCAGGGGTTGCATAACTCCATACCCTCCAACATTTCTCCAAAGAAAATAGGAACATCCTAAGGAAAAGTGGGACAATCTGGGATCAAATCTAAAACTGGGATGGCTTCTCTAAATCTGGGACTGTCCCTGGAAGTTAGGGACACATGGGGGGACCGGCATTGTGGGGCGCGGGAATCTTTTCACATTCATCTTGCATTCTCCCTTAGGGAAAAGTGGGAAGAGAAAGAAGAGAAGGTCCGAAGAGCCATCAAGCAGATACTGAAATGTGATGTGACCCAGCCAAGCCCATTGGGCCCTGTGGCTCTGCCTCCAGCAGACTGCTTGCTGTCCTCCTTGTGCCTGGAGGGGGCCTGCAAAGACCTGCCCACCTTCCGCTCTGCTCTCAAGAACATCAGTTCCCTTGTCAAACCAGGGGGGCACCTCGTCTTATGCTCCATCCTTGAAGAAACCTTCTACAAGGTGGGCCAGCGGCCCTTCTCCTGCCTCTACTTGGAGCAGGCATCTGTGGAGGAAGCCCTCAAGGAGGCAGGCTTTGCTATCAAGTGGCTCAAGGAAACCAAGATCAACTTGCCGCTCTCTGTGACAGACGCGAAGGCGGTCTGCGTTGCAGTGGCCCAGAAATGCCAGAATTGAAGGAAAGAGCACCGAAAGAAAAGCAGGGCGAAGCAGGAAATATTTTGTGGTAGAATTGTAAAAAATATTAGTTATTTCTTTAGAACTTTTATGTATGCAATAACAGCAGCTAAAATATTATATGCACAGAAATGGAAAGAAGAGAAGGTCCCACCAAAGGAGGAGGAGCTTTTAGATTTAATGGACTATGCAGAAATGGCAATGCTGACAGCGAAATTAAGAGATCAAGATGATGAACTTTTTATAGAAGAATGGAAGCCTTTCATGGACTATTTAGAAAAAGATTACACTCAAATGAAATTGCGGGCAGGATTCGAGATTAAAGAAATTATAGTATATGCTTTGATAGAGAGTCTACATGTCAAGAGTTGTAAAAACAGTAAAACAGAGTGTGAAAAGACCTTGTTGGGAGAATATGTTTACTCAGATTGTAAGTGTCAAGAATGTTTGCACAGAAAGAACTCAGCTTTGAGTTTGCCTGGCAGCCAGTAGGCACCCTGTTCTTTCTGCTGAAGCAGGCATCTAATTCTGATCATGCAGACATCATTTTTTTTCCTCCGAGAACGTGAATTAGGGTTCATCCACACTTGCACTTTTCCTGCCTCCCCCCCCCTGGGAAATTTGCTGTTTACTGCTGAATTAGAGCATTGCTTCTCCTGCAGATTGGCGTTTGTTCTGATTCAGTAGTAAACAGCAAGGAAAGTGGCAAGGCAAGTGGAAAACCTCTTAGAGCACATGCTTAGAAAACCACAGAATAAGTGGAAATGTGGACAAGCCCTGTGTAATTTATACGCCTGTAAACTCCATTTTGCATGCCCTCCAACATTTCTCTGATGAAAATAGGGACGTCCAATTGCATATTGAGAATTTTGCTTTTTATACCCCATACATCTTACTGGGTTTACCCAGCCGCTCTGGGCAACTACCAACATATATAGAAACATAATAAAACATTAAACATTTTTTAAAAACTTCCCTATACAGTGGTACTGCCGGTTGTGGACGGGATCCATTCCAGAGCTCCGGTCAGATCCCGAGGTTTCTGCAACCTGAGGACTGCTTCTGCGCATGTGCACACAGCAAAACCCGGTAAAATACTTCTGGGTTTGCCACACACACATCCCGAAGTTTACGTAACCATCAGAGGGTTACGTAAATGGAGGTACAACTGTGCAGAATTGCCTTCAGATGGCTGAGTGGTCAGATAACTCCATATTCTCCAACATTTCTCCAATGAAAATAGGGACATCCTAAGGAAAAGTGGGACATTCCGGGATGATATCAGAAACTAGGACAAATTCTCTAAATCAGGGACGTCTCTGGAAAATAGGGATAGTTGGAGGGTCTGATTTTGTGGGTTCCCCAGCAGCAGCTGCTGTTCTGTTTCACCAAGTAAAGTCACATCAAATATCACAATGGTGTGTTTATTGAAGAAATCCATCACAAGTTAAGCTATATCTAGAACTATACCTGCTATGAGCTGCTTCCGAAGGAAAACAGACCTACATAAATGCTGCACCCTGGAATTGCCACACAGCTCAAAGAAGCAGGGCCAGTATAACATTAGGCAAATACAGTGGTGCCTCGCAAGACAAAATTAATTCGTTCCGCAAGTTTTTTCTTCTTGCAAGTTTTTCGTCTTGTGAAGCACGGTTTCCCATAGGAATGCATTGAAAATCAATTAATGCGTTCCTATGGAGACCGCTTGCCAGGCTGGCGGTGCGGAGAAGGGCTTTTCTCCCCACCGCAAGCCTTCAGGACATGTACGGGAACAGAGGGGAAGGCGCGCAGCGCTTCTCCTCTTTTCCCGGGGCTTGCGGTGGGAGGAGGGTTTTTCCTCCCCACCACCAACATTCAGAACAGCATTCTGAATGTTGGCGGTGGGAAGGAAAACCCTCCTCCCACCGCAAGTCTTCAGGACAGCCATCTGAAGGCTGGCACGGGGAGAAGGTCTCTCCGCCCCACCGCCAGCCTTCGGAGGAGCCTTCCGAAGGCTGGCGGTGGGAGGAGGTCTCTCCGCCCCACCGCCAGCCTTCGGAGGAGGTCCAAGGACAGTGGGGAAGACGTGCTGCGCTTCCCCGCTGTCCTGGAGATTTCCCTATGGGCTTTCGTCTTGCGAAGGAAGCCCATAGGGAAATTCATTTTGCGAAGCGCCTCCAAAACGGAAAACCCTTTCGTCTAGCGGGTTTCTCGTCTTGCGAGGCGTTCGTCTTGCGGGGCACCACTGTAAGTTAATTATTTCCAGGTATTGTGATCCCAAAGTTTAAGTGTTTTTACTCAAAGGGACGTTGGGATTTTCTCTCTCCGTTTTCAAGATAATAATTGTTTGCAACAGATAATTTCTCAGACATAGGGGAGAAAAGGTTAGCTTACGAAATATGCCCCAGAGGTAAACCTAGAAGATATTTAAAAGGTATTTGCTTGTTTGCTTGGTTTTTAGAGGGGCAGGAAAGACCTGATAGGCTGGAATTCTGGTGACTTCATTAAAAAAGAAGAAGAAGAAAAACCCCCTAATGACCCTAGATAGCATAATAGGAATGCAAAGGAGGAGCCAGTAAACAAAACTCCCTATAAACACTCCAAAAACTGAGCAGGTTTCCAAGGATCGTGCAAATGGCTTTCACCGACAAAGACTTCTATGCTGCACATTTCAATCCAAATGAATATTTGGACACCTTTTACAACTTCAGCTCTGGAAAAGAAAACAAGAATCCCTTTTTGTTTTTCTTTCTGAAAAATCTCCACCAGGCATTCACTTTAGGTAAGTGCTGGTGTATTTCATGGGCTCCAGAGCTGTCACAAAACTGGGTTGCCTGGAAAGAGATCCCTGAAAGGGATATGAATGATCCATTTGATTATGTCCACAGTTGCCAGCCTCTAAGGTGGCCCATGGTGGGAGAGACCTTTAATACCAGTTGGATCTATAGCAGTGGTAGCTTTCCAGCTCCTGTTAGCCCTGGCCAACATGTGTCAATGCTCAGGGGAATGATAGGAGTTGTAGTTCAGCAACATTTAGAGGGCTGCAGGTTGCAATGGGCAAACCTGTCATTTGTTGTTTCTCATTCTTCCAGCCTTAAGTTCCGTTCCCCACATTTCCACATTCCAATTTGCAGGGGGAATAATTAAGTTCTTATGAAAATGCATTAGCATTTTAGTGCAAACGTCTCCTAACAGACAGAATTCTGTGTGCAATTTTTGTATAATACACGGATTTTTGCAAAGCAGTTTTCCCTGATACCTTTCAAATATTGTTTCATAAAGACATGAACTTTTATGCACACTTTACCCTGCTATGTCTATTTTTGTACCCATGTCTTGACTGTAGATCTACACTGCAAAATTCAGAGATGTGTGAATTTTGAAAGCTACCTGTGCGTCACTTCATATATTGTTTTGAAAAGAGCAGGTTAGGCAGATTTGCCTACCAATGCAAATAGAATTGAATTTCTCCCTTCCCCCATTAGCACAGGTTAGCCACCCTTGATCTATAGTGATTCAGCAGCAGTTTTGAAACACTGTGAAAGCTTTCCCTTCTAATATTCACTTATAAAGTTGTTGACAAAATGTGAAATGACCAAGCGAGGCTGTTGTTGTCCAAGAATCATGGCTGAAATCTGAACAAATGGGTTAATGGGTTAATTCCATGCAGATGACATAAAAGGAGACACCCTGATTGATATTGGAAGTGGACCGACCATCTACCAGTTCCTCTCGGCTTGTGAGTCCTTCCGAGAAATTGTCGCCACAGATTATTGCGATCAGAACAGGGAGGAGATGCAACGATGGCTAAGGAAGGAGCCAGGAGCTTTCGACTGGAGCTCGGTGGTGAAATATGTGTGCGAGCTGGAGGGTAACAGGTATGGAGAATTTTCTGGCATGGGACATTGAAGGTGGAATTTTAAGACTCCTCGGCACTCAGATACCCTCTGGAAGGAAGGTTGGCACAGCCATCACAGGTTCTTGTAGACCACAAATGAAACAAGCAGCAATCAGGCACTGTAGTTTAGTTTCCCCAGTTGGTTTATGTGAGCACAGCAGCACAGCACCTTTACCGATCCAACGTCTAATAGGAAAATAACATCTGCAAAGCTGAAAAGCACATATAGAGTAAATTGCACCTTGCTTGTAACTTGTAGGACACTGGCTCACCCTTTGAGATCCATGGCATCCAGGAATTATTCACACATTCAGCTGAGGATGTGGAGCGATCCTGAGATGTGCCTGGCTGGAATTAGGAACGTCTGAGGACAGGGGTTGGGCATTGTGGGGTGCAAGGATCTTGTCATGTTCACCTTTCATTCTTCCCCAGGGAAAAGTGGGAAGAAAAGGAAGAAAAGGTCCGAAGAGCCATTAAGCAGGTACTGAAATGCGACGTGACCCAGGCCAGCCCATTGGGCCCTGTGGCTCTGCCTCCAGCGGACTGCTTGATGTCCTCCCTGTGCCTGGAAGGGGCCTGCAAAGACCTGCCCACCTACCACTCTGCTCTGAAGAACATCAGCTCCCTTGTCAAACCAGGGGGGCACCTCATCTTAGGCTCCGTCCTAAAAGAAACCTACTACAAGGTGGGCCAGCAGCCCTTCTCCTGCCTCTACTTGGAGTGGGCATCTGTGGAGGAAGCCCTCAAGGAGGGAGGCTTTGCTGTCAAGCAGCTCAAGGAGACCAAGATCGATTTGCCACTATCTGAGACAGACGCAAAGGCATTCGGCATTGTGGTGGCCCAAAAACGCCAGAGCTGAAGGGAAGACCACTGAAAGAATAACAGGGTGAAGCAGGAGGGGTTTTTTTTGTGGGGAGGTTATATTTTGTTCTGGAGATTAGTTATTTCTGTAGAAAGTCTATGTATGTGATAACAGCATCTAGAATATTACAGGCACAGAAATGGAAAGAAGAGAAGGTTCCACTGAAGGAGGAATGACTTTTAAAATTAATGGGCTATGCAGAAATTAGATTTGCCATACATCCAGAATTTCCCAGACATATCTGGAATACTGCAGTCAGAAATAGTGCCTGGGAAGAAATTGGAGAAATGTCTGGGAAAATCAGGACGTATGGCTGCCCATGTCGGCAGTGCGCTTTTTGCTGATTTCCCTAAAAAATAGCTCAGAAATGGCCAATTTTTGGGGGAAATATGGCAACCCTAGCAGGATTGGCAATGCCGAAAGGGAAATTAAGAGATCAAAATGATGAACTTTTTATAGAAGAATGGAAGCCTTTCGTGGATTATTTAGAAAAAAAAATATTACAGTCAAATGAAATCGTGGGCAGGATTCAAGATAAAATCAGCAGAATAAAAATGACAAATAATTGTAATAGAGAAACCTTTTGTAATAGATAAAGATATAATACAATAGAAAAGGTTTGAGTAAAAACACTGAGGAGCTGAGAGAGGGAAGTCAGCTTATGAAATAATGTAATTATTTGATTTGAAGGTTATTGTAAAAATGTTTGAAAAAATTAATAAAAGAATTGTATGTTAAAAGAAGGAAAAGAAAGCCACCCGGCCCAGCACAGGAATTAGAAGCCACATATGTCCTACCTCAGGCCTACAAGCCAAAGCAGGGGTGGAGATCCTGTGGCTCCCCATTCAGATTTTGTTGGACTACAGTTCCCATCAGGCCCATTAAGCATGACCAAAGGTCAGGGCTTGTGGGAGTTGTAGTCCAGCACCATCTAGAGCAGCGGTAGCCAAAATTTTGGAACCAATGGGCACATATCAATGGGAGTGCTGGGGGTACTAGTCGCAAAATGGCTACCATGTGGGAGTGTGGCATAGCAAAAAAATTAGAGCCGACAACTTTATGCTTACAGTGGGAAGTTAGCTATGTTGTGCCAGTCCTGATTGTGGAGATCACACAACAATTATCTCCCTCTCTCTCCCTCCTCACCAACACATTGATGTCATTGCTGTCCAACAATAACAGTACCAGGAAAAATATACATGCTGGCCACAACAAACTCATTTCACAGAAATTCCCTAGAAGGTACCTGCACATTTAGCCCCATAACTTTCTTTCAAGAAAAGAAAGCTCAGAAGTTGGGTCACCTTTCCTGGGGTACCAATGAAAGCCTTTACAGATGCCATGGCACCCATGGGTGCTGGGTTGGTGACCCAGGGTTTAGAGAACCCCAGGGTTCCCTGACCTAAAGTGGTCAAATCAATGAAATCAATGTTCATAAGTACCCAGGGTGTCCACACAGCATCATTTGCACCGGGCCCCAAACTTGAAAAAGTTTTTTTGTTTTGTTTTTTAAGCCAAACTTGGCTTACCAATAGCTGGGCCTGCTGCAAAACTTTTTGTCTGTTGTTGGGACTCCTACCCACTGACCTTCACTCATTCAGAGGCCTAAACCTGTATCTGTTAAGTTGTGGGTGAACATATCAGACGACACAGCGATTCTTCAAACAGCTCTTGTTTATTCACAGGCCAGAACAGAACTGAGCTGAAGGGTTCAGCCAACCTGCTTATATAGAGCTCAACTACAAAGCAACAGTAACAACTTCTGTAACTATTCAACCACTGAACATCACTTTCAATTCCTTATTTGCATATGTGGACCTGAGTGAAAACTATCTACAGTATCCCCCTGCTGGCCCAGGGTGAGAACTTCAGTACATAACAGTATATACACTTAAAAAATTAGCACAGGGAAAGGTGTGTCATTTAAATGCCCTGCAATGCCCCTGGCAGGGAATGAAAGGCACTCTGCACATCCACAGAGGTACTCTCTTCTTCCTTGACCTCTGTGCATCAGGGCTCAAGGCTGACGCTGAAGACAGAATTACAACCCTGGTAGATGAAGGGAACGCAGTGGATGTAGCCTACCTTGATTTCAGCAAGGCATTTGACAAGGTGCCCCATGATATTCTTGTAAAGAAGCTGGTAAAATGCGGTCTTGACTATGCTACCACTCAGTGGATTTGTAACTGGCTGACTGACCGAACCCAAAGGGTGCTCATCAATGGTTCCTCTTCATCCTGGAGAAGAGTGACTAGTGGGGTGCCACAGGGTTCTGTCTTGGGCCCGGTCTTATTCAACATCTTTATCAACGACTTGGATGATGGACTCAAGGGCATCCTGATCAAATTTGCAGATGACACCAAACTGGGAGGGGTGGCTAACACCCCAGAGGACAGGATCACACTTCAAAACGACCTTGACAGATTAGAGAACTGGGCCAAAACAAACAAGATGAATTTTAACAGGGAGAAATGTAAAGTATTGCACTTGGGCAAAAAAAAGGAGAGGCACAAATACAAGATGGGTGACACCTGGCTTGAGAGCAGTACGTGTGAAAAGGATCTAGGAGTCTTGGTTGACCACAAACTTGACATGAGCCAACAGTGTGACGCGGCAGCTAAAAAAGCCAATGCAATTATGGGCTGCATCAATAGGAGTATAGCATCTAGATCAAGGGAAGTAATAGTGCCACTGTATTCTGCTCTGGTCAGACCTCACCTGGAGTACTGTGTCCAGTTCTGGGCACCACAGTTCAAGAAGGACACTGACAAACTGGAACGTGTCCAGAGGAGGGCAACCAAAATGGTCAAAGGCCTGGAAACGATGCCTTATGAGGAACGGCTAAGGGAGCTGGGCATGTTTAGCCTGGAGAAGAGGAGGTTAAGGGGTGATATGATAGCCATGTTCAAATATATAAAAGGATGTCACATAGAGGAGGGAGAAAGGTTGTTTTCTGCTGCTCCAGAGAAGTGGACACGGAGCAATGGATCCAAACTACAAGAAAGAAGATTCCACCTAAACATTAGGAAGAACTTCCTGACAGTAAGAGCTGTTCGACAGTGGAATTTGCTGCCAAGGAGTGTGGTGGAGTCTCCTTCTTTGGAGGTCAGATTTATTTATTTATTTATTTACGGCTATTAGCCCATAAAATATGTACAAACATAAAACACAGGGACATAAAAACAGATATATCCAACAACAGAAGGTGAACACCACGATGCAAGGGTGGGTCATTGAGCAGAGCCAAGAGGCGGCTTGGGGCCAGGAGAGCTCCAAGGGATGGATCACAGAAAAGGAAAACTAAAGACGAACTCCGACATGCACTCTCAACATAACAGTCCAATTAGTTTTGATGTTGTTGTTGTTTTTTGGTGGTTTTTGAGTGTGAGATAACCGCATTCAGAAATCTCGCCACCTGCAGAGTTACAGAAGGATCTGTATCCTGCAAAAGCAGTGCGGCGTGTGACTCAACAGGCCTGCCAACCAAGCGCAGTAAAGCAGGACCCAGGAATTTAGCCCTGGCTATGCTATGTAGGGGACAGTTGAACATTATATGTGAAAGAGATTCAACAGTTTCCCCGTCACACACGCATAGCGGAGACACCAAACCATTGGAAAATCTGTGGTTTGGAGGTCTTTAAGCAGAGGCTTGACAACCATATGTCAGGAGTGCTCTGATGGTGTTTCCTGCTTGGCAGGGGGTTGGACTCGATGGCCCTTGTGGTCTCTTCCAACTCTATGATTCTATGATTCTATGACAGATCAAGGAGCTGAGCTGCAACGAGGACGTGTCGCACAGGGAAAGCCCTGCCTGGCTGTTGTCAGGAGATGATGTCCTCACTTTGCCCATCTTAGCACTCGGGAGGACAGAAGTGGTGGCTCCTCCTTGGTGGAGGAGAGCTGAGCTAAGCAACGGGGACAGTGATTGCCATGTGGTTTTCATCTGCAGCGCTAGCTGGAGCTGAATTGGATCTGGAGGGGTGTTGAGCTGCCAGATTCATAGCATAATATTTTTCTTTGCGAAGCATCCAGAGGCCAGCATCCCCTGGGCCGAGGCCCCCTGTCCTGATGAGTTCCTGGAAGCGCAATTTGTGCTTGCACAATAAAAATGTTTATGGTACCCCTTCTAGACTGAACACAGACGTGGATCTGAAACTATGGCTTCTGCAATTTGTTTTTCTTTAATATCTGCTCCTGCGTGGGAGTAGTGCTTTGCTAAGCCTGGTTTTGATTTTCCGGCTTACTGCTTCCTAGGGAGCATTCATCCATCAGGCAAGAAGCTCTTAAAGCATCAACAGAAATCAAAACCCAGAAGCGGCATTTGCACGTAGTTTTGTCGTGCAATAATACTGAGGGATGGGGACGCTCTATGGTCAGAATAAATTACAGTACATTGTTGTGCCCATACTTCCAGCATTTCTCCAATGAAAATAGGGACATCCTATTCCATAGTAGTAGTAGTAGCAGCAGCAGTAGTAGTAATAATAATTATTATATTATTTATATACCACCCATTAAACATTAAAAAATATTCCTATACAGGGCTGCCTTCAGATGTCACCTAAAGGTCGTATAAAATTACTTATTTCCTTGGCTCGGAGGGTCACATAACTCCGTACCCTCCAACATTTCTCCCATGAAAATAGGCAGTCTGATTGGTCCTAGAACAATAGGATCTAGAATGCAGCAGTCTGATTGGTCTGCAGGAGCCACCCAATCCAACTCCAGGTGGAAGTGAATCCGCAACCTGATTGGCCTACAGGAGAATCCCAGAATTAGCCAATCACGTGGGGCCCATTGTGTAAATAATGTATATAAAGCAGACATTTCGGGGGAACTTCCATTCCTCACTACTATGAGCTGAATAAGGAGCATGAAATCCACACTCGACTCCGAGTATATTTCAGTGGGACTCTGGCCATGTTCAGTTGAACGCACCTTAGAGTCCCTTGCGCCCTTGGCAAGGAGCTGTATAGACATCACCCTGAAAAAAAATCACTTTACAGCAATAGCCACTTTAGAAATTACAGTGGTACCTTGGGTTAAGGACTTAATTCATTCCGGAGGTCCATACTTAACCTGAAACTTTTCTTAACCTGAAGCACCACTTTAGCTAATGGGACCTCCTGCTGCCCCCACACCGCCAAAGCACGATTTCTGTTCTCATCCTGAAGCAAAGTTCTTAACCTGAAGCACTATTTCTGGGTTAGCGGAGTCTGTAACCTGAAGCGTATGTAACTCGAGGTACCACTGTACTACATTTTGTGAGACCCAACTGCTTCAAAGCCTCCAGAGTGAGGGCAAGGCGAGGAGGAAGGGCGAAAAAAACCTGCATGCCTTTGTGCCATAGTGCAAGAAGGATGGGACGTTTGATCTCTTTGTGGTGCAGATCCACACATATATATGTCATAGACTCCATAGTCTCCAGCGGTCTGCCTTCATACCACCTTGACATTTCTTCTACTGCTCAGCTCCCAACTTTTGTGTAAACTCATGGCCTTGCACAAATAACTGGAGACAGCTTTCTGGGTAATTTTTGCATACACTTTGCACCCCTGGCGAGACCAGTTTCACCAGCCCCTAGGTATTGGATATTGGATAGCTTTAGCATCCTCAGGAATCAAACGTTTTGTAAGAAATGTATACTTCTTTGTGCATTCAGCAATTTCCATAGGGGTGTGTGTGTGCTTAGAAATGCCTATACAATCAGAACTTCCGGAGTCGGCGCCATCGGCAATGGCGGATTCCCTCTAACTCGGAGGGAGATAGCTCTACGGAAATCGGGTCTTGCCGCTGCGGCGAAGTGGGGACCCTTCAAAAAACCACAGGCGGGTGAAGCCTGTGACCGTGGGACTCGGCGGGCACCTTCAGAGTCCCCCCCCCCCAATTTGCAAAGGAACCCAGTTACGGGCTCCGGAGCGAAACGGGGTGAGCGGCGCAGTGCTGAGAGTCAATTGCTTCTTCCGTGGAGTGAAGCCGCACAGCTGTTGTCGGAGAGCGCTGACTTTTTTCCTGTGACAATTCGGCCAGCAAAACAACTACCGTGAGTAGGTTGAATTTAAAGATTTGAAAATAAGGGAAGAAAAAGCACGAAAACGGGAAGGTGTAAACAGGAAGTCCGCCTTCCGTTTCTTGTAAACAGATCAAAGCAAAGACCATTTAAACTAAGACCTGGAAAATCGTTTTAAATGGATTTAAATCCTAACATCAAGACAAAAGATCTCCCTCCCTGAATTGCAGGAGAGGGGAGGGAAGAGGGAGAAGTATTTTTGCCTGCAAAAAGAGAGGAAAAAGAAACAAAGACCACCGCTTAATGCCTGGGAACGGGCTGTCAAGTGCTAATAAGATTGCCGTACTGTGAATCGCGCTGTTTATGGACATTGTAACCTTTTGACAGTTAACTCTGCAAGAGAGATACTTTTGATTCTGACTGGCTTCTCTGGACTTTAAGGAACTGTAAAGTAACTGAAATTGAAATTGAAACGGTTATTTACTTTGTTAAATGGGGGATTTGGAAAAGTTACTTTAATGCAACAAGAATTGACTGTTACTGTGTCCCCCTAGAGGAACTTTGCCATTGTTACAACTGGCCAGGGAATTTTCCACTCCAAATTGGCCAGGGGAATTTTCCACAGCAAAATAAACTCTGGCCGTGGGACTGACCTTGAGCTTCAGATAAAGTGTTATGGCAAACTTGCCTCAGGAAAAAACAACAAGATCTGGGAAAATTTGGCAGCAGCGAAGAGCATCAGCATCTGGCCCTTCTGCACCATCAGGGGCAGCACCTGTTCAAGTTGATCCAAAAGGAATGACATCTGAAGATGTTTTAGCTGTGGCATTAGGCAAAATTAATGAATCTCTGGAAAAACTGAGTAAAACAAGTAGCTGAAGCATCAACTATAATTGATCAGAATACTACAAGCATCAATAATTTGGGACAGAAGGTGAATTCTAACACAGAATCTATTGAGAAATTGCTGCAGGAATCTACTTTGACCCGAAAGACAGCTGAAGAAGCAAAGAAAAAAGCACTGGCCGTAGAGGAAAAGATACCACCGATATGTAGGCAACTTGAGGACCACAGGTCAATGTTATCTATGATTGAACTGAAGGAAAGACAGACAAATTTAAGGATCAGGGCGGTACCTGAACTTGAGAAAGATAACCTAAGTGACTTTCTTATGCATGAATTTGCAGACTTCTGGAACTTAGATTCAGAGAAGCAAGATATCAAGATAGTAAGTGCTTTCAGGCTCGGAAGAGGGGGGAGAAAGAACAGGGTGAGAGACTGTTTGATTACCCTCCGAACAAAAGAGGAGAGAGACAAAATATTGAGTCTGCATTTTCAGAAGACCTTGGAAATACATCAATCAAGAGTGGAGATATTCAAAGACATTCCGAAATACTTTCTGGATCTTAGGTCTAACTACGGAGACCTGGTGACCCTGTTGAGAAGTAATAGAATTGTTTTCAGGTGGGAATTCCCTCAAGGCCTATCTTTTACTTTCAAAGGAAGAAAGTTAAAAATAAGATCAGTGGAGGATAAAGAAAGATTTTTGAAAGATCACGGAGAAGATTTGCAGAAAGAATCTGAAGAAGAGCTAAGAGCACTAAAACCAGGAATATTAGACATATCATCACTATCATTTGGATTGGACAACTTAGAGAAAGTGATACCACTGACAGAACAAGAACAATTGCTGGGTGCAGTTGGAGGAAAAGCAAAGTAACCACGCCATGGCTCTGCAACTATTAAGCTGGAATATTAATGGTTTTAACTCCCCGGAGAAGAGGAAAAAAGTCTTTCATTTATTGAAAAAGGAACAATTGGACTTGATTTGTCTACAGGAAACACATGTGATAAGGCTACATAGGAAAGTATTGATCAATAAAAGATTGGGTCAAGAGTTTATTTCATCGGACAAGGTAAAAAAAAGAGGTGTAGTGAACTATACAAAAGAGAGCCTACCACCAAAATTTATGTTTAAAGATGACCAAGGAAGATTTGTGGCAATTGAAATTCGAGCACAAGGAGAGAAATTTCTGATAGTAGGAGTTTATGCACCAAATGAGGGGAAATCAGAATTTTTTAAAAAGTTGCATGAGACATTGCTGGACTATATGGATTATAACATTATCATGATGGGAGATATGGAGTGGTAGCCACATATATGGACAAGGCACAGAGACAGGTAGTTACTAAGGATGGCAGACTACCAAAAACCTTTTTTGAGATGACTGACAATATGGACTTAATTGACATTTGGAGAACAAAGAATCCCTTGGGTAGAGAGGGAACTTTCTTCTCTGAAGCCAAAATGACATGGACAAGAATTGACCAAATCTGGATAACTAGAGGACTGGCTCCTAAGACTCGAAAAGTGGAAATTTGCCCTAAAACTTGCTCCGACCATAATGCTGTGAAAATGGAGATGAAACTAACACCAACTGGTTCCTTCAGATGGAGGATGAATGACACCCTGTTTAGAGATGAAGAGGTTACTAAGAAGGCCCAAAAAACCTTGAGAGACTATTTTGAGATAAATATGAACACTACCATTGAAAAAAGAGTAATCTGGGACGCAAGCAAAGCAGTTATGAGGGGGTTTCTAATTCAACAGAATGCAATAAAGAAGAGAACTCAAAATGAGAAAAAAAGACAAAATTTTGGAAAAAATAAAAGAGGGTGAGAAGAAACTGAGAGCGAAACCAAAGTCACAAGAGATTCTGAGAGAAATAAAGTTATATCAAGTTCAATATATGAAAATGATGAATCAGGAAATAGAATGGAAAATTAAACAGATGAGACAAAGGACATTTGAATCGGCCAATAAATGTGGAAAACTGTTAGCTTGGCAAATGAAAAAAAGCCAAAAACTTAACACCATTACTAACTTGGAAGTGGAAGGAAAGAATATTCAGAATCCAGTGGAAATTAGAAAATGTTTCCAGAGGTACTTTAAACAGTTATATACACAAGGGCCACAGAAAGAGTTCGATATAGACCAATTTTAAAAAACAAATGGACTACAAAAAATCTCTCAAGAAAACAAGTTAATGTTGAACTATAAAATCACAGAACAGGAGGTGGAAGGTGCCATCCAGAATATGCAGTTGGGCAAATCTCCAGGGCCAGACGGTTTAACCTCAAAATACTATAGATCTCTGAAAGATTGGATAATTCAACCACTAAAGGAGGTTTGTAATGAAATTTTGGAGGGGGAAAAAGCGCCAGAGTCGTGGAAGGAAGCTTATATTACACTTATACCGAAAACTGAGTCTGAAAAGACACAACTTAAGAACTACCGCCCCATATCCCTGCTTAACGTGGATTACAAAATTTTTGCAGACATTTTGGCTAAAAGACTAAAAAAAGTATTAGTGGAGGAGATACATAAAGACCAAGCTGGCTTTCTCCCGGGCAGACACTTGTCTGACAACACGAGAAATATAATTAATATTTTGGAAAAATTGCAAGTGAACATCAATACTAAAGCAGTCTTAATATTTGTAGATGCGGAGAAAGCCTTCGACAATATTTCTTGGAGTTTTATGAAGAAAAATCTTCAGGGGATGGGGGTTGGTCAAGGTTTTGAAAACGGTATAGGTGCAATTTACTCAGAACAAAAGGCCAAACTAATTGTTAACAATGTGGTGACAGAGGAATTTAAGATAGAGAAAGGGACAAGACAAGGCTGCCCAATTTCCCCATTGCTCTTTATTTCGGTCCTGGAGGTCTTGCTAAATATGATCAGAAGGGACCGTTTGATTAAAGGTATACAGGTCGGAGCTAAACAGTACAAATTGAAAGCTTTTGCAGATGACTTAGTACTGACGTTACAGGAGCCAGAATCTAGTACTAAAAGAGTATTAGAATTGATTCAAGAATTTGGTCATGTGGCAGGATTTAAGTTGAACAAGTTAAAAACTAAGGTTCTTGAGAAAAACTTAACACCGATTGAGAAAGAGAGGTTTCAGAAGGAGACAGGTTTAACATTGGTTAAGAAAGTAAAATACCTGGGGGTTAACATGACCGCTAAGAACTTGAATTTATTTAAAGACAATTATGAGAAATGTTGGTCAGAAGTGAAAAAGGATCTAGAAATATGGTCAAATTTGATGGTTTCCTTGTTAGGTCGAATTGCTGTTATAAAGATGAATGTATTGCCAAAAATGTTGTTTTTATTTCAATCATTGCAAATTTTGGACAGGATGGACTGTTTCAAGAAGTGGCAGAGAGATATTTCTAGATTTGTCTGGCAGGGCAAGAAGCCCAGAATAAAATTTAAAATACTAACTGATGCAAAGGAAAGAGGCGGATTTGCCCTGCCAGACCTTAAACTTTACTATGAATCAGCAGCATTCTGCTGGTTGAAAGACTGGCTGCTTCTTGAGAACACGGACATTTTGGACCTAGAAGGTTTTAACAATATTTTTGGGTGGCATGCATATTTGTGGTATGACAAGGTTAAAGCACACAAAGCATTTAAAAACCATATTGTCAGGAAAGCATTGCTTAATGTCTGGATAAGATATAAGGACCTACTTGAAAATAAAACCCCAAGGTGGTTGTCACCGATGGAAGCAAAGGCCCAGAAAAAGCTCAATATGGAGGCCAAATGGCCGAAATATTGGGAAATTCTGGAACAAGAAGGAGACAAACCGAAATTGCAGAGTTTTGAGAAACTAAAAGATAAAGTGCGAGATTGGCTTCATTATTATCAAATAAGGGAGGCTTACAATTTGGATAAAAAAATTGGCTTCCAGGTGGAAAAATCAAAATTGGAAACAGAACTGCTAGATCCCAAAACTAAGATACTTTCAAGAATGTATAACTTGCTGTTGAAATGGAACACTCAGGATGAAACGGTTAAATCTGCTATGATTAAATGGGCACAAGATGTTGGACACAACATTATGTTTGCTGACTGGGAACAGTTGTGGACCACAGGTATGAAATTCACGGCATGCAATGCCTTAAGAGAGAATATTATGAAAATGATATACAGGTGGTACATGACACCAGTCAAGCTTGCAAAAATCTGTCATTTGCCTGATAATAAATGTTGGAAATGTAAAGACAATGAAGGTACATTCTTTCACCTTTGGTGGACGTGCCCAAGGATTAAGGCTTTCTGGGAGATGATATATAATGAAATGAAAAAGGTATTTAAATATACCTTCTTGAAGAAACCAGAGGCCTTTCTCCTGGGCATGGTTGGCCAATTGGCGTCAAAGAAGGATAGAACTCTTTTTATGTACGCTACAACAGCAGCAAGAATACTTATTGCAAAGTATTGGAAGACACAAGATTTACCCACTCTGGAAGAATGGCAGATGAAAGTGATGGACTATATGGAATTGGCGGAAATGACTGGCAGAATCCGAGACCGGGGAGAAGAGTCGGTGGAAGACGATTGGAAGAAATTTAAGGACTATTTACAGAAACACTGCAAAATTAATGAATGTTAAAATGATGTTGGAATGAAATGAAGCGGTTTTAGCAACAATGTTAAAAAGGAGTATGTAAAAATGATTTGTTAATAGATGAAAATATAAGATTATAATATGTTAAGATAAAGAACTAAGATAAAAACAAAGAGGGAAAGGATTTGCTGAACCAACAACTCGAAATGGAATACAAAAAAGGGAGGTGTGAGGAGGTCAGGGAAATAAGTGAATGAAAGGCAAGACATTGAAAGATGGACTTATTTTTTTACTGTTTTTTTTTTCCTTTTTTCTGCTCTGTATTTTGTATTATTTGCTTTTTTTCTTTATTTTCTTATTATTTTTGTAATTTTTTTTGAAATTTGAATAAAATATCACTTTAAAAAAAAAAGAAATGCCTATACAATCAGGAACTCTGCCCTCTGTTCTCCTCTTCAAGTCCTCAAAGTAGGACTTGGGGTTCTGTCTTGCTTGGTTCCCTTGACATTGCAGTCTCCTCTTTCGTTTCTTTCACAGACACCAAAGCTGCAACGTCCGTTACTGGGTTTGCAAGGGCAAGAATGCAACTTCCTGCAGCGATGCAGTCCTTGGGCCACTCTGTCAAGGAATCCACCAGACTGTGGATTCTGAAGTAAACTCAGGATGCAATCCAGGGGCTTGATCTGACCAGATTGCAACAAATGAGCCCACTTTGGAATCTGAGGTCAACAGATTCCCCAACCCTGATCCCCAGGGCTGTGGAACTGGCATGACCCCAGATATTGCTGGATCACAGCTCACATCACCTCTGACAACTGGCCATTGGGAGATGGAGCCTGACAACATCTGGAAGGCATTTAGCTGAAAGCCGCAAGATGCTATCTGAAACAGGAAACCGTTGTTTAGAACCAGAGTCCCTCATCCTCAAGACAATGATCTGTCTGTGTGCTCAGCAAGTGAGACTGTGACTGAGAACCAGCTTGAGTTATCTCTCTCATTGCCCCCTTCCACTTGCTTGCCTTCTGAACATGTGTGGTCATAGATTCATGCTTTTGTCAAGTGCAAATGGACACATGAACAGGGGGTGGGGTGGGTAGAGAGCATTTCCTGGTGCTCCCAGCCAGCGGTCATTTGTGAATAATGTTTGATCCAGAGCTATGCTGGAGCAGATCTGTCTAGTCTGGTATGCAGCTTCCAAACAGTGTCCATTGACATGCTTCTGAGAATAACACATGAGCAAAACACTTTGGCTGACCTGCTCCACCATTCCCCTAGGTATCTGGTACTCTGTGATAGACGGCCTCTGGGCATGGGTGTTCCATTTACAGTGGTACCTCAGGTTAAGTACTTAATTCGTTCTAGAGGTCCGTTCTTAACCTGAAACTGTTCTTAACCTGATGCACCACTTTAGCTAATGGGGCCTCCTGCTGCTGCCGCGCCGCGATTTTTGTTCTCATCCTGAAGCAAAGTTCTTAACCCGAGGTACTATTTCTGGGTTAACGGAGTCTGTAACCTGAAGCGTATGTAACCTGAAGCGATTGTAACCCAAGATACCACTGTATTTATATTGGTTAATACTAATCAAAAGGCACACCTTCCATGAATATTTCTAATTTTTTAAGCTAACCTATATTTGTAAAAAACAAAACCAAAAAACCAAAGTACACTGATCTTGGTAAAAGAAAGGTAAAGTTGTGATTGTCATAAGAAACAGCAAATAATTTGTTTGTTTACAGCACACTAACAAACTGAAATCCTTAGCACGGACAATTCTGTCAAATTTTGTTTTTTCTCAGTTTCTAATTTTTTGTCTTAAATTCCATTCTCCACATTTCTGCAGCAATTTGCAGTTAAAAAACAACAACAAAAAACAACAACCAGGTTTGAGCCACCCTGCTAAATATTTATCCTGCTGTTTTACTGCAGCTTCAATTTAATTTTGATTTCCTACTGATGGTGGATTTGCTGCCCGGTCAAGTACAAGGAGTTACTATTAGTATACTAAGCTCTTAACAACTTCGGACCAGCTTGCTTGCAGGATCGCCTTGCCCCACACGTGACCATTTGGCCACTTTGATTGGTGGAAGCCATATGATGCCTGTTCCACATTTGTAAGAACCGGATAATTTAGTGTGGCAGCACCTACACTCTAGAACTCCCTGCTGACTGAGAATATTTTATTCTCTTGCTAACTATGCTGTTTTAAATGCACATTTTATACTTGACATCCTTCGGTAATGTTTTCTTTTGAATTTTGTTTGTTAACTTTGCTATGTTAAATGTGCTTTCTGTAGTTGACCTCCTTTGCAACATTTTACCATTAAGATAATATTTTAGTTTTCTGTTAATTATGTTGCCTTTGATGTTTTAATGTGTTGTAAACTGCTTTGAGATTTTTTTCTTACAAAAATATAATGTGGTATAAACAAGAAATGAATAATAATATTGATGCGCTCGCTGCGTTGATGCAGCTACGGCCTGGATCGTTTAACTGATGTGAAACCAAAGCATACTGACGGCCGTCACCACCTAAATAAACCGAACAAACCAACTTTCCTCCAGTTCTCTAGTTGCTAGGGAAGGAAAGGATAACACGCAGCAAGATTCATATGTTCATTCATTTGTTTTATTGGGTTACATGTCACCATGCTCTCGAAGCATGCAAAGCATGATTGAGTAGGGTGGGTTTCCCCCCCTCAAAAAGAAAGCAAAGCAATTAATCAGAGATAGTACAAAAGAGCCCTCCCCCTTCAGAAAAACTGCAGCTTTGTAGCATTGTCTCTTTGAACTGACAATTTTGCTGGTGGATCGTGACTACTTGGATCAGGACGCCCTTGTAAGAATACGCTGCATCCACTCCCAAGGGCCATCACAGGAGCACTCTCTGAGAGGAAGCGTGAGGGACATCTCCTCTTAGTGTTTATTTTTTGAACCGACAGCAACAATCACTATAATAATCACGAACATAATTGCTCCAAAGACAATCCCAATGATATTCAGGATGCGGGCCGTGCGGGAAGAGCTTGCAGCTTGATTGATGTTTCCTTCATTGCTGGCGTTTCTCGCCTGGGGAAGGAGAGAGAAATCAGGGCTCAGAGTGGCTTAAGCTAGAACACCTTCCAGCTCCACAACCCAGGGGGAAAGTATGCCTAACTGGTCTGTTGTCATGCATTTGGAGATCAGCACCTGCCATCGGAGCCACCTTCAGCCCCCACGATAAAATATTTGAGGGAGCTGGGCCCCCGCAAAGTCAATGGGCATTCTCATTCAAATGGTATGTGCGCACTGCATCATGTGATTGATTATGCAGGGTGGGGCTCTTTTTTATGTGGAAATTGTTCGGTTTGGTTATGTAGTTGTTGATGTGTTTTATTTATTTTTATGACTACTTTGCTATGTTTGTAACTATGTAAATCTTTTCATATTGTAAGCTGCTTTGAGGATTGTTTTAACTGTGGAAAGATGGCATACAAATAAAATGATGATGATGATGATGATTCTTGCCACCGGTCATGCCCCCTAAATCCACCTCTGTAATAACATCCAGTTATCAGCTCTAGGAAGCAGAGGTGCCAGCTTGCGAGGGCGATTCAGGGAGGAATTATTATTATTATTATTATTATTATTATTATTATTATTATTATTAATACCCTGCCCATCTGGCTGGGTTTTCCCAGCCACTCTGGGCAGCTCCCAACAGAATATTAATAATAATGATAATAAAGTAATAAAACATCAAACATTAAAAACTTCCCTAAACAGGGATGCCTTCAGATGTCTTCTAAAAGTCAAAGAATTCTTTATTTCCTTGCCATCTGATGGGAGGGCATTACACAGGGTGGGTGCCACTATCAAGAAGGCCCTCTGCAGTGTCGTACGCATGATGTCAGGACGTCAGGAGGAGCTGGGGTGGAGGCAAACATGGTGGCCACATTGCTTCAGTTGCCGGCAGCTCCTCCTTTTCCTTCTGTTGGCAGTGCCACTAGCGAGAGGCTGCTTCGACCCCCTCCTCCACGGCAGGAGGAGGAGGGGAAGGAAGTGGCCACTGAAGCCCTGCCACAGTTGTCTCCATGTTTTGCCTCCGTGCCTTCCGTCCTGGGGGGCCTGGGCCTTAACCCAAAAATATAGGCGGGGGGTCAAAAGGGCTGGCACCCTTGCTAGGAAATATCCCAGCTAAACAAAGAGGCTTATTTTTATTTGGTGTATTGTGGGAGTCTACACTTCTCACCTTAACTCTAGCTCACACAACAGTGCAGAAGTGCAGCGTAAAGAAAAGGTATACTTCTAAGGAACAAGTTTGGTCTGGGATTTCCCAGACATATCTGGGATTTGTCCATTGGAAATAGCGTCCGGATGGAATTTCTGAAAATTGGTAAAAAATGTCTGGGAAAACCCAGGGGTATGGCGGCCCACGTCAGAAGTTCCCATGTCCAGATTTTCCATTTTTTGAAATAGGGTAACCCTAAGAAAAGTGAATGGGATGTGGGTGGTGCTGTGGGTTAAACCACAGAGCCTAGGGCTTGCCGATCAGAAGGTCGGCGGTTCGAATCTCCGTAACGGGGTGATCTCCCGTTGCTTTGTCGCAGCTTCTGCCAACCTAGCAATTCAAAAGCACGTCAAAATGCAAGTAGATAAATAGGTACCACTGTGGTGGGAAGATAAACAGTGTTTCCATGCGCTGCTCTGGTTCGCCAGAAGTGGCTTAGTCATGCTGGCCACATGCTCCCTCAGCCAATAAATGAGATGAGCACCGCAACCCCTGCAAAATAATTCTGCTGAGGGCATTGGAAAACAGCACGAAGGGAAGCCTGGAGGGGAAGGTTATCTGCCAGCTCCCAACTTGTCCAAATGCTCTTCCTTCAGATCTCCTCCTTTTTTTATAACACTCTTACCACCACTGCTTCTGGAATGGGTGTAAGCTTGGTGGAGCTGGAGATGAGACCTGGGAGCGTCTCTTTCCAGTATCCTGATCCATTGTGATGTTCCAAATCCATCAAACCTCCTTTGGGGAAGGTTCTCAGGCAGGGTGGAAGGAGAAAGAACTTGCCCATGTGAAGACCACCTGGTGGAAACCCTTACACATATGGTTCTTAATTGTAAACTATATGCTGATCTCCATCAGCAATTTCTAGATCAACTCTGCATCCCCAAATGGAAACCAGAGTTGGAGGTCATACATTTTATATTACTGGGGAATAATCAGGAGCTTACCAAGTTAGTGGCTAAATATCTCTATTTGGTTTTTTGTCGTTGAAATACACTGCAGACGTCTTATCTCCCTGGAGACCTAGAGATGTGACGATAGACTGCTCTGCTGCCTTTCTTTTAGCAAATGTTTTGTGCCACTGGGGAAGTGGTAATTCTGTATTGATTTGTTTTGGATGTTTGGATGTGATGCCAATAAAAGGTTTGACGATGATTGTGAAGTTCTCCACCCAACTGATGCCCCAAGCACAATGGGAGACCTGTGGGCCCAGAGTTCTCGGACAGACTAGAATTTAAGGCCAGGTCTTGGAGAAAGACTAGATCCAAAGGCACCCTGTGGCAACGGCAAAACAAGTTGCAGCTCTTCAGTGCCCCCTGGCTTACGAGAAGCATCCCTGGAAAACACAATGTCATGCCCTCCAACATTCCCAAGATAAAAACAGGGACATTCTATCACTATCACTGCTTTGAGCATTTCCTTCTGGTCAGTAAAGGTAAAGGTACCCCTGCGCGTATGGGCCAGTCGTGTCCAACTCTGGGGTTGCGCGCTCATCTCGCTCTAGAGGCCGTGAGCCGGTGCCGTCTGAAGACACTTCCGGGTCACGTGGCCAGCGTGACGAAGCTGCAGCTGGCGAGCCAGCACCAGCGCAGCACACGGAAACGCCGTTTACCTTCCCACTATAAAGCGGTACCTATTTATCTTCTTGCACTTAGGGGTGCTTTCGAACTGCTAGGTGGGCAGGAGCTGGGACCGAACGACGGGAGCTCACCCCGCCGCGGGGATTCAAACCGCCGACCATATGATCGGCAAGTCCTAGGCGCTGAGGTTTTACCCACAGTGCCACCCGCGTCCCTTCTGGTCAGTACAAAAGCTAGTAGAGGAAACATGCAAAACTGCAGTATTTAAAACACAAAAATCTTTGTATTTATGTATTGTCTTTAAGGAAGCCTCAGGGGAAAAGGAAACCCGTATCAGTAAATACAGCTAATTAGCAGTGATACTGATGTGGACTGGAAAAGCTCTGTTTTCATCTGTTGAATGTCGGAGGGTATGCAATGTTTGGTTGCTGACCCGCTGATTTACTTTATCTGTCCTGATTTGATTGTATGGGTGGATCTAGCAATGTTCCTTACAGCTTTAAGTTGTTGATTGTCCTCCTCCCTGGGGTCATTTGCAGCGAAGGGAGTATATGGCAGAGCTCCTCAGCCAAGAATGTTGCGGCTGTCGGATCTGCCTTGGGAGCACACAGTCCGCGTGGGAGAAAAACCTTGCCTAAATTTTTGGAAGAGCACATCTGTCTCCCTTTCCGATGCTCTCCCTCATCCTTCCACTTTGTTTAAAAGAACCATATGCTGTTAAGCCATTTTGGAGCTGTGTGAAAAGCTTTTGTATTTACTGTATTATTCTTATTAGTAAGCTGGTGTACAGGACTTGGGTGGTGCTGTGGGTTAAACCACAGAGCCTAGAACTTGCCGATCAGAAGGTCGGCGGTTCAAATCCCTGCAATGGGGTGAGCTCCCATTGCTCGGTCCCTGCTCCTGCCAACCTAGCAGTTCAAAAGCACATCAAAGTGCAAGTAGATAAATAGGTACCGCTCCAGCAGGAAGGTAAACGGCGTTTCCGTGCGCTGCTCTGCTTCGCCAGAAGCGGCTTAGTGATGCTGGCCACATGACTGGAAGCTGTACGCCGGCTCCCTCGGCCAGTAAAGTGAGATGAGCACCGCAACCCCAGAGTCGGTCACGACTGGACCTAATGGTCAGGGGTCCCTTTACCTTTACCTTTAACCTGGTATACATGGTTTGCCCACTCCTCAATTAATCCCCACAGCAACCCGGTGAGGTAGGTTAGGCTGAGAGTGAGTGACTTGCTCAAGGTCACCCAGGGAGCTTCATGGCAGAGTGGGGATTCGAACCCTGGTCTCCCAGTCCTAGTCTGACACTCCTTAATGGCTACACCACACTGGCTCTCTATTTATGACCACATTTGACTGTTGTTAATAGAAAGCAGAAGCGGAACTTGCAAAGCTGCCTTGCATAGAGTCGATTGAGCCATCCAACTCAGTATCACCAACTACACCGCAGTCTTCATCAGCCTGGTGCCCTCCAGACTCTCTTGGTTGCTGGATTGATGGAGTTGTAGTCCAAAACACCAGGAGGGCACCAAGGCTGGTTGAGACTGGCTAGCTAACAGTGCTCCATGGTTTCAACAAGAATCTTTCCCAGCCCTTCCCAGAGATGCTCCTGGGATCCATGGCAAGCAATGCCGTTGCTCTACCAGTGAGTTGCAGCCCTTCCCAGTGAGGCCAGGTGGCAAAGCCCAACAGTACCTAAGAGATCACAGGCTGCCCGCCGCCTTAGGGAGAGGCTAGTCCTAGGGATATGCAGAGGTTCTCTTTTCTAAGCCACCAGGACTGCAAAAGGCGAGCATCTGTTAAGCTGGAGTGATTTCCCACCCCCCTTCCTAATGAAATAGTTAGCATCTGTATTGAATTTGAAACTGTTCCTGATGGGTGCAGTTGTTTCAACTGTTTTTAGGCACGCAATTGTTTTGTGCATCTTTTAATTGTATTGTGAAATCGCTTCCAGCCCTCTAGTCTCCAAAAAGTTGCAAAATGGATTCCCAAGTGGCATTTTGTAAACTCTTTCTCCTGGTTCCGATTCTCTCATTTGCAGCAGACACACCAGACAGCTCCATAAGCCAGTGTGTGTGTTTGGCATGCGGGCAGGGAGAGTACTTTTGTTTTTCAAACCCTGCCAGACTCAATCTTTTCTCCAGATGCTCTCATGGCCCATGCATCTGTGGGGTTCAAGAAACACCCCGCACCCCACCCCTGGCTGGTGGCTTAGGGCAAAGCATTAAACATTTACAATTTGATTAGAGATCGATCCATCTTTTTCTAAACTGCAAAGCTGTGTCTTAGAATCATAGAATGCTGGAACTCTAGTGTTGGAAGGGACCCTGGAAGTCATCTAATCTGACCCCCTGCAATGCAGGAATCTCAACTAAAGTATCCATGGCAGCTGGCGACCCAACCTCTGCTTAAAAACATCCAAGAAAGGAGAGTTCACCACCTCTCGTGGGAGTCTGTTCCACTGCCAAACAGCTCTTGCCATCAGAAAGTTATTCCTGATGTTTAGTTAGAATCTCCATTCTTGTAATGTGAAGCCATGAGTTCGAGTCCTACCCTCCAGAGAGAAAACAAGCTTGTTCCCTCTTCCATGTGACAGCCCTTTAGATGCCTGAAGATGACTAACATATCTCTTCTCGGTGTCAGGGGGAGTGTTACCCTAACCAGCACAGGCTGAATCCCTCTTCCCTGTTCTGCCTTCTGACTGACCAAGAGCAGCTCTGTCTTGTATGGATTAAGTTTCCATTTGCTCACTCACATCTAGTCCATCACTGATGGCAAACACCAGTTTAGAACCAAGGCAGCTTCTGTGGATTCAGGTGGGGAGGAGAAATAGAGCTGGGTGTCATCAGCATATTGATGACACCCAACCCTGAAGCTCTGGACAACCTCTCCCAGTGGTTTCATGTAATTGATAAATAGCATAGGGAAGAGAACAGAACCCTGAAGGACCCCACAGCCAATGTCCAAGGTGTCAAACAGGAGCCCACCCCCCTTTTCTGGGTTCACTGCTCCAGGAAGGAACAGAACCACCATAGAAGAATGCCTCCAAGTCCCATCCCACCAGCGTGGTCCAGAAGGATACCATGGTTGATGGTACTGAAAGCTGCTAATAGAAATGTGTGTTGTTCCCAACAGCCAATATTTGCATCTTCCATCCCTGCACCAAACTTTTGCAGAGAATTAAAAAAAGGGGGGAAGGACAGATGAAATCTACTAGCAATTCCAAAATTCACGAATGTCCTTAATTTGCAAAGCAATCTACTACACTGGCTTGCGTCTTTGAGAAATATTTTCATGCCTGCCAACACGAAAAGCCCTCCACAACATCCAGACACAAACCACACCACACTCAAAAATGCAAAGCCCTTTTACAAATCCATTCTCCAGGGCAGTTAGAAATCTGTGATCAAACGTTTCATGTTGAGGAAATTGTTGGGATTTTTAATGGAGGAAGACATTGTGCATAAAGTACGCACAAGCGTACTAAACATTCACACATGTGCACATATAAATGCAAACATCCCTCCTCTGCCCAATGGATGTTTTTAAGAGCTGGATGTTCAGCATTCTCTTCTGCAGAGCGAGGCAAAGAACCCCAAAGTAGACTCACCTGGAGAGAGAAGACGAGAGCTGCGATTCCAAGTGGCAGACAGCAACACAGCAGGTTGAAGATAGAAAGGGCAAGGTACGAATTAACATTTCTCTGGGATGCTTCCATCTTCAGAGGTGATCTTGTCTTGAATTGCTCTCTCTGCTGCTGGGCTTTGACCAAAAACACTGACGCCAGCAAAAGCTTGACTTCAGTCTTATCCCGCACTGGGGGAGTAGCCACTGGGAATGAACACCCTTCTGATGCTTCCCGAGCTCGCAGACCAGTGCAGGACTTAGAAACAGCTCTTTAAAAAGCAAGGGAATCAAAATTGCACAATGAACGCAGTTATATCTGGGGAGGAAGAGAGCAGGGAGGGGTGACTGGGAGGGTGCTGGCAGTACGCTGAGGCCAACCCATGGGCAGGGAAAGCAGAACCCTTCTGAATTGGCATCCCAGAGAGTTTCGCTTGGTTTAATTTACATCAGGTTCCCCCAAAATCCTGGGGAATTTATCCTTCTGAGTACTTGGTCGACAATTCCTCCAACCTGGGGAATTGTGGTTGTCCTACCAGCCAGCCTTGAGGTCTGTGGCTGCCGTTGCTGAATGCCAGGTCAGCTCTGAATAAGACCTCCAAAATCCATGATCTCACCCCCATCTGTGCCCACCTGGGTACTCAGGGCAGCATCAGGGCAGACTGGAGGATCGGGGACGGGGAGTTGCTGTAGTCTACAGAGATTCCATCTCTCTCTCCAGGATCTCTTTCCAGTTGTGGGGGGAATCTAGAGTGTGTATTCCTGGCACTGGGCAATCAGAACAGATGAGAGATTCCTCTGGTTTACTGCCCACCTCACTGCCCAGCAGTCTCCCTGCCTGAACTGACAGAGCTGGTCTCAGAGGCAGTGTTGAGGACTCCCAAGCTGCTGGTTTGGGGGACTTCAACATCCATACCGAGGCGACTGTCTCTGGGGTGGCTCAGCACTTCATGGATGCCATGACGACCATGGGGCTGTCCCAACGTGTCACCGGCCCAACATATGTGGCAGGCCACACTCTGGACCTTGTTTTCTCAACTGGGCAGTAAGAGGGTGGTTTGGATGGCATGCATATCTTTGGTATGGAAAAACCAAAGTACATAAGGGATTCCTGAACCATGTGGTAAGAAAATCAATTTATGCTATATGGGAAAAAATTAAAAATCTTTTAGAAGGTAGAACTCCATGGTGGTTATCACCATTAGAAGCAATATCAGTTAAAAAAAAAAAGGAAGGTGAATGGGCAACTTACAAAGAGCTATTAACCGAAATAGGAAACCAATTGAAGGTGAAAAAAATTGAGTATATAAGACATTTATTAACAGATTGGTTACAATACCACCTACTAAATGATTTGGGTTGATCAAAGGATTGGGTTTCAGTAAAGAACTGTCAAGGTTTGAAAAGGATTTGTTGGGAAATAATGAGGAACTATTGTTAAAAAAATGTACAAACTGTTGTTGGAATGGGAAAGCTGTTTCACTTCCTGGTGGGGCGGTGTTGCGGTCAGGCCATGTGGCCTCCACACACAGTGGGGGCTGGCGAAACCCCGCGTCATGGCCCCCAGCTGGCCAATCCGGTCGACCAGGGGGCATGGATTATCCATTTTAAACAGCCAAGGGGATCTCCCTTCTTGTACTGGCTTCCGCACATCTACTAGGCTTCAACAGATCTACCGACCATCTGTTTCGTTTTGCTGTACGTCAGGTCTACTGGCTGTGAGAGCAGTCGCTTGTCTCATTTGGTTTTCATTGTGATCTTCTTCGGGGTCCTTTACCCACAATCTGTGTACACAACAGTTGGACTGTACAGTTGTCCAGTTATTCACACGTAAGGTTCAATGAGTGTACAGTCTGGTACATAATACAGTCATTCCTTGGGTTACAGACGCTTCATGTTGCGTGTTTTCGGGTTACGGACGTGCCAAAACCCAGAAGTACTGGAATGGGTTACTTCCAGTTTTCGGTGCTTGCACATGCGCAGAAACACTAAATCGTGCTTTGCGCATGCGCAGAAGCGCCAAATCACAACCTGCGCATGCGCAGATGCTGTGCTGTGGGTTGTGAACGTGCCTCCCGCACGGATCACGTTCGCAACCTGAGTGTCCACAATAGTTGAGCTATGCAAAGCAACAAGTGCACACTCAAAGAAACAGTTGCACATGTGTAGAGACAGCTTGTACCAATCTTCAGTGCAATGTGTGAACAAGCACTGTGGAGTAGGACTTGCTGTGGGAGAGGGTCTTGTTCGAAGAGCTGGCACTGGGATGTGGATGAAAGCCTCCCACAGGCTAGCTGCGACCCACATTTGTTCCACTCCTGCCCTTCTAGTGCGTGGTTGCATTCCTGATTTGGGGGACCTGTAATGTACATCTGATCTTCAGTGTCAGCATTATGACTTCCAGTGTCTTTAAGAGGCCCGTCTTCCGGTCACAACCAAACACTGCTGTAGTCTTTTACACGGCCGCATCACAGCTGCTCATGCAAGATAGTGCTTCTCCTTTTCTCTGGAACAGGAGAGATTCTTTTACTCCATTGGCCAGAGGCCTCTGAGACTGCCAAGTGGGTCGCTTACCAATGGGGCTTGGAAATCCCCTTTTCTTCGCAGGAACCCTTTTCTATTTTTATTTCCAACGTGTGGGGCTTTCCTTCCTATGTTGTTGTTGTTTAGTCGTTTAGTCGTGTCCGACTCTTCGTGACCCCATGGACCAGAGTGTGCCAGGCACTCCTGTCTTCCACTGCCTCCCGCAGTTTGGTCAAACTCATGTTGGTAGGTTCAAGAACACTGTCCAACTATCTCATCCTCTGTCATCCCCTTCTCCTTGTGCCCTCAATCTTTCCCAGCATCAGGGTCTTTTCTCTTCTCATGAGGTGGCCAAAGTATTGGAGCCTCAGCTTCAGGATCTGTCCTTCCAGTGAGCACTCAGGGCTGATTTCCTTCAGAATGGATAGGTTTGATCTTCTTGCAGTCCATGGGACTTCCTTCCTATACTCCTGTTTAATTCTCTAGACTGCATTGTCTCCCTTCACCTTACCACATGGCATACAGCGGTACCTCGGGTTAAGTACTTAATTTGTTCTGGAGGTCTGTTCTTAACCTGAAACTGTTCTTAACCTGAAGCACCACTTTAGCTAATGGGGCCTCCTGCTGCTACTGCACCGCCACTGCACGATTTCTGTTCTCATCCTGAAGCAAAGTTCTTAACCCGAGGTAATATTTCTGGGTTAGCGGAGTCTGTAACCTGAAGAGTATGTAACCCGAGGTACCACTGTATTTCCTTAGTCGCTCCTCGCTGGGCGTTACCCCCGGAATTAAGCACATTCTTCTCTGGCTGGGTCTGGCAGACCCAGACTAGTCTTCTTCCTAGCTTCCCTGTCATGTTCTTCTTCCAACATCTATTCCCTTCTACTCACAAGTTTCCTAGCGCCTTTCTCCCAGCACTCCTGCATCTTGCCTTTTAGGTAGAGACTTGGCTTTTTATTGCTTGACAGCTGCTGCCGTCCAGCTTCCTCTGCCCTGGCTCACTAGTGATTTAATTTGTTTTCTGCTGGGAGAGGAATGTCAGGGGAGGCAGATGGAGCCACCTGTTTTCCTTCTGTCTCCTTGGGCCTTTTCAAAAGATGATTTATTGCTTGTTCTCCGTCACCACCAGCTGGCAATGAAACGCAATTGCAGCACCAGCCTCTCAAGTGTGTACAGGTGCTGAAGTTTCTTGGGAATAGTGTGTCTTTAATTAAAAGCTTCTTCCTTCCAGGTTCTGCTCCTTTTACTGCCTCCTAGCAGCTTGGCTAAGGCCAGGCACACCTTGGATGTCCTCAGGGCTCTCTGCTTCTACCTAGACAAAACAGGGGTATTCAGGAAATCAGAAGCTCTGCTTGTTTTGTTTGGGGGTGTCGCACTGGGATGGAAAGTATCCACCTCTGCTGTTTCCAAGTGGCTTAAGGAGACTATTGCCTAGGCCAGACATGGTCAAACTTGGCCCTCCAGATGTTTTGGGCAAACAGCCCTGTGAACCTCAGATGAACAGTGGTATAGAAACATTATTATTATTATTATTATTATTATTATTATTAATAATAATAATAATAAATTTCCCTTTGGTTTTTCTTTTCTTTTTCTTAAAAACACAAACTCAAATCTAAAACACCACACTAATTGAATCCTGAAACCCAGCACACCAGGGAGATTATCATTCTCTCATTGTTACCTACATTTTACTATCATTACCTGCAGTGCTTTTCTTCTAAGAAAAAAGGTGCCGGTACAAGACAAGCTCTGTTTATCACCAAAGGAAACCCCTCTGATTGGGTACCTTACACAAGCATGAAGGAGCTGCAGGAATTTTTTTGGGGGTAGTGATGGTGCCTAGAAGAAAACACTCCAAATAATTAGGATTTATGAAATTATGCATTGCATGAGCAAAGTGGAGAGAATGCTGAAAGCGGGTGTAATAAAGCAACCAAACACAAACGTTTGTAATCCTAGGCTACCCTGTTCCAGGAATAAGCAATTCCAGTTGCTGGCTTTCTCTGAAAGCTGAGGCTGGAAATAGACAAGAGGCAACCAAGGTTATCCTGTCTACAGGGTGCCCCCTTGACCAGGGTGCTCCCTTGGGAAGAAGCAGGGACAGCCAGTGAGATTCACAGAAGTGAAGTGTCAGCGATCAGGATGGGACTAGGACAAGCATCTTTATGAAGAGAAAAGGTAGGCACTGGCGGAGGGCCCTGCTAGATGTGATGCTAAATGTGTGCTTGCATGTGATAGTGGAGGGATGCGGGTGGTGCTGTGGGTTAAACCACAGAGCCTAGGACTTGCAGATCAGAAGGTCAGCGGTTTGAATCCCCGCGACAGAGTGAGCTCCCGTTGCTCAGTCCCTGCTCCTGCCAACCTAGCAGTTCGAAAGCACGTCAAAGTGCAAGTAGATAAATAGGTACCGCTCCGGCGAGAAGGTAAACGCCGTTTCCGTGTGCTGCTCTGCTTCGCCAGAAGTGGCTTAGTCATGCTGGCTACATGACCCGGAAGCCGTACGTCGGCTCCCTCGGCCAATAAAGCGAGATGAGCGCCGCAACCCCAGAGTCGGTCACGACTGGACCTAGTGGTCAGGGGTCCCTTTACCTTTACCTATGTGATAGTGGTTGGTCTGCAAGCACACACACACACACACACACACACACACTCAGACACACACTTGCCAGTGCAGATACAGTGGTACCTTGGGTTACATACACTTCAGGTTACAGACGCTTCAGGTTACAGACTCTGCTAACCCAGAAATAGTACCTCAGGTTAAGAACTTTGCTTCAGAATGAGAACAGAAATCATGCTCCAGCAGCGCGGCAACACCGGGAGGCCCCATTAGCTAAAGTGGTACCTCAGGTTACCCAAGGTGGTTGTCACCAATGGAAGCAAAGGCACTGAAAAAGTCCAATATGGAGGCCAAATGGCCGAAATATTGGGAAATATTGGAACAAGAAGGAGACAAACTGAAATTGCAGAGTTTCGAGAAATTAAAAGACAAGGTGCGAGATTGGCTTCATTATTTTCAAATAAGAGAGGCCTATAATTCGGATAAAAAAATAGGCTTCCAGGTGGAAAAATCAAAATTGGAAACTGAATTGTTAGAACCCAAAACTAAAACACTTTCAAGAATGTATAACTTGCTGCTAAAATGGAACACGCAGGATGAAACAGTTAAATCTGCTATGATTAAATGGGCACAAGATGTCGGTCATAACATCATGTTTGCTGACTGGGAACAGTTGTGGACCACAGGTATGAAATTTACGGCATGTAATGCCCTAAGAGAGAATATTATGAAAATGATATACAGGTGGTACATAACACCAGTCAAGCTTGCAAAAATCTATCATTTGCCCGATAATAAATGTTGGAAGTGTAAAGAAAATGAAGGAACATTCTTTCACCTTTGGTGGACGTGCCCAAAGATTAAGGCTTTCTGGGAGATGATTTATAACGAAATGAAAAAAGTATTTAAATATACATTCCTTAAGAAGCCAGAGGCCTTTCTCTTGGGCATGGTCGGCCAATTGGTGCCAAAGAAGGACAGAACCTTCTTTATGTATGCAACAACAGCAGCAAGAATTCTCATCGCAAAGTATTGGAAGACACAAGAGCTACCCACCCTGGAAGAGTGGCAGATGAAGTTGATGGACTATATGGAATTGGCGGAAATGACTGGCAGAATCCGAGACCTGGGAGAAGAGTTGGTGGAAGAAGACTGGAAGAAATTTAAAGACTATCTTCGGAAATACTGTAAAATTAATGAATGTTAAAATTATGCCTGGATTGGTAAAAAGTGGTAACTAGTGACAAAAGTTAATAAGATTATGTAAAAAAATGTATTGATAATTGGTTGAAAATATTGAGGTATAATATGTTATGACACAAAGTTAAGATATTTGAAAAAGGGTAAGAATTTGCTGAATCAAGTATGTAAATGGGAACACAAAAGGGGGGAGGTGTGAGGAGGTCAAGGATACAAGCATATGAATTTGAGGATATTGAGAAAAATGGACTTGTTTTATCTTTTTAACTTCTTTTTTTCTTAATTAGCTGTTTTTTGTGTACTTTTTGTGTTTTCTTTTTTGTATTGTCTATTTTTATCTGTGGTTTCTTTTTTTTATTCTGTAAATTTTTACTTTTTTCTTTTGTAAAACCTTAATAAAAATTTATTTAAAAAAAAAATAAAGTGGTACCTCAGGTTAAGAACACTTTCAGATTAAGAACGGACCTCCAGAACGCATTAAGTTCTTAACCTGAGGTACCAATTTATCAGGTTGGAGGGTGTGTGCATGCCCATTTGATATTGTTTTAGGGGGTCACCACACATTTATGAAGACTATGCAAACACAACAGTTCTGACTGGAGAAAATTACTGCAGATCTTGCAGGACACAGCGCCCCATTCATGGGAATATAGGATATGATATACACCAACCTTCATTTTGAGCTGCAGAGACATAAAAGCTTTAGTTGTATTTTAAGTTTCCAGACTGAACAGTGTTTCAAACTTTTGAGCAGTAGTTAAGCCACTTATGCATTCACTGTGTTTGTGTTTTGCAAAACCATCCACTGCTCTCTCCACCAATGGTCACCAGGCAGGAGTCCTGCTGCAGGAAGGGGAGAGAAGGGCTGAAGACTGAATCACTCCGTCAGTGCAGCTAAGAAACCGGCAATATTTGGCTCCTTCGAGTCCATCGGAATAACTTATTTTAACCATGCACCTGAGATTGCTTATTTCCATCTCTCTCCCAGTGCCTTTCCCTTGTGTCTCGTCTTTGTAAGCCCTAAGGGCAGGCACTTTCTTATGATAATACACATGGCCAAGTTTTGTGCCCACAGTGAGGAAGGTGTCTCTGAATGTGTCCCTGCTGTAGCAAGTGGAATCTACAGTCAGATCAGGGACTCACACAGAAACACAGTGTGTGGAGTTAATTGGGGCAAGTAATTCTCACGCACGTCCAGTTAGGGCTGCCGTATGTCCGGAATTTCCCAGACACATACGGGATTCACCAGTGAAAAATAGCGTCCAGGTTGAATTTCCAACAAATCAGGTAAAATGTCCAGGAAAACCCAGACGTATGAAGGAAGTGGTGCATTTTTGGACAAATTTCCTTTAAAAATAGCTCAAAAAGTACAACTTTGGCAAAAGAAAAAAAAAACTCAACTTTGCTTCCCCCACCAAAAAAAGCTGAACAACTTTTGTTTCCGGATTTTCACGTTTTGAAATGGACCGGGACAATGCATACTGTGATTGAAGTTTGCAGCCTTGGAACTGCTTATGTAAATAAGGGGGCGGCACATTGTCTCGCAGTGGGCGGAGACTTCGGTTTTCACAGCGAAAAGGGGAAAGAGCAGCGGTCAATCTCTCGATTTGTCCCTTCTCGCTTGCCGTCGCCTTTTAAATATCTTAGAAACGATTTGTGCTTTCCCTTCGGCGCGAGTATTCGGCTTTTAGTGGGTTTGATACGCCGCAGAAGCACGTTCGCATTTAATGCTGAACGTTATATATTAGCAATAATTAAGGAATACCCAATCACAGTCCCGAGAGTATTGCGCTTGCGCAGTTGAGCCGTCGAGGGCACAATTCTGGGCACAGAGGAAGGAGCAGAGCCGCTCATGCGCAGTGAGACTAACAGTCCGTCACGCCCAGGGCCCGGATCGGCGCCTGCGCACTCAAGAGGCCCGCGGGCCTGAATAGCACCGACCGCGGGGGCGGCTCTCCTCCCTTCGGCTGGGCCGGACGCGCGCGCCTGCGCAGTTCAGCAGCCGGCTGCGAGCTGAGGAGATGGGAGCGGCGGCGGCCGAGGCGGACCGGACCCTCTTCGTGGGGAACCTCGACCCCAAAGTCACCGAGGAGCTGCTCTTCGAGCTCTTCCACCAGGTAACGGGACGGGCAGGGCCTCACCTCCTGGCTTGACTCGGCCGCGGAGAGGGGCCGGGGCTCAGAGCGGCCTACCTCGCAGGGGGCGCCGGCCTTGTTGTATGTGTGGGGAGGGGGGCGTTTCCTTTTGCCTGCGTTTTAATGCGCGGGCCCTCTGCACATGCCCAGGAGCTATAGAGGAGCGGGGGCTGCCCTGAAAGAAGACTGGCATGTCCTTGGTGTCGCTGCGAGCGAAAACGGATCCGGGAAGGGAGACGGGGAGGCATTGGCTTTGTTTGGGTCTCGCCTGCCTCGCTTTCCTTTACCTTTGAACGGGTTTCCGTTTCGCTTGGCTTCGTTCAGAAGCCCTTGCAAGGCGAAAAGCCCCCTCGGGATGCTCTCCTTCCCTCCGTTTCCCTCTTAAAACAAGGCAAGGTGCGAATTCTTTAAAAGGTAAAACGCTGGCGGCAAACAGGTTTGATCGTTAGCTGGTTCCCTGCCCGAAAAATGGGAACTTCGTGGTGGATGAGTGAGATCGGCAGGATTTAAAAATAAGTATCAGAACATTAAAACAACAGCAACAAAAACCACCAGCTTGCAGAATTGACAACAAAAGCACCAAAATGAACAGAAATGCGTTTTTTTATCTGGGCGCCCTGGGTTGTCAGAAGAGGGCAACTTCAGTGGTAACCCAGGAGGTGCATAAACAGGAAAGGTAGGCTAAGGATGGTTTAGCTCTATATATCAAGGGAAGCATAATGTTTCATGAACTGGAAATTCATCCTATAGCACCACCTTCGATGTACCAGTCCTGAAAACTAATTTGGATTTGGGGATGTAGTCTCATCCCCTGAGCAAAATGCCAAGGGTGGTCTTGAGGGGGAGAAAGAAATGGGGAATGTGTTGTAATAATGGGTTGCCTCTGTCATGTTTGTCTAGGCTGCCTAACGGTACTTCAGGTTACAACCAGGAGGCAAAATGTGTAGATTGTGAGCAACTCTGCCTTGAAACAGTTAGTCATAGAGCTGACTTGAGGGGAAGCTATCCTAGACCTAATTCTAAGAGGTAGTGGAACCCTTGTTTCAAGATGCAAGGGCTATTGATGTCAGGCTCTGCATACGTGTAAGCAAAAGGTTGCCACATCGTCCTGTGCCATCACATTTGTTTATATTCACATTTGCTCTGAAACTAAGACAGCCAGAATTGTCATGTCTTTTATGGTGCAGTTGCATTCGGAATGTGGTGTATACCGTTCTCTGGCTGCTCCCATCTAGAAGAAGAAGAAGAAATTGTAGAGCTGGAAAAGGTTTGACAAGGACACGGTTGGCTGTTCGTACATCTTTCCTACAAGGCTCAAGTGCCTGGACATCTCTGTATAGAACAAAAGGCTACAATAGACATTTATAGATGTAGGCATGGAGTGGCAAAAGCACCTAGGGAACTGTTCCAACCACTTTCATAATGCTGGAACCTGGGGTCTTATGATTAAGTAGATTGGCTGTAAGTTTGGAACACACACAAAAGTGTAGACACTCAGTTACATTCAGAGGAGATTAGATAAAGTCCTTGAGACCTGGTCCGTTAGTTCCAATAACTGAGTTGGAGCTCAGGATACTCCTTGATGCCAAACTGTGAGGGAGTAAATGGGGGGAGGGTTGTTGCCTTCATGCACTGCTTGTAGGCTTCCTGAAAAACTGCCCTCCTCTTCTTCTCAATATCTATGTCCATTTCTATTGGGTGAGGGTGATTTGAACCATTGTAATGTTCTCACAGAAAGTTAATAATGGATCCGTAGAAAGACATTGTGAGGCTGACTTGAAAGGAATGCTTACGTAAAATCAGCATGGTTGAAAGGTGAATGAGTTTTCCTCTGCTTTTGGGGGTGCATGCTTGTGAGTGGAAGGAGGTTCACAGTGCATGTTAACTTTCTGTTCCACGCTGTCATGTGGCTGAATCCATTGCTGTGGGTTTCTTCCTGGAGAATATTGAGTACCAACCAAAGTCGTTTATTTTTGTTTTATTTACATTTCTCTTCTGCAATTCTTCCATCATGGAACCCAAGTTCACCAACTTGGGTTCCATGATGGAAGAATTGCAGAAGAGAAATGTAAAATCCCTGTGGCCATCTTGTAGACCCACCCAGACCTGATGGCTCTGGATTCACATGGGGACATGTACTTTTCTAACTTCATAGCACCTACCTGAAGTAATGCCTAGAGACCAGCAGTAAACTGACCATTACCTAGTTTGAACCACCTTCACCTGCCTGGTGAATCTAGGACTATGTCCTACTCTCCAGTCCTTTGGAGAGTAAAATTGTAAAATGCCAACTATTAAGAAAGTTGTTTTAGAACCTGCCTGACAATGCATATCTTTCATTTAATTGGTAACACCCTACACTGTACTTGAATGCAAATACAGGTTTACCTTAGAATGCAGGTGCATGCAACTAAATAACCTTCAAGGGAAAGTTGCTCCATTTTTTTAAATGTTTTGTTTTGTTTTTTGGTTTGCAGGCAGGTCCAGTCATTAAAGTAAAGATTCCGAAGGACAGGGATGGGAAACCAAAGCAGTTTGCATTTGTGAATTTCAAACATGAAGAATCTGTCCCCTATGGCATGAATCTACTTAATGGGATCAAACTTTTTGGGAGACCTCTCAAAATTCAGTTTCGATCAGGTATCCATAAAGCCTTTAAAACAGCCTAGGTCATCTAGGCAAAATTGAAGGGGGTTCATATTCCTTTTATGCTTAAAATTCTGATGTGTAAAACTTTTTATTCTGGGTGCATTTTTTGTGTTGAATTATATATCAGATTAAAATTTCACTGAGCCTGTAAACCACTCTTGTGTTCATAGTGTTGCTGCATATTTGTATGCTATCTTGAGGAGCTAGCTCATTTGAAGGGGGCTTTCTGTCAGTTTTTGGACGGTTAGAATCTTTTAAAAGGAACTTTAAAAGATGTTGAAATGCACTTCTCAAAAGAGTTTCAGTTGTTTAGGGACAAACCATCTGTTTTTAGAAGGGATGTCCTACTCTAGCTTTGGATAATTTTTAGCCTTCCATATGTTGCTGAACTGCAAATCCCATCCTCACTGACAATTGGTATGCTAGTTGGGGCTGATGGGAGTTGTAGTTTAACAATATCCAGAGGGCCACACATTCTACACATCTGCTGTACCCTTTTCAGTTGAGAACAGATCTGTGTGTATTCTGAGCTCCTATGATCACAGAAGAATGCACTTTGCACATGTCTAGAAGCATTATTTTATCAATTCAGATTATTTCTGAAATGAGCCCCGGCACTCAAGCTGGTTCTAGAGTGGAGCCTTGGCTTGGATTGAATTCATGTGTAATTCCTTGGAATTGCTAAAAATTCTTTTTAAATAAAGGAAATGAAAACACTATTTGGTGCTTATTTGGACTGTTTGAAGTAGTGTCCAAAGTTTTTCACTTTAGGAAAGCTGAGTTTCATCTGCAATTAACTTAAGTTCAGTGTCCTTAGCATTGCATCTCGATTGCATCTTCACCACTGGGTATTCCAGTAGGTTGCAACACTTGTTTTGGAAATCTGTTTGTATGTCTTAATGGTTCTCTAGTGTGATACTCCAGAGCCCATTAAGTAATGTACCATGTTTTCAATCTGTTAGCATCTTGTGTCAGCTTAACCTTTCTCAGTGTAAATGACTTGTTTTAGTTACACTTCAAACACGTCCTTTTACCTTTAGGGAGCAGTCATGCATCTCAAGATAACAATTCACCTTATTCTCAACCTGGATATGCTAATGGAAGCCCCTCCAGTAATCAGCAACTGCCAACAACAACTGCCAGTAGCAGGTAAGTTCTTAATGTTAAGCCAGACTTCCCCCAACCTGGTGTCGTCCAAATATTTTGGACTACAACCCTGAGTATGAAAGATCTCAAGGGCACCAGTTTTAGGAAGCCTGTGGTAAATCATTAAGTACATTTAGAATTGCAGCTTATTAGGGAGTGAACCCCATTGAACTTGGTGGGACTTGCTTCTGACTAATTGTGTGTAGGATTGTGTTCTTAGCATTTATTACCATATGGTAAATTCTGTGACTGCTTTCCAAAGTGGGATAATATAATAGCCTATGTCTGAGCTTCCCTTTCTACCTTTATGTTTATTATTTGTCTTTAAGTGGGAAAGAATAATATGAACTGAATTCTAGCGCTGAGAGAAGATATTACTATTATTAGCTTTTCTTTCTAGAGCAGCTACAAAAATCAAATGGTATTGAGAACTTTGATATGGCACATCAGGAATTTTGTTTCTAAAGCAACAGATGGACAAGCAAATTAGTTTCCATTAGGGAAAGCTGTGAGTCTTTTCAGAATTTTCTAAATTGAGATGCAGAGTAGATTAAAGAAGCTGTTACTAGAAACCTCCTGAGGCTTGCGATCTGTGTTTATGTATTGCTTTGACAAGTGTGTCAGTTATAAAAATGAAGATGAACTGAAAACAAATTGCTCAGTTATACTCTGCTTAGAAAAATATATATTCAATAACAGTTTACGATGATGGATCAAAGGAAAACTGTATGATGTAGTGGTTAGATTAGAAGTGTTCTGCTGTAACGAGGGAGACCCAGGTTCAGATCTCCCACTCAGTCACAAACTAGGTGACCTTGAGCCAATCACAATCTCTTTTCTCATTCAGCCTAGCTTATTTCACAACCTTGTTGTGAGGCTAGGAGAACAAATAACCGTCTATGTCTATGAGAATGAGTAGGATAGAAATATAGCTATAATCATAAAGCTGCTAATGCCAGTGTTTACCTGGTGCTTTGCTTCCTGGTTATTTTCATGATACCTATTTTCCCCCACCCCTGGGAAAACCATGCGCAAATACCTATAGTAGAATCATAGAATTGGATGGGACCCTGAGGGTCATCTAGTCCAACCCCCTGCAATGTAGGAATCTCATCTAAAACATCCATGGCAGATGACCATCCAACCTCCTTAAAAACATCCAATGAAGAAGAGTCTACCACCTTCTGAGGGAGTCCTTTTCACTGTTGAAGAGCTCCAACCACCAGAAAGTTCTTCCAGATGTTTAGTCACACAGAATCACAGAAGTGTGATTCTGGTTTGGCTCCTACCCTCCAGAGCAGGAGAAAACAAGTGTGCTCCATCTTCCATGTGACAGCCTTTCAGGTATTTGAAGATGGCTATCCTATCTCTTCACTGTCTCCTCTTTTCAGGCTAAACATACCCAAAGCGCTCCATTAGGCTTGGTTTCCAGACCCTTGATCATCAGTATAACTTTCTTCAATTGAATGCTGTTGACTGTGATTACTGTTAGTGCAGAATTCCATGATCTGAGACTTCTTCTGGGGAATTGACTTCTGGTTTTTGCTTAGCAGGTATGAGAGGAATGTGGATAACATCTCAACAGAGTCGCCAGCTGTGCAGAGGTCCTTCTCATCCCCAGATAACCTCCAGAGACAAGCGGTGGTGAGAGTTCTTTGTTTGGCTGTTAACAGGAAATAGGCAGGAAAGGGTTTGCAAATGAGTGGAGCGGTGCATGCCTCAGACAAAAAAGCTGAGTGGTTAACAATAGCAACACTTAGAATTCCACTCAGAAAAGTACTGGAAGCCAATGTAGATTTGGGGTTATATAGTCCCTGTGGCTGTTCTCATTCACCAGTCTGGCAGCCGCACACTGTGGCTGTCTAGATATTGTTGGACTACACCTCTCAACCTGAGAGATGTTCTTAGAACCAGCCTTATTCTTTTTAATGTAAACAATTTTAACTGATTTGTATTTTTACACTGCCACTCTGGGACCTTATAGTGAGAGGCAAGTAAGGAATTGAACAAATCATCATCATCACCCCTGACTATTGGCCATGCCTCTTCTTAACAGAAGTGCTTTCTATTTCCAGATGAATAATATGTGGCAGCAGTCACAGTACAGTGGCAGGCACAACTCCTTGCACCCGGAGCCATCCGGATTTGCTTCGCCAGGGCACCACCCGAGTTACTCGTACACCCAGTCGTCAGCTTCATCCATGCAGTGGCGCTCAGAGACAAGTGCCGCCCAGCGCAAGAACAGAGTGAGCTCCCATCCGTATCCTACTGAAAGCAGGCATTATAGCAGCCGGGAACCTCAGCGCCCCAGCGACTATGGCTCAGAGCATCATTTCAGGGGCATTCGGGAGGAATATGGTCACGATGACAGGCACTATGGAGGCTGGAGTCACGATTACGATAACCGGAGGGAGAACTACCGAGATGGCAAATGGCGCCCCTCCCGCCACTAGCAAGTATTCAGAGCAGATTTTGCATACCTTTTCTTGGCGAAATGGAGTGGCTCTTTCCTTTTTAAGAAATCGTTTTTTTACAGAGAGCTTGCAACGAGTAACTGCACGAGTTGCTTTTTAAAAATCGTTTTATAAAAATCACCTGCAGTATGTATTTCGTGAGAAGTGGCTTCGTTTCAATTGTATTAACTTTCTCTCAGGGTTTAGGGGAAAAAAGAGAAGGTGCCACGCTTTTAAACAAGCAAAAGAAAAATCAATGTAGTTAATTTTGTAAGGGGGAAAAAAAAGGTGCCGCTTTGGTTGTATTTTAAAATGAACATTGGTATTTTTGTAGAGTGTTATTGAGAAAGGAAGAGAGCCCCTGAGGTGGTTCTGGTAGTAAGTAATCCAATGGAAAAATGAATGCCACAGAGTAGAAGGCTCAATGGCACATGGAAATATTGGTAACAGTGTTTTTCTACTGGAATAAATGTTGCTTTTAAATACTTGTATTAAGCAAACATGCAGCCTGTTCAGATATTAAGAGTGAAACAAATTTGCTGGATGACTTGATGATTTGTATTGAATGATGTGTTAATTTTTCCAGCTGCTTTCATTGAGAGTCCTTTGATTTTTATATTACGAGCAAGAGAGCCCACAGTATCGTAAAAAGACTTTCCCAACAATTTAAGCGATTAAAACCTCTCAGGAAATCATTGCATGCCTCTTTCCATTCCCTTTCTATAGCTGACATAATTTTTAAAAACCTCATTGAATGGAAAAGTTTAGACATTACAACTGATATTTAATACAAAGGAAAAACGAAGGTAAGTATCTATGAACTTCTTGTCCATGGGCGTCGTCTGGCCAAGTGCTTCATTTCATCCAGCCTGCAGCATTGGTTCATCTTTAAAATTAAATTAAAGTCAATGCTTTGGGGGAGGGGCCATTGGCCTACATTGTTTGGCTGGTCTTGCCCAGCTGCTAGCCTCCACTTGCAAGTACAGCTAAATTTGGAATAGCTTTTAACTAAGCAGAAATCTGAGATGAGCTTTTTCAATAGGGTGGATTTTTGTGACATCCATCCTTCTGAAGTTGTGCATTTGCAGTGCCATCAATTTCTTTAACTATGATTCCCCCTATACTGAAACATGGTGGGACTTTTGAGATGGAAACTTTTGGTGCCATTTTTAAAAAAGATCCTGCAGCTAAATTGTTTCCGGTAGCTTCCGTTTATGTTCACAGTGCTTCCGTTTGAACATTAGTAATCTCTGTAGCAACTGGAGTGCAGTAAGCCTGCAACTTGCGCACATTTTACTCGTGCACATTCAGGTTTATGTGCTTGTCAAAAGAAATAATAATAAAAAAGCGGTGGGGAGCAGGGAGACTTTGGTAATCACACCTGCCTTTGTACCTAATGTCTTTTGACTATACACAATTTTGGCTTTAGGAACAATCCTTTGAACATAACTCCCATGTTAAGTTGCAATGTATGAATGCATTGTCTGGACAGTGTCAAATTGTTTCTTTAAAAAAAACAAAACTTGTCTGCTCTGCACAGCAAAGTATTTTATTTTGAAAAGTATTCAGACCCTTGTCATTTTCAGCTGCAGCAAAATTGACAAGGGGGCAATTGCAGCAGCAGTAAAATGTGGCTTACCTTAATTTTTCTGTCACTTCTCTTGAAATACACACACTCTCTCTTTCTCTTTCTTTTACTGTAATCCAAATCAATCATGGTTTCTTGAACCCCAGTTGTTCTTCTGTGCTGTTTGGGTTTATATTGGGGGGGGCTGGAGGAGGGAGATGCTTGTGACCCTCTATCTGCATGCCTAAATGGGACATCTTTTAAAAAATATAATATTTTTGTCAAATATACACTAATATAAAAGGATTCATTGTTACCTTTTGGCTTACATATTTATGGCATTGTTGCAAAAACAAGCACCCGTCTTAAAAAAAAAAAGTTTACCTAATTCAGAACTTCCTCAAGCAATACTGTTAATAGTATTTTTAAGAAACGCACTTGGTTAGCTATATTTTTATTTTCTCTAAAATAAATTCTCGTTCTTTCAAAATATTGTGTGCAAGCAAATTTTCCTAAGAACTAAATTTTACAGCTGGTGTTCTCTCTTTACAAATAGTTGTTATATTTGCATCCAAAAGTGATTTTTTTAATAAAAAAATCTTCTCATTGGAAAGTTTGTATTAGAGAGAGTGGCCTTTGATGCCTTCAGAGTGACTGAATGTGTGAAAATGCCTAGCAAGCTTTTGCATTGACGTGCTCAGCCTGCATCTTAAATAGGGCACATTTCTTTAGCTGTTACACCAGATGCCTAGCCATCAGTCTTCACACTGTATTTTTTAGACAGATTGTACGCATGCTGTCCACACATCAGCCATGTGCTGTGCCGCTTCAACCTGCTTTGTATTCACAGAGGTAGTTGTAATGTCCTTTTTTCCCGTTACACCTGGTGCGGGTGGGGGATGTATATCAAAGTTGATTGACTAACATTACTAGCGTAGGTCAGAGCAAGACACCCAGTGATGTTTCTTGGCAGGAGGACTATTCCATTAAAGCAGAGGGTTTGCTGCCAGTGTCTTGTCTGCAGTAAGTGGGGTTCTCTTTCATTCACAAGCAGGCAAAACCTCAAATAAAGATTGCAATCCTAACCATGTAAATGCAGAAGTAAGTTCTATTGAATTGAATCGGATCTCCTTGCATGTAATTGGGGTTAGGATGGCAGTCTCAGGGTTTTAAAAACCAGAAGGCAACCTTGATTTCCCCCCCCTGTTCCTTGTTATTCCCTAACCCATCCTTTTGCAACCTGGTACCATCCAGATACTTTGAACTTCAACTCCCATTAGTCTCAGTCAGCCAGCACCAGGTTACAGATCGCAGCCAAGCCTATAAATTTTTAAAAATGCATTTTTAAAAAGTGCTTTGTCTCTCTTTTGGTGGGGAGTGGAACATATTATGAGGCCAACTAGGACTTAAAAACAAAAGGGAATCTAGACTTGCTCTGGTTTTCAAGAGGACAGAAGCGGGGCAGCTGCAGAGGGTTGTTTCTTGTATTGCAATGATAAATGCATGTTCCATCACCATGTCTGCATGTTCCAGTTCTAGCTTTGTATTCTGTGAACCTAACGTGTGTTTGGGTTGGTGTAAACACATTGCATACTGTAGCACTCCTAATGTGTAAGGCATTTAGCATGTGCAGGATGCAAATGCAATGTGTAAAGAAGCTTTGGGGCGCAAAGTTGTCATGTAATGACGTTTCCTTAAATAGCATTGTCATCTTCAAATATAGAATGTAATTTCTCATACCTGCATGCTGCTTCTGTGGACAGCCATAATAATGCTCAAGTGCAGTGGATTTAGGTTGTGTCGTCAGATGAGGGCTTCCATCTTAAACCTTACTGGGTCTAGGTAAGTGCTTCACAAAGTTCACTCTTTAAAAGAATCCCTGAAATGCAGAAAGTGACACAGGAGCCAATGAGAAGGATTTTTCTTTCTGTTCTAAGTACCACTATGTCAGACACAAAATTGTTCATGCGCCAGTGTTGTTTCGTGGTGTGGCTTTGAACTAACCTAATGCACGGGACACTGGTTTGTCTCCCTTTAAAACTCATTTTTTTTGTCTCTGATGGAGGGGCCATCTTTCTATGATACATGCTTTGCATGCAGAAGGACTGAAACCAAAAATCTCTCGCATTTTCTCCAGTTAGGGCTGGGAATGCCTCCCAGCTGAAACCTGCCTGTGAGTGTTGATAACACTGATGGGTCTCTTGCTCCTCCCCCCTCCCCCCTTTGAGGCATTATTTTAACTTTTATTTCCTGTCTATTCCTGAGTTAATTGTTGTATTCATATATTTTTTTTCATCCCTTTACTCTGTTACTTCCAAGCTTGGGGAGGGGGGAGTCTCAGGAAGGGGCCTTGGGTTTTCCTTTGTTGCACAGACCACATATTGCGTGTTTTTAGAATAATACGTGTTAACTTTCGGCTCAGTGCTTTCACTAAAAAGGGCTAGTATTTGCTTTCTTAATATGGCAAGAAAATGCAGCTTAGTATTGGGGAAGCGGGGGGACGCAAGCCCAGCTGAGCCTTTTACTGGGCCAGCCTCCCGTTTTGGAGGATTGGGGCATGATTCCGCATTACGGTGTGAGAACCGATCGCCTCCGCCGCCGGAGCCTCATTCCTCAAACTACAACCCCCAGCATGCCAAGCGAGGCACTAAGCGCGCAGCGACGCTCTCACTCCCGCTGTTGCCACGCAAAACTACAAATCCCAGGAGGCTGCGCGGCAGTCCCTTATGGCCTAGCGGGCGGGGCTGGCGCGGGGCCTGCTGGGCTTTGTAGTCTGCGGCTTCTCCGGCTTCTCCAGATGATGCGCGCTGGCGGAAGGGCTTGGCGGCTTTTCGGCGCGCCGGCAGGGAAGCGGTGGCTGTCGGGGCGCTGCCTGAGCGGGTTGCGAGCCATGGCAGGAGCCGGAGGGGCGGCGGAGCCCGGCATGGGGCAGAGAATGGTCTGGGTGGACCTGGAGGTGAGGCGCCCAGCCCGTAACGAGGCCTCTGCGAAGGGGCATCCCATAATATCCTATCGTTTTCGTCCCCCGAGACGCTTGCACCATGTGGAGTGCAATGCGAGGGCTCCATCCCGTAGTATCCTGCTCCCTGGAATTGGGTGCGGTGGGGGGGGGTGTAAAAAAGGGGTTTAGCTCCTTTTGAGGAGGCTCCATCCCGTAATTCCCCGCTGCCCCAGAACATTGCCCTCGGAGAAGTATGAAACAGCTATGCAAATAACTTCTATCCCATAATATGCCCCCATGAGATTTGGTTCAGAAAAGTTGTAATTTATCTTAAAAAATCATTGTAAACAATTAAAATCGTTAGTAGGATCGGAATAATAACACTTGGAGTTTAATGGTGAATTTTGGATATAATGGAGATGTAAAAGGTTTAGATTATTATAAAAGATGCAGGAGAGAATGACTAACAGTAGGATCCACAAAGGGGAAGGAGTGAAGTCCATGAGATTTTTTTTTATGATGTATGCTGAATATGTGATTGCAAAACTTTAATTAGAAAAACTATGTGTGTGTGTATATGAATGAGAGATTTGGTTCAGTATCTTATGCATATATATATATATATATATATAAAATTGGTTCAGTATCAGTGTGTAAGGAGAGGGCGGGGCTGCATCCCGCAAAATTCCCCTACCACTTGAGACAGTGGGGGGTGGGGGTGTGTGCGGAATACTTGAGGATCGCAGTCCCATAGTATCCATTGTCTAGTATCTGTAGAAATACTTCTACCACGTAAGGCAACATTCTCAAGAGATGTGCCTGTTGGGTTATTTGCAAAGGAGCTGCAGCCCATAATAATATTCCTGCAAGAGATACTGGTGCAGTGTAGGTGCGGAATTCATCCTCCTTCCCCAAAAGAGGCAGGTGCAATGTAAGTGTATGCCTGTATACAAGCAAGATTGGGCTCTCTTAGAATATCCTTTGAGGAGATGTGTATCCTACGGGGGGTCACATCTCATAATGCCCTCCCACCCCCCAACTCATGTACTACAGGACATGTGCAGGAGATTGGTGCCCATCCTAGAATACACGGGCACTGTAGGTGGATGTGTGTGAGAGGACCATTCGCCCTTTAAATGTTTTTTTCTAGGAAATGTAGAAAGCTTGGTTTGTGGGGGAAGAAGCAGCCTAATTTCACAGGAAATGAGATCTTGGGAGCAGAAAATCAAATATGGTCACCCTAGGGCAGCTGGGACCCTTGGTAGGTTGGAAAGGAGTGTTCTAACATATATCTGCATTGGCGGTGCGGGAATTAGCATGGGATCTAGGGCAGCCTTCACCAACAGGGTGCCCTCAAGTAGGCCCACTGGAACCTGATGGGAGTTGCAATCCAAACCATCTATAGGGCACCAGGCTGACGAAGCCTGTCCTAGGATCCTTGTGCTATGAGGAAATGAGGTTTATAATTCACAATTTTATTTGAAGGGGATATGTTGGCTCCATTTGTGACCAGACTGAGGATCAGTTCTGTGCTTCCAGCAGTGGCAGACAAAATGTCATTTCTTATTGTTGGCTTCCAGAAGCCACTGAATATGGAGGCCATTTATCGCTCTTAATAGTCATCGAGAAGCCTATTTATCACAAATTCCCCCACACTTTAAAAAGATTGACCTCCTCCCCTGGCCCTCTTGCAGCAAAGCAATTCACAATCCTAGATTTTATCAGCTTGTGGAGGCTTGAGGTCCTAAAACAATTGCCATTTAATAATAATATTTTAAAAAATTATATCCCGCCCATCTTGCAGGGTTTCCCCAGCCACTCTGGGCGGCTTACAACATGTATAAAAACACAAGAAAGTATCAAACATTAAAAAACAAAATATCCTCTGCGAGCAACAAACCAACCAATAAATCAATAGAAACCAATAACAACAACAACAATAATAGCAATTATAAACAGTTTACAGTTATACCCAATTTAAAATAACCACCAACCCGAACTAAACACTTGGCTTAAGTGAGCAGGAAGTACATTACTGCTATGGCCTGACATTAAAGAAATAAACTGCGCTCCAGGGTAATTTTCCCAGTTGATTTCCTAGCTCTTTGTGAAGCAGACACATTTGTTCAAACCTTCAGTGGGTCTTCCCCTACCACCCATTTTCTGGCTGCTGTGAATGCTTTTTTAACCTACCAGCATCAGGATATTTAAGATATAGTCCAGGGAAAGGATTAAGGTTTGTTAAAATGCACTTTTGCTAGCACACAGTGGATCAGAAAGCTCTTCCTGACATCTTACACTTGTTGACTTTTTGACTTCGATATAGATGACTGGGCTGGACATTGAAAAAGACCAGATCATTGAGATGGCCTGTCTCATAACAGATTCGGACTTGAACATCTTGGCTGAGGTATGTTGGCTGCTGATTTTTGGGCTGGTGCCTGCTCAATGCCAGCTAGCAGAGAAATAACAAAAATACAGGAGAAACCTATTTAAAAAACCACCCTCCTGAAATAGCATTGTTGGGTATATTCAGTGCAGACTACCAAGGGTTATTATATGAACATGTAATTGGTTACTTATTAGTGGTAAGAAGAACATTACTTATTAGTGGTAAGAAGAAAATGGAAGGAAACAAAGGGTTTAAATGTGCAAAAATGGTATAATGTAATTTGGGACAGCCATTTCTGAAAAACTGATGCAAAAAACTTCTTTGGTGGTCTGGTGGCCATTGAGCCAGTATTTGAACAAATACTTTACAGGACGAACTGTACTACTGCATTCCATAATATCTGTTTGTGTTAATATTCTCCTTCATACTGACATTAGTAACTTCCTTTTTTTCCATTTTAGTGCTTGTGTTAACTGTACTATTTTTGTTTACATCTGAACTATGCCTTTGAGATGGAGGAAAGGGGGGAAGGAAGGATTTTAAGTTTGTAATTCTTTTTTTCTTTTCAATATATATATTTTTAAATGCCAGCTAGTTAGCTAACTGCTGTGAGTGGCCAACTAGTTACTCACAGTTTCCACTGACTTCTTTGCCACATAGCTGGCTGACGAAAAGCCCTTTTTATGCATGCAATTTCCAAATGTTTTTAGCGAGGGAAGTGAATGCCAACTGGATATTGCGAACTCGAAAGGTGACCAGATTACGGCTGCTTCCTGTTGCCATCAAGTCTAAAAGTTCATCAGGGTTTTTTTAGTTGATTATTTTTGTTACCTGGTGCAAACTGTCACCATTACACTTGAGAGTAAAAATGAATCTGATTGCGCTACAAGTTTATATCCCTTTGTGTTCAAACAAAGGTGATTATTTCTATTCATAATACATACTGCTGTTTGAACAGCTCCACTTATATTGCTACCACACACACACACACACACACACACACACACACCATCCCTTCCTCCCTGAACTGTTGTCCTTTAGCAGCTCTTGTTTTTGGACTGTTTTGAAGAGAGAGATGGAGCTCCAGGGCCGTTTCATTGACTCTTAAAAAAGCCAACCACGTTTGACTCCTCTAGCAGGTCATTATAAGAACCCTGTAACTTAAGAAGTGCCTGAGTTTGCTTTTTCCTCTTCCCTCTCAATTCCACTTCCTTCTGTGTCATGTCTGGTTAGATCAGGCATAGGCAAACTTGGCCTTCCAGATGTTTTGGGACTACAACTCCCATCATCCCTAGCTAACAGGACCAGTGGGCAGGGATGATGGGAATTGTAGTCTCAAAACATCTGGAGGGCCGAGTTTGCCTATGCCTGGGTTAGATTGTCAGCCTGTGGGTAGCGGCTATCACATCACTGATATGTGAGCAATCCTGGGAACCCTTGTTGGCTGAGAACCAGGATAAAATGCTAGTATTGCTGTATTAATAATTGCAGCAACAACAACAAATAAGCATCATTGATGTAACAGTCTGATCTGATTCCCCATTGTTTTCTCCTATTTTGCTGACAGGGTCCCAACCTGATAATAAACCAGCCAGATGAGCTGCTGGACAGCATGTCAGAATGGTGCAAAGAGCATCACGGCAAGGTAGAGGCCTGCTTCTTCATCACTCACACTCCCTCGAGAAGAACTCCTTTGTCTTTTTACAGTTCCACATGCAACAGAACCTTATCTTGACTGTGCCATGTTCCCTGCCGTCTGCATTAAGCACTTCTTTGAAAAGGATGGCTGGAGGTTTATCTCATCCGTGCAAAATGGGCCAGCTTTTTGCTGAATCATCACCCGACTTCACAGTGTGTCCTTAGCGTGACATTAGAGTTTCCCATGTCCATTATGAAGACTTTTTGACATTAAACCTTCTTTGTTGTGCTAAAATTGCTGCATCCTTTGGCTGGGGTTTGGGAGTGGGGAGACTGCTTCCTTGTTTACCAGCAGTTCCTGCGAGGGAATGAGATCAGTGACCTGTCTCAGCCACATTCATCAATGGCTACTAGTCTTGATGGCTGTATGAGTCTTCCAGATCCAGTTTCAGCCTCCCTCTGAATATTAGTAGTGGAGTGCCAATGCACCATGCCCTGTTTTTTGGCCTTCCCTGGGGCATCTGGGCCGATGTCTGTAGGAAACAGAGGGCTGGATTAAATGGTTATTTTGGCCTGGTCTAGTAGTGCAAATCCTCCACTATCCATTAAGATGATGTTGTTTTCTCAGTAGTGTGCTGCCAAACCTTCCTGTGGCTGTTAAGGGGGTTGTTTTCTTTCTGTTTTTATGGTATAATATATTGATACTTACGCTCTAAATGTGTTGTAATTGGCTTGGAGGCCTTTGAGTAAGAAGTGACCACAGGTTTAATAAAAACTAATAATAGTATTGATTCTTGCATGACATCTTAACTGCCTGGCTCTTTTTAAGGCACAGGCAACATGATGTAATTTTGGCTTCTCTCTTTCTTCCAGTCTGGCCTTACAAAGGCAGTGCAGGAGAGCAAAATCTCGCTGCGTCAAGCAGAGTACGAATTTCTGTCTTTTGTCCGTCAACAGACACCTCCAGGACTCTGCCCACTTGCCGGTAGGAGGTTTTAACATTTATGAAAGATAGTCATTTTTATTGATTTGTAGCATCCCTTTCCATTCAAAGGGCCTGAGGCAGCTAATAGAGCAAAAGAATGAAAATGCAAACAGTATACCGTATCTTTTGCTCTATAAGACTCACTTTTTCCCTCCTAAAAAGTAAGGGGAAATGTGTGTGCATCTTATGGAGTAAATGCAGGCTGCGCAGCTATCCCAGAAGCCAGAACAGCAAGAGGGATTGCTGCTTTCACTGCGCAGTAATCCTTCTTGCTGTTCTGGCTTCTGAGATTCAGAATATTTTTTTTCTTGTTTTCCTCCTCCAAAAACTAGGTGCGTCTTGTGGTCTGGTGCATCTTATAGAGCAAAAAATACGGTATATATAAAAAACCATTATGAACCACTCTTTACATCAACAAATCATAATTTGTTGTATGCAACGAACTTCAGCTATTCAAATTAATGGGCCCCAGTCATCTAGGTCTATTAATTTTAGTGTGTCTGCTCTGAGTATGTGTAACATTGGGTGCAACCCTATATGGTTAATCAAAGCCAGTTTGAGAATCGGCAATAGACCATCCCTTGATAGACGTTCATTTCTCCAAAACATCATTTGGTATAAAAAGTTTAACTGAGAGAAGGGAAAGTGACATCTGTGCCTTTACGGGAAGGGAGTTCTGGAGACTGAGATTAAGATGGTTTAATCCCTGACTCCCCTCCTTCTTTCTTCTGAAAGTATATGTGGGGACAGCGCATCTTATGATGTTGATTGTAGAGCCTGGGAAGGTTCAGGTGGAAAAATGCAGCAGCTTCAGATTAGTTGCAATTAGTGTGAGTGGAAAGCAGGGCAAATTCAGTGCCCAATTGCCCCATTTTACATCACCTACCTGGACATTTGGCCAAGCGCTTTCTTTGGTCAGGCTGTAGCAGTGCTGCAGATAAAATCTAGTGGTGTTGGGAGGGTATCCTGATTCTGTCAAAGGCAGATTCATGTGTTCATATAAAAATAAAATAATTGGGCCAGTAGTTGAGTATGGTCACCCACACTCTAGCCTCCATTTTTGTGAAGCCTGTCTCTAGTCTCAGAGTGGCATTAGAGACACATTTTCAGACTTGAAGGGCTGATCTTAAAAATTTATACTGTACAAGTTCTAGTGGTTCAAAGTCAGAGAAGGGGCCCAGCTGGGCACCATAGAAAAGTTGTGCTATAGAGAAGTTGTGCTAGCCATAGTCTTTTATATACTACATCCGTTTAATGCTCCTAACCCTTCTTTTAGATTATTTTAGCTTCTTTTATATTTGTATTTTAGATTATTTAGCTTCTATTATATATACCTTCTGTTTTAATAGTGTTTAGCTTTCCAAAACGTTTTATAGATTTTAAATGGCTGTATCCCCTGCTACGTATGCTGGTCTAAGACTGTAACAAAGATTTGAGATTGAGATTTGGGGGTGGGTGGGATTTGGGGGTGTCTTCGCCACCCACCTGAGAATTCCACGTTGAGCGCATGAACAGAATCTGTGCCTTTCCACCCTTTTCAGGAAACTCGGTTCATGCGGACAAGAAATTCCTCGACAAGCACATGCCCCAGTTCATGAAACACCTTCACTACAGGATCATTGATGTGAGCACCATCAAAGAACTGTGCAGGTCAGTACCCACTACATCATTTGCCAGAGCTTGGGTGTGTGGGTGGCTCCTCGGGCAGCGAATGGCATGCCACAGACTTTGAGGAAATCTTGCGGGTCTTACGTGTAATATGTGACCACCAAGATGCCTACAGTCAACAGTAGATGCAGCTTTCTGAAAGGTTCAGATTCTACAGCCGCAAAATATATTTGCATTTATTTTTTATTTATTTGATAGCTCAGTCGGTAGAGCATGAGACACTTAATCTCAGGGCTGTGGGTTCGAGTTCCACGTTGGGCAGAAGATTCCTGCATTGCAGGGGGTTACACTAGAACAGGGGTCAGCAAACTTTTTCTGCAGGGGGCCGGTCCACTGTCCCCCAGACCTTGTGGGGGGCCAGGCTATATTTTGGAAAAAGAAAAAAAAAAAGAACGAATTCCCATGCCCCACAAATAACCCAGAGATGCATTTTAAATAAAAGCACACATTCTGCTCATGTAAAAACGCGCTGATTCCCGGAACGTCCGCGGGCTGGATTTAGAAGGCGATTGAGCTGGATCCGGCCCCTGGGCCTTAGTTTGCCTACCCATGGACTAGAAGACCCTCAGGGTACTTTCTCAGTCTGCAGTTCTATGATTCTACGAACATGAGGTTTTGAACTACAGTGGTACCTCAGGTTACAGACACTTCAGGTTACAAACACTTCAGGTTACAGACTCCGCTAACCCAGAAATAGTACCTTGGTTTAATAACTTTGCTTCAGGATGAGAACAGAAATTGCGTGGTGGCAGTGGGAGGCCCCATTAGCTAAAGTGGTACCTCAGGTTATGAACAGTTTCAGGTTAAGAACGGACCTGCAAAACAAATTAAGTTCTTAACCCGAGGTACCACTGTATAGTAAAATTACTGAGTAACATGGAACTTTTGGAGGTGGAAAATAGTTCTCTGCAATGTAATAACTAGGTTCCGTGAGTTTTAAAAAATTAAAGCTGGAATTCTCGCAGTCCTGATTTTTGCATGAGATCGTTTCAAATTTGGTGCGTCTTTGGTCTCTGGTGATTTTATATTTGGAGGCGGCTCCAGAGTCCTGCATTTGTGGGTGCTCTTACCTATGGTGTCCATCACATTTGGTAGATAATTTAGATTTTGGATCATGGAGACTTGTTTTGTGTGTGCAGACGCTGGTACCCAGAAGACTACGAGTTTGCTCCAAAGAAGGCTGCGTCTCATAGGTAACGCTGATTGTTTGGCTTTGAAGAGTGATTGTTTTGTGTGTGTCAGATTGTATCACCAGGCATCAACAATGAGGTTATGCAGTGTGGAAAGGACAGCGCAGTGGGGGAGGTGCCATTGATAAAAGTTATTTCAAGTCTGCAAATACTAATCTGGAAAGGGACATTTGCCCTGAATCCAAATGGAGAAGGGGTGGAGCTCAAGGGCAGAACAGGTGCTGTGCATGCAGAAGGTACAAGGCTCAATCACGGTCATTTCCACATTGTGCATGGAGGGACTTGAATGTGACACCTCAAAGTGCTGCTGCCAGCCAGTGTAGACCAGGGATAGCCAACGTGTTGCCTTCTACAAATTGCTGGATTCCTCTCCCATCATCCCAGACCATTAGCATGGCTAATGGTCAGGGATGATGGGAGTTGTAGTCCAGCTATACTGGGTGGCCAAGAAGTTGCTTACCCCGACCTTGATGGCCCATCAGGCTTGACTCAAGTATAAGTCAGCTTCCTGTGTTCCATTTCCTTTTCTCATCCGTTAACTGTGCTGTTAAGAACCTTTCCCCATCCATCTCAAAACTTGCCTTTTGGTCATTATTCAGCAAGATGAACATGTTGTTATTGTCTACCCTCTTTCATTGTGCTTGATCGTAGTAATTCAGCCAGCAAGTTTATCGCCAAGATGGGTAGCATGTTTTGTATTAGAACAACATTTCCTCCTTTATTTACATTATTTCCCTAGGAGAAAGCGTGTGTTACAGAGCAGTTCAGAAGTGGCAGGGAGGGAGAACCAAGAGGGAATAAGTTGCCAAATCCAAAGTTCTGTTGGTCTCATTCCAGCAGGGCAGAAGGCAGGTGTGTAAGGGTGTTTTTTCTCTCCTGCCTCCAACCGGCTTTGAATCTCTCCTTCAGTTCCCCTTCTATAGGGTTCCATAGCACATAGAAGTGCACAACCTGTTTGCAGCATTTTGGGGGACACTGTAAAGTCATACCTTTTTCAGCTTCTTTTAAAATTAGCCTGCCCTTGCGTTTGGAGGCGAGTGTGTATGGTGCAGCCTTTTTTTAAAGGAACGCTAACATTTCCTGAATTCCCTTTAGAGCCCTGGATGACATCAGGGAGAGTATCAAAGAGCTTCAGTTCTACAGAAATAGCATCTTCAAGAGGAAAACGGACGAGAAGAAAAGAAAACTAGTGGAAAATGGTGACAATGAAAAGCTGGCCAGTTGATCTTGCAGCCTGGTTCTTTAGCAAAAGCAAAGGCACCAGAAGTGTCTCCGCCTGCCGTTCTCAGTTCACTGTTGGTTAAGGAAGGGGCTGCTTTGCGTTCCTTTGCTTCCTCAAGATTGTTAACAGCTACTGACTACCACATGTGACGGGTCATTGACATCTGAATTTCAGGCCAGTGCCTTGAACCAACCGCAGCCATTTGGTTCATGCATACGGAGTACCTTTTGTAGTTAAAGAACCCCTGTTTGGTTCTAGGCACCCTCTTTTATTATGCAATAAAGCCAGCCTTGCTGAAAGATGCTTGCCTCTTTTCTAGACTTCTGTTTTGCTTTTCTTATTTTGTGTGTGTGCACATTTGGGGGCTGCTAGCAGGATTTGGCCCGAGTGGCACTGGAGTCGTGCCTTTATTCTAACAGCCCCTTGGAATCTGGCTGCGACACTTGCCCCATTTTGGAGCTCAGAAGCAGAAGCCAAAAGATCACGGCTAGTTCAAGGTCACCTAAGCAGTCCAAGGCAAGGTGCTGTTTACTGTGTCTCCCCCTCGGCATGTGACATATCGCTTGTCTTTCCAGCTTGATGATTTCAGGCTTAAAAGTTTGCAGGCACCTTGGTGTAGGCATTTGGTATAGGCACTTAGGTCAGAATCCAAGGAGACAATTTTTAGCCATGCCCAAGACTTCAATATGATGCATCTATACACCTTCTCTGTAGTGGCACCCACCCATCAGAAGTCAAACAGATAAGCATCTATTTTATTTTTAGAAGGGAAGTTTTTAATTGTTGATGTTTTACAGATGTAACTTTTAACAGATGTAAGTTAAAAGCATATTAATTTGATTCACAACCACATGATCTGCTGGGTGGACACTGCTTGTGCCGTAGGCAACCGCCATGTCCCAGGCGTCAACAAAACCCACTTTTAGATCCCGAAAAATGTCCCTTAGTGCAAGGTATTGGGCATAGCCATGGAAGTCACCAAATCTCTCCTGGTCGATGTCTATCTCCTGGGTGTTCTCTGCTTTGATGATGACTTTTGTATCTGGGCTCCTCAGGAGAAGGCGCAGGATGGCTCCCCGGATGTTGATCATCCTTTGAATGAAGAGCTTGATGGGGAAGGAACGGAAGTGCTGGCCCAAGGAGATGACAACCACCGTGTCTCTGTCGCCTGCCACGTTGTCAATCTCTCGAGCGACATAGCTGTGGTCTTTCGTGGTATATTCGTGGACTGTAATGATGGGGTGGCCATGTTTTTTCCATTGGACTTGGATGTTTCTGGCCGTGTCTGTAGAAAGCAGATTCCGGAGCTTCCCAGTCCCATAGGTGTCAAAAGGTTTTAGGGTTAGCAACAAAATTAAGACATAGGATCAGTGCAAGTTGATGCGAGGGAGATAAAACCATATGCACAACCGATGACCGCAGGTGAGTGGGTGCCATTTTGTCATGGAGACCTGTTCTCATGTGCCAAGACACTTTTGATAATGAAAAAATAGCAGCCGTGATCTGTAAGGATTAATGCTGGACTTTCAACTCCCAGAAGCCCTATTCAGTAGGGGCAGTAGCCAAGGATGATGGGAATTGTAGTCTAACATCTGGAAGGCCACAGAGTAGCCACCCCCAGATTAACAGCAGGTGGATGCTTGAGGTAGATGGCTGTGGTTAGTGAGCTGAAGGCCTCATAGAAAGTATCTCGACTACCACAAAGCCCACTAACTGCCTAGTCTGCCTTGTTAAGTTGGGTGTGAGAAACATTCAATCCTCCAGAAGTTTTTGAACTACAACTTCCATCATTCCTGGCTATTGACTAAGTCTTCTGGGGGTGATGGGAATTACAGTTCAGCAACATCTAAAGGGGCTAAGGTTCCCCACAAATTTTTGCTGCCTTTTCGCCTAGTGAGGAACGAACTACTCGCCATCTGTGTGAGATTTTCCATGAGACATAATTGCTTTCCTTTGGAGCACATGTTAAATCTCACCTGAAGTCCTTAAATTGAGCATAATTCCAAAATGTGTTGTCACTAGTCTTGCCCCCAAATGACTCACTCGGCTCTTGCATGATGGGTGATTCCAGGGCACCCTTGCATCATTACCCTCAGTATTCCAAAAATGGGGGTACTGGACCTTCGAGAACTACCATTCAATTCCACAGAGGCTTGAACCGCCTTGGAAAATCTGTTAAGTGTTAATTTGTCCCCACTGTAAGGTTATAAGGATTATCTAAGCCTATATTTGCTTCCAGCCTGGATTTCTCATTAGCTGGGGAACTCTCCCCTGCCTAGGTCCCATTGACTCCAAGTCTGGGCATTGTTCTTTCCAGGCATGAACCAACTATGTGACAAGAAATCGCAAAGCAGCAGCTCAAAATCTGTAGAACCACTTTCCTCAAAGAGCCAGTGGTAGTGTACTGGTGCAGGCTTTCCAACCTCAGCCCTCCTGATGTTTTTGGCCTACAACTCCCATGATCCCTAGCTGGCAGGACCAGTGGTCAGGGATGATGGGAATTGTAGTCTCAAAACATCTGGAGGGCCGAGGTTGAGGAAGCCTGGGTTAGAGTGTCGGACTAGGACCTGGGAGACCAAGGTTCAAATCCTCCCATTTAGCCATGAAGCTCCCTAGGTGATGTTAGGCCATTCACTACTTCACAGGGTTGTTGTGGGGGATTAAATGAGGAGGGGAAGAACTCTGCATGCCTCAAGCTCCTTGGAGGAAAATGGTGGGATATAAGTACAATAAATAAAAATGGAGAACGGAAAACCAATATTTGTGAGAGACAGCATCTGCCTGCTGGCAGGAGCTGTTGCTGGGAAGGATCAGGAGTAACAGGAGGCGGCAACATCGAGTCTGTGTCTGAGCAAATGGTGGTGGGTGCTCTGCCAGCTTTGCAGGGAACCTACTGTCCACAGTGTTTTTCAGATGTTCTAGCCATTGCCGCACTGTTGAGTCTCCCATGAAATAAACCCGCTTTTTTTCCAAGCAAGTGTTAATCTCATCCGCAGTCCCCATGCTGGACGTTCTGCAAAAGACGGGGTGCCACTGGTCCTTCCACACAAAGCCAATGGGGAATGCGGAGCTCATCCCGACCATGCACTTCTGGCTTGGCGCCATCTTGCTCCCTGGTAAACAATGAGAACAAAAACAGCTAAGTGGACGGTTGCATCTGTTGGTAGGTTTTGGTGCACTCAGCTTGCTGAGGGGGGGTTCCACGGGGTTTAGATGGATAGAGAAAGAGACCTCCAGACTCCCAGAGCATCCCTGTACTTTTATCTCTATGCTGACTTCTCTCCATCCTTTGAAGTTTAGGCCGATACATCTCAGGTGGCATCCTGTTCTCAATTCCCTCCTCCTCTCTGCTCACACTTGCTCTGGACCTTGAGACAAGAGGTAATCTTGGATCTACCTTCTAAGAACAAAGGGGCAAGCGTGGCTCCTTTGTTTCTCCAACTCATTAGTTAGCTAGAACTAGAGAACTCTTTCCTATCCAGAATGTACTTCCCTTGATAAACATAAGCTTTCTTGTGCTCAGCCAAGTCTGAATACCTTTCAGCTAAAGGTGTGCTTCAAGCAAGTATTCATTTAACGAAAGCTAGCTTCTGCTGTTGCATGCAAATTCTATATGCAAACAGCATCAACCGGCTGCTCTTCCTGGTTTTGATCAAAACCACATACAGTGGTACCTCAGGTTAAGTACTTAATTCATTCCGGAGGTCCGTTCTTAACCTGAAACTGTTCTTAACCTGAAGCACCACTTTAGCTAATGGGGCCTCCTGCTGCTGCTGCACTGCCGGAGCACGATTTCTGTTCTCACCCTGAAGCAAAGTTCTTAACCTGAAGCACTATTTCTGGGTTAGTGGAGTCTGTAACCTGAAGCATATGTAACATGAAGCGTATGTAACCCGAGGTACCACTGTAACACAATCTATGGAAAAAGAAAACTTCCCCAAATTGTTATTTCTAAAGCCAATCAACAGGGGGAGCCTGCTGCAACATAGGAAGATGTCTTCTACTGAGTCAGGCCTTGGTCATTCTACCTCAGTATTGTATACACTGACTGGCAGCAGCTCTCCTGGGTTCCAGGCAAGGACTGTCTCCCAGCTCTACCTGGAGATACCGGGAATTGGGCCAGGGCCTTTCTGCAGCTCATAACTTGTAAAACTACCTGTGCAAGAGAAGTTTGTGGATGGGCGTAGGTGTCTAAGTCCTGCAGACCTTGGCTTCCTGCAGAGATGTAGAAGGGCAGAGTGCTCAGCTTCTGCTTAACAACCCTTATTTCCTTTCCTTTGACACATGTTTCTGAGGGCAGATCTACACACAATTTTTAACTTTAAGGAATGGTTTTGATAATGCATATGGACACATGACTTCTTTTAACGTTCACAATGCGATATTAAAATGGGACACAAAGGGCTTTGCAGAGCAATCAGCAGTAGTGAGACAGCATTTTCAACAAAAAAAGGGTAAAAAACACTTTAATTTACAAGAATGCCCTGTGACGTTTTAGAACAAAGTATCTAATATTGTTCTAATAATGCTAAACAGGTCTGTGTAGATCCAGCCCAAGTTGAACATTTCCCTCTGTGGATTTTTATAGGAACCAGGTAAGCCTGTGTGAAAGCATCACTTATTTGGTACTAAAGGAAAAAAGAAAAAGACTTCAGTTCACTTATCCCTTGTTTTTATTTCCTTGAGCAACAGAAATTTCTTTGCAGTTTTACTCGCCCTATTTAATTCCAACAGCTGTCTATACTCAGCACAACCTTGTCTCGCAATACAATTCCGAAACATTTCACAATTCTAACATTCAACCATTGGGTTGTTTTTTTATTTAAAGATCTGACATTTGACTCAGGAGCACTCTTGCTTTCCAATGGCAGGGCTCAGCTCTGCAGTATTATAATTCTTTTAAATTTATATCCCATTTTTCCTCCCAAGGGAGCCCAAGTGACTTAACAGTTAAAACATCCAAAAACAATTCTAGTACAGATGCAGACTGTGAAAGTAAATTCCAAAATGAAGACCTCTGCATATTTTCCACCACCATCCCCATCTTTGGAATTCCAAAGACCCTTCAGCTCTAGAACATCTAACTTTAGAAGTGAATTCAGCTCTGCTACCAGGTTGGGCAATGCCAGGGAATCTCACATTTTGGTATCTGCCTAGAAATTGGCACCTTGTAGTGCAGCTGCACAAGATGATTAGCATCTTCTGCTAGCACCTTTTTTCACTGGCTTCATTTTCCTTCTTTCTTCCTCTCTATCCTGCCTTATGTTTTTGGCTGTAGCATCCCATCAAATTTTGTTTTCAGGGGTCCATCAGCAGTGTTTGTGTGATCACATGTGATGCTACAACTAATTGGTGAAATGCTAGTGAAAGTGAAGGAGGTGGAGACAAACCACAGGGAAAGCACACTGAAAGTGAGAGGTGCTCCTTTGATAAACATGAAATGGTCTCCTTCTTGAAGCAATTGCCCACTATCCAGATTTTGTAAGGGGCGATGCTTGCACAACTGTGTGGGGTGGGGAGGGAGAGGATCTCTTGCACAATTGAAATGGTGTCAAATCTGAGAGATGCAATGCTGTCACAAGGCTATGTTTGTATAACATACAAGACCATGTAACACCGGTCCTGAAAGACCTGCATTGGCTCCCAGTATGTTTCCAAGCACAATTCAAAGTGTTGGTGCTGACCTTTAAAGCCCTAAGTGGCCTCAGCGCAGTATACCCGAAGGAGCATCTCCACCCCAATCATTCTGCCCGGACACTGAGGTCCAGCGCCCAGGGCCTTCTGGTGGTTCCCTCACTGCAAGAAGCAAAACTACAGGGAACCAGGCAGAGGTCCTTCTCAGTAGTGGTGCCTGCCCTGTGGAACGCCCTCCCATCAGATGTCAAAGAGATAAATAACTAGCTGACATTTAGAAGACATCTGAAGGCAGCCCTGTTTAGGGAAGTTTTTAATGTGTGACATTTTAATGTATTTTTAATCTTTGTTGGAAGAGTGGCTGGGGAAACCTAGCCAGATGTGTGGGGTACAAATAGATAATAATAATAATAATAATAATAATAATAATAATAATAATAATAATATAGCAAGGCAAGTTCACAGCACTTTGGAAAAATATGTATAGGGCAATTGTTCTGTGGAGCTAAGCATGTTATGTGTTAACAGATGCTTTCTCAGTGAGTTATGCACCTGCTGCAAGTTAAACACTTCTCTTTGACTCTAGGCCATAGGAGCCAACTCCAGGGGGCCATGGGTGTTTGGGCACCCACAAAAATATAATTGTGGGTGCTCGGTACCCACAAAGTCAGTGAGAAAAGCTGGCAGGGGGCAGCTGTGCTGCCTCTGAAAAAGAAGTAGTTCAGCTCCATCCTCTGCAGCCAACCAGTGAAGCACCTTTTTCTGAGGGGGCGGGCCTGGACGTCAGAGGCCCTCCCTGTGGAAAAGGGTGCCTTGCTGGCTGCAGAGAGGAGGAGGAGGAGGAAGAGAACCTGCTGCCACCGAAATGCAGACATGCAACACCACACACACAGACACACCTGCACATGGTGCGTGCCATCACACGCACTATGTGCAGGCGTGTGTGTGATGTGACACAACCGCGTTGTATTGGCGGGCACCCACAATCCTGAGGGTGAGTTGGCACCCCTGCTCCAGGCAGCTTTCCTCAAACCTAGTGCCTTAGCAGATGTTGCTGCACTGCAACTTCCATTAGTCCCATCCAGCAAGGCCAATGGTCAGTTGCTCAGAAGCAGACAAAACCAGCTTTACTTTCTCAGCAAATGTTGTGAACTGGAAGCAACAGCAAATAGCAATTGCATTCACTGGATTGATTTCTGTTCCAGACATGGGATGAATCTGTGAACATTGTGGGATTTTGTTGTTGTGGGTGGGGGTAGACAGAGGATGTTTGGGGTACCAACCCATCCTTGGACCTAAGGGCTTAGTAAGTTTGACTGACTTCTCCACACCCAGACCTGAACTGATATTCGCTCTCCAAGTGATCAAATGTCAAGAGGACTTAGGGAAATAAATCAGTGTGACTGCCCTCATCCATCTTCATTAAGTTTACTGATAGACTGGAACTTTGTACTGTCTGTCTCCAACCCTCTCTTCCCTAAACTAACAGATGTATGTTAAAAACATAATGATTTGGTTCCAGATCACATGGTCAGGTGGATGGACGTCATAAATGGCGTAAGCAATGTTCATGTCCCAGGCATCTATGAAACCAACATTCAGACCTTGGAAGATGTCCATTACGGCAAGGTTTTGGGGGTAGCCATTGACATCACCCAACCGCTCCATGTCTGTGTCCATCTCCCGGGTGTTCTCTGTCCTGATGATGACTCTTGTTTCTGGGCTTCTCAGAAGTAGGCGGTGGATGGCTCGGCGGATGTTAAGCAGCCTCCTGACATAAAGATCCATAGGGAAAGGGCGGAAGTGCTGGCCCAGAGTGATGGCAATGACCGTGTCTTTATCCCCAGCCAGCCTGTCAATTTCATTGGTGATGTAATTGCCGTCCTTTACGGAGAAAAGTTTCCTAGAGACAAAAGGGTTCCCATGTCTTTTCCACTGAATGAAAGTGCTCCTCTCCAGATCCAAAGCTACGTGCGTTTTGAATGGCCCAGCACTGTGGCGATCAAAAAGCTTCAATGCTAGCAAACAATAAAAGGAAGAGAGTTTGAAAGGGGGAAAGGGGGTCAACCAGCTCTTGCACCTAAAAAAGGGAATCAGGCATCCTACTATTTGAAAAGTGATGTTACTTGGTAGCATTGATGTGGACCTAACTTTTAATGGCAGTTTTGGGTCCTCAGTGGGGAGAGCACTTTTAGTCTTCTTCTTTCATTGTAGCTAAGTTTGTGTTTAATGTGTATCAGAGAAAGAGCATGTGGGCTCTGGACTCTGCAGATAAAGTCCATGGGGAGGGAGTCCACCCTACCCTTGTGGCTGGCAAGGAAGAGGCAGATAGCAATAGCTGGGTTTAAAAGTTGGCCACAACTTCATAGAATCGTAGAGTTGGAAGGGACCCTGAGGATCATCTAGGCCAGACATGGCCAAACTTGACCCTCCGGCTGTTTTGGGACTACAACTCCCATCATCCCTAGCTAACAGGACCTAGTGGTCAGGGATTATGGGAATTGTAGTCCCAAAACAGCTGGAGAGCCAAGTTTGGCCATGCCTGAATTCTACTCCAACCCTCTGCAGTGCAGGAAAATGCAGTTGTCCCATACAGGGATAAACCTGCAACCGTGGCATTATCATGCGCTAATTAACTGTGCTGTCCATTAATTACATGCAGTAAATCATCAACTGCAACCAATGTGTATACGAATGGGAATGGGATGCGAAGCTGAAGCCAAAAGCGAAGGGTGCTCAGAGCAAATCTGAAGGCAACCCGCATACCAGGAGAACGTACTTGCCACCTTTTCAGTAAGGTAATAGATCCATTGCCTTAACATTGAATCCCCCATGAGATAAATCATCTTCTTCTTCAGGCATTCCTGGATTCGATCCAGAGTGCTAAAATCAGATACGGAGCAGAACTGTGGGTGCCAAACCTCGTGCAAGGCATAGCCGCTGGGAACGGGCAAGTTCATCCCGATCGTGCATTTGTCTCTTGCCATCATCGTCGTACTTCCTAACAGAAACAGATGAGGGATATTTGGTGGTGAACATGGAGAGAGCTGGGTTTCTGGAGCTTCAGTTTCCTTGTGTGGGATTTAAGCATCTTTGGAATATGGTGTGCCCCTGGCACTTTGAGTTCAAAAGGACAGGACCCTTCAATATCATTGAAGAATTATGTGAGAAACTGAGTTCTGAGATACTGCTTAGATTAGGGACTCCTGTGGATTTCCCTCTTCCTCCAAAGCCTTGTTCTTTTTAGATGCACAGCAGAAAGGACTTCAATGGGTCTACTCTGAGTAATACTAGCACTAAATACAGCCCAGAGTCTTCCGAGTCAGACTATTGGTCCATCTACGTCCTTATTGCCTACACCAGCTGGTAGCAGTGTTGCAGAATTTCATACTGGACTTTTCCCTGGTTCTATCTGGACACGAAGCACAAATTGAACCTGGGACCTTCTGCATGCAAAGCCGATGTTCTGCCACTGAGCGGCAATCTCTCCAAAAGTGTTTAGCATGCTTGAAAGAAATAGTTCTGAGGAATGGGGAGAGTTTACATCAGATCTGGTGGCAAAGTGTCACTACAGCTGGTGCTAAGCCATGCACGATTCATCAAAGAAACCCGTGTTGGTTAAAAAGACAACTTACTGTTACAGGATAGGACACACATCTCCCCAAAACTCTGTGGTATCTCGATCCCAATGTTGTCCCTTCAAAGACAGAAGAGAATGGCAAATGAGTGCATAGGAAATAAGAATGCTTCTACTTGACCTTCTCTACACGTGCGTCACAGGGACGCGGGTGGCGCTGTGGGTTAAACCACAGAGCCTAGGACTTGCCGATCAGAAGGTTGGCAGTTCGAATCCCCACGATGGAGTGAGCTCCTGCCAACCTAGCAGTTCGAAAGCGTGTCAAAGTGCAAGTAGATAAATAGGTACCGCTCTGGCGGGAAGGTAAACGGCGTTTCCGTGCGCTGCTCTGGTTTGCCAGAAGCGGCTTAGTCATGCTGGCCACATGACCCGGAAGCTGTACGCCGGCTCCCTCGGCCAATAAAGCAAAATGAGCGCCACAACCCCAGAGTCGGCCACGACTGGACCTAATGGTCAGGGGTCCCTTTACCTTTACCTTACACGTGCGTCACACATGTGTCGGGATCATGCTGGCAAAAAGTGTCCTTGGGTATGATGGAGGACTCTGTCCCATTGCCACCATTCAAGGGCAAGTCCGGTTGGCTTCTGCAGGTTATGGAGGGAGAGGGGTGGCCTTGTCTTATACATCAGACAGCAAAGCATCTTGGGTCAGCACTGGGTACCTATTGCTAGGTATGAGAAACAAGACCATCTTCCGGAGAAGACTGCTGCAGGAAATCTGGCAAGGGCACTTGCATAAGAATGAAATAATTGCAAGCAAATTTATGGGGAAGGGGGTTTGAAACAGCCAAAGGACTCCTTGGCAAACTTGTAGCATTTTGCAATAGTTGAAAGCCAGATTGGCCCTGGCAGATCCCAAATACTGTGTAGCTTCTTTTCTGGAAATGGTTCTGTTCCACGCTATATTTGAGGGTCTCTAACTCAGGCGTGAAGGGACGCAGGGGCGCTGTGGTCTGAACCACTGAGCCTCTTGGGCTTGCTGATCAGAAGGTCAGCGGTTCAAATCACATAAGGGACCCACCTGCCCCTTTCCCACCAATATTTATATTCAGCTACCAAATTAGTTCTAATAAATCTTCCCACACTCACAACCAGTGCATTGCTGTCTAAGCTATAGGTCTGATATGGAATTGCAAACACCTCTTAAAAAGGCTCTGCTCCAAGGATGTGAGGTAGGTAATGGGCTTGTTGTCAGTCGTCAGGAGAACAAATGCTTCACAGGGCACATTCTTTGGTTTTACGCAGTAGAAGGCTTCTTGGTCTCGTTCATCCAGATACTCGCACAGTTCTGCGTTTGTCTCTATGACAAAACCACATTTGGTGCAGACGTGTGATGTTCCATTTAAAAATGTGCCTGTAAAAGCTATTTTGTCGTAGCCTTTCTTCCTTGCAGCCCACAGTGCAGAAACTCCTTCGCTGGGGTGGATGAGCAAGATGGACACTCTGACATCGCCCTCCCAAAATAAAGTGAAATTGACCAGGTATGTCCCATTCTTATAGTCTGTGATGTGCCCAGAAGCTCCAGCCCTAAGACTTGAAGAGTAGATCCTCGCTCGTAAGAAGTCTCCTCCATATTCCTTTCTCTTCCCCAAGTGGTTGTACAAATCCAGTCGAACTATCAAGGGATCTCCAACACAATAAGAACCCTTTTGCTTTAATATGGTGGCCTTGCTGTTCTTGGCACTTGTGGTGGTCATTATATCTGTGAAAGTGATGCTGGGCATTATCTGGTCCAGTTTTGTAATGATTTCCTTCACCTCCTGTTCTTTTTTCCACCGTTGCACCCTAGTCCTGCACTGGGCTGCATTCTCTGTCTGACAAATCCTATTCCCCGTGAATCTAAGGCAAAAGTCTTCATTTGTTTCCAAAGCACCTAGAAAATCCACTGGTTCCTTCATGTGATCTCCGAAGAGAGTGATCTTTAAAGAGAAACAAGAGAAGGCAAATGATAAGGAAACAGATTTCAGATTTGCGCGCTCTCTCTCTCTCTCTCTCTCTCTCTCTCTCTCTCACACACACACACACACACACACACACAGTTCTTGAGAATTTCACAGACACTGAGTCCTCTGTAATATCAACAGGGCATATATGAGCTGGGGTATCTAGGAACAAAGTGTCCTTCATAGAAAGATGTCAGATTCCAAATAAGACCCCTGGTCCATCTCCCCTTCCCTCTGACCAGCAGCAAGGAGAAGCTCTTTCCAGCTCTGTGGCTTGTGAGGTTGGGGGCTGAACAGGTGACTCCCTGGACCTGAATGGGGTAATTGTGCCGCTGAATGACCAGGTGCAGCCTGGGAGCCATTTTGGGCTCACAGCTGTCCATGGAGGTGCACATCAGTTCTGTGTCCAGGGCAGCTGTCTACCAGCTCCACCTGATACGCAGGCTGAGAACCTACCTTCCCGTGGACTGTCTCACCAGAGTGGTGCATATTATGGTTATCTCCCTCTTGGACTACTGCAATGTGCTCTATGTGGGGCTACCTTTGAAGGCGACTTAGAAACTGCAACAAATCCAAAATGCAGCAGCTAGACTGATGATTGGTAGTAGCTGCCGAGACCAAAAAACACCAGTCCTGAAAGACCTACATTGGCTCCCAGTACATTTCCAAGCATAATTCAAAGTGTTGGTGCTGACCTTTAAAGCCCTAAATGGCCTTGTCCTAGTATACCTAAAGGAGCGTCTCCACCCCCACCATTCAGCCTGAACACTGAGGTCCAGCTCTGAAGGCCTCCTGGCAGTTTCCTCACTGTGAGAAGTGAAGTTACAGGGAACTAGGCAGAGGGCCTTCTCAGCAGTGGTGCTCTCCCTGTGGAATACCCTCCCATCAGATGTCAAGGAGATAACTATACAACCTTTACAAGGCATTTGAAGGCAGCCCCATATAGGGAAGTTTTTAATGTTTAATGTTTTGTTATGTTCTTATATATGTTGGAAGCTGCCCAGAGTGGCTGGGGCAACCCAGTCAAATGTGTGGGGTACAAATAATAAAGTTGTTGTTGTTATGAACATAGGATTTCTTTCACACACAGAAAATGCTTTGTCTGCAACTTATGCCCCACCCCTCTTACCTTGAACACCCTCCTGTACAGAGTATAGCTCAGGATGAGGAAGCCGGCCAAGCCCAATGTCAAAAGGAATCCTTTCCTGTTGATAGTGATGAAGGACGTCATGACGATTGCCTGCAAGGAAATTGCCTGCATACTCACTAAAGTGCCTCAGATCTCGTGAAATCCTCTTTGCATATAGTTGTGGGGCGAGCAGGGTGACTACGTAAGCAAAGCAAGCCGTGCGGATGAAGCTGCCAAGTGAAACAGTTTCAAGGGAATGCTTCCACAATCTGTCCTAAGCCCAGGCAGCGTGCACTTTCTTTCGGGAGGAAAGGGGTGGTTGCTGAGTTAGTGTCTGGCAGCAAAGCAACAGGTCACTTGGTCAGGAGCCCAAGTCCAGCTGGCAAGAGACAGCAAGGAGAAGGAAACCTCGAATTTGGGGGGCTTCCTTGGGACTGGTGGCAGCATAAACCAAACCTTTGGACAACCCCCAGCCAGTGGCGTAGCGTGGGTTGTCAGCACCCGGGGCAAGGCAAGTAATTTGCGCCCCCTAACCCGTGGATTTGCGCCCCCTAACCCGTGGATTTGCCCTAACCCCCAGATGTTGCGCCCGGTGCGGCCGGCCCCCCCCTGCACCCCCCACGCTACGCCACTGCCCCCAGCAGGGAATAGTAACTGTTGGAAAAGGAACAGCTAATCACTTATCTGTGATTTCCTGCTTTGCAAGGGTTAGACTAGATCATCATTATCATTTTTAATTTGTATACCGTCTTTCTATCTTACAATACTCAAGGCGGTTTGCAAGCTGAAGAAACAAAAAATGTACATCTTATAACAATCTAACGCAATACAAAAATGTGATAATAAAACATAACTTTAAAACAGGCAATCTACATCACAAAAGTAACGTTCAACAATCATTAGAATAGTGCATAATAATATCAACATATAAAAGTTAAACAGAAATCCACTCAACAGTTAGAATAAATAATATCTAAACTATAATCAATAAAACAATGGCAAGCCACAGTACCTAAAATAATACAATACACACTGAGAAGCAGAGACTAGAGAGTAGAGCAAGGCAGGTGGAAGGAGGCCTTGCCTGATGGAGGGGAGAGACTAGATGGCCCCTGGGTACCTTCCAACTCTGCAATTTTGTGATCTATTCTTCTCTATCCCACTACACCCAGCTTTGGGTGAGAGAACACTGGAGACTTTTGGTGTGTTTGCAATGTTCGGCTAATTTAATACTTTCAAGCTGTGCTTCTGGAGTCAGCTGTGCTCCTGGAAACATGACTCAGCTAACTCAGATTCTCAGAAACTAAGATCACTTCCAGCTGGAGTGTATATTGAGCAATGGTGCTTATTCGTTTTCACAAAATTTGTTGGGAAGATACGTCTGTGGGAGAGCGTCTCCTGCAAGTTCCATGGATCTCAGAAGCCTGTTCTGCAGTAACCTGTCCCTCTTCTGTGGAATAGCCTTCCTGTTGAGCTATGACAGAAGCACACTCTCTGCACTTTATGAAACAATTGTATACATTTTTGTTCTGACAGGTTTTCCTAGCTGGAGAAATGGGTCTTTGTCATGAGTGTCGATTCGGAATGGTTTTAGCTTTGTTCTAAAGGTACTTATTGTATTTAATTGTTTTTATTGTACAGCACCTTGAGACGGTTGTATAGAAAGTGATTAATAAATCAATAATAAACAATATAAAAAATCAACGTCATGTGGTTGTTATCCTGCATTTTCCACTGTGAGTTTCCATCATTTTTCTTATGTCAAAAAGTCAGGCATGTTCTTGTTCTTTAGAGGATTTTTTTTTTTTGCACACAATTGCAGCACTGTCATTCTATTAATCACCATTTACCTGGTATTTGGGGGGGGCAGTTAGGGGGGTTTTTTGGGTAGTGGGTTATGAAGATGTACTCTTATTGCATGTGGGAGATATGATGCTGACCTAGGATTTCTTGGTGGTGGCTCCTTGTTTATGGGATGCAGTTCGAAAGCACGTCAAAGAGCAAGTAGATAAATAGGTACCGCTCTGGCGGGAAGGTAAACGGTGTTTCCGTGCGCTGCTCTGGTTCTCCAGAAGTGGCTTAGTCATGCTGGCCACATGACCCGGAAGCTGTACGCCGGCTCCCTCGGCCAATAAAGTGAGATGAGCACTGCAACCCCAGAATCAGTCATGACTGGACCTAATGTTCAAGGGTCCCTTTACCTTTACCTCCTTAGTGAGATGTGTCTGTCTCCCTCATATTTAACTTTCTGGATCGACTTAGAAACGTTCCTATTCACTAAGGAATTTGATGACAGAAATATACTGTCCCTGACATCCCTGAAAACTATTAACTGAGAGGGTATGTGGCTGTTTTACGTGTGTCTATAATGTTCCTAATGCTTTTTAAATGTGTGTAGATTTTAAAAATGGCTTTAATTAGTCTTATATTAAAAGTATCTGTAGTGTATCCACCGCTTACCACCAATTAATAGTGTGGTAGACTCACCCCACTAACTGCCCCCCCCCAATTAAGTATAGCACACACAACTCACTGTATGCCCATTGCACAGTTTTACAATTTACCACGGGCTTTCGTGTGGGGGACTTGCGTGAGGGAAAACTTAGTGCCTCAGACAGGAGTTGATCAAACAAACAGGAGAAGTCTTATTAAACAAAAAGAAGGCGCAGAAGTGGTCCTCCAGTTGCGAATTCCTTGGGATGCGGCCAGACCTCCAGAACAGATCCCGTTCACAACAGGAGGTAACAATGTATTCACAAACTGATGCAGAAGAGGGAAACCAAGATGACAAAAGTCCTGGAAACCATGCCATACGAGAGATGGTTGAGGAGGCTAGGTCTGCTTAGCCTGGAGAAGACCAAGAGGTGATATGATGGCCATCTTCAATGACCTGAAGGGTTGTCACATGGAAGATGGAGCAAACTTGTTCTCTTCTGTTCCAGAGGATAGGACCAGAATCAATGGATTCAAATTGCAAGAAAAGAGACTGTGACTCAACATGAGGAAGACCTTTCTGATGCTAAGAGCAATGGAACGGACTTCCTCAGAAGGTGCTCGACTTTCCTTTATTGGAGGTTTCATGCAGAGGTTGGATGGCCATCTGCAAGGGATTCTTCGGCTGGGATTCCTGCATTGCAGGGGGTTGGACTAGATGACTCATGGTGTCTCCAAGTATACAGTTCTATGATTCTCAGCTTTCTCTCTCTCTCTCTCTTTCTCTCTACTATGGAAGTAAGAAAGCATTGTTTTCCATTCTGCCCTGTATCCATCGCATGCAGCACTTCCTCCATGCAGCTGCAGTTCATCTTCTGGCAAAAATCAACTCTCTGTTCTTTATGGCAAAATGATGCTACTCATGTCCTAAACCGCATCATTAAATACATAGATTTATCTTGTCATTATATTATCATTTCAATGCAAAGGAAATGCAACACAAATGCAGGGACAATGACACAATGTCTTACATATCAATTGTGGACTGAAAGCAACAATGACAGTGAATCCTGCTTGTATTCTCTGGACTGATTTATGTTCCAGGTATGGGACAAAGAAGTGAACATTGGCAATTTCCTTTCCCATTTCTCTCTTCGTTGGAATTCTCTGCTCTTCCTATTTCATGCCCTGTCCTTCACAGAACGCTCCCAAGTTTGATGCTTCAGACATCTGTGATGTTATCCTCTGAATTTGTATTAATTTACAAAGCCCTGAGCAACTTAGGTCCAGGATACCTCAGGGATCTCCTGGAGCCTTATATCCCAGGTTGATCACTGAGATCATACTCAGGAGGCGTGTCGTTGGTCGTTTCCCAAGTGGGCAAGGCTCATTTGACAACAAGAAACTGAGCCTTTAGTGTTATTGGCCCTGCTTGTGAAATACTCTGCCAATAGATATTCAGCAGGAGTCTTCTGTTTCAACTTTTAAATGCCTACTGATTCCACACACACACCCCCATTCTGCCAGGCTTATGCAGGCAATTAAGAATGCATGCAGAACTCTTCTTATTGTGCTTTGCTTTATTATGCTTTGCAGATATTGCTCCTTACAAGGACATGGGTGCAGCTGCAGGCAGCCTGGCTGCTTCTAGGGTAAGGTAAAGGTAGAGAGACCCCTGACCATTAGGTCCAGTCGTGACCAACTCTGGGGTTGTGGCGCTCATCTTGCTTTATTGGCCGAGGGAGCCGGTGTACAGTCATGTGGCCAGCATGACTAAGCCTCTTCTGGCGAACCAGAGCAGTGCACGGAAACGCCGTTTACCTTCCCACCGGAGTGGTACCTATTTATCTACTTGCACTTTGACGTGATTTCAAACTGCTAGGTTGGCAGGAGCAGGGACCGAGCAATGGGAGCTCACCCCGTCACAGGGATTCGAACCGCCGACATTCTGATCGGCAGGTCCTAGGCTCTTTGGTTTAACCCACAGCACCACCCACGTCCCTGCTTCTAGGGTAGGCATAGGCAATCTCAGCCCACCAAATGTTTTGGGACTACAGCTCCCATGATCCCTAGCTAACAGGACCAGTGGTCAGGGATGATGAGAATTGTAGTCTCAAAACATCTGGAGGGCCGAGTTTGCCTATGCCTGTTCTAGGGGAAGGAAGCCCTCCAGCCGCTCTCTCTCTTCTGGTCAAGGGAGTGGAGCTGGCTTGGGCTGGAGTCTGGATTAAAGCGCGCGCACACACACACACACACACACTTTACAGTGTATGTATAACTGTTGTAAACTGCTCTGGACAGTGGGTTATAAATATTTTCAGAAATATAATAAATAAGAAAACTTTAACAAAGGAGCAAATTGCCCTCCTCGCTTCCAATCCTGTCCTCACCTACCCCATAAACATCTGCTCTCCTGGCAGATGAGCAAACTTGGACAGCTGTTAGATCAAGCTCTAAAGTTCTCCAGAGAGCCCCTTCATGGTGGATGCGAATGGTTCTTTTCATTCCCAGAAGGAAAGTGAAATATTGTCACACACTCACCACTTCTGAGGGGCAGCGGCCCCGCTCTCTAAGGTCTTGCCTGTGGTTGAAGCACTCTAGAAAGTGATGGTGCCTTGCCTTTGTGATAAATACATTGCAGCTATGCACACATGGGGCAAGGAGACTCTTCAAAGCAGAGAGTGTGGTCAGCTGTTATCAGTTCTGTTTCAGATTCACAGACAACTGGCTCCATTGCTCGACCCCAGCATTGGCTCCAGTCAAAATCTTACCTTTTCTTGTCTCCCGGTCTCTCCTTTGAACTGTCACTTTCTCCTTGCTCCTTTGCCTGTCTTCTTCAAGACACTACTGAGAGATCCCCAGCTGATAGGAGTCCACCTCTTAATGCAATTCTCCCAGGTGAAGCATTAACCCAATTGTCCCCAGCTATTAACCGCAATTCACCTAACAGAAGGGTTGTCAGCCAGGTGCCATAACAATGCACACCTCTCATAAATCTTTCCCGGGCTCCTGAGCAGATGCAGCAAACATGTCCTGGCTTTGAACTCTTTGAACTCTGATTGGACTTGAAGCAGCAGCAGCAGATGAAATTAAAATGTGACGTTAGGTTAATAGCTCAGCCTCACCACAAGGCTCAGGGATCAGGGAGCCATAGACCTTGACCACATCTTCTTCCAAAGAGACATCATGATGTAGATTCCAGAAGAGCAGCTGTTAAGCTTGGTAACTCTGGAGCACGCCAGTTTGGGTGGGTTTTCTTGAATAGTTGGTAACTTTGGCAGCTCTGTCAGGGTGAGTTCACACGTGCACATCAATTCACTGCAAAGTCAAGGGATGAATTCTCTGTTGAAGGGGTAATCACAGATGAAATGCCATTGATAGGACTTCCATATCACACACATCACCTCAACTCTAGTCCTTTTCAGTGGATTTACTGCACTCATTCAGCTTAGAGCGACTAGGGGAGGGGTTAACTCATATTGCACATATTGCATGTGTGAATGTGCTTTGAGTCCTGGGCCAATGACTTCTGCAATAACAATCTATTTTTTTACCTTTAATATCCATGACGGGAGTGATAGGATATGAAATGTCCACCTGACAAATTTCACAATTGGGGTTGCCATATGTCCTCTTTTTCCAGAACACATCCTCTTTTTCATGGGTAGAGTCATCATATCGATCCTTGGTTAAAAGTAGAAGTCAGCAAATGTGTCCTTTTTTTTTGCTCTTCAAAATATGGGAACAATAACTCAAGCAACCTTTTTTTAAAAAAAATGCATCGAAGATACCAGTTACCCATTTGAAATGTTTTACAGTGTTTTTATATGTGCTGGAAGCTGCCCAGAGTAGCTGGAGAAACCCAGCCAAATGGGCAGGGTATTATTATTATTAATAATAATAATAATAATAATAATAATAATAAACGAAGCATCATAAGAGGACATTTTTTGATACACTCGCAGTGCAATCTATGCATGGCGACCCATTGAGTTCATGGGACTTACTCCCAGGTAAGTGGGCACAGGACTGAAGCCCAAATGCTTTCTTCATTTCTAAAACCCTGCAAAGTGCTCTTGTTGTTGAATCTCTGCAGCTGACCCTGAAATTACCACCCTAAAGCAAGCACACAAAAACCTTCAAAAGAGGGCACTCAGTATGAAATTGTTGAACAAGAATCTTGAATCCATTAAGATTCCAATCAAAACCATGGATTTATCCCCTGCTACCGATGTTGAATTATCATAGCAAAGCTAAGATGATTGTGTTATCGCCAAACCACTGATGTTGAGAATCCTCGCTGTGTTTATCTTGTATACATATATGCTTTGCATATAAATATCGCAGACGTCCATGCACCTCTTGCATTACGTGCCATTTTGGTCTGATGATTTTCATTCCACTGTCTCCTTCTGTCTGTTGAGGATAACATAGGGCTGCCATACGTCTGGATTTTCCTGGACATTAGTGGGTTTTCAAAGGTGGAATTGATGTCCAGGGAGAATTTCTGAAAGGCGGCACTTTGCCCTGGATCTTTGACAAGTCAATAGGAAAATCACTTTTTTTGGAGCGTTTGTGTGTAGCTCAACAACTTTTGGGGTGTCTTGGTTTTTACTTTTTGAAATATTGCAACCCTAGGATAACAGTCTGTGTGCCATCTGATATGGCCTGCAGTCCATGATGTCACAATAAATCTGTTCAATTGTGGCACCAAAGGCAACAAAGAAAAATATGGCATCCTAAGGATTAACAGGACTTTCCCCTCCTGGAATTCTGGAAGGGTAGACTTCGCCTTCTGCAGCAAAACTAACACTGAGTGCCTCCAGATAGCCAATATTTTGCTGGAGGAATTCAAATGCGTAACAAAACTTTAGGGTTGAAACATGTGAAGTAAATTAAAGCATTCTGTTGTAACAAATTCTGGGCTTTTTGCAGCTAGGAAAGTGATTTAAAAGTGTGGGATGAATGAATGAATGAATAAGCAAGCAGAAAGATGTGTAAACAACCCACAAGCCAATCAGGATGAATGCTCATTGACATATAACCACCCTGTAAACAAATGAGAACAAATCCTCAATAAACACCTGGCAGTAAAGAGCTAAGCATTGTGTAGGGCTTGTGAGAGCAAATCAAAATGAATAAAACAGGTTGTGTGGAGAAGCCCAAGGAGTGTGTAGCTCCTTAAAAGATGAATGTTTCTGGCAACATGACCCCTTTGGAATGGTTATTGATGAAGTCAAAGCATTGTGGGTAGCAGGCAGGTGGAAATATTTGCTCACCTTTGTTCTCTTTGATGTAAAGGATGGGCAGTTAATCTCTGCGACAACCACCTGAAATGACCTGCCAACCTTGCTAAATGGCAGCCCAGTCTGCTTTTCTTTCCTCTGCTTTGTGCCTAGCAAAGGATCCCTCGATGGGCCACTTAGCACTGGGGGGAAAGATGCAAATAACTGCTGGCTCCTAGATTTTTTAAAAAAGGGGAGGGGAGGAACAGCCATGCTGTTTCTCTGGTGCAACTTGAAATCTTATTTGCATGGCAAAGTTAAGGTAAAGGATCCCTGGATGCTTAAGTCCAGTCAAAGGCAACTATGGGGTTGCGGCATTCATCTCACTTCAGGTCGAGGGAGCCAGCGTTTGTCCACAGACAGCTTTCCGGATCATGTGGCCAGCATGACTAAACCACTTCTGGCATGATAGACACTGTGACAAGTGCCAGAGTGCCCAGAAATGCCATTTACCTTCTTGCCACAGCGGTAGCTATTTATGTACTTGCATTGGTATGTTTTCGAAATGCTAGGTTGGCAGGAGCTTGGACAGAGAGCTCACCCCGTCACACAGATTCGAACCGCCAACCTTCTGATTGGTGAGCCCAAGAGGCTTGGAGGTCCTAATGTTTCAGCCTGCATAATAGCTCTTGTGCCTCAGCTTAAGACTTGTTATGAGTTGGGGGGGGGGTCAGTCTGAATGAACCTGTGACCTTGCATCTTTGAGCAATAATATTGATAATAATAATAATTTATACCCCACCCATCTGGCTGGGCTTCTCCAGCCACTCTGGGTGGCTCCCAATCGAATATTAAAAACACAATACAGCATTAAACATTAAAAGCTTCCCTAAACAGGGCTGCCTTCAGATGTCTTTTAAAAGTAGGATAGTTGTTTATTTCCACAGGGCAGGCGCTGCTACCAAGAAGGCTGGTTCCCTGCAACCTCACTTCCCGCAGTGAGGGAACCAGCAGAAGGCCCTCATCACTGGATCTCAGTGTCTGGGCTGAACGATGGGGGTGGAGACGCTCCTTCAGGTATACTGGGCCGAGGCCGTTTAGGGCTTTAAAGGTCACCACCAACACTTTGAATTGTGCTCGGAAATGTACTGGGAGCCAATGCAGGTCCCTCGGGACCAGTGTTATATGGTCCCAGTGGCTGCTCCCAGGCACCCATCTAGCTGCCGCATTCTGGATTAATTACAGTTTCCTAATCACCTTCAAAGGTAGCCCCACGTACAGTGCATTACAGTAGTCCAAGCGGGAGAGAACTAGAGCATGCACCACTCCACATGAGTGTAGAATGTGTGAGAGGAAGCCTGCCAAACCAGTTCCTTTGGTGAAGTAACGGTTGGCTAGTTAAGTACCATGATGTAGCATATCCAAAGAAGTCTCTTGTGCTTTCCCTGCCTCCTTGGAGTCTGTCACCACTCAGAGATTGGCATGGCAAGTTACAGACTATTTTAAGGTGCAGGCTTTGATGCTTCTCCATCACAGCTAGATTCTTCCCGCTCAATCAATCAATCAAACAAACAAACAATTAGAATTCTTGACTGCCCTCCATGGCAAGGTCCCAAGGCAAGTCACATGTAATGGTGGGGTCTCTCCAACAGAAGCAGGACAACTCCGGCAGTAGTTAACTCAGGTTTATTGCTCAAAGCACACAAATCACTCTGGGGCTCAGTCGGTTATGCTTAAGAACAATGGTAAACTATTTCTGTCTGTACTTGAATGTATCCTGTGATTTATTTCTACACTGACGTGGAAGCCACATGATGCTCTGCTGATTAAGGGGCCTGGTTCCTGGAAGTGTACTGGACCCAAAGTTCTGGATTGAATCCTGGTTGTGGGGTTTTGGAATATCCTCCAACAGGTTAATAGAAATTCTAATAGTTTCAGCACCTCTTTTTCTAGAAAAAACAGCACTTTTCCTTATTACATCAACACCCCTCCCTTTCCCTAAAGGAACCTGCAGTGGAGTACATTGACCCAGGGTCACCCAGTGAGCTTCATGGCTGGGTGAGATTTGAATCCTGGTCTCCCATGTCCTAGTCCAGCACTCTAACAGCCACTCCAAACTGGCTCTCATATATAAAAATGGTTTCAATGCAAATGTAGGCTTCCTGCCCTGTTACTCATCATTCCTTGCTGCTCTATCATGGGGAAGAGTTAGGAGGAACTCCTAAACTTGCTCGCTACTGTGTGGCAGCTGAATTGGTCCAAACTGATTTGTTTATCTCATTTAACAGGATATATATACACTGCTTAATCGAAAAGTGGGTTATGTAAACGGTGCCTAACCAAAGGTATAACTCAAATTTTTGATCTCTCTCTCTCTCTCTCTCTCTCTCTCTCTCCACCATGGCTAGCACAACTTTTGGCACACCTTGGGAAGAACTCACCTGTGCAGTCCCAGAAGAATGCTAAGCCATAGTCAGGGGTAGTTTGATTCCTTGAGACCGAGACCTGAGTAGAGAATGAGGGCCAGTCCAAAGCAATTGCACACAGCCTCCCAACTTCTGTCAATGTGGTATACAATGTGCTGGAAGGTCCCTTCCACAGCTTCTTCTTTGGGGAGGTGTGTGTGTGTGTGGGGGGGTGTTACCAAAGCAACAGATTCAAAGCAGGTCTCCAGGAAACACATCTCTCCTTGGGGCATTTCTGTCTAGCTCCTCTCCTAAAACAGAAGCCAATATTGGGAGGGGAAAAGCATTGTCTGGGGGATATAAGCAGCACGTTCAGCTTTGATCTGCTTCTGGAGGACCTGGGCAACCTCAGCAGGTTTCTGAGAGATGCTGTTTTCTCGGAGGACCAGCCTTAGACTGACAAACAGTGCTAGCGACCGTTGGGATGTAGAAGGCTTTTTATAGGCACATCACTGCATTTTCTTTCATATGCAAGATGCAGAATAGTACAGATCTGTTTTTTAACGAGTAAACTAAGATGTGGAAGGAGGACCTATGTACAGGGACCCCTCTGTGTGTGAGCTGCATTCACATGGCGGTCTATTCCATTTCCACAGCATTCCCCAAACTGTTAATTTCCACCTGTATTTGAGCTTTCGCACAATGTAAAAGTCACGCCTGGAATTATAATGGAATACAGTTCAGGTTAAAAGGGACACGGGTGGCGCTGTGGGTTAAACCACAGAGTCTAGGACTTGACGATCCGAAGGTCAGCGGTTCGAATCCCCGCGAGCTCCCGTTGCTCGGTCCCTGCTCCTGCAGACCTAGCAGTTCGAAAGCACGTCAAAGTGCAAGTAGATAAATAGGTACCGCTCCGGCAGGAAGGTAAACAGTGTTTCCATACGCTGCTCTGGTTCACCAGAAGCAGCTTTGTCATGCTGGCCACATGACCCAGAAGCTGTGCACCGGCTCCCTCGGCCAATAAAGTGAGATGAGTGCCGCAACCCCAGAGTCGGTCACGACTGGACCTACTGGTCAGGGATCCCTTTACCTTTTTACAGTTCAGGTTTAGCACTCGTTTCCATATTATTTGCAAACTGATTTTTCTTTTCCTGGAAGCAAAGAACACAGAAATGAGCTCTAAACTTGTACTGTATGGTTCTAAAGTTCTTGGTATAGGTGGAATAGTTCTAGCAAAAGAAATCTGTTGCCAGCTTGTTTCTTTTCTGCATTGGCAAAGGATGGTGTCCACATCCTGCATCTCTGCAATGTTTGACTCATTAGCCGGTGACATACAGTTATCATATATCCTAAGTGCAGGGATGCAAAGCTTACTACTCCAAAACATCTACTGAGTCTGCTGTCATGAAATTTGTTTATGGTCATTTGCAAAGCAGATTCTCTCCCCTGCCTCCCAAATCATTTAGGCTCTTGACTTATTACCAATTTGTTATGCATCTTGGCAAAAAGCAAAGTGAGGGAAACAAAAAATCAGACTCCCCGGCTTGAAGTGCTGAGTGTGTGTGTGCTTGCTGAGCTTCGAAACTTGCAATCTTTCATCTTCTTGTAACTCCTCTGGGGAATTTGGAGCATCCTGCACTTGAATGAAGTGCAAGATATAGAAACTCTTTCATTATTTTCTTTGGGGTCAGGACATTCCTCTGGTCAAGGCAGCAGTAATCTCATGGCTGTGGTTTGGCTTATTTGCCCAAGTCCTTGAACTAACTCCCCATCTCCTTCCACATCCTTACTCCCCCCAAAATTTATGCCTTTATTTCTCATACACTCTCTGCCCATGACCCTACTGATTCTACTCTACCTCCTTCAACCACCCAAAAGGTCCTTGCTCCTTGGCTGCTCTTTATTCCTGGAGCTGATTCCCACAATATCTGCCTGATACCACCTTCCCTTCTTTTCTCTCCAAACCATCTTGAAAACCAGGTGTGGGAAACCTTTGGCTTCCAGATGTTGCTGTGCTACAACTCCCATCATCATCCCTGGGCATTGGCTATGCTCGCTGGAGCTGATAGGAACTGTAGTTCAGTAACATCCCGCTTGGAGTACTGCAATGCGCTCTACGAGGGGCTACCTTTGAAGGTGACCCGGAAACTACAACTAATCCAGAATGTGGCAGCTAGACTGGGAGCGGCCGCCAGGGCCATATAACACCGATGCTGAAAGACCTACATTGGCTCCCAGTATGTTTTTGAGCACAATTCAAAGTGTTGGTGCTGATCTTCAAAGCTGTAAATGGCCTCGGCCTAGTATACCTGAAGGAGCGTCTCTACCCCCATCATTCAGCCCAGACGCTGAGGTCCAGCTCCAAGGGCCTTCTGACAGTTCCCTCACTGCGAGAAGTGAGGTTACAGGGAACCAGGCAGAGGGCCTTCTTGGTAGTGGCACCCACCCTGTGGAAAACCCTCCCCCCAGATCTCAAGGAAATAAACAACTACCTGACTTTTAGAAAACATCTGAAGGCAGCCCTGTTTAGGGAAGTTTTGAATGTTTGATTCTATTTTTAATATTATGTTGGGAGCTGCCCAGAGTGGCTGGGGAAACCCAGCCAGATAGACAGGGTATGAATAGTAAATTATTATTATTATTATCTGGAGGGTGAAAGGTTCCCCACACCTACTTAGAACCCATGTTTTCCTTTGGCTAAACCTGGTAGCCCTCACACAGTGGAAGCAAGCCCTCAGGACATGTCACTGCACTTGTTCCAACTGGTCTCTCCTTTTCCTCCTCTCCCTCCATTCCCCTTCTTTTGCTGCCTCAAACATTCTTGGAAGCTAGACTGGAAATGCACAAGGCCTAGAACCTGTCCTTTGTTGACTTATGTTTCATTGTGAAGAGGCAGGCACACTGGTGCTGCTTCAAAAATACACGCGAGCAGTCATATTTTCCCCACAAACGCATTAATTCATGCAGTGCCCTGTTGGGAGTAGCTGTTTGAGCATGCTGAAAATCTCAAAGGAACAGCGACGACACCGAACGCAGCTGTTCCCCTGGCATTTATCTCTTCAGCTCTATGCTTGAGTAAAGCTTTACTCTTTGAGTAAAGCTCGCAACAGTTCCTTTGGCTCTGTGCTCGAGTGAAGGAAAGCAAATACCAAAAGGGAAAAGATCCTCGCCTGCCTATAAGTCAGGGCTGCTCTGCTGAATTGGTGGACAGGCTGTGCGTTATAACAGCCATTATAAGAAACTGACATGCTTCATGTAAATGCTAATCTTTACAATTTGAGGAGACAGGAGATGGAATCATGGATATCCATCATCTTGTCTGGTTAGACTTTTAAAGGAAGCCAGGATTATGCTAGACAACTTTGGACACCAACCTCTCCGCTGATGGAGCCAGCTTCTGTTTAATCATAATTAGTTCAGTGGATGCAATAGCTTAGTTGGTTACAGCATGGTGCTGGTAACACCAAAGTCACAGGTTCGATCCCAATATGTGACAGTTGTATATTCTTGCTGGACTAGATGATCCTCAGGGTCCCTTCCAACTCTACAGTTCTATGATTAGTAACAACATAAATCTCTTATTTACTGCCCCATGTGCATAGCCTTGACTGGTTACTTGGAGTGGTAGCCGAGACTACATAACACCAGTCCTGAAAGGCCTACATTGGCTCCCAGTATGTTTCTGAGTACAATTCAAAGTGTTGGTGCTGACCTTTAAAGCCCTAAACAGCCTCGGCCCAGTATCCCTGAAGGAACATCTCCATCTCCATCGTTCAGCCCGGACACTGAGGTCCAGTGCCGAGGGCTTTCTGGCAGTTGCCTCACTGCGAGAAGTGAGGTTACAGGGAACCAGGCAAAGGGCCTTCTTGGTAGTGGCACCCTCCCATCAGATGTCAAGGAAATAAACAACTATCTGACTTTTAGAAGACATCTGAAGGCAGCCCTGTTTAGGGAGATTTTTAATGTTAGATGTTTTATCGTGTTTTTAATATTCTGTTGGGAGCTGCCCAGAGTGGCTGGGGAAACCCATCTAGATGGGTGAGGTATAAATAACAAATTATTATTATTATTATTATTATTATTATTATTATTATTATTAACCAGGCAGAGGGTCTTCTCAGCAGTGGTGCCCACTCTGTGGAACACCCTTCCATCAGATGTCAAAGAGATAAGTAACTATACAACCTTTAGAAGACATCTGAAGGAAGCCCTGTATAGTGAAGTTATAAATGTTTGATATTTTATTATGCTTTTGTATATGTTGGTAGCCTCCCAGAGTGGCTGGGGCAACCTAGTCAGATGGGCAGAGTACAAAGAATAAAACTGTTGTTGTTGTTGTTGTTGTTTCTATGTTATGGATAAGCAAATGCATTTGATTGGAGGGAAGAGATATTTTAGACAAACTTTAAAGCAAAATAGTTTTTCGACAATTTAAAGTACACTCGTGTACTATGTTCTGTGCTTGGAGATTGCTTCAGTGAGGCACAATCTACCTTCAAAGAAAAGAAGGGGAACAGAACAGGCTTTTCAGTGGTACAATTCTAAAGTAACCTTATTTGGTGCCTGTAAGACAGATGCCTCTCAAAACTCTTAATTTCATCTGAAAGAAGGGCATGCCACATCCCCTGTTTTGTTCATGAACGGTGGAATCCTTTGCATCTATAATGCATTTTCCTATTGGAATCGAAGGCTGGGTCATCTATCCCAGGGTCTGGAGTCTGGCGCGGAGCCAGGCAAATTGCAAGTTCCGACATCCATTACAATTTCACATGACAGTTACTTGAAGCCGATCAAGAAAATCTGGAAAGCTCGAAAGACAACACCCATTGGGCAAGACATATGACTCCAAGCATCCTCTGCTTACGAAATGAAATGAAATAGCCTAATATGATTCATCATTGCATTTTCTCTCCCAGAAACATCCGATTCCTTGTCATCTTCCATCAGGGGCTGAAGCTGAGCGGCGCAATGCCATCTAATGCATGGGTTTTCCCTCCCTGAAGAGCGATTGAAGCTTATTCCTGGGGTACTTAAAGGACTTCGGGGCACAGGCCCATGATGCAAATTTGCCTTTGGACAAATTAAGATGATGGGGGCTGGGTCTTAGGATATGTATGTGGCTTAAGTGTGTGTGTTTGTGTGTGTGTATGAGAGAGAGAGAGAGAGAGAGAGAGAGAGAGAACATAAGGGCATACACTCCAACTGTCCTGATTTTCCAGGAACAGTCCTAGAATTATGAAAGCCTTCCTGGCTGCTGATTTGATCCCAGTACAGTGGTACCTCGGGTTAAGAACTTAATTCATTCTGGAGGTCCGTTCTTAACCTGAAACTGTTCTTAATCTGAGGTACCCCTTTAGCTAATGGGGCCTCCCACTGCAGCTGCACAATTTCTGTTCTCATCTTGAAGCAAAGTTCTTAACCCGAGGTACTACTTCTGGGTTAGCGGAGTCTGTAACCTGAAGCGTCTGTAACCCGAGGTACCACTATATGTCCCTGTTTCCCTCACCAGTGCTGCCGCTGCCAGGCTCAGAAAGGAGGTTGAGCCAGCTGTGAGGGAACATCTTGTTGCCTCTCCATGGCCTCTCTGTGGCTTCTGCTGTGAACTTCCTCCCTTGGGCAGCTTGTAGCAGCTTCTGGAGAGTGGGCGAGGAGGAGGAGGAGGAGGAAGAGGAGGAGAGGATATGGCTGCTAAGGTCCACAGTCCTGTGTGATACACTGGCTCTGAGGGGCAGGCAGAAGAAAGGGTGGTCCTGGGTGGGAAGAAAGGTGGAGCGAAGTGGAGCGCAAAGAAGTCTTGATTTGGAGGGGGGAGGATGCTTTGTGCATCTACGTCCAATCTTGCCCCTTTCTGAAATTTATTTATTGGTGTGTGTTTTTCTTTTGCCTTTGGCAAAATTGTTGTGTTTATTCACAACAATAACAAAATCCACGACACTGGCAATAACAAGATTCCATCAGTTTTAAACGTGTGCATCAATATAGGCATTCCAAAAGTCTAAATATGTATCTAAATGAAACCAATGTATGAGATTGACAAGCATGCATTCTGAAATAGAAAGGGCAGTGGGATCTTCAGGGGGTGGGTGAGAATGTAACTGATGAAGCATTAAACCCCATGGCTCCTTGTCTGATGTCATTGCAGGTGGAAATGTGTATGCAAACCTGAATGCCATTCATCCTAAGAGAGGTGCAAAATAGGCCATCTCCAAGATTACTCATTTGCAGAAAGAGAAACTCTCCAACCATTTGTATGGACTAAGCGGTACAATATAAAATAAGATCTGGAAAACTGAACCTCCCTTTTAAAATGCCAACAGCGTCTTTTAAAGTGAAAAACGAGGTGAGCAAGAACTCCCCCCTCTCCATGTAAACTGAAATGCCTTTGAAAATACACTTGGGGGATATAGAAAGGAATACCACGAAACACATAAATTATCCGTGATAAAACGTTCCTCTTAAATTATATTAGCCCTTACCCCAAACGCTATGCCCAAGTAAAGCCCATCTTTCCAAATCAAGAGAGAGATTTGTCACCGATCTATTTAGATTCAATTTAATCATTTGAGAAATGTCACAAGGAACCGAAATGCCTAAAGATGTTATAACCTCTGGGCACCAGAGGAATTGCCAGTTAGCATATAAACAACATAGCTTTATGGTGCCCTGTGGCACCAGGGTCAATGTTATTATGCTCATTAGAGTGTTCAGGGACTGAAAGACAACAGCTCACCCCGTGAATTCATCAAAATGAACAATTTACTTTTTTTCTTTCATTCCAAACAGATTTCCTTATATGGCTACCAAGCAACTTAAAAACCTGCTAGAAGCATATGTAAAACTGCGTTTCTTGTGCACATCAAAAATGGGAGAGAGACCGTCCCTCAAGCTCTTGAAGGCAGCCTGAGTACAAACAGGAAGTGAAGGACCGGTGGCTCATCTAGCAATCAAGCACAACCACCCTTTTGAAGGGCTAGTGGTCCTGCAAGACTTTATTAATGCACAAAGGAACTGCACCCTTTCACCACTGAAAAGCACTAAACTGGCTGGCAATGCAAGTGAAATATTATTGGCCGTCAGCAGATGGCACCCTTTCCATTTCCTAGATCTTTGGAGCCAGCAAAGCCCCCAAACAGGTGTTGTTTGCAAATTATTGTGTCCTTAAGAAGTTCTAGAGTTTGCAAAGAAAGGAATGGAAAAGCCTTTCCTCGGAGATGAGGAAGAAGCCACACAGGGACACCTGGAAACAGGTGGGCAATCAAGGTAGGCAGCCAAGGAAATGTATGTCATTACATACAGGTTGAGGTTATCCTAATTTGAATGATTACACCACTCCAAACAATGTATTTTTTCTGATCTAAACTTTTTTTCTTTTCTTTTCTTTTCTTTTAAAAAAGCACAACCCTGTATTATGTGCATTCATATTGCTGACTTAAAATTTAACCACTAGATTTAACGCTTGGAATGGGATCTAAAATGCTTAAGGCATTCCCAGTGGGTGTTTTCTTTTAAACAGCGGCCACGACAAGCCCTATCAAACTGCCTTTGAAAGCCTTCTTTCATATCAACAAAAAATTATTTCATTTATTTCACAGCATTTGGTTGTAATAAAACCTCCTAGTGGTTTTGCTTAATGGATTTCTACCTGGGATGGAACACTGTGGAAGCCAATCTCTCTCCCCCCCCCCCTTTTTTTAAATAAAAAAAAAAGGTTTTATTAATTTTCATTTGTCACATCACACATAAAACAGCATAACTCACAACCATGTTGCTTAAACATGTCAAATTAAGGGTTTTTCACCTTGCAAATTAATTCTAGATAATAGTACGAAAAGGCCATACCCTAAACTTCTGATCTTCCAGTTCTATATCAGTCCATGGTTTTCCTCCTGGAACTTGAATGAAAGACACAAAATTCCTGACTTGGAACACCTTATAATATGTAAGCAAATGGGGAACTCCCAGACCTCCCTTGTTGCCATTATTATACAATATCCTGCTGCATAACTGAACTTTCTCTCCGCTATGAATGAATTTACCCAATTTTAAGTTGTGGTCTCTTTGGGCAGCTGCAGAACCAGCTTCAGAGCAGGGTTCCAGCCTTAGTCCTTCGTAAGTGAGCAATGATTACATTTGACATTTGAATTTTCAAAATCTGGATTTGCATCTTGAAGGTCTGCTGGGTTTCCAAACTGGTACACAATTTCATAGCGTGGAGGAAGCAGACAGAGAGTTCTTGTTTTTCTCTCTCCCTCCCTCATCATCATTCGAGAACCCAGGGAGGGTCGTCCAATGAAGCCAGGAGCTTCAGGAGAGGCAAAAGGAAGTCCTGTATCAACAGCGTTACTCAAATGTGACCTAGAAGCAAATTAGCCTCCCAGGCTTTGTTGCAGCCAAAACTCTTCTCCAAATGAAAGGGCAATTAGTGACTGGGACCCAGGCATTTCCCCCCCAGCCCTGACATCTGTCCAGTGGGAAATTAGTCACATCACAGAGGTCACTGAGCAGCCATTAGACTGGCGGCAGGTTGGTGGCATTCATCCTTCCATCGTTGCTGCTGCAGACTGGCTTGATGCCAGGGTCCTCAGAAGTCAAAAGACTCTGTCTCATGCCATCCATCAGTTGAATTGTCCAGCAGCCGTGCATTATGGGATTTATCTGGCCACACATTTTCCAGAGGAGTTAATTGTCTGCTGTCAAAAGGTGGTGATTGCTTCCGTGTGCTTTTAGGGAAGCCGGCAATATGGATCGCTTGCTCTGGGACGCAGGTGGGGTTGCAAAATTGCCTGCACCCCTGCCAAAATCCTCCATCAAGAGACCTGTTCAGGTACGTTATTGTTGCATCTTTGAGCCAAAGTGCTGTCACTTCTTATGAATGTTCTCATAATGACACCCCAGATTCATCATAAAACTCACATAGCTGAAGCTCCTTCAATGGCAAGAGCAGGAGTTAAAAAGCTGGTGGTATCTGCAAGAGGGTTTTGTATCAATAGATAGTATCCATCACTGAAGGCCTTTAATACAATTTTTGGATAGTTATGCTTCAGGTATGCATCTGTCTTTTATTCCAGGTTTTGATTCGGCAACCATCATTCAGGATTCGAGTCTTCATTATGTTCTTCTGTCCTTGAAGACGGTTCAACAGCTTCTGCTGCTGCAGAATGTGCTAACTTGCTTTCCTGTGGGGAGGGGAATGTATTGTGCCATTGCTGCAGCATTTCTTGCTTCCTTTAACATTGCAGGCACAATGCAATTTGATGTGCTTAACCCTTAAGGTAAAGGTAAAGGGACCCCTGACCATTAGGTCCAGTTGTGGATGACTCTGGGGTTGCGGTGCTCATCTCGCTTTACTGGCCAAGGGAGCAGCGTACAGCTTCCGGGTCATGTGGCCAGCATGACTAAGCTGCTTCTGGCAAACCAGAGCAGCGCATGGAAATACCGTTTACTTTCCCACTGGAGCGGTACCTATTTATCTACTTGCACTTTGATGTGCTTTCGAACTGCTAGGTTGGCAGGAGCAGGGACCAAGCAATGGGAGCTCACCCCATTGTGGGTATTCGAACTGCCGACCTTCTGATCAGCAAGCCCTAGGCTCTGTGGTTTAACCCACAGTGCCACCTGCAACCCTATGCTTAACCCTATGATGGCTCAAATATAGTTGGCTTTTATGGGCCTTCACAATGACCTCTGTATGTCAGGGGCTGGGCAGAGGAGGAGGAGAAGTGATGAAGACCGCCTCCCCATCCTGACCCTTCCAGGGAGGAGGAAGACAGTATAGATTTACCACAGTGGTTTGCGGGAGGTCACAGCTCAGAGGTAGATGAGGGGGGAAGTGGGGAAATAATGGGAGAGGAGGAGCAGGCAGAGCTGGAACAGCAGCTGACTGACATGGTGTCACTAGAAAGCATTCCAGACCCACTATCTCCCAGACCCAGGTGAGCCTTAAATGTAGGAGAGCCAACAGCTCAAAGACAGAGGACACTTAGCAGCACCCTCAGAGGTGGTAATGATGATGAGGGGGTGGAGATTCACTTGGGACAACACCATTATCCAACTGACTGGGTTCTATAGCCTCTCTCTGTAAAGTTTGAAATAAAAAGGACTGTAAGAAACTTCCTTTGTCTTTATACTGTCCTGGGCAACCAGCCGGGAGCCGCTGACAGCAATCTGACACTGTCCCTGTGTTTTACGCTGGTCTTTCTGAGAAGCCTAGAGGAGGTCATGGGGTTGGTTTCATGGGGCAGATTTGAAGGGTGGTCCCATGTAGGGTAGGGCTGGTGAAACATCTACAGTCCTCCAGATGGCACTGGACTCCATCTCCCATCAGCTCCAGCCAGCTTGGTCAGTGACCAGGAAATATGAGTGTTGTGGTCCAGCAGCATCTAGAGAAGTCTTCCCATACCTGCTTTAAAGAACCATTCTTGGTGGCTGAACTTGGTGCTTATGCAACTATCTTCTTCCATTGGATGAAAAAAGTCAGGCCCGAATAGCTTCTATAAGTGATATAAGATCTCCTTTTATCATGTCTTGGATCTTTGAAGATAGAACAAACTGAATTATTGAACAAAATCTGCCTCTAAAACCAAAATTTTAAGAAGAATCTTTACTTGATACCAACTTTAATTATGCCTTAATTATTAGGTTTGGCCTAATTAAACGGTATGGGCTTTAACCTGCCCTCCTTTGTTTTCGAAAGCTGTGTAATAATAACCCTCTAACGAAAAGGTCATGCCCTAGGTAACAATTGAGCTGGGAAGTTCAAGGAAGATCTGGAGCAATAAGTTACTTAAGTATGTCCACAGAGATTTGTAAGACAAAGCCATTCAAGCTGGTTCTAGCCTAAGGGCCTGATAAAGATGTCTAGAGGGCCACATTCATTCCCAGGTCCTGAGCTTCTCCACCCTTGATCAACACCAACAGCATATGTTGGAGAAAGAGGCATGGGGTTGAAAATCTTTGTGGGGAGCTATGTGCTTGCTGTATGCAAGGTTTTTTAGAATGGGGTCCATATCATTGCCAAAGTTCAATTACCATGTGCCACCACACTTTGTCATCTGATCTAATTTGGGGTGGGGTTATCCAGATGAAGAGGGCAGGGCCAGATCAGTACTGTGGAATTCTAGGTAGGGAGTCAGGGTGTGTTATCCTTTAAGGAGCCACAAGACTCTTCATTGTTGCTGCTGCAGCAATCTCTCCCCTCTAATAATGGTTAAATTCCCAGCTACTGAAATGTAAGCGAGCAGTTCTTTGCATAAGAAGTGGGGGATCAACATTAGCAGAGCTTAGGGTGGGGGCACGGATGAAGATTACAGACCCCTGTCTGTGAGCCATGGATTGTTCACTTGTTGCAAAGGTGTGTGTGCCTTCAAGAAGCCATTCTTGGCCAGCAATATAGACAGATGGGCAACCAGAGGGCTATCTGTCCATCTCTCTCTCTCTCTGCTAAGATACTTACAAGAAGGGGTTGAACAGCTTGTTAATTTGTTTGTTTTCCTTCCCTCCACAGATTAATAACACTTCTGTTGTCTCTGCTCCCAAGCTTCCGTCCCTGGGAGTGGTTTGAGACAATCTCCATTGTCTTGTCAGTGAATTACGCATCACCGTAATTATGTGTTTGCTTCTTGTCAGGGTTTTTGTTGCCATTGTTGAGCTACTGGATGAAGACAGACATCAAGCAGAGAACTGGGCGAGGCCAATTGATTGTTTGACTGCACAGTTTTCTTGACTTCAATGGAAATGTGAAAAAGTGAGACTGCTCTGAGCATGTCCAGAGTTCCTTTTTTTGAGGCATGGCAGCAATGTTTAGAAATGGAAAAAGAAGATGTGAAATTGCTCCCACCCAGTGTGAGACCACTGGCCATCTATTATTTGTGCCAGGTCCTGCCAACCTGCCACCCTTCAGAGGTTACTGGACTCCATTTACCATCATGCCCAGCCAGCATGGCCAATGGCCAGGGATGGTGGGGCTTGTAGTCTAGCACCATGTGGAGGACAACACACTAGCTATCCCTAGTCTGCAGTGATGGCAGCAGAATCTTGGGTTGAGAGAGACATACCCCAAACCTGCTACTTGCTGAGTCCTCCTGTGAAATGAGGAAGGCAAACGTTTGAACCGGAAACGTTATGCAACCCAAACACACACTGCCACTGAATGATGGGCCCTTGTTTATTACCATTTGGCACAAGGGTCCATGTTCCCTGCAGTAACAGAAGTGCAAGTTGGGCAGTGAAAGCTGCGAGCTTTGGGGAAAGCAGGTAAGAGTACTGGCGGAGGGGTTTGTGTTCCTGTGTGTGTTAAAAGGCAAGAGAGTGATTGAAGATCCAATAGAGGGCAAATAAGGAGGGAGATTAAGTGGAGAGTTTTACTAGGAAATAATTGTTTTCTATATACGCTAATTGCAGTGCACTTGTAAAAACTGCCCTCATAAGCTAATCTGCTGTTAGATTTTTCTTTATGTGTTTTTAATGAATTAGCAATAAAGATGTCTCTTCTTGCCGCTCCCACAAATGGTTCCAGAGCAGGAGAGAGGGCGAAAGGATAAGGCTTGCTGGTCTTGCCAGCCAGCAACGGAGGCAGTGCAAGTCACAGCGTCCGATTTTCACCCATCGCCTCAACCCGCTAAAGCTCCTGCAACCCCATAAATGGTGCTCCTGGCGTTTGGGGGCATCTCTGGTGATGGGGAGGATTGGACATAAGGGCAACCCCTTGCAGTAGGTAGAGAGGATAGGAAAGAACTGGACGACTCATTTTGTGTCTGGGTAAACACAGCCCTCTAGTGCAAAGCCACCATTGGGCAACTGTATGACTCTATTAGCTGCAGATGTTCCTCCATATCCAAATCAGCAGATGCTGACAGACAGTTCAGTGGGACTGCACCCTGTCTCCCACAACTGGATATACAGAGAAAAGCCACCCACCACCCACAGATTGCTCTCACTGGACCGGGATGTTCCCTGCTTGTCACCGGGCAATTCATGCTTTTGGGGCCAGAATGCAGCGGCCTTTGCTTCCACTGAGACACAAAGCAAAACAAACAGGCCGTGTGCTTTAGCAAGGGATTCCGTTGTCAGATTGCATAGAGATGTTGCTAGATGATGAGAAGATTCAGATTGGCAGGAGTCAAGGAGTTGCCGGTGGCAGATAACAAGGGACGGGAGCGTGAGGAGTACGAGGTTGCTTCATCTGTCCAAAGGGCTTAGAGCACACGTGGGCATGCAAAGCCTCTGTCACTCTGCTAAAGTGTTTTGACACCCTGGGAGAGGTAAGGATTCCTTTCTAGGTCACCGGCCCATTCACATCCTTCCCTAACATTCTGACAAGAATGTCTGCATTGCCTGCAGGTATCACCTGGGATGAGAACCTCCAGAAATTTCTCTTTGTGAGCTTTTGGTGCAGGCAAGCAAACAACCCCTCCCACAAGTGTATCAAAAAGTATAACAAAGGGTTGCCCCTCCACTCTACATTTGCCCATTTGCCCGTGTCCTATGCCAGAGGTGATCCAGACTGGGCAAATTCCAGGGGCCAAAGATCCACTGAATGGACTGCACCACCATCCTCACTTCTTATGCTGTCTGCCTGCAAAGCCCCAGGCACTCCTCATAATGTTAGGGCTCTTTCCTCCTTCTTGACTCATCTGGAAGGTGCAGAGGTATTTGGAAAGGTGGAGGAAGAGGAAGCCCAGCATCGCTCACAAAGTGTGAGGTCTTGGCCCTTCCCCATAACTCCTCTGCAATGCAAAGGCAGGGCCTGGGGGTGTGGCCATTCTGTGTCAGGCTTTGGGAAAGGTTGGAACGGGCCACCCAAGAGAGGTGGAAAGGCCCCCAAAGCTTCAGACCAGAGAATCTAGTAGTGGGGCCCCACTGCCAATAGCCTGCAAACTCTACCTCCAGTTCTGTGGGAGCTTGAGGATCATGAGTACACCAACAGATACCAGGTCAAGAAGCAAGTTTTCTGGACCTTGGACAGCGCCCAGGACCTTCCCACCCCTTTAGGACACTGTTCCATGAAATGGCCTTTCCTGCTTCGTCAGAACGCTTCAAAGAGGGCCAGATTTCAAATTAATGAACTTTGAAAGATGCTGGATTGAATTTATGTGGTCTCTAGCTGTTATGATAAAAAGAACTGGGATTAATATTGTTTAAGTTATAAAATTTAAAAAGTTGATTGGAAAAAAAGGTGTTAGTTAAAAGGAATGTTAAGAGATTAGGATTTGCTGGATTAACAATTTGAACTAGAAAACAAGAAGGGGAGGTATGAGGAAGTCAAAGAAACATGTTATTGAAAAATTGATATTGAAATTGATTTGTTTTTAATATTTTTCTTTTTCTTTTTCTTTTTGTGTTTGTATAAAATTGGAAAATTGAATAAATATTTATAAAAAAAACAAAACAAAGAGGGCCAGATTTCATGAAGTGAACATGCTGTTGTTGAGGTTTTTTTAGGATTTTACCCCAGGACATATACTGCCATGGGAGGCAGATTAAATTGAACCGGTGGGCTGGATTAGGCCCCCGAAATGGAATTTGGACATGCCTAGAGTAGAGGATGTTGGGTACATGTTATTAAGGAAACCATGGGCCACCTTAACCCTTCAAATCCTCTTTCACCCAGGCAGAATGAGCTAATGCTATAATTTCATTCTGCATTAACTGAAATGAAATGTATGTCTGCTTCTTGGGAGGACTGTGTTGTCTATGTTAGGGAGGGAGGGACCTGTCAGTTTTGGTTCATTTAGGTTTCTCATTTTTTCTCTAATCCCCATTTCCACATTAGGTCATGAATATATATATATTTGTGTGTGTGTGTGTGAGAGAGAGAGATAATCTATACATATTTTGTGTGCAATTCTGTCTAATAAATGCATTTTTGCAAGCAATTTTCTTCAATATAATGCATTTTTGTACACTATTTCCCACTAAAATAAACATTCTTTTGTGTGTGCACTTCTTTTTTGGTTGGAAAACAATGTCACCAGCCTTGGAGAAGGGCACATTTTGAAGAGTAGCTCTGTTTCCATTTGCCAAGGGCCAATTTGGTAAGTTTGCCTTACTATGCAAACAGAATGAGTATCTCCTATATCCCTAGACTCTGCTATGCAGCCTTGTGTGGCTTCCTCTCCCCCCACCCTTCCCAAAGAGTCCCAGACCCCAAAATAAGAGCTCCCCAGTTAGAGTCTCAGCTAATGCTGCTAGGATATCCCTTCCCTGACTGGAAGAAACTCTGAAAGACTTCCCCATGGCTTCCAGCATCAGCTAAAGCTGAATCAAAAAGACAGGAATCAATTTACACAGAGGGACTACACACTCAGTCTGGTGGGAGGTGCAGGCGGCTGCTGTGTATGTTGTAAGGAAATAAAATATTTTTCGATTGATTATGAGTTGCAAATGGCACTTGAGTGATTCCCCTCTGACTCGGCCCGGCTTGATATGCCCCCTGGGCTCCCTATCCATCCAGGGCCTGTTTTATTCACTTCTGCATTTGCAACAAATATTTTATGCATGCTTATACAATTTGTTGTTGTTGTTTGTTTATGACCTGTGCTGGCACTAGATTCCCAGTGTAAATGAAATATGACATGGCAGTCTTGTAGTGGGCTGACATGCATTTAATACATATGTAAATCCGTCTCCTTGGACAGAGTGTCATATAAATATCGTTAACAGAATGTTAGGGTCTGTTTAGCTCACAAAAGCAGGCTTCTTCCTTTGGTATTCTTCTCCCAGCACCTTAGGAAGCATGGCAGAAAGCTGCACAGGAGAGCCTTGGCTTGCAAGGTGGCTGGGTGTAGATTGGCTGAGCTTCTCTGGGAGGCTGGTGAGGCAGGGAGAAAAGGGGGTTATAGTGTTGTGTACACCTCAATCGCTGAGTGGCGAGAGGCTTCAGGAATGCCTGCATCTATCCAGAGTTCAGTTTCCTTGGAATGAAGGCCAGTGGAGGCTGCGGTGCCCTCACAATATATAGTTTTATTTACACATATATGCAACCTGAGCACAAGACGGAGGCAGCGCCATCTTACCCATAGGCGCTAGGGGTGCGGGGCACCCGGGCGTCAGACTCTCAGGGGTGCCAGGCTGAGAGTTCAGGGCCCGAGAGTTGAGTCCGGGGAAGAGCCCGTCTGTCAGTCGGAGCGCCATGGCGTGCTCTTCTGCTGTGGGTGGCTCTACACCGTGAGTTTGGGGGCGACCGAGCCAGCGAGACGCTGAGGTGGCCGGCTGGCTCCACCCTCCTGCGCGCCTGGGACTGGGCAACTGGGGGGGGGGCGCCAGGCGGATCTTTGGACCCCGGCGCCGCATATGCTTAAGACAGTCCTGAACAGAGGGGTTCACAGCACTAATACCTTAGCAGATCTTGTATTTCCATTAGGTTCCCAAGGAGATCCCGAAGGCATAGGCCAGCACAGAGCAAAACAAGCTTACAGCATCATCCAAAACTCATGTACATACTGTCCCCTTTGGCTTATTGTACTCCATCCTAGGATGACATAGCATCCAGCCAGGTGTGGTGGGAAAAGCCTGCTCATTTGTCTCTATGGCAACAGGGCTCATTTTTGGACATGGAAATGGTGGTACTTAACTGGCCAACTAAGGCAATTGTCTTATGAAGAAATGGTTTGAGCAGTTCAGTAGCCATTTCTACTAGATTCTAAGCCTCCTTGATGCCGAATCACTGGCCTGGATGGGGCCCACAGATATCATTTAGACTGCCCCCCCAATTGATAACAATACTTTTGAAGGGATTATACCATTAAAGGAAGGGACCCCATCCCCGCTCTGTTTCAAAATGCTTGAGATTACTCATCAAGAAAACCTCTTATCACTTCAACACACCATTGTGTCAGTTAAATGGACCTCGATCCTTCTAGATATGCATGACAAAGACATAGTCCAGGATCCTTTGCATAAAAAAAAATGTGTGTTTGTGTGCCAGTTTGTTCTTTGAAGTTCCAATTTATAAAACTATAAATCTACAGCCGCAGCAAGAGGATTCATAGACCAGACCACCTGCCAGTTGTTGTTGAACTCCCATTCCCATCAACCCCACCTGGCACAGCCAATGGCTAGGGGATGATGGAAGTTGGAGTCCAAAACAGGCTTCCCTCCATGCTGAACTTCTGGCACTTGGTGAAGACTGTTTTCTTTCAGCAGGCATTTTAAGTCAGTTTCCCCAATATTATGCTTAATTTTAACTGACTTTATAGTCATTGTACCTTTTGCATCTTCACTGCATGCTGTCTAGCCTAGCATTAAGAGATATATAAATGGTTGAAATAATAAAACTAAGAAAACTAAATTAAAACTTGGAGGGCACCAGGGTGTTTTTGAGGATTTGGCTTCAGCATTCTCCTCACCACCACACAAACAAAGTAAATAATTGGGCATTTTCTTTCTCTGACTTTCCCAGCTGTTTCATCTGCAATTTCACAAAAGGAAATGGATTATTCTTCTGCAGTTTGTGAACCTTTTGAATTACACCACCCAAGCTAAGAGAGGCTGAAAAATCAAGAGGTCTTTCCAGTTGGGAAAACTAAATTAATTTCAGGTTTAATGTGAGAGTTTTAGCATGGATCCCACCCTCTCCCAGCCAGCCAGCCTGGAGAAGCATCCCTTTGTGGAGTGGCTGTCCTTTGGAAGACAGCGGACACAGCCTGGAAAATAAAGAACTCGCCACGATAGAATCTGAAACCTCGGGCGCCTTTTGTTTTCCATTGTTGGTGTTGATGATACCCTTTTGCTGGAATAACTCACCAACACTGACAGATAAGCTTTTAGGGTAGTGAAATCTTGGTGACACTTTAAGTGCCCCAAATGACAATACAAGGACGTGAAAAATTATCCTGCACACGCTCCACACAACAGGCTTGTCAAAAGCGCCGATGTCGCTGGGGAACTGAGGTTCCTTCTGCTGATGGGCAAGTTTCCCACCCACTCAGTGGGGCTATCATTACGATACCTTCCTCAAAAGTGGTTGTCAGGTCTGTCAAGTAATCACCTGCAATGGCTCTTTGGAAAACGGCATCACCTCCCTCCCTCCCTCCTCTCCTGCCATTCTTTGCAGGAAAACTCTGAGGTGACTTTTCAAAATCTGGGGGTCCCTCGTGCACGCTCCCCTCCCTGTGCATCACCAAGAGGATCTCTCCTCCTCCTCCATCATCCCAGCCCCTCCACTTAAAATGCATTTCCAGAAGTGATTTAGAGAGGCCCGGGAAGGAAATGGAACAGCCTGATCTTGCTCACACAACAGATTCCCTGAAGGTCCTTATTCAAAATCCTCAATTTATCTGGTCATTAGATCTAATTAAATTCCTAAGACTTGGAGGCCTGATGAGTGAGTATTGCTTTTTCCCCCCTCACCAATTAAAATGGAAGAGATTAAAAAATGCCCTGAATGCTTTGTCCTTGCCATGGTTAATTGTGGAGGGAGGGGAATGGGTGTGTGCAAAAAGCTCCAGAGAAGGAAGGAAGGTAATAAAGGAATAAAGGAATAATTTCTTGGCCTAAAGTTGAATTTCCTGGCCAAAAAAAAGGATAGAAAATCCTTTTGAATTCTCTCAGCAAATTTCCAAGGGGGGATTGTCGCTATCTGTCGCAAGAAATACAAGGCGCATTGTGGAAGGTGGAGCTTCTTCTGAACCCCCTCAAAATAACAATATCATAGCAACCACTAATTATGGCTCCCAGGAGATGCTTTGGTTAAGCAGGGAAATCCAAGATACTCTTGATTTGCGAAACACAAAGCATTTTGGGATCTATATAGCTCTATGTATCTGGTTCCTGAACAGCTTCAGCTGCTCGCTTTTGTGAAATTTGTGACAAGCTCAGAGATCATGGTGATGGTGGGGCCAATGAAATTCTGTTGATAACATCTTACAGGGACATGCTCTGTTCTGCTAAATAAAGTGCATTGAATGGAGACGTGCTCTCTTTGTAGGTCCTGAACTTGCAGCACCTCAATTTTGTTGGAAGGCCTGGAAGACTTGGAAACACTAAGGAAGGTACAACAGTTGTTACCAATGTTGTGGTGTCCGTATGGATGCCCTGCAGGAAGACTGGATGTGCTGCTGGCAAAATGATCCTCAGGTAGTGAAGTGGTGGGAGGCAAATGGTTACCTGCAGTGCTTCCCCCCTGGGGTACTCAGGGGTACTCAGTACCTGCATATATATTTTTAAAAAATGTTAAACATGTGGCACTTGCTGTAACTTCATGAGGAGTGCTGGCACCTTTTTCTATTAAGAAGCACTGGTTATTTGGTGTGGTTAGAATTGGGGAGGTACATAGATAAGACGCGACATGAGAAAATCTAGGGAGGTGGGAGCATAAAGGAAGACTGAAGAGGCAGGGCTGCATTTGCACAGCAGTTTATTCCATTTCTCCAAAGTTTCTGCATGATATTTGAGATTTCACACAATGTAAACACCACTTCAAGAAAACTTATGGAACAGAGTGCATGCTTAGCACTCATTTATGTGTTATTTGGTTCCAAAAACAACAGTAACAACACCTGTTTGCAGCCCACTTACTGGGAGTAAAGTGACAAAATCTGGGGCGATATCACAGCATACAATTTCCCCCCTGCTGTTTTCTTGGAGGAATCATGGGGGAACAGAAGCATGTGCAGAAAGGGTGAGGGAGTGGCGATGTCTAATGACGTTAGTTGTTTTGTCCCACCACGCTCACTGCTGTGAATGAAATTTAGCATGGGATGCCTTTGTATTGGTCAAAAAGCTACAGATCCATAACACGACAGTGTGGAAAGAACATTAAGAAACAGGACAGAGGCACTAGCATTATAATGAGGAAAACTGGGGCAGTATTCCCAATGCACTCAAGATGCAGATACAGCTATAGCCAGGCTGGGGAAACCCTCCACCCAGACAGATGCTCAAAGGGCTGTTCAGTGAGCATTTAGGAATGAACAAAGCTCCTCTGCAAAATCTCCCTCATATGAAGACTCATTGGACTTCTTTCTGAGGAGGGACCTCCACATCAATTTTGCATTTCTCTTGATTCTGCAGTGCAGACGGACAGAAGGGTAGCAATTTCTGTGGGTCAACATCTTTTCCTTCATGCCAGTCCAAGCTCACCTTCTGATCCCATTGGCAGTGGGGAAGATCCTGAAACCTGGACTGTTGTCTTCACCAACTGCAAGGACCAGGAGGCTTTGCTTGTGTGCACATCCCTCCATGGATCCCTTTAGAGTTGTGTTTACTTGTATATCTTTTATACTTGTATGCATTTTGAGAGTAAGCTGCTTTGGGAGCCCATCTAGGCTGAAACAGATAAAGAAGGTGACATTTCCAGGGCAGCTGTAATTTCCAAGGACATTTCATAGAAGGCACCGGTCCCTGGTAAGCATGGGGACCTCTGGTAGTTTGGGAGCAGGCTGGTAAATGCTTTCATTTGCCTGTTTGCAAGGTTCCCAACCCGCACAAGTGGGGAAAGGCCATATCCAGCCTCCTCGAAGCATCAGGGATCACTCACCCTTGACAACCTTACATCTCCATGCCAGTTTTTGAGTGACAGATGAGAAGGAGATGCGGATAAATTGCCAGGTGTCAGAGCGGTGTTTTATCTGTGGCTCTGAAGGAGCTTTCGGTGTATGTATGAGTTTTGTCTGGAGTGAGCAGTGCCAAATGACAATCAAGTGTCAAGCAACGCTGGGGCGGGAGCAGCAGCGAGGATTAGCAACAAATGGAGATGCAGCCAGGACCTGGAGGAAGGAAGAGGCCAGGGCCACGGACGGGAAGCGAAGGAATCAGCATAAGGAAGGCAGAACAGCTAGAGGGTGCTTGTCGGACAAGCTGTTGAGTTGATACACAAGGTCCAATAGTCCAGCCAGATGCCATTTTTGGAATGGCGTTTCAAAATGATTCTGGGCCAGCTATCATATAAAGTCCATGTGCACCAACTTGATCGCTGTACACTAACAGTTGTACACACATACACAGTCATCACTAGGCGATCACAATCAAGCAGTGATGGGATGTTGGTGGTAACGCCACCAACACATCTGTCACACCAAGCACAATGCTTTTTTTGGCAGCTAAATGCCCCATGCAGGCATTTAGTTACACTATTCTCTCTTAAGGAAAAGGAGCATAGTGGTGAGAGGCTCCTCCCCTTTGCATGCCTGAGGTCCATGAGTACATGTGAATCATGTCTCTATGCATGGGCAACTCTGAAGATTTCCTCCTGCAGGTGTAGAAAGCCAATATGAGGGAAGGGCTAATTTGTTCACATTTAAAAACGCTGTGAAAAATGCTTTTTTTAAAAAAGTTTTGAAAAATACATTTAATTTGGCATAGCTCACTGTTGCCATCTAGTGTCACATTTGAATATTGCACTTTAAGACACATTAAAAAGTTTTATTTGCAGCTGTATAGCTGTGTCCACAATGTCATGTGTACAGAAGTGACACTGAACGTCTGCACAGGTTAACACATCTACAGAAATCTCATAATGGACATGCATGTGTGAACATGCCCTTGTTGTACAGACTTTACAGACTGAGTAAAGCACTGCATTTTCGCAGAAGTGTGGTTAGGTGGTGCCCTAATGTTCCTTAGGTATTCTATGTGCAATGGGCCATTCATTCACACATTCGAGTCACTTCTTGATCTAGAAGCCCGCCCCACTGAAATTGTGCTACAATTGCCTGATCTTTGAAGGTTTTTTTTGGTTGCTTCCTGAATAAAAAGGCCCATTTTCTAAATTCCAAGGTTTTGCTTGGATGTTCTGCAACTTAGACAGCATGATTGCTGTCTCCTTATCACAAGACGGGCACTGTGAGCTGCCGGATGCCCAGTGGCAAGTCGAGGAAACTGATAGCCTGGCCAAGCATGAAGAGCAGAAAAACTATCCACGTCACAAGAAGATTGCAAGAGGAGTGCAGGATAAGAGCGAGGGAGCCTCTGTGTGTGGCTGCATGTTCTAATGCCTTGTGGAAGGTGCCTCTGTACTTTCTGAAAGGAGGAAGCATTGCTTGTAGGCCATGGATCAGGTCCTGTGAATGTTTGTGCACCTCAGCACCCAGTCCCCAAGTCCTCTTATCTGTGCTTATTTTAGAGAATACTGTTGTGTTCCACCCCAATCTCTGAGCAGTGTGAGATTCCAGGTGTTTACCCTGGGTTCGGTTTCCTTGGACTGAGGGACAGCAGAGACTGTGGCATCTTTATGATACAGTGGTACCTCTGGATGCAAACGGGATCTGTTCCAGAGCCCCGTTCGCATCCAGAAGCAAATGCAAGCCGCATCTGTGGGTCGTGATTCGCCGCTTCTGCGCATGCGTGTGACATCATTTTGACCGTCTGCGCATGCACGAGCGGCGAAACCCAGAAGTAACGCGCTCCATTACTTCCGGGTCGCCGCAGCACGCAATCCGAAAATACTTATCCCAAAGCTACTCCAACCCGAGGTATGACTGTATATGGTTTGTTTGCATGTCTATACAAACTAGAATAATATAATTGTGGACTTGGAAGGGACCCCAAAGAACATCTAGTCCAACCTCCTGCAATGCAGGAATCTCAGCTAAAGCATCATTGGCAGATGGCCACCCAACCTCTGCTTAAGGAACCTCCAAGGAAGGAGAGTCCACCACCTCCCAAGGGAGATTGTTCCACTGACGAACAGCTCTTACTGTCAGAAAGCTTTTTTCCTGATGTTTAGTAGGAATCTTCTTTCTTGTAGCCTACAATGGAGGGACTCGCAGCATTAACATCCCAGAAGGTCTTGCTTCCCCCATCATCAAACTCTTGGATTCAAGCATACATCAAGCTTGCCTCTCCCTCTCTGGCGTCTGTCTGCTTCTAGCAGTGCTCTCACACACCACACCACTCTGGCAAATGTTCTCCTCACTACCAGCCAGGTGAGGGAAGGGGCCACCCATTTATTCTTTGGCAGAGAACAAGTCTCCTTTGTTATATGGGCAACTGTTTACACGGGGGTTGGGTTCAGTGGTCATGCATAAGCCTGTTCTCCCCTCGTTCCACCTTTATCTGACCTGAATCAGAATTGAGCCCTGAAGGCAATATGAAGTGGAGGAGACAGCAAGGTCCAAGGAAGCAAAGGAAGCTGAGGAGAAGAGGGGAAAGTTGGAAAGGTGATGGAGTGGAGGGGAAAAAACCTTATAAAGCAGAAGAACAGGAGATGAGGTACATTGTTGGCAGGTAGGGTTACCTGTAGTGATGTATGGAAGTGAGAGCTGGACCATAAAGAAGGCTGATCGCCGAAGAATTGATGCTTTTGAATTATGGTGCTGGAGGAGACTCTTGAGAGTCCCATGGACTGCAAGAAGATCAAACCTATCCATTCTTAAGGAAATCAGCCCTGAGTGCTCACTGGAAGGACAGATCCTGAAGCTGAGGCTCCAATACTTCATGAGAAGAGAAGACTCCCTGGAAAAGACCCTGATGTTGGAAAAGATTGAAGGCACAAGGAGAAGGGGACGACAGAGGACGAGATGGTTGGACAGTGTTCTCGAAGCTACCAGCATGAGTTTGACCAAACTGCGGGAGGCAGTGGAAGACAGGAGTGCCTGGCATGCTCTGGTCCATGGGGTCACGAAGAGTCGGACACAACTAAACGACTAAACAACAACAACAAAGGGTTACCTGTTGTGCCTTCCTCCCCCAAGAAAGCCCTGCTGTAATTGATCCGAGCTCCAGGTGAGCTACATAGGAAATGAAGTGTTGGTGGACCAAGAGGCCAGGGGAAGGATGGATAGAAGCCATGGGTTAGAGAGGTAAGTTGAAGAGAGGAAGAGGAGGAGGAGCCAGGATTCCTGCACCTTTAATAGTTGTGGAGGATTTCAGCAGGTGTAGCTTGCATGACAACCTATACTGGCTGAAATTCCCTCTTCTGCACAACTTCTTGTTGTTGGCATCTGTCTTGAGAGACAATGGAGCCAGATCTAGGGTGCAAGCCTGGGCAATATAAATGGATGTCTTGGGCTGCCCAGATGACAAAACCCCCTCTTGGCCTCACTGATGTGGTCCAAAGGAAAGCAGAGCAATACTTTTGGCACCAGCTTTGGCTGCAGGAGTTGACGGAAGGAGCACAAGGCACCGTGCAACCGTCTTGGGGACTCCACTATTAGCCTTGTCTGCTCAATCTTCTGGAGCTTGTTTTTGCATGCAGGGGAAGTCCCAAATTCACTGAGGGTTTGAGACCAATCGGCTACCTACACCTGGTTTAGCCAGCCAGCTGAAGCCATACCCAGGGTGTGACTGCTGTTGCATGCTGACAGATTTTGGGAGCCACAGGTGAGGCTGAGTGCCAGGTGGGGACCAAAGATGGACAAGCCCAGAAGGAATACAATGTGTCCCCCACCAGAGGTACTACCGCTCCCCTAACACCTCAAATAGCCTATCTGTAGGACTAAGGAAAGAATTGTTGTTGTTTTGCAAAGGCACAAAAGTCACTGCACAATGTCCTTTCTCGGTGGGGAACTGTTTCTTTGCCAGTCTGCACTGCTCACTGCAGTTCTGCAGGTGGAGCTCTAAGATCACAAGACCCCCTTGCTGCCTCTGCTCTCGCCTCCGCGAACAACAGGAGCAGACCATCACTGCACCTACGGCTGGGTATTCTGAAAATGACTTCTATGAAATCTCAGGCTTGATACGCTATCAATTTTTCCAGATGCCTTTTCAATATCTGTCTGGAGAACTGTATGAAATTACAGTAAGTGCCACAGCTTGGCATGCCATCATATGGCGGCCGGAGAACAAAAAAAAACAAAAAAACAAAAAACAAAAAAAAATGATGAAAAAAATTCAATGAAAAGAAAATGGACCAAAAAGAAAGCACAGCCCACGATGGAATGGGTGGCCACTGATTTGATACTTGCCTCGTCATAAAAATGCAGGTCTTTTCGAGATGCAGAGAGTCTCTTGGGTGTGCTGACTGCCCCAGATTCTAAGCAAGACCTCTCCCATAGGACTATGGTGAGACTGCGTTTGGTGGGTCTGTGAGATGTTTTCTCTGGACAAGACCCCAGGCTGTGTCCCCAAGACTCTCAGGTCTAATTGTCACTGAGAAGAATTATGTTGGATCAACCCACCCAGTCCAACATCCAGTCTCCTGCACTGGCCAACCAGTGAACTCTAAGAAAGCTACCAGCATGGCATGAGAGCAAAAGTCCTTCCCCATTGTTGTTTCCCCCCGCCTCATGGAGTAACTGGTACCGTGATGCACCGTGTAGCTTTGTGATGACACTGAAAAGGACCAATCCTCCATGAATCTGTCAGCTCCCTTTTCTGCGTCATAATATACTCTTAGTGATAGATCCATGTGCACACACACAAAAAACCACCAGGATGTTTGTGACATGTCTAGGCTAGGACATGATAGTTTTTCTTGTACAAAGATATCTCTCTCTCTCTCTCTCTCTCTCTCTCTCTCTCTCTCTCTCTCTCTCTCTCTCTCACACACACACACACACACACACACACAGGAGTATTCCATGTCTGCTCCCACCTGCAGTGATACTAGGGCTGCCATAAGTCAAGATTTTCCCGGATACAGCCAGGAAATGGGCTTGAAAATGGCGAATCAGCAAAATGTCTGGGGAAACCCAGAAGTATTGCAAGTAGGATTTTTTAAAAATAAAAAAATCTTTAAAAATCCCAGAATCCCAGATTTTCACTTTTCAGGCACATGTAATCAACCTCCAGAAGATCTCACTTAGAAGAGATCTTGACCCCTTTTTGTCTGCAGTCCACTTTGGTGTAATCTCTAAAAAAAGGCAAATTTCAGCAATTATGTTTCTGAATACCAGATGCTGGGAATCACAGGTGCGCAGAGTGCTGTTGTGCTCATGTCCTGTTTGCTGGCTTCCTAGAACAAGCCCCTGGTTGGCCACTGTGAGAACAGGAGGAAGGACTAGATGGACCCCTTGCCTCATTCAGCAGGTTCTTCTCACGTTCTTATGCTAAAAATGTATGAAGTGGGTGTCTTTAAATGGTGGCTCCTTGCAGCAGTCTTTCCCAGGCAGATGTCCTCAGAGATCTTAATGGACTACAGATCCCACCAGTCCTCACCATTGGTCATGCTGGCTAATGGAAGCTGGGATGCACCAGGTTTGGGGAGGTTGCCCTGTACCAGTCAAAATTTATTCAAAGGTCTTTCTTAAGCCCACCTACCCCTTCAGACAATAGGCAGGCAGGGACCCTTGATAGAGCCTTTTCAGTGATGGCACCCTGACATTGGAACTCTACTCCACAGGCCTATTTTCATGGCCCAAGCCCCGTGCCTTTCTGGGGCCAAGCAGAGACCTCCTGATTCAGCCAGGGCTCCCCCCACTTTAGCTGCTGTCTAAGCACTGTTTATAAAGCTGGTTCACAAAGTTGCTCTGTTTTGCTTTGTTTAATCACAGTCAGTTTTTAGATATTATTCCTGTTTGCAAATTCTGTGTTAGTTGCTTGCAGCACCTTTTGCCTGGCAGAGCAGGAGGGGAGGGTAAAACAAGAAGGAATCCCTTTTAAAGAAGGAAAGAAAATATACAAGCTGAGATGGCTCAGTCAATATAGAGCATGAGACTCTTAATCTCAGGGTTGTGGGTTCGAGGTCCACATGAAGTATTCCTGCACTGCAGGGGGTTGCATCAGATGGCCCTTGTGGTCCCTTCCAACTCTACAGTTCTGTGATTCTATACCTACTTTGTGCAATGCTGGCTTAAATGGAGCTGAAGGGTAAGGGGGGGGTGGCTCTTCAGCTATGCCACATAGTTAGGGGAACCATAGTGCATGGATAACAGGCACAGTCAGTCGTGTGCAAAAGTATCAACCCTTTTAACAGTGCATGTGTCTGAGCCAGTAAGGTAAATGTAAAAGGTAAAGGACCCCTGGAGAGTTAAGTCAAGTCAAAGGCGACTATGGGGTTGTGGCACTCATCTTGCTTTCAGGCCGAAGGAGCCGGCATTTGTCCACAGACAGCTTTCCAGGTCATGTGGCCAGTATGGCTAAATCACTTCTGTTGCAACAGAACACCGTGACGGAAACCAGAGTGCATGGAAACACCGTTTACCTTCCCGCCGCAGAGGTACCTATTTATCTACTTGCACTTGCGTGCTTTCGAACTGCTAGGTTGGCAGCAGCTGGGAGAGAACCATGGGAGCTCACCTTGTCGCTGGGATTCAAACCGCTGACCTTCCGATCGGCAAGCCCCAGAGGTTTAGACCACAACGCCACCCGCGTCCATGCCTGAGCCAGTAAGAAACTGTGTAATGCATGGGCATGTGGTACACAGGTGATTTGAACAAGCTGACATATGTGGAATGGCCGGGGGTCGTCTTGAAGTCTACTGGTCATGAGCTTGCGATTCCATTTGCAAAGAAGTGCTGGGATCCACAGGTTCTGCTGCTTTAAACAGTCCTCTGCTGTGCAGTGCTGTTGCTGCCACCCACACAACCCGAACCTTAAAGCAACAACAAGCACAGACTCACTCAGCTGGATTGCTCTCTCTCCCTCCCTCCTCCCTCGTGAGCTCAGCCCGAAGCTGAGAGAGGAGCCGGCCTGCTATTGCAGCAGTTGGTCTTCAGGTGTCTCTTTGGCACAAATAACAGAGAATGCTGATGAATGGCAGGAAAGGTGGGGCATGGGAGGGGGAAGAGAAAGCGATGCTTTCCTCCGTGGAAACCAAAACAAGGGTGGGCAAACCCAATTTTGTATTCCGCAGGTTTTGGGTTGGTGGAGGATTTAAAAAATGCAGGAACTCCTGGGCACAAATGGAGGTGTTAAAGGCACATATTATCGTTACAGGTATAATCCCCGTTTTGAAATAGAATGAGGTTGCTATACAAAAAAAAGAAAAAAAGGAAATTTTTGTTTATGCTCCATGCCTGCCAGAGAGAGTGAGAGAGAGATGGGGTGTGCATGTGTGCTGCATTGGAACTCAATGTGTTTGTGTAGGGAAGCGGGTGGCGCTGTGGTCTAAACCACTGAGCCTCTTGGGTTTGCCGATCAGAAGGTCGGTGGTTCAAATCCCTGCAGTGGGGTGAGCTCCCATTGCTCTGCCCCAGCTCCTGCCAACCTAGCAGTTTGAAAGCATGCCAGTGCAAGTAGATAAATAGGTACCACTGTGGTGGGAAGGTAAACGGCGATTCTGTGCGCTCTGGTTTCCGTCATGATGTTCTGTTGCGCCAGAAGTGGTTTAGTCATGCTGGCTACATGACCTGGAAAGTTGTCTGTGGACAAACACCGTCTCTCTCGGCCTGAAAGCGAGATGAGCTCTGCAACCCCATAGTTGCCTTTGACTGGACTTAACCATCCAGGGGTCCTTTACCATTTTACCATGTGTTTGTACAGATTTGTCAGTTTCCAGCATGGCCTGCTCATTTTGGGGGGTCCTTTATCTGACAACAACAATCCACTGGTGAGGCCAGCCGGGCAGCTCTTTAGTGCCAGGGCCTCCAAAATAAAATCTGAAGAAGAAGGCAGTGCTTTTTTTTCAGCCGGAACATGCCAGAGTGCAATTCCAGCACCTCTCCGCTGGACACCATTGTGGGCTGATGCTCCCCTTGACCGCTTCTTGCCTTTACGTACTTCTGAGAAGCCAAAAATGAACATTTCAAGTCAAAACAGAAGCTGGCCAGCGTGTGCGAATCTTACCTTTTTTTAGATCTACGACTCCACCTAGTTTCTAGCTGGTCCCAGCTGCAATTGGTCAAGCTATGGTTCCTTCCTTCCTTTAAATGAAATTTTTTTGAAAGCAAATTTCTAGCATGTTGAGCAGCTGGCTTTAATTGTTGCTTTACAGTCCTGCTGGTTTGCTGTCATGTGACGCTGCTGTTTTTGTGTTTTATATTGTCTTACGGTCGCATTTTTACAGTGTTGTTTTATTCCTTTAACTGCACGGCGCTGTGGGAGTGGATGCTGGAGGGTGGTTCATAACCTCTCTGAATAAATAAAATGATAAATTCAAGTTAGGGGAGCCTTCATGAGAATCCCACCCTCTTCCCCCCCCCCAAAAAAAGAGAGAAAAAACAACATTATCTGGAGTAACTTAGTAACCCAAATGCTTTCCCTTTATATCACATTCTTGAGGTGTGTTTTGTTTTTGTTTTAATCCTTGCAACAGCTCTGTAAGGTAGGTCAGTTTATTTTTTCATTTTTCATTTTTGAATTTTATTTATTTATTAAAGTTCTTATGTTACATTGGTAAACATTATCATATTACATCACGAGGCTTATTATACTATAATTTTCAACATGTATACAAAGTTTATATACTAAAAGAAAGAAAGAAAAAAAGGGGCAAAAAACTATTCCAAAATCATATATATACCAACACTTTGGACTTCCTGTCTATCCCATTGTATATTCCTTTTTTACAAATGAATGTACTCTTATTATTGTATATTTCTTTACATTTTATCTAATACATTCCTATATCAATATGTACCCTTGGTCTTACAGAATCATAGAATAGAATCATAGAATCATAGAGTTGGAAGAGACCACAAGGGCCATCGAGTCCAACCCCCTGCTAAGCAGGAAACACCATCAGAGCACTCCTGACATATGGTTGTCAAGCCTCTGCTTAAAGACCTCCAAAGAAGGAGACTCCACCACACTCCTTGGCAGCAAATTCCACTGTCAAACAGCTCTTACTGTCAGGAAGTTCTTCCTAATGTTTAGGTGGAATCTTCTTTCTTGTAGTTTGGAACCATTGCTCCGTGTCCGCTTCTCTGGAGCAGCAGAAAACAACCTTTCTCCCTCCTCTATGTGACATCCTTTTATATATTTGAACATGGCTATCATATCACCCCTTAGCCTCCTCTTCTCCAGGCTAAACATGCCCAGCTCCCTTAGCCGTTCCTCATAAGGCATCGTTTCCAGGCCTTTGACCATTTTGGTTGCCCTCCTCTGGACACGTTCCAGTTTGTCAGTGTCCTTCTTGAACTGTGGTGCCCAGAACTGGACACAGTACTCCAGGTGAGGTCTGACCAGAGCAGAATACAGTGGCACTATTACTTCCCTTGATCTAGATGCTATACTCCTATTGATGCAGCCCAGAATTGCATTGGCTTTTTTAGCTGCCGCATCACACTGTTGGCTCATGTCAAGTTTGTGGTCAACCAAGACTCCTAGATCCTTTTCACATGTACTGCTCTCAAGCCAGGTGTCACCCATCTTGTATTTGTGCCTCTCCTTTTTTTTGCCCAAGTGCAATACTTTACATTTCTCCCTGTTAAAATTCATCTTGTTTGTTTTGGCCCCGTTCTCTAATCTGTCAAGGTCGTTTTGAAGTGTGATCCTGTCCTCTGGGGTGGCCACCCCTCCCAGGTTGGTGTCATCTGCAAATTTGATCAGGATGCCCTTGAGTCCATCATCCAAGTCATTGATAAAGATGTTGAATAAGACCGGGCCCAAGACAGAACCCTGTGGCACCCCACTAGTCACTCTTCTCCAGGATGAAGAGGAACCATTGATGAGCACCCTTTGGGTTCGGTCAGTCAGCCAGTTACAAATCCACTGAGTGGTAGCATAGTCAAGACCGCATTTTGCCAGCTTTTTTACAAGAATATCATGGGGCACCTTGTCAAATGCCTTGCTGAAATCAAGGTAGGCTACATCCACTGCATTCCCTTATTTCTCAACTCAGTCTCTCTCCAACGTCAATCGAATGCTTGACGTTGCAGTTTATTTTATTTTGTGTTTATTGCATTCCATACCCCTGTTGCTCCAAAGAATTTAGGACTTCTCTGAAGTCTCTCAGCCTCACTCACCTCACAGTGTGTTTGTTGTGGGGGAGGAAGGGAAAGGAGATTGTTAGCCGCTTTGAGACTCCTTCGGGTAGTGATAAAGTGGGATATCAAATCCAAACTCTTCTCTTCTCTTCTTCTACCCTTGCCCCAGCCACAGACCAAACTTTTATAGTCTTCCTTTCTGTTCAGGAGGCCGGCCTGGGTGGTTGGGGACATTCTAGAGCAGAGTTTTCCCAAACTTGAATCTCTAGCTGTTTTTGGACTACACTTCCCATCATCCCTGACCACTGGCCCTGCTAGCTAGGGATGATGGGAGTTGTAGTCCATAAGCAGCTGGAGACCCAAGTTTGGGAAGCCCTGTTCTAGAGCTGAAGAGTAGTTCGGGGGGGGGCAATGTTCCAATCTGCAGTTCAGGTGCCTCACCACATGGTGTGTGATGTGTGGTGTAGTGGTTAAGAGCGGTAGACTCGTAATCTGGTGAGGAGATTGTTAGCCGCTTTGAGACTCCTTAGGGTAGTGATAAAGCAGGATATCAAATCCAAACTCTTCTTCTTCTCCTCCTGCATGTGGAGCAAGAGGCTTCCAGTTCCAACTTAGCAGCTTCTGACACAAACAGAAATTGAGCAGGTTCTCTGGCCAATCCAGCAAAGCCATCCTTAAGAGTCATATGATGGTTTGGTTTGCCTGCAAAGAATTTGCTACAGGAGCCGGGGATGGAATAGATCGGTCCCCCCACCCCCACCCCACCTGCCCACCTTCCTTGATTTCCCTCATATGCACAAGCCTTCAATATTTCATGAGACCTAGGTGCTTAATAATGGATGGGAAACATGTTTACAAAGAGAAGTTTCTCACTGTAGATATAATAGAGCACCTCCCAGGACCTGTTCTTAGCTCCTACTTACATTTCCCTACTGATAGCCAGCTTGCTGAACAATCCACCCCGGCCATCTGTGGAAGCACTGGGAGATGCTTCTGTACGCAAAGAACGAGGAGAGGTGGAAAAGCATGTTGGACATGTGTGTGTGATTTCGAAACAAACGTCTCCAATTTGGGTCATTAGGAACTGAGTCCACCCCCCTCACCTTTGTCTCGGCTTTCAATGCTTCATCGCGTCCTCATATGTCCTAATAATAATAATAATAATAATAATAATAATAATAATAATAATAATAATTTGTTTATTTATACCCTGCGCATCTGGCTGGGTTTCCCCAGCCACTCTGGGCAGCTCCCAACAGAATATTAAAAACACACTAAAACATCAAACTTTGAAAACTCCCCTAAACAGGACTGCCTTCAGATGTCTTCTAAAAGTCAGATAGTTGTTTATTTCCTTGAAATCTGATGGGAGGGCATTCCACAGGGCAGCCACCACTACTGAGAAGGCCCTAGGACTGGTTCCCTGTAACCTTACTTCTTGCAGTGAGGGAACCACCAGAAGGCCCTCGGCGCTGGACCTCAGTGCTGAATGATGGGGGTGGAGATGCTCCTTCAGGTATACAGGACCGAGGCCGTTTTCCCTTCTCCTCCTTCCTTTCCTCACACGCTCTTCTTGAAAGGATAGAAAGAAGACAAGAGGCTTGTCTAAGTTCCTTGTCCCTGACTTTCTGTGATGGAAGGTTGGTGAGCATGCTCGGAGCCTGCATGGCTAACTTGAACTCTAGGAAGTGTCATTTTATTTATATTTTTTTACTCCTGCTGACTCAGTTGTCAAAGGCTACTGTAATGCTTCAGGGTTCTGCTGGCAGGATGAGGGGGGTCAGGCCAGCACTCAAGCTGGAATCAAAGGGTTTAAAAAGAGGTATTCATCTCTTTAAAAATAACACAACCAATTCATAAACAATCAAACACCCCTTATTGACCCCCCAAAAAAAAACGATCGAAGGAAAGGGCAAAGGAAGTAGATCGGATACTAGTGTGATTTGGTGGTTGGAATGTAGGACTAGGGTCTGGGTTTGAATCCTGGCTCAGCCATGAAGCTCACTGGGTGACCTTGGGCCAGTCACTGTCTCTCAGCCTGACCCACCTCACAGGGTTCTTGTGAGAATAAAATAGAGAAGTGAGTACCACCATGTACACCACCAGCGGGAGGAAAAATTGCCACACAAATGTAATAGCAAATGAAATTTAGCCTGAAGGAAGGGAGTTTTTTTGCAGGGGGGGGTGGACGACGATGACGACATGGTAGCACTGTTCCAATATCTGGAGTGCTGCTCAAGCAGCTGACAAACATATGTTCTCTGCTGTTGTCCCAGAGGTCAGGACTAGATGGGATGGGCTTAATAATAATAATACTTTATTATTTATACCCTGCCCATCTGGCTGGGTTTCTCCTGCCACTCTGGGTGGCTCCCAACAGAATATTAAAAACACAATAAATAATCATACATTAAAAACTTCCCTAAACAGGGCTGCCTTCAGATGTCTTCTAAAAGTCAGATATTTATTTCCTTGACATCTGCTGGGAGGACATTCCACAGGGCAAGCACCACTACCGAGAAGGCCCTCTGCCTGGTTCCCTGTAACCTCACTTCTCATAGCAAGGGAACTGCTGGAAGGCCCTTGGTGCTGGACCTCAGTGTCCGGGCTGAACGATGGGGGTGGAGATGCTCCTTCAGGTATAATGGGCCAAGGCTGTTTAGAAAGGTAGATTTCAGTTAACCATCAGGAGAGACTTGTTAAAGGTAAGACAGGTTGGGCAGTGGAACCAGTGGCCTGCTGGGGGTGGATGGGCTCTGTTTTGCTGGAGGTTGTCAAGCACAGGCTGGACATGTTAGGAATGATGCAGATTCTGGATTCTCTGAACTGAGCAGCAACTAAATGGACCACAAGCCCCCATGAGAACCTAAGCCGTGAGACCTAAACATCATCCTGGGTGTACAGTATGAGCCTGGGTAGCTCAGTTGGTTAGAGTGTGGTAGTGATAACACCAAGACTGCAGGTTTGATTCTTGTATGAAACAGCTGCATATTCTTGCATTGCAGGGGTTTGAGCTATATACAGTGGTACCTCGGTTTACAACCATAATCTGTTCCGGAAGTCTGTTTGTAAACCAAAACAGGTTGTAACCCAAGGTGCGCTTTCACCAATGGGGCCTCTAAAAAAATTTTGTTCGTAATCCCCCAAAAATGGGTTGTAATCAAAAAAAAAAAAAGGTTGCAAACTGGGACACACACTTTCGGGTTTGACGTGTTTGTAATCCAAGACGTATGCAAACCAAGACGTATGCAAACCAAGGTACCACTGTATATAACTTTGGTCAATCACCAGTAAAAAGGGTTGGACTAGATGATCCTCAGAGTCCCTTCCAACTCCAGAATTCTATGATTCTGATTCTATGAAGTTAATTTGGATGGAAGAGGTGGCTTCATTGGACTCAGGTAATCAGATTTCAGGGGAAAGGCTCTTTGGGGTCATTTCCCCAGCTCCCTGTTACAAAAGCAGCCAAGGTCCTATGCAGATGTGAATCAGTTTGGATATCTCTGATCTCCGGCATGAGGATGGCTTTTTGCAACAGGCTAAGCACCTAAGTGTTGCAGAGAGCGAAACCAGCAGCACTGACTTTGCCCCTGGGCTATTAGAATGTCCCTCGCTCGCTCACTCTCCTCTCTGCTGTCTGCTTTTGGCTGAGGTGACAAACCGGGAGCTCCTCAGCAAGAGAAACAGCTGAGCAGGGGCCATCCATTTAAGGAGCTGCACCTCTCAGCTCCCCACAATTTATCTTCCCACCTTTCCGAGATGAATACATCATCTCTGACTTCCATCTCTGCTCTCCAGTGCTGTACTCAAGCTGCCTAGGGAGACTTTTAGTTCTCCCTTCCGAGAGGTCACAAAATGATTGCACGGCACACAATGATGGGAGCGACCTACCCTTTGAGGTGATCTGACCTTATCCTTCAGAAAGCCCAGGGATCACCAAAGATCACACACACACACACACACACACACACACAGTGCACACATCACAATGCAGTAAACTTCAGGTAATCGAAAATCTCCTTTGGGGTACCACAGGGCCTTAGAATTAGATGGGGTTCTAACCTGATGTGATGCTATCCCCTTGCCATAAGTCTATCTGCCAAAGCTTTATTTGGGCAATCACATGAAAGAGAACGGGATGGGCTCAATTGCCCTGCCCCCTGCTATCACAGTCCAATCACCCTGTCCCACCACCCACCATGGATTGGAGGGGCAATGTCTGCATGCTGTACTTTCAAAGCTCGCTGTGTGAATTCGGAACCCCAGCTGTGCCCCAGCAGAGCTGGCTCCCTCCTACAGACACTGGGGCTCCAATGTGTGAGGCCAGGCAATGGGGATGTGATGGAGGGACCAGGAAGCAAATTCTCATTCACCCAATTCTAACCACTGGGAACTGGCACTATTATAGGTGCTACGTAATACTCTCTCTGCCCTTCTAAGAAATTGACTTTGGAACTCCCTGCTTATTGACACTTAGACAGGCATCTTCACTGTACTCTTTCTGGCGCCTGCTAAAACATTTGGTTAGCCTGCCCGGACATGTAAAATGTTGACATGTGTTTTTTTAGTATATTGCAGGTTATTTTTTGAATAGTTTTAAATAGTTGCTTTTTTGTTGCTGTTGTTTAGTCATGTCCGACTCTTCGTGACCCCATGGACCAGAGCACGCCAGGCACTCCTGTCTTCCCCTTCATGGATCACTGCCTTGCCGTGGCGAAGGGGCTTGAATAACTCAGAGAAGCTATGAACTACGCCGTGCAGGGCCACCCAAGATGGGCAGGTCATAGTGGAGAGTTTTGACCAAATGTGATCCACCTGGAGCAGGAACCAGCAAGCCACTCCAGTATCCCTGCCAAGAAAACTCCATGGACAAAGGCAACAGGAGTATAAAAAATATAGCATATAAAAAATAGTTGCTTTTAAGTGGGTTTTTTTAAAATAAAAAAATACTGATAGTTCTTTCTTTCTTTTTGAAAACTACGTTGAGGTTTTACCGCAGTGTCTAAATCTCGTGAAATAAATTAATAAATATTGGAGGTGGAGGTTCTGAAAATCCAGATTTTCAAAATAAGCAGATTGCTACTATATTCCTTTATCTAATCATCATCGTCATCATCAAAGGCAGAGGAATGATAGTAAAAGATTTAAAACCTTCACATTCAGGAAGGCAGATTCAGCCTCTCAGTGGGTGGTACAGAATTGTCTGGCCGAAAAGAAGGTCATAATAATTAAATGATGTCCTTCTTGTTAGCTGTTTGATCTCTGTAAATTCACAGTCTGGTCTCCTGTCTTCATCCAGGTAACATAACAAGACTGTAAAAAGAGCACTTCCCCATCTTCTGAGAATTGGGAGAAACATTATAGTCATCCCCGAGACTAGATAACAATTGAGAGCACATCTAATGCTTAAAAAAAGATACTCATGTATCAACCAACCTTCTAAGTGGAGATTTTTTTTATCCTAGTCGGTATCTGAATTTATTTGAAATTGCTTTTATATATGTAATTGCTTACATTTTATAGATGTGTATTTTATTGTTTCATATATACAGTTGTTCTTGCTGTTTTATACATGCAAATATTTTGCAAGTGGATTTTATCATACAGTGAAATGGTTTTGAGATGCCGTGTAGGAAGTGATTCATAAATGAAATTAATAATATAATAGCAACAACAACAACAATTTCACTCCCCAGTCAGCTGCGAGGCATCTTCCCTGCAACCACCAAATGGTCCAATGAGTAGCAGGGTTGTGGGGCCATTTTTGTCAACCACAAAAGTCATGCTGTGCATTCCCAAGGGGCGCTACAGTCAGGGTGAAATGCCGCTGAGCTGTTGCAGAAGGTAGTCCGCTGCTTGAAGGAGTGGCAAGGTTGTTGTTGTTTTACTTAAGTGAAGGGAAAAATAAAGCTCTTATCTTGAATTTATTTAAGGTAAGAAAAGTCACCTGCCCCCTTAGAGATTGAACTGACCTTCAGGAAAAAGCTTTATCCCATCTCAAGATGGGTTGAATACTTTGGTCCCCTTTAGTTTAAAATGTTTCTCTGGACTACTCTGAGACTTAAACAGATGCTGGTACATAAGATATATTTATAATGATAGAACCATTGAATTGCAGAGTGGGAAGGGATCCTAAGGGTCCTCTGTTCCAACCCCTACCAACGGAGGAATCACAGCTAAAATATTACTGACAGATGGCCATCCAACCTCATGTTAAACAAACCTCCAATGAAGTAGAGTCCGCCACCTTCCAAGGCAGTCCATTCCATTGTTGAACAGCTCTTATTACAGTATAGAATAGATTGTCAATATTAAGTTGGTAATTCAGTCCCACAGGAGTCCCACAAAAATGGAGAAGAGGAGTATCAATGGCTACTAGCCAGGAAGACTATGTTCCACCTCCACTATTGGAGGCACAATACCTCTGAATACCAGTTGGTGGGAGTTACAAGTGGGGACAGTGGCATAGCGTGGGTTGCCAGAGCCCGGGGCAGGGCAAGTGCTGAACCTCCCTGGTGGACTGGGCATCTGGGGTGGAGGTGTGCCCCAGGGGGACACACAAAGCCTATGAGGCACATGGCTGCCAGTGCCGCCTTCTGGCTCGGCCAGTCCAGGGTGGGGTGTGTGGGTGTCTCTTCGCCGGCCACAAAGAGAAGGAGGTGCCGTACCTGCCTTGAATAATAATAATAATAATAATAATAATAATAATAATAATAATATATTTATACCCCGCCCATCTGGCTGGGTTTCCCCAGCCACTCTGGGCAGCTTCCAACAAAACACTAAAATACAATAATCTATTAAACATTAAAAGCTTCCCTAAACAGGGCTGCCTTCAGATGTCTTCTAAAAGTTTGGTAGTTATTTTTCTCTTTGACATCTGGTGGGAGGGCGTTCCACAGGGCGGGCGCCACTACCGAGAAGGCCCTCTGCCTGGTTCCTTGAAACTTGGCTTCTCGCAGCGAGGGAAGCGCCAAAAGGCCCTCGGTGCCGGACCTCAGTGTTCGGGCAGAACGATGGTGGTGGAGACGCTCCTTTAGGTATACTGGACCGAGGCCGTTAAGGGCTTTAAAGGTCAGCACCAACACTTTGAATTGTGCTCGGAAACGTACTGGGAGCCAGTGTAGGTCTTTCAAAACCGGTGTTATATGGTCTCGGCGGCCACTCATCAGTCACCAGTCTAGCTACCACATTCTGGATTAGTTGTAGTTTCCGGGTCACCTTCAAAGGTAGCCCCACATAGAGCGCATTGCAGTAGTCCAAGTGAGAGATAACTAGAGCATGCACCACTCTGGCAAGGCAGTCTGCGGGCAGGTAGGGTCTCAGCCTGTGTACCAGATGGAGCTGGTAGACAGCTGCCCTGGACACAGAAGGCCCGACCCAGGCACTGCTTGCTTCCCCATGGCTCCAGAAGGTGACAGGAGCTCAGCCTGTCATGGGGGTGCCTGGTTGCACCCCTCTCAGAATTTTCCGCCACTGAGGGGAGAGAGTTGCTGTTGCACTCCATGTCCTGCTTGTGGCCTTCGAATGGAGCATCCAATTGGCTGCTGTGAGAACAGGATGCTGGACTAGATGGGTCCTCTATGGCCTGATCCAGCAGGTCTTTTCTCATGCAGCTGAAAGAACAATAGATCTCTCCTGTATCCTTGGCCTGATCTAAGCACATCCTCTCTGGAAACAAGACATACTGCCAGAATGATATTTTTTTGTTCTTTTTATCATTGGGAACTCCATTCTTGTCATAGACAGATACAATCCAGACACTGTATTTGGGAGGCAATTATTTCTTTCCCAGGTACACAAAAGTCCCTTGGCCTTGTGTCTTTATCGCACCATGTGAGGTGTGCTCTAATTGCCCTCAGACGCCCTACCTGCGGCGTGTCTTAATACATAATTACATAGCATTAGTGCAGAGAATGGCATGACAACCACCTTGGATAATCACACAGAGCAAAGGTTTCTGCCAGTCTCCTGAATATAATAGACACTTTAGTGGTGGTCATATTTCCAAGCCTAAGAATTCTGTGTACGTTTGATGTGGCATTTTCAGGATAACACAGACACAGCGCTGCTCTTCCCAGGCTGCCTGACGCCTCCCAGGGCTCAAATGACACCCAGAGGGGGATCGGCTTTTGCAAACAGACTTATTCTTGATTTATTGCTGAAACGGTAAGTGTAGCAAAATTGGAAAGCCACGCTCGGAAAATGGTTCATCTCAGCCTGTCGCAAGAAAAAAGGAAAAGCGGTGACAGTCCAGGTGACGGCTCAGATCCCAAATGCTCCCCACCTCATGGGGACCACCAGCCCTAAAGTGACAAAGAAGATGCTCAGCCCCCTTTTGCCCCTCACCCCAAGTCAGATCTCTTCAGATGCCCTCGATTTAAATGGTCCTAGGAGGGTGCTGTATATGTAGGCAAAAAGCCTGCAAGCTCTCAGGATGAAATAAAGTTGCCCTTCTGTGTCCGTAACAAAGGTATTTGGGCATCGTTTAACTCCTGTGAGGCACCGCAGCTTCCTGGCCACAAGAAATGTCAACCCTTATGGTGGGAGGAGCCCTTATAAGGGGGTTGGGAGAGCCCTCCAGTTGTTAAAGGGTAAAGGGACCCCTGACCATTAGGCCCAGTCCTGGCCGACACTGGGGTTGCGGCGCTCATCTCGCTTTATTGGCCGAGGGAGCCAGCGTACAGCTTCCGGGTCATGTGGCCAGCATGACTAAACTGCTTCTGGCGAACCAGAGCAGCGCACGGAAATGGCGTTTACCTTCCCGCCAGAGCGGTACCTATTTGTTTACTTGCACTTTGACGTGCTTTCGAACTCCTAGGTTGGCAGGAGCAGGGACCAAGCAACGGGAGCTCACCCCGTTGCGGGGATTCAAACCGCCGACCTTCTGATCAGCAAGCCCTAGGCTCTGTAGTTTAACCCACAGCACTACCCGCGTCCCACCCTCCAGGTGTTAATGGACTTCAAATCCCATCAGCCCCAGGAAGCTCGAGCAATTGTCAGAGATGCTGGGAGTTATAGTCCATCAAGATCTGGAAGGCCACAGGTTCTCCGTCTTTATCTTTGATAAGGGCTCTGCCAAGGAATTCTGGATCGGTCAATTACAGTATACAGTGGTAACTCAGGATAAGAACTTAATTCGTTCCAGAGGTCTGTTCTTAACCTGAAACTGTGCTTAACCTGAAGCACCACTTTAGCTAGTGGGGCCTCCCACCACTGCTGCGCTGCCAGAGCACGATTTCTGTTCTTATCCTGAAGCAAAGTTCTTAACCCAAGGTAATATTTCTGGGTTAGCGGAGTCTGTAACCTGAAGCGTCTGTAACCTGAAGCATTTGTAACCCGAGGTACCACTGTACACCAGACCTGGAGCAGGGAATCTTTTCTTATCCTGACACCCATCACCAGAACTCTCTCTGCCATATGCATGCTAGGTGCATGCATCTCTCTGTATACAGTCTCTGCATTCAGTATTATTATTATTATTATTATTATTATTATTATTATTATTAGTGCTTTTTTTCAGGGATTACACAAGGGTGTGCAGTACTGGCACCTCTTTTTGTTGTTGTTAAAAAGTGTGGCACTTACTGTAACAACTTCATGGTGCATTCCGGCACCTATTTTTCTAGAAAAAAGCACCGATTGTGACGAGTTTGATTTCTTGCCCACCCTTCACCATAAAGCAAAGGTCATAGCAATTTAAATATATATTCATTCATTCATTTAACAAAACGTTTAAAATGTATTACAAAGACTCAGATGTGTCTGAAAAATATATATCTCTAGTGCCAAAGGTCAGGGTAAGGATCTGGATGTTCAACATACAACAGAAACCAGATAATGAAGATACCAGATGCACCTCTGTGGGGAGTGAGTTTCACAACATAGGGGCTGCCACAGAGAAGGCCCTCTCCTGGGCTACCACCCGCTGGACTTCTGAGAGTGGTGGAACTACCAAGAGGGCCTTCTCTGCTGATCTTAATATCCAGGAGGGTCTGTAGGGGCTCTTTCAGATGTTTGGGGCCTATGGCATTTATGGCTTTAAACACGAATGTGAGCACCTTGAATTGGGTCCAGAAACAAACTGTCAACCAATGCAGCTGTTTTAACACAGAGGTTATATGAGTTTTAAATGGGACCCTAGCCAGCAACCTGGCTGTGGACCAGGTGAAGTTTTCGAGTCACCTTCCACATACAGTGCATTGCAATAATGCAGTCTGGAATTTGCCACAGCATGGAGGACAGTGACCACAGCTGGCCAACCTTCCAGAGCTACAAAAGGGTTGGAATGCCACATGGATACTCTGGTAATCCACACAAAGACTTAGGAACATGGAAATCTGCCTGATGCCAAATCAGACTGTTGGTCCACTAGCCTAATATTCTTTACACTGGCTGGTAGTGACTCTCAAGATTTCAGGCTGGGGTCTCTCCTAGCCCTACCTGGAGATGCTGAGGAACTTTTGCATGGAGAACAGGTGTTCTGCCACTGAGGTACAGCCCTTCCTAGAGAAATCATGGGGTCAGAAAGGGAGGCAGAATGCAGATATTTGGAAATCTGCACCGAGCTATAGATAATTCCCCTCGAGGTATTGCTTGCTGGAACTTACCATTGTGCAACAGAATTCTCTCCACTTACCTGGGCTTCCAGCCTCCTGTGAGGACCTTGCTCCCTCTCTCTTGGTGCCCCTGCAAAGATTTGAGGTGTCCCCCCCTTGCCATTGCCCGTGCTCATTCAGAAGCTGTTTTCTTCCCTGTGTTGCACCTCCTCAATTTGTTCCTTTCCCTCTGAAGCATTTATCAAATTGAAGAATGACAGTGTCAACCAAACTGAAGAAGAAATCGGAAGGGGTTGTGTGTGTCTGGGAGTCCTCCAGAATACGATCGAGGTGCTGTGAAGCTCAAGGACAACTACCAACACTCCTAAGGTCATGGGCGCAAAGATAAACATCCTCATTTTTCACCATCCATGCAAGCTTGCCCTAACCATGGATTTCAAAGGTCTGAGGGGGCTGGCGAAGGCTGGAACAGAGAATATTGTTCTGCAAGGCAGCGACTGAGCAGATAATGCCAACCAGACACAAGGCAGACCACAGGCCATCTTTAAGAACGTTGTGATCCAACTCAACACCCAAACATTGCTGTCCAAGGGGCAGCCCTGGAACAGGCAGATGAGTGGAAAACAGGTGTGTTAGTCAGTGGGTGAAAAACACAGGTATAAACCACCATGCTCCCCTTTAAAATACATAGAAACATGCCTGGGAAAAGTAGGAGCAATGAAATTTACAAAAATAAAAATAGGCCGATGGGTTGATTCTTTTGTGGTCAGGGGTGCAGGAGGGAGTAAATGGTCCTGGGTGACTTCTCTGTGACCCTGTCTGCTTTTGCCTACTTTTGGCTGGTGCACCAGCTGTACCCACTTCTAATACAATCAGAACTGGCCACTGTGCCTCGTACATAAGTTACATCTCAACTGGAGCACTGTAAAGCTGCAATTGGTGCTGAATGCTGCTGCTAAAATTTTGGCTACCACCTAAGCGCCTGGCTAATTCCATGCAAAGCGACTTGGGAGGATGGGGAAGTGCACGGAAGCACCTCCTCCGATTCGCTGAGAGACAGGAAGGGGTGGAGCCTCCAGTTCAAATATAAGCTCCAGCCTTTCTAGCCTGGGGAAACTGATGTTTTGTCATGTTGCCTGCACGGCCACCCCTGTCTTTTTCCATGGGTCTTTCAGGGTATTGGCTGTTGCTTATAACAGCATTTAAGATCCTTTAATATTGTCTGTTCTGCCCCATTGAGTGTGTCGTTGATACCTGAGGCAAAGATTGGTGGACTTTCTTTGCAGTGGCACCCCACCTATGGAAGTCCCTTCGCCAAGAAAATAAGTCAACTTTTTTGATCCTTGTGCTCCGCTGGCAAATGAAACCATCTTGTTTCAAACCAGCTTTTGACTCAGTTTCTGCTCGGGGAATTAGGTGTGAGTGCTGTGCTTCTTCTTTTGATCGTGTGTGTTTCAATGGTTGGATCATTATTATTTTTATGTTTGCATTTCTGTTTGTAAGCTGCTTGGAGCAACTCCTTTGAAGGAGAGGAAAAGCAAGGCCTAGGGTTTTAAAAATAAAATTACCCAGTTTTGTGTAGAAGTGTCTGACTAGGACACAGGAGACTAGTGTTCAAATCCACTCAGCCAAGGTGACCTTGGGCCAGACACTGTCTCTCAGTATAGCCTACCTTACAGGGTTGTTGTGATGATAAAAGGGAGAGGAGAAGAACCATGTAGGCCACCTTAAGCTCTTTGGAGGAAAGATGGGGTGTAAATATAATCATCATCAACTCAGCCGTGAGAGTCTAGGGCTCTGAATACACTGGAAATGGGATGGCCATCGCCTGCTGTTAGCCATAATGGCTAGCTGGAGATGCACAGAATGTGTGTGTGTGTGTCAGGAGTCCATAACCACCATGGCCTGCTGGTGACCTGCCCAGAGACATTTGGCTGGGCACTCTGTGTATGGGAGGGGGGAAGTACTGAACAAGAAATTGGTCTGATCCCACAATTTATTATTATTATTATTATTATTATTATTATTATTATTATTATTATTCCCTACCCATCTGCCTGGGTTGCCCCAGCCACTCTCCATTATCCTTCCCTGTGTCAGGCTTCAGGTAATCTGATCCCTCCCACGGTGGCAGCCAAGAAGCAGAGAAACAACAACAACAAAAAAAGCAGTTCTTACCAAGTAATTTATTCACTATGCACAGAGAGACATGAAGGAATGCAGTCTAACTAGGATAATGGTGTTGCTCCGAGTAAAGTCCCACCTCCTCCGTCTCTCCTATTCTCTGTCACCCCTGCTTCGGCTAATCTGAGCTTTCTGCCTCTGCGCTTGCTGTTCTGCTACTCTCAATGCACGCCTGGTCCTGGGAGAGGGGGCGGTCTGGCATGCTTTCCAAGGACACTGAGTCTGTCAGCTGTCTCCCCCCTGGTGCTTCTCCTTCTTCCTGCTGTTCCTTTTCCAGTATTTCCCAGCTTCTCCCCTCTGCAGCCTCTGAACTATGCCCTTCCGCAAACCAGTGTTCTAAATCTATACTGTCCTCCTGTTCTCGGGAAGGTTTTAGAGAAGGGGGGGGAGTTCCTCAGTCCAGCCCCTGACACCCTGCCTCTTTGAACAGGACACTCAGCCCTTTCCCCTTCACAAATGATCCAAGCAAGGCCTTTTCCTCACTGCTACCTGCAGCTCCCAGGTTGCGTTTGTGTTGGATTTCCAGTATAAAAAAATGATCTGTGAAAAAAAGGGAGCAGCCCTGAGACGGCCGGCTCTGAATCCAGATTGAGTGAGAGGGACTGTGTTTGGAGAAAGACATGTTTTCTCCCCGCACCGCCTCCTATGCCACAGGGATGACCGAAAGATATGAGCATCTGGTCTCGGCGGCATTGCCCCAAACGCTTCTGCTTTACTGACTGTCATATTGAAGGCAGAAAGGAACATAAAGATGTACATTTATTTCCTCCCTGCTCAAGAGGCTCCACCAAGAGAAAAATGCAACAGTTCAGAAGGGGCTGCGGTGAGGTGTTGCGTGTGATATATTTTTATCCTCGGAGCAAAAAAAAGAAACGACAAAAAAAAAATCCTTCGTAAAATATATTCCCCTCAAAGCTGGGGGTGGGAGCTCAGCACTTGACAACACAAAGCCGTTTCTGAAGGCACGCGGACAGGCACGCCACGACGCAACCGTCCCAAAGTGCCACTGTGAAAAAGTCAATGCCATCAATAAAATCAACACTGGTAAAAGCCGCACAGCTTGGCTCCCGGCTACAGCCGAAAGGGAACATTTTAAGCTGCCTCTGCAACATGCTTAGCGCACAAAGGCCTCGTCCCGGGAAGCCGCCAGGACAAAGGCCAGCTGGAGCCAGAAGAAAGGAAGCCACGGAAAATAAATAACATTAGCGGAGAGAGCCGTCCTTCTTGTGACCACAGGGGCTGATGTGGTGCTCTGGCTCCAGGCCACATCAGCGGCGGCAGCAGTCCATCAAAGTGCTGGGAACGCTACAGTTTTAGTGGGCGTTTAGATGATAACAGGGTGGGGGTGTGTGTGGAGAAAGCCAATTCCAAACTTCTAGTTTTGCATAGTGTTTTAAAGAACATAGGAAGAGTCCTGCAGCTGGATCAGGCCACCAAAGGACCACTGTGCTGGTCCCGAGGGCTAACCGTGCGGCGAGGTCCGAGTTCAGTCTGAGGTTGAGGGTGCAGTATAGAGGCTGTCCGTCAAAGCTGAGGCGGGGTCCAAGGCAGGGAGTCAGGTGAGGTCAAGAACTCTGGCAGAGGAGCAGGACAGGGTGCTGGCAGGAACAGGCTACCAACAATGTTGCTCGCTCAACCTGGGACTGGGGCTGACTGGCTTTTATCTGCCCCGAGGCATAGGGCGGCCCCAGTCCACAGGTGACTCGCCTCTCCTGGCCTGGAGGTGAGCACTCCTCCTGCAGGACTTAGTTCCCTCCGCCTCTCTGCCCTGAGTGAGCCTCTGCAGCTCAGGAGAGGCTGGAGGGGTACCGGACCCAGAGGCAACCTCAGCTTCCTCTGACGGGACTGAGAGTGGAGCACCTGCAGGCAATGGGTCCTCTGTCACCTCAGGAGCCAGAGCAGACTCAGCTGGTGCCTGCACCTGAGGATCCAGCACAGGTGAGGACCCTTCAGGCTCAGGCCCGAGCCCTGGCTCAGCTGGTTCTGGAGGCAGGGACTCCTGTGCAGGCTCGGATTCCTCAGGTTCAGCCTCTGAGTCCAAATCCCAGGCCATCACATCCATCTAGTTCAGCTGCCTTTTCTTGTCATGGCCAACCAGATGCCCCTGGCTGGGAAGCCAACAGCAATCAGGGCACAACAGCACTCTCCCCATTTGTGCTTCCCAACAACTGGTAATCGGGAGGGACACCCTTCCTCTGATTTTGGAGGGGGCAGGTGCACCAAGTTGCACCCAACATTGGAGGGGGGAGAGAGCCACCATGCGTGTATGATGTCACACACATGACACCCCTCCAACACAGCCAGACCAACTCGACCCACCATCTCCCATCCACCCACCCACTGCCAGCCCCCTTACCTTTGTGAAAGGACACAGCAGGGCAAAGATGCTTCTCCCTGTTGCGTCCCTGGTGGAGACTGCCAGGGCACCTTCCAGGAAGGCCCTCTGGTGATTGTCAACGGGACATGCGGGGGGAAAACACTTTGCCCTGCCACCTCCCTGGCGATCCTCAAAAGTGTTTACACCCTGGAGTGTCCTTTTGAGGATCGCTGTGGAATTTGGGAGGGCTGGTCCCCTTCTGGAAAATATTGGGGTGCCTTGGCCCTCTGTTGCCCCCCTAGATGGTGCCCCTGAGAGGGGGACATATTCAGAAATGCCTGCATCAACACCCGTACACCTGAAGGCTGATGTGGTACCACCTAAGCAAAATAACTTGATCCTGCTGGGTATGTGCATTTCCCCATGGATAGAGCCTGGACTTGTCTTAATAGCACCAAAGAAGGCCAAGGATGAAGATGGGACTGGATGTTTGTGTGTGGAGAGGGTGCATGTTATACACTCTGTTTGTGGGCATCTTCGTTCAGGAAAGGGGGTCGAAAAAAAATTCTGCTCAGGAGAAACCATACAAGATTGCTGTGGGCACCTCTGACTTTGAATGCTGTTTTCTGCTTGCAGGAGGGCTGGATCCTCTTCTGTTGGCTCAAATGTCAAGCACCATCCCTCCAGCTCTGCCTAATGTACTCCGCTCTTGGACCTTTCCTATAGGGGCCCATCTGAGCAGAATCCAGTTATCTCTGCAAGACAACACCTATTTGAGAGGCGGAAAGCACAGGACCCCTCTGAAAGGCATCCTCGCTGCTTCGGGAGTGTCTGCGTGGCAAGCGCAAGTGATCAAAGCTGCTGATATCGCCAGCACCTCTGTCAGGGCTGACAAGCACATCATTATAGCCGCAGCTCCCTCACTCTGCTGTCCTCCATCCGACTACTTGATCAAAATCCCGTCTGAAACTTATCTGACCAGACATGTGTGCAACTGAAGAGCGTCAGGAGTCACTCATCTCACTGCCTTGTGAAATATTTGCACATAGGAATGACAAATGAGAGGCTGGATGAGAGCCAGACACAGAGGGAGGCAGGGAGGAGGGAGGGGGAGAGAGGAGGTGGAGCAGGAGGGGGGGTAATGATCTGAAACTGTACAGTAGAGGGAAAAGCAAAGGATTTTGCTACTCAGCCAGGGCTTGCTCAATAACAGGAAGGGGCAGGGAGGCAGCAGAGGGTCCATGAGTGTGTTTTGAACTGGGGGTCCCAGTGGTCATGCCCCAATGATTTCCTTCCCAGTTCACCCCTGCAAGCTTGACAGGTGGAGGCCTGGGTTATACATGGCAGCAAAGTGAGATGGCTGACTCCCAACAGGGTAGAATGGGCCGGGCCACTTCAAACTGGAAGGCAGGCACCATTTATGAGTGCTCCTCTGTGGAAAATAACCTCTGCAAGTTAACAGAGATGTGGAACTAATGCAACAGGAAGAAAAGCATGAGTATTCAGGAGTATTTAAAAATCTGCGCTCTCTCTCCTCCAACTCACAACTTGAACTGGTATAGTCCATTGTGTACTCTTAGGTGTCTCCTGCTTAATTCTGACCTGATTCTGCTGCATCTCCGGTCTTTGGGGATGGCGGGGGGTGGGGTGGACTAGGCTGAATAACCAGCCTGCTTAAGAACTTAGACAGCCCACCTCAAGGGCCACTCCTTGACCACCAGGCCCATGGCTGACCTGGCCTCTGAGCTGGCACCTCATTCCTGCTGATGAGTCTGTCATGGGTTCCTGATTCCTTTTCCTAATTACTACCTTAGATCATGGCTGCTGCTTAGTTTTGACCCTGCCCCACCCTATGGTTCCTTGTTCACTGCTCTGAAGCTTGAGCACCTCCTGTTGTGGGCCACATACTTGCCTCTCTCCTGCATGGATCGACAGGCAGCCTTGCGCATTGGGCTGCCGAACCTTACTGGATGGAGACTGGTCCTGCCTTTGCAAGGGTCTAATGCCACTGAACACAATATCCTTGTCAATGACTCCTGGGCTAAACAGTGACTCTGCAGCCTACACTGATCCAGGATCCCCCAAATCCTGTAGGCTTACTTGAAACCCCGTGTGTGGGCGAAGAGCCTATGGAAGGAAGAGAAAGGAAGAGGACTCGGTGGCAGGCCTGGACTTAAGGTTATTGAGCAACATAGCGGGTGGTAGGTCTGGTGATTCAGCCCCTTATGAAGGCCTGTAGCAGGATGCTAGGGCTCTGTTGAGCTCCCATACTATTGAATTGTTTGCTGCCTTGGGAGCTGTCCATGGTCCTGCTTCTGATGCTGACATTGCCTTGGCTCTCCCACTCTCCGCTCCCAACGCAGGTTTGAAGCTACTGGTTGCTGCCAGTGCCCAAAGGCAATGCCATCATATGCACATTTGCCGCCCCCAGATCAAAGACTCTGCTGGTGAAGCTGTGACATCCCATCAACAGCTATCCACAGACAGAGAAGAGATGCATGGCAAAGAAGTATCCACAGAGAAAAGAACCCCAGATATACTCAAGCAAAAGAGATTGAAGTTTGAAACACTGAGGCATATTGCAAAATAGAGAGTTTTGGTACGGGCTATTCGTATTCAATGGGTGTGTGTGTGAGAGAGAGTAAGAGAATACATGCACACACATAATCCACATTTTGCTGCAGGGAGCCTGGTATTCCACAAGCAGAACAGAACATGGCTTAATTTGCACTCATTTGCAAATTAATAGAACCTCAAACTCTTACGCATTATCTTTTTGTGTCCCTTATCAACCCTGTAAGGTGGGTTAGTATCACCTGTTTTGCAGAAGGGATACAGACAATGAGATACTGTGGCTTGGCTCCTTTGTAAGTTCTTGGCAGAGGTTCCAGATTTGATGGGGAGGAATACTGTTTGATCACAGAGTACATTTTTTGGTTAGGGAAGTTCCTAGGTTCAATCCCTGACATCTTCAGATAGAAGAGGAGGTTAAGGGGTGATATGATAGCCATGTTCAAATATATAAAAGGATGTCACATAGAGGAGGGAGAAAGGTTGTTTTCTGCTGCTCCAGAGAAGCGGACACGGAGCAATGGATCCAAACTACAAGAAAGAAGATTCCACCTAAACATTAGGAAGAACTTCCTGACAGTAAGAGCTGTTCGACAGTGGAATTTGCTGCCAAGGAGTGTGGTGGAGTCTCCTTCTTTGGAGGTCTTTAAGCAGAGGCTTGACAACCATATGTCAGGAGTGCTCTGATGGTGTTTCCTGCTTGGCAGGGGGTTGGACTCGATGGCCCTTGTGGTCTCTTCCAACTCTATGATTCTATGATTCTATGATTCTAGGGCTGGGAGAGACTCCCTGTCTGAAACCCTGGAGAGCCACTGCCAGTTAGTGTAGACAATAATGAGCTAGATGGAGAAAGAGTCTGATCTGATAGAAGCATTGCTATAATGCTTCTTTTCCTCTGTAGCTCAGTCCTTTAAGCGCTATGTAACATCCACACATACATAAAATTTAACTGGAGAAGATTGTATTTTTTTTAGTGTTGGCAAGATTGTCTGATGTTCTTTCCCAGTTCAATATCCCCCAGTGAACTGGAGAATGGGGTTTTCTAGATTCCCATTGGACCAACAAACTCAATCTGTATGTTCTCTGCGTTGTGTTTCTTTAATGGCCCAGCTCTCGGGGTGACGGTATAATTCTTCCTTCTCATTCCTCCATCCATCCTTGAGAATCAAATTCATCCTCTTTTATGAAGAATTAACTTGTTGGAGCTGATTTATGAAGAGTGGCAGGCGGTGATGGCAGAACAGTGCTCTAATACGTTCATCATAAAGTCCTGTAGTTATTCCTAAAAGAGTTCATGTTAATGCCTCACATTAAAATTCATATTTTATTTCTACATAACGAAATGTCTCCCTGCAATCTCTCAGATATGCCCTTCAAAAGTGGAATAGTCTCTTCCCTTCTTGGTCGGGGATTGAAGCTGTACGGGTGACAGTTTCAAACAAACAAGAGATGGCACAGCCAGGCGTTCTTAGGTCGCGCATATGCCTCGTGTTATAGCGAAGCGATTTGACTGACAGCTAGGGCTTGTCTTGTCACATTACGTCTTCAGTCAAATATGACGAATGTTCGTTTGCACAGATAAAGGAACAATTTCCTTTTTAAAAAAAGAGGGAGAGGCAGAGGACCGTTTCTAATTCAACTTTTATTAATAGCAGCCACATTCTGCTAAGAAAACAAAGGCTTTGGTTGTACATCCTTTTAAAAGACTTTTCAATTTGCAGGTGTTGGATTGAATTGTAGTCCTTGGCAGTGCAGGCTGGATCTGAGAGGGGATTCTCATCTCATTTCGTTCCAGAAGGAAGGTGTCATCTTGCAAGGAGAATTCTCAGGGGCTAGATCTTCTTTTCCTCTTCAGTCCATGGCAACAGTGACCTCCTGCAGCCCCAGAGCAAGAGCCCAGATTTATAGAATATAGAGAAACAATTTGGCATTTGTGAAGGTTGCAGCACCAGCAATATAGTGCTTCCCAGCAAAGATAGGAACTTATATTCCCCAGAAATCATAGGAACACAGGAACCTGACTTAAACCAAGTCAGACCCTTGCTCCATGTGGTCCAGTATGGTCTACACTGGCCGGCAGCATCTGTCCAGTGTTTGAGAAAGACTTATCTCCCAGTCCTACCTGCAGATGCCAAGGGTTGAACCCAGGACCTTCAGCATGCAAAGCAGATGCTCTACCACTGAGCTGTAGCCCTTCCACCTCTGAGGTTCTTCCAGGTGGGCATTTATTGTGGGACGAGTGCTTCTCACACATGCATTGTCAGCATCAAAATGCCAGTTTGTGTCCACGCACCCCTCCTTAAACCCGGATTCACTCTTTCCAAGGAAGAGGGAACCTTCCACGCCAACCAATGACCCATTTGAGATCCCTGAACAACCATTTGAAATATTAAAACCTGGTCTAGAAGCACCCTGGATACTGGAGGCAAAATATAGAGCCACCATAACTGGTAACCACTGATAGCTATGTCTGTCCTAAATTTGTCTAATCCTCATTTTGGAACCATCCACGTTGGGAGCCGCCACTACATATTATGAGAGCAAATTCTACAGTTTAACTCTGTGCTCCTTGAAGAAGTCCTTCATTTTGCCTGTCTTGACTCACCCTCTCCCACATTCACTCTCACTGGATGGTGCTACTGGGTTCTAGTATTACTTTCTCCACACCGCAAATAATTTTGTCCGCCTACATCTCCTCCCCACACCTTCCCCCCACTAAATCAACAAATAAGCCCCACACAGGGAAGCTCCTGTTGTTGCTTGATATCTCGTTGATGCACCAGGGATGGGGCTTGCGTATCCTTCATTCTTCTGTCTCTCTTTCATGCATCCTTGTGTCACGGCTAGCTAGAAACACAGAATCCAAACAGGTTTCAAAGACCTCCTTCTCCCCCCACCCTGCCGTGCCCAGATCTCTGTCTTCCAGCTTGCCCCATCTGCAGTGCACACACAGCACATTTCACCAGCAGCCCTTCCTCCTCTGTAGTCAGGGATGATACTCCAGAAAGAATCCACCAACCTATATAATACAAACTTAATATCAGAGAGTTAAAATAAAAATAAAAATCCCTAACCTTGGGAGCACCTTTCTTTTCTTCCCCCTCTCTTTTTCTCCTCCTCCTGCTCTTTCATTTCTGTCGAGTTTGTTCTTGACCTGAGTCTTTGTACAACAAGAAGTGGAGGTTCTTAGAATGACTAGGAACATTCTCTCTCTCCCTTTTGCACAAGCCCTGCTGGTGGTAGGAGGGGATATCCAGCATGAAGAAGGCAGTGGACTGGAGGGGAAAGCTACCCGGATGCTAAACGACAGATTTTCTTCTTCAAAGAAAACCAGGGTGTAGAACTGCTGCAGATGCTCTCCTTTGCTCTGATGGTTTCCCACTCATGTGGGGAAGTCAGCTTGCTTAGAAGAACATCTAGCACAGAGCATTCTTGGATGCAGGGATCAGAAGATGTGTTCACACAACCAGACTGGAGTTGGGGTCGGGGGGCACACATCATGAGGTGCATTCTCCCCTCTGTAGTCATGTGATAACAGTGGCTCCATGAAAGAGGCACCACAAAGTCACCATGTCAGCACTGTGTGTGTGTGTGTTTCAGGAACTTGCAATGGTATTGCATATTTGAGTGTAGGCAAGGCAGCTGCTTCTTTCTGGGTGCCATAGGAAATGAGGAGGCAACAGTTTTGAAAAAACCACTCTGCATGTTTTTTGCTTTAAAATGGTCAAGCATGTGTACTTGTGGGCATGTGTGCATGCGCCAAGAAATATTGTGTGTGTGAATCTCACTTGAAATGTGGAAACCAAGCCAATTGGCATAGATTTGCTCAGATCGCACTACAAGTTCGCAGCGATTCCTGCATTGAAGTGAGTCAGACTATGTGATCCTTTGGGCCCCTTCTAACCCTACAATTTTATGATTCTATGACCCAAAGTTGGAAAAGGCAACAAAGCGACCGAGACATTATTATAGTCTTAGTCACATCCAGACACACAGACTGTAATACATTCTACATGGAGCTACCTTTGAAGAGTTCTCAAAAATTGCAGTGGGTAGAAAATGTTTGTGCCAGACTGTGGACTGTAGTGGGTGGTAGAGAACATGCAATGCCCAATTCTGAATCATCAGCATTTTGAAACATAAACATTTTCAAACATCTGCCCCCTTGTTGCTGGTTTTCCCACAGCAGGTTAAGCTGCCTTTGCTTCAGAGGGCATTTCTGGGAGGTTTGTGTGTCTGTCAAATGAGCTGCTGTGTCAGCAGGTATAGTTTGCTGCCGCAAAATCCTGCATGTGTTGTTTTAATCATTTGTGTTTTTATTTTGTTTTTGTTTTATTATTCTATCTTTTAATATTTCTAACATTTATTGTAAGGTGAATCGAGATGATTTGGCACAAGATGACAAGTATTAAAATGTAAAACAAAGGGGGTGGCAGTCTAGTTTTGCTCCCCCACCCCCAGTCTCTTGAAATCCTGCTCAGCCTTCTTGGCTAGACTGAGTCACTCCACAATTTACAGAATTTCCCCTGCAGAGACAGTGAGGGGCAGAAAGATCAAACATCTGGTTTGGCCCCAAATATGTTTTGATCATTGAATGGCTCCTAAAGACCCTGGGAGCATCTCAAGGGTAAGCAGTGAGAAAGCCACATCCCCCACACTCCTGTATGCTCTGTATGTTTTCCCAAGGCATTTAAGTCCCAGTTTCAGAGATGGTTCAAGAGGAGAACCTGAGCTCCAGTTCCCAAACAGCTCCAGACAACAAAGCAAGCATACTCAGAATACCTCCAATGTGCTTTTGAAAGAAGAACTAATAGCATACATACACTGCTGTCTGTACCTCTACGTGATGCACATTGTTGTAAATGAGTCCAACAGGAAACTGTCAGAGGAAACAAAAACCTGCCAGCCAATAACCAATTTCCAGCATTTTCGTGCTTGCTAATAATTGACTGCTTAGGAGAGGATTTAATTTGATAGGCCTGTAATCAATGACATTTTCCACTCTCAGGCACTGGAGCAGTAGCAGCTGAATCAGAAAGGCCCAGGAGCAGAGCACTTTTGTCCCTACTCTGCTGTCCATCATTTGACTGTTGCTGCAGTTTATTTCTGCCTGATGCCCACTTATGGTGCTCAGAGACACAAAATGCAAGAGCAATGTCCCTGATCCCCACTCCTCTTCAGCTCTCCCTCCCTCCCTCGTCTCTATGATTGCATACACATCATACATTTAAAACACCATTTAAGCATATCCTGTCCTGTCTCCAAAAGAAGAAGAAGAAGAATCTTGGGCAGCACCTACACACTTTGGAATTCCCTGCCTATTAGGGCAGTCCTGAAACACACACACACACACACACACACACACACACACACACACACACGTGATTGTTAATCAAATATGATTCCTGAAAAGGGCTACATATAATTATAAACCTGTTATCCTGATCAATTGTGATGCTCACAACTGAGAGAGTAGCTAGCACAAAGAAGATGAAGACCAATAGGTCCCGGGGCTGGAGAAAAAGACAAAATCAGGACCCTGGACAAGGTTCAATAGGTTCAGCACCACAGCTAGCAACCCTGCTGTTGATGCAGAAAAAGCCACTTGTCTCAGCTCTTTCCTGGATCAACAGCTTTCTAGTCTGAGCTAGGTAGTCAAGATGGAAGTCCCACCCCATTGAATGCTGCATGTGGCTTCTTAAAGGGCTGGACCCTTTTCCTGCAGTGGCTGGCTTTTTCTAGGCAGGGGGTTTCAATCTTCTTTGAGGGGAGGGTGTTTCTCAGGGCTCTCCTGACCCTTTGAGGAGCCCATGGTCTGGTCACTGGAGCCTTGACAGCACAGGTGCTCCTCAGGGTTCAGGAGTTAGGTTGTGGGCTCCAGTGCCAGTGAATCCACATGGGAAGGGCTTGCAAGTGCATCCATCTCCTCCTCAGGGCAACTGTTGTCGCATCTGAGGATTCCTAGTCCAGCCATCTATCATGATTGGAAGCAATGTGTCTCCAAAAACCAGTTACTGAGGGGTATTAGCAAGTGAAGGCCATTGCTTGTGGAACACAGTGGAGGTTTCCTGGAGGTATTTGGTTGGCTACTGTGGAAATAGGATCCAGGAACTTGTAGACCTTGCATATGAGCAAGCAGGGTTCTTCTGATCTCCAGTAGTCCATCCCTGCAGTGGCTAAGCTAATGATGGAAAATTCAGAAACTTTCCACTTGCCTCCCAAAATTGTGGGTGGAAACAAAGAGCCTTGAGCCAGCTTTAATAGCCCTCTGTGTTATTGCTATTACCACTGACAATGACTCTGAAAATAAGCAAGTAGGGTGCATATAGCCAACTATGTTGCCAAAAGCCACAGGTGTCTACACAAATGCATGTGTGCGCACACACACAGACGGTTCCAGCAGCCAAGCTTTAAGCTTTTAAGTGGTTACTATATTATTGCCAGCTGTCTGTTTCCACCCAATAAGAAATAAAAAAGTAGTAGCCTTTGATTCATTCATTCATTTGTTTGCAAGGTAATGGCAATTCAATATCTAATCTCTGATCCGTCTGTCACAGCTAGATTTGCTCACTAATAACTCTGCCCCCTTTCTGTTTATTGTACACAGTTAAAGGATATGCCATTCTCTTATGAAACAAACACAAGTGTGGCAGTAAAGGGGGGCGGTGTAAGCCCCACCTCCCCCCAAATAACAGAACACAAACAACAATAGGAAACAGCGCTGCTAATTGAAGTGCCTCCAAATTCATTTCCAGCTTCCTTGTGTTATGACAATATGGATAGTGCAGTCCAAAGGCAACTATTAAATGTATATCTTGCAGATAAAACTAAAATGAGAGCGAGATTGCTTTGTAATAGCATTTGAGGCAGAAAGTAGAATGTCAAAGCAAACACAAAAGGTATGTGATTTCATAAAGTGGGTTTTCATACAAGACACACAAGCACCAAGGGAAAGAACAGGCCTTGTTTTACTAGGGCTTTTGGGCATTCAGCACACATGAGGCTTACTTTGACTCTAGTCCTCTCCTGCACTATTTTTGTTAACTCTGGGCATGATGTGGAGGAGGAGGAGGAGGAGGAGATGAGCGAAGGGAGTATAAATGCAGATTAGCATTCTGAGTAATCCATGTTTTCCATTCATATTGCAGAGTGGGTAGGCTTAAATGGCTTAAATAAATGGCTTAAACCCTTTGTGTAAATAAATAAATGGCTTAAACCCTTTGTGTAAATGCTCTTAGGTCCCTCCCCTTTATACTTCTGGTTCTGGGCACTCAGGGCAACACCTCCACCACCACCCCAATTATACACACAACCATTATTGGTGGCTGCACCAGGCTGAAGTTTTCTTGCTGTGAAGCTCATGTGTATGTGTGAGTGTGCTGGCACTGACCTTAAGAGCAGAAGAGCAGTCCTGCCAGATCAAACCAAAGACCCATGCAATGCAGTTGCCTGTCAAAGCCAGTAAGGGGCTTCTAGGAAGTTTGCAAAACTGTGCTAGAAAAAGGTAATCACTCTGTTGTTGGTCCTCAAAATTTTTTGTGGTCACTGGTATACTGTCTCTCTGCACATGGAGCTTCATTTAGCTGTCATGACTAATAGCCATTGGTTGGCTGGCATCTGTTTGTCTTGAGAGACAGGGGTGCGTCTTTGGGCTGAAGGCAAACTGTCGGAAGTTTACAGAGCCTGCTGTGGTTGCAGAGAATTATATGGGAGTCTCTTTTGTGACATTTTGGATGGCCCCATTAAAAGCAATGCCCAGCTGTGGACTTTGGCGTCCCCTCTCACATATGCATATCTTGATCTAGTGCTCTGTGTGTGAGTTCTCTTGCACACTGACAAAGGTCCTTTCCACACTGGCTGCCTATTTCTCATCAAAGGCATGTTCAGCTCTCAAAGGGACAGCAATATAGCATGCCCTATTGACACAGATGGAGCAGCTCTTGCAAGCTTGGGAGGGAGACTCTGCACACACTGAAACCTCCTTGCCTACAGTAAATCCCTGAACTGAGACAGGAGGCTCTTACATTGATCCAAGAGGCTGGAGCAACTGGAGATGTAACACAACATGATAGACAGGAGAGGTGGCTTTGGAGCAAAACACTTTCTCGGCCTCACCCCCGCCCCCCCGCTGTTATCTTTAATATGTGGATAGCAACACTCACCTCCTTGGAAGACTTACAAAGGAATGGCTGTGAAGCACTTGGAATGCTTTGAAGTGCAATATGAATGAATGAAGAAACGAATTGTTTATTATTTGTTGTATACCTGAAGGAGCGTCTCCACCTCCATTGTTCTGCCCGGACACTGAGGTCCAGTGCCAAGGGCCTTCTGGCGGTTCCCTCGCTGCGAAAAGTCAAGTTACAGGGAACCAGGCAGAGGGCCTTCTCGGTAGTGGCACCTGCCCTGTGGAACGCCCTCCCACCAGATGTCAAAGAGAAAACCAACTTTTAGAAGACATCTGAAGGCAGCCCTGTTTAGGAAAGCTTTTAATGTTTAATAGGTTATTGTATTTTAGTGTTCTGTTGGAAGCCATGCAGAGTGGCTGGGGAAACCCAGCCAAATAATAAATTATTGTTGTTGTTGTTGTTGCTGCTGCTGGATGCTTTCCTTTGCAACTGCAATGCCTTTCTTCCAAGCTAGGAACCATATCTGGTTCTCATCCATCAGGGGACTCTGCATGCAGTGGGGCTTTTGAAGCTGAAGGAAGAGCAGGTGTCAATGAAAGAGGGGGGGGGAGAGACTTGGGGACTGCAAGCTAGGAAGCCAAGGTGGCACACCATTGCCAGGTTTCTCTCTGAAAGGTCTCCTTAAGCTTTAGGACTTGTGCAACAAAGAGAATTCTGGTACATGTGGTTTCTGAAATGGCTTCAGTATTGCAGCTTATCAATCCTAAGAGAGCCAAGAGGGCCAAGAAACTCTGGGGTGGGGTAGCTGAGTTTCACATATTGATTTGAGATAACCAGTCAATTCCTTGCCCATGGGCGTTCAAGTCCACAGTGAATAAATAAACAGCTGAACAAATAATGATATCCCTTGCAGTTCAAGCTAATGTTAACTTGATCAAGTCCAGTGTTCTTCTACCATGGAGGTTTACAGCAGGGACTGTACTCACTGGGTTACAACTGGACTGAGCTTACTGGTGGACTCAGGTTGTAAATACTTCTCTAGTCAGAAACTAGAGAAAAAGGTAAGAAGGGCCCTGCAGCTGGATAAGAAAAAAGGTACTTCTACTGCAGCATCCTGCTTCCACACAGACCAGCCAGATGACCCAATGGGAAGCATGAAAGCAGGACGTTAGCACTATAGCTCTCTTCCATTTATGATCTCCAGCAGGTAGTATTTAATCCCATACTGCCTCTGATCCTGGAGGTAGCATATATTCATCATGGCTAGTGGTGATTGGTAGCTTTCTCATTCATGAAAGGAGCTCGAATCAGGAAACAAAGCAACATCAGATTGCAAGTTTGAATAAGCATCTGCCAACAATGCTTTGTTATCTTCTGCTTTTTAGGAAGGCTCTCATGATGGCTTCTAATGTAAAATCGCACCTAGAACATGGATTGAGCTGTGCTGTAAAATAACTCATGGGGGCTGACCACATGACTGATTTATCCTTCCCAACTACAGGCTGGTTCACAAATGCATGCACATAGGAACCTTCCTTTCAGTGAGTCAGATCACTGATCCATCCAAGAGTGTAAGAAGAGCTTGGCTGTTGGATCAGGCCAAAGGCACATCTAAATCCCACACTCTGTTCTTACAGGGGCCAACCAGAAGTCCCAATGCCTCCTACAGCAGAAGTAGAACATAGCCATTATATATTGTTTTCAGTGACTGGCAGCAGCTTAGCAGAGTTCCAGAATGGAGTCTTTCCTGTCCCTATCTGGAGAGGGTGCAGGGACTGAACATGCAACCAGTGGCATGCAGTGAAATTTTTAATAGGGGAACAGTTAGAGTCAGAGGCACCAGTTTGTGAGGGCAACTTGGGAAGGACGTCATGTGCATGATGTCACAATGGTGAGCACCAAGCCTCCCTCCCTAAGCCAGGCAGAAGCTTCCTGGGCTTTGGGAAGGTAGTGGTGGGGCTCTTGGACCTATCAGAGCATTGCAGCCCCCTCCCTAATCCAGGCAGAAGCTTCCCGGGCTTTGGGAAGGTAGTGGTGGGGCTCTTGGACCCTGCCAGAGTATCACACCTCCCTCCCTAATCCAGACAGAAGGTTCCCGGATGTTGGGAAGGAGGTGCCAGGGGAACATTTAGGGTACTAGCCTAGTTCCCCGGGTCCACTGGCCACACGCCACTGCATGCAATCTTCTACACGGAAAGCAATTGCTCTACTCTGAGCTGCAGGCCCTTTTCCTGCACTCCTTCCTCTCAGCATCAAGCAGCAACTTGCAGGTATGAATGAGCCAAGGCAGATCTGTTGCCACAGACGACCAAGTTTCAGCAGCTCAAAGCATAAATGCTTACCAAATGGAGTCAGTTCTCACATTCACCTGCCAACCATCCGGCTATCGTATGAGGCATACTGATGTGTGAACTTGCTGGCATTCCCAGCGTTTCCCCCAATGCAAAGGCTTGTTTTTCAGTCAATGCCACTCCATCCATCTTCTGCATACCTGCCATTTAGGAGAAAGACGTCCCTGCTTGAGAGAGGCCAATTAAGTCATTTCCGAATGCTTGGAATAGGCACCCAGTTTTCCACCCCTTTAAGTGTTTGGGTCTCTGTGACCATAAACATCTCTTTCCCCCCTTGCAATCCCTGGAAGCGTCTTTCTACCAAATGATCAGGTTGAGAGGAGGAGGGCGCTTTCCCTTCATCGAAAACCGCGAAGCCTGTAATTAGTTTGCACCATGTTATTTCTACAAAGCAGATCTCACATTTAAAATTTTGAAAGGTAATCATCGAAAAATCAACGTGGAAGCTATAAATAGCGGTGTGTGAGGCACGAAGGCATCTCCGCCCTGTTGCTAACTGGAAAGCTCTCCATCTTCCAATAGCCATTAAGGAAGGGATGTGGGCGTTAGGATTGTCCTATGACCCTTCCTCCATTCCCTTTGCATTGCGGTAATTGCTGCCCTCATCAGGAAGAAAATCCCAAGCCAGAGGCCAGCACAAACCTCCAGGATCATCTGCACCAGCCTCTGAGAGGTGTAATCACTGTTTTCATCTCTTATCTGCCAGCGACACCCACCAGCCTTGCGGTGATTCTGGCAAGGTGCTCCTTCTGAGCTGAGATTAGATGCTTTAGCTTGGAGGTTCTTGCCTGTAAATCAGCCGTGCTGTTCAAGCTCGCCTGCCTACCACTAAGGGCCTGGAGAAAATGGGCAGGCGTGGCTGGAAGATGAGGATTTCAAAGCAGTAAACATGCATGATTTACACAGCTCCAAGCACCGCACGATGCTTTTATGCTCTCTTTATGCTTCAGAGAAACTCCCAGCTAAGCAGAGCTCAGAGCGCTTTCTCTCTCTTTCACTCTCTCTCTCTGGAGACCCCTAAAGCAGGATTTGGAGGAAAGCACGGCACACCAATAATGCCAGTGACCTGATAGTCTCATAGGCCTCTTTCCAGCCTCATGGATGAACTGGCCTCATAAAGTTTCATCCTCGTTCTAAGCGCAGGGCCTCACATTTGCAATGCCTCTAGAGAGCAGCAGAGGGGAGGGGAGCAGGCTAGAATGATCAAGGTGTTTTCTCTTTTCTCAGGAGACGTTCCACCACCCCATGAGACTCCTCAAAAGCTTTCCTGAATTAAAAATGTTCTTCAGTTTCTCTTTCCCCCCCAAAGCTACCAGTGGTGAGAGCCTGCTGGGGTGATCTCAAGGCGCAATGTGTTTTCTGTGCCGTGTCATGAAGGGAATCAGTGTTTGTTTGTTTAATATAAGGCTGCGCACAAGCAGCAGCCCTCTTCAGAAATTTTATGCAGGTTGCAAAGTGTCAGGGACTAGCTGGATGAGGAAGAGTGGTGGGAGCTGCCCACCCAAAAGCCCCTCAGGGAGGACACAGAAGAAGACAACTTGGATCCTGGATGTGGGACAATGAAGAGCAGTCTAGGGAAGGGGTGAGCTGGGAGGTGCTAGAAGCAGGTGGTTTGGGTGATCAAGGGGGGTCAGGAGAAGGAGGCTCTTCCAGGACAGGGTTAGAGGCTGAGAGTTACAGTGTGACCGCAGATTCAGACAGAGAGGAGTCAGAGGTTGCTCTTGCAGCAAGACAGTCCCAGTCCGGCTGGATCTACACCCCGCTCTGATAAACCACTCAAGGAGAGTCCTGCATGTTGCTGTGCAATGGGCCAGACAGGCCCAGAGGAGGAGCCCACCCCCTTGAAGCAGAGGCTAGAGAGGGAAGTGCAGAGCTAGTGGCCAGTTTCAGCAACATCTCAGCTGGATTAAAACAAACCAGAGGACTCTACTGTGTTGTTACAGTTGTTCCACCCACCCCAGAACAACAACAACAACAACAGTAATTAATTTGTAAAAGGTAAGGGAACTCAGCTCCCCTGAGTTCTTGCCCCCCAAACCCCCTGCTTCCATGGTAAAAGCTGCCTGTTTGTGCTTACAGAGGTGAGGTGGGGAGGGGGTTTGATGGCCTGGGTTACAAGCGAGGCCTGGATGGATTTTTTCCTCTTCAGTAAGGGAAACGGGAGTTCACGGGGCTGTTGTGCTGATGGAGTTTATGAGCTGGCTGAATCTATTATTTCTATATGATTAATTCTTTGCTGCTGGGCTATAGTCATTTGCAGGGATAAGCCTAATTAACTGTTAGGGCATCTCCGGCTCCTTGCATCAGCATTTTGTGTGTGCGTGTGCATGTGCAAATAAGTGACCAACCAAACTTAAGGGCTTCCCTTCTGAGCATAAGAACAGACCTATTTTCATAGATTTGTATACTTAGGAGGGACCATGGGGGTCATCTGGTCCAACCCCCTGTAATGTAGGAGTCTTTCACCCAATGTGGGACTCAAACCCACAACCCTGAGATTAAGAGTCTTATGCTCTGCTGACTGAGCTATCCTGGGACTGAAGGGAAGGAAGAAATGCTTCAAGCCCCCTTCACTGTATGCCGCAATCCCAAGGGAAAATCAAGCCCCCAAATGCTTGTTGTTGTTGTTTTGTTTTTTAATCACGATGATGTGGTTGCTCAAGATTTGGCATCACATCCAGTTCTGCCCTCAGGGTTGGGTGGAGCCGAGAATATTCAGCTGAGACTGCTAGTCATGCAAGAAGCAGAAGGATAGCAGCTGCTGAAATCCTCTCTTCCGCATGGATATTCAATCCTATTAAACCCACTCCTCTTTTGCAGTCATTCACCCTATTCACCCCCAACTATTGAAACAGCAGTAGTTGCCTCTCGCATTCACTTCAGAGGTAAAGTACCTCACTTCTGTCTTATACCAAGCATTACTGCAAACTGGAATGCAAACAAGGGTGCTTAATTCTAACAGCTCAGGTTTTCAAGCTGTCTTCTAACCATTCCCCATCTCCTGTTTGCTGTACATTTTGAGAAAGAGAGTGTTCTCGAAAGAAAGCAAGAAAGGCTGAGCTTGGTTCAGATCTTCCTGGTGTAATGTTCACAAAATGTAATCATTACTGAACAGTGTTGGATATGTGGAACTACAAAACATGACATTTTTGAATATCAAAAAGGAAAGGGGGGTGGGGAGGGAGTGCCTCCATCAACTTTTGCTCTGATCTGAGGAGGATCCCTTGGCTTGAAGATCTTAATCGAAACAAAACTTGAAAGACTCTTGCAAGGACAGGCGGGGGGCGGGGGGAGGAGAGACGCAAGAGGAGAAAAAGCCTCTAGTGATTGCTCTGAACTGCACAATAAAAAATGGGGGGGGGGAGGGAAAAAACACTATTTAAATGGTGAAGTTTTTTCTTGCATGTCCTCATTAAAAAAAAAATAAACCATTGTGGACGGTGGCAAGACAGACAGATCTTGTGGGATTTGTCTGCCGACGTGTGTGTGTGTGTGTGTGTGTGTGTGTGTGTGTTCCTGAACAACAGACAAGAGCTTGCAAACTAGAATTGCTGTCAAATACCAGAGATGTGTCAGACCCAAAGACATGAACTGGGAAGATGAACTGCCATTTCTCCTTTAATTGGTGTCTTTCTGTGCAGTCTTGGGAGAAGGAGGGAAACTGAAGGGAGAGGGGAGGAAGCTGTATCAAAGTTAAAAGCCCTTCAAGGTTCTTCTTGATGAGAATAATGGGACATCGTGGTTCTGTGTGGCCTTGTTTAGGGTTAAAAAACAAACAACTTTGGTTTTGCATTCATTTACATAATCAAGATGGAGCGGGAGTGGAATCTGAAGGACAGCAAAAGGTGGCAAAGAGCCCCTGAATGATCAGGGGTTCTTTCCTCTCTTCTGCCTCATCTGATGTTAACTGGGAAAATAATTTGCTTTTCAGCAGCTGATCAGCCTTGACAGTCCAAGAGGTCCTGCTGTGCTATATGCCTTGACTAGAAAGGCATCTTGAAGTCTAAGAGCAAGGAGCTGACATACTGTGGCTGGTGCGCCCTGTGTTCTTTTGGTATCCCTGATGCTGAAATGCAGGTGTCAGGCAGGTAGGAAAATGGTGGCAGGTAGCCTGTGCCTGGACCTGAGAAGTGAAGACTGCTCCAAGTATGAGTACGGAGGTATAGCTGTTTCTCACAATGGACAGCACAGTCGCAATGAGTTTTACACATCACTTGGGAAGACAGGTGAACTAATGCCAGTGTACTGGAAGAAGCAAAGATCACCAGTGTCGAAGTGATGATTCTTCAACATCGACTTCATTGGACTGGTCAGTGTTGTGTGGATGCCTGATGATCGTCTTCCAAAGCAACTACTCTATTCCAAATTTAAAAATGGAAAGTGTAGTGCTGGGGGTCAACATAAGAGGTTTAAAGACTCTCTCAAGGCTAATCTGAAAAAAATGTAGTATAAACACCAACAGCTGGGAAACACTGGCCTGTGAGAGCTCCAACTGGAGAACAGCCTTTATCAAAGGTGTCATGGGCTTTGAAGACTCTCAAACTCAGGATGAAAGGGAGAAATGTGCTAAGAGGAAGGCACGTTTGGCAAACCCTCACCATGATCAACTCCCACCCGGAAACCTATGTCCCCACTGTTGAAGGACGTGTAGATCCAGAATTGGCCTCCACAGTCACTTACAGACCCACTGTTAAAATCTTGTTTACAGCTATGAGTGATTGCCAAAGAAGAACAAGAAGCAGAATAAAACAAGAAGCAGAATAAAACAAGTGAGGGCTGTTGTTTAAAAAATGGAATAGAAATAAGCGCATTTCGACAAAACAGGTTGCTCCTCCAAAGCTTGGTGTCCTTCTGCCACTCTCTTGGGTAGTTGGAAGGAGGAGTACTCGCTTGCCTCCATTGATGTTCTATTTGTATCATTTTATAAATAAAGCAAATATTTCAGATGCAGTAAGCCTCCAGTGCTCTCTCATGCAAAGGAAACTAAGCCCTGTAGCATCGCTGCCACTGCATATACCAGGACCTCTCAGTCCACAGGGAGGTGGGCAGAGCATGTGGTGACATTTTCCTGTTCATAAATTGGGGACAGAGGTTTTCTTTGCACTAGGAAGGTCTGATTGAGGTATTGTTTAGGGGGTGGCCTTGGGCCCTGCAAATCTCAAGTCTTTCCGGACTGGGTGTTGGGGAGCTGAAGTGAGGCACCCCCAAACAGGGTTCCTATCACCATACAGAGGTTACCTTGCTTCTCAAACTTAATCCATTCTGGGAGTCCATTCGACTCCCGAAACTGTTCGAAAACCAAGGCGTGGCTTCCGATTGGCTGCAGGAGCTTCCTGCACTCAAGCGGAAGTTGTGTTGGACATTGGGCTTCTGAAAAACATTCAAAAACTGGAACACTTACTTTTGGGTTTTTGGCATTCAGGAGCCAAAACGTACAAGTACCAAGGCATTTGAGAACCAAGGTACAACTGTACAGAGGCAGCTGGAGGTCCAAATAGTTTACTGTTTCCTCCAAACTGGGTTTCAGATAATAAAGGGAAGGGGAGAGAGAAAGTTGGTTTGGTTCACAGTTTAATGCAAACTTACCTCCTTAGCACTCCCTGAAATGATATGGAAACCAAAATGCACCAGTCCTTTGAGATTTGCACTTCTCTAAATGTTGAGATGCAGCCCTCCATCCCAAATAGGCATGCAAAATATGTCTGTAGGGGAAAATGTGCCTAACAATGCATAGAGGAGTGCAAATAGCATGCAAAATGCATTATGTTAAGGGAACTTGCAACAATGTGTGCAGTAATTAATAGATAAATTTGACAGATAAATAAATTGGGCAGTATTATATGCTGGCAACCCCCCCCCCCATTTACACGTGTTCCATATGCACACGACTGTGTATATGCTCATTGCATCGAACCCAGAAGTGACCTGCAAATGTCATAAAAGATGTCATTAAAAGGGTGGAACAGAGATTGGGCAGGAGCAAGGCAGGGGCGGGGGGGGGGGGGACGGGACGGGGTGTTTCCAAGCTTCTGCAGGATTTTTCAATTACATGTGAATTCCCGAAAGCACACGATGACCTGGAATGCAACCCCTGCGCAGTTCAGGGGTTTGCCTGTACACAAATGCATATATTAGGAGAAAGTTCACTAGGATGCAGGCAAAATTCCATAATGACATTTTTTAAAAAGCAAAACAACATGGAAATGTTGTGAGCCAAGCATAGGACTGGGGGGGGGGGGATGGGAAACTGGGAAATCAGAATGGATTGCCATCCATCCATCTCTACTCCCCCAGATCACCTGCCCTATTCCATCCACTCTGCATAGCTACTGGCTTTGTTTTGCTTTGCTTAGGGGGTTGCAGGTCATGCTGCAAAATGGCAGTGAGCTTCCAGCCTCCCCGCATCTTTGCGCAGGAACCTAAATGTACACCTGCTCATATAAATCAGCATATGCAAATGTCACACAAATTTGTATCGGAGGGTCTGTGCCCTGAGTTGTTTAATTACCTAGCCGCACCCCTAGGGACCGATGCAGCGAATTCTGGTGACGTGCAAGAGTGGCGTCAGGGAGCACCCTGGTCTTTGCAGGACGGAGATACATAGCAAGCTTTGTCTAAAGGATCAAACATTTTCATTTCAATTTCATAAAGAGACCTCCTATTTTACTCTGCTGAGCTTCATAGCGAGAGAGAGAGAGAGAGATGGAGAGAAACAATTTTCTTGGGCCCTGAAATTTTCTTTGCCTCACTCTTCTCTGATGTGCGACAAAGCTCATGTTGAGAGAGAAGCACAGACAGAAGATAAGTATTGATTTGGGAGAGAAGGTCGCCTCTGGGCCTCCCCCTCCCCACCTCCCCAACGTGCTCGTCAGGGATTAAGATCAAAGCGGGAGCTGCTGCTAACCAGGAGCATTTGTTTCAACATGCTGGCAATATGCACGGTATGTCAGTGTGATCTGCGGCAAGGAGACCCACGAAAGATCCTTCTCAGGGAAGGGAGCTGATTTGGCCGCTGTCGTTAGTTGTCACATTGCCTTTTGGCGTGGCCAGAGCACACCATGAAACTAACACGTGTGTTTCGAATTACTGGAGGTTTTCTGGGATGGGTTCATACAGATTGTGGGATCAGCTAGCCACCATCAGCTGACACGGGAGCTGCCACCTGTTCCATGACTTACAGGTGGCTGTGCCACCATCAATCTGACTCCATTGCATCTGAACAGGTACCAACTGCTTCTGCCCCATTTCCCCTGGTCTCCTTGCCATATGCAGCCAATGCCTGTTTCTTTATTCCAGCTTCAGAACCTGGAGTCATGAGCTCAGTGCCTGACAACGCCCCAGGGAAGGACCATAGCTCAGTCTTGGAGCATCTTCTTTACATGCAGAAGGTCTCTGGTTCATTCCCCAAGCTGGGAACACGCCCTATCTGAAATCCTGGAGAATCTCTGCCAGTCAGTATGGCGTAACACTGAACTAGATGGTCCAGTGGTCTCAGTATATGGCAGCTTCCTATGTACTACAGCTTAGTAGCAAAACACAGAATTTGCATGCTGGATGTCTCAGGGGCAGCTAAAAGTTTAAGCTGCAGGTGATGGAAAAGTCCTCTCCTTGCCTGAGAGCCCCTGCCAATCAAAGCTGATAGCACTGGATCATATGGACTAATGGTCCATTTCAGTATAAATCAGCTTCATAGGATGCCATTGTTCAATTTTGTTGCAAGATACATCTGTTTTCTAAATCATTTGAAGGCCATGCTTAGATCATTTTCAGCCCGAAGTCTCTTTTTGCATTGCTGAATTGATTATCATTGTTCCTGCTTGATGTTTTAATAGTATTTTATGATTTGCATTGATAATGATGAAGTATTCTATGTAAACCACTTGGAGGTCACCTGTGATGGAAAGGAGCATACAAAAGCTCTCAACAAACAAATTATATTGATGTGATGCATCTTTTAAGCAAAAGCAGAAGCAGAGGGATGAATCCCTTCAGATACTACTCATTCTTTAAAGAATTTATTCATAATTCTCAGGTCCCTATTGGAAAAATAAAGTGGGGAGGGAGAAGCAATTAAAATCAATAATAATCATGAAAAAACCTGCTGAAAGATCCATGTTAGTTATAGGGAAGATGTAACTTTATTTATAATTATAATTTTATTTTTTTAATTGGTTAATAATTTATTTATAATTATATCCCTATTCCATGTTTCCTCCATCACAGAGCTCAAAGGAAAATGGCAAAACAGCCTTCCTACAATTGACATAAAGCTGGTTAGAAGCGAACAGAGAATCTTGTGGCACCTTAAAAACAAAGGAATTTATTATGGCATAATAATAATAATAATAATAATAATAATAATAATAATAATTTATTATTTATACCCCGCCCATCTGGCTGGGCCTCCCCAGCCACTCTGGGCGGCTTCCATAAAAACCAAAAATACAATAAAATATCACACGTTAAAAACTTCCCTGAACAGGGCTGCCTTAAGATGTCTTCTGAATGTCAGGTAGTTGTTTATCGCTTTGACATCTGCTGGAAGGGCGTTCCACAGGGCGGGTGCCACTACCGAGAAGGCCCTCTGCCTGGTTCCCTGTAGCTTTGCTTCTCGCAATGAGGGAACCACCAGAGGCCCTCGGCGCTGGACCTCAGCATCCGGGCAGAACGATGGGGGTGGAGACGCTCTTTCAGGTATACTGGTCCGAGGCCGTTTAGGGCTTTAAAGGTCAACACCAGCACTTTGAATTGTGCTCGGAAACCTACTGGGAGCCAATGTAGGTCTTTCAAGACCGGTGTTATATGGTCTCGGCGGCCGCCCCCAGTCACCAGTCTAGCTGCCGCATTCTGGATTAGTTGTAGTTTCCGAGTCACCTTCAAAGGTAGCCCCACGTAGAGTGCATTGCAGTAGTCCAAGCGGGAGATAACCAGAGCATGCAGTAGTCCAAGCGGGAGATAACCAGAGCATGCAGTAGTCCAAGCGGGAGATAACCAGAGCATAAGCTTTTGTGGACTACAGGTGCAGGAAGTTAGTCTCCATTGGCAGGTATGTGGTTACCCATGTACATAAACACAGACACCTGAGTATAAAGTGGGGGGTATTTAATCAGTGAGGTTGAATGGCCATGGAAAGCAAAATGTTGCACAGACAGCTGGCTTCAGAGTTGGATCTTAGCAATTTAAACTTGATCGAGACAATGGACTCCCATTTCAGCACATGTGCTTATTAACTTAGCAATGGCAAGATGATTGCATACCAATTATTGCTGTAGTGAATGGCCGCTTGGCTTATCTTAAACTTTATGAAAAAATATTGTGGGGTGTTATTATTATTTTTCCGACTGTATGGCCACATCCTCCCTCCCCTTCCATGCCCACAGATCTTCCAGTTGAGCATTGCATTCTGTAATCTGATGAAGTCGACCCTAGTCTGCAAAAGGATGCGCTGCTATAAATCTTCTAGACTTTGAAGTGCTGCAAGTCTCTCTGCTTTTTTTGGTTGCTGTTGCCGTAACAGATTAGCCTGTTCACACACACACACACAAACACACACACACTGCAAGTTGATGACATTTGCCATCTCACAACGTGCACTACTGAGAGTGGCTCTGGGGATCTGATCTGTTGCTACACAAAGCCATTTCTTCACATCTAGAACACACACACACACACACACACACACACACACCTCTCCTTTTGCAGGGAGCTACAGTATGTTGGCTCGGTTTTGGATGTTCTAAATAAGCAAGGGAGCAGAAAGCAAAACCATCTGCTCCTCATCTCTTAATCCTCCTTGCTGAGAACATATGAAGTGCTTCTGAATCACCTGCATGTTTCTTCATCTCTTGATGCCTTCCCAGGCTTCACTTTCCCTCAGTGCTGTACATATTGTATAAATGCCTCACAGAACCTTGCAACTATTTTAAGTCTTTAATGGAGGGAGGGGATGGTGGTGGGAATCCAGAACTGTTTTAGCTGTTAATTACTTTTCAGAACATCTGTTATTTGCTACCATTTGCTTTATTCTTTCTATTTTAGAATTGTCAGATGTGGTGAGATTAGCACCTTCTGGTGGTTGTTGGAATGGCTGGAGGTTTGCAACCAACTCGGAGCCAGCCAGCAAATGGAAGGGCCACAGGATGGACTCTTTCAGCATATTTGGACCATCTTGTACAATCCTTAGCATCCCACATTTGTTTCACTTTAACACATTTTAAAGAAACAGTTTGGGCAAATTCAGGAAGCTGCTTGTTGGCATCAAAATGAAGGAACCTTCTCTGACAATTAAGCAAAACTGTTCCAGAACAAATTACAATTCACTCGGCGCTGGTTCTTAAAACGTACACTTTGTCTTCAGAGTTAGTAGCTGAGTCCTTCTGATAAGTGTTTTGTATTTGATCTTTTCCTTAGTACTTCTACCTAAGGTTTGTTCAGAAAGGCAGTGAATCTGGTGACATCAAACCACAAATTTATTTTAAGTTAATATCCAACAGTGGCAGGTAGATGATGATTATGATGATGATTTACATCGTTTCTATGCTGCTTTATATTTCTAAAGGGGGGGGTCTCAAAGTGGTTTACAACTTACATTAAAACATCAAATAAAACAATCCAGAGTAAAACATTATGAAGTCAAATATAAAGTACACATATAATTAGCAGAAAACTAAAATATCATCTTAAATATTTCAAACAGAATGCACATTTAACACAGCAAAGTTAACAAAAAAAATCTTAACATTTCAAAAGAAAACATTGCTAAAGGAAGTCAAATATAAAATGCACAGCACAATCTGAAAGAGAATGAAATATTATTTAAAGCATAGAACACATCTGCTGCTGTTGCTGCCAATCCTACCAATGATGGTTCATGGCAGGCCACAAAAGCGGAATTGCAGACTCAGTGACCTGGGTCTGCACTAGGAGACAGCTAGGATGGTCTTTGGCATCTTCAGCAGTCTCAGCTTTGTAGCTGGAGTCAATCAGGGCCCTACCCTCCCAGGCTAGGTGGGAAAGGGTCAGCAAGGCAGGGAACAGGTCTTCCGGGACACTGCCTGCTTCTCCTGAGAGCCTCAAGCTCCCTCCAAACTGGACAGCATGCAACACAAAGCAGCAATTTGAGCCGTTTGGGTGAGGCAGCTGGAAGAACAGAGGTATACAGAGGCAAGAGGGAGAACTATGAGTGGAAGGGTGTCCTATTTGCCATCATTTAGCCTGATGTGGCTTGGAGCTGGGTGACTGCAGTGCCTGAGTGACTGCTGACCACAGCTGTGGGCAGCCTGAGGAAGCTCCATCAGACCTTAGTACTCACCCACAACCAAGGAGTGGGAGACCAGGGTGATGCCAACATCTTAGGGGACTCCCATTGTTGTGTGAGATTTTAGGGGTAACCTGTATATGTTGGAAGAATAAGTACTGATAGAAGGATATATTAACTAGTATGTATGTACAGTGGTACCTCGGGTTACATACGCTTCAGGTTACAGACTCTGCTAACCCAGAAATAGTACCTCGGGTTAAGAACTTTGCTTCAGGATGAGAACAGAAATCGTGCTCCGGAGGCACGGTGGCAGCAAGAGGCCCCATTAGCTAAAGTGATGCTTCAGGTTAAGAACAGTTTCAGGTTAAGAACGGACCTCCGGAACGAATTAAGTACTTAACCCGAGGTACCACTGTATGTAGAATGTATGTCATTCTATTGTTTTTATTGAACATTTTTGTAATTGTGCCTTTTTGTCAGGGTGCTGTCAGTGGCTCCTGGCTAGTTGCCCAGGAAAGTATAAAGACAAGGAAAAGTTTCTTACTGTCCTTTTTTATTTCAAACTTTACAAAGAGATACTATAGAACCCAGCCTCAGGGGCGGAGGAAGGGGTGTGTGGCTGGTGTCACCACTGAGGGGGGTGACAAAATGCCAGGCGGCACTCACTGTGGGGCCAGCAGCAAGCCCGAGCCATGCATCTCTCCTGGGAGTGACACAGTGGCTTGGGTGGCCCCAGGCGCCGCACTGCCCTAAATGGTCCTCCTGTCGCCTCCCCCTCGGCTGTAGGGTAGCTGAGTGGGAGGAGGCAGGCAGACCCCTTGGAGGCCTCATGGAGCATCCTGCCCCAGCTTGCCCCGCCCCTGGGCTCAGGGCACGCGTGCCACCCCAGATGCCCAATCGGCTTGCTCAGCCGCTGCCCAGCCTCTTGGATAATGGTGTTGTCCCGAGTGCATCTCCACCCCCCTTCTCTCCCACTTCTTCATTCATCATCATCATCACCTCTTCTATGGGTGCCGCTAAGTGCCCTCTGTCTTTGAGCTGTTTGCTCTCCTACTTTTAAGACTCACTGGGTTCTGAGAGATGGAGGGTCTGGAATGCTTTTTAAAGACACCATGTCAACCAACTGCTCTGCTTCTGCCTGTTCCTCTTCTCCTATTATTTCCCAACTTTCCCCCTCATCTGCCTCTGAGCTGTGACCTCCCACAAACCACCGTTTTAAATCTATACTGTCTTCCTCTTCTTCCTCTCTGAGAGGGTCAGGATGGGGAGGCAGTCTCCACCATTTCTCCTCTGCCCGGTCCCTGACACTTTTGATTTTTTAATGCACACAGTTTGAATTCTTTTATATATTAAGCACACCTTTTTTACAGAGCCCTTCAACACCTGAGATGGGCGTATTCAGGGCCCAACCTATTCCTGTGATTGTAATCTGTTTAAGCGTTTTTAATTGCTGTAATCATAGGGATGCAGGTGGTGCTGTGGTCTAAACCACTGAGTCTCTTGGGCTTGCCGATCAGAAGGTTGGTGGTTCAAATCCCCATGACAAGGTGAGCTCCCATTGCTCTGTCCCAGCTTCTGCCAACCTAGCAGTTCAAAAGCATGTTAAAGTGCAAGTAGATAAATAGGTACCACTGCAGCGGGAAGGTAAACGGCGTTTCCATGCATTCGGGTTTCCGTCACGGTGTTCCATTGCACCAGAAGCAGTTTAGTCATACTGGCCACATGACCCGGAAAGGTGTCTGTGAACAAACACTGGCTCCCTCAGCCTGAAAGTGAGATGAGTGCCGCAACCCTATAGTCGCCTTTGGACTGAACTGTCCAGGGGTCCATTAAAGGTAAAGGGACCCCTGACCATTAGGTCCAGTCGCGGACGACTCTGGAGTTGAGGCGCTCATCTCGCTTTACTGGCCAAGGGAGCTGGCATTTATCTGCAGACAGCTTTCTGGGTCATGTGGCCAGCATAACTAAGCTGCTTCTGGCGAACCAGAGCAGCAGACAGAAACGCTGTTTACCTTCCCGCCACAGTGGTACCTATTTATCTACTTGCACTGGTGTACTTTCAAACTGCTAGGTGGGCAGGAGCTGGGACCGAACAACGGGAGCTCACCCCGTCGCGGGGATTCGAACCGCTGACCTTCTGATCATTAAACCCTAGGCTCTGTGGTTTAGACCACAGCGCCACCTGCGTCAGGGGTCCTTTACCTTTACCTAATTGTTGTAATCCACCCTGGCACCTGCTGGTGAAGGGCAGGCAATAAATGTAATGGTGATGGTGAATAGCATAGAAATGATCTGCATAAAATAAATAAAGATGTTCACTTGCCTTGTTTCAGAGGAGTGTTTCAGCCAGCCACATGGCACAACCCAGCTGGGAATTCTCCTATGTAGGCCCAATTGAAACAAATGGTCACAGCACTAAGAACTATGCTGGTGAGGAGGGGTCCGGGTGTGTGCAGAGCAGGGCAGGGCTGTCTGGCAACTTCTGTCCTCATTAAGCTGATTAATAAGTGTAAAGATGCTTCTACCCCTTAGTCTCGCACCACCTTTATTCTCCTCCATGGGGGCTCAGAAATCCCCCCTGGGTGCTAGGCACAGGCCACATGGAAGGGTTCTGTTTTCATGCTGCTCTTGGTGATTTAGGTACACACACTTATTTGAAACAAATGAGGTGTTAAAAGGAAGCAAATGAAAGGGAAAGCTTTCATCTGGAGGATGCAGCCTAACTTTGATGGTGCGGACAGAAGCAGCTCCCTTTTGGGGAGAGATAATTATTATTATTTCCCCTTACTTTTATGGAGCCCAGTCAGCCAGCTCCTTGCAGGGTTTCACTCTCCCACTTCTAAGTTATAATTTTTTTATTAGGAGAAGAGATGTGGGGGGTGGGGGTGGAGAGAGAGAGAGATCCAGAATGCTGTTTTGTTGATCAAAACCACCGTGATAAACGAGGGCTGCCCACAAAGAAATCTGATTTCAGTCTTTCATCATTCCCTGATCAAAACACCAACAAGGCTGAAAGGGGAGGGGATGTTGTGGGCATCAAAATACAATCTGTTTGCAAGGAGTTGGTGTCCTTTCCAGGGGAGCAAGCATACAATTAGCTGGAGGAAAGTGGCTTCTCGCAGCAGACAGCAAACTCTGAGAAACTCTGAGCGGCAATCCTTTGCAAATGTTTGGAGCCGTTAGTGGATCTGCAGCCTTGGCAAGGGACCACTTTAACAGCACCTTCCATGTTGCAATGGGAACCTAAGCATGGAACTAGTGATTACCCAAAGTTTCTGTCCATTTCACAAGTGCCTGTGACCCTCCTTTTGGCCTAACTAAAAATTTTGATGCTTTAATTGGACATGCCACTCCTCTCTCTACATAGGAACATGCCTCACACAAAGTTAGTCCAGTGTCACACAATTTCAAGCAATACAATACCACTTTAAACAGACATGGCTTTCCTCATAGAATAATGGAATTGTGGAGTTGGAAGGGACCCCAAGGATCATCTAGTCCAACCCCCTGCAGTGCAGGAAGCTCAGCTAAAGCATCCATGACAGCTGTGCATCCAACCACTGCTTAAAAACCTCCAAGGAAGGAGAGTCCACAATCTACCGTGGGAGTCCATTCCACTGTTGAACAGCTCTTCCTGGAAACTTTTAGTTTGTTATGTTTCCAGCACCCTGAAAACTTTAGATTGTTAAGGTTGCTCTAATCCTCTCCCAGAGCTGCAATTCCCAGAGTTCCCTGAGTAGAGGGACTGGTCAATAAACTACTCTGGAAATTGTAGCTCTTTGAGGAGAATGAGGTCACCGAACAACTCCCAGCACCTGTAACAAGCTTCATTTTCCTAGGATTCTTTGGGAGAAGCCATGACTGTCATGAAGATGATATGTGTGTGCCAAGGCCCACAGTTCCCTAGTAGATAATAAACACAGAGACACAAGTATTTTGGTTTATGGGTTCAAATAGGCCACAATTTTATTTTGGCATCCTTCGGGAGTCGAGATGCCAGCTGACTAGCCCCCAGCTGGATCATGCCCTTCCAGCCATGACGATCCCCGATCTCTGGTGCGATGAAAATCAGCGATTCAGACTTCAAAAGCCTGAGCACGCTATATTAGCAGAGGATACTGCGCAAACAGAACAGGCATGAGGCTTGTGGAAACATACTAACAGCTAAAGATTTATTAAGCATAAATCAGGACAAAGAAAACATGTTGTCTCCGTTTCTTCTCCTCAGAGAGAGAGTGAAAAGCAAAAGCCATACACACAATGGAAATTCCCAGCAGACTGTGCTGGTATGTAAACAGACATGTGACATGCAACAGTTCCATGTCTGCAACTAAAGGTGGAATAGAATTTCCCAACACTTTATTGGTTACAGATGTGAGCTGTTTGGCTTAGACATTTGGTGAAGCTAGGCTGTATCTTGACTCTCGCCCATCTGCAGGGAGTCCAACTAAGGGTAAACCACCAATAAGGGGAGCCCTATGACTTACATCAAATAGTGGCACTCTGAGGAGTCCCTGTTGGGGTCGTGGCATGGCCCTAGCCCACATCCAGGCATCAGACAGAATCCACACCTCTGGATCTCTTTAACGGGATACCCTTAATGAGGAGGGGCAGGCGGTGGCTACAACCTCCCCTCCATCCAAAGAAAGGCTTACCCAATGCCTAACCTCACAAAGTTGTGACGATTGCTACCAGGTAGGCAAAAACCAAATGGCTGGTGCCAATTTGCCAAGTGGGAAAAATTCCTACTCAGCCCCAACAATATGGCAGCTGACATTTGTCCATAGCAAGGTCGTATCAGAGCAAAGCATGAAAAGAGGGTGGGTGGGTGGGTAGGGAGATCCAGCAAAAGGGCAAGAGAGGAAGGCCCCACCAGCTGCATCACGGTTAAATCAGCCATGCCCATGCCCATGCCCACTACCAATGCTGATTGGCCAGTGGAACCACACTGGGCATGGCCCTCCCCAGCGCTGGTGATACGGCCGGGACAACACATGGGGGGGGGGAGCGTCACCTCTCCACCCCTGCACTCGATAACTATTGAGTCCCGGATGCCTGGCCACAATGCCGCCAACCAGAAAAGGTGAGCAGGCTTATTTAATTGTATAGTATAGATCTCTTGGCTGTCCTTGTGTAGCCCAGTATCATTGACTCTGTCTGGCAGGAGCTCTCCAAGGTATCTGGCACAAGCTTGCTGGATTAGGCCAGTGACCCATCTAGTCCAGCATCTTTTTTCTCACATTGGTTAACCAATTGCCTCTGGGAAATCTCCAAGTAGGATTCCAGCAACTTGTATTCCAGTGATGGGTATTTCAATGGGAAATGTCAGGAATTGACCTTGGCATATTCTGCATCCAAAGCACGTGCCCCACCAACTGAGCATTGATCTATTCTTTCTGCCAACAGCAAGAGTCCTTAAGCCAGAGGGTGGGGAGCATCATCCTCTCCCACCTGCCATACTTGCCCTTCCATTCCATCCAGGTGGGTCCTCCATCTCCCACATCCTCTTTCCTTGCACAGCGCAAGAGGTGATGCTAAGCAACTAGGACAGGCTGGGGAGTGTTGAGGTTGCACTCTTAATGGTTAACTGCCCCCCTCTCCCTCTGGGGCTCTGATATTCCTTGTGACACTGGCCTGCCAGAACTGTCTCCCTCTTTCAGCTTACATCTTCATGAGGAACATGAGAGGACTTTGGAAACACACAGGGGACACAGGCACTGTCAAAGGCAGTTATTTCCTTCCACAGTTCAGTCCCAATGCTGCCTCCACCACTGATTTAGCCCTCCTCCTCCTCCCCCCTTGCCTTCCTTCATTATCTCTCTCACTGGTTCCTTTTTAAACACACCTTTTTACAAAACATACAACTCCGACAACAGCCTTCTTTTTAAAAAAAAAAAAAACCCCACCGAAGCCAGCCTCAAATTTCCTTTCGCAATAGCTATATTTTATGTGAAAACAAGCTCTTTGAATGCAGGCGCCCTTATGCAAAGCTAAAGAGAGCCGTATTTTTTGGCTCAAGGCACCAGTATTTAGAAGGAAATGCTTCTCTTTCATCTGTCCAAAGAAATCTTTTTCTCAGCACTTGTAAATCTGATTGCTGCCAATTTCAGCAACAGAAACATACCCATTTGGAAAGGGAGGCATTAGTGACTTAAAGATACTCATAACATTTAAACTAGAGCTCTCTCCCTCTCTCCCTTTCCCCCCTCTTGCACCACAGGCTTGTGTTTTTCCAGGGATTCTCTCTCCCCACCCTCTCTTTCTTGCAGAGGGGGGAAATGTATATATTGCTTACTTTGAGCTGAATGCTTCGCTTTGACATGAAAGACGCAACAAATGCTTTTTTGTGCTGAAAGGGACAGCCCAACATTCTGCCCTGTATGTGTGAGAGCGTCTTTTGCTCTATATTATTCACACTGTGCATTCTGACTTTATCCTTGTGGGTTTAAGACCTGGTGGGAAAAAACAATATAAAGCACAGACATATGAGAGCGCGTGGCAGAAAGCTCAGGAAATTTCCTCCGTCTTCACTCTCGTAAATAAAGGCTGATCAGAATTCCGGAGCTGCAAAGCAACTGCCTCTTTCAGATATATTGCAGGCTTATCGCCAGGAGATGTTGAGATGTTTGAATTAACAGGTGGCTGATTGTTTGTTATCCTTGGGATTTATATGCTGCTTTAGATAGTGGAAAGCACTAGGCTGGTGGCGAGCAATGTTTGCTTCTGACTGGCAGGGGGGAGTGAAGATGAGGTGGAGTTTCTGAGGAGGGGAGGGGGTCCAATCGTCCTGGGGTGGGCCCTATCTCACTGCTACCATAGCCTCAAAAAGGGGGAGGGACCAGTGGTACATCATCCTGGGGCACTGTGGCCAAAGAAGGGCCTGAAGATGCTATCCCAATGCCAGTCCTGTTAGGTGGCACCAGCATAAAAAAGGTAAGCATAAAGGACCCCTGGATGGTTAAGTCCAGTCAAAGGCGACTATGCGGTTGTGGCGCTCATCTCGCTTTCAGGCTGAGGGAGTCAGCATTTGTCGGCAGACAGCTTTCCAAGTCATGTGGCCAGCATGGCCAAACCGCTTCTGGCACAATGGGACACCGTGATGGAAACCAGAAGGAAACACCGTTTACCTTCCCGCTGCAGTGGTACCTATTTATCTACTTGCACTGGCGTGCTTTCGAACTGCTAGATTGGCAGGAGCTGGGACAGAGCAACGGCAGCTCACACCATTGCAGGGATTCGAACCACTGACCTTCTGATCAGCAAGCACAAGAGGCTCAGTAGTTTAGACCACAACGCCACCAGCATATCTAGCACCGGACAATCCACAGTGGCTGGTTGATCTCTACCAGCACAGAACAGAAGAAGCTGCCTTACACTGAATCAGACCTTGGGTCCATCTGTTGGCTCAGTACTGGTCTACACCAATTGGCAACAGCCTTCCAGGATTTCAGGCAGAGACTCTCTCCCAGCCCAACCCAAAGATGCTGTTGGGGATTGGTCCTGGGGCCTTCTGCATACAAAGCAGATGTTCCAGCACTGAGCTACCACCCTAGTACCCTAACAGCAGTTTCACATAGAAGTTCAAAAAACACCCAGGACAAATCTTGCAGTACCCCACAGGTCAAATCTCAAAGGGCAGAGCATCAGCCTCTAGCACTGACCCATTGGGTAGGAACAGAACCACGACCACAGAGAGATATGAAGGCCTGCAAAAATTAGAAAATGCCCCCCTCCCACACTTTTTTTCCTGGTTTTGCCTCCCAATTTTCCAAACATAATAGGGGGAAATAGAAAAAAGGGGGAAATTTCCTCTACAATACTTCCATCCCACCCCCCAGACCTTCACATCTCTACTGCCAAACAGTGTCCCTATCACTCATCCATCTCAGGCTGCCCAGACGGATTTGATCTATAGCTCAGTGGTAGAGCAATTGCGTTGCATGCAGAAGGTTTCAGGTAGTATATGCAGGTTGGGCTGGGAGAGACTGCTGCCTAAACCCCATATATGTGTGTGTGAGAGAGAGAAAGTGTGTATAGTGTTTTTATACCCCTATGTCATGAAATATCAGAGGAATGTTCATTAGCCTTCCTACACCTTCATTTATTCATTGCATTTACATATGCCATCTTCTCTTCCAAGGGCTCTCCCCCTCCCCATTTAAACCCCACAACAACCCCGAGAGGCAATGACTGGCCCAAGGTCACCCAGTGAACTTCATGGCCAAATGGAGATTTGATCCTTGTTCTCCCAGCTCTTAGCCCAACGCACTAACCACTGTGCAACACTGCCTCCTTTTTTCTTTTCTTTTTTACAGGGATGTCTCAGGATGCTTTCTTCCCAAAGCCACAGGAAACACCGCTTCCTCTTTCAGGATCCGGGCGACTGCAAACGTGTGGCCGTGCCATCTTTCGCTGGTTCTGCTGTGCCTGCTAAGCCCAGCACATATGGCAGAAAAAAAATTACCCGCTGTTCGGAGACCTCCACACGCTGGCGATCCTAGCATCAGCAGTAATGAAGGCTCGGTGCTCCTGTGAGGGAAAGTTAATGTAATAACAACATTACATTCAGCAAACAAATGTTTGAGATGTTGGGGGTTTTTTTAATAATAATAAAAATGGAACTGCCAGCCAGCCAGCAAATGGACCCTAAAGTTGCCGCCTCCACTGAGACATGGATTTAATGCAACAGTAAATGGCTGGTTGGTTGGCCTATCACCCCAACCACACTATTGCATTGTGATGTACAAGGGGAGAAGGGAAGCTCTGGACAGTGCACAGTAGACTCAGAAAGACAGGATTGTGTGCTCATGGAAGGCGCAAGAGCTATTTCCCCAAGTGGGAACTGCCTACTTTTGGTGGTGTTGTTATTCTTTCTTGAAAGCTAATTGACATTTCTACAATGAAATACACACACACACAATTATACAATTCATGATACTGGACATATCTCGCTAAGCCTCACTTTCCCATGCTTTCCTCCTTTGCAGTCGCTGACATGTGTGAAGGTCTGTGCCTGACATCTTAACCAATTTACAGTTATGTCTGATACATATATTGTTGAGATTGGCAGATCAATATATTACACAACAAAGCCAGATGTTGGTAGATTCAGGACAAAGAAAAGAAAGTATTTCTACGTGCAACATATAGCTAAACTATGGAACTCGCTGGCCATCATCCATGGCCACCAGCTTAGACAGCTTTAAAAGAGGATGAGACAAGTTCTTAGAGGAGAGGGCTATTGATGGCTACTGGCCATGATGGCTTTGCTCTACCCTCCACAGATGGAGGTACTAATGCTTCTGAATACCAGCTTCTGGAAACCACAGGAAGAAGAGGTGATATGAGCTGGAATCCAGAAACATCTGGAGGGTCACAGCTCCCTCACCCCACAGGAGGTGGAGTGTGGGGTGAGATAGCTGTGGCCCTCCAGATGTGTCTGGATTCCAACACCCATCACCCTGACCACTGGGCATGCTGGCTGGAACTGATGGGGTGTTGGACCAGGACATGGGAGACTCAGCTATGAAGCTCACTGAGTGACCTTGGGTCAGTCACACTCTCTCAGCCTAATCTACCTCACAGGTTGTGGTGAGGTTAACATGGGAAGACAGAGGACCATGTGTGCCACTTCGAACTTGTTTGGAGAAAAATGGTGATCCAAATAAAGATCTGGAGAGCATTAGGTCCCCAACCCATGCTGTAGATGGTCAAGACACAGGTAAGACTGGAAATTGTTCTTTTAAGCAATGCACCTTCTACTGGGCCTCCATCATACAGCAAAGGAAGGCTTGTGACGGATGATAAAATGTAGTTCCTGACCCGAGCTGCTCTTACAGAGAAACTCTTAAAGGGAAAGCTGCACAAGCCCAGTTGAAATGGAGGAGGTAAAGCTTTAGCTGAAGCAAAATCTTCTTGTCTAGGGCTAATTTGCACAAGAGTTGGGCCTATGGTCAGTTGCTTGCTTGCCAGCTCTGGATTGGTTAGTGGGCTGCCTCAGGATGCTTCATTGTCATTGGTGAAATAGCCCTCTGATTGGACAGGCATTGAGTGATGAAGCACTGCTGAGTGGCTGTGCGTCCACACCTGTTAAGAAGAGGTGTGTTCACTCACTTATTTGCAAAGCAACTTTATTCCAAGGTTTGAGAGAGGTGGCTGGGAGGTGGGGAAATGTGACAATAGGGCTGTTAATTTCAATTGATTCTCTGATCTGCTTCCATAACCTGAAGGGGGCCTTCCTATCTGAGAAGTGACATCTGCTGCAGAGGCCCGTCAGTGTCTGAATTCTCCTGGATGTAATTAGATCAGAAAGCAGATAGGAGTGTGGCTATGGTGGCCTTTAGGGAAGGAAATGGTCTTTGAAAAGAATTATGTTAATCAGGCTAGCCTTCTTTCCCACATCTGCTCTGCTGTTATTCTGGGTAAAATTAATAGGGCTAAGGAAAGATCTGATCATCATAACAATCTGGTCTTCGCAGCAGGGGGATATTTTTTTATGAAAGAGCTGAGCCGAGGCTCGTTGAAAACACTTAAAATAATTAGTCACAGGGCCACTCACTTTCGTCCCTTTTTAATAATAATAATGGCTATTAATGTTTACAAATTAGAGAGCCTCCATCAGAACGAAAGGACAGCAGGAACAGAAATCCAATGAGTGCACACAAAGGAGCCCTCAACGAGGCAGGTTAGTGTGCCCCAGGCTGATGCCCTAGCCTGATGTTTATATATATATATATATATATATATATATATATATATATATATACACACACACACACACACACACACACACACACACACACACACATACACACACACATACTGCCTTGACACACTACACACAGAAGGTAACAGTTAGCTTGAGTCATGATCTGAACAGGGAACCACATCAGTTAGGCACAGGAATCAGACTCTGCAACAAAACTCATTGGCCAACTCTGCCTCCACAATATTTTCTGATAACACCAGTGCTTTTTTTCCTTGGGGGAGCGTGCAGGGGTACACATACCCCTAAACATTTGTGAATGTAACGGGAGAAGAAACTGGTTTTTTTAATGGTTTATGCTCTAACATGGTGAATCATCAGTTCCGTTGCTACCCCCAATGGCGGCCTTTGTCCATTTACTGTATTTATTTTCCCCGATTTGAACTACAAAATGGTGAATTTCTTGAGTCAAAATGAGAGTACCCCCTAAACATTTTTTTTAGGGGGGGGGAGCAATGGATGACACCATCACACAACCTGATAATGTCATCCACAACAATAGGGGCTTGTTCACCTGATCCTCTTCCAATTTGATATATGCCACGGTCTGCCATAAATACCCTTCTGAATCCTACACAGGAGAAACAGGCCAGTTTCTCTGCAAAAGGATCAGAAATCTGACATCAGAAATGGCACTATTCTTTCTCTCTCTCTCTCTCTCTCTCTCTCTCTCTCTCTCTCTCTCTCTCTCTCTCCCACACACACACACACACACACACACTGGAGAGGGGCATTTCATTTTATCAGGAATCTTTGGCTTGTTTCCAAAGTAGAATCATAGAATCATAGCATCATAGAGTTGGAAGAGACCACAAGGGCCATCGAGTCCAACCCCCTGCCAAGCAGGAAACACCATCAGAGCACTCCTGACATATGGTTGTCAAGCCTCTGCTTAAAGACCTCCAAAGAAGGAGACTCCACCACACTCCTTGGCAGCAAATTCCACTGTCGAACAGCTCTTACTGTCAGGAAGTTCTTCCTAATGTTTAGGTGGAATCTTCTTTCTTGTAGTTTGGATCCATTGCTCCGTGTCCGCTTCTCTGGAGCAGCAGAAAACAACCTTTCTCCCTCCTCTTTGTGACATCCTTTTATATATTTGAACATGGCTATCATATCACCCTTAACCTCCTCTTCTCCGGGCTAAACATGCCCAGCTCCCTTAGCCGTTCCTCATAAGGCATCGTTTCCAGGCCTTTGACCATTTTGGTTGCCCTCCTCTGGACACGTTCCAGTTTGTCAGTGTCCTTCTTGAACTGTGGTGCCCAGAACTGGAACAGTACTCCAGGTGAGGTCTGACCAGAGCAGAATACAGTGGCACTATTACTTCCCTTGATCTAGATGCTATACTCCTATTGATGCAGCCCAGAATTGCTTTGGCTTTTTTAGCTGCCGCGTCACACTGTTGGCTCATGTCAAGTTTGTGGTCAACCAAGACTCCTAGATCCTTTTCACATGTACTGCTCTCAAGCCAGGTGTCACCCATCTTGTATTTGTGCCTCTCCTTTTTTTTGCCCAAGTGCAATACTTTACATTTCTCCCTGTTAAAATTCATCTTGTTTGTTTTGGCCCCGTTCTCTAATCTGTCAAGGTCGTTTTGAAGTGTGATCCTGTCCTCTGGGGTGTTAGCCACCCCTCCCAGTTTGGTGTCATCTGCAAATTTGATCAGGATGCCCTTGAGTCCATCATGCAAGTCATTGATAAAGATGTTGAATAAGACCGGGCCCAAGACAGAACCCTGTGGCAACCCACTAGTCACTCTTCTCCAGGATGACGAGGAACCATTGATGAGCACCCTTTGGGTTCGGTCAGTCAGCCAGTTACAAATCCACTGAGTGGTAGCATAGTCAAGTCCGCATTTTACCAGCTTCTTTACAAGAATATCATGGGGCACCTTGTCAAATGCCTTGCTGAAATCAAGGTAGGCTACATCCACTGCGTTCCCTTCATCTACCAGGGTTGTAATTCTGTCAAAAAACGAGATCAGGTTAGTCTGACATGACTTATTTTTCAGAAATCCATGCTGACTAAGTAGTGCTAAGTCTTGTTCCATCAGCTCATGAATTTACCCTTGCACAATGAAACTTTCACTGCTCCCTTTCCCCTCCATGCACTCCCTAAATCTGTTCTGGGGATTCCCCCTAACCCCTGGAGCAGATTTGGGGAGGGTATGGAGAACACATGGGGGAGGAAAGAGGGTGTTTTGTTGCACAACTGTAAATCCTTGTGCTAATGGAACAAGGGCATTCAATACCACCCTCTGCCCCTGATCTTCAGCTGGCCATACTTAAACACATTTGAATTTCAGATTGCATCAGCTTGGGTAAAAAGCTGCAATGTGAAAAGGTAGAATCACAATTCATCAAGATGTTCAGCTTTACTCCTTTGGGCAAGGACAGCCATTTCGCACTTCTGTGCTGTCAAGTTGTTTGGCAGATCAACTATCACTATTGTAAAGGGTTAGGGTAATGGTGCTTACTTTTTTACATGTTCCAGTTCTACTTGAATTGCCATTATCTATACTTTATGCATTTCACTCCCTCCTGACCTCGCTACTTATTATTCCTTCACTGTTCAGCATATATACCTGCAACCAAAAATTTCATTTTATGCATCTAATGAAGTAATCTACTTGTGAAAACCCACAGAAGTTTTATTATGATTAAGTGGTAAATAAATGTTGCGACGCGGGTGGCGCTGTGGGTTAAACCACAGAGCCTAGGACTTGCCGATCAGAAGGTCGGCAGTTCGAATCCCCGCGATGGGGTGAGCTCCCATTGCTCAGTCCCTGCTCCTGCCAACCTAGCAGTTTGAAAGCACCTCAAAGTGCAAGTAGATCAATAGGTACTGCTCCAGCAGGAAGGCAAACGGCATTTCTGTGCGCTGCTCTGGTTCACCAGAAGTGGCTTTGTCATGCTGGCCACATGACCAGGAAGCTGTATGCCGGCTCCCTTGGCTAATAAAGTGAGATGAACCCTAGAGTCAGTCACGACTGGACCTAATGGTCAGGGGTCCCTTTACCTTTACCTTTAAATGTTGCAAGATAAATAAAATAAGTGAATGCCAGTCCACAAAGGCCTATGCTGATTCAGAAGCTCTGCATTGTGACAATACATACATACTGAACATATGAAGTTAATTTCTACATTTGGGGCTGGAGTCCAACAGTCCTCAGCCCTGAGCAGCAAAGCCAGCTGCAGGGATGCTGGCTGGAGTTGGAATCCAGAAACACCTGGAGGGTCACAGGATCCCCAGTCTAAACAGACAATGAATTGGCCAGTGGAGACAATACACTGTCTATCAGATGGCCTCCGGATGTTTTGCATTGCAACTTGCATTGGCCCCAGAGAGCATAGCCAATGGCAAGGGATGGTGGCAGTTGTAGTTCATCATCATCAGGAGGGCACCAGGTTGGGTAAAGCTGGTATAGGTATCATCAAGACATTCATAGCCCCAGCTAACCAATGGATGGTATGAACAGAACCGTCCATATTGGGAAAGGAACTTGAGCTCCCAGCTGGCAATGGTCTGTCCAGCCCAGCATCCTGGTCTCCTATTAGCCTACCAAATAAATGCCTGTGGGAAGCCCACAAGCCAGATCTGATCACAAGGGAAATGAGCTGTCAGGAGCAGCTTTGCTACACCTCGAGTATAAACAGTCAAGAGTAATGTTTGCTTGAAATGGGCAAAGATCTGATTAAAATGTATAAAGGATGCTTGGCTACACATTTAATTTAGCTTTAATGAGGCCTTTAAGGTATTTTAATTCGAATCCAAATTATTATTTAAAGGAAGAGAAAACTGACAGGTTTGTCTCCCTGGGTGGCAAAGGTAGCCAGAGTCTATAAGTCTGCCTGGAAGCTCGAAGCAAAAACACAGGGAAGAAGTAACCACAATGGAAAAAACACCACCTCCTGCTACAAAAAGATTTGGTGGGACAGACTTTATTACTTTTGTGGGCCTCAGAGGTTGCCCCCCCCCAGTAGACCTAAGGCTGCAAAAACTCTCTTAGGTGGTCTTGGAAAGGATGCATATTGCAGCAATATCTTTATCAGGTCAGGCAAAATGTCGCCAAATATTTTGCAAACTTTTGAGTTCTGCAGAACTCTTCGTTATGCAAGATGGTAAACAAAGCAAGTTGGGAGGGGAGAAATAACAAAAGAGGGGGTAGAGTCACATGTTTGCATCTAGAACCAAGACAGAAAGTAGGCGGAGGCAGCTGACAGGATCATAAGGTCCTTTTAGGTGCTACGATGCAGGTTTGAGTTTGTATCAAGGCCTCCTGGGAAAAAGAAACACATGATGGCTGATCACTCATGTCTTAAAATATAAAAGCCAGTTAGTGATTATTATTTTTTCTGTCTCCTCTCCTCCCAAAACAGCCCATGGCATCAGACATCAAAGTGGTGAAACAATACAATAAAAAATAAAAACATATATTTTTAAAACATATTTAAAACTATTAGAAATATCTAAAACCACAAAAACCTGGTAAAACCTTTTTTTTTAACTTGTTGTTACCTACTGCAGTTCTGTTTCCATCCTTAGGAAAGGCATGTGTTCCTCACCCAAGACTTGCAGATCCATTTCTGTCCAACAAAACCTTTGCATATATGGATACCCATGTATTTCTGTTGGACATGCACTGGGCTTTGGAAAGGAGGTGTGTGGCTTTGACAGGGTCCTAGATTCCTCCTTCCTCCTTTCCAAAGCCTGGTTCGTGCTTTTCCAGCTTTGGGAGAGAGGTGGGAGGGCTCTAGGACCCAGCCAGAGCCCTCATGCCTCCTTCCCAAAGCCAGGCATCTCCTTACCAACCACTGGGAAGACAGCACAAGCACTGAAGGGGGCTGGGAGTGGCTGCCCATTTTCCCCCTCACACAGGGCACAATAGTACCCCAACCCGCCACTGCAGAAGACTCATCCAAACAGAGGAGGGAAGCTTTTTTCCAAACAGCAAAGCTCTCTGTGTGTGCTTCTTAGCCTGGAACAGTTATCTCGATCAGGTATATGATGATACAGAGATCTTGGCACCCTTGCAAAATGGGACCAGCCAATGTGATGGCTTTGTCAAGAGAAAGCTCTCAAATGAACCTAAACTGTGCAGTGGCATGATAAACAGTGACAAACCATGGAAAAAAATTGCTTGGGGAGTTTCGTGTATTTCGCTGGCCCTAGCCCAAGCACCTGTTTTCCATGGCAGGGCTACAGACCTTGTAGAGGGAGACAGTGAAATGCATTGAGCTAAGAAATTGTGTCCTGCACCTCCTTGATTGTTGTTTTCTAGAGGATTAGACAAATGCATGGAGGATATGGCTATTGAAGGCTACTTTCCACAATGGCTGTGTTCTACCTCCACTGCTGGAGGCAGTATAATTCTGAATACAAGTTGCAGGAAATTGTGGTGGAGCAGAGTGGTCCTGTGCTCAAGCCCCGCTTGCAAGTTTCCAGCAGGAATCTGGCTGGCCATTGTGAGGACCGGATGCTGGACAAGATGGGCCATTGGCCTGAGCCAGCAGACTCTCCTTATGTTCTTATACCATACATGTGTTTCCATCACCACTAAGAAACCACAGCTTAGGTGTCTCTGTGCATGTTGAGCCTGACTGTCTTCTTCTTTAGAAATAATATACCATGGAGATGCCTTTGGTCTCCACTGAATATTTGTGTCAGGTTGTGTGGGTGTGGGTGTTTGAAGACAAAGGAAGCGTAGTTGGCTTTATCTGAATTTCCCCCCTCATCCCCTCTCTCCATCCCTGATGATGTGCAAAAGACTTGGTGTGAGCCTTGAATGGCAGCAGCAGCTGCTGAATCCACCCACACTGACTGCCCTCCCTCAGCCACTGGTGGGTGTGGGAGGAAGACGCCCCAGGTTGTCTCCACAGGGGATGCTGTGGAGGAGAGCAAGCGAGCAGCTGAAAGCTTTCCACAGATGTTTGGAGAACTACAGAAGTCACTCCTGAGGCTACCTAGAAACAGCTTGCTGGTAAATAATAAAATAAGATCAAGATTCCCCCAACGGTAGGAAAGGAGGACCCTTAGGATACCTTTTTCTTAAAAAGTCACAGTATGTGTTTTTTCTCATAATATCCCAACCATTTTCCAGTGTGATATATTACTGTGCTGAATTTTTATGGGTTTGCTGTTTGATGCAGAAGTTGTTTTGTAAAGCAGGTCTAAAAAGGGTCCTCCAAAAGTCTCCCTTTCCACTCTTTTCATGCAATGTTTTCCTGCCTGTGCATAGCCATTGTTCCCCTGACCTGCTGCTGACACTCAATGCTGTTTCTGAAGGCACTAACTGAAGGGCTTCTTCACCGCACAATCCCAGCCAATCAGGAATCACATAGCATACATGCCAATGACAGGGTACCAGGTTGCCTGTTGCCAGGTTGTGGGAGAATGCCACCAGGGACAAATGAAGCTGAACACTGGAAGATTCAGGACAGACAAAAGGAAGGACTTCTTCATGCAGTGCATCGCTAAAACTATGGAATTTGATAACACAAGTAATGGTCATTGATCTGGATGGCTTTAAGGGGGTTTAGACAAATCCACTGAAGATAAGGCATAAGAACATAAGGACAGCCTGCTGTATCAGGCCAATGGCCCATCTTATTCTCACAGTGGCCAACCAGATGTCTGTTGGAAACATGTAAGCAGAACCTGAGCACAAGAGCACTTTCCTCTCATGCAGATTCCAGCAAGTGTGACCATATGTTCTCAGCTAGACTATTGCACATGCCCTGACTCAGATAAAGGAGCTCCATCCAAGTTCCCTGGCAATGGGGATGTATTCATTCTCTCTCCTCGCACCTTGGCATCCACCCCTTTCACAAAAGGGTGTCAAAATAAATGATATCCCATTGCAATGGTAGTAACTGGTCCCTTCTGTGACCTGCTTAGGAAAGTAGGCAAAGTCTACAGTACATGAACACAGGACTTCTTTCTGAGTAAATATACAGACATTGTTCGTGCTGTGATTCATTCCTCTTGAGCTTCTCAGTTGGTGATTTCAAGGGGAAGGCGAACCCTTGGACGTATTTTCTGCCCCTCTGCTTTAAATTCCTAGTTTAACTGATGCCAGATTCTCAGAGCAGGTGATGATGATTTAAATCAAATATATGTAAGATTGAGTGGCAATGATGACAGCAGTTTAAAAAGGACTGAAAGGTAGAGTGCAAATGTAAAAATCAATTCCTAAGTGGAAAAATATGAGAGTATGAAGATTAGCTGGATACTTTCCAAGGAAAGAAATTCCCTTCTAAGAACAAGATCAAATTAACACCCAGGGGAAAATGTCATGCAATGACTCCTCCCATTGGGGTTTTTCAGACCAGGAAGTGCAGGCAGCTGGGGAGGCTGTGGGGGCACTGGAGAAATGTTGGAAATACATGCAACACCTTTGGCTACCTTACAATGATAAAGGAAATTAAATCCTGCTGCCCACCAAAATGCTGGGTATAAGTAACCTTGCTTGTCTCCAGTCAGCAGAGGACAGGGTTGAGACTAACAGATAGTTGGGGAAAATATACTTCATGGTGTCTCATAAAACCTCCAGGCTCCACCCCTTCCTCTTGTGTGCGCTTTCTCTCTCTCCCTCCTGCATGAAGCAGCCATGAGAAACTAGCTACATCATAGGAGCCAACTCCTAGGAGCCGAGGTCCCTTCAGCCCCCACCCCAATAATATATTTGAGGGGGATGGGCCTCCCCCAAATTGATGGGCACCTCCATTCAAATGGTGTGGGTGTGCCTCATCATGTGATTGGTTATACAGGGCAGGGCTTACCTGCCTCCCCTTTTTTCCATGTTGGTACCCGTGATTTTCCTCAATGTAGGCTCCGTATCCAAAGCCTACATTGCATTCCCCACCCCCACCCCATTTACCTTTGGGCTCACGTGTTTTATTTACTCTTTTTAAGCAATGCTGGTGACGTGTGAATGAGACACAGTGGGTGCTGGAGGGGGTGGGTAGATCAAGCTTCTGGGCTAGGAGACAAAATTCTCAAGAAATTCCAGTGAGGCAGAAGAACGGAAGACTCTTTCATTGGGGGTGGGGGTTTCCTCCCTAGCAAGAAACTTCCCAGTACTTCCCAGCATCTGGAAATGCCTTTATGCTCAGGCAAGGACAGCGGCGGGACTGGGGTGGGGGCGGCTACAGTCAGGAATTTCTCCACCTGCTCTCTCTCTCCGCCCCAGCTTCCTCGCTGCTCTTGCCAGAGGCCTGCGTTTCATCTGGCTCCAGCATCAATTCCGAGTCAAAGGAGCTTTAGCGGCATTTCAGGCTTGTTTTAGAAGCAACTTAGTAGGAAAAAGATGTTAACAGTGAGGTCGGGCAAGGTCAGGTAAGCAGAGTGGTTCATGCGTTGCTATGGAGTTTGTTGAATTAGACATGGAACAAGGAGAAGCTGGTTAAATGAGCTGACCCCGGCTACCTGGGCTCTGCCCTCTCTGACAAAGGGAGACGCGGGGAAACTCTAATGCGGCCATACACGGGCTTTCCTCTGTTTCCCTCCCCGAAAAAGATTGGGCTCTTCTTCTCTCCCCGCAGCCGTTTCCCCTTTCCTTCCTCTTGCCTGCGGCGAGACGAGAGGACAGAGCTGTCCGCGGTGCTGAAAAGCGCTCTGAGGCAGAACATGATTTCTCAGTTCTTTTGCTAACCGGCTGGTTCAGAGCTCCTCCGCTTTCTGCCTTGTGATCCTTTATGCACAGCCGGAGAGAGGCCCTCCGGATCCAGAGCGCTCTGCCGGAAAATCTGGATCCCCAGTCGGGCTGAAATTATACCGCTGTTTAGAGCAGCCATGGGGCTCGTCCCTCGGCGACTCCCCCTCCCTCTCCCCGCGGGCTTTCATATCTCTCCGCGTGTGGGGACTGGGGAGGGGGCAGGGGGCTAAGTTTTCCCTCTTTGTGTCGTTTTCGCCACTCCTGCAGCTCAGTGTCCCACTGAGACTGCAGCCAAAAGCTGGGAACGCACCAATTGCTTTATGTGCTGTTCTTTCCGCCGCTGTTTCAAGGGATCCCTTTGCGCTCCTCCATCACTTATTTATGGAGCCATCTATTTACTGGGAGCTCGGATGCCTTCCTTGTTCCTTCAGAATAAGGCAGCAGATAACTCTTTGCCAACTGCTAACTTTAAAAGGATAGCGGGCGGGGTGGGTGTGTGAGCAAAGGGCTTTACAGCCTCTGCACCACATCGTCTCAGCACCCATCTATTGGAGAGATGCTCCTTTGAGCTCCTGAGCTGGAAAGATAAAAACTGGTGAGTCCCCACTCTTTTCTACCGTGAAGTTCAAGCCGCTTCCCCAAGGTAGCATTTCATCAGGCAAGGCAGGGAGAATGCTTCCAGCTCATACCACCTGCCCACAGGTGACAGCAGAGCCTCTTCTCTGCCACCACTGGCTCATTACACATGAAGCTTTGAGCCTCCATCATTTTGCTGCTTCTCCCACACACTTTATATATCATATCTGCCAAGGACAGAAGTGGGAGGCTCCCTGGCTGGATCTCCAGCCCCACAGCACCATCTGGAGGAAGAGAGAGACCTTCTGACCTTTTGCACATCTTAACAACAACAACAATCTTTATTACGGTCCAGAGACCCAACAAATTGTTACAAAGCAATACACAATTCATACAGCCTACCTCCAGGTTAAACAAGCATTTTGTTTAGAATATAGGGATCATTGGTTCTTGCAACCACTGATAAAAACTTTGCCACTGCTAATGTTCTAGCATTTGTCCTGTCTTCCAATAGGAACCTGACATAGTGAGCCTCTGATTTTCCTGGGAAAGGTACCAGCAAGGGTAGTATCAGTTCCACCGTGGCTTGCTCATATTTTGCACAGTGCAACAAAATATGTTTTATGGAATCGATGTCTTGAGCACATGAGCAAAGTCTGTCCTGGTAGGGAACTCCTCTCAATCTGCCATCCAACACTGCAGAAGGCAAGACATTTAGTCTGGCTTTGGTGAAAAGCCTTCAATAGTTTGGTTGGTACTGTCAGGTTTTTAATGTAAGATGTTAACTTAAAGACATGCCCATATTGTACCCCTACTGCCAGCGGACTACAGACTGCCTGTGATTGAGATCGCAAGTCACTGCATATCTTAACTGTTTTCAAAACAAAGAACTAAAAAAAAAAAGCCTCATCTAGTCAAAGATCCAGCTCCCCACAGTGGCCGACCAGAAGGAAGGAGGTCCAGGTCAGTGACCTAGCATGTCAAAGTTCCCAGATTCAATCCCTAAGAGGATCCCGAGGTAGGTTTGGGAAAAACTCCTGCCTGAGATGCTGCAGAGCTGCCGCAAGTCAGAGTAGAGAATACTGAACTAGATGGACCAATGGTTTGACTCAGGAAAAGGCAGCTTCCCATGAAAGCTTACAATCCAAATGTAGTTGCAGCAGCTCCCCATAGTTGTTTTTCTCCAGAATCTGGTCTTCAGAGGACACTGCAGGTGGAGGTCTAACACTATTATTGTCATTATTACTATCAATATCAGTGTTTTAAATGTACACCTGGCCCTTCCTCTCAAAGGAGCCCAGGGTGGCAAACATGCAAGCAGATATTCTCACATTTCTGGCTTAGTGATGAGATGAAGAGGGAAGAGAAGAAAAAGAGCAAAGGACAAAGAAGAAGTGCCCAGCCAGGTGAGATGATTATGTGTGACTTTGCCCTGCCCCTGTCAGGGTGCAGTGGGAGGGGCTCTGAGTTCTCTCTAGCAAACTTGCAGGAAAACTCTGTGAGCTCCAGCTCCTATCAAGTGCCTATCTAGCAAACATGCATTATTGGTCTGACTGCATTGTAAACATCCCACACCCGGAGGGTCTTTTTGTCCAACTGCCTGCAAGGCAGGAACTTTTCACCCAAAGTGAGGCCAGAACCCATAATCCTGAGATTCAGAGTCCTATGCTCTACCGACTGAGCTATCCAGTTGTACACCCCAGAGGAGGTGAGCACAGGTATTTGCATAAGAACAGGCCAGCAGGGGTAAGACTAGCTGAGGCACAGAGTGGTAAGTACTGCACATCAAGTGCTTGATTCAGTGGATTTTGAGAGAGGAGAGGAGAATGAAATACTGAAGTTCAGTGTTGAGGGCAAGGTCCCTGTGGATACTGAATAGAGGCAGTAGCTACAATGGGCTTGCAGCTGTTGTTATGAATCAGACAGGCTGCCTCTCTCCTCCATCTCCTTTCCTGCGGGTTTGTTTAAGTGCACTGCATCTCTGCCAATCATAGGAAGCCTCTGTGTCCCTGAACTTTTAGCAATCACCCCATGTGTCTGCTGGCAGTTACCCAGTTCTGATGGAAAATACAAGTGCAGTCTAAGCAGTGGAGACTGTAAAGAAGTCAGCAGTTCCCTGGCATAAGCTAGGGTGGACTGGAGGTTGTAAAAGGGACCCTGAGGGAGTTCTGCTTCCCTGTCTGCTGTTCTTGCAGAGTGAAAAGGAAGCTGGACCCAACCCAATTCCCCAGCCAGCCAGTCCCAGGCTGAAGATGGGACAGACAGCCCCACACTCTGTATTTGCCCTTTGGTGGCTGGAAGGGGAAGCAATATGAAAAGTGTTGCACCAATCCAAAAATAGGTTGAAATTTGTACCACTGAAAATTGTATTAAGAACATCTTGGTTGTTTTTTGTTTAAATCTTGATGAACTACAATAAATAGGCTAAGCTGAATACAGAAATTAATGTCTTGCTTTTCTCCCACTTTCTTTTTCACCCTGGATAAGCCCCTAAATTCTCTAACAGGGGTCTGGAACTTTTTGTTGGTTTTGTTGACAGCTGTATTCTGTTGGAGCTAATCGGTTGTTGTTGTGCATTAAAAAAAAAAAAAAACAGCAGACCAACACAGCTACTGATCAGGAAAGCAAGTGCAAATAATTCATTTCTGTCTTTAGTGTATTATACAGGACACACATATATGACAGAAGCCTGCCCATTGTTCTCAGAAGCTTATGAAAAGCTTGTCCTATCGTTCAACATCCAAAAAACCAAAGTGCTGCACCAACAAGCACAAAACAACCCCTCTGCAGCACCACAAATCCAACTCAATGGTGTAACATTGGAAAGTGTCGATCACTTCTCCTACCTGAGCAGTTATCTTTCCAAAAGGGCCAACATTGATGCCAAAATCAAGCATTGCCTGAGCATTGCCTGAGAGCCAGTGTGGTGTAGTGGTTAAGAGCGGTAGACTCGTAATATGGGGAACCGGGTTTGCGTCTCCGCTCCTCCACATGCAGCTGCTGGGTGACCTTGGGCTAGTCACACTTCTTTGAAGTCTCTCAGCCCCACTCACCTCACAGAGTGTTTTTGTGGGGGAGGAAGGGAAAGGAGAATGTTAGCTGCTTTGAGACTCCTTCGGGTAGTGATAAAGCGGGATATCAAATCCAAACTCCTCCTCCTCCTCCTCTTCTTCTTCTTCTTCTTCTTCTTCTTCTTCTTCTTCTCTGCAAATGCAGCTTTCTTCCAATTGAAGTGCAGAGTGATTGAGGACCGGGACATTTACAGGGAAACCAAAATGCTTGTTTACAAAGCTATTGTACTGCCATGCTTGTGAAACATGGACCACTTATAAACACCATCCCCAACTTCTTGAAAGATTCCATGAAAGGTGTCACCAAAAATTTTTACACATCTCTTGAGAAGGCAGGCAAACTAATGCCAATGTACTGGAAGAAGCAAAGATCACCAGTGTCAAAGCAATGATTCTTCAACATCAACTTTGTTGGACTGGTCATGTTGAGCAGATGCCTGATTATCATCTTCCAAAGCAACTACTCTATTCTGAACTTAAAAATGATAAGTGTAATGCTGGTGGTCAACAAAAGAGGTTTAAAGACTCTCTCAAGGCAAATCTAAAAAAAAGTAGTATAAACACCGACAATTGGGAAACACTGGCCTGCAAGCGCTCCAATTAGAAAACAGCCTTTATCAAAGGTGTCATGGACTTTGAAGGCGCTCAAACTCAGGACAAAAGGGAGAAACAAGCTAAGAGGAAGGCACATTTGGCAAACCCTCACCATGATCAACTCCTGCATGGAAACCTATGTCCCCACTGTGGAAGGACGTGTGGATCCAGAATTGGCCTCCACAGTCACTTACAGACTCACTGTTAAGACTGTGTTCATGGAAGACAATCTTCCTTGGCTACAAATGATTGCCAAAGAAGAAGACTCTATCTGTGGAATATATACAAAAGAAACTACCTAAAATCAAAACTTTAGGAATTTAGCAAACAAATCTAAGCTAGAATTTGGACGTCAAATTCCTTGCAGTTCCCAAGTATATGTGGGAACAGACAATATGGTTTCCCTTGGAGGAAGACTGAAGGGATGCTCTGATACCTGAGGTAGACACACCTAAGCATGTAACAATATAAAAACTATATTACCAACAATATCAGAGCTATATTGCTTAGAAGTTCATTTAAGGAACATTGATTACTCTTCCTGCTCCCATCAGCAGAATGGGGTCGAGAATTGTGGCCCACCTTACAGAGCTGCTGTAAAGATTGCTAAAACAATGTACACAAATCACTTTGAAGGTCCTCTAGTGCTATATGTGACAGCTTATTGTTGGTGGTGTGCCTTTTTATTCCACTGTTTGTAAAACAAAGTTTGTGAAACAATGACGTCCCTGAAATTATAGGGAGGGAAGAGAGACAAAAGACCTCACCATACGCTTCTGGCAGACTCGGAAGGGGGAAAAAACCAGAAACGGCTAAAAAAAGCTACTGCTGTGCATATTAAAGAATGACATTATCAAGTGGAACAGACAAGACATGTATATAATGCATAAGCAGCATTTGCTCCTTCTCCAAACACCTCATAGATCACCCGAATGTTGGCTTCTAAGAAGAGCAGGAAGAGGAATGGGCAAGAGCATCAGCAGAGACAGCTCTGTCACCCAGGAGAAGCAAAGGGATTCCTTATCAAAGGCTGAGATCTGGGTGGACCTTGGCAGTGGCAAGTTGCTGAGGGATTGTATGGAAGAAGAAGCAGGAAAGGCACTTGATGAACACTGAGGGCAAGGCATCATTTATGCTAAATAAAGCCCCGCTCCAGATATATTGGAAAGCTGGACTTCGATGTTTCTGCAAATTTTTCTCTTTCTTTCTCTCTCTCTCTCTTTCTTTCTTTCTTTCTTTCTTTCTTTCTTTCTTTCTTTCTTTCCTGGAAGACCTAGAGCACTATGGAGCAAAGGGGAGGATCTGTGCTCCTGTTTCAGAACTGGACAAAGATAATGAATAAATACTGAGGGCTGCAGGGAAAGCCTCTGTTTTGGGTTTTGGCATCTGGGCAGGGGGAAGCTGGAGATACTCACTCGAGACAATTATTGTAATGTGCCCCATGCGGGGCTGCATTTGAAAAATTGCCAGAATGCTACAGCTGAAAGATAATGCAGTCACCAGGCTGTTGAGTGGAGTGGGCTGCAGGGAACATATGGTGCTACTTTTGATAATGCAAATTAGCATTGGCTTCCAGTTGGCTTCTAGCTCTGATCCTAAATGCTGGGATTGGCCTATGAAACACTGGATGGTTTAGGCTTAGCATCTCTGAAGGACCAGCTCCTTAGGCCATCACCATGATCATGGGACCCCAAGGGCAGGTGCCCATAGGTCCCTGTCTCCCAAATCAGCTTAGCAGAGGAAAACAGGGAGTGATCCCCATGAGCCATGTATAAGGGTCATGTGGAAGGACTCCTTAGTGCCAGCAGTTTGTGCCACTGTTATCATCCTAATCTGATGTTAAAGGAAGGGTCATAGTCCAATGGAAGAGCACTTTCACTGCATGAAAAAAGTCCCAGGTTCAATCCCCAGCATCTCCAGTTAGTGCTAGGAAAGACTTCTGCATGGAATAATATTTTATTTTATTTTATTTATTTTGCTGCCCATCTGACAGGGTTGCCATTCTCAGCAGCTCCCAATAAAATATTTAAAACACAATAAAACATAACCATTAAAAACTTCCCTGTACAGAGTTGCCTTCAGATGTCTTCTAAAAGTCATACAATTATTTATCTGTTTGACATTGGATGGGAGGGTGTTTCATGGGGGGGGGGTGCCACTACCGAGAAGGTCCTCTGCCTGTTTCCCTGCAACTTCACATCTCACAGTGTGGGAACCTCCAGAAGGCCCTTGGAGCTGGACCTCAGGTGGAGATGCTCCTTCAGGTATACTGGGCCGCGGCTGTTTAGGGCTTTAAAGGTCAGCACTAACGCTTTGAATTCTGCTTTGAAATGTACTGGGAGCTAGTGTAGATCCTTTAGGACCAGTGCTATATGGTCCTGGCAGCTACTTCCGGTCACCGGTCTAGCTGTCACATTCTAGATTAGTTGTAGTTTGAAAGGTTAGCTCCATATAGAACACATTGCAGTAGTCCAAGCAAGAGATAACCAGAGCATGCACCACTCTGGTGAGGCAAAGCACAGGCAGGCAAGGTCTCAGCCACCATACCAGATGGAGCTGGTAAACAGCTGCCCTCGACACAAAATTAACCTATGCTTCCATGAACAGCTGTGAGTGCAAAACGACTCCCAGGCTGTTATCTCATTCAGGACCAGGGAGTCCCCCACCCCTGCTCACCCCCTGTCCCTCAGAAGCAGTACTTCTGATTTGTCAGGATTCAGCCTCAATCCATTAACCAACATCCATCCTCCAACCACCTTCAGAATCCTGCAGAGTCACTGCCAGTCACTTGCTGACAATACTGGGCCAGATGGTCTCCTGTGGTCTGACTTGGGAAAAGGCAACTTCCTATTTATTTTTGAGAGACAGCCACCTTGGGAATGGTTTACAGTGGGAAACAAACTGGCGGTGATGGTGCCATCTGGAGGGCATCAAGGAATACGGTTCACATTTATTTTTGCAGGGCAACATTGCGCAAACTGCAGGAGGGGGTCACAACTGAATGGCCTAAGTAAGGAAACCCTGCTTATTTGCAGCATAGTAGGGATTAGAGTAAACAAATTAATCCCTTAATATCTGCAGCAGCAAAGTTTAAAGGAAAAGTCTGCAGAAGTGAATCACCAGCCTTTCAGCATCTCCCACCTAGAACGTGTCATTGCTACTTCAAGTTGCTGCTAGTTAATATGCTAAGACAACCACAGTGCTGACCTCCCCCCACATGATACCAGGGGCCTAAGGGTTCTTCATAAATCTGCTGAAAGAATGACCTTCAGCCGGCAAGGAAGGGCCATTTAAAAAAACTCATAAGTGAGCGGCAGGTTCATTGGCTTGCTCAATTAGCATATTAAAAAGGAATTATTGCTACAAACAGGAAATCTAAATGAGTGCCTGTTGAAGCCAGGGATAACACTTCAGATTAAAGGTGCAGAGCCGTGATTAACATGTGCTATGTAAACCATTTATTGTTCATAAACAAGGTGAGACGTATTTTCACTTATGATAAGCAGTGGGGGCACCCTTAATGGAGCCACTTAGAGACACCAGGAAAGGATTAAAATAAAGAGAAGAGGGAGGAGAGAATTGCACGTGCTTGAAGCACATGTCAGAGGTTTGCTCAGCCCATAACTCGGCAAAGCACAAGACTCACACCAGGCTGAGCAGCCAGCACACGGTCACCTTCACTCTTTGGAGTTGTTGCAGAGAAAGCCAGCCCTGCAATGCATGACATTAAAGTCCACTATTATCTCAGGGCAGATTTGGGGCTTGATTTATTTGTTCATACCACTGATTCAGTTTGCTGGCAAAAGAGACATCTGAGGCGGCACAAAACAAGATTAGGCTTTGAATCCAGATTTGATCCTGATTTCATCTGGTGCCCATCTGTGCCTTGTTAATCAGAAAACAAATTAGCAAAGCTGCTCCAAAATGTTTACTTGAGAGGGGAATTCAAAGCAGCAAAACTACCGACCGCTCCCCATCTTTTCTAAGACATCGTGAAAATGCCTGTTTTCGTGATGGAATCAAGCTGGTTGACCATCTCTAAATATCAGCAAGGATTAATTTTTTGTTCATTTAGGGCTCTGTTTGACTAAGTTTTATTCAGAGCAGACCAAATGAAATCAATGGACCTACGTTAATCATGCCCATTAATTTCAATTCAGCTATGACTAACATTTGATGCAACACACTAATAATTACGCCATGATTCTCCATAATAATTTAGAGCATTACATAAACATGCAAAAGGTAGATTTTATCCAGTTGCCTAAGGAGTGCATCTCCCCATGTCAGCACTACCCTCACTTGAAATGCATAGTCCAAATTATGCATTATTCTACTGGATGACTTTAATGTATGTCTCAGCAATGATGAGACGGATTTGCTGCAATTAATTGACTAGAAAATGAAGAAGATCTAGTTTTGAAACTTATAAATGTTCTCATGGTATTATCCATATGCTAGAAATCAGTTGATGCATTAAAAGCTCTACATTACTCCTGATGGCCACAATTCACAATGAGTGTATGGAATATTCCCCTGCAACTGGAGTGAAGGGAGCAGACCATGTTTTCCAGGAGAGAAACATGCCCATCAACCCCCTTGTACTTCTACCTAGATCAGGACAGTTGACAGGGAGCAATCTATGTACTAACTATGCAATATAGAGAGTAAAATGAGGGTCATAAGACTGTTTTGGATTCTCTGTTGCCTATTCTAAGGCAATCGTTCTGAAGTCTTCCATCTGAGCAGGAGATGTACTTCATAGCCAGAATGCAAAACCCTGTTGCATTAATATTGAAATAACAGAATGTGAATTCCAAAACGTGGAAATAAAAAATGTAGAACTTCTCAACCACAAAAGAAGACAAGGGAACATTTGCTGCAAAGTTCAACTCCTCTGCTGTGTAATTCAAATGTGAATTTCATAAAATTTCACTCATGCAGAAGAACTTGCTTTGCACATTTTATTCTGCCCCCAAGCGATCCCTTGGTTATTCCACATATCTGTACACCCGCAGAGGCTTTTCTGGTTTTTCCCCCCCTTTTGGAGTGAGGGCTTCCCTCCAACTTTACATGTCTGTAAGGCTCCACCTTCCTGGTGAACCTTATTTGTACAACCTCTGCATCTCACCTTCAAAATAGATTTGTCAGTCGGCTCAACAGCTGTGACAGCACCAAAGCTAAGTCCTTGGATTTAGGAGAAGAGGAAAACAGCTGAGGGCAAAAGCTGGCAAGTCAGCTTAAAGCTGTGATTCTCGACTCCCTCCCTCCCAAGTGGTGTTTTCACAGGAGGAAGCAGGTGGGGGAGAAGAGTGAGGCTGAGAGAAAGAACGTGCTGGTGTTGTGAAGCACACCCAATTCACCAGGAGCTTGCTTAGCTCACTTGATTGAGTCATCTAGAAACATTTGCTTCCCACTGATCTTTCTTGGGTACCACTCTCTCTGCTTGGGATATGTGAGAAATGAAGCGGATCAAACCTTTAGAGGTTGATGCAATGGTCCCAGCTCCAGGCTCAGAGTAAGAGGGTGAGGGTGTTGCTGGTTGAAGAGGTAGACTGGGTTCAGGGATGGATCTACACACAGGGGCGGAAATGCTATAAATAAGTCAGAAATTAAATTGTTATAACAAAAAAAAACTGCTATGGAAAATCACATAGAAACTTTTTTTTTTTTTTTTGCTCTCCAGCACCATCTGGTGTTGCATGTTTATAACGCATTCAAAACACTGTTTTTTGACTAATGTAGCTGAGTCCCAGGATACAAAGCCTGCTTGGGTCCTCACCCAACCCCCACTCCTCACCCAGCTAGGGATTTTGGAGAATTCCACCAGAAGCAGAAATGGAAATTGCCACAAACCACATGTCTGCCAGCAGTCAGAAAGGGAAATCACATTAGTGATTAGTGGGCTGGTTTTTTTAGTCACAATTTTTATGGAAATAATTGCTTTATTGTCTGCATTGTTTTTGAGGTCCATTGAAATGCATCGTTAGTTTTGGCTGCAATGGATGGAAAAACAAATAGCATAGGTTTCAAAGGAAGCTGGACTGTAGTGGACTTGGTCATGCTCACTCCTTCATCTCTGGTGTGACAGGTCATCTCCATCAGGTCTCTTTTCCCTCACTGACCCTCCAAGGGTCCCTATTTTCCAGGGACAGTCCTGGATTTACAGAAACCATCTCTGTTTCTGAATTATTCCTGGAATGTCCTGCTTTTCCTTAGGACGTCCCTATTTTCACTGGAGAAGTGTTGGAGGATATAGGATGTCCCTCTTTTCATTGGAGAACTGTTGGAACATATACTATCACCTGGGAGAAGTCATTTCACCAGGTGGTCTCAGTGCGAGAGATGAGAAGCAGAAGGCTTATTCCATCAGATTTGCTGAAAAAGCCCTGCTCCATCAGGCACCTCCTGCCCCCTGAACTATGCAAGCTGGTCGTTATCAGAACATGTCCTTAAGAACCGCTGCCTGAATTTGAATCTCACCCTTTCACATCCCTATTCCTTTCCCCTTGTGTGTCCTATTTGTTTTGATTGTGCTCCTGCAGGCAGAGACTGCCTTGTTCTGACTGACTGTATGCGAGCTGCTCGGGGAGACTTTTTAGCTGAAGAGTGGAACACAAATGCTGTAAATAAATAAATATCCCAATTCTGCTCCCTCAGTGGACAACCAGATGCCCACTGGGATGCCCACACATATTATTATTACTATTATTATTATTTATTAAACTTCCATTTATAGACTGCTTACAGCCTGCAAATATACCACCATTCATTTGAAATCACAAGGCCCCATACGGTGCAAAACACATTAAAATTGCAGTATATAATAACCCCAAAGTGGAAACAGAGAAAATTTCCATCACAAAAGAGAATGGTTAAACAGAATCTGGGAGAAGCTGAAGTTGACTGATATTACCAAAAATAGAGAAAGTCAGAAAGAGACTAAAAGTTTTATTGGAAAATGGTCACTGTTCATCATGCATTAGAATAACGAAGGGCAAGACAGTGTACAGACGCACGGCCTGCTGGGAGTTTTGTAACAGATTCAATTAGAAATATTTATTATCTCTTTGCTCTCAGCCTATCCTCTTGTATAAGCATCGGGACTGTCGGTCAAATATTTGCTTTATTTATTATTTATTTTCTCTATTTTCATATTATGGATTCATGCAAACAACATTAAAGCTTCCATTACAATGCCTTGTGAGGATGTGTGTGTGTGAGAGAGAGAGTGTGTGCGCATGCATATGCACAATACAAAATAATACAGCAGCCAATAGGCCATTACGGAGAGGGTGGTGGTATAGTGGTTAGAGTGTCCGACTAGGACTTGGGAGACCTCTTCCTACTTGGCCATGAAGCCCACTAGGTGACCTTGTCCCAGTTGAAATGGCATGTAGAAATGGCATGATGAGCCATTTTAGGAAAATAACTCCACTAGGAAGAAGTGTAAAGGAAAAAGGTAAAGGACCCCTGGATGGTTAAGTCCAGTCAAAGGTGACTATGGAGTGCAGCACTCATCTCGCTTCAAGCCGAGGGAGCTGGTGTTTGTCCACAGACAGCTTTCTGGGTTGTGGCCAGCATGACTAAATCACTTCTGGTGCAATGGGACACCATGATGAAAACCAGAGCACCTGGAAACACCATTTACCTTCCCGCCGCAGCGGTGCTTATTTATCTACTTGCACTGGTGTGCTTTCAAATTGCTAGGTTGGCAGGAGCTGGGACAGAGCAACGGGAGCTCACCCCATCATGGGGATTCTAACTGCTGACCTTCCGATTGGCAAGCCCAAGAGGCTCAGTGGTTCAGATCACAGTGTCACCTGCTACCTTATGGGGAGATAGATATGACGCTATCCTAGTACCCACTAAGTAGCACTGACAATGAGAGTACTATTGTATCTACCAACTTGCCACCCAGGTCCGTGGTTGCAGGAATCCCATCAACTTGGGGTTAGCTACATTGGAGGAGGGGGCTGCCAGCCAAATTCCAAGTCTCCTGCTAGGCACCTTCAACTTGTCACCTCCCCTGCTCTCCTGTGCTCTTGAACCCAGCAATGTAGTGCAAGCGATCTAAGCACAATGGAGGAACTGATGGCTCTTGCGTGTCGATAAAAACAAGTACAGCCCAGGAATCCTACTGAGAAGTTTATTTAAAAGAAGAAGGAAAAAGGTGACGAGGGTGGAAAAGTGAGCATGCACTAGGCACAGGAAACCAGAATACTGGTCTACCTAGTCCCATACTAGCCAAACTAATGCAGAAGATTCATACCACATTTTAGTTTAGTAGACATAGGTTGCTACAAACTAATGTAGCAAAGATAGACCCTTCCACCTCTGGTAGACTAGGGGGTCTGGCACCATGTTTTTAATGCTGTTTAATCAGGATGATTATGATGGACAGCTGGAAAGGCAATTGACCAATGGGTGTGAGTGGAGGGCAGAACCATGTAGGCTGAAAATTCTGGAGGAAAGGGCAATTAACACCAGCCATCGTCTCTAGAAGGTGAGAAGTAGAATGGAGATGTCTAGACTTTTCCTGCCAGCCAATGATGTGGATTTGAAGGCATGCTGGTTTGGGTACGTGACCCATAGGGCATCAGGATATGGAGCCCGCTAATGCAGCTAACCATATGGGAGATTTAAAATGTCAGGCTTCACAGTTCAAGGGGTTATTGATGGAAACAGGGGTGTAACTAGGGGTTGACCAAATTGGCCTCTGCCAAAGGTGCAGGCCCAGGGGGGCACATAAATTGTGCCTCTCCACTCTGACTTGGAGTGGGTAGGAACCTGCCTGCATACCCCCTGGCCGTTCCTCTGCTGCTCTGGGTGATCGGGCAAGGTGCACAGGCTCCTCCAGGCCCCTTGGGGAGGAATCTGGTCACCACAGTGGGGTAAGGGGGGCATCAATACATCTCCTTGCCTAGGGCACATTAGATTTGGGGAGCACACACACAGCTCCTTGCCAAAGGCATGAAGAAGCCTAGGTACACCTCTGAATGGGAGGTACCACCCCCCCAAAAAAAGCCCTGCTTTTGCAGTCTTCAGCCTAGACGTTTCCAAGCACAATTCAAAGTGTTGGTGTTGACCTTTAAAGCCCTAAACGGCCTCGGCCCAATATACCTGAAGGAGCATCTCCATCCCCATTGTTCTGCCTGGATGCTGAGGTCCAGCGCTGAGGGCCTTCTTGCGGTTCCTTCATTGTGAGCAGCAAAGCTACAGGGAACCAGGCAGAGGGCCTTCTCAGTAGTGGCACCCGCCCTGTGGAACGCCCTCCCATCAGATGTCAAAGAGATAAACAACTATCTGACTTTTAGAAGACATCTGAAGGCAGCCCTGTTCAGGGAAGTTTTTAATGTGTGACATTTTAGTGTATTTTTTTGTCTTTGTTGGAAGCCGCCCAGAGTGGCTGGGGAAACCCAGCCAGATGGGTGGGGTACAAATAATAAATTATTATTATGATATAGACAGATTCCAAAGTACAGTCTCACTTGACAGTCTTAGGAGCATTCTGATATGTTCAAACAGGAAAAGGTAAGCCCTCAGCTAGGACTCTGACTCTATGGTGCAATTGTGCAGAGGAAGTCTTTTTTTTAAAAAATGGGGGGGAGAGAGAGGAGTGTTTTATCTTCTACATAGCTTTATGCTTTGGTGCCGCTTGCAAACTTTCAGCTGTGAGCCTTTATGCCTGTTATTCCTGAGTTTAAATGCAAAGATATCAGCCAAAGCAGGCGTACCATGAGCAGCTGAGAAATCGCTCACTCTAATGACCCTCCTACACTATATTTATCTCAATGAAAAAGGCTGCTGCTCCTTTGCCATGAACTGCTGAGGTGAGCAGAAAGGGCCAGGGATGATCTAGGTGTTTGTTTATCCTTCCTAGCAGATAGTGAGACACCAACACCGGCCTCTACTGTTGGGGAAGCATCTTCCTGATTTCAGCCTTTATGAGTTCATCCAGACAGATTTTGCCAACAGGAGGGGCAAACCAACATTGTTGTGCAAGCACAAAACTGAGTCCGGCTCCCTAGCTCTTTCTTTTCTTCTGGTCCCCCACTGCCCCTCCCCAAAGATCTCGAGGTAGAAGGCATACCCTCCAACAATTCTCCAATGAAAATAGGGACACCCCATTCCATAATGATAATTTTACTATTTATACCCCACACATCTTACTGGGTTGCCCAGCCACTCTGGGCGGCCACCAACATATATAAAAACATAAGAAAACATTAAACATTTTTTAAAAAACCTTTTCTATACAGTATTGCCTTCAGATGGCTTGGGGGTTGGATCACTCCATACCCTCCAACATTTATCCACTGAAAATAGGGACGTTCCAAGGAAAAGCGGGACATTCTGGGATCAAATCAGAAACTGAGATGGCTTCTCTCCATCAGGGAAATCCCTGGAAAATAAGGATACTTGGAGGGTCTGAGGTGGACATGAAGTATGGTTAGATCCAAGCTTAGAAACAGACCTGGCCACAGTCATGAATGCTTGACTGGCTTGGGGCTGCCTTCAGATAAATATCACCCAGAAACTTCAACAAGTGGGAAATGCTGCCAACAGGTTACTGGCAGGAACTGATTGAGGAGGGCACATCCTTCTGGTGCAGTTTACTCTGCACTGGTTTTCTGTTTGTTTCTGGGCTCAGTTTAAAGGACTGGTTCTGACCCAAAATGGCCTTGGGGCCTGAAGGTGCTTTACTTTTAGAAGACCGGCGTTCTGCCCGGACGCTGAGGTCCAGTGCTGAGGGCCTTCTGGCGGTTCCCTCATTGCAAGAAGCAAAGCTACAGGGAACCAGGCAGAGGGCCTTCTCAGTAGTGGCGCCCGCCCTGTGGAACGCCCTCCCGTCAGATGTCAAAGCGATAAATAACTACCTGACATTCAGAAGACATCAGGGAAGTTTTTAATCTGTGATATTTTAGTGTATTTTTGGTTTCTATGGAAGCCGCCCAGAGTGGGCGGGGTACAAATAAATTATTATTATTATTATTATTATTATTATTATTATTATTATTATTACTGTGGCTCATGTGAGCTCTAGTATGTGGCTAACAATCACAGAGGGCAATTTCACTGAGTTGGCTCTGTGTGTGTGTGTGGTGTCTTACAAGAGCGCATATGTACAATTCCTATATACATAAAAAAGTAAGGCAGTCATTGCTCAGCCTCTGTTGGAAGATTTGTTGTGCCACATAACAATCCTGGATTTGCATGCTGCACAAGAGGAGGGAAGGAGGCAGAGGCATGGGGTTTAAAATGGGCACAAAGTGGGTCTGCAGAATGGAAGACGGAAGTATCTTCAGAAATGGGGTTGAGATGGTGAAAAATGAGGTTAGTGGAGTGGGAAGGGGAAGCTCTAGCATCTAGAGGGTTAATATGGGGTGAGTGGAAGGGGGTTGATGAGTGAAGCCCCTAGTTTTAAAAAAAACCACAGAGGGAGAGAGAAATGGAGAAAGGCGTGGAGAAAGTTGAAGAACTAACAGCCATGGTAAAATCTGTGTGAAAATGCAGTCAAACATAATTGCGCATGAGTGCTGGTTAGTGCATGAAGGGGTTAAGATCACAGAGTTAGATCCCTAGACTCAGCTAGGTCATGCCCCTTCTACTCTGATGATGGAGGAAGTGAAGCCTCCTCTTCCTGTTCCTTCTCTCTCCATGTCACGTAACTGACAGAGAAAGATGTGCCTAAGCAAGCTTCAAGCTTAGAGCACGTGTTTGAAGCTATCTTTCTGTTTTTTTCTACTTTGCTTGAGTTCTCTTTGCTGCTGCTTGGATAAATGCATGAATCTGACCTTTGGAATGTTTTGTCAGTAAATTGTTTTAAGCTTACTTAGCAGTGTGTGGTTTGTTCATTGCAAGAGGGGTAGAAAGAGGAGAATGCTTTATGCAACTAAATGTCATAGAACAACCTATATTACTAACACTATACTGTTGCTTGAATTTTGTGTGTTTAAACTCTGCTACCGAGGGCTTTATCCCTGCATTTTGAATTAAGTTACCCATCAATCCTTTTGTTATTTACCCCACACACGTGGGTCAGAGGGATTCTATTTTCTGCCTCCACAAAATTTTGACTGCAGAACATTTGGAACATAAAGAAAAATAGATGAGTGCCAAATTAATTCCTAATGCATCAGTTCCACTTAAGGAATAAAGCAGTTTGGAAACCTAAAATGTAGGGGAGAAATCAGAATAAGTTGAATTTCAGATGAATCCCTGTTCTGGGCTACAGAAGAGATGAAACTGAGCTGGGATGGCAGGGATAGAACGTCAAGGGCACAGAGGGCACCCAAAAGGCCCCGGTCATTCCTGTGGCTGGCAAAGGAGCCTTTACTCAACAGCAGGCCTGGAGGCCAGCACCAGACATGTGAGAAGCACATGCATGCGCACGCACCCACAGAGACTGCAGAGAAACTGTGAGTGACAAGGAGATAGCCTACGTGAACAGAAAAACAGGCAGCAGGCAAGAGCAGGGGAGCGAGCAGAGGGCAAGGGCAGGAAAGGGCAGCCCAGAGGCTTTCTCTGCCATCCCCAGAGCCCTGTCTGCTGCCGCAGCAGCAGCAGCTCCCAATGTTCAAGCCCGCCTGCTCTCCAACGTCTCAGGCTCAGGATGCTTTCTATGATTGACCCCAATTATAGAAGTCAGGCCATGTGGGGCTTGGAGCACTGTTCAGATCAGCCAGGCAGCTGTTCAGTCCCTGGGAATTTGGCTGTCCAAATGCACGGACAGGAAAGGGCATTGCATGCAAAGAGGTTGGTGGGGGAGGGGAAAGGCACAGAGTCTCGGTGGGAAAGCAAGTAGGGTGGGCAGTTGGAGGGAGGGGCTGTGGCTGCATTTTGCAGAAAAAAAACACCCCTCGTGGGTTTTATTTGCTTTTGAAAAATTGTGCACAGGTCCAAAAATTATAGGTGCATGATAATACAGAATGCACAGGTGATGTTTGTTTCCACACTCTTACACACACAGGCGTTTGCCTTGCATGGTGGCTGTATGTCTCTGCTATGCCTACGTGTCTTGGTCACAACTCAGTATGACCAAGGGGTAGGTGGGGCTTGTCTCTCTGTGCCTGCCCCTTCCCTTGGCTGCCACAGCAGAGATGCTGGCAGCAGCATTTTGGCTAAGGCATGATGGGGTGGAGCAAGCAGACACTGGAGATCACAGAAGTGGCTGTTGCTACAGTAAGTGGCTGTCACTTCCTTCCCTGGACTGACAGCTCCAGCAAGCAACAAGCAGCCGCAGAGCACCTCTATGGCACTCTTGTGTTAACAAGAAAGTATTCATGCCCAGAAGCACCAAGAGCTAGGATGTGAAGTGACTTAACTGCCCCATAACCTGCCTCCTTGCACCTCTCAGAAAACGACCTGGCAGTCCTAGGTACCTGGAATCCCTTCAGTCTGTTCAGTTATTTTCGCAAGGAATTGGAGGTAAAAAAAAAAAAAAACCAGGACAGTTTTGCTCCAAAAGGGATAAAGAAAATGCATTTCTTTGCTTCATTCTGCTGTTATTAATACCTGATTTGTTCCTATCTACTGCATTTCACAACTTGTCTCCTGCAATCACCTAAGCTTTGGAAACAATTTTATCTGAGTGGGCAAGGCCCCTTGTAAATAAATTCTGCCTTGCACATTATATTTTAAGCAAGTTTGAGACTTTCCTGATAAGATGCTTCCTATAGGAGAGATCATTACCGCATAGATTCCTCCACACTCTACTTATCCACTACCCCCAAGCTGCAATATTGCACAAGAACACCAACAGACAACATCCTCCCCCCCCCCCAAAAAAACCCCTCTCCAGAAGAAATCTAATTTACTTTTTAATCTGGTTCAGAAATTTGCTGGCAAAAAAATTTCAGAGACAAGCACGACCATTTATTACTGTTTATCATAGCGGCTGGATTCACGTTCCCGATCGGGATAATGTAGCCGAGGGTGGGAGGGGGGAGAGGAAAGAAAAATCTTTTGATGCATTATTTATTTGATACAATCTTCCCCCTGATAAAATCAGTAAGCAGAGGACAAAGCAACGACCTTATCCATTTCAGCTGCATAATGTGAAATATACCGTGCATCGACTTTCTCCCTCCATTTTAATTTTATTTGCTTGTTTGGTAGCAGAGCATATATGTGGAGGGGGTATGCAGTGGGTCCCCTGCTCAGCTCACCTTTCCACAAGTGCAAGTTAAGAGGAAGAGCCTGTGATTCCAAGCAACTATATCCATGCACCAGAGCAGGGGTCAGCAAACATTTTCAGCAGGGGGCCGGACCACTGTCCCTCAGACCTTGTGGGGGGCCGGACTCTATTTTGAAAAGAAAAAAAAGAACAAATTCCTATGCCCCACAAATAACCCAGAGATGCATTTTAAATAAAAGCACACATTCTACTAATGTAAAAACACACTGATTTCAGGACTATCCATGGGCCGGATTTAGAAGGCGATTGGGCCAGATCCGGCCCCTGGGCCTTAGTTTGCCTACCCATGCACTAGAGCAGTGTTCCCCAACCTTGGGCCTCCAGCTGTTTTTGGACTACAATTCCCATCATCCTTGACCACTGGTCTTGCTAGCGAGGGATGATGGGAGTTGTAGTCCAAAAACAGCTGGAGGCCCAAGGTTGAGGAACAATGCACTAGAGCACTCATGGCGTCTGAATGATGGAGCACGTACCTGGGACTCTGGGGCCAGGTGACCCACTCTGATGTGAGATAAACCTTGCTAACACCCCAAGGTGGTGGGGTCTGAGGCCATAGCTCAGTGGCAGAGCATCTGCTCTGCATGCAGAAGGTCTCAAGTTCAATCCCCAGAATTTCTGATTATGCATCCTTTTCCTTTAAAAAAATGATGGGAGAGCTCCTGGCAGTAAAAACAGATGACGCTGGACTAGGTGGACCAATAATGTGTTGGTTGGTGGCTTTAAAGGGGGCTTAGAGAAATTGATGGAGATGCATCTATCAAGGAGTGCTAAGACTATATGAAGTCTCCATGCTCAGAAGCAGTCTACTGTTGAGCACCTTGCTGCTTGGGAGCAAAAGTAAGAGAGGGCTCTTTCCTTCAAGAGTCCTTGCAGGTGTCAGGCTTCATGGAATCCTATCCCTCCCACGGTGGCAGCCAAGAAGCAGAGAAACAAAAGGAGTTCTTACCAAGTAATTTATTCAATATTCACAGAGAGAGACGAAGGAATGAGGTCTCCCAAAAACAATGGCATTGCTCCAAGTAAAGTCCCACCCCCCTCAGCCCCTCTTATTCTACGTCACCCCTGCGCCGGCTGATCTGTGCTTTCTGTCTCTGAGCTTTCTGTTCTCAAGGCATGCCTGGTTCTGGGAGGGGGGGTCAGGAATGCTTTCAAAAGACACTGTTAGCTGTCTCTCCCTTGGTGCTTCTTCTTCCTGCTCCTGCTCCCCTCCCAATATTTCCCAGCTTCTCCCCTTCGCAGCCTCTGAACTATGCCCTTCTGCAATGCACTGTTCTAAATCTATACCAGGGGTCAGCAAACTTACCGCGCTTCGGGTCGGTGTCTCCAGTGCCGATCACGAGGCAGGCCAGAGGGCGGGGGAGCGTGTGCCCATACGCATGCGCACACGCTATTTCCAGCGCACTTCCGGGCCAGAGGAGCACTGGAAATAGCTTGTGCGCATGTGCACGGGCCTCCTCCGACCTGGATGTGCATCGGAAATAATGCTTGTGCATGTGCAAATAACGCTTGTGCATGCGCACAAGCTATTTCAGGTCTCCTCTGACCCAGAAGTGGGCAGGTGCAGTGCAGCACTGGTAAGAGCGGGTGGAGGCAGCAGGGGTCACCGTGGGCCAGACAAACGTATCCCTCGGGCCTTATCCTGCCCACTGGCCTTAGTTTGGGGAGCCCTGATCTATACTGTGGTCTCCCTCTTCTGTGGGAAGTGCAGGAGGAGAGGGTGCGCTCCACCATTCCGCCTCTTCAGACCAGCCCCTGACAGCAGGATACCCTGGGGCAGCACATGGTGAGAAACTAGATTAATTGGATCTCTTACTTGCTTCAGCAGGGATCTTCTTGCTCCAGCTGCACATCACCCACCCAGCTGGGGTGGCAGCAGTAATGGCCATGGAGGTTGTATAGAGATGGCAGTGGAGGTTAGCAATCCACCCTGGAGTTGCCTCTCCCTGCCCATTCACTGCTGCTTTGAAGAGCTGGCAAAGATAATCTATCAGCTGTATGGCACAGTGGTTAGTGTGTTGGGCTAGGATCTGGGAAACCAAGGTTCAAATCCCTATTTGGCCCTGTAGCTCAATGGGTGACCTTGGGCCAGTCCCTGCCTCTCAGCCTAACCTGCCTCACAGGGTTTTTGTGAGGGTAAAATGAGCTCCTTGGATAAAAGAGGGGGATCTGAATATTAAACAAATAAACAACAACAAAACAACAATATCTCCAATCTCACATCAAAATAAATAAATGCAATCTCATGCTATCACAACTTACTCCAAACGGAGGCTATGGCTGCCCAGCAAAGCTCAGACACTGAAGTTTACACAGCAAAACTTTCTCTCTCCCTCTCTTTCTTCCCTTTTCAGAACGATGCCTCCTGCGGGAAGTGTAAATATAGGAAAAAATGACAACATGTGCATTAATGCTCGTTAGAATGTCATCATTATATTCTGCAAAGTGTCTGCTGAGGGGGTCCCTAAAGGGCACTTAGAAGCCAGCAGCTGCTCGACATTTGTTCCAGCTCACATCTCGAAGAAAATGACATTGAGATAAATAGAGGAAAGGAGTGTCTTGTGCGCAAGTGTGGAAGGGGAAGGGAGGGCCTTGATTCTGATGCTGTCCAAGAGGGAGAAAGGATAAAGCCTTCTCCATCTCATAATACATAGGAAGTTTACCTCCGCATCATAATGTATTCTGCTTCTAACGATCAGGCTTTCGGTTAATTTTAACATTTGGAGCAAGAATGCCAGACAAGCAAACATCAGGTTTAGGGGGCAATTGCAATTTAAAAAGGTCCCTTATACTCTTCAGGAGGAGTCCTGCTGGAGTCCTACTAGGCCCATCTAGTCCAGCATCCTCTTCTTACAGTAGCCAGCCAGATGTCTTGATTAAAAGCTTGATTAAAAGCCTGTAAGCAGGACTTGCATACAACAGCACTGCCTTCACCTGAGATTCCTGGCAACTGGTGTTCAGAGGTATACTGTCTTCAACAAATAAAGACAAATAAATAAACAAATAAACAGATAAACAAATAAATAAATAAACAAATAAACAAACAAATAAAGACAGGACATAGTCATCATGGCTGGTAGCGGTGCTAGCCTTCTCCTCGATGAATTTGTGTCATCCACTTTTACAGACGTCCAAGTTTGTGGCTATCACGGCATCCTGTGGCTGTGAATTCCAGTCTAACAATAAGAAGGATTGGATCTGTGCATGCAATGGCACAAGGAAGCAAAGCCCACCTCTTCCACTCACTTGGAGCGGAAATGTTTTGCAGGTGGGGAAGCTCTGTTTGACTTTTGGGGTGTCTGTACACAGAGGACCCTGCCCAGTCAGAGCAAAGGAACACTGCTTACAAACTCATTTCAATAATAATTGCCAGGACTTCCAGGGTTATTGGAATGCGACTTTTAAAAAAATAAAACCAAATCGCTTCTCTTGCAAGCTTTGCAGCAAACCTCCAAAACATTTTTTTTCAAGGCTTGATCTAACTTGATGTTTGTAAAGCTCCTTGGGGATGGAGAGAGAGAGAGAGCGCGCAGAGAGAGAGAGAGAGAGATCCCCATGCTCAGGAGTTGCCATCTCTGATTGCATCTCAGCCTCAGCTTATATCACAAGCGATGTGCATTTGTGTGACTGACTTCCAGCTCCCTGGCTCTTGATTGTGTTTGTCACAAAGGCCTTGGTATGAATACACAAAGCTGACTCCAGGGCACTTACAGAAGGCAGGAAGGAAGGCAGCTGAGGATTCCAGCTGACCACATGGGAGCTCACTCAAACTAACAATGAATATAGGTTATTCTAAGTTGGACAACTGGTTCATCTAGCTCTGCATTGCCCACACTGACCAGTACTGACTCCCCAGAGTCTCATACAGGGAACATTCCTAACCCTGCCTGGAGATGCTTTGAACTGGACATTCTGCCTGTGAAACAGGTGCTCTACCCCTAAGTTACTGCCCCTCTCTTGACCTGTATGGACTGTCTGAGATCTACCAAAAGCAAAGGGCATGAGTCTACTTCTCTAGAGGAGCTGAGTTGTTCTCATCCGTCTTTGACTTCTATGAGGCTGGGGAGATGGAGATTTTGTAGGGGAGTCATCCTCCGAGTCTAATGATGGTGGCAGAGTGGTATCTTCCTGGAGTTATTTACTGACAGTTGATCCATCAAAGAAGCACTCAAGAGTCTTATCCTAACCATGGTTGTCTGCCACACACAGCAGTAGTGGACTTTGGGCTCTCAAAAATTTCAGTGGTGTCCTGTGCAACGCTAAAATTTGGCATCCATCCCCACACCTCTCATGCTCCATTCTGCAGTGTTGTTTTGGTGCTCCCATCAGCACGGCACGCTGTTTGATCTCTGGTCACACCACCTAAAACCACCTCTGCACCCAGCAGAGTCCCAGTGTTGAAGGACTGAACACTCAGCAATGTCTATGTAGTCATCGTGTCCATTACATGACCCATTATTGGTTGGGATTGCTCCATGAAAGAAACATTTGCCAAGTGAAGGGTAACTGCTGTGTAGGGTAGAGCTTCCCTCCTGCCCCCATGAAACATTTTGGGTCTCCCTGGAAGCACCACTTTCATCTCAAAAGACAGACAAACATTCAGCACAGTCTTATTAAAATCACTTTGATTCTTTCCCCCTCCCCTCTCTTCTGTGTGCATGAAAGTCAAAGTCTTATATCTTTATTTGCACTTTGACTTCCATCCCCTCTGGCCCTCTGGTGCATTCTCCCCGCACCCGCTTTCCTTTCCTTATCTGCCAGGGACTGTCTACCTTCCAGGGATGTTCCTCTTTCCTTGCGCCATTGGCTGTCAACCTGCTTAATCACTTGTTCGTCACTGAAGTCAAATATAGTTTATTAAAAATGTATTATCCCTCAACCCAATTGCCCCTTGGCACTCTTCAGACCTTGATGTCTCTGTTCTTCCGCTAAGGAGCTTTAATGCTGCTTGTTAACCACCTGACGGATGCAGCCACTCACAGCCACCAAGGTTTCCAATTCACACGGATGGTCTCAGAGAGAGCATGCAAAGAGGGAGGGAGAGACCAATGGGTGGCTAGGGACTTATTGTAAGCTGGGTGGTGGTGGTGGTGCTGGAATCTTGAGCCATGCAGGGAGAAAATAATTGAAGTCATAGAAGTCATAGAATTGTAGAATTGGAAGGGACCACTCTTCGCCATCTCTGCCTCTTGGCCTCCCTTGTGTCTCTGATTCTGGACTCCTCCCTGCCACAGACTCTCCCAGCTGACAAAGCCCTGTTATCCTTCAGCTTCTGACACTTTCTCTTCCTGGTCTTCTCCCTGTGATGACTCAGCGTTGTCCCACCATCAGTCCCCAGGTTCTTTGCCTTCTTCCCTTGGTGGTTCCCCAACTGGTTCCTCCCACCTTTCCTCTGTGTCCAACCAGTTCATGACATCAGGGCTTCCCCTTCCTCTCTTTGCCCCTTCAGCCCCTCCACCCACAAAATGTGCTCCATATTGCCCCCAAACCATTTGGAGAAGATTTTGAAGGTTGTACAGGAGTCGGGGTGGGGAAAAGTCATAGGACACCAGAAGCTGCCTTATACAGAGTCAGACCCTTGGTCTATCTAGCTCAGTATTGTACACACTGACTGGCAGTAGCTCTCTGGGGTTTAAGGCAGGGAATCTCCCCCAGCCCTACATGGAGTTGTTGGGAATTGAACCAGGAGCCTTCTGCATTGAAAGCAAGTGATCTACCACTGAGCTACTGTTCTTCTCCATTGTACATGTCCCACTTAGTCAACAGCAGCCTTGGATACAACTTTCAGCTTGAAGGACTAGAGTAATCACATGCAGTTTGTAGTAATGGAGCTGGCAACCCCTTTCCTAAATGCCATCACAAGGGTAAACCCACCACTCTTCAAAAGAGGTAAGAAAGCAAAATGAGAAAGGGACCTAGCAGTTTAGAGACACAATTCTATCTGCCATCAGAGAGCCAGTGTTGTGTAATGGTTAGAGCACTGGACAATGACCCGGGAGACCAAGGTTCAAATCCCCTCTCAGCCATGAAGCTCAGTGGGTGACCTTGGGCCAGTCACTGTCTCTCAGCCTAAACCATGGGTAGGCAAACTAAGGCCCAGGCACCAGATCTGACCCAATCGCCTTCTAAATCCACCCCACGGACGGTCCGGGAATCAGCATGTTTTTACATGAGTTGAATGTGTCCTTTTATTTAAAATGCATCTCTGGGTTATTTGTGGGGCATAGGAATTCATTCACTCCTCCCCCCAAAAAATATAGTCCGCCCCCCCCCCAAAGTCTGAGGGACAGTGGACCGGCCCCCTGCTGAAAAAGTTTGCTGACCCCTGGCCTAAACTGTGCCACAGAGTTGTTGTAAGGATAAAATGGGGAGGAGGAGGAGAACCATGTAGGCCACCTTGAACTCCTTGGAAGACAAAGTGATAAAATAAAATAATAAAATAAAATATAAAATAAAATAATAAAACAAAAAACAAAAAACAAAACAAAACAAAACAAAACCCTGCTGCATCCCAACTGCCTAGAACCTACTTGCCTGGAACCACACTGTTTCCCACAGCATCTGGTATACAACAGGAGTGGAGAATCTATTGCTGTCTAGATGTTGGTCATTGCTGGCACTGTTGGGAGTTGGAGTCCAGCAACATCTGCAGGGTCACAGGTTCCTCAATCCAGACCAATGCACAGTCCCAATCCGGACACGACAGCAATCACCAACTGGTGTTCAGAGGCCTCCTTCCTCTGATCCTGGAGGTACATCTGAGCAGCCATACTAAGCTTTTTTAAGAAGAAAAGGACAGAGCTGCATGAACCGTCCGAAAGTAAAAAGGGGAAAGCAAAACTGGAGAGCTTGTAGCTTGTCTCTGGCTGAAAAATTCCTGCTGAAGCAACTGCTCGGAGTAATCTATCACTGACCACAGACAAATGTGCAAAAGGGAGGGAAAGGAGAAGAGAAGAATGAGGACAAACAGGTGCAAGAGGAGGTGTTGCCAGGCTGGGGATCGAATGATATATGGACTGGGAAGTTGTGTGCCTAATATGCATCTCCATGGGCATGACTCGTGAGTGAACCTCTTATTGAAGGCTGGCTCACTGGAGAACTGCCCAGTCTTCTCCACCATCCACCTCAGTCTAGTGCAGCCCTGTTCACTTCCAAATGGCTTCCTCTTGCCCTTCCAACTCTTTTCATCCAATGGGGAGCTAAGTCTAGAGGACCAGGTGGATGTTGAGCACTAGCTGCCAGAGCTGCCCTTGAGATGGATGGAGGGGGAGATGAGATCCTCCCACTCTGTCATAGAGAAAAGGGATAAATTTGCCACAGCTTTGGAAGTGTGTGCATGTGGGGAGATAATGTGACCCCTCAACGTTTTATGGAGACCGCAGCCCATTAGATGTACTGGGAAACTCAGAAAGCACACTGCGGGCTTCCATTTCAGGGGGACGAAGCTGCCTCTCCCATCCAGAGTTGTCCGCACAGAACATCCTCTGTGCATGAAGGAGCAACTGCTTCAGCATCTGCAATGAGGGAAGCAGAGCAGAAGGGCTCTTATGGAGCTGAGGGAGGGGTTCGGAGGGAGGGGCTCCAACTGGAAGGGCAGGTGGCCTGTGCAGTTGGCCTGCCAAGGGAGGCAGTGGAGGCCACACGGTGGGGAGTTTCCAAATAACAGTTTGGATAAGCATCTGTCAGGGGCTGGCTCCACTTTAGTCATTTTGCCTCCAAGACTGCGTGCGAGAGAGAGAGAGGCGGGAAGGGAGGGGAATTAACAGACTATAGTTAATTGTAGTGCTGTTGTTCACACATGTTGAAGGACTTGGAGTAGAGCAAAAGACAGAAAACTGTGTGTTTGTGTGTGTGTCCATCTCTCTCTGTGTGTGAAGGAGACAATACAGGAATTGTGAGAAGGTAGAATAAGGGGTCCCTGGGGGAAAAGGAGGCGTTCTGGATCTAACAGCATCCTGAAGGAGTTGTGATGACAGCAGCTGCCACCACCACTACTCACAAGAGATTATGAGTCTGGCTAATGTTTGCGCTCTCTCTCTCTCTCTCTCTCTCTCTCTCTCTCTCTCTCTCTCTCTCCCTCCCCCGTGAGCCCCCCCCCCCACATACACATCTCTTCTTCGTCTTCTAATTAGAGAGCATTTGGTATGGTTGCGTTCTGAGTAATTCCTCTTGAGAAACAACCAGCTTCAAATTAAAGAACAGAAAAATAAAAATAAAAGTAAAGTACCACGAGGGAATCAGCACAAGAGCAGGAATGATGCAGCTGCCACAAGTCCAGGACGCAACAGGCCACCGCTCTGAACCGCTGCCAACTTCCAAACTGGCTATCAATTTCTCATCTGTCATTGAGACAAGCTACGAGCACGAAAGTGCGGACTGTGTTGATTACAGAAATGCGCCGTTCCAATATGTGCTGGTGCCTGCAAACCCCCTGAACGGTTCCAGAGGAAATAAATTTGCAGCAAAAGGGGCGAGGGGTTAGAATCGCTATATGCTGAAACATCACGCCCAACACAGAATGATTTATCACAACTAAATGCAGGAGGTAATGTTTCCTTATAGATGTGTATGTCATCTCATGAGATGGGACAGAGGGACAGAGGAAATTCAGCCTGATTTGGGGGGGCCCTCAAGTTGTTATGGGGAAAGTGCATCAATCGCTACCAACACAGAAATAAGTTTGGTGTCTGTGAACAGCCCAGGGAGAATGGCTAGCATGTGCTGATCAGCAAAAGTCACTTTTGTTTGCATGGGCAATGAGAGGCAGTGCCAGGTAGAGAGACCTGGACAGCCACATTCAGCCTCCACACCTGAGGTTCTCCAATTATTTATTTATTTATTTATTTATTTATTTATTTATTTATTTATACATACCCCACCCATCTGGCTGGGTTTCTCCAACCACTCTGGGCAGTTTCCAGCAGAATATTAAAATACAATGATTCATCAAATATTAAAAACTTCCCTAAACAGGGCTGCCTTCAGATGTCTTCTAAAAGTCAAATAGTTGTTTATTTCCTTGACATCTGATGGGAGGGTGTTCCACAGGGTGGGCACCACTACCGAGAAGGCCTTCTGCCTGGTTCCCTGCAACCTCACTTCTTGCACTGAGGGAACCGCCAGAAGGCTCTTGGAGCTGGACCTCAGTGTCTGGGCTGAATGATGGGGGTGGAGATGCTCCTTCAAGTATACTGGGCCAAGGCCGTTTAGGGCTTTAAAGGTCAGCACTTTGAATTGTACTCAGAAACGTACTGGGAGCCAAAGTAGGTCTTTCAGGACCAGTGTTATATGGTCTTGGCAGTCACTCCCAATCACAAGTCTAGCTGCTGCATTCTGAATTAGTTGTAGTTTCTGGGTCACCTTCAAAGGTAGCCCCACGTTGAATGCATTGCAGTAGTCCAAGCGGAGGATAACCAGAATATGCACCACTCTGGCGAGACAGTCTGTGGGCAGGTGGGGTCTCAGCCAGATGGAGCTGGTAAACAGCTGCCCTGGACACAGAATTAATCTGCACCTCCATGGACAGCTGTGAGTCCAAAATGACTCCCCATGGAGTAAAGGATTAAACTCTTCCTCTCCACTTATTTATTGATTTAAATTTATATCCCACCTTTTTTCTCCAAGGAGCTTAAGGTAGCATATATAGTTCTCTCCCTCCTCATTTAATCCCCACAACAAACCTGTGAGATACATAAGGCCTGGCCCCAGTGCTTCTCTCACAACCAGTTAATGCCATGTCCACTTTGGACTTCAGTCTCTACACATCAACCCTACGGCCACTTTGTGTGTCTGGAGACCCAATTAGTTTTGTACAGATTAAAGGCCATGGGGGTCCCCGATCCACCTTGGCATATGTGAGACCTTTCTGGGGCCTCCACATTTCTTTTGAGCATTTCCTGCACTCACAAAACATGAGAGCATATGAGGACACCTTGCAAAAGGAAGTGAAGAAGAGGTATACTTTCCTTCTAGGTATAGAGTTGCACCCCCCCCCCCCAGCTTCCAACATAGCTCAGTACTGAGAAACAGGGACATACACTGCATACCTCTGAATATACAAGGGGCACATGACGCATCTTTACAGGAGCACCCTGAATAAATGTTCAAAGGCAGGGAGGATCAGATCTTAATCCTGCCTTACACAAAACTTCCCCAGGTATGTTGATTTTAGCCTAATCCTTTAATATTTAAAAGCATTTCCATTCTTGTTTGAAGAGACTTCCTGGCCTCTGGAGAGGGAGAGGGAAATAGAGAATGGCAGGTGTCAGGTAGTAAGTGTTCTTTGCATCTCAGATCCTTGTATTATTATTATTATTATTATTATTATTATTATTATTATTAGACAGCTTTCCAGCAAGGGGTGATCCACTGAAGACTTGTGAGTCATGACCTCTATTATTATTGTTGTTTGTTTGTTTGCTGCTTTCTTCCATTTCAAATCTGGCAGATTGTAACAGGAACTTCAAACTGAGCAGGAAACACATAAATTGAGCACGTTCTTCTGCTCCATTTGGGAGTATTAGACAAATGTGTCAGACATTTGTGTTCTGCCCTCTTTCTGCTGGTTCCAACACAGTTACAGAAACTATGGCTTCCATTAATTTTCTAAACTATGGTGTCTTTCCTTCTAAAGAAGCAAACAGTGAAATACTGTAAATGTGAGCACAAGTTGGGCAGAAAATATGGGAAAGTTTGAGGGATACAGAAGTAAGCTATGGAAACTCTGGCAAATGCCTCGGCTCCACCTCTGCTAGCCCTGGGTCTTAATTCTTGATCCCTCTGTCCCTCCCTGATGATGAACAATGCAAGTTCTCCCTCCCTCCGTGCCAGCTCTGCTCCGCAAACAGTCTGGCAGCCTCACACCTCATTACTTGGCAACAGGTGCAAAGCAATAAATCAAGCAGAGAAAATGCCACTCAGTGGGGACTCCTTGTCTCTGGAGACTCAATATTTTTCTTGATGCCCACATCTGGCCATCAAGAGGAGGCAGGAGGCAGTGTTGCTGTCCGTGGTCCTGATCGAGGCTGTCTTGCTACATACTGGGATGAGGAGGCCATCAGCAAGGAGACCCAGGTGAAAATAGCATGCTTTGAGGTAGACCTGTGAAATGTACCACAGAGATATTGCTTGTAAAAAAGAAAAGAAAATGTTTATAACTGCAAAGAGAGCCTCCTGGTTATGTTCTCCTTTGGCTGCTGGGCTGGCACTTTCCTTGCAGGGAAATGCATTGTGAGAAGAACACCCGGGACCTTTCTGTTTCAGGAGCACTGGCATGGTGGTCTGTGGTTTTCATATAAAACTTGCAGATTTCGCAGTTCATTTTTCAAATCTGTACAAATCTATGGTGTGACCGCAATTGGAACACTAAGTACAATTCTGGCCGCCTCGTTGCAAAAAGTATATTGTAAAGGTGGGGAAGGTTCAGAAAAGGGCAACCAAAATTATCAATTATGCAGCAACTCACCTATGAAGGAAGGTTACAGGGTTTTGGACTTTTTAGTTTAGCAAAAAGTTGAGTAAGAGGTGACATAATAGAAGTACCGTATTTTTTGCTCCTAAAAAGTAAGGGGAAATGTGTGCGCTTCTTATGGAGCGAATGCAGGCTGCACAGCTATCCCAGAAGCCAGAACAGCAAGAGGGATTGCTGCTTTCACTGCACAGCGTTCCCTCTTGCTGTTCTGGCTTCTGAGATTCAGAATATTTTTTTTCTTGTTTTCCTCCTCCAAAAACTAGGTGCGTCTTGTGGTCTGGTGCGTCTTATAGAGCGAAAAATACAGTATATAATATAATGCACAGCATGGGGAAAGTGGGTAGAAAAATGCTGCTGCTTCTTTTTACCTCTCTCATAACACAGAAACTCATGGACATCCAATGAAGATTAATGTTGTAAGATTCAGGACAAATAAAAGGAAGTGGTTTTTCACACGACACATAGTTAAACTCTGGAGCTTGCTCCCACAGGAGGGAGTGATGGCCACCAATGCCAATGGCTTTAAAAGGCCACCATGGCTATGCTCTGTGTCCATGGTTGCTTCTGAGTAGTAGTTGCAGGGCACCCCAGGAAGGAAGAGCTCTCTTGTTCTCAAATCCTGCTTGTAGGTTTCCCACTGGCATCTGGGTGGCCACTGTGAGAACAGGATGCTGAACTGGATGGGCCATTGGCCTGATCCTGCAAGCTACTCTTATATTCTTATGTTCATGGGTAGAGAGGAGCCTTCAAATCGAACATTGAACAATCCAGTGCAGTAAATCATAGAAGTGTAGAGTTGGAAGGAATGCTGGAGGTCATCTGGTCCAACCCCCTGCAGTGCAGCAATATGCAAATAATAATAATAATAATAATAATAATAATAATAATAATAATAATTTAATTATACCCCACCCTCCCTGACCAGAGCCAGTCTCAGGGCGGCTAACACCAGTAAAAATTACAGTAAAAACATAATAGGAAACAAACCCCAATTTAAAATACAGGTTAAAATGCAATTTAAAATGCAGCCTCATTTTAAAAGTAGCCCATAGATCACATAAAGGGAGGGAAACATAAGGGTCAGACTGAGTCCAAACCAAAGGCCAGAAGGAACAGCTCTGTCTTGCAGGCCCTGCATAAAGAAATCAGATCCCGCAGGGCCCTGGTTTCATGAGACAGAGCGTTCCACCAGGCTGGAGCCAGTGTTGAAAAGGCCCTGGCCTTGGTTGAGGCTAATGTGACTTCCTTAGGGCCCGGGACCTCTAGAGTGTTGCTATTTATGGACCTTAAGGTCTTCTGCAGGGCATACCGGGAGAGGCGGTCCCGTAGGTACATGGGTCCTAGGCCACATAGGGCTTTAAAGGTCAAAACCAGCACCTTAAACCTGACCCTGTACTCTCTTGCTCTGCAGGCTCCAGGGGAGTCTGGTCCAGTAGGGTGAATGTGGCACTGCCCCACCAACCTCAATCTGTCCTCAGCACACACACACACACCCCATGCCTATTTCATTACTTACAACCAATCCAGGTGGCAGCACAAGCTGCCAGCTTCCTCTTCCTTAGCCTCAACATTGTGTTAGGCAGGAGAAGCCCATTGACTCTGGTTCCACCTGTAGCTCACAGGGCTGCATTGATGGGAAACTAACACTCTGTGCTCTGTGGGCTAAAATAATTTATAAACCTGCCTTTCATTTTGCCCTTTTCCAAAGGTCAGAGTGGTTTATTAATACCAGTATCGTGAATTAATATTGGTGGAAGATGTGGCTTGATTTGGTGGAGGAACAGGTGCCATCTCACTTCAGTTTTAATTCTATATTATTATTTGCTTCCGGTGGAGATAGACACAAGGCTGGAACCGGATCATAGCAACTGAGTGTCTCATTGCTAATTTTATTAACCTGACCTGGCAACACTCACAGTTCCCTTCTCAATGTCCTTTGCTTCTGCGAAGGTATGTTTCTCCTGGCTGTAAGTCTAGGTGATCTCTGGAGTTGCTTCAAACTGCTTCGTCTGAGCAACAAAACTAGGAAGGCTTTAAAATGCTGGAAGGTGGCATTTTCCTTTGTGAACAGATCAACTTTCCTCCCCTCCACCAGTCTTCTCCTGCCTCCTCCTCCTCCCCACCAGCATTCAGATGTGGATACCCTCTCTCAAAATGCAATAAATCTTTCACTTTCAAATCTTAGATTCATTAAAAGTAGCCCAGGAGGAAGGAATAATAAGGTGCCACTTTACAGCCCAAATAAAACACAGAAAGAGGCAGTCCATAATATGAATTTCAGGCTTTGGCTGAAGATAATTCATGCATCATTTTCAGATAAGAAACAAAAATGGAGCTGCGTCAGCACATTGGCTGAAAAATAACTTTTTGTATTATGTTATGCCTTTCGGTAATGGGCCCAGGTTACCATATATCACCCGTAGCTCCAGCTTTCTCCTTTCCCATCCCCCTTGGCTACTGTCACAGTAATATCCTCCATGAACGGCATCACCTGTAGACAGAGCAAAAGGGGAAGAGCTTTGGGAAAGGACAGGGGTTCAGCAAAGGAAGCGAAGCTAAAAGCAGCAATTTCTCTGAGCTTCATGTAAAGGTCAACATTCATTAGCAATAAATAAAAGGGGGGGGGGTGGCTGGCTCCCATAGCTGCAGTGGGATCAGCAAAAGGTCTGTTCTATTTCCCTATCCCAGCCATTTTCGAAATTTTCATTTTTCCACAATAGCACTCTCATGATGGAACTCCGTCCTGAAATATGGCAAGAATCTTTTGACACAAGTTAAAACCCTTGTTATTGTCCCAGGCTTTTAGGGGAGATGTTTTATTGGAGGTACTTCCTGCTGTGCTGTTGTTGGAGGAAAACGTTGCTTTTTGCTGCTGTGTTTTGTGTGTGCTGGGGGCTCGAGTTCTAAGAACTGGTGTGGGTTGTTTTGTACCATGTTTTACTGGAAATGGTTTATTACAGCATTTTAAACAGCCCCTCCCTGCTCAGGAATTACAGCAGTGGTGATGAAGGGTGGGATATAAATTTAATTAATAAATACAATAACCATAATGGGTTTTATCCAATGCTTGTCCTGCTCAGAGTAGACCCATTGAAGTTCATGGACATGACTAACGTATGTTCATTAATTTCACTGGGTCTAACTCGGAGGAGAACTTGGTTGGAATACAACCCAACAGAAACACTTGTAGAAATACCCCTCCCTATTTCATCCTACCTGTGTTTTACAATGCACAGGATGGGGGTCTTCTCATTGTCCCATTTCTGGGCAAATTATACTGAGTAGTGGGATGGAACAGGACCCTCTCTGTGTTGGCACCCCGTCTATGGAATGCTCCCCTAGTCTTCTTTGCTCAGACCTTAATGCAATGCAATATAACTAACTGATGGATTGTCTGCAGTTTTATTTGAGGTGTTAATTTTTATTTGAAACCTTTATTGCAACGGTTGCGTGTGTGCTCTGCTGTGTATGTTTTATGCTGTAATCTGCCATGGAACTGTGAATTGATGAAGGTTGGGCTTGATACTGAAGCAATATATCAAAAATATTCACTCGGTTAGCCAAAAAAAAAATTAAAAAAATGCATTCAAACATCAGCCATACAGTATGTTCCCTTGAGGGACCACTTTTTAAAAAATCAAACAACCTGGCTTTTTCCTTTTTTTGCCATCCGTGTCACCTGCTAACTTTATCTGGGAATAAATTTAATTTTGTCAAGTGCTGGAGAGCAAAGGTAGCAGAACTGATCCCACCCCAAGCGCTCATCTGTCATAAGGAGCGACTTCCTTACTAATAAAGTGACCTTGTGTAAATAGCTCAACTTGGCAGAGCTGCTGCACCTCTGGTGTAGAACACGCATTGATAGACGGAGACCACATGGGCTTGCAGTCCAAGATGAACTATCAGACACGCACACGGAGAGAGTTAGTTGCAACTTCGTCAAGTTCCTTTAGCTTTCGAAGGCAGAGGATGCCGGTGACTAAGGGGTCTTGGTGAACAATCACTTCTGCCGCTTGTCGATACAGCAGCAGCCGGTTGCTCCTGCATATTCCGAGCAGGAAAAGAAATTGTCCTGGCAGTCTCCTACCTCCTATCGAATTATGCCCCGTCCTCCATTAGAATGAAACCTGATCTCACTGTGCCATCTCCACATTCAAGGAGATCACTTGAATAACTTCACGGGCAGGGAGTGTATGCAGAATTATCCTGTTTGCACCTGGCTATAGAGCTGCTGTCAGTACCTTATTACATGCAAATCAATGCAAACCGTAACACAAATTAGCAAGTATATTTGGAAACCAAGAGGGGTGAGAAATAAGATACAAAAAGTTGTCTAGGTTATCCTCAGCCAATTCAACAGAGGACGTGGTACATTTCTAAGTTTTCCTAGGAAAAGGAAGTGTAAAGGGATTAGGGTATAGCTGTGTCAGTTGTGCTCTTTCTGTTAGTACTGTGGTTTCTTTCCTTGTGGAATATTTGAACTCAAGGGAGGCCCTTGTCCAAATAAAGCCCTTTTACCACCCCTGCTCCCAAGGACCGCCTCTCCTGGTATGCCCCACGGAGGACTTTATTGTCTACATATAACAACACCCTGCAGATCCCGAGCCCCAGGGATATTAGATTGGCCTCAACCAGAGCCAGGGCCTTTTCAGTCGTGGCCCCGGCCTGGTGGAATGCTCTCTCACAAGAGACCAGGGCCTGCAAGATTTGACATCTTTTCACAGGGCCTGTAGGACAGAACTGTTCCACCAGGCCTTTGGCCAGGGTTCAGTCTGACTCATTTTCTCTTTGTATGAACAAGTACGAAGGAGTTTTCCCAGCCCGCTCACAGGTCCTTATAATATCAGTGGAAATAGTTGGTCCTGACGAGTATTAACCGCTTTCAATTTGTCATTTGTCAGGATGGCCATTTGTCCCGTCTAATATTAATTTTAATTTATTTGAATTAATTTTGTTTTGTTTTTTTAAGAAATATTTATTAAAATTTTACAAAGACAAATATACAAAAACACATAATAATAAAAATAAAAAATAAAAAATAAGTAAAACATACAGAAAAAACAAGAAAAATTAAAAACAATTATTTTCCATAACTTAAAACTCATTTGCTTGTTTCTTTGACTTCCTCACACCTCCCCTTCTTGTATTCCCATTTAAATAATCAAATCAGCAAATCCTTACCCTCTTTCATTATCTTATCTCTATAACTTAACATTTTATAACTCAGTATTTTCATCCATTATCAATTCATTTTTGCATAATCTTATTAACTTTGTTGCCAATACCACTTATTTCCAATCCAACACCATTTTAGTTATTTTTTTAACCTATTTATACCCTTCTTCCATATTCTTAAAGCATTACAGCTGGAAACCACTTAATTTCTATCCAACATCATTCTAACATTCATTAATTTTGCAATATTTCTGTAGATAGTCTTTAAATTTCTTCCAATCTTCTTCCACCGCCTCTTCTCCCTGGTCCCGGATTCTGCCAGTCATTTCTGCCAGTCCCATATAGTCCATCATCTTTATTTGAATTAATTTTGGGGTGCATTTTAATCGATTGTTTTTATGTATATTGTGCTTTATATGATGTTAGCTGCTCTGAGCCCAGCTCCGGTAGGATACAAATAAAAAGAAATGCAAATGCTGTCGGTAGGTACCTTTGCTATGCTTGGACACATTAAGTGAGCTCTGCCACAATATCCATAGTAAACAAACAAACCCCTGTGTTGCAGAGTTTAGAGTTGGACATCAGAATTGGACATTTGCTGATTATACAAAGCTTCACAACTTGCTCTCTGCCAGGTAAAGTCTGGCACCGTGATTTATTTAAGGACTTTCAGAGGCTTCAGTTTGTTAGTTTTGATGTTTTGAATTATTCCATAAAGTTTTTCACATTGTTATTGTTCCTGGCCATCGTGTTGCATTTGATATTGCTGACAATATCCGTAGTAGCAGCAGTGATACTGGGTCTGTGCGCCCATTACCAGCTTAAAATGCATGTTCTTTTCTCAGTTTGGATCGAAACTGGCTTGGGGAAAATGGCATCAGTCTGCAGTATTTCATAAGAAATGACAGGGTAGATATGGATTGTGGCTAATACTGTGAGTGCACCTCTTCCCAAACCAACTGTGTGAGTGGCAGGACTGTGACCTAATTTAAGAAACGTTAGTGGATTAATTTGTTTGAGATTTAGTCGGCTACATTTTCACAAATTTGCTTAGGGGTGGAAACAATATGGGTTTAAAAAAACATTTAAGTTTTAAATTTCATTTTCAGGTGTAATGATCAAAGAAAACAAACAAAAAAAAATCAGCACCTGAACAGAACCATGCCATAAGGTCCTAAAAACGGGGGCAATTCTTTCACACTCCAACTAAAGTAGCATAATTACCAAGGACAGAAGACAAAACCTCAAGACATATCATCCATGTCAAAAAAATAATAATGCACCATTCCAAAATTTCACCTGGGGAGAGTATGGTTCATGAGCTGCTGATTCCTTATTTGCGTGTACAGTAAACTGGTGTCAGATCGTGACAAATCCTGCTTCTCCAACTGCTCAAGCAATCAGATTTTGTGCATAGCTTTTCGGCCAGGGCTATCTGCCAAGTCTGTTCAATCCATCCCTCACAGTTAAACCTTTAGACACTTTCCAATAACACACAGTTTCCATTCTGGCTGCAGTTGATAAGAGGTGCACGAGCTCTCTAAAAACAGTAGCTCCAAAGCACTTTCTTTTCGATCACGCTGCTGTGTATCCTAGCAGGCACACTCTTAAGACGAAGAACTCCATGGGTGGGTGGTGCTTCTGAATCTCAGGAGCATACAGTTAGACACTCTGCTCACATATTCATCAGAGTAACCAGCAAAATGGATATATTAACAGCTAAAGGAGAGAGGAGCAGAAGAAGGAGAAAGCCCAAACATGTTGCTTTGAGACTTTAACAACTCTGTGTCATTGTTTTGCAGCCCAATTAACTGTTTGGCCAATTACAAGCTTTTAAAATGGATTCATATAGCCAGTTAATTGACTGCACGTTGCAGCCCTACTAAACAGTTGTGTACTGTGCATAGGTACACAGAGAAGGAGCGTCCTAGTTAAGGGCTTCTCGGTTCTGAAACATCACATGTACTCCCAGCTAATCCAGCAATCCATTATTTATATGTAGCCTAATTAAGGTTGTGAGTAGCTTGATCTTTGTTTACTTAAGTCTACTGCGGAAGATTGCCAAGATTAAATGAAATTATCTCCAGGCAGGCCAGCGAGCTGGAGCTGTGAGCTACTTTGAGGGGATGAGGGAGTCCTCTCTCTTACTTCTTCAGATGGCGGTCACGGCTGCAGCCTTCCTCCAGCCCACCACCACCACCCATGATGCTGCCAATTCAAGCTTATCTAATAAAGATCCAGATCAAGTAGACCAAATGAAAGGCACTGAAGTCTGAAAGCAACTAATCGAATTGGATTAGCTCTTTTCAGCGTCTAATTTTACCTTTCACTTGTAAAACCTCTGAATCCATTCTTGTTTAGATACTGAATTTGTTCATTTAATGAAACACAGAGACAGGGGAGAGAATATTTTTCTTCTTCAATATGCAGCAAAATAGAACTCAGGCGAATTAGAAATACGACATTTGACAGGGAGATGTGGTGTGAGTCTCACCCACTCCTTTTTAGGACCAGCTTTGACAGAGAAAAGTGTTTGAGTTAGCATACATGTGCAACTCTTCAGTCCTGAGAAACCATAGTGCCCAACGTGTAGCTCAGAGGAGAGATGAGAGAGGAAGGAAGGATATTTCATGGCACATTAAAGAACCAACGGTGGTTAGAGTCTCAGACTAAGACCTGGGAGACCAGCCTTCAAATCCCCATTGGCCATGAAGCTCACTGGGTGTCCTGGGGCCAGTCACTGCCTTTCAGCCTTACCTACCTCACAGGGTTGTTGTGGAGACTAAATGAGGGGTGAACTAGGTATGCCACCTTGAGCTCATTGGAGAAAAAGGTTGCATATAAATGTAATAAATAAATAATACATAAACAGTCTATACAGCAGCATTACAACATTGCCGTAGTGGGTGCAAAAAGCACCATGATGCTCATATTGATTTCAAGGGTTTGTATATTTATTTATTTATTTGAACAGAGGGTTGGGGTGGGCAGACATGACCTTCCAAGCCTCTTTCTCTGGCCATTGGGACGAAGAGACAAGCAGAAAAGTTAGCTCTTTGGTCAAGAAAACAGCATGCTGGGAAGCAATATCTACAAGCAGAACTGGCCCCTATGAAACAGTTGCCAGGTCTGAAGGTCTTCGCCTCCTACTTCCCCCTAAGTCTCCTCCCCAGCCAGATGTTTTCCAAGCAGCCTCCAACAATGCGGGGAGCGGGAAGGAATCTGTGCCTGTTGTTCTGCTACACGCACAGCCCTCCTTGTCCTTGGAGACAGCGGGGCATGGGAGCTTAGCACAGTAGGAACAGCAATCTTCATCAGCTTAGTCTGAACCACTTTCTACCCTTGGCTCCCCTTGCTCACGGGAGCCTGTTGCCTCCTCAGCATCCAACCGTTCCTCTCCTCCTTCCTCACTCTGACCTGACACTTACTGTACAAAGGTAATATTTACAATCGGTGGTCCACCCACTTCTGCCTCTGGCCACGCCCACCCCTGGCACATGGCCCCTGGCATGTGGCCCTCTGGGTGAAAATGTTTCCTCCCTACCAGTTTAAAACCATGCTTGCTTGGTAATTAGATTTTGATCCCAACCTTTCCTCCAGGATGCTCAGAGGGCAGCATACATAACTCGTCCCCCATTTTATACTGACCTTGTGAGTTGGCTTAGATAAGACCCAGACTGCAGGTTAGCCCCCACCCCCAGCATATACAGTACCTAGCTAAATGGACCGATGTTCTGACTCGGTATAAGGCAGCTTCCTATGCATTCCTGGAAATGAAACAGATGATCTTTATCCTTGCAGATTTACAGTTAAGTTTCTCTCTGCCAAAACCTCTCCTCCTCAAGGAGGGGAGGAGTTGTGAGCGGGAGCCGTTTCCCGCGTTGGCAGGGGGCGTTTTGCCCCCCTGCCTAGCTGCTCCGGCTGCCATGCCACACCCCCAGGTGGCCAGCCAATTGGCTGGAGGCTTGGGGACGGGGTTTAGCTGCTCAAATGCAGCCGCGGCAGCGTTTCCCAGCCATTGTGCTGCTGCTTCTCGTCGGATCACCCACTCACCCTCCCTTAGTTCATTGCTTGGTTCTTGACATTGCTATGGACCTGTGGTTGGTCACCTTGGTTGGCCAAGGGGCCTGGTAGGAATTTTTATTCAGCTGGCAAATTCGCACCAGCCACTTGGTTTTTCGCCTACCTTGTAGCAAATTGTCACGACTTTTGGGTATTTGCGGTTAGGCATTGGAATATGGTTGGGTGTTGGAAGGCAGGGTGTGGCCATCGCCTACCCCTCCATTTTATGGGTATTCCGGTAAAGGAATCTGGCGGTCATGGATCCTGTCTGACGCCCTTGCTGGTGGCTAGGGCTATGGCATGACCCCCGGTGACATCAGGGGCAGCTTTCAGTTGTATTTGCATCAACGGGCTCCTCCCACTGGTGGTTAACCCTTGATAGACTCACCCCTCCCTGAGGGGGTGGAGTCACGCTCTGTTGTTTTATCCAATGCCTAAGCCAAAACGTCTCACATGCTGTAATCAATAAAGTTATGGCCTTTTTAGCCCATTAACTTAATATACCGTGTCCATGTATCTTTCTTATCCTCAAGTGGGTGGCGGGTCCTTGAATCACAAATGTTTGCTGGGGTTGGATATGAATCACAGGTGCTGACTCCTTGGGGCCATGGCAGTTTGAGACCCCCAAATATTTTTTTTGGGGGGGATCAGGCCCTTTCAATATGTAGAGAACATTGCACAACATCATGTGTGCGATGTCAGGACATTGTGCTATGTCACACACACACACCCCCAGATCCTCTGGAGAAGCTGGCGCCTCTGATATGAATCAGCCCTCCAGCCCCGTTTTTGCCTTATAAATGTATTCCGCAATGAACAACTTGGGACCCCATCATCACTCGGCCTTCAAAGAACCCTCCCATCCTCTGTGTTCTAAGCACTCCACAAATTGGTCTGTTTGTGCCTGTTTTAAATATAAACATCGCTAGACTTAAACACACACACACATATGCACAAGAAACGAAAGATATATGTGGTGGCACATTTCATGAAAGCTCTAATGAATTCTGGAGAGAAGAATATGCTTTCCCATATGGGATGCTGAAAGAAAAGCAGATGTGAAGAAATTGGATTCCTCTGACTGTGTCTTCTTCTTCTTCTTTCCCCCTTCTCTCTCCCCCACCCCGCCTTTTGGCAGATTATTCAAGGCAAAGACAAATATTTTATCAAAGAGTTATGGAAATAAACATGATTATAGCTCAAGGGCGCAAGTGGATTTCTGGAATATTTTTCCATGCACAGTTAATAGGGGAAGCTGGCAGGAGGAAGAGTGTCATAGTATACCCAACAAAGCTAATTTTATTGTGCCAAAGCTGCGTTGGGAACCAGAGCATCATGTTAAGCAACATTAGCCAGCAGACAGAAGGAGGGAGAGGTTCTAGAGGAGGAGGCGATAAAATGGTGAAACTTAAAAGCATGAAGCTAGAGAAGACCATTTGTTCCCCTTTGCTCAGTTCTGAGTACATCAAATCCTGGTAAGGGCTAATCAAACTTTCTCTGAGGTGTGCATGGCTAACGAAGCATTAATACATTGCTTCTCTGCTTGAATGCACTTGAGGTGCAGTCATTTAAAAACTTTTATTAAAATGTACTTGTTTAAAAAGCTTATATGCCACTCCTCCCCTACCCCATCCAATGGATTCAGTGTGCCCTACAATGTTGTTTTTGGCATCTGTCTGTCTTGGGAGACAATGGAGGAGTGAGCCTTTGGGGGTGAAGTCAAACTGTTGGAAGGTTGCAGCGCTTGCTGTGGCTGTAGAGATTGATATCGGAGAGACAGGTTATGTTGCGGTTGGGGCAGATGAAGGCGTCCAGTTATGCTGCTGCAGATGTATGACGACATTTCTTCTCTCTGTGCTCCTCCCAGCAGTCATTTCTCCTCTGAACTGACACAATGCTCCCAACCTTGCTTGCAAATTGGAATACAACTCCTACTCAATTCACACACTTCTCCTGCATTTTATGCAAAAGATACATATATATTGCATATTTTACTGGTGAATGTGCTGGGAAGCATTGAAAGTGTTGCATTTTATATCATATAAAGTGCTCCACAAAACACATTCCAAATGTGTATGCAAATGTGTGCCCTGGAAGAAAACAGGATGGAACAGATCTAGCGCTGAATGCCATTGAGACTGAAAATGGACAGCATTAGCTGCTCACATCCTGGTGGATCTCAAGTGGGTTCCACTACCCAAATGGACATGGTCCTAGAAGCCATCCACTTTACCACTCAATGATCAAGAATTGTGGGAATATGTGGACTGGAGTATGTAGGAAAGAGCAGCTGGAAAATGATATTCCTTAAGGTATTCAGGTCCTAGGGATGATGAGAGATGGAGTCTAAAACATATGGAAGATACAAGGTTGGGGGTTGTTGTTGTTGTTGTTTAGTCATTTAGTCATGTCCGACTCTTCTTGACCCCATGGACCAGAGCACGCCAGGCACTCCTGTCTTCCACTGTCTCCTGCAGTTTGGTCAGACTCATGTTTGTAGCTTCAAGAACACTGTCCAACCATCTCGTCCTCTGTTGTCGCCTTCTCCTTGTGCCCTCCATCTTTCCCAACATCAGGGTCTTTTCCAGGGAGTCTTCTCTTCTCATGAGGTGGCCAAGGTTGGGGGAGGCTGCTTTAAACCATCTTGAAAACACTTCCTGGCAGGGAAGATGGGCCAGCAGACCACCTTTTATCTGTTTCATAAGATGCCCATTGTGCAACACAGAAAGACCTTGACCAAGAGAACTTGGCTTTTGCATTGTCATGGCATTTTTCATCATAATGGGTGTATTTAGTAGGAAGGGACAGGGAAAGCTTTTTGAACTCCACAAGACAAATTGTGAACCAAGTTAATAGGCGCCAGAGTCTTAAATCACTGGCTGGCCAGCCAGTAGGTTAGCAGCTTTCAAAACTTTCTGAACTGAAGGAAACATCTGGAGGTGGCACCATTTGTTCTGGACGTTGCTTCTATGAATGATGCACTAAGACAATTTTCTGCCTTATCATAAATTCTGCAAACTCATGAACTTTGCAATCTCTCAAGCTCGGCACTATCTGGGAACCACTTATCTTGTGCTGAAAGCAATATAAAAACAGATGGCAAAGACGGCGTCGAGTGATAAATCAATGGCACTCCTGCCACTTGGTCTGTGGACATGTCTGAGACTCCCAAGTTGAGACAAAAGCACATTCAAGCTGGTATAAGGGTAGAGGAGTAGGTGGCGTGGGTGGGAAAGGGGAGAGACAGGCTCCTGAGGGTGCAAAAACAATGAAGATTTTATTGGCCCAATGTGCTTTGAAGGAGATGGTGGGACCAAGGAAAGATCTAAAGACAGATGCCTGGCTAGGATAACCTACACCTGAGGTGCACTGAAGGACAATACATATTGCTGCCTGAGATGAAGGACCACCATAGTCTATGCATTGGTAACCTTGAGGCTGGGTTACTGCAATGTGCTCAAGGTGGGACTGCCCTTGGGGAAGCTCTATCCGCAGAATGCTGCAGATGGTGCATAAGGCCAAGAACATGTAACACCGTTCATAAAACCATCTGTACTGACTTCCTTCTTCTGCCAAGCCTGGTTCAAGGTTCATCCCATCAGCAAGTGCCAAATGGAAATTGATCTTTGCTCTGCTGCCATGCCAACCCCTCTTGCCTCTGGTGGTCAATAAAGATTTGGTTTGACTTTCACCCAACACCTGGTGTCCCAGGTCAGTTATTTTGCCACACTTGCAGGGCCACAGAATGCAGCTGCTTGGGCAATATCGATTTTTCTCAGTTCTTCATCCCCCCCCCCCCCATTCTTAAGTTTAGTTCTCAATGTTAGTATGTGGGTTGTTGTTTATTTAAGTACCCTGAAAAGTCACCAGCAAATTTCTCCTAATATACAGCTGTTTTATACACACCTCTGCATAATGTACACATTTTTGCAGAGCCATTTTATCTCATGGAATGTGTTTTTCATGTTATTTTCACTAAAACATGTATTTATATGCACACTTTCCCCTAGTATACATATTTTTTTGTACCCATTACTTGGCAGGAGAAGTGTGTTGCAAATTTCAGAAAAGTGCAAATTTCGAAGGATTTGGTGCAAACTGTGAAGGTTCAGTGCTTTTTTCCTGACTGCATGTGCCAATACGCACCAAATTATACTCCTGTAGAGGTTCCTGAAAGATGCATGTCAAATGTCACACTCACACTCACTTTGCATACACAAGCACATTCTTCTTCTTTTAATCCTCACTGAACAAAACAAGTATGAGAGGAGCATGGATTTCTCCTTTACTCTGGTTCCCAACATCAAAGTAATTTCTTTCTCTATGATGGAAGGGGAGAGAGAGCTGCCATGAGCCGTCAGAGGTACGAGCTGTTGTGTAAACTGGAAACGCTAAAGCCTTTCTTTCTCCCCTCTCAAACAGCCCCTGAAGTTGAAGTGTGTTGAGAATTTGCTGTGCCAAAGCAAGTAGTCTTGTGGACATAGCTTCAGAGTCTACAAGTGACAACATATGTACACATTTCCACATTGCAAGGGGTTGGGCTAGATGACCCCATGGTCCCTACCAACTCTACAATTCTGAGATTCTATATAAAAGTGATCTGCTGAGAAACTACACATTATGTTGGTGTTCTGTGACATCCAACATACTTCCCTTCCTTAAGAAGGAGGAAATATCAACTGGGTTCCTGGTGCAGTGGGCGGGAGAGGCAGTTTAACCTAGTTGGATCAGGCCCAATTGCCTTCAGGATCCGGCCCACGGACTGTCCATGGATCGATGTGGGAATTCTGTTCATCTGGGCTGTACCATTTTTTTCCTGCGCCATTCCATTTCCCCCCCTCTCCCTCACACACCCCATGGTGGCGCCTCCTCCCTCCCTCCTCCTGGCTTCACCCTGCCCTGCCTAGAGGAGGAAGGGGGCTGGGCTGAGCTGGCTCAGCGTCATTTTAAGTAGTGCCTCTCCGGAGCCAGCCCTTTCGCGCCGCTCATCTTCCTTCCTGTGGGCCAGAGAGCGGAGCAGATGAACTCGCTCTGCCTACCCATGAGAAGAAGCAACGGCGGCAGTGGTGGCAGCAGCAGCAGCGGCGGCAGCCCCTGGGAAGGTAAGCGCAGCGGCTGGGGCTGACAGGTGGGGAGGAGGACTACTTGCCCTCCTTGCCTCTTCTTCCAGCTCCCCCCTCCCAGTGCCACTTTTCTGCCCCGCCACAAGGTGTGAGGGACAGTGGACCAGCCCGCGGCTAAAAAAAATTGCCGACCCCTGCTTTAACACTTTGTTGCCCCCATAAACTGTCAATAGCAACAGAAGGAGATGTGACCACCATTTTCCCTCTCCACAGTTTATAACCACTCTAGAAGGGTGGTTTGGATCGGGTTGTGGGGCAGGGGAAGCAGAGCATTTGACTGTGCCCCCCCCCCGACATGCCTTGATCCAGCGTACAGCTTCCGGGTCATGTGGCCAGCATGACTATGCTGCTTCTGGCGAACCAGAGCAGCACACGGAAACACCGTTTACCTTCCCGCCGGAGCGGTACCTATTTATCTACTTGCACTTTGAGGTGCTTTCGAACTGCTAGGTTGGCAGGAGCAGGGACCAAGCAATGGAAGCTCACCCCGTCGCGGGGATTCGAACTGCCGACCTTCTGATCAGCAAATCCTAGGCTCTGTGGTTTAACCCACAGCACCACCCGCATCCCTTTCTTGGTCCTGAAAGCACCCTTTAGTAGCAAGACTATGATGGCCCACATCCTGGAGAGTAACAGAAAGGTGAATTTCTCCTGGAGGGGTTGGGAATCTCAGGCCTCACTACTGCTGGGGTATATTTAAGAGGATACATTAACTATGAGAAAGCAACAGGTCAACAGTGCGAAGGAGGCCTTCCCTGAATCAATGCTAAATGGGAGAATCAGAAGCGGTCTTAGAACTGCCAGGTAAACAGAGATCCAAGCAGAGAGGATGGACAGAAATGGTTGTAGGCAAATGGTACTCATTTTTCTGTATGTGAATATATTATTTCTCCCAGCAGAGGGAATGTGAAAAATAAAATATATTCTGCCACTGCTGGTTGACTTGTCTCATTAATAACCTGCAAACATTCCACCATATGTTGTGTTTTTATCACTTGACTCAGATCATTATGACTTCATTTCAGAGGGGCCTGGAGTAAATGAAAAGCCATTCTGAAGGTTATTTAACTATTAAGACAACTATTAATTAAAGTTTGCCAAGTTTTAGGAGCTTGGAGGATAAAGAGACACTAAGTAAATATCACTTATTATTTAATAAAGAGGCGGTGATTGAAATGTTCCCCGTTTAGGTCACGTTTCCAGGAACGGGTGGGGAGAAGAGCAGGCCTTGACTAAATATTTTGCAGGCTGGCTGATGGCAAGCAAGTCCCCACAGAACTGCCTGAGCATCACTGGTGTGCATCTCTGCTCATTATGGCAGGAGAGGAAAAAAACAAGGTCAGCTGGGAATAGAGATCACCCTTATTAATCTGACTATTATAGCCTCAGCGTAATGATGTGACCAAATTTCGTTTTTCCTGGCTTGGAAATCACAATCTTGGCTGCTTGCAATGTTTGCCTCAGGTATGAGGTAAGTGTTAATTAACGTCCCCCATTTTTTTCTCTGGCTCAGATTTTACCTCAAGTCATTGAAGCACTTAAGCCTCCTGCGCAATTTATTGCTGCTCCATTGGTAGGGAGGACGCGGGTGGCGCTGTGGGTAAAACCTCAGTGCCTAGGACTTGCTGATCGTATGGTCGGCGGTTCGAATCCCCGTGGCGGGGTGAGCTCCCGTCGTTCGGTCCCAGCTCCTGCCCACCTAGCAGTTCGAAAGCACCTTTAAGTGCAAGTAGATAAATAGGTACCGCTTTACAGCGGGAAGGTAAACGGTGTTTCCGTGTGTTGCGCTGGTGCTGGCTTGCCAGAGCAGCTTCGTCACACTGGCCACGTGACCCAGAAGTGTCTTCGGACAGCGCTGGCCCCCGGCCTCTTAAGTGAGATGAGCGCACAACCCTAGAGTCGGACACAACTGGCCCGTACGGGCAGGGGTACCTTTACCTTTACCATTGGTAGGGAAATAGAAGGAAGGAGGGTGCCTTGCAAAATGCAGCGTCTGCAAGCCAGCACTCCCAGTATAAGAAGGGGGGAGACCTCTCTGCTATCCTCTATAACCCCCCGCTATGCTACAACAGCCAGCCCTCAGACTCTACAATTAGCTGGTGAGGCCTTGTTGGTGCTGCCACCACTGGGAGCTGCCTCATTGGTGGTGACCAGTGACAGGGCCTTTTTGGTGGTGGCTACCATGTTGTGCAATGCCCTCACTAGTGAGGTGCACCTATCTCCATCAATATTAACTTTCAGGAGGAATTTGAAAACATCCCTGTCCATTCAGGCATTGGTTAGCTGAAGAATACAGTTCATGGCAACCTCAAAATCATTGGATGGAAGCATGTTTTCAATGGCAATTGATTTTAGAATGTTTTCAGCTGTAACTGTGTTAGAGCTTTTTATCTGTCTCAGAATTTTATTTGTTTTGTTTTAAAATTATATATCTGTTTGCCACCCTGGGCTCCTTGGAGAGGAAGGACAGGATGTAAATCCAATAAAATATTAATAAACCAAGTAAATAGGCAAATAGCTGGAAGGAGGCTCGTTGGGGGAATTCCCTGAACTGGGGCCCCATTTCATTCCTGGAGACTTCATCTGGAATGTGATGGAATCCAATTTGACACAGAAAAAACTGCACATTTTAAAAAGTGCTTCCTTAAGGGGGTGGGATAGTTTGGGTTTCCAAGTCAAAATCTGAATTTACCCCTCTCTGCTCTTACCTCATGCTTTTGTTTTCAAATTAGGGTCGCCATATTTTGAAAAGCAAAAAAGAGGACACATTTGCCAACTTCTGCTTTAAACTACAGGTCTCTATGATAACTTTCATTTTACATACCTTTGAAAAAGAGGGAAAATGGACAATAAACTTCAAAGTAGCCTGGGAACTGTGAGTATCTATTATTCTACAGTTTTTGTAATGGGGTAAGGACCACAGCTCAGCGGTAGAACAGCTGCTTTGCATGCAGAAGGCTGAAGGTTCAACCCTCAGCATCTTCAGGTAGGATTGCCTGAAAGCCTATATAGCTGCTTCCAGTCAGTGCAGACAGTACTAAGCTTGATGGACCAACACAGTTGAGTAATTTCACAGTGAGTTCTGCACCAGGGGACTGCAAGGGTTGCTTTGAAGCTGATTTCATCTAACGATACCCCAAGGAAGTCAGGCAAGCCATCCAAAATCCAATTGTGGAAGCAAAGATGCATTTTTGGAAACTAAACACAGGAGCAACACACCCCTCAAGCAAGGTAAAGCCTGGTCCCAAGGGTCCATGAAGTCAGGATTGGCCCTAACCTTAGGAAAAGGGAAGTGACCTCCTCAGGCAGCAGATGCTGCTGGGAAGATCTGAGGAGTGTTATGTATTCAGTGGTCTGTATTTGCCTGAGCTTGAGCCTGGACTAAGGATTCTGAGCTCCTGTATTCTGATTCGATACATGATGTCCAATCACAGAACGTTTCAGGATTTGAGCCTCTGCCATTGGCCCTTAAACTCTGAGTTACGATTCACAGTTTGGAAGTTTAGACAGCCAATCACGTTGGGAGTGGCCAAGACCTTCAGAAATGTATATATAGATGGAGTTGCTTTGTCCCTGTTGCCCAGTTATGATAGTTCAATAAAGGTTCTTGCTGTTATCACTGTGTCTTGCCTCGTGGGAACCCACCTACACTTCACAGTGTTTCCTACAAATCCTTCCCTGGCTGCCTAAAGTAGCCAGGCACCCTAGTGACTGAAGAGGATGCTACCCCAGCCAACCAGGGTTGAAATCCGATTCAAGTGTCAGTCCAGCCTGCTTTTTTATGTGGAATAAGAACCAAAGGGATGCTGGTGGCACTGTGTGTTAAACCACAGAGCCTAGGACTTGTCGATCAGAAGGTCGGCAGTTCGAATCTCCGCAACGGGGTGAGCTCCCGTTGCTCAGTCCCTGCTTCTGCCAACCTAGCAGTTCGAAAGCACATCAAAGTGCAAGTAGATAAATAGGTACTGCTCCAGCGGGAAGGTAAACGGCATTTCCGTGCGCTGCTCTGGCTCGCCAGAAGTGGCTTAGTCATGCTGGCCACATGACCCGGAAGTTGTACACCAGCTCCCTCGGCCAATAAAGCGAGATGAGTGCGGCAACCCCACAGTCGGTCACGACTGGATCTAACAGTCAGGGGTCCCTTTACCTTTACCTTTAAGAACCAAAGAAGACTCTGGCTGCTGGATCATCCTGTTATCACCAAGGCCATGCAGGTGTCCATGTGAAGCCCTCTGGCAGGATACAGAGCACCCTGCCTCTGACAGTGGAGGGAGTTGTCTTCTCCTTCTGCCGAGCCTGCAAAACATCTTGGGCCAGGGCTGCATGAAGTTTCAAGAAATCTCTAAGACGTAGGGCGGGTGGAAGAGAGGAATGCAAGTAGTGATTTGAGCTTTTGCTTTTGAGAAAAGAATAGGAGAGGGGGACAAAACAAATGAATATGGAACAGAGAATCTAAGCAGTAAATCAGGGGACAAGACGCCTTGGCAATGTTTCTTAAAAAACAAACCAAGAAAATGAGAGGGCTCCATGCAACCACCATGCAGAGACAATAATCGCTAATCAAGTCAAAGTTTCATTCTAATCAGTTCAGTTGTTAAGGAAGGGGGGGGAGAGAATAGCAAACGTCTCGGTTTGAAGAATTACCATTCATTACAGCCTCATGCTTGACGATGCCACAGTCATGGCTGGGTTGTCAGACTCATTATGGCCCTTGTTTGTCTTAAGTTTCGAGACATGGGCTTGTTTTTCATTGAAATTAGAAATAAAAAAACACCTCACGTCGGATTTCACCAGTGACCAAGGAAAATCTGGACATGGCATTGCCACCAATGATAGTCAGAGCAGACCCACTGAAAGCATACCCTCCAAGTCTCCCAATAATCCAGGGACAGTCCTGGAATTACAAGAGCCAACCCAGCTTCTGATTTGATCCCGGAATTTAAACAATGATCTTTGGTTTGAAAACTGGAGCGTTACAAACATTTCCCTATTTTCAATATTAAAGGGAAAGCCCCTTTTGCTCTTCTCTGGGATGGGCAGATCTGCCCATTTTGGTTTCTCTCGATTTCTCATTTTTGCAGACTTAGGTTCAGTTTGCCACATATCCACATAAGTTTGCATTTTTAAAAAGAAAAAGGAAGTCCTCACAAAAATTAATAACCATTTAAGTGTGCCATTCTTGTAGTTAACACATCTCAGCAAGCCTATTATTGTTGTTGTTTGTTTGTTTGTTTATGGCAATATTTGTATATTGCTGTGTCATAAAAATGCATCAAAGTGATTTACAGAAATAGAAACATAAAACCATAAAATAAAGACCATAAAAGGTTAAAAACAAACACCAATCAGCCATTAAATAAAGACCATAAAAAGTTAAAAACAAACAACCATTAGCCAGTCCTGAAAGACCTACACTGGCTCCCAGTACATCTCTGAGCACAATTCAAAGTGTTGGTGTTGACCTTTAAAGCCCTAAACAGCCTCGGCCCAGTGTACCTGAAGGAGCGTCTCCACCCCCATCATTCAGCCTGGACACTGAGGTCCAGCTCCAAGGGCCTTCTGGCAGTTCCCTCCCTGCGAGAAGTGAGGTTACAGGGAACCAGGCAGAGGGCCTTCTCGGTAGTGGCGCCTGCCCTGTGGAACACCCTCCCATCAGATGTCAATGAAATAAACAACTGACTGACTTTTAGAAGACATCTGAAGGCAGCCCTGTTTAGGGAAGTTTATAATGTTTGGTGTTTCATTCTGTTTTTAATCTGTTGGGAGCCACCCAGAGTGGCTGGGGAAACACAGCTGGATGGGTGGTGTATAAATGTTGTTGTTGTTGTTGCTGCTGCTGCTGCTGCTAAAGGATGTATTTTTAATTGCCTGCATAGGCCTGATGGAATAGAAAGTTTTCAGCAGGCATTTTCACAGATATATGCATTTTCATGCACAATTTTTCCAAATGGATGTATTTTTGCACACTTTTTGGGGGGTCGAAGACCTGCTGCATCTCAAAATTCAGAAAACTGTGAATTGCTTAAGTGCTATTAGTCCTGCAGCAAAAATAGTTGCTGGTCTGTGATACAGATTATTGTTTGGTATCCTCTGGTGTCAAGCATTGCAGCAAGAGGAAGGGAAGCTGGCTAACTCTCCATGGGCATTCCCCCCCATCCATGGTGCTGACGTGGACTGGCTTTAGATACCACTGTTCACTTTCATTTATGCACGCAAAAATGCCTCCCCCCCCTTCCCTTGCGCCTCACCAAAAATTTACAAAACGCAGACTCCAGCGCTGCATGCAGAAAGGGCATTAGTTTTTCAAACACGGCGTGATTTACAAGAAAGAAAAGAAGTGATTATGCCCTCTGTGATTTACCTTCTCGATGTTTTACTATGGGAATAAATTGCAATTCGGGAAGTTGCTCTGGAATTATTACTTTATCTGGGGGAGCAGCAGCACCATGAATCTCGCACAGTGATAACTAATCCTCTCAGTGTATTTTGCAAGCACCACGCTGGAAGTTTAATTGGGGGCACTGCCATTTTGGGAAGGGGGAGAGTCTAACATCACAGGCGACACATGTTCAAGAACTTGGCCCAAGACCCGGGTCAGTCAGGTAGAAAACATCACTCCCTCGCTATAATTCTGTGTCTAACAAGAAGCTTCTCCTTCCCTCTGAAGCTAGAAAGCCAGTGAAAATCAAGCTTTCCCCTAATTATTTAGGATGGGTAACAGCCATTTGACCAAATACATACATTACCCTACCACGAAAAGGTTTTTAATCTAAGCATTTGAACTATTTAAAGATTATAGCAGGAGAAGCAGGGCTAAAACAATGCAGTATTTGATGCTAACATTGCACCTGGGAGAAAAATTAATGGCATCCAAGAATTTGACTCTAGCTGGGGTTGAATTTTACCCAGATTCTAGAGGTATCGCCCTCCCCTGCATCTGTTCTGCTCCATCTTATCCACTGTGCCTATGGTAATTTTAATAATGTGGCAGATAATAGGGTCTTTAGCCTTTAGGCTACTAGTTCAGTTGCTGCTCAAGGAGACAATGACTAAGAGTCACTGTGCACCTGGGGCAATAATTCACAGACTACAAGGCTTGCTGAAGGCTTGGAGTGGACTCATCTGTGACTCTTGCACATGATAGTCATTTCCCAAGAGTTTCCAGTCTGTAATGTTTATTGTGGGTGTGAATAAGAGAGAAAATGAGTTGCAATAGCTTGCTCGGATACCACCAACGTGGGAAATGTGAAGTCTGTGGTTCCAGTGATTGCAGGAGCAATATTCTGAAACCCATTTGGGTTTCCTTTGGTTCATGTGCATCTATCCCTTGATGGCTGCTGCCTCAAGGGATGATGTACACACAGGAACTGTAAATCACCACCATTCAAAAGTATGGTGAAGAATTTCCCTGTTGCTGACAATGTAATGTCTTCAGCAGAGTCTGTTCACACATTCAGCTGTCAACATCAAGGTCTGAGTAAAAGACTGATTAGCCTGCACACATAAATGCAATTTCCTCCAAGGAGAGCACTACAGCGACTCTCCATTGTACCCAATAAAAGCACCACCCATGGATAAGGAGTGTATTTGAATTGCTCCTTACCTCCAGGACCAGTTTAAATGCTATGTTCAGCATCCCGAAGTTGGTTCCCTCCAGATGTTTTGGGGCTACAGCTTCCATCAGTTGCAGCCAGTATGGCCATAGGATGCTGCTGTTGATGGGAGCATTGCCATGCTGGCTGGGGTGGGAGGGAGTTGTAATCCAAAACACTAGTTTAGTGAAGACTGTCTTACAGCCTCATTGCAGTGGCTAGTATAAATCTCTCCATGAAGCTGCAGCTACTGCATGTGGAGCTGTATACAAAGTTCCCATTTTTCACCATGCCACACCAGATGCACAAAAGAAAAGGAAGGTGTGAAGGTGAAAATGGGTGCAAAGCAAGTCTGCAGAGCAGAAGAGAGAAATGGCTTCAGAAAGGGGTACAGGAAGGTGAAAAGGGAGCTTAGTAGTTGCATGGAGTGGGAAGGGGGATCTCTAGAGGATTAATAAATGGGGAACTGTTGTGTTGAGGGGAGTGAAGAAGGGTGTAGCCTCTAGTAAAACAATAAAAACTATGATATATTAAAGCATGGCTTAGTGTTATGTGTGAACCCTCCCCAGCAGCTTAACCATTATTTGTTTATGCCAACAAACCATTATCAGAAGCCATGAATTGTTGCTGGCTTAGAAATGTTGGTTTGCCTTAACTATGGTTTGCCATGATGTGTGATCCTAGCACACACACCCTAGCCATAGTTTTGTTTGGCCACCCCACCACATATGCTCACTACGAAACACGAGAGCAGCTCAAAAATGACACAAACTTTGGAGAAGCAAGCCATGGTTTCCTTTATTATTTGTGGGCCAACATATGGGTTTTTCAAACAAAAGCATGACTTAGTGTTATGTGCATGTCTCTCGTGAAAAGGTTACTAGTGTAGATCACTTCTCAAAATAGTAACAAGGCAGACCTTCTAGTGAACTAGCTATTGGAAGCTATACACCTGGTGAACTGTCAGCAGATGGTATCCCACGCTAGACTAGATGGATCCCTCTTTGACCTGTACCCTCTATTCCCCCCCCCCACACACACTCTCCTTTGCAAACATGTTGTTACTTATCCAAAGATAAGTTCATTCACAACTGCCTGCCACTGAGCTGGGGCGTATTATGCATGGCCTCCTTGGCAGATGGATGACTTTATACGTCTTTGGGTGTCCTTGTGCTACAGTGGCAAAGCAGCATGAATCACGGCACACGTAAGATGCTCCCCTTGCTAATGACACAGATGCCAAAGGGTATTCTTGGCGGAAGGATGGAAGTGTTGCCACTTCAAGGAAAAAGTGCCTTGTGCAGCCTGGGAAGAGTTTTGCTCAACTCTCTGCAGAAGCAAACAGAGGCTGCACATGTATTACAGTCAACAATGGGCTGGTGGGCATCCCACTGTCCAAAGACAGCTGTGACAGTGTCACATCCCCATACAGTAATATTGCATTATGATTCCACCAAAGAACTCAGGAGGGCATGCACGGATCTTCGCTATTGTATCCTCACATCAACCACATAAAACAGCCTTCACCAACCTGGTACCTTCCAGGTGTTTTAGACTACAGCTCCCATTAGCCCCAGCCAGCAGAGTGTAGAAGTGAACATCTGGGGCTTGATTGAGCCACACACTCAATTTTTTGACAGTTATGATGCAGGAGCCACCCCTACCCAATGATGTGGCCAGAGGGAATGGAGGCAGGCAGTGCTGTGTTTCCAGGGTTAGAGACAGATAAGGCTCTCACTCATAGAGCTGGTGAGGGTCTTAATAAAATGCCTGTCCCATCTGAACCTTTTTGTGGTTTGGAAAACGACAGGGAAATGAATTGAAAAGTGTGAGATGAATGGCCAACAGGAAGGCTTATGAACACCCCACAAGCAAATCAGGATGAATGCAGGGCAAATGCTCATTGTTGCATAACCTTCCTGTAAAGAAATCAGAATGAATGCTCAATAAAGACCAGCCATTGTCTAACCACTGTGCACACTTTGTGAAAGCCAATCAGGACAAATGCAGGCAGCTGGAGGGACAACCAAAGTTAATAAGATTGTGGCCTTAAGTTGGGGTGGCTAGTTGTTGCGGGATCACAACTCTCATGACACCTGACCATTAGCCCTGTTGGATAGCTGGGGGTGATGGGAATTAGAGTCTAGCAAGACCTGGAGGTTTGACACCCATGACCTAAGTCACCCCAGTATACTGGATTGTATCCAATGTAGTGCTAAGTTACAATCACTTAATGTTACACATGTTTTGCTGGTGACATGTCTTGTACCAACATAATACTATAGCCCAAGAAAATGCATAAGCAGTCTACTGATAATTTTGTTGCATAATGGATTGCACAATCTGTTGCACATGAGTTTTGGCTATTGCAACTGTTGCGTAGGGTTCCTCTGCTGCACAACATTAAAACTTACCTGTTTGCAAGGTCAAGAGCCCTTGCACTAGTGGACAAAGAATGCTGGGTACAGCCCCTTGTGCCTGTATTCCAGATGTTGCTACAAGGTAGAGTGCTGCTGAAGTCAAGTGTGGGCCAATCGAGTAATACACACATAAGTAAAGGGTAGATGCTTGTGTGTGAATGGGTCCTTAAGGTACAGTAACAGAACATATTATTCACCAAGGAGACATCCTCCCAGCTCTTCTGGTTATAACCAGCCAGATGACCATAAATATGACAGATAGTGTGACTTGTCTTTGCCAACCAAGCAGTGTGTGTGTGTGTTAGAGGGAGAGAGAGAGAGCGTGTACACACACTCTTTCTTTCTGCCTTAATCAAAGAAGGGATTGTCTGAATTGCCATTCTAACAACCAAGCAAGCTGTCACCTTTTGCCTCTTTAATGTTGTCATCATCATCAGGAATGAGGACTGTGTTGATGGTAAATGGCTCATCTTGGCTGTGTTCACATCTGGTGCAAAATTTATGGCTACAATAAGAGATAGGGGAGAGGGAGAGACAGATGTGAAAAATTCACTGGGTTCTTAAACAGAGGCAATTTAATTGCATTAGTAATGAAAGCAAAAAGCAGATCAGGGAAGCCACTAAGAGATAAACTAGAGGGTAGCCTCCACCAACTTGATGCCCAACAGTTGTTCAGTACAGATGGCTGTGCTGGCTAGGGCTGATGGGAGTTGTAGTCCAAAACATCTGGAGGACACCAGATTGGTAAAGGCTGCCCCAGGGATGCAGCCTCAGATTTGATACTTTGGGAAATTCAGGCAGCGGTTCCCCAAAGGTGGAAAGAAGGGATAGTGTGGGAGTCTGCCCCAAATTAGTGAACCCTGTGACACATACACCTTAAGCAAAGTTGGGAGTGGAGTAACATGACTAAGTCTGGGGTGATTTAACCTCAGCAACTCCCTGTCAATAAACAACCAGGAAATTGGGGGTTCTCAGTATCTGGTAGCATATAATATAAACCTTCAGCAAGGACTCTTGATTTTGGGGTTCTTGGGAAAGCTTACTCCCTGAAGTACAGTAGGTACAAATTAAAGCTGACTCATGATGGAAACCAAAACTCTATTTTTATTGACAAACACTCAAAGCGGGATAAAGCCTGATGGTTTCAATATTAAAGAAGTGGCACTTATTCTCTGTCTGAAATTCTGTTTCAGGTTTAAACAAGAACTTTTGAATTCTCCACGGCAGAACTGTTTCTATTAAAACAGTCTCCCTGTAGAAGGACTATCCATTTTTACCCTTCCTGTAAAAGCATGCCTCAACCCTTTCTGGGTCCTTTCCCCCCACATAAAGAAATCAAACTGGTTTATCCTGCCTGACAAACCCCATAGCACACCTAGCTACGTCTGGAGCCAGGCTCTGTCTCCCCACTGACCTGCCAAATTCTGCCTTTACCATGCTCACTGTCTCCTGATTGGCCATTTCTCCTCCCTGCCATGATTGGTTAAGGGTCTGCAGCATGATGACGCATGGCCTGTCCCTCACAAACCCGAGCACCTAAATATTTATGCCATTGTAAACCACTTAGGGCTAATCCACACTCACTTTTCCTCCTCACTTTCCAGGCACAGGTTCATGCAATTCCCAGCATCTGGCATTCAGACATGATGCCTCTGAAACGGGAGGTAGAACATACCATTGTGGCTGATAGCCATTGATAGCCTTGCCCTTCATGAATTAGGCTAATATAATGGCTCCAAAGTTCTGCCCATCGCATCTGCTATAACTGTAAAATGTGGGTCTCATTTGAGCTAAATGAAGCCCTGACACTAATAGGATGAGCAAGGCTCATCATCACTTTGGACACTATTACAACTGACCCTCTTCATTAAAATTCCCAAAGGAATTCTGAGTCCTCGTCTGTCTGCACTCCTACCAGACACCTTGCCTGTTTCCTTTGAAGTGTCTTTAATTAATGGAGTCCAATTCATTCTGGGACTGGTCAAGTCCTCCCCAAAGATACACAATAGAGCTGCTAGTGTTTTCACAGGCATTAAACTTATCATACAATAGACGGAAATAAGCAAGCTTTGTACACGCTATTAACGCAAGACCTCTCTTTGCATACAATTGAATAAATTACCTTTTGTTATGAAACATTAATCCTCTTTGCTAAATGGAATAATTCCCACCTCGTATCTGTTCGTGAGCATTGGAGTGGCCTTGGAGCAAGCTCAAAGGCATCCATCTACTCGGCGTAATTACCAAAGGAACATGAGAACATGTCATTGTGCAAGCAGAGCGATGCCGGGTCAAGGAGTTGCCTATAACATACAAAGGTCTACAAAGGTCACCAAGTCAAAGGCACTGGAGATACAGAGAGCAAAGACGGGGAAATGATGGGGGGGGGGGGGAGAAACCAAGAAGGGTGAGAAATCACAGAGTATCTGCAAAACGTTAAAAGCACATTAAAACCATTTTGTTGAATTATATATAAAATGGAGATAATAAAATAAGGATGGCAAACACTATTCCTAGAGGCATCACTCGGCAAACACCTCACATCTACGGCTTGCATCCAAATAATTCAGATAAAATAATTTGTAATTGCAAATGATGGCAGTGTGTAGCAGCGGGTGGATCTCTGCGGTTTAACTCCCTGCAAATTTAATATTTTATCATTTACCCTTTTTTGTGCTAGTAGTAATGACCTACTCTGGGTTTCATTTGAATTATGATGGAGACATGCCCAGGAGGCTGTTGGGTATATTTTTGAAATATTGCTGTGGATAATTAATTTTTTTTATTTTAAAAAAACAACCTTTGAAGTAAGATAATGCAGGTTAGGCAAATAAAATGAGCGAAAGGTGGAGATGGAAACTACAGAAGGCCATGGGCACCATCCAGCAGACAATTCTCTTGTGCAGAGCCTAATGAAATGAGCGGAAGATGCACACACTTGTGCTGAGGGTGCTCTGATGCTCAATGAATGGCTACAAGATGGGAATTAATTCATTTAAGCAAATAAGATTAATGTCTCATAACAAAAAAGGCTATTTGTTCAAGCATGCACTTTCCTGTGAACCTCCCACTTCCAATTGGGTTGCTCCTGCAGTCTTCTGGAGCTTCAATCCCATATATATGACATAGCCATAAATAACCCTCTTTCTTTCTCATTCTGCTTGCTTAAATCCATGGAAGGGTGGAAATAGGCTGCCCCTGCCTGGGCTGAGATGACGCCCAGCCAGACTCAAAAGCATGATTTAAGACCAAAGAGGCAACTGATTGCAGATTTGAGGCCACATGTCCTCTGCAAAGTGGTGAATCTCTCAGATCACACTGTGCTTTCCTCAAGACAATATTGCAACTACTTAGATGGCTTGTGATTGGGGGTGAGATCTTCGGACCGAGAGCAACATTCCCTTGTGTGCATCTTTCCAGGGGCCACATGGCAGTGGTGGGTGGGACTACAGGGAAAAGTGGGTGGAGCAATAGATGTAACCCTTACATTGTACACTAGGGTACATGCCGGCCATTCAAAAGTCAAAGGTTTCTACACGTACAATCTCTTCTTCATCCATTCAGGGAAGTAAGAGTCGTGATCACAGCTCATGCAAAAGCACTCCAGGAAGACCCAGAAGACAGCTGGTGTGAGCCATGCCTTTGGGAGAGTCTCAAGGGCCAAACAGAGAGTTGGAGTCCACATTTGGCCCCCAGGCCTAAGGTTCCTCACTCCCCAGGTCATGTCTAGAAAGTAGGCTATACCTACAGTCATCTCAAAAGAAGGAAAACTCTTTCTGAGTCCCCGTTCAGCCATCCTTTAACTGAAAAGGTATGCTTAGCCTGTACTAGAAACTGGGCTGTTAGTGTTACAGCTCCTGCCTTCTGGAAACAATTCCCCTGAGCTGGAACCCAGTTCTTTAATCAATTTTATATCTGATGAAACTGTTTCGTTGTTTTTAGAGGCTTCTATGGATGTCTTCTGTGTGTTTTTGTTTCAGAGTTTGTGGAATTAAATTTATTCTGTTTAGATCTTGCACTTCTGGGTTTTGGTCTGTTTTCACTGTGTACCCTGTTTTGATGGCTTTATGCTGCGGTCAAGAAATGCAAAATTAATAAAAGTGGCAGAGTTTAAAGACCAGAAGAGTGCCATTATGTTCATGTACCATTTATAGGTTCTCTGTAGGTACTTAGGAAGGTCTGGTCCAGCAGACCTGCTGTTCTTAAAAGCAATCACCTCACACAAAACCCTTCATCAATGATCTCACTCTGCCTTGGAGCCCAGCAAAGGCTTTTGCTCCACTCATACAACTGTTGTCATTCCAGAAGTGCACTGCTCTTATTGTTAAAATGCTTCTAAAAATGGTTTTGTTAACTATCACTTTGTTTGCTGCAGCTCTCATTGTGTGTGTCTTTGTGACCTTTCTGGACAAAGCCTGTTTCGTGTAACCTGCCAAATTCACACTTTTTTGTTCCTCTCAATAACCTAATGAAAAATAATTTGCCCTCTTCGGTCCGTTTTCTCTTATAGGGGAAAGCAAGCAATTTTGGATTTGTGTTATTGCTGCTAGGGACAAATTCTTTATTGGTTGTCTTAAATCGTTGCAGCTGTTTTATTGCTCTCTACCTGAATTGTAAACCACCTGGAGTGGCCCAGAACACATCAGGGGGAAAGCACCATTCTGCCAACTCTTCAACAGACTCAGAGTTCAGACCCTCACACCCACACAATGTATAGGATACTATTGGAATGGGAGACAAAGGATGAGCAAGTAAAATCCTCAGTGATACATTGGGCAATAGATATTAGCTATAATATAGATATGGAAGCATGGGAACTATTGTGGAATATGGATATAAAATTCACAGCATGCTATTGTTGAAGAGAAAATTATATGAAAATGTTATATTGATGGTATCTAACACCAAGTAAATTGGCAAAAATGTATAAATCAAAATCAAATAAGTACATTGAAATACACTGAAAATGTAAAGAGAAGAAGGTTCTTTTTATTATATGTGGTGGTCTTGTAGTAAGGTTAAAGCTTACAGGGAAATGATATATAATGAATTGAAAAAAATGTTTAAAATAGCATTTGTAAAAAACAAACAAACCCAGAAGCTTTCCTTTTGGGAATTATAGGGACATAACTACCCAAACTGTACAGAAATTTATTTACGTATGTAGCTACACCGGCACGAATGTTATTTGCCCAAAAATGGAAAGAAGAAGAAGTCCCAACAAAAGAAGAATAGATACAAAAACTTATGGAAACCAGAAATGGCGAAACCTGCTGGAAAGATAAGAAATCAAGATAACAAACTTTTTTAAAAAGAATGGAAATGGTTTACTGAATATTTACAAACTGTAAGCAGATAAGAACATTGGCAGGATTATTGTAATAACCTGCAGTTTTATAACAGTATACATTTAAAGTAGATGAAAAAATTATTAAGTTAATTTGAAATACGCAGAAAATATAAAAAATAAATTTAAGGAACCACAGAAAGAGGGGGAAGGAAGTCGAGTTTCAAAATTTTAAAATGACAGTAAAATTATTGAAATGTATAAAAATGAAAATCATAAATAATTTTTTTAAAAAAAATATTCAATTCACTTTCAGTATCATAATTTCTTTCATTTTGACATCTCATCCTTACATCCATGATGTTCCTGTTGTATTTCTTTATCTGCTGCCATAACTGCCATTTATTTTCTGTTGTATTATAACTTACATTGCAGCCATTTATTTATTCTCATTTCCTTGCCTATTATTCAAATCCTGCTCACGATTTCATTTGACTATAGTTTTGTTTTTTTCCCTCTGAAAAGAACCTCCACTCTTCTCGGCCTTTGGGCTAAGATCAGGAATAAATCATAATATATGCATTGATATGAACACTTTCCCTCAACATACACTTTCCCTCCCCACACACATTGTTTGCATTTTTTCTTTTTCAAAATTCTCAAAAGTGCCAATTCCAAAGGATGGATTTGTCTCAGCCTGCAGATTGTTTTGAAAAGTGCAAATTTTGCACGTTAATCTTTAAAAGTGAGCCGCGCCAAATTTCTCTTCCCTAGACACTGGCAGGGTGCAGACGCTACCATCTTCACAACCCAGCGCCGTTGCCTTTCCACAAGGATCCCTCCTTCGTCCTTTACAAGTTACACTCTTCTCCCAAGCTGAATAAACCTTACAGAAGACTTTCCCTCCTTCTTCCTTTCTTTTTTTTCCTTTTTGCCTGGTTGTACAGCGCTCACATGCCCCTGACAAATGCACAACAGGCCTCTGCGCCGAGGCAGAACTGAATCTATTAGAACGAATACTCCAAAAAACCTCTGTAGGAAATGACAGCTCCTGACAAAATGAAAGGAAGTATCTTGTTCAGATCTGCACTTAAAACAATCCGGAGAGCCATTAGTATTCATCCCACATGATCTGGATGGAGTAATAGTGGCTCTATGAATAAAATTAAAATCAGGGAGCTTACACTTAGAGAGAGAGAGAGAGAGAGAGAGAGAGAGAGAGAGAGAGAGAGAGAGAGAGAGAGAAGGAAAGAGGTACCCAAGTCCAGGCGACATTACAATTGTTAATGATGACTGAAGATGCGCTCAAGTGGTTGGACCATCAGAGGAAGCTGCCAGAGAGACCCCCCAGAGAGGCTTGTGTAGGTAGGGAAGGATCTCAGATGCTAGGCACGCTTTGCTCCTTAGCTGGGTGGGCTTTGAGCTCCAGCAGGCGAAAGTAGGAACATTCTCTCTGCTGCTTACGTTATAAACAAGAGATGGACTGAGGCAAGAAGCCCATACAACTGCCATGTCATCTGCTCTAGAATCTCTGCTCTAGGGGAAGCTGAGGTTGCATGGCAGTGAGAAAAGGCACTCTGCACATGTTCGAATGATTGCTCCCTAGAGCTCCGGGGAAAGGGAATAAAGGGGAAAATGCAGCAGTGATTGAGAGGGCAGCTTCTTTTCACAGCTGATAGCAGGGGTCTTGCAGAGCATCTCAACTATAGTGTGTGCCAAGGGGATTATTCTTGATGCCACCCAGGATTGATAGCTGGGTGCAAAGTTTATTTCAAGCAGGTTTTGATCAAGGGGGATGTTGAGGGGGAAGAAATAGGTAAAGGTAAAGGACCCCTGGACAGTTAAGTCCAGTCAAAGGCGACCATGGGTGGGGTGCAGTGCTCATCTCGCAATAAGGCCGGGGGAGAAGAAGAAGAAGAGTTTGGATTTGATATCCCGCCTTTCACTCCCCTTCAGGAGTCTCAAAGCGGCTAACATTTTCTTTTCCCTTCCTCCCTCACAACAAACACTCTGTGAGGTGAGTGGGGCTGAGAGACTTCAAAGAAGTGTGACTGGCCCAAGGTCACCCAGCAGCTGCAGCGGAGACGCGAACCCGGTTCCCCAGATTACGAGACTACCGCTCTTAACCACTACACCACACTGGCACTGGAGCCGGCGTTTGTCCACAGACAACTTTCCTGGTCATGTGGCCAGCATGACCAAACTGCTTCTGGCACAATAGGACACCGTGATGGAAGCCAGAGCACATGGAAACGCCGTTTACCTTCCCACTGCAGCAGTAGCTATTTATCTACTTGCACTGGTGTGCTTTCGAACTGCTAGGTTGGCAGGAGCTGGGATAGAGCAATGGGAGCTCACCCCACTGCGGGGATTCAAACCACCAACCTTCTCATTGGCAAGCCCAAGAGGCTCAGTGGTTTAGACCACAGTGCCATCCCCATTCCTGGAAGAAATGGACCTAGCAATGGAACCCAGTCCTAACCCCTCTTTTCCTTGTGCACTGGGCAAGAGCAGTATTGCTCTTGCCACCCTATTAAAGGTAATGTCAGCTGCTCCCACATTTTGAACTGGAACCAGGATGTGGACAGAGTTTTATGAACTCTGGTTTCTCTCCCATTGATCCCAATTGGTGTTTTTAAAATAGTGGCATTCTTGTTTTTAAAAAGTCACAAAATGACGAGAGTGCTTTTTTGTGCTACCAATGTGAGACCATCAGGATAAGGTGATTCATCCACCTTCAGTCCCCATGGCTGGCACCACTACCAGATGGCAACCTAACTGAAATATACTCAGAGTGTGGATTTCATGCTCTTTATTCAGCTCAGAGTAGTGAAGAATGGAATTTCCCCTGAAATGTTTGGATTTGATATCCCGCCTTTCACTCCCTTTAAGGAGTCTCAAAGCGGCTAACATTCTCCTTTCCCTTCCTCCCCCACAACAAACACTCTGTGAGGTGAGTGGGGCTGAGAGACTTCAAAGAAGTGTGACTGGCCCAAGGTCACCCAGCAACTGCATGTGGAGGAGCGGAGACGCGAACCCGGTTCCCCAGATAACGAGACTACCGCTCTTAACCACTACACCACACTGGCTCTCTATATAAATATAAATGTCTGCTTTATATACATTATTTACACAATGGGCCCCACGTGATTGGCTAATTCTGGGATTCTCCTGTAGGCCAAGTGCGGATTCACTTCCACTTCCTGAGTTGGATTGGGTGGCTCCTGCGGACCAATCAGACTGCTGCATTCTGAATCCTATTGTTCTAGGACCAATCAGACTGCTGCATTTTGGATCCTATTCAACTCAGTACATAACACTGACCTATGTATAACTCCTGCATTTCCACGATATAACCATCAAGTAAGCTTACAATGACCAAATTTCACACCCTGCCTAACAGAAAAGACAATAAATGGAAGAATAATTTTTTAAAAAAATCATAGGAGCATAAAATAAAATTCCAAAATCCACATTCAATCAGTCCATACTAAACATAACAAAAAAAGACCTGCTCAATTGCAGCATGCTGATTATGGGAAAGCAGACGTCTCTGGAAGGGTGGCGGTGGGGGTCTAGCAGCTGAAATCAATGCAAGTCTTAACCAGTTTCAAACCTTAGGATGGAGTTCATTAGCTGTAAAAGATCATTATAGAGATATCCCAACTTCCTTGGGTCAATGAGATTGAAAGTGCTGCCCAGCTCTGCTCAATGTGGCCATTGGATTCCAATCACTTCTACTGAATCCAAGAATCTAAAATTATCATTTTGGTTGGGGAGTTTTACCTCCCAGTAGAGTGTGCCCCTGGGGTAAGCATTCCTATGTCTCAATGTTTTCCTATCCACAATTTTCAATCCCATATGTTACAACATAAGTAGGCAATTTTCTTCCATTTTTTATAATCCTGTGAATTTTTATCCAGGATTCCTTTCGGGGGAAACACATACATAGCTTCAAAAGAAACACTTCAGTGTTTGCTGTTCAAAACAAAACACCTTCAGTTGTCAGGACAATAACTACCCAACCCAGATGTTTTGAACTACAACACCCATCGGTCTCTGCTGGCCAGAGCTGATGGGAGTTGTAGTCTAAAACATCTGGAGGCACCAAGTTGGGGAAGGTTAGCACCTCCTCTCTCATTTCTGAGAGCTGTGGTTTCCTGGATGGCAGCGCTGAGTTTTGACGCCCCCCGTGTTCCTGAAAAATGAGGCAACATTTGCATTTACAACTTCACTCCTAGTCTCTTAGAAGATGCAGTGTATTATATCACAGGTTCTTAAGAGATGCTGGTATTATAGCAAGGGTAGACATTTTCCATATTCAGAAAAGCCACACAAATTTATCTCCATATGTGGTGGGCGCATGTGGGAGGGAGGCCTTATGGTAACAGAAATATAAGCAAACTTTTAAGGCATCTTGAGGTGATGGAAGGTTGACCCAACAATACAAGCAATTCCCCCCTCCCACCAGAATGCTGGAATGATGGAAAGAACTGCAACACGTCCAAAGCTTTCCCTTCCTCTGACAATTACCTATTTCTCTCTTTATTGCAAATGAGAGGTGCACTCCATCCCCCTGTTTTGCAGCAAAGGAAAGAGACTCCTTTGCAAACATGTTTATTGTGCAGGAAGGAACCGGAGCTATCTCTATATTGGAAGATTAAAGTCCTGCGCTGTCAGGACAGTTTGGGGGCACCGATATGTTTGAGGTGCCAGTAAAACGACGCGTAATCTGGAAGCAGAAATCCTTGTAAGATCACAGGGGATGCTACAGCAAGCTGTCAACAGCAGAATGTTAACGAACAGTGATGCTTCTATCAGGAAAGTTTATGGATTCAGTGTGTGTGTGTGTGTGTGTGTGTGTGTTTGTGGCTTCAGCCACAGTCTTGGGTCATGAGGAGGAGTGCAAGTAGCATACAGTGGTACCTCAGGTTAAGTACTTAATTTGTTCCGGAGGTCCGTACTTAACCTGAAACTGTTCTTAACCTGAAGCACCACTTTAGCTAATGGGGACTCCTGCTGCCGCCGTGCCGCTGGAGCACGATTTCTGTTCTCATCTTGAAGCAAAGTTCTTAACCTGAAGCACTATTTCTGGGTTAGTGGAGTCTGTAACCTGAAGCGTATGTAACCTGAAGCGTATGTAACCTGAGGTACCACTGTAATAGAAAAGGCCTTCCCTGAAGATACTTAGTTACTTTTACATTTGCATAATACAATACTATCCAACCCATTACTAAAGGTAAAATTAAAAGGTAAAGGACTCCTGGACAGTTAAGTCCAGTCAAAGGTGACTATGGGGTTGCGGTGCTCATCTCGCTTTCAGGCCAAGGGAGCTGGCGTTTGTCCACAGACAGCTTTCCGGGTCATGCAGCCAGCATCTAGGCCCCAGCACTGACCAGTGGTGACTCTCTAGAGTCTGGCAGATATATTGCCTGTCTTGTGTAACCTGCTATTTCTAACTGAAGGTGCTGGGATCTTCTGCATGCAAAGCCAATTGCATTAGAAAGTGTTGTTGTTGTTGTCCTTTCATTTCTGTACTGTTCTATATTTTTAGGGGGGGGAATCTCAAAGCAGTTTACAACCTACTGTATTTTCTGGCATATAAGACTACTTTTTAACGCAGGAAAATCTTCTCAAAAGTCGGGGGTTGTCTTATACGCCGGCTACAGCAGCAGCTCCTGCAGCAACTCCCCACCAAAGGATAGAATGATGGCAAATTAAATCAGAGGACACCAAGCTCTCTAGATGAAGCAGAAATACGCTTAAAAATTGGCCCCAGAAGCCCCTGACCACTGGGAAGTGGAGCGGATTTCCGAGCCGGACTGGAGACTGGTTCTTTAAATTTTTATTTGGTGTGCGTTGGAAGAGGGGTAGTCTTATACAGCGAGTATATCCCAAACTCTATATTTTAACTGGGAAAGTTGGGGGGTCGTCTTATACGCCCAGTCGTCTTATACGCCGGAAAATATGGTACATTAAAACATCAAATAAAGCAATCGAGTATAAAACATTACCGAAGAAAGGCAAATATAAAGTATACATTCAAAGCAACAAAATTAACATGAAACTAAATTATTATCATAAAGTTTTCAAAATAAAACAAAGGGGGTCATTTTGGCTCTTTATTCTGGAACCCTTTGGCCCACCTCCAAGACATTTTGCTACCTGGAGAAATCTGTCTCAGGGTCCGATGCGGAACCCTGCATTCCTACCTTCAAATAATAAATTGTCCCTCTTTTTTTCCTGGCTGGTGTGAGAAATGAGGCAGGAATTGGGAGGAAATGATGTCGCCGCTTCTGTTTTGCTAACAATAGCAATTCCTGCTCCTGAGGACACTATTTTGCTAAATGCCTCCCGTTCATCCGAGTGGTAAAATGTGACAACGAAATGGCACTAGGATGTCTGTCAAGGGGTCTGGCTTTCTGAGAAGAAAAACAGGCGGCTGTTTCTATCAGGAGAGAATGGTGTGTGTAAAGAAAATAAACGCCCCCAAATGAGGGTCTCCTGATAGCATGGGAGTTTAATCTTCTCATATAAAGAGTGCTTTGATTCCTTCCTGCACAATAAATATATTTGCAAGGGGGAAAGGTGCTTGTTTCACTCCCTGCAAAGGAGAAGATGGAGGGCATTTCTCATTGGTGATAGAGAGAAAAGAGGCACATAGGCAGGGAAGCATTTGAGATGTTGCCAAAACCTGGACTACTGGCAGAGCTCAGTCAGTAGCGCATGAGACTCTCAGGGTTGTGGGTTTGCCCATATTGGGCAAAAGATTCCTGCATTGCAGAGGGTTGGGCAAGATAACCCTTGAGGTTCCTTCTAAATCTGCAGTTCTATTATTCTATGACACACACACCCCTTTCCCATTCCTCCCCAACAGGAAATTGCAAAAGGGATGTCATTGTATGCACCATATGACTTAGGTAGAACACACTGAGAGCCAGTGTGGTGTAGTAGTTAAAAACGGTAGACTTGTAATCTGGGGAACTGGGTTCGCATCTCTGGTCCTCCACATGCAGCTGCTGGGTGACCTTGGGCTAGTCACACTTCTCTGAAGTCTCTCAGCCCCACTCACCTCACAGAGTGTTTGTTGTGGGGGAGGAAGTGAATGTTAGCCGCTTTGAGACTCCTTAGGGTAGTGATAAAGCGGGATATCAAATCCAAACTACTACTACTACTACTACTACTCCTCCTCCTCTTCTTCTTCTTCTTCTTCTTCTTCTTCTTCTTCTTCTTCTTCTTCTTCTTCTTCTTCTGTTAAGGACATCCATGTGTGAACTCAGACCATCCCAGGTTTTTCTAACCTGTGTCCTCTCCCAGTCAGTCTCCAACCCACAGGAGAGTCTTCAGTTCTTTCCACTTTCCTTATCACACCATCTTATAACTGAGCAAATGATCCACTGTATTTGTAACAGTGTGGTGTAGTGTTTAGAGCGTTGACCAAGAACCTCACTGGGTGACCTTGGCTCAGTCACAATCTCTCATCCTAACCTACCTCACAGGGTTGTTGTGAGGATAAAATGGAGAGGAAGAGAACCATGTATGCCACTTTGAGCTCCTTGGAGAAACATTCCATACCCTCCAACATTCCCCCAATGAAAATAGGGACATCCTATTTAATAATAATAATAATAATAATAATAATAATAATAATAATTTATTTTATTATTTATACCCCGCTGATCTAACTGGGTTGCCCCAGCCGCTCTGGGTGGCTTCCAACACATAATAAAAATAATAAGAAAACATTAAACATTTTTAAAAGCTTCCCTATACATGGCTGCCTCCAGATGTTTTCTAAAGGTTGTACAGTTACTTATCTCCATGGCTCGGGGGTCGCATACCTTCCAACATTTCTCCCATGAAAATAGGGGCAGCCTAAGGAAACGCAGGACATTCCAAGATCAAATCAGAAACTGGGACTGTTTCTCTAAATCCAGGACTGTCCCTGGGAAACAGGGAAACTTGGAGGGTCTGCCATTCAAATGGACTCTCTGCACATTATGCTTTCAAAAGGTTCACCTGAACAATATAATGTGTGTTTAGAACCACCTTAATCACACGGGTCCACTCATCATCATTGGGCGCAGCATTTCAACAAGTTTGCATTCACTTGCAGAACCCTGATTTGCTGTCATCTAAGTATGCCAATCAAATGAGTCATATTATCAATGCAGCAAACAGAGTAGCAGGAAGAAGAAGAAGAAGAGTTTGGATTTGATATCCCGCCTTTCACTCCCCTTCAGGAGTCTCAAAGCGGCTAACATTCTCCTTTCCCTTCCTCCCCCACAACAAACACTCTGTGAGGTGAGTGGGGCTGAGAGACTTCAAAGAAGTGTGACTGGCCCAAGGTCACCCAGCAGCTGCATGTGGAGGAGCGGAGACGTGAACCCGGTTCCCCAGATTACGAGACTACCACTCTTAACCACTACACCACACTGGCTCCCAGGACTGATTTCTGTATCTGTTGCGTGGAGGTTAGCTGGGAGGCTAGTTTCTAAAGAGTCTGAGCTCCTTGAAGATTGTTTGACATGGGGGACTAAATCTACTATCCTGGCTTTAGTTCATTATCAGCCCTACAGTTTATCAACACTCCTGCAATAGCATAAGGACCTAAGAAGAGCCTTGCTGCTGGATCAGACCAAAGGTACATCCGATTCAGGATCCTGTTCTCACAGTTGCCAGCCAGATGCCTATGGGAAGATTATAGGCAGGACCTGAGAGCAACAGCACCCTACCCACTTGTGATTCCCAGCAACTAGCATTCAGAGACATAGAGCCTTTGAATCTTCAGATTGACTGATCTATTTCTATGCTGTCCCTTCAGTTAAAAAAACAAACCCAAAACTCCAAGGACAGAAGGAAAATAGGACTTAGCAAAACCAACATCTTGTTAACTTTGTAAGTCAGGGGTAGCCGTTTTGATTCCTAGAGACTATTCAGGCAGCACCTTACTTACACAGAACAGAATATGATCATCTTAATGGGGTTATTAATATCTGTCACTTTGCAAGATGGTAAAATAATGTATTGGATTTTGCTTTTTAATGCTTTCAGCCAAGAAGGTTATGCTAAAGCAGGAAAGAAGGTTCTTTATAGCCTGTCCCTTTCCTTTCCTTTACATAACTTTATTGAGGGAGGAGGGGGGAAAGTTGACTTTGAACCCCCTTGATTTCCCATTGGTTTTCCATTGAATTGAACTGAATTATGACCAAAGTTCAACTAATTTGTTCTGGATCCAATCCCTTGTAGTTGGACAACACACATCTTTAAGCAATCTTGCAGGTGGATCAGCCTTTGTCAGACTGGTATCCTCCTGATGTTCAGGAGGTTGCTCACAGGGGCAAAATGGTTTGCGCATATAGTGTCATTCCTGACCTGACTGCACTGGCTGCCAATTAGTTTCTGGTCCCAATTCAAAGTGCTGACCTATAAAGCCTTAAACAGCTCAGGACTGCAGTACCTCAAAGACCACCTCTCCCCATATGAACCAACCACTCCCTGCGATCACCACCTGAGGCCCTTCTTTCCCTGCCTCTTCCATGAGAGGTTCAGAGGGTGACAACACAGGAAAGGACCTTTCCTGCAGTGGCTCCCCTGGCCTTTGTTACATAACTTTAGGCGCCAGGCATAACTCTTCTCCCAGGCCTTTGACTAATTAAACAATCTATGGCCTTTTAAATTATGTGTGTGCAGGGGTGGAAGGTTATTGCTTTTGTTTGCTATTTTGGCACGTATTTTTGCGGTTTTATATTGTAAACTGTCCTGTGATCTTCGGATTAAGGGAGGTATAGAAATTTCAATAATAATAATAATAATAAAGGCAGAACAACACCCCTCAGCTGGCTCGGACTCATGGGAGTTGTAGTCCAAACTGTCTGGAGGGCATCAGACTCACACAGGATGGAAGAGATACAGGATGCCACACATTTTCAAGACATTGGCTGAGTGTTTGGGCTGACACGAGATGCTCACATTCCTGTTGACATTTCCATTCCCCCTTAAGGAGCAGACATGTGGAACTGTTGCACGTCACATGTCTGTCTACATTCCAGCACAGCTTGCTGGGAACTTCCGTTGTGTATATATTTTGTTTTTCCCTGTTCTCTCTGAGAAGATGAGCGAGAGAGGCGACATGCTTCTTTGTCCTGATTTATGATTAATAAATCTGTAGTTGTAGTATGCTTCCACCTGCCTCACACCTATTCTGTGTGCGCAGTTCGATTTGCTAATAGTGTGCCCCGGCTGTGAAGCCCAGGTCGCTGATTTACGTTGGAGCAGAGGTGATGGTCTTCGTAGTGGGATGGCTGGAAGGAAACGGCCCAACCGGGGCTAGCCAGCTGGGCTCCTGGCCCTCTGCATGCCGACAATTCTACCTGCTCTTCAAAAATGTGTCAGCAGAATATTAGCAAACAGAAATGGTTTGGAGGAATATGTACTGAAAGCAATAAAACCATCACCATGCACTAATAAAATGTATGAATGTAATTCCTTCCCCCCAAAATTGTCACCTGTTGATATGTTTTTTAAGGGCTTCAATGGGAATGAAAGTGTTCTCCGATAAGGCTTTGTTTACCCTTAGTGAAGATATTTCATTCACTGTGTGATCCCTGATTGGCTAGAATTACCTCTGTGACCCAGCACTGTTCTTGTTTTAGATCAGCTTTGTTTGTCTTCATTGATGTCAGAACAAAGCTAAACCTCATCAGGTACATTATGTTGGGATGTCATCACATTCAGCACAGGACTCCTGACTGGCAAGGTTCCATCAAGGAAGAAGAAGAAAGACGACATAGCCAAGGGGAGAAAAATGACACAGAACCAGCAGCAGGCAGGAGAAACAATAGCTGGAGATGGCTTCAGAAAAGGTACTATTCTTACATTTAAGTATTTGAAGGGAATTATTCCTGCTTCTCTGAATATGTGCATTTTGGCCCATAAACTGAAATGGGTGAACATTCATTGCGGTCATAGAGAATGGTAAGATTTTTTTAAAAATGGAGCCTGAGGGCTTCTACATTTTCTGTTTGCTACTGCTGGAAATATCCTTAATAGGACTGCAATCTTTTAAACACACTCCTCTGAGCAAATGTCATTGATTTCAGTGATGCTTACTCATGAGTCAATAAGCTTAGGCTTGGGGCCCCTGGCATTCTCCTGCCAACTCCAGATCTCTTTCATACCATTTGCTTGCCCAGTAGGGAGAAAACGGGTGGGTGGAAGTTAATGTTTCTTGCATGTTCATGGAAACTGCAGACCATGGTGCACAATTGTCTCTGGGAAAAGGGAAATAAACCCAGCGGGTGGTCTTGTGATTAAGCCCAGGGCTGCAGAAAAGAGAGTCAATTAAGGCTCCTAGCAGGAAAGGCTCATTGCAGAATGGGGACAAAGTGTTTGGGAAGCAAGATGAGTAGGGTTGTCAACATGGGTGCCTCTTTTTCCCATTTACAGCGAGGCTTCATCACATTCACTTATTAAAGCTGGCAGCCAGTTTAAATGCTGCTCTTAAGTTGTGGGTTCGGCAGCCTCAGAGAAACTGAGCATCAGCAGAATAGGACACTCCCAATTATTTCCTTGCAATTTAACAGGAGAAGCCCAAGGGGGAGAAAGATTAACATTTCAAGGCTGAAAAGCATGCAGGTAACTAAGAGGCATGAGAAAGGATGCTAGTGCAGGCCAGGAACCCCTTGGCTTTGCCTGTCACTCACCTCTGCTCCCCAAGAATTGAGAGAGGGGCAAACAGATACTGCTTTGTCCAGGCAAAAGAAGACCAAGTCTGTCATCCATCACATTGACCATAGCTGGCAGCCAGGGGTACATTGACCGTCCAATGTTGAGCGACCAGGTATTTGGGGAAAACAAGACGTAGGCTACAGTCCTGCTGCCACCCTAGTATAGTGGTTAGAGGGTCAGCCTGGGATTGGAAAAACCAGGCTCAAATCCCCTTGGCCATAAAGACCACCAAGCAACCTTGAAGTAGTCACTCTTCATCAGTCTGATCTGGGGTTGTTGTAAGGCTAAGATTCAGAGAGAAACATGTGTGCTGTCTTGAGATTCCTGGAAGGTGGGGTAGAAATAATGCAAACAAAACCCAAAGCATTCTTACTCAGATGTAAGTCTCACTGAGCACAATGAGGCTTCCTCTTGAGTAATTGTTGTTGTTGTTGTTGTTGTTGTTGTTGTTGTTGTTGTTGTTGTTGTTGTTTGTACCCTGCCCATATGACTGGGTTGCTCCAGCCACTCTGGGCAGCTTCCAAGAGAATATAAAAGACAACCAAGACATGAGTAGAAATGAAGAGAACAGCACTGAATTAGCTTCAGCCCTACAGCTCTCGGTTCATTCAGAAAGATGGTATATGCAGATGGATCTGGAAAGTTATAGTTGTTGAGAATTTCATCTGTGAGTCGAAGGTTGTGCCTCCTCCACCATGTTCCAAGAGATATGGGGAGAAAGAGAGAACACCCATCCGCCCCACCTCCAAAATTAAAAAATACTGAATGTGGAACTGAGCAAACCGGGGAAACAGATGGAAAATTTCCTTGCACAGTAGGCTAAAGTCATATTTGGGCCATTATTACTACGATCACCAAATCATCAACATTCTACAAAACTTCCTGTGGTTTTCTTTGCACTCCATCTTCAAAATCTGTCTGAATAGCTTTCTCCTCCAGGGCTTATTGGCACCTCCTTTTCCATAGCAAACATAATGTGCTGTAAAATACTGATTAATCAACCAATAATTGAGTTCTGAAATGTCAAAAACCCTATTGCATTAATATTTAGTAGATCACTCTAATGAAACTTACCTGTTCATTCAACAATGACTAACTGTTCTTTTCTTTCTCCCCTATTGTTCTTTCCCAGAAATTTATGTTAATTTGACTTTTTCCTGAGAAGGGGAAAAACGGGATCACTTTGAAGACACACATTATTGTCTCAGAGATCAACGTCTAATGGGCTGCCAGCAATAAAGCTGAATCTGACTTACATCCCTCTGTATTAGATTCACCAGAGAATTTCACTACAGGGTGCCAAGGGATCCAGAATGAACAAAAACATGCAAGCAGCTAATAAAATTTCTGGTTTTCCTTGCTACATTTTTAACAACAACAACAACTGCAGCAATAATGGGGAAAATGTGGTGTTTTCATGCTGGTTGAGATCCAACCTTACCCAAGGTCCAAGCTCATTCACAGGGGAAAAGACAGGATCTATTTAATTAAAAGACGTTGCTGTGGTTTTTGAAAATGCTCAGAACTGCCATGGCTCCTAAACCTGGTCCCTGAGGAACTGTGATTTGGAAGAAAGATAGGCTGGGTGGGTGGGGGACTTGAAGCACACACCATAGACCCGCCTACATTTCTGAGCACAATTAAAAGTGTTGGTGCTGACCTTTAATGCCCTAAAAAGCCTCGGCCCTATATACTTGAAGGAGCATCTCTACCCCTGTTGTTCAGCCTGGACACTGAGGTCCAGCTCTGAGGACCTTCTGAGGGTTCCCTCATTGTGAGAGGTGAGGTTGCAGGGAACCAAGCAGAGGGCTTCTTGGTAGACGCTCCTGCCCCGTGGAACACCCTCGCATCAGATCTCAAGAAAATAAACAACTATTTGACTTTTAGAAGACATCTGAAGGCAGCACTGTTTAGGGGAGTTTTCAATGATTGATGTTTTAGCATGTTTTTAATATACTGTTGGGAGCCACCCACAGTGGATGGGGCAACCCAGTCAGATGGGTGGCATAATTATTATTATTATTATTATTATTATTATTATTATTATTATTAGGCAGGTGAATGTAGTTCTCCTGCCTTCCTCAGACTCTGAGGATAAACCTTCAATAACATCCACATTCCTTCCACATTGTAAAAGTCAGGGCTTCTAGAATCAGGCAAAGTAATATGCCTCTAAATACTATTTGCTGAGAATTACAAGTGGAAAGAGTGCTGTTGAAATCAGGGCTGCTTGTGAGCTTCCCAGAGGCACCTTGTTGGCCACTGTGAGAACATGATGTGGAACTAGATAGGACCTTGGCCTGATCCAGCAGGCCTCTTCTTCTGCTCTTTTGAGCTCGGGTGATCGCCGAAGAATTGATGCTTTTGAATTATGGTGCTAGAGGAGACTCTTGAGAGTCCCATGGACTGCAAGAAGATCAAACCTATCCATTATTAAGGAAATCAACCCTGAGTGCTCACTGGAAGGACAGATTCTGAAGCTGAGGCTCCAATACTTTGGCTACCTCATGAGAAGAGAAGACTCCCTGGGAAAGACCCTGATGCTGGGAAAGATTGAGAGCACAAGGAGAAGGGGACGACAGAGGACGAGATGGTTAGACAGTGTTGTCGAAGCTACCAGCATGAGTTTGACCAAACTGCGGGAGGCAGAGGAAGACAGGAGTGCCTGGCATGCTCTGGTCCATGGGGTCATGAAGAGTTGGACACGACTAAACGACTAAACAACAACAACAGGGAAACAGAATTGTGGAGATGGGTTTTGATAGGGGAGGGCAATTCCCGTGCATTTAATCTCTCTGTGGGCCTAGAAAGGAATCGGATAAGGAACTGTAGGACAAGACCTACCAAGGAAAATAAAGAACTTATTTATGTATGCTACAACAGCGGCAAGAGTCTTGATAGCACAAGGATGGAAGAATGAGGAAACCCTGACAAAAGAACAGTAGCAAGAGAAATTGATGAACTATGCAGAACTGGCGAAACTGACAAGCAAATTGTGAGATAAGGACAACTGTGACTTTAAAGAAGAATGGGAAATTTTTACAAATTATTTAAAAAGACAACAAAATGAACTGGACTCCTTGGCAGGTTTTGAATAAACATACACAAATTTATTGAGGGTTAATATAGTAGATAGATAATACAAGGATGTATACAATTTTACAATATGCAGAAAACAACATGAGTTGAGAAAACAGAGAGAGGAGCTGAGGGAAGTCTTGAGGGGGAGGGAGGGTTTGTTGGGGAGGTGGGAGGGGGGGAAAGGGGGGAAATAATGAAGATAATTTGTTTTGATAATTCGTTATGTTGAAATTGTGAATAAAAAAAATATTTTTAAAAAAATTGAAAGGAATCGGGTAAGCTGCTCTGTTTGTACAAAAGCGAAGGACTCTGGGGGAGACTTTGGCTTCCCCATAACCCATTGGCCATGTGAAGTCAACCTCTCTGCATGTCTCTCTAGACCTGTAGGGCTGGGAGGAGCTGTCTCTACAGTGAGCTAAGCAGTTCAACGAGATCCCTTTTGCTTGGAAAGGAGGCCCTGTTTAGAAACAGAAGGCACTTCTGGAACTAACAGAGGAGTTCAAGGGACTTTGGAGTCGTGCCACAGGGCACCATTAAGTAAAGTTGCCTTCTCCGTCATCATCATAATGACAGAGTGGCCGAGAACAGCAAGCAATTGCAGGGGCACAGACAGCAACTGTGGCAGCCAAACCTCCACAGACTCCTTTGAAATAATAAACCAGATAGATCGGAGCAAGGAGTGAGTATCAGGGACGGCGGCATTGAGAAGGGAGCGGCAGGGTGAGCGACGCTCCTTGTTAGAAGCCCTGCAGGCAGGCAGAGATCCTCAGCGTGGCAAAGAGGAAAGACCGCGACCCTTCCATGGCATGGCAAGGAGTCTTGCCTTTAAAGGCTGAGGGATTGCATCTTCCTAAGTGTGTTGTTTAATTAACACAAAAATGTGTCATCATAAAAACAGAGCTCCGAACCGTGGCTCTCAGTTACCCGAAAACCAGATTTATGGGCTCGATGTGAAGTGGTTAGGAAAGACATTTAAAAACAATTAGGCTCTTGGAGAGACAGATTCAAGCAGCTCCGACGGCACTCATTATGCCGCAGAACGGAAAAATAAGGCCATTAGGCTCACCAGATAACTAGGTTATTTGTACTTTTTGGGGAAAATGATTAGTTTCTTTTAATAATGCTTTCTGCCAGCAGTGAGGGGGTGGGGGCGCCAGCCCTTCTCGCCACGCAATCCTGCACGTGGCACGTACGCCGAGTCACTGATGAAGGATGCTCCCATGTGACCCATCAAATCCAATTTTAATGTTTCATGATGCTATCAAAATGAATAAAAGGCAATTACTGCTTTCCTTCAGCACAGCGTCAGATGCCGCTGCCCGTTAAAGAATCAGCAGGAAGAGAAGAGAGCGGAGGCTGGACAGGGGAGGCATTAAGCACGCAGTTGTCATTGGCCACGCCGTCTGCTTTCGAGGGTTTGTGGGTTTCTGTCAGAGGAGGACTCAATAATTCATGGGAAAGGAGCTCCAGAGGTGTCGAGATGGAACCTGCTTTGTTGCAGGTGCCTTGGCAGAGGCTCTTACATTCACAAGGGATCTCAGCCTGGTCCTTTAACACAGATTGGCTTGCAAAACTCAGGCTGTGACTCTCTGGGATCTCCCTACCCGAGGCCCCCCAGAACCAACATCATCCACTTTTGGGAAGACAAATAGGGGGGAAATATATGATAAAAAATAAGCTTCAAGCTACATATGAATGCAACCTTCTGCAAACAAGTTCCGCTAAGGAGATTTTGCAGGGGGGAATTGTTTCTCAAAATACATTTCTGCCTTCACTGATGAAGCAGGTCAATTTACTCATATTTTGCAAGGTGGGGGCACAATGCTCAGCCAAAGGTGAGGGAATGAGCTGGGAAAGTTAAGAACCCAGAGCCTACTAGTCATCAGGGACGGGACCATAACTCAGCAGCAGTAGCTGTGGAAGAAGAAGAGGAAGAGGAGGAGGAGGAGGAGGAGGAGGAGGAGGAGGAGGAGGAGGAGGAGGAAGAGGAAGAGGTAGACATACCTTATATGTCAAAGGTCCCAGGTTCTACTCCTGGCATCCTTGTTAAAAGGATCAGAACCAGTGTGGTGTAGTGGTTAAGAGTGGTAGTCTCGTAATCTGGTGAACAGGGTTCGATTCCCCGCTCCTCCACGTGCAGCTGCTGGGTGACCTTGGGCCAGTCACACTTCTTTGAAGTCTCTCAGCCCCACTCACCTCACAGAGTGTTTGTTGTGGGGGAGGAAGAGAAAGGAGAATGTTAGCCGCTTTGAGACTCCTTAGGGTAGTGATAAAGCGGGATATCAAATCCAAACTCTTCATATAGTGAGTGATAAGAGCATAGAAAGCTGCCTGTTAAACTATCAATCCACTTAGCTCAATCCTGCCTACATTGACTGGCAGTGGCTCTCCAGGATGTCAGAAAGGAAATGGTCCCAGTCTTTGCTGGAGGTTGAACCTTCATGCAAACCAGGTGCTCTGCCTCTAAGTTATGGTCCTTCCTGTCACTGAGCTATGGGAAGTGCCTCTCTCCAAGGTGCTGGATTACTGCTAACCGTCAGTGTAGAGACAATGGCAGGTTCCATAGTCTTGGTCGAAGGCAGCTGAATGGTACAGCTTTGCATGCAAATGATAACATATCTGATCTCCATTTAACAGGACTAGGAAAGGCCCTGGAGAGTGGCTGCCAAGCTCAGAGGACAAGAGTAGCCCAGATGGACCAGCAGTGGTCCTGACTCAGTGTGCAGCTATACCACACTAGCTCTTTAACACTGGCAGTTCTGCTTCTGGACCATTTTCTCACTTTACTTTTGCTCCAATATCTCCTCATCCATGATCTAACTGAATCATGGGGGAACAAAAGCGTGTATGTGTGAAAAGGGTGGGGGAGCAGCAACGTTGTCCAGTCATGTTTGTTGGTGCACACCCACTGGTGCAAATGAAATTAAGCATGGCATGCAAGTGCAAAGGTCAAAAGGCCACAGTTCCATGGCACAACAGGCACTGCAGTGTGAAAGGAGCCTTGGAAAATGGGACAGAAATGCAAGCATTATAATCAGGAAAACTAATGCAATATCCCCCATGTCTGAATGCAAGCTTAGTCTACCCGGAGGCAACTCCCTACAATGCAAAAAATAATGCATTGAAGACTTAATTGCGTTGTCTCCAACAAGTGTCCACTCAGGGCAGACCGACTGAAATGAATGGACCCAAATGAATGAGACTACTATGACTAGCACTTGTTGCAACCCAATGTCATGACTTCCATGACTGCAAGGGATCGGCTCAGTCGGTAGAGCATGAGACTCTCAGGGTTGTGGGTTTGAGCCCCGCATTGGACAAAAGGTCCCTGCATTGCCCAATGCCCAATTGACCATGACCCTCATGGTCCCTTTCAGTTCTATGACTTGGAATAACTTTGAACTCTTCAGGCCCCTAAGTAAACAGCAGCTGGAAATGTAACATGTGTGAGATGGGGCTGAACAGTGGGGCTGTGATTTTGCTTTCGAGAACCATCTCCTGGCCATGGGATCCCTGCTGCACCTTTGCCTCTTCACTGCTCCTCAGCACAGCTTTGCCCAGCAGCCAGATGAGAAGCACGATGACTTCTCAGCTTATTGACTCCTCTCTGCTGCAGATTGATTCAGGAGCTGTTAGTGGGTATTATATATATATCAAAGGGCCCTTTAGCAGGCCTCTGATGATGGGAGACGGGAGAGGCTAAAGGCAGGGGAAATGAGGGACATTATTTCTCCTTTTAATGGCACCATACTTTTCCCTTTAAAGAATTGCTATAGAAATGGAATATAAAAGAGTGTTTTAAAACAGCATTAATATTCTGGCTTAAACTGAAAAGCGGCAGGGAATTCAGAAAGAGGAACCGCTCCCCTTCTCCCCTTCCTTCAGCGTGGTGCCACCTCTGAAACACTCAGTGTATTTTCATGTATACTGGTAACAACACACAATTATTTCAACCGGATCCTGAATAAAACACAGTGAACAGAGGGAGGTACTTGAGACAATGGTGGCAGGCAGGCATGTCTGTTCAGGGATCCAACGCCCATTCACTCATGACATAGTGGGTGGGGCATCCTTTTTTTACACCGAAGGAGGCATGCAGGGGGGAGCTGAATCCTCCAACTCCCTTTCTGCCAGTCCTGCCGGTCCTGCCAGGCGCGCGAGGCTTGGGGCGGCAGCCTGCCGCCTGAAGCACGCGGAGCCCTCCGGAGGGCTCCGCGTGCTTCGGGCAAGTGTCTGCAAGCCTTGCGCACCCGCAGGAGGTCCTGCCGGACGCGGGAGGCTTGGGGCGGCAGCCTGCCACTCGAAGCACGCGGAGCCCTCCGGAGGGTGCCCCATGCTTTGGGCAGCCGCCGCTAGGGGGGGAAATAATTTTTTTTTATTCATTTACCCCCCCAAAAAAACGAGGTGCGTCCAATGGGCCGGTGCGCCCTATAGGATGAAAAATACAGTAATAGGTTAGACTGTTAAGATAAATCACCCAATAAAAATTGAGAAAGATGGAAAGAATTTGCTGAAACAAATAACTAAACTAGAATACAAAAAGGGAGGTGTGAGGAGGTCGATGAAACAAGTAAATGAAAGATAAAGATATGGAATATTGGACGTGTGTTTTTTATTGTTACTGTTGTATTGGTTTTTATGTTTTTTTCCCCTTTTTTACGTATTGTAATGTATGTTTTGTTAAATTTTTTGTTGTTTTCTTTTCTTCTTTTCTTTGTAATTTTCAAACTTCTAATAAATATCATTTAAAAAAAAAGAAAAAAAAAGAAAATGGGGGGCTCTGTTTTATGCAGAGTAGTAAACCTGCATTATAGACCAAAGTGGAGAGAACACAGAGTAACTCAGAAATGGACTGGGATTCTTGAAAACACACAGATGCAAGGTGACACTTGGGGCCCATGCACACTCTTAGCATGCTCATAATATATGTTTCAATTCTGTGGGCACTATTATATCACTCCAGCCATGCTGGCCACCTGCACTCCTCTAGTTCCAGACTCCTACGAGATCAAAGTGTAGGCTAACAATGGCAGGGCAGCGGTGCAAGTGCTGCCTCATGCAGACAGACAGCAGGTGATGCAGTCAGGCACTGAATGTGGTTTGTTGCTGGTCTCAAGCTGGGAAATCCTGCATGGAGACGAGGACCTGGATATTCTCAGGTTCCCTTTTTCCCCCTCTGCAAAATGGCCGGACCAAGGAATCTGAAAGAGGCACAGGAACAGATTGTGACTGCAAAATGAAGTCAGTTCTAGAGCAGCAGTCCGGGAAGGTAGGGACAAAGAGACATGTTGGTAAAGCTGAAGAACAAGGGGAAAGTGACAGGACCTTGGAGCCCAGACAGAGGTTTATAGAGGGGCAGGAAAGACAAGTGACCAATCACAAGAAAGAGGGGTAGAGCCAAGAGCCAGTAAAACTATTAGAGCCAAAACAGGAGAAATGCCTCATACACCCTATTGGAGGTGTAGCAGCTCAGGGGTACAGGGTGTCAGCCAAGCTCTAGAAGACACATGGTTCACATGCTTCTATAGGATGCCATTCCTCTTCAAGATTTCCTCTTGGGGAGTCTTGTCAATGGGACATTGTACCATACTTGAAGGCTTTCACTTATACATGGAACCCCTCCTTGTCGGTTCTGCTGCGGCCATAGGCTGGCCACAAGCATCTTCAGTAGCTCCTGCCAAACCCTTTCTTCCAGGATTGTCTGACTGAGGAAGAAACCTGGGGCCAATTTCACATGGCACAGCCTTAACACATCTCTGCTCAGGAAGCTTGAGGGTTGTGTGAATCCCCTTTCGAGTACAACAGATTGACCGAAGCATCTAGATAATAATAAATCACCGTTCGTAATCTTCATATTCCGCTCTGCTTCACATCCAACAAGGATCTTTGCTCCTGCAACTGCTCTGATGGCAGGGAGCTATTCTAAAATTACATGCCTCTAATAGTTAGGAATGACACATTACGGCCACGAGGGATTTCAGCCAAAGCGTCTGGAACCGTTTCAACAGCAATCACCTTCCTCATATCTACTCCACATACTGTGGAAGTAAATATTTCTGCAGGGAAAAATTACTTTGTAAATTGCAGAAATAAATCCACATGGAACGACCCAATAAATAGCAATTGTAGCATCCTGGCATTTTGCTGGCATCTGAGTCCATCCCTAGAAAAACTTTTCCCATTAAGAAAAAGGATCCCATTAAACACTTAAGACTAATTTCTGATTGAATGCCTGCTGGTGGAGGGGGGGGTGTGTGTGTGTAGGGGACAAAAATGCTTGAATCCAGCCAAGGAATCTGTATCCCTGTAAGCAGAGCACTGTATTCTGGCCATTTGCAGCAGCACCATCATCTCGATCAACCAGGTATTTATCAAAATGCACAGGTTACATAATAGATTTCATTTTCTGCCTATTTCAAGCCCTGTAATTATTATAAGTATTATTATTATTATAATAATAATTTATAACCCATCCTTCCTCCCCAAGGTGGCAAGTGGATACACAAATTAAGAACAAAAACAAAGCCAAAAATTCTAGAAATAATTTACAACGTAAAAGTCCTAAATTCTATTTAAAACCATTCTTCCATCCAATGATCCTAGAGGACATCAGGGAACAATATTCTTCAGTCACAAAATGCCTGGGTAAACAGGAAAGCCTTCCCATTCCTCCTGGGAGATGGAGGCAGCTGCACAACCAGGGAACCACCACTGAAAAAGCCCTGTCATGGGTCAATGCAGTACAATAATACAGTGGTATCTTGGGTTACAGACGCTCCAGGTTACAGACTCCACTAACCCAGAAATAGTACCTCGGGTTAAGAACTTTGCTTCAGTATGAGAACAGAAATTGCGTGGCAGCAGCAGGAGGCCCCATTAGCTAAAGTGGTACCTCAGGTTAAGAACGGTTTCAGGTTTAGAAGAGACCTCCAGAACGAATTAAGTTCTTAACCCGAGGTACCACTGTACACCGCAGAATGCAGGTCACACAAACAGTGGCAAGAGTTGTAGCTGGAGGATAAAAGGGAATATTTCTGGAGAGCGGAGGCAGCTTACCAAGAGGGGAATAGCTGCTTCTCTAATTTTCTAGCGGGGGTGGGGGGTGGGCACTGTATTTTATTGGGAGGAAGTTGGGGAAGGGACCATGTGTCAGGCAGGTAGGTGCCACTGAAACACACCAGGTGAGCCAACCCAGCACTTCTGCTGCTGTGATTCCACTCTGCCAACCTCCCTGCCATGGGAAATCTTTCAACACTGGGGAAATGGAAAATCCAAGTTGCTGAATTTCAGCTCCAATGATTCTCCGTAGCAGGAGGGCGGTGGCTTTTCTCCTGGCTTAAAAAGGCATTGCCAAATAATTGGGCAACACTTTAAATTATATTATTTCCAATGCATTATCAAAGGTGCAAGTGCCTGGCACCAACTTAGAGGAGCCAATTCCTCATCCTCTTCCACTCTCATCCCACTGAAAGAAATGCCACTTCTAAGCTAGAGATAGGCAGGGGGAACCATGACCTGTGGCTCTCCAGAACATTGCTGGACACCAATTCCCAGTGGCCAGCAGGCCCAATAGTTAGGAGTTATGGAAGTTGGAGTCAAGCAACCTTCTGGAGAGCCACCCAGGTTCTCCGCTCCTGCTCTAAGACAAGGTCTGTTGTGCCACATATTCAAGCGCCGTGTAGAAAGCAAGTGAACATGCTTCTCACCCCTTTTGCTTTGAATAAAGTGCCATATTATGTACATTTGATATAGCAATTAAAATCCATTTGATTAATGGACTAAGATCTATTTAATCCAGGGGCAGCTCTACCGCAATTTCCACCTGCAAAGAGTCAGAAGGCTTCATTCCTCCCAGGCTTGCCTGACCATTTCATCTATTTGGGTTTCATTTCGATTCCTCTCCCCCTAGCTGCCATTGATTGACTCACCCCGGGTGCCTTTCAACTCCCCTCTCTCGACATAATGTGAACTTGGCGTTTGTTTGCTCCTTCCATGGGGCTGCGCGTTGCCACATTTGTACCACAGGAAGCAGAAAACTAGTTTAACATCTCATTTATTTCATAGATGAGAAAGTAATTCCCTCCTGAATGATTGTCCTGAACCAACAATTCAGATAGTAGGAATTTACGGTGCCTGCCAGAGAACGGGGAGCGCACGGCTGAAGTGCCTGCGCAGAATGGTGCAGGAATATTTTCCCCCTCCTGTTAGCCTGAAGTGAAAAGCCATTAAATATGATTAAGGTTAAGAGATTGCTAAAATTACAAACAGCCGCCATTCAATTATTTTGCTCTATAAAATGCAACACAGATTGGAGTTATTCCTCCGAAATGTGTTTTTAGGAAAATAACATAACACAACTAATGTGGTTCGGAGTAGCAAGCCAGAGCGCAGATCCTTTTTCTAATGCAAAGCTAAAAGCTTCATAATTTAACACGCAAGTTCATAACTTAATGCCATCAGGGGTGTCCTCAGTAGAAAAAGGGAGGAGAGGAAGGGAAAAAGGGCCCTCCACAGTCAATCGCCACCCCACCTAATATTCTGTAAGGATGCTGGGAGCTGTGCGAGTCCATCAATTTTATCACCCGTTAAAAGAAATGACAAGAGAACAGAACGCAGCAACTTGACATAACAGTTCTTTTAAAAATGGAGGGTAAATCACTTGGAATTTTTCTAGCATTCTCCAACATGACCACAGCTGGGATGGGGGAGTGGATTTATTGGGCTGTGGGAACTTGTGATAAAACAAAATACTTGGAGTTAATAAAAAAAGCAAAAAAAAAACGTGTGTGTATATATAGGGGAGGTGGCAGAAGCATGTTGCCAAGCTCATAGTCTTTCATTGGAGGATACCAGCCATTTGGAGCCTGGCTTGCGCATTCTTTATGGCATCACTGCTGATGTTTAATGTGCTGCGAGAGTCTCCGTTGTGCTCCAAACAGCCTAACTGAGCTCAAATGCGTTTTCTGAGAGTTCTGTTCCAAAAGCTGAAAAAGAGGGGGTGAAAAAATAATAATCTCAATATGGATTTACTAGGGCCGGTGAGACTTGTGGTTATTATGGTTAATAAAATATGAAGAATTACATTATTCTACACACACACACACACACACAAAAAACAACCCACACACAGCAGAAGCTGCATCTCTTGTGATGAGGTTCTAAGCTGTTTCCAAAAGCAAATAGGCCTAGGAGCTGAGCGCAGAGCATTTATATGTAATGGATCCATCAGAGGAATCCGAGGCAGGAGCGGGTACAGCGGGGGAATCTCAGAGCTGTCGCGGGGATGTGCTTACGTTCTTTGTCTTGTGCTCACACAGGCTATGGGGCACACTCTCCTCCACACCACCGAATAATCACAGCCACCCCTTATCCCCAGGTCGTAAGAATACAAGGCCAAAAGTGGGATCTGTAGTAACAGGTAATGGCAGAGTTAAACACTGTATCTGATGCTTATGGGTTAGAGTTAAGACTCCACCCTTAGGGACATAAGAAGAGTTTACCGGGTCACGACAATGGCCCCTCAAGTCCATCACCCTCTTCTCAGAGTGGCCCCTCAGATGCCCCAATTGGAAGTCCAACCGAAGGACCTGAGTACAAGAGTACTTTTGCTCACTGTGGTTTCCAGCTGATACTCAGATGCATTACTGCCTTCTTCCGTGGAGGTGGAACATAGCCGTCGTGGTGTCATGTTTCGGGGAATCAGCTTCCTCCCCCATTGCAGTAAATAAGCAGATCAAACGAAAGGAAACTCTTACCAGTTAGCTTAATAAACCAGTTAGCTTAATAATCACAGTGAGAGACAAAGAACACGTCTCCTTAGAAATGGCGGTGCTCCCTATTAAGGTTCACTCCCCGCTCCGTGCCTATTAATCTACATCACTCTGACGTCTTGTATTCTGAGCTTGCACCCTCTGCACTTTCTGTTCTAACACTCTCTGTGCTCTCCTTGTCCTTGTGGATGGGGCGGGAATGCTGTCCAGAGACTGTGAATCTGTTAACCCTTTCTCTCCCAGTGTTTCTTCTTCCAGCTCTTCCCCATCCAGTATTTCCCAGCTTCTGCCTTCTGAACTATGCCCCTCTGCAAACCACTGTTCCAAATCCAAGCTGTCCTCCTGTTCCTGGGAATATTCAGGATCGGGGGGGGTGGCTCCCACCATTCCTCCTCAGTGCAGCCCTCCTCAGCACGGTCCCTGACATGTGGCTAGTAGCTCCTTATAGCCTTACCCAACGTGAATTTGTCTAATCTCTTTTAAAACCATTCATGTTGGTGACCATCACTGCCTTCTTTGGGAGTATGCTCTGTATGAACCCTGGGTCCCACTGACATTTTCATTTCCCGCAATGCCCTCGGAACGACACATTGTCATTGTGGGAAATTTCAGTGGTGGCTACATCCATCACCAGCTTAATGCTGCTCGAAGCAGAGTGATGGGGAGGGTGGCAGTGTGTAAACATGGTTGCAGGGCAGACGTCAGCGGTGAGCGCCACTAGGGCATACGGTTCCCAGCATTTGCCCACGAACACAGGATTCTGACTCCAGACCTGCCCACCATCACTGTATGCCTTCTGGTCCCTGGCAAAGACTTTTTTAAAGAGACCCTTGGGGGAAGCTGAATGGGTCATCTACCCTGTTTGCAGGTGATGTACAAAGTCTTAAACGGCTCAGGACCGCAATACCTCAAGGACTGCCTCTCTCCACAGGAACCTACTCAGACCCTGAGATCACCTTCTGAGGCTCTTCTTTGTGTGCCTCCTCCATGAGAGGTCCGAAGGGTAGCAACACACAAATGGGCCTTTTCTGCAGTGGCTCCCTGTTTGTGGAAAGCTCTCCTCAAGGAGGTTTGGCTGGAGCCTTCATTTTACACCTTAAAGCACCAGACGAAAAACGTTCCTCTTTAACCAAGCCTTTGGCTGATTGCCATCTGTTGCCCTTTGAAAATGTGTTGTGGATTATTGGGTTGTATTTGTTTTTTATTATGTGTTTTTTGCTTTTTTATGTTGTTATTTCATGTTGTGAACCACCCTGAGACCTACGGGTATAGGGCGCTGTGCAAATTTAAGAAATAATAATGATGTAATTTACTTCTCATGGAATTGCTATGCTCAGTGCACTTAGCAAACACTTTGGGGGATGTCATATGCTTTAAATGGATAGTCTGTGTTATTTAGTTACTGGATCTATATTCTGCCTTCCTGCCAATGCATTATATAAAATGAAGACTGACAGAGTCCTCGCATGGCAAATGGGAGATGATGGTCTCTGTGTTCCCTGCCTGGGCTCCCTCGTGTTTCTGCCTACCCTCAGGGTATGAAGGTTTTCAGTGGTACAAGGGACATGATTGCAGAAGACATGACTGTGCCATTTGACAAAGTTGTTTTGGGAAAAAGTGAAACAGAAAAAACATAAATAAATAAAAACTTCCAGAGCCAGGATGAATCCAATAGCACTCGATTATCCAGCCTAGTTCCTGGAAGCCACTCTGTCTGCTGTGTGCCTGCAGCTAACAGCCCCCTGGATGATAATATACTAGCCTCAGAAACAACACTCTCTTAGCCCAGGCTCAAGACAAAGCCAAATAAAATAGCAGAAGTATTTGATAGTTGGTGTTCATTCTCAGCCAGGGGTAGGCAACCTAAGGCCTGGGGGCTGCATGCGGCCCAATCACGTTCTCAATCCGGCCCATGGATGGTGTTTTTACATGAGTAGAATGTGTCCTTTTATTTAAAATGCATTTCTGGGTTATTTGTGGGGCATAGGAATTCATTCATTCTTTTCCCCAAAATATAGTCCGGCCCACAACATGGTATGCGGGACGGTGGACTGGCCCACAGCTGAAAAAGGTTGCTGACCCCTGTTCTCAGCCATGGTCTAATCTGAATCCCTCTCTGAATTCAGCTCCAATTGATTCATTCTCCCCCACCCATCCCCATGAAATTTAGGAACAGGATCAGCACAGAAAGTGTTAAACTTAGCTGCTGGTGCTGTGACACTCTGAATAACAGTATTCTGTAGATGTGAGGAGGAGCAGGGAAAATATTAAATGGGGATGTGATATGAATCCCATTCATCATGGTGATGAGTGGTGGAGATAGGCCCGGGTGTCCTGCTGTGCCACATTGGATCGTGTAGAATTAAATGCACACAGCAAATTTCATCCCTCTCCCTGTCCCCCTCCCATATTCTCATACCCTCCAACATTTCTCTGATGAAAATAGGACTATCCTATTCAAATAATAATAATAATAATAATAATAATAATAATAATAATAATACAGTCATACCTCGGGTTAAACGTGCTTCAGGTTGAGCGTTTTCAGGTTATGCTCCGCAGTGACCCGGAAGTAACAGAGCGCGTTACTTCCAGGTTTTGCTGCTCGTGCATGCACAGACAATCAAAATGACGTCACGCGCATGCACAGAAGCAGCGAATCGCGACCTGCGCACATGCAGAGGTGCAGACGCGGGTTCCGTTTGCTTCAGGATGCGAACAGGGCTCCGGAACAGATCCCGTTCACATCCAGAGGTACCACTGTAATAATAATAGCTTACCCATCTGACTAGGTTGCCCCAGCCACTCTGGGCGGCTTCCCACATATATAAAAACACAATAAAACACTAAAAATAAAATAAAAAAATATACAGGGCTGCCTTCAGATGTCTTCTGATGGTTAAATAGTTACTTACCTCCTTGGCTCGGCAGACACATAACTCCATAACTTCCAACATTTCTCTGATGAAAACAGGGGTGTCTTAAGGAAAAGCGGGACATTCCAGGATCAACTCAGCAACCGGGATGACTTCTGTAAATCTGGGGCTGTCCCTGGAAAATAGGGACACTTGGAGCATCTGAGCTAGTCCCCTGAGAATCTCAAAACATCCCTCCCTTTACTCATCTCCATACTTGTATTGGATGAAAAGAGTAGATCATTCTTTCACTGACAGGTTAGTGGAGGGGGGGAGAGCCGATTAAAAACAGAAGACATATTAACAAGAAAACAAAAGGCACATAACTTTTTTCTCAAGATGTACAGTACAATGAATTACTTTAATTTGCAACAAAAACTATTTTAGCAAAGGTTGGGAGGAAGATAGATCTTCATTTTCACTCGGTTTTGCAAATTGGTCTCCTTTGTCAACAGCCACACAGCAAATGACTGCTCCCAGTCTCACTCACTCACACACACACACACACACACACACACCTGACATGCAGAGCATAATGGGCTTTGCAAAAGCAACTGTAGGGACCCCATCCATTCACTGAACCAAACAAGCAAGCTGAGGCTTTAAAATAAGGCAACGTGGAGTAGAAAGATAGTCAAACCACTGGCTTCAGCCACCAGGATCATGGCTTCGCAAGATTCACATATTTAGCTAGGAAGTTACTTAAAGGTAAAAAACATATGCATTTAAGATATTTATAGACTATGTTCCAGACAGACGAAGTTGTTTCCATAAATTCATTAAAACAAGGACCATCAATAAAAATGATACTGTTTAGTTTACAGAAAAAAGCAAGATAAAACACACAGGTGAAACAATATAGCATGTTTTAAAATGGTTATTCGCAGCACTTTTTTCTGGGGGGATGGAAGGGTACCCCTAAACATTTGGTGAATCTGAGTTTGGCCTCATTGAAAGGCAGTATTTCAATATGAGTAGGAAAAGCATGGGTGGCGCTGTGGTCTAAACCACTGAGCCTTGGGCTTGCCGATTGGCAGGTCGGCAGTTTGAATCCCCGCAAAGGGTGAGCTCCCGTTGCTCGGTCCCTGCTCCTGCCCACCTAGCAGTTCGAAAGCACATCGAAGTGCAAGTAGATAAATAGGTACCACTCCAGCAGGAAGGTAAACGGTGTTTCCATGCACTGCTCTGGTTTCGCCAGAAGCAGCTTAGTCATGCTGGCCACATGACCTGGAAAAACTGTCTGCGGACAAACGTCGGCTCCCTCGGCCAGTAAAGCGAGATGAGCGCCGCAACCCCAGAGTTGTTTGTAACTGGACTTAACTGTCAGGGGTCCTTTACCTTTACCTTTTAGGAAAAGGAGAGTACCCCTAAACATTTAAAAAATTTTTTAGAAAAAAGCACTGGTTATTGGAGTATACTTCCCTTCATTCCTGACCATTGGCAATGCTGGTTGGGGTTGATTGGAGTTGGAGTCCAACAATCTGGAGAGCCATTGGTTACTCCCCCCCTTTTATAAATAAAGCTATAGGCAACTAAAGGGACGCGGGTGGTGCTGTGGGTAAAACCTCAGCGCCTAGGACTTGCCGATCGCATGGTCGGCGGTTCGAATCCCCACGGCGGGGTGCGCCTGCCAACCTAGCAGTTCGAAAGCACCTCCAGGTGCAAGTAGATAAATAGGGACCGCTTACCAGCGGGAAGGTAAACGGCGTTCCGTGTGCTGCGCTGGCTCGCCAGATGCAGCTTGTCACGCTGGCCACGTGACCCGGAAGTGTCTGCGGACAGCGCTGGCTCCCGGCCTATAGAGTGAGATGAGTGCACAACCCTAGAGTCTGGCAAGACTGGCCCGTACGGGCAGGGGTACCTTTACCTTTATAGGCAACTAAACTAAGCTTTGCAAGAGCTGAGCTTCCTAGATAAAAGCAAAGCACTTTACAAGGGAGTTCCTCTGTAAGCTGGTTAAAGCAACCATTGTTGAACCTGAGCAAGTACAGTGGTACCTCTGGTTAAGAACTTAATTCGTTCCGGAGATCCGTTTTTAACCTGAAACTGTTCTTAACCTGAGGTACCACTTTAGCTAATGGGGCCTCCTGCTGCTGCTGCGCAATTTCTGTTCTCATCCTGAAGTAAAGTTCTTAACCCGAGGTACTATTTCTGGGCTAGTGGAGTCTGTAACCTGAGGTAGCACTGTAATTCAAAGCCGCCTTGCAAATAGATTTGTTATCCACTTTGTAAGCCTGAGTTGGACATGGGTGAGATCTGTGTGAAGGACCTTAATGTTATCTAGCAGCTTAGGCTCACTGAAGTGTATAATCAGCTCACTTGTAAAGGGGCTAATGTGTGGACTCTGCTCTGATCTTGCAACTCAGGTTGTGAGGGCAGAGAGACTCTGCAGGCAATAGCTTCTTCCATCTGCCTTGTCTCACCCTCCAGCCCTAGAAGCTGATTCTAGACTCAGTTTGCCATCAGGGGGTGGTTGGTGTCACCTGTACCCAAGGAACCTTCAAAAGGGAGTTGCTGCCATGGGCATTATGTATATCCATATTTTAATGAGCTGAACAGAGTGAAAGATTATGAGTCATGGGGGTGGGGAGCGTGTGTGAATGAACTTAACAGAGCTTGGTTTCTTTTTATATAATCATAATCATCATAATAATAATTTATTATTTATACCCCGTCCATTTGGGTTGCTATTCTGTTAATGTTGTTAATATTGTTTTACAGATTATAAACGCCGTATTGATGTGTGTGTATGTATGTGTGTATGCGTTCTTTAACTGTGTTTTATAGATTATAACTGATGAATTGTTAGTTATCCTATAGGCATAATAAAAGGTAAAGGGACCCCTGACCGTTGGGTCCAGTCGCGGACAACTCTGGGGCTGCGGCGCTCATCTCGCTTTACTGGCTGAGGGAGCTGGCATACAGCTTTGGGGTCATGTGGCCAGCATGACTAAGCTGCTTCTGGCGAACCAGAGCAGCGCACGGAAACGCCGTTTAACCTTCCCGCCGGAGCAGTACCTATTGATCTACTTGCACTTTGACTTGCTTTCGAACTGCTAGGTGGGCAGGAGCCGGGACCGAGCAATGGGAGCTCACCCCGTCGTGGGGATTCAAACCACCAACCTTCTGATCAGCAAGCCCTAGACTCTGTGGTTTAGACCACAGTGCCACCCACGTCCCTATAGGCATAATACTTTATGCTGTATTTGTGATGTTCTATTATGTTCCATCATGTTATTCTTATTTCTTGTTTGTAAGCCACTTTGGGGGACCATTGGAATGAAAAGCAGCATAGAAATATATTAAATCAAATCAATCAAATTACACCCCAAACTGTCTTGCAAAAGGAACAAGTGGAAGCATCAAATGAAGGCAAAAGAGTCAAACCTAACTCTCTTTCTTCATAGAAACTGGCAGGTATGTGTGATGTCTTTTCTCTTCCTTCCATTAAGTTAAACTTTAAACCAGTAACAAAATACAAAGCAAAAGGTTGAGGGGGGGTTGAACAAATGAGCCTATTTTGTGCTGCCTTCTGGTGGCAATAGGCCGCTGGGGGAAAGGAGCTTGAATATGTAAACACAGCAAAGGGACCTGGTAGGCACAAGGCAGCCTTTCATGTCTGCCAGTGCCATCCCCTCTCTCTGGTTATCAGGCAGGAACCCAGCCCCCAGCCCCCTGGAGCGTTTGATTGCTTAAGCATCTCTTTGCAAAGTGTTTATATCTTTTCCATGAATGTTTCATCAGATAGCAAAGCAGCTCGCACTCTTGGGAAACAGGCAGATGTGGAAACGAAGAACTCCCCTCCTCTTTTATTTGGAAAAATTCATCAAGAGAGAAGAGATCATTTATATTCTGTGGCCAAATACCGTGGCCTGCAAAGATCCAGCCTTTGTGAGGCTTAACGACCTTTCTCCATCTCATATGGCAGACCAAGGTGGGCATTTCAGACTAGAATCAAAGGGCAACTAAGGCTATATCTGCGCCATCTATTTCAAGCACTATCCTAGAGCCAAACCAGTGGCTTCAAGTTACAAGAAAGGGGATTCCGATTAAACATCAAGAAGAACTTTCTGACAGTAAGAGCTGTTCAGCAGTAGAACAGACTCCCACAAGAGGTGATGGACTCTCCTTCCTTGGAGGTTTTTAAGCAGAAATTGGATAGTCATCTGTCATGTGTGCTCTAGTTGAGATTCCTTCATTGCAAGGCATTGCACAAGATGACCCAATAGAATTCCAACTCTACAATTCTAGGATTATATTGCTTTAAACAGTCATAGCTTCCCCCAAAGGCTCCTGGGAGCTGTAGTTTGCTAAGGATGCTGAAAGTTGTTAAGAGACTCTTATTTCCCTCCACAGATATGCGATTCCCCTGGGAAGAGTGATCAATAGTTAGAGCACTTGGGGAATTGTACCTCTCTGAGGGTAATGGGGTCTCTTAGCAAGTCTCACTGCCCTTAACAAACTACAGTCCCCATGGTGCTTTTGGGGAAGCCCCAAGTATTTTAAAATGGTATGATACTGTTTTAAATGTATGCTGCTCCCGATAATTCTCTTCTGCAATTTTTTACGATATGCCAAGCTGTTTTTGACACTTTCCAAGGGGTGAGGGGACCAAAACAGCCTTGAAAACAGGGGTGGGGTGAATTTCATAAGGAGAGTTGACTTGCGTTCCATTCGATACTATGGGTAACATTATTCTTTTTCTTATACCTAAAAAACCCCAACTTGTCACTGATTGTAGCCAGGCTTCAGAGCTTCCTGAGCTCCCTTCCAGCTGTGCTTCCTCTTCCCTTGCCAGATCTAGGGATTAATGGTCAGTTTCAGCTTCTCTCGGTTTCACATTTCTCCAGTCTTAAGTTAGAGTTTGTTCCATATTGCATATCAATTTGAGAATGATTAAAAAGTCCATGTGGAAAATGCATATTCATTTTAATGCACATTTCTTTGCATATACAGTGGTACCTCAGGTTAAGAACTTAATTCATTCTAGAGGTCTGTTCTTAACCTGAAACTGTTCTTAACCTGAGGTACCATTTTAGTTAATGGGGCCTCCCGCTGTTGCTGTGCTGCCGCTGCGCGATTTCTGTTCTCATCCTGAAGCAAAGTTCTTAACCCAAGGTACTATTTCTGGGTTAGCGGAGTCTGTAACCTGAAGCGTTTGTAACCTGAAGCGTCTGTAACCCGAGGTACCACTGTATACATTGATTATATCCAAGCAATTTCTGCTAATAAAATGCATTTTTTGCCCTGCAAATGTCACCCCAAATATATACCCTTTTTTCGGCTGGAGGAATGGATCTCAAAGTTTGGAGAAATGTGGTTTGGTTTGGAAAGCTCAAATGAGTCCTGTTCGCTCTACAATACAAACTGAACAATTTTCTCCCCACCCCTAGCCATTTCCCCCCACCCCAACACAGTTAATGCTCAGCCCTTTTCTGAAAAACTTTGTTCAAAGTAGTGTCTTAACCCAACGTATTCCATCAAAAGCTGGGATGAAGAACTTGTGGGGACCCTCCAGTTGTTGCTGAACTACAACTTGCTGACTGCTGAGACTGCTGGAGTCCAACAGCATCTGAGGAGCTTCGCCATCCCTGCTCGAAAGACACCGGAAGTTTCCACCCAGAAAGCACCTCACTCCTCATTCATGCACCATCTCCTTATAGCTGCCTGGCAATAGGCCAGTCACTGCAGAGGAAATAATTCTCACCACTCATGAAGGCCCTGATATGTCAGAGGACATCCAGGACCCATAGATTACCTACTGCTGTCCATGTTTTCATTTTTCACTGCATTTCCCCCCATGGTTTGGAGATTTCAGTTTTACAGTTGTTTATGCCATTTCATTGCAAGCTTGGGGTTTCCTTTTATGCAGTTATAAATGGCAATACCGCTGCTGTCAAGCTAAAGTTCTATCCACTAGATCTTACAGACCCACCACCTGTCCCTATTTTCCAGGCAAAGTCCCGGATTTACAGAATTTGATTTGATCCAGGAATGTCCCACTTTTCCTTAAGATGTTCCTATTTTCATTGGAGAAATGTTGGAGGGTATGGAGTTATCTGACCCCCCCAAGCTGTCTGAAGGCAGCCCTCTATAGGGAAGTTTTTAAAAATGTTTTATAATGTTTATAATGTTGGAAGCTGCCCAGAGTGGCTGGGGCAACCCAGTCAGATGGGCAGGGAATAAATAGAATGATGATGATAGTGGTGGTGGTGGTGATGATGATGATGGTATGATCTTACAATGGCTGAAAATATTTATTGATGCCTCAAGTTCCTTACCTGGCTTCTGAATTTTCCCAGGATGCAGTTTTCAGGTGCAGTCAGTTTTAGCTGTTTAGATGTGTGACCTGACTCTCACTGAGTCTCTCTCTCTCTCTCTCTCTCTCTCTCTCTCTCTCTCTCTCCCCTCTCTCTTCCTTTCCAGCTAAAGGGGTGAACCTCAGCTAAGACAGAATGGTGCATTTTGGTTCCTTAATTCATTCCATGCCCTCGGCTATCCCAGGGTGATCACTCAGGTTCTCCTCCAGCCACAGAAAGGGCTCCGCTCCCCTGCTTTCCAAAGATAGAAAGTCAGAAGTGGCAGGTGTCACTAGAAGGGTCAGAACAGGAGTGTGTCAGTCTTTCGCAGGGGGCAGGGGGGCCAGGGGGGAGTGCGAATTCTGTCACTTTTAAAAACCATGGGGACGGGGAGCCAGAGATGAAGCTGTGATGTCCACACTTTTGCCCAACAGGCAAGAGTCGTTCAGGTTCCCAGCCTCCCCCCTCCCCTCCGCCTATTTATCCTGAGGCCTTGCAGGCTTACGGCAAAAGCCATTACCACAGGATTACAGTTCAGTTTGATTCTCATCAAAGGCTCTGGTCACTGTGTATTTGCTTAACACCAGACCTTTCAGGCCCCATCAAATTTAACAAGCCTTGACAGATTTGGGATTAAACACAAAATGCCAGACAAATCCACACTTTCATCGAAGGCCCCGGTGAATGCAGCCGGATAGGCCAGGTTTTTGAAAAAGTGAAAAGCGAGAACAAAGAGCTAAAATTAGCTCCCTCGCACATGTCGGAGGGTTTTGTCACCTCAAAGCCAAGCGCCAATCTTGCCGTGAGAAGCTGTAAAACATGCCGTCTCAATGGCCCCCAAAATGTTAGGTCTCGAAGGGCACCGTCTTAGAGACCTCTGATCTCCCACCTGCTTTGTGGAGGCATGCGCGCCCTGGCCCAGGACAGCACACTAATGTGCTCTTTCATGTAGGCAATGCAGGAAAAAAATGTTATGAGCTGGTAGGGTGGCCACGTGCCGTGTTTTGCAAAAGGCAGTCCTCTGAACACCTGAATGGCCCAAGCTGAGTTTACAGATAAAGAAGGGGAAAGGGGTCAAACAAATGATCGAGGGGGTGGAGCAACCCCCCCCCCCAGTGAGGAAAGGTTGCAGCATCTGGGGATTTTTGGTTTAGAGAAAGGGCAAGTAAGAGGAAGCATGACAGAGATGTATATACTTATGCAAAGATCACCAGTGTCGAAGCAATGATTCTTCAACAACAACTTTGTTGGACTGGCCATGTAGTGCGGATGCCTGATTATCGTCTTCCAAAGCAACTACTCTATTCCGAACTTAAAAATGGAAAGTGTAATGCTGGTGGTCAACAAAAGAGGTTTAAAGACTCTCTCAAGGCAAATCTTAAAAAATGTAGTACAGTGGTACCTCGGGTTAAGTACTTAATTCGTTCCAGAGGTCTGTACTTAACCTGAAACTGTTCTTAACCTGAAGCATCACTTTAGCTAATGAGGCCTCCTGCTGCCGCCGAAGCACGATTTCTGTTCTCAACCTGAAGCAAAGTTCTTAACCTGAAGCACTATTTCTGGGTTAGCGGAGTCTGTAACCTGAAGCGTATGTAACCTGAAGCGTATGTAACCGAAGGTACCACTGTATAACCGACAACTGGGAAACATTGGCCTGCGAGCACTCCAACTGGAGAACCTTCTTTACCAAAGGTGTCATGGGCTTTGAAAACGCTCCAACTCAGGATGTAAGGAAGAAACATGCTAAGAGGAAGGCACGCTTGGTAAACCCTCACCGTGATCAACCCCGACCCGGAAACCTACGTCCCCACTGCGGAAGGACATGTGGATCCAGAATTCACCTCCATAGTCACTTACAGACTCACTGTTAAAACTGTGTTTATGGAAGACAATCTTACTTGGCTACAAGTGATCACCAAAGAGGAAGAAGAGCTTATGCATACTGAAAATGGATAGAGAAAAGTTCTTCTCCCTTGCCCATAACACTGGAACTCACAGATATCCAGGACAGACAACAGAAAGTATTCCTCCATATAGTGTGTATGGGACTCATTGCCACAAGAGGAAGTAATGGCCACCAAGTTGCCTTTAAAAGAGGATCAGGCAAATTAATGGAGGCTATCAATAGCTCCTAACTAGGCGCGCCAACACAGGTAGGAGATGGGGTGGCTGACGTCACACACGACAACACAAAGCCACGATGTGCATCCGTGCATCACACACAACGTCATGATGTTACATCAGCTCAGCTTCCATGGCCAGCAGCTCCTCCACTTCCTCCGCCTTCTGCCATGGCCACGGGCTGAGAGCTGTTTCCCCTCCGTGGCCAGAGAAGGAAAAGGAGGAGGAGCCACTGCATTCCTGGCTTATGCAACCGCCACGAGCCACTTCTGGAAGTACATTGGCGTTGGCGGCCTAGCAGGCCTGCCAGCAGTTTGGCAATTCTTGTGGTGCTGGCGCCAGCCTGGCAGGCTGTGGCTTAACAGTGGTGACAGCCTGGTATGCGTCGTGCCAGTGGCAGCAGCAACTGCCCATCAACTTTGGGGGGGAAGGAGCTCAGCCCCATCAACTACATGGTGTGGGGGGCTGAAGTCACCTCAGCCTCTACAAGTTGGCACCCTGGCTACTAAACATGATGATTATTCCCTTCCTCCGTGGTTGGAGGCAGTAATGCTCCTGAATATCAGTTGCTGACAACCACAAAAGAGGAGAGTGCTCTTGTGCTTGGCTCCTGCTTGTGGGCTTCCCACTGGCATCTGGTGGCCACTGTGAGAACAGGATGCTGGACTTGATGGACCAATGGCCTGATCCTTCTTATGCTCTTAAGGGAGAGTAGCAAGACTTCAGAGTTGCTGATCAGCTGTTAACATCTGCACAACAGGCACATGGGTCTCATGGACACAGCTTCCCCCAGGGGACCCCATTTGTATGTAAATTACAGCAATGATTCCTAAATTTGCAGCTTTCCATATCAATCAGCACATGCACATTTTTAATGAAAATCTGTACCATATTTCATCCTCTCTTTCTTTTGAGTGATGTATAAGTGCCCCACAACTCATAAGTTGGTTCAGCCTTTCAGATACCTGGATTCCAGGTGGTCATCCTCCAGCATCAGATGGGCGGGAACCCATCCCAGTCCCAAGGTAGGGCTGGGTCAAAGAATCTTCCCCAAGATATTTTGGCTGAATTGAAGAGAGTTGGTGGGTGAAAGAGGGAGTGAGCTACCTTGCCTCTTTTGCATGTTCAGGACAAGTGGGGCAGTTTTTGTCAGTGTTTGAAAAAGAAAAGGTTCTGACCTCCTTTTTACTCCTTTGCCTAGTCCTCAGACCTTAGTTGGCACAAAAGAGTCTTTGAGAAAGAGTACTCTTGCAGAGTATTGCTGCTTTTATTCTTAAAAAGTCTTCTTCTCCAACCATGACCGACAGCTTTTATACACACCAAACGCAACCAGCTTTCTACCATCCAACCAACCCACACCCAACACTAACATTGACTACTCTATATATACAGGTACAATTTGGTGAAAGGTTGCATAAGTCATTGTAGGCCACTGACTCATGCTGACTTAGTTCTTTTAGCATTAAAGAAACAGCAGCCAATTTTTAGCCGTGACAGTTTTCAGAAGTTTCCCTGGAACGATGATGCTATGTGACGATATGTAATTGTCACAGGGCATTCTGGGAGAAGAAGAAAAAATGGTGGCTAGCAGCCAGGAGAAGTACCAGTGCTCTTGTGCACACCCACTCCTGAAAATGTCTACAGTGCCCCAACTCCCAATTTCACAGCCTGCAAACTGGATCACATTTCAGCTTAGCCTGCATGTGACTGCATAGCAGCAACGAATTTGCTCTCCTACGTCAAAAGGATGAGGTCAGAAATTAGAAGAGGAGGAGGCAAGTTTCAAGTGCATTTATGGTCATGTTATTAAACAAGGTTTGTATGCTTTGTATCCTCCATGAACACAAAATGGGGTACAAATAAACAATGAACCGAGTAGTGCCAGTATCAATTAAATAGCAGTAATATTGCCACTTCTGAAAGGTCATCCATTTTGATAAGTGGTGGTGGTGTATGAGGATGGGTATTTTGTGTGTGTGCATGGGCATGCATGTGTGTGAACATCTTCCTCCTTCAAGGCAAATTTCTTATACACCACAGTGACTACCATCTGTTCACCTGGGGGGGGGGAGAAAAGGGGAATACCTAGAGCTAACTATGTCACCTGTCGCTGATGAACTGAGTGATTTAGGGTCATGCCTTGTTTATTAGGAATGCTAGCATTCGCAGGATTCCTAGGACCTTTTGGTAGGAAGAGCAGGATATAAATCTAACAAGTAAGTATATAAATAAACTAAATAATATATGGCAGAATGGTGAGAGCTCATCAGAAGTATGCAAAATAAGATCGTAGTTGAATATTATTTTATAAGAAACATTCTATGGTCAGAGAGAGAGAGAGAGGAAGTGAGAAACCGAGATGAGCGAGGTCTCAATTGAACCGCAGATCACATTTTCAGAATAGTTTGAATTTCAGGGTGAAACTAGCACACTGCCTTTGCTAGTCCTGCAGGCAGCTGAAGTTCAGTTGCTCAAGAAAAAATCCATGCCAATATCGTCTTTGAACCCAGAGTTTTCACAATCCTGGAGGGCCTCGCAGTTGATTAATTTCACACACACCCCTAAATCTAGTTTGACTGGTATAAGCTCCTGTAATAAGGAAGGCACCCTGTTCTCCATTTTGATGAAAAGTGTACATTAAAAGTAGTGCCGTTCTCAGCTATGAGTGGTAGCTCATATAGAACCATAGAATTGTGGAGTTGAAACGGATTCTGAGGGCCATCAAGTTCAACCCTCTGCAAAGCAGGAATCTCAACTAAAGCATCCATGGCAGATGGCCATCCAACCTCTGCTTCAAAAACTCCAAAAGAGAGTCCACCCCCTACCCGCTGAAGGAGTCTGTTCCACTCTCAAACAGCTCTTACTATCAGAAAGTTCTTCCTGATGCTTAGTCAGATTCTCATTTATTGCAACTTGGTTCGGGTCCTACTATCCGGAGCAGAAGAAAACAAGCTCGCTCCATCCTCCATGCGACTGCCCTTCAGATATTTGAAGATGGCCATCATATCTCCTCTCAGTCTCCTCTCCTCCAAGCTAAACATAACCAGCTCCCTCAACCATTCCTCATAAGGCTTGGTCAACCAGACCCTTGGTCATCTTGGTCCCTCTCCTCTGCGCAAATTCTAGCTTCTCAATATCTTTCTTAAACTGTGGCACCCAGAACTGGACACAGTACTCCAGGTGTGGTCTGACCAAGGCAGAATAGCATCCTTTTCTAAGTGTTCACAGAATGACCATTTAATTATCTGTTCTGGGACCTTTCCTGGTATTGATGTCAAGGTGTCCGGTTGGTAGTTACCTGGCTCTTCTTCCCCCCCCCCCCCTTTTTGAAGATGAGGACAAAATTTGCCTGCCTCAAGTCTGCAGGGACCTCACCTGTTCTCCAAGAATTCTTGATGAACATAGACAGAGGCTCTGAGATTATATCCACAAGCTATTTTGGGTGCAGCTCATCAGGCCCTGGAGATTTGAATTCATTTAAAGTAGCTAGGTGTTCCCTTACCTCTTTTCCTATAGTAGGCTGCAGCTCTCTCCTTGCATCATTTATGCTGTCATCACCAGGTTGGACACGGCTTTCCTTTTGGGTGAAGACAGAGCCAAAGCAGATGTTGAGCAGTTCTGCCTTCTGTCTGTCACCCAATAGCATTTCTCTGTCTTCTACTTGCAGAGGAACTGCTACTTGACAGTTCTTCCTCTTGCTTTGAACATAGCTGAAGAAACCTTTTAAATTTATTCTTAACCTCTCTTGCAAGCCTGAGCTCATTCTGAGCTTTGGCCCACCTGACCTTCTCCCTGCAATTGTTGGCTACTCTTGGCTACTCTTTCTTCATGATTCCCCCTTTCTTCCCTTTTCTATACATGCCCTTCTTAAATCTCAGCTCAACCGTAAGCTCCGTATGCAGCCACACCGGTTTCTTTAGACACCTCCCACTTTTCTTTCTTGGAGGAATTGTCTTGCTTATTACATTTCCAAAGGACACATACACACACACAAAAGGGAAAGCTCAAAGCCAGTGTTGCACAAATGTATTTAAAACCCAATCAATTCATTGATTAAAAAGCCAGATGATTACATCGACAAAGAGCCTATATAAGTACCTTGATCTTTCTTGTTCCTGCAAACAAAGACGATGACCACACAGAGAGCAAAGAGGTAGAAGATGCAGCAAATTGCCTAGACTCCAGCAACAGCCAGGCCTGCAAAGTCCTGCTCTCCCCGCAGCCGCCAGCGTGCCACTTCCTTGGCTTCAGTCATAGATCTTGTTTAAGTTTACTCCTCCTGTGGGGGATGAGCAGTGCCCTTCTGCATCTTGGGAGGAGGAGTGATTTACCTGGGCGGCTTACCATGAGCTACCGAGGCATGGGGAAAATTAATCACCACACTTTATCCAGCTCTCTCGCCTCCTTCTCCTCCTGGGGAGCTCAACACGCTGCTCTCCACCACTCCCCAGAAATAAAAGGCTTAAAAATAAAGGGATGGTATCGAGAAGAGGCCAATAAATCAGATTAATGTGGGCTGTTTTCATAGGGAGCATTTGAGCCCGGCACATCACAGCGATTATATGCACTCTTTGGGAACGGGCCAAATGACTCTTCCTTTCTCATCCAGCCATCCCCTTTGTAGCAGGCTGGGAACATCCGCTGACCTCCAACCCATCAGGTCACCCCAGAGGTGCCACAAGCAAAAGATGAGTCAACCACGGGAAGATGCCAGTGGAGGAGATGGGTTCTGATGATTCAACCGAATGATTCAGCCGAGTGGGTGGAACCAATGACTGTGTTAAAGCAGTGTGTCTTAAAGGGTGACTTGAAGGAAGGGAGGGGAGAATTCACCTAGTAATAAAGAAGAAAGAGAGAATCATAGAATTGTAAAGTTGGAAGGGACCCCAAGGCTCATCTAGTCCAACTCCCTGAAATATACATTCTTAAAAAAAAACAGCAGAAGCATTTTTACTTGGTATTATAGGCCAAGACATTAATAGACAAGATGTCAAACTGTTCTTATATGCAACAACAGCAGAAAGAGTATTGTTAGCCCAGAAATGGAATTAGGAAGAATTTCCGACGAAAGAAGAATGGCAGACAAAATTAATGGACTATGCAGAATTGAACAAAATGACAGGAAGCATTCGAAACCTGTGGGACCAGAGATTTACAGAAGATTGGAAGAAGTATATGAATTATTTGAAGAGCAACTGTAATCAACAAATTACGCTAGTAGGACTACAAGAAGTTTTGTAAGGAGAACTATACAAAGTGTTACAAAGTAGAAAAAGATAGAGATATTGGTTATGAGTTTGAAATGTAATAGGGAAAATAAGAAATGCATACTAAGAGATTAGATTGGAAAATTTTTGGACAGGACTGATGGAAGTCAAAAAAACTGAATAAGATCTAAAGTATGTTTAATTACTGTTGAAAATGATATGTTAAAAAACTAATAAAAAATTATATTAAAAAAAAAGTCCAACTCCCTGAAGTGCAGGAATCTCAACTGAAGCATCCATGATTTAAGGCCATCCAACCTCTACTGAAAAACTTCCAAGGAAGGAGAAACAAAAAAAATTTTTTCCTTCCAGTAGCACCTTAAAGACCAACTAAGTTAGTTCTTGGTATGAGCTTTCGTGTGCATGCACACTTCTTCAGATACACTGAAACAGAAGTTGCCAGATCCTTCTATATAGTGAGAAGGTGGGGAGGGGTATTACTCAGAAGGGTGGTGGGAATGGGTGATTGGCAGATAGCTGTGATGAGCCTGTTGACGACTCTTAACGACTGCAATAGGTCTTACAGGAGATAGCTGTGATGAGCCTGTTGACGACTCTTAACGACTGCAATAGGTCTTACAGGTCATACCAAGAACTAACTTAGTTGGTCTTTAAGGTGCTACTGGAAGGAAAAAAAATTTTTTGTTTTGACTATGGCAGACCAACACGGCTACCTATCTGTAACAAGGAAGGAGAGTCCACCAACTTCCAAGGGAGTCCATTCCATGGTTGAACAGCTCTTGCCATCAGAAAGTTCTTCCTGATGTTTAGTCAGAATTTCCTTTCTTGTAACTTGAAGCCGTTCCCTAACATTTCCCTGATGCGCCAAGCTTGTAGAGAAAGAGAGAAAAAGGGAATTAGACAAATTAAGGGAGGACAGGGGCATCAGAGGCTACTAACCATAGTGGTCATGCTCTGCCTTCATGATCAGAAACATCAATGTTTCTGAATATCAGTTGCAATGGGGGAGAGTTGGTCTTATGCTCAGGTCCTGTTTGCGGTTTCCCCACAGACATCTAGTCCGCCACTGTGAGAACAGGATGCTGGTCTAGATGGGCCTGATCCAGTAGGGCAGGCTCTCCCATGATAAATGCATGGGAAGCCAGGGCAGGGGCAGAATGTGCAATCTCTCTCACCCCCTCCATCTATTTCAGTTCACATAAATTTTCAGCGTGTGCAAAGGGCTAACGAAATTCTGTTCCTACAGAATTCATTTTTATTTTTATTTTTTTGCTCAAAGCAGAGTTCTTGCTGTTGTTGTTTTTTGTAAGTGCCCAGCTCTTTGACAAACGTCAGAGAGAGAGCGAGCGAGAGCACTCTCCCTGCTTCGGATGCAGAGATAAGTTATGATTTATAGGTGGAATTATTTCTTGCCTGGAAATCAACTTGGATCCTGCCAAGAAGTCACTGCCTGATGGAATGCCACAGAGAGATTCGCTACCACCAAGCTCATCGGAGACAGGCAGATATGGCTGCAGCGTTCAGACTCCTGTGCCCTTGTCTACCTGGGGAGGGCTAGCTCAAACAAATTGATTTTTGTTTGTTTATATTAAAATTTATGTCCCAGTTTCATTGTGGAAATGCTTTCTTAAGACAGCATGCAATATCTTAAGAAATAAGGACACCTGGATGGTTAAGTCCAGCCAAAGGCAACTGTGGGGTTGCGGCGCTCATCTCACTTTCAGGCAGAGGGAACCGGCGTTTGTCCACAGACAGCTTTTTGGGGTTATATGACCAGCAGGACTAAACTGGTGCAATGGGACACCATGACGATAACAGCGGCACAAGGCATTAGGAAGTATAATTGCACAATAATGGTGCCCGCTCTATTATCTTTCTCATGCTAGTCTTTCAACAAACCATCTAAAACCTTCATCTGAGCTGGTACAGTCATACCTCTTGTTACTTCAGGTTAAATCTTTTCAGGTTGCGCCCCGTGGCAACCCAGAAGTGCCGGAAAGGGTTACTTCTGGGTTTCGCCGCTCATGCATGCGCAGCCGCTCAATATGATGTCATGCACATGCGCAAAAGCGGCGAATCACGACCTGCGTGTGCGCAGACGCAGACACAGGTTGCGTTCTGCTCATGTTGTGAATGGGGCTCCGGAACAGATCCCTTTCGCAACCAGAGGTACCACTGTATATGCCTTGGAATTTATTTTATTTTACATTATTTTATTATTATCTGCATTTTATATCCTGCCTTTATCTCCAGGGAGTTCAAGGTGCCATGCACGGCTCTCCCCTCCCCTCATTCAATCCCCACAAAACCCTGTGAGGTAGCTTAGGCTGGGAATCATAAAATTGTAGAGTTGGAAGGGAGCCCTAGGGTCATCTAGTCCAACCCCCTGCAATGCAGGAATCTCAGCTAAAGAACCCTCACAGATGGCTGCATATGTAACTTGTTTTATATATGATTGTAGTGCAAATCACTTCAGGACGCCACATGGGAAGTGATTCATAAACGAAATAAATGCCACCATTAAAACAGCACAGCAAAGAAACATTGGAGGGGAAATTATCAAAAGATACCTGGGGAGATAATAGAGTTCGCAATGCTGGCTTAAAAACCAGCAAGGAAGATGCTGGCTGAATCTCTCTGGGAAAAGCATTCCATAATCTGCAGGCCACTGTAAGAAAAGGCCCTTCCTCTCATCCCTGCCATGTCTGAACTTTGGTCTGGAGTGGGGAGAACATGAGGAAGGGTCTCAGAAACTGAGTTCTAAAGCAGGCTTATACACAAGAGGTGGAAGAAAGGATCTGCTGGCCACTGCCCCGTGTGGTGAACTGCATCACTGCAGCTCCCAAGTGAAGAACCATCCATCCAACTCTTGTGGGTCATTAGGTTCTCTTGTGCCAGGAGAGGGCTTCCTGCCTGTTGCTTGAGGAACACGGTCTACCTGAGCTCTGGCATGCCTTCGTGTTTCTGACTCCTGTCTTGTTCTCCAATCCTCCTTCTGGTTGCTTCTCTGGTGCTTCTTTGGTTTTGACTCCAGATTTGCCTTATGAGCCTGACTGTTCTTCAGTGGAGACTTCAGTGGCTGACTTCAGACTGGTGTCCATGGCTCAGCTCTGACAACCACAAAGTCTTCATCAACCACAGCCCTCATGGATAGGAAAGACACCATCTGGAGCATTCAGTCACAGGAGCATTCAGAAGACAAATACAGCATTCCAGACTCGCACAAGTGCCCAATCCCCAACCAAGTCACTTAATGCTGTGCAGGGCCTGGCTGTTTATTGTGCCTAGTGTAAAAAATTAAAATGGCAGCTGCCCATTTTCAGTTGATGCTCACATACTATGTGAGACTGCTGACTGAACCAAGAAAGTGGCAAGCACTCTGACACAGACCGTGCCAAGGCACTCCATGGCAAGGCAAGGCCAGCCTTGAGGTTTAAATAAATAAGCAGCTGGGTGGATGAATCCTGATAGCTGCACTGTAGTCTCAGACCCTCCAAGTGTCCCTGTTTTCCAGGGACAGTCCTGGATTTACAGAAGCAATCCCGGTTTCTGGAGGAATGTCTTGCTTTTTCCTTAGAACATCCCTATTTTCATCAGAGAAATGTTGGAGGGTATGGAGTTATGTGACCCCCGAGCCAAGGAGATACAACCTTTTGAAGACACCTGAAGGCAACCCTATATAGGGAGGTTTTTTTTTAATGTTAAATGTTTTATTATGTTTTAATATATGTTGGAAGTCACCCAGAGTGGCTGGGGCAACCCAGTCAGATGGGCAGGACATAATAAAAAATTTGTTGTTATTATTGAATAGGACGTCCCTATTTCCACCAGAAAAAGGGACGCGGGTGGTGCTGTGGTCTAAATCACAGAGCCTAGGGCTTGCCGATCAGAAGGTCGGCAGTTCGAATCCCTGCAACGGGGTGAGTGCCCGTTGTTCGGTCCCTGCTCCTGCCCACCTAGCAGTTCGAAAGCACGTCAAAGTGCAAGTAAATAAATAGGCACCGCTCCGGTGGGAAGGTAAATGGTGTTTCCATGCACTGCTCTGGTTCGCCAGAAGTGGCTTAGTCATGCTGACTACATGATCCAGAAGCTGTCTGCGGACAAACGCCGGCTCCCTCGGCCTATAGAGCGAGATGAGCACGCAACCCCAGAGTCGTCCGCGACTGGACCTCACAATCAGGGGTACCTTTACCTTTTATTTCCACCAGAGAAATGTTGGAGATTGTGCAGTGTGACAGGCTGAAATGGGATGACTACCTTGATGAAGCTCCACACTACCTAAGAACCATAGCAGGGACAGCACAGCTACCCAACATCTCCATTCCTCACACACACTTCAGAGATGGTCTGTAGACAGAGGGGCAAGGCAGTTTAAGTGCTCTGTTGATTCCATCACCTCAATTGCCCTCTCCAGCCGGCTCCTCCATGGACAGCCACCAGCTCAACATCAGTTTCGTTGCAGAGTCCCCAGATAAAGATGGTGTTGTGAATCCGCCTGCCTTTCCATGACAAGATTCTTTGCATTTTGTTATGAGAGATGCTCCATCCTCCCAGCTGAAGCATGGCAGACGCACACAGAGAAAGAGAGGCAATTAACACCTCAGTGTACATTAAACACAGCCGCTCTTCCTGCTGTATGTAGGCTGCCACCATGGAAAGGAGAAGCTGTGAAGAACATTTGGCAGGCGAGGGGCATCCCATCTCCCCACAAACCCCCTGATCATTCCTGGGCACAGCGCATTGAGCATTTTCTGCCCTCGACTCATCTGGAGCCCGAGAGGTTTAGGCCCTTTGGAAGAAGAGGGATGAAGAAGGAAAGAAAGGTCTCTGATGTTTTATGCAAGCATCTGTTATGCTAAAGTAACCATCGCTCCCAGCTAGGCCCACCTGCTGCCTTTTTCAATTTTAAGTATTTCTAAGTAGCAATCAAAATCAGTTTAATTTGTTCTTTATCTCAGAAAAACCATTGTGCAAGAAAAATGTGACCATTATGAGGCATCAGGGAAAAATACAAGCCCTTTTATTTCCAGCCTTCTATATTCTATCAGATCACAGAGTCGTCATTATGCCAGTTGTATTTAATGCCGCTCATATGAAGAGAGCTGTCTTTAATCACCACAGATCTTCTCCCTTCCCTCTCACAAATGCATCTCTCCGCTGCCCTCTTTCTCTTCCCCTCATGCCCCCCTTTCCCTCCAAAGAAAAGAGCTTTTCTCTCTCCTTTCTTTACATAAATACTGGGGTTATGAATCTGTTATGGGTATCTAGGAGACAGCTTGGAAGATTTGGAGTGAGAGAGGCAGATACTGCGTCCACTCACAAAAGCCACTATTATGTGAGGATAAAGTTTACTTAGTATTGGTGAGGGGACACAATAGCATTAGAAGTTAATGCCACATACCAGTTTCTTGGAGGAGATTTCTTAAATAAATAACAATAAGGAAATGTGAGGCAAATATTGACTATACAATCAACTGTACCATTCAGGATCAGCTTTGGCAGAGCACCCAGGTTAGCATTTGTGTTTTTATATATATATATATATGATAGCTTTTAATAAGCTAAACAAATGAATGGTCAATAGGCTCAAAGGGGCATGTGTAGGCCCATGACCAACACCCAATGAGTTCTGGTCCATTTCAGTTCAGTCAATTATTTCCTTCAAACATGGAAGTATCTTCCTGGGAGGTGGAAGCCTTGAGTCTACCCTAAATAACATATATCTGGGATGTAATTAATGTGCTGGAGGTAGGATCCCCTCTACAAAAGCCCCACTAATTAATATAACCAGGCAGATTAGCTTATAGGGACAATTTTTCTGGTGCTTGCAATCACTTAGCCAGCATGCGACCCACACCAATTGTGTTTCCAACTTGATTGTTTGGGAATTCCAATGACTTTGACAAATGGACTTGTGTATTAAAACTTGGTTCCAGAATGGTCTTCCTTGTAGCAGTCACACACGATTAAAAAACAACAACAAGCAAGTGTTGATCCCACCAGCATGCTAAATCATTAAACTGCATGCAAGATATGTACTCTGCCTCCAGAGGAGCAAATTCTCCAGTACAGTTAGAAGAGATGTGGAAGGAAGCATATCCACAGGCACAGGCAGGCAGGGCTGATGGGTCACCAACACCACTGCCACCCCTTCCCAAACTTACCAGCCCCAGCACCCAACACATCAAATTGCAAGCAATTATGGGAGTTGTAATCCCTCAACATCTGGAAATCCACCAGTTCCCTATCCCTGATTTATATCCTTGGCTTTCTGCGTAAAAAGAAGTCCTTCCTTTTATCTGTCTTGAATCTCTCAACGCTCCATTTCACTGGATGACCCCATTTGGTTCTAGCATTCTGAAAGAGAGAGAACCTTTTGTGCACTTATATCATATTCCTGCTGCCACTACTTCATAGGGAGCTGCTTTATCCTGAGTCAGACCCTTGCTCCGTCTAGCTCACTGTTGTATACACCAACTGGCAACAGCTCTCTAGGGTTTCAGCCTACCTGGAGATGCTGTTGGGGGTCCCTGGGACCTTTTGCATACAAAGCAGATACTCGATCACTGGGCTACAGCCCTTCCCTACTTCATCAGGAAGCCACCTAGGCAAACAAGGCATCCAAACCTTGCAGGGTTGGTGAAATCCAAGCAGGAGGGGAGACACTCCTACTAAACTCTCACTTATTTATAAGCAGTCAGAGCTTAAGTGGTGGTTTCTCCAGCACCGCTCCTTTCCAGTTTCAAAGTGTGGATGAGTAATGGTTAAGACAGCTTCTGAGTTATAATGGACTAGGTACTTCCAATTAGGGTATTCTTATTAAAGTGTTAAGATAGTGAGAGAAGAAATGTGATGTTGCTTTTGAAAGAAATATAAAGGCACTATCAGGTGACTAACACTTACTTAACTAAAATCCTACAATAGCTGCATCACTCAATGTGGCAGAGCCTTCTTGTAAGCTAAGCTTGGGTTCTCCTGGTGGAAGAGGACAGACAAAATGAGTTACTGAAGACTGAGACAAACTGCTTCATGAATGAATGAATGAATGAATGAATGAATGAATGAATGCTTCCTCCCCACCATAGAGTGTCAAGGATTCAAGAATTTAAGATTCTGTCTGTCTCAGGAATCACATATATGCACCTCTGGAGGAAAATGCCCAGCACGTTGTTGAATTCATGCAAGAAACTCTACAAAGTGTAAAGATTAGGAACTGCTTCTTTTCCACACACAGTGGGCACAGGAGGGGTTGCACTGAGGACTATGAACGGAGGACATCTTTGGGGAGGAGACTCTGAAGATGAACAGGGCGACTGGACCCTGTGTTTATTACAAAGGGTTAAGCAAATTCATGGAATGGGATCAGGCTATCAGTTACTACCGGCCCTTACAGTCATAAGTTACATCCAGGATCAGGGGCAGCGGAGGTCTCTTTGCTGGTCTAGACAGACCTTAGGCCTGATCCAGTAGAGTTCTATGTTCTTAAGACAAGGCATGTATCGAGTGAGTGAGACAGAGGCACACAGAGAGAGCACAGAACCTTTCAATTCTTTGGGCAAAAGCTGACACATGGATTCCTGTGTGCATCTAGTGGGGTGGAAGGCAACCATGTAATAAAAGACATGCACAAGCAGCTCCAGCCTTCAGCATTCCAGAATGCACTGATGGAAGTATCTCCCCAGAACACAAGTGCTGGGGGCTCACCGCACAGCATATCCCACACCTCCTTGTGTGTTTCCTTGTAGGGATTATGGGTGATTAATTTGCACACTGTTTCCATGGCTATTCAGATCACACAGGAGCAGCAGAGAAAGAGTAGCTGTCCCATGCCTTGGGCTTCAGCCTAGCTCTTCCCTCCAGCCAGAGGGAAGCCTATCGGCCAAGTGTACTTCTTCCAAGGAGCACAAGACAGACAGTGCCTACTGCAAAGTACTGTCCCTGTTCAGTCTCAAGTCTTAAAAAAACAACAACAAGGGGATGGGATCTATCTAAATGAGAGGACACAGCAAAGCACTCTGGGACAATGAGTGCAGTAGCTGATGAGTGGAGAAGTCACTGGCCTTCCCCACATTGCCATGGGGAAGCCACTCCAGATACACCCCAGTCAGATTCCATAAGCAGGAGTTTTGAAGCTGAGAGAAGCTGTTATGGTTCTGTTGTATCCTTCAGCAACCTGCAACATCCATTTGCAAAGAGGAACCCCTTCACACATACACACACACATCACTTTCCCAAGGAATCAGGATAAAAAACAAATCCAGTAGAATTAATCTGAGCCTTGAAAAGTACATAGAGCTGAAAGAGGAAGTGGGAAAGAGCGTCACTCTTCCAACTTCCTCCTTCAGCTCTTAAGTACTTTACAGGGAGAAAAGAGTAACTACCCTCACTAAGGGGGCAGTTAATGGGGGGGGACACACAGAGAGAGATGCTTCATGGCTCCCAGGGAAGACCTGAAGGGCACCACTGTGCCCATGGGCCCCACCTTGGTGACCCCTGGTGAACCTGCTCTCCTGCTCTCCAAAACCCTAACTGGAGCATATTTCAGAAGTATTGCAAAGACCCTTCTTAATTCTTGCTAGCTTCTGACAGAGATGGCAGGGTTACGCTTGAGCCGCCTCAGTTTTAATTGGACAGCATTTACAATGGTTTAATGTACTGTTGTGACATCAAGTGTACCGGTTGAGGGACATTGATAATACGGCGGGGAGTGGGTGGCGGCAATGCAGAAATCTCATCTTAATAATGAAAGGCAGCTGCCAGAGCAAGAAGAAACACATTTATTTATTTATTTTATCTTTTTTTAAAAGCCACCACCCTCGAAAAGTGGCAGTCACCAGGATCTCTTTGCCAGGCAGGCGAGCAAAGGGAGCCTGCAACCAGAGGAGGTTGTTAAAGAGAAATGGCTGACTTCTGGCCTTGGATTAGTGTTTAATGATCCACACCTTGTATGTCGTCCTTTTAATCTATCGAAGATGTTCCCCCACCTCACTTAAGGAGCCGTAACATTGTGTCTGCTGCCATGGAGAGTGGGGGGCTCTTTTCAGAGTGGCAACAGAGAGAGGAAAGGATCTTACAGAAAAGTAGAGTTGAAAACGTGAAATATGCAGGAAATGTCCCTTTTTTATTCCTAGAGTGTGCAAAGCTTGAAGGAGGAATTTCATTTTGAAATCGCTTTTCCATCCCTTGCCAAGTAGGTTTCCAGCGGACAAAAGTCCAGCTGCCCATTCTAATGGCAGCCATTTCAATATGTCCTGCCTTTCATTTATTTTCATGCACACACTGCACCATGGGTTATGTAGTGGTGTTTTGCTCTACTGCTGTGCTGCAGAGGGCAAATCAACAAACATACACTGAACGAGTCAGAAGAGCTATCACACAATTCAGTGAGACTGCAGGAATCAGCTCAGCACAAAATACACCTATCGTGGAGTATAAAGAAGATACTGCGATGCTACAGAATAGTCATCGTCATGGCATGGGAAAACAGAGAGAACGTTTTCTGGATGGATGGGTGAATGTGGAGGCGGAATCAACAGTTGGCACATTCCCGTTAAATGGCAAATTTCAGTTATGTCCACCAGCTGTTTCATAACCGTATTATGCTTTTTAATTTAATTTTTTAAAAAAACTACAAAAACCCACAACTGCAGATTTCAAGTTCAGTTCCTCTTTTTGCAAAATTATGTGGGAACATTCATTTTAATATGCAGCAAAGACAACGGAGGTGGTACCGCAATGCAGGGAAAAGTCTTATATCAGATTTCATAGAATAGCCATCTTTGTCCTGCAATGACCTTTTTATTTTTATTTTTTTAAAAAACGTCAGGTCAAGGCATAGGGATGTTGGAGAAGTGGAAACGGGAGCAGAAATTGCCAGTGTTCGCTTATTCATCCTATTCCCAGAATTGAAATCACGTTCAGAATTGGGGTTGGGGAGATGAGTTGTAATCAATTGTGTCTTGTTTGCAGACTGGAGAAGGTCTTCTGCTTTGCAGATTTTTTGTGCTGAAGGAGGCTTCTTCTCATGGACCCTACTACCCATCCTGGAAGGGCCTGTGTTGTTGTTGTTGAATTTACCGTATTTTTTGCTCTATAAGACTCACTTTTTCCCTCCTAAAAAGTAAGGGGAAATGTGTGTGCATCTTATGGAGTGAATGCAGGCTGTGCAGCTATCACAGAATCCAGAACAGCAAGAGGGATTGCTGCTTTCACTGCGCAGTGATCCCTCTTGCTGTTCTGGCTTCTGAGATTCAGAATATTTTTTCTCTTGTTTTCCTCCTCCAAAAACTAGGTGCGTCTTGTGGTCTGGTGCATCTTATAGAGTGAAAAATACGGTATATACAGTGGTACCTCAGGTTACATACGCTTCAGGTTACATACGCTTCAGGTTACAGACTCCGCTAACCCAGAAATAGTGCTTCAGGTTAAGAACTTTGCTTCAGGATGAGAACAGAAATCGTGCTGCAGCAGGAGGCCCCATTAGCTAAAGTGGTGCTTCAGGTTAAGAGCGGTTTCAGGTTAAGAGCAGACCTCTGGAACGAATTAAGTACTTAACCCGAGGTACCACTGTACTGCCCTATATCCACAGGTCTCAGGGTGGTATCAGACTGCTCCTTTCTGTTTCGGCGGCGGCGGCTTGGGCCTCTTGCCTCCACCAAGGATATTTATTCTCTCTGTTCTCACAAAAGCTATTTTGAAGCTGCAAAGCCAAACTATGCCTAGTCTGTATTCCTGTGGGACCTCCATGCGGCAGCACAATGTAAACACTGCATCTGCAGATGATGATCTGAACAGCCCCCGTGGCCATTCCTGCCACAGTGGCCCACTGAGGATGCAAAACACCTCATCTGTTACCCAGAGTTTACCGCCGCTCTCCGAGCAATATCTGAGGCTGCCGGGAAGGCGGCACAAAGCAGAGGCTGTCACCTTCCAGTCATCCTTTGCCACAAGCTCACCGGGATGGGTCACCTGAAAGGAGGACCTCCTGACCCAATCACTCAACAAGGCAGAGAAGGTGTCTGAAGAGCTGATGCTGAGAAGTGCAGGCCATCATCCAAACAGGTATCTCTTCCTGGACAGGGTTTCCTCCCCACCCCCTTCATTGTCACCCAGAATGAAAACACAACACAACTATTTGTACTTTTGATTGACCGCTTGGCTCCTTCTGCAACAAAATAAATACAACAACACACAGCTCCAAGCAACCTTTCTGAGAAGGCTGCTGTCTACAGCTCTCCATGGATACTCCAAGCACTGCTTAATATTTAAGAGAGGAGGAGGAGAGATCCAAAGTCAGCTCAAACTGCATCGCTAATCGAGTACCCTTTCTTTTTCTATTCTCTCCTTTCTTTCAAACAGGAAGGAAGGGAGAGACCGAGCTCGATGGGAAGATAAGAGAGAAAGGAAGATAATGAGGTAGAGGAGTGATGGGACGATAGAGGCAAGCGTTGAATGCAGAAGGGGAGGTGACTGGTGCAGCTGACCTTTGGAAAAATGTGGAGGGAAAGTCTTTTGGGTGTGTGGGGGGGGAGGCTGCTTAATTCAGCGCTCCGCTTTCAAATACCAGCACAACCGCTGGGGAATGCATGATATTTTTATAACATTTCCCATTCCCATCAGCACCTCTCATCCTGAAGGATCTCAAGGGGCTTGTCAGAGAGAACGGCCTCCGTTTGCCGCTCGAGCATCTCCCTGTGCCTTTCTCCGTTGGGGTATCCAGACATGGGAGTTGCATGAAGACTGCCCGAGACTTGGACTAAGGACCAAGGAGGCAGGGACTCCTCTTGAGAATTTTCACATTGTGGTGGTTCCAGAAATGAACTTCTTTTGGCCTAGAATTGTGTTGTTTATCTGCTCTAACGACACTTGGTGACATTCCATTCTGCTCATACCCACAAAGCATCTGTCTTAGGTCTTACTTAAGGTAAAGGTAAAGGACCCCTAACAGTTTAGTCGCGAACGACTCTGGGGTTGCAGCGCTCATCTCGCTTTACTGGCCGAGGGAGCTGATGTTTGTCCGCAGACAGTTTTTCCAGGTCATGTGGCCAGCATGAGTAAGCCGCTTCTGGTGAAACCAGAGCAGTGCACAGAAACGCTCGACGTGCTTTCGAACTGCTAGGTTGGCAGGAGCTGGGACCGAGCAACGGGAGCTCACCCCGTCACAGGGATTCAAACCGCCGACCTTCCGATCAGCAAGCTCTAGGCTCAGTGGTTTAGACCACAGCGCCACCCACGTCCCCTTACTTACTTACCCAGCAGCTGTAGAGAAATCCCTTGGTGGTAGTAGCAGGGAGGGGGTGGATTTGGACGTCAACTGGGCTCTAGAATATAATAATAATAATAATAATAATAATAATAATAATAATAATAATAATAATATTGTTTGTGCCCCACGCTGGGCAGCTTCCAGCATATAAAAAACACAGTAAAACATTAAACCTTAAAAAGCTTCCCTATACAGGGCTACCTTCAGATGTTTCCTAAAGTGGTCCAGATGAGCAAATTTGTGGATTAGGTTGTTTACAATGTTATAAGAGTTTTATAAAGGCCATATATATATATATTAGATGTTCATAAATGTACCAAGCAAACACATACAAATATGTAAACCACATGTCTAAAACCCACAGAAAATACCTGAAACCATTTTCTCTCTCCCAAAATGACCTCAAACATTTCTCTGCAAGGTTGAAGGAAATGGGAAATCTCCCCTTTGCCTCTTTCACAAATCCTGTCTTAAGGGCACATTTAAGATATGAACAGGGTGTGAGCCTGTGACCTGTGACCTGAATTCAGGAATTGAGTAGTTTTCATAACAAAAGAGTGGCCAGGATGCCTAGGTAATCCAATCAGGTAACCTGGCAGACAGGAAGAAACAACACACCCAGATTTCCGCCCCTTCTCTGTTTTATTAAGGGGATGGTCTTGGGCCACACCCCTTCTGTGATGTATGTATGATGTTTCTGGGGGTGGTCTTGGACTTCAGGGTGGGCAATATAAAATGTCTATATAAGGGCTTGTGTGCATGGCTCGGGGACCCTCCCCCCCTCCTGTGTGTGTGAGGGGAGCACCCTATTGCAACAGCTTTAATAAAGATCAGGCTTACTAGCTGCTTTGCTTCTCAATATTCTCTGGTTGGTCTTTGTTATTTCCTCCTACCAACAGAGAACCTAAAAAGAGGACTCTATATGGGTACCCCATAAGGGAAATGGAGCAGTTTTTTTCCTCATAACAACACCTATTTGGAGTGGAAGCAGAATGTATGGGTCTCTAATGGGCCTGTAATGGGCCTGAACCTGCTTCTCTCTTAAGGCCATGAAGGTGGAAGAGAAGGTGGAAGAATGAAGGAAGTAAGGAATGTCGGTGGCTCCGCTCTTTTTCCTGCAAAGCTGGCTTCTCGTGGTTTGTTATTAACTAGGATGCAACAGTTTTGTCATCCCTATAAGAAGCTGCTAGCTATGTATGTAGGCAGAACATCCTATTGATCAGTTTGGAAGATATTCTGGCTGGTGGGGTCTTCTCCAGTGACATGGCCTCATCTTGATAAACCAAGTCTTGGACAGACCTTTAACCACAGCGTGAAGACTTGTGTTTCTTCCACATTGGGAAACTGCCATCTTCCTTCAGGTTGCCTTTTAAGTGCCTCCTTCTCAGCGCCGGTTATATCAAGATTCTCGTTTCCATAAATAAGAATTAAACAAGCCCCTAATGAACACCATGCATATTAATCGTCTCCAGGTGAAGGTTAGCAGGAGATGTGATTGTAGCAAATCCACATTTGATTAGACTGAATTTAAAACAATAATAATAATAAAGCAGAAAGTAGGTAAAAACACACAGAAACCATTCTTGGAAAGGAATCAAAGTTATCCTGTGGCTGTTTTCCTGCAACTTCTGCCTCCTTTGTTCAATGTCATGTACAACAAATTTGTTTCTCTCCCCACCCTTTCCTTGCTGCAAAAGAATGAAGGAAAAAAATGAGGTGGCAGAGGGAGAAAGGGAAAAGAAAAAGGAGAAAGGAGAAAGCAGCCCTGGCATATGAAAAGAAGAAAAAAACAGGCTGCACAAGCCAGCGGTCCCCTTTCCAGCGTGGTTTCAGTATAACAGGTTCGACTCTTTTTTACCCAGCTGTCTAATAAGAACTCCTTAGAAAGTGAGAGACTCGTTAAAAGTCCCTCCTCCAGAGTCCAGGGTGAGAATTCGAAGCTGTTATATAACATGGAAGTGTCGGAGACCAGAGTGCCTCAAATCTTACACATGAGCTGTCTTCTTTAACAAATTAAAGGAGGGTTTATTTTTAACTGGCTGCCAGATCACAGCTGGGGAACACACTGTGCTAGAGATGGTGTGTGTGTGTGTGTGTGTGTGTGTGGTCACCGTGGCAGTGGGGAAATCACAGCAGGGGCCCCGAGATCTATTCTAGGGCTGGCTTTCAATTTTTACACTGGACAAAGGGATGGAGATATACACACACACACACACACACACACACACACACACACACACACTACTACTACAGCTCAATGATTGGCAGGATGGCAGCTCTGAATCAGACTAAAGGGAGAGGGGGTTGCTGAGTACAAGGCAGTCTGAAAACCTGGTGACAAGCAGCTTCAGCACAGCAGGTAATCCTGGCAAGCCACAATGTTGTTTTTCCCCCTTAAATCAGAAGTGGGGAACAGGTGGGCCCACCATATGCTGGCAGGCCACAGCTCTGATCAGTCCCACTGGCACAGCCAACTATTAGGGAAGTTGGGAGTTGAAGTTCAAGAAGATCTGCGTGGGGTGGTGAAAGCGCTTCTCACACATTATCTCAACAACGTCCACACCATCCTTATAAGGTAGGCCAGTACAGGGAAATGTCAGAATAGCCCCTACTGGTTTTGACCAAAACGTCTCCTTGGCCCAACATCCTCTCTCCAAGCAAGATGCTCCAGGGACAATAGCAAGCAGAGCATAGAGGGAACAGCCCTCTCCTGTTACTGGTCCTCTGCATGTGGTCAGCCGTTGCATTTGTCTCATCCATTCCACGGTTGAACAGCTCTCACCACCAGAAAATTATTCCTAATATTTCGTTGGAATCTCCTTGCTTGCCATTTGAAGCCATTGGTTGGGGTCCTGCACTCTAGAGCAGCAGAGACCAGGCTTTTCTCCATCTTCCCTAATAAATTCTGTTGTTGGCCTCTGGGGGGGGTGAAGCTAAACCGCTGCGTTAGCAGCCCCAAGTTGTTGTTGTTGTTGTTTCAATTTGATTCATCGCCATACACTCAAAGGTCTCAAGGCAACTTACATAGCAAACAAATCATCCCAAGTTTGCACACTTCCCACCATAACATTATCACAAATGATCGCCGCACAACAGGGAGTAGCTCAAAACCATACACTGAGCACTCAAGAGACAAATATCAATATCCAAATGATTGGGGGTATTCACGCACCCACACAGGAGGGAGGAGCAACCCAGAACAATGGTGTGCAAGCCCTTATATAGACTTCTGATACTGCCACCCTGTAACTCAAGACCACCCCCCAATACATCATACATACATCACAGAAGGGGCGGTTTACAGCAGAATCCTGTCTGGCAAGAAACCTGTTAATGGGTTTACCTGGACAGCCTGGCCATTCTTTTGTGATGATAAATACTTAATTCCTGAGTCCAGGTCACAGGCTCACCCTATTAATACACAAATGTGCCCTTAAGGCAGGATTTGTGAGCACAGAGACAATGGGGAGGCTTTTCCCATTTCCATTCAAACTGTAGAGGAATATTTGAGGTCACTGAAAGAGTCAAGATGGCTTTAGGACTGTTTCAGACATGTGGTTTATATATTTATGTATGTGTTTGCCTGGTACATTTATGAACATTTATTTTATATCTTAGAACTTATAATTCTCATAACAGGTATTTTATTTTATTTTTAAGTCTTAGCCTGGTGCAGAAAAAAATGTTAAGACTTGGGGCCAAGCACATCTCCCTGAGAAGAGCATTCCAAAGGTGGGGAGCCACAGCAGAGAAGGCCCTTTTATTCATGGAGGCCCTCTCTCTTGGAGGGGGGACCCAGAGAAGGCCCTCCTCCCAAGATGAACTGATGACCCAGGTGGGATAGTACAGGAAAAGACATTCTGCAAGATAATGAGATCCCCTTTAAAATGGAGCAGAGGAGAAAAGTGTTTGCTGCTCCTGCTAAAGAATCTTGTTGGAGGGACTTGTCATTCCCATCACTCAGTTGAACCCCGCACTCTGGTCCTTTTGCAACTATTGTATAGGCCTTTGCAGTGCACCAGGAAACCGTTGTGTATGCCCTTTTAACATCCATGCCAATCTTGACGCAGGCTCGTGTGAGTTTTGCAGGAGAAATTCACAGCGCACAAACCACCCCTTGCAGCAGCTCTTGAGCATTTTAAACCAAAGCATAAAAATAGTTAAATTCCAACTTTCTTCCAGCGACAAGCAGAAGTGGGGGCAGGGGAGGGGGGAGGAAGAGATCCCAGAAGTGGAGAAAGGTCAACAAATGGCTAATAAATCGCTAACAAAAGGCACTTGGGAAGCAGCAGGCTAAGCCACGCAGCGTAAACCTCAGCAGGCCTCTGCTCGGCTCCTTTGCAAAAGGGATGGTTGCTATGGCAACTCAGGTAGCATTTTTAAGTTGGCAGGTGGTTATTCTTTGCCCTTGTCCTGCTGGGCAGTAATTAGCAGTTGAAACAATTGAATTCTTTGCACTCCTTAGTGCTAGGCATGACCATTCGCTGCAATCCACCTTCGGCCAAACGGCACCCTCAGTTTAACCGCATCCAGGGCTGGCCCAAGACATTCTGCTGCCTGAGGCAAAGAGCACAACCACAAACACACAAACCCCATTCCACATACAAATGATGACTAGACTGGCAGCTGAACGTTACTTCAGAACTGGCAATGGGACAGTGTCTTCCATGGCACCTGACAGCAACAGACTAGTCTAGGAGAATGCTGCCACCCCTCAGCATCTGCCACCTGAGGCACTTGCTTCGGTGTATCTAATGGTAGGGCCAGCTCTGACCACATTGCATCCTTGGCCAGCAACCACATAGGTGGGTTGAATGGGACATGGTGGGTATGCAAGTTTGTGTAATACTGCCTGGGCTTAGTCAATCCGCATTCACAACATACCAATTTGCCCAGGAGAACTGGAGAGGAGGCCAGTAGTCTAGAGAATGGAGAGCTGGATCCAGGAAAGGGAACTAATGGGCTGGCAGAGGAGTGTTGCAGCCCTCTGGCATCAGACTGTTACGAAAAAGGAGCAATGCTGCAACTGAGTGCTCCAGATGGCTGGAAAGCCAAACAGGATGTTGATGTTTTGGGACTGTACCGTGGGAACAAGGGACAGTCTATTCTGTGCACTGAGCACCGGATGTTAGCTCAGAGTGTCACATGACCCTGTACTGGATGTACATGGGAGGAGTTATTCTCTCTCTGCTGTTGGTGTTAAGAGAGTGCAGACACGTTTTCTCTGTACTGCTGGAAAGACAGAAATAAAGGCATGTAAATACATTTCTGTCTGTCTCTCTCCCCTCCCTGGGAATGAGGGGGGAGGGATGGTGTGTTCTTCTCACGTTTGAGGAGAATCGCCGATAGTTATCTCGCCTTGTCTTGCCGGGAGTCGCTGACGGGGGAGATCAACAAGGAATCCAAGCCGGGCACCTGGAGAGTGGCCAATTCCTCTGACTAAGGCTTGAATTCCGACACAGACAACCCTAGTCAGATGCCTCCTCCTGTCAGTGAGGATGCAAACAAACCTTAATTATGCAGACCCAGCTCACTCAAAGGAATGCCCATTTGCTTGCCCAGTCCTGGGACCCTGGCCACTTGCTGTGGAAAAGCTATGCCTACCCTGCTCTTCAAAGGGGCGGTGCAGGGTGTGTGTTGCTTGTTGGATCAATGTCTTAGTTTGTGCTTAGCCATGCACGGACCCCTCTTATGTACCTGCTGCACCTTGTAACCTGTGCCTTGCCTATGCACCAATCCGATGTATGCATTAAAGGCTTTTGCAGAACCTGAAACAGGAGTTCAAGTTCTTTGCCTGGTAGTGAAGTCCAGGGCAAGGGGAGCCCTGAGGGAATCCGGCAAATGCAGGCTCAGTCAGTGGACTTTCCAGAAGGAAGCCCTTGTGTGAGGCTGAGAAAATGGAAATGTTGATGGAATGCCTCAATTTGGTTTGTCCATCCCCAGAGTTATGTGCAATTTTCTGGAATGGAAGGTTAATACAAATCCAGCCTAGACTAGATATGTAGACGTACCCAGACAATGTGAAAAGTAGAGAGGTCCTCCTGGGAAAACATCCAGCTTTTTATAACTCTTCTGTCTTCCAAACTCCTCCACTATCCTAGTTAATGGCCTTGACAGCTTCTCCCTTCGCTGCAAAACTCAGTTATTCGTACAGATGATGAACAAGTAATTGTGGTGAAGACTCCCAGTGCAAACCTGTGTGGGCGCCTGGACAAAGTTCCATCTAATTCAACACATCCTGAAAGGTGACAGATGGACAGGTCCTGGCAGCTCTCAACATCCAGCTACTTTGGGAACTTTTTCTACTTTCAAACCAAACTGACGACACCAGGAAAGTGGCTGTCAAGCCAGCTGAAGATGTCAATATATTAAGGACATTTGCCTGAGCTGGGTGGCAACAATACATGCTTGAGATAATTTTATACCTGCTTCCCTGGGGCTTTGTACGTATCAGGCCCAGTGGTTCTCCCCAGTGAGGAGAGAAGCAGGCCAAGGAGCTCCAAGGATCAGCCTCCTTGCCATATGACCTGTGGAACCTTTCCTGGATAGTCATTGTTAATGAAGGCTTCTTGCTACAGTCAAGGGTAGCTGACACACCAGCCCATGCCAATCGTTGCCTCCTGGATGCTATGCAATCTGTCCCAACAGGAAGGAGGAAAAGAGATCAAGTAGACCCATTTGTATGATTGCTGGGCACTTGCTTATGCTCAATTACCTTGACCTAAGAAACATCAGGGGCAGTAGAGTGCCTAGATCAGCTGGTCGGTGGGGCAGCCACAGACCCTCCAAGTGTCCCTATTTTCCAAGGACATACCTGATTTGAGAAGCCGTCCCAGTTTCTGATTTGATCCCGGAATGTCTCACTTTTCCTTAGGATGTCCCTATTTTCATAGGTGAAAAGTTGGAGGCTATGCAGTTATCCGGCCCCTGAGCCATCTGAAGGCAATCCTGTATAGGCAAGTTTTTAAAAATGTTTAATGTTTTATTATGTTTTTATATATGTTGGAAGCTGCCAAAAGTGGCTGGGGCAACCCAGTAAGATGTGTGGGGTATAAATAGTAAAATTATGGAATGGGACGTCCCTATTTTCATCAGAGAAATGTTGGAGGGTATGCAGCAGCCTGCTTTGCTGTTGCTTCCTGAGAGGTGCAAGCACATGGCAGGAGCACTGGATGGGCTCTGCTGGTGCATGAACATCATGCCAATCTCAGTGCAGCCTTCCTTCACCTTCTCTACCTTCCAGTAAACAGCAGTGACATGGGCAACAGGAAGGCAGGTGAAAGCTACCACCCTGTCCATCACTACTGGCTTAGATAGTTTCCTCAACCCAACATGGTTTCCTCAACACAAATGTCAGATCGTTCTGAATTAAGTCATAAATAATTATTTGTGCAGTGGGATAATCGCTGGGGAGTTTAGCATGTAACTATGCAGTCCCACTTTCATGCTGGGGAAAGGCTGTAGCTCAGCAATAGAACACCTGCCCTGCTTGCAAAGGGTTTCGACCCTGGCATCTTCAGGTAGGCTAGAAAAAGACTCCTGTCTGAAACCCTAGAGAGCAGCTGGCAGCCACAGGATTTTAGTGTTGGAAGGACCACCAAGTGGCAGACATTCCAGACTGTGATTAAAAATCATTGTCAAAGAAGGGTCTGCCACCTTCAGAGATAGCTTCTTCCCTGTCAAACAGCCGTTTCCATTGGGAGGTTTCTTCTAAAGTTTAGTCGAAGTCTACTTTCTTGAAAGTCAACCCCACTTTAGTTGGGCTCTACCATCTAGAGCAACACAAGAAGAATTTGACAACTCTATACGACAACAGTGTCATCATCTACTCCACCTCTTACCAGATAAGAATTTAATGTCAAAAGCCCTGTTGAAATCAAAGTATACTACTGTATACGGTTCTCCAATCTAGCAATGTAGCAATTCTCCCTCTCTCACACACAAACGATTTAAAGTTAGCCTAGGATGACTTGTTCTTGAGAAATCCATACTGGCTCTTGGCAATCACAGTGTTCTTTTATAAATGCCCAGATATCAGCTGCTTAATAATCTATTCTAGAACCTTTCCAGGTATTCAGGTAATGCTGATCAGTCAGTAGTTGTCTAGAACCGTTTTCCCTCCATTTTGAAGATGGAGACAACATTTTCCTGCTTCCAGTCTCCCAAAAGTTCACTGGCTCTCCAAAAACTCTTAAAAAATTATAGACAGATGCTCTGAGATTGCATATGCAAATCCCTTTAGTATCCTAGGACACTTCCTTCGGCCCTGAAGCCTTGCATTCATTCAGAGTAGTTAGTGCTCCAATGCTCCTCTTTTGCCTATTTTCAACACTCAGCTATGTAGACTATTAATTATAATTATTTCTTGAATTTGTTAGTCGCTTTATCCTGTCCATGCCAACTTACAACCAACCAAACGGACAAAATAAACCCCACATAGATACATTAAAACCAGTAAGAAGAAGAAATACATTTAAAACATCCCATCCACTTCTAAAAGACTCCAGATAGTTATAGAGGAAAGTTTATGCCTGGATCCTGAATATATATAATGATGGTGCCAGGTGAGCCTCCCTGGGGAGAGCGTTCCGCAAGTGGGAGCCACTGCAGAAAAGGCCCTGCTCTCATGTTGCCACCCTCTGGACCTCTCATGGAGGAAAGACACAAAGAAGGGCCTCAGATGATGATTTCAGGGTCTCTTCCTGTGTGCTGCTACCACATTGATGCCAGTTGTAATCTTCATTCAGTCCTCTTCCAGTTTGGTCCTAGAACACCAGTTTCGCAGGCCTCATATGCTGTGAGCCTCTGTCAAAAAGTCAGCTACAAAAATCCACCGGATTCCTGATGAATTATTTTAAACAGTGTGCTACGTTAGGGAGAGCAGCAGTAAACCAACATATTCCGACTGAAGTTCACTTATCTCGAATCAAGCCAAATCAATTAAACTAAAACTGGATACGAAGTGTTCTTTAATACTGCAAGCCAAGTTCTTGCTTTCAAATTGGAGCTATATTACGAATCGGTAGTTCACATGATGCCAACAGCATGTTTTCCAGATAATAAACTGAAGACAGACTAGAAGAAAAAGAAGATAAGAGGCCCCTGTACAAGCAATTAACATCAGAGAGTTTGGAAGTGCAGATTATTATTCATATATCACGCATATGCATACATACTCACATATTATATATATTGTAAAAGGTTGCGGTGACAAGAGATTACTCACTCTCTTTTATTGCTGTATTTGCCCCGTGCTTCTGAAGGTCACAATTCTAGCGTCATTCGCACTCCGAGAGTAATAGAATTAAAATAAGGCTCAAAACTGATCAAGTGTTTCTCCCTACTGCAGCAATAACACTGGGCAGTTAGGCCCCATCTGTCCAGAGACCAAAGAGTTCTGATTGGGGTGATTAAATTAAATTCACTTTTTAAAAAACCACAAATCACATTTTACACTTTAAAAGAGAAGCATCTGCTTGCAACAGGGCACTCAGCACAGTTGGGTGTCTGGCTGGTGCAGAGGCAACAGGACCGACAAACTCTGGCATCCTTCTCTCCTTGGAAACCTGATAGCCAAATAAAGAGTCAGGTGCATTGGGCTGGGCTGAAATAGTCCCACTTTACTGATTTTGAACAAACCAAGCCAAAAAATGCCTGTGCAGAGGTAAAACCTCTTTAAGTGTGGGAATTAATTTTGAATGCCAGACAAATGCCTTGGAAAAACATGAGTACTGCCCACCCCTCTTCCTAGGCCACACCTTGAAGGTGAGTAGGTGGCTTTTCCCATACCACCAGCTCCAGGTGAATGTGGCAGGTTGGCCGTGGAGGCAGTGCCTAGCCAACTTCAGGGTCCCACAGTCCAAAGAGCCCACCTCTCACCCTGAAATGTGTCTAAGGTGCAGTCATCTAGCTGAAACCTCCTGCCCCGCTTCCTGTAAAAAGGTAAAGGGACCCCTGACCATTAGGTCCAGTCGTGGCCGACTCTGGGGTTGCGGCGCTCACCTTGCTTTATTGGCCAAGGGAGCCGGCGTACAGCTTCTGGGTCATGTGGCCAGCATGACTAAGCTGCTTCTGGCGAACCAGAGCAGCGCACGGAAACGCCGTTTACCTTCCCACCGGAGCGGTACCTATTTATCTACTTGCACTTTTGACGTGCTTTCGAACTGCTGGGTTGGCAGGAGCAGGGACCGAGCAACGGGAGCTCACCCCGTTGTGGGGATTCGAACCGCCAACCTTCTGGTTTAACCCACAGCGCCACCCGCGTCCCATCCGCTTCCTGTACCTAACCAAAAAAGGTAACCAAATGAACCTATATAGATATGATAGACCACTGTCTCCTCCTGCTGGCTATTCATTGTGGAGTAGATGGATAAACCAACCTATTCTAGGCCAATCAGTGGGTGGGCTATAAATTCCTACTTGGCCCTGAAGATGCCAGAAATCACACTGAGAGTCAGGGAGGGAGGGCAGGTGTGGCCTGAAGGAAAATAGAGTGAGACTGGGGCGGGGGGCAGCCTCTTGAAGATGGAGGTAGCTCTGCTCCCTGCACCCTTGCATCACATACAACAGTCATGATGATGCAGTCACGTAAGAGAGCCAAACTCTTCTCAGCCTAGTAGCATAACTGTCAACCGTCCCTCTTTTTGCGGGAAATCCCTTTATTCCAGCACCGTTTCCCACTGCTTCCCACTGCTATCCTGGATTGTTAGATATCCCGTAGCCTGTCCCCGGGACAGGTGAGGCTGCTGATCCCTTATTTTCGAGGCTCCCCAGGACAGGTGAGGCTGTTGATCCCTTATTTTTGAGGCTGCTGATCCCTTGTTTTCAAATCTGAAAGTTGACAGCTATGCGTAGTAGGCTGCAAATATGCTCTGGCACGCTACACAGAGCTGACTGGGGCAGTGAAATGGGGCTTTCCACAACTAATGCCTTTAAACATGGGGAATGGGGTTGTGATCATTGGAATCACAGGACCTTGAAATCAGGTTGAAACATGGGCTAAAGGAATGGATGTGTGGGCATGCAAGGCAAGAGAGGCTGTCTGGGGTCCCTACCTTGTGCCTCTGCTGCCCAGTTGCCCAACATTATAATGCCATACCAGCCACATATCTCAGTCTCACTGCATGGGATCACTTCCCCACCCCAAATAATCTTGTGACCTCCCCATCCCCGACATATCTGGTGGAATTAAATTCTTTTCCCTTTTCTTTCTTTCTTTTTTTAGTAGCTTCTAAGTGCTCTGAGATGTTCAGTAAAGCAACAGAAATAGAGGATGAGATGCATTTTTAGACATTCAGCTTACACTATTGAGTCACCGTGGTTGCTTCGTGAACAGGGGAGAGTTCGAGATGTGCCTCCATTTGTAATTCAGTCGATTCCTTTTGGGGTCACCCAGAAGAAATGGCTTCAAATATCACAGTTACTCACTTCTAGGACTGGAATGATGAAAGGAAACAGCATCTGTGCTGGCTTAGAGACAGAGAGAGATGGAGGGAGAATTTAATTAATATATGTAGAACAATTATTTTACAAAATAGCAAGCTATGCTGGTGAATATACAAAAGGCAGCCTCACATTCAGAGCAAGTTAACTTGTGAGCCTACATCAATCTTTTCCAACTTGGTGCTTTCCAGATGTTTTTGAGCTGCCTGGAGCTGATGGGGGCTGCCGTCAACAACATCTGGAGGACACCAAAGTTGGGAAAGACTGGTCTATATTAACAACTGGTTGTTATGCAAAATAGCTGCCAGTCTTGGGTTTCAAATTGGTTTATACAGCAGTTAGCAGCTTGGGTGCTGCAGCTACCCAGTCCCATCCCAACTCCTTCTGTCTCATTCACACACAAGCATTGCTTGTAAGTATAAACAACAACACAACAGAAATCTCACTGGTAAAGAGAACAAAGGGTTCTCTATTATAGTTTCTTCATATTTACAAGTGTGCCTTTGCATTCTAAACTTACATGGTAGGAGCTGGTTTCTCATTGTTGCCTCATGCAGGAGAGAGAGTGGGGAGGGATGAAGGGGAAGAGGGGGAGGTTGGGAGGAAACCACAAAGTATGTTTTTTTCCCTCCTGGCTATCTGTTAGTTTCCACCCTGCCTTCTGCCAAATGCAGAAGTTGCTTATCCCCAAAAGTCAAAGTCCAGTTAATGTGTGAAAAAAAGAAGTGGGAATATTAATGTGTGAAACAGAGAAGTGGGAATATTGATGAGAGTGAACCTTTTAGTGTTTCAGTTCCATATCTGAACTTTCTTTGGTGTCAACAGTCTGTCAAGGAAGGGTTAGATTCTTCTTTGAGAAGTATTACCATCACACACACACACACGCACCCCGAGCCAAAGGACTGGGCCAAAGCTACATAAAGCCTTTTTAAGGAGAGATCTTTCCCAACCTGCGTCCAATGCTTTATTGTCTCTGTGTTTGCTGCCTGAGCACCTCTGGGGTGAAGGGCATGACATTATTATTATTATGAGTTGGAGTCCAGCTGCAACCTCTGGAGGGCCAGAGGTCCCCAGCCCAGCATTTATGGATATACCTGTAGTTTGTCCAGGCAGTTTGAGGTAGAGACGCCCCCATTCCAGCAGCATAGCTGGGCAGGCAGGCGGAAGAAAACAAATGGCATCTCCCGACTTCCCCAGGTATTATATAGGCATTTCTTCTAGAGGTACTATTATTGTATACACTATCAGCATTCCCCAACTGGATGCTCTCAGGAGGTTTTGTATTACAGTTCCCATAAATCCCAGGCAGCACAGCACACTAGTGGCATTCTTTCCTTCCTCAGACCGATTTTTTATTAACATTTGGGAGTTGTAGGGGCTTTTTTGTTGTTTCTTGTTTAAAGTTTGCCTATATTCACACACATTCATATTCACTGCTATAATCGCTCTCTCACACACACATACATAGAACATTCAACACATTAAAAATCAATTTTCGTATTTTCCCGTCTATAAGATGGCCCCATGTATAAGACACCCCCTATTTCGGGGGACTCCGATTTAAGAAAATGGGAGGAGATGGGCCCTGTGTATAAGATGCCCCCGAATTTTGGACATTATTTTTTAGGGGGAAAGCCCAGTCTTATAAACGGAAAAATACAGTACAGTGGTACCTCGGGTTACATACGCTTCAGGTTACATACGCTTCAGGTTACAGACTCTGCTAACCCAGAAATAGTACCTTGGGTTAAGAACTTTGCTTCAGGATGCACGGCGGTGGCACGGCAGCAGCAGGAGGCCCCATTAGCTAAAGTGGTGCTTCAGGTTAAGAACAGTTTGAGGTTAAGAACGGACCCCCAGAACGAATTAAGTATGTAACCAGAGATACCAATGTACTTCCTGTAATCTGGATCTCTCTCATTCTCTCTCTCTGGAGGTCAGACGTAAGGAACTGGACCTGCTGCCTTGCAGGAGTGCTTGCCATTTGCCTCCACTTCTGTTCCATCAATATATTGTTAAACCAAGAACTTAACCTAAGTAGCTTTACCCATGGAACATCTGACCGCTCAGGGAAGGGGGGGGAGAGAGAAAGAGAGAGAATGAACGGAAAAGTAGAAAATAAAAAAGCCAAAGGGGGGGGGTTCATCCCCAGATCTCCTGTGTCCTTGGTCTAGATGCTATGATGTTGAGACTGGCAATTTCCCATCATCACACACCTCAAGGGGAGAAGACATGACTGCAGAAATTCCTGCTGGAAGTGTGGACAAGGGTTAGACTGGAGGCTAGACCCTCTGCAGATTTAGTAGCGGCTGGGAAATGTACATTCTCCACTTCCTGCAAGAGGTGAAAGATGCTGGGATGGAGGCCTGGTCCTCCTAATCTCTCTCTCTCTCTCTCTTTCCCTCCCTCCCCCTCCTGCCCGCCGCTCCCATTTCCATTTGGTGTCCTGCCGTTCCTGCTTGCCCAAACTAGTTTGCAAAACCCACTTAATATCAGAAAAGGGCTGCCGGCTGTGGAGAGTGGGGAGGAATCAAGCACCAGCAGCCTCTTCGATCTGCCGAGTGCATTTTCACAGCTCAAATTATAGGAGCCGCTTCCTCAACAAGGAAGCAAAGGCAGCAACACGGAAGAATCGATGCGGAACGTGTGAGACCTCCAGGGGAGGGTGTGGAGCTGACTGGCTTGGGCAGGGATGGGGCCTGTTCTCCCCCCCCCCCCCCCCCGCGCCATAATACAGCTTTGTACTCACTTCCAAGACAGCCTTGCCTGCAGACACAAGGAGGGAGAAGAAGGAACGCTGCACATCAAAACAGCCGCTTCTCCTATAGGAAGCAGGATTGTGATATATACCCAAGTTCTGATCCAAGGAAACCTGGGTGGAGAACCTTTCTTTCAGCCCAAGGTCCATATTGCCTGAAGGACACTGGTTCAGGGGTTGTATATCAGCGGTAGGTGGGGTCAGAAGGAGAAATGGGTGGGGCAATGGATGTGGCTCCTAATGTGTCAGTCTTCAGGGAATCAGCTTCCTCCTCCCCCACCCCCCCGTGGCAGTAGATAAGCAGAACAAAGGAAAGGGAGTCTTCTTACCAGTTAGAAACTTTAATAATCACAGTGAGAGAACGAAGAACCCATCTCCTAGAAATGGTGGTGTTCCCAATTAAGTTCACCCCCCCCCTCCGTCCCTATTAATCTACATCACTCCTACATTTTTGTAATCTGAGTTTGGAGCCTTTGTGTTTTCTTTTTTTTTAAATATATAAATTTTATTAGTATTTTCCACACAACAACAACCCGAAAGATATCGAAAAATAACAATACACAAAACACAAAAACCAACATTCAAAAAAAAGATATCCATATCTTACAAGTTAATAATGTAAACACTAAAAAGAAAAACAAACAGTGACTTCCACCAATCCCACAGCACCTCCTTTATCTCTCATTGTGTCTTCCTGTTTTCCTGATCATCTCTATCCTAACTTTTAAATATAAATCCCTCTTTGTTATCCTTTCACTTCACAAGGTTATTCCAGACTCAGCCAGATTTCTATCCTTGAACCTTGACTTTTTAATCTGAGTTTGGAGCTGCTGCGTTTTCTGTTCTGCCACTTTCTGAGCTCTCCAGGACTTTGGGGAAGGGGGGTGAATGCTTTCCAGAGACTGTGAATCTGTTAACTCTTTCTCTTCTAGTGTTTCTTCTGCTAGCTGTTCCCCATCCAGTATTTCCCAGCTTCTGCCTTCTGAACTATGTCCCTCTGCAAACCACTGTTCCAGATCTATGCTGTTCCAAATCTCCTGCTCCTGGGAAGATTCAGGATCAGGAGGAGGGGGTGGCTCCCACCATTCCTCCTCAGTGCAGCCCTCCTCAGCACGGTCCCTGACCTAAAGGAGATCCAGGGTGGTGTAGTGGTTAGAGTGTAGGTGTAGGACTAGGACCTGGGAGACTCAGGATTCAAATCCCCACTCAACCATGAAGTTCCCTGGGTGACCTTGGGCCTGTTACTGCCTCTCAGCCCAACCTACCTCATGAGGGTGTTGTGAGGATAACATGGGGAGCAGAACTATGTAAGATGCATTTGTGGGCAAAGGTGTAGGCACAGGTCAGCCCAGCCACTGTGAGAGGATGGGAAGAACAGGGCTGGCTGGCTCCTTGGGTGGTGGACATTGGGGGGTGTCCTGCATTGCGCCCTCTGTGAAAAGGGCAGAAGTGGCAGAAGGTGAATAGCCATGAACCTGGTGAGTACCGGTAACTTTTGTTTTTCTTTCAAAAAGGCTCTGCCTAAACCCCTCTAAAAACAGTCTTAAGCATCAGTGTGAACCACCCAGAAGATGTGAAACACCATCGCTCTGGCCTGACAAACCATCTACCAACAGAGCCTCCATCCTGTTGGAATCAAGCCTCAGTCAGGCTTTCTTCTTCTTCTTCTAAAGCACTCATATCCATAAAAGCAAAATCTATTTGAGCTGTTTTCAAATATCTCTCCTCTTGCCTTAATGGATTTTAATTTCTCTTCCCCCCACCCATCCACCAAATAATTTGCCTAAATCTGTGTCTTACTATCCAACAAAGTAACACAAAAGATAGAGGTCCTGGGTTATTTTAGATACTTTTTTAAAAAACATACACTTACATTTAATTAAAAGTATCTGCATCGGAGTGAGATTAATTAATTCTCCATCCACCCTAGAGTCCTCTCTTTGTGTTAGCTTAAATGAGGTTTTAAATGTTGTCTCCACGTCGTATCTCCAGACAACACTCTAGCAGGTACTGTACGAGCGAGATTCATTTAGTCAGAAAATGAAACACACTCTGCTAGCCTCAGCCTTGGCTCCTGGTAAGCAGGGAAGGAGGAGGAATCTGGAGGCTGAATGAATCCTTTGCATAGGCCTTCACTGCAGAAGATTTTAGTTAGATACCCACATATGAACCATTGTTTCTGAGAAGATATGTCAAACAACAGGCCACAAAAGATGATGCTTTTAGAGCTAATTGACAAATTACAAATGGGGCCCAAATGCCACACATCCAGGACTTCTTAAATAACTCAAATATGAAGCTACTTGATTTTCAAATTGTGTATGTACACAGTTTGCCAACAATATCAACCTCTTTACTAGAGAACAACTAAAAAGTATCCAATGGAACAAGTTTATTTTCCTTTCCTTTCAAAGGGATTCATGAGGGAACCTATTTTTATAAGCCCATTAGCCTAATATATGTCCTAGAAACAGAACATATTGTTATTTTTTAAAAAAACCAAATTCCTAAGCAAATAGAGGGACAAGCCATGCTTAAGAAGAATCAGCATGGCTTCTACAAAGGTAAGTTCTGCCTCACCAGCCATTTAAAATGATTTGAGAATATTCAATAATGGAGAAGAGGTGAACTGGTATGTTCACTGATTCCTGAGACTTTCAAAGGCCTCTTGAGAAAGTCATTCAAGGGGCCTAAGTAAAAAACAGTCATGGGCCTCTTATTTATCTGAAAGCAGGGGATAGAAACAAATAGAAAGAAAACACTATCATTCCCAAAAGACCTGTATGGGAACTAGTGCTATTTAGCACCCTTAAAATGCTGTAGAATCAAGGATGAGTAGTGAGGTGCCTACCAAAATATTCCAGATGGAGAAATTCAAAGTAGGGTGTGAGGAACTCCAGATAGATCTCTCAAAACAGGGTACTTCAAAGGCAACAAAAAGTGGATGTACATGCACATACTTTCTCATTTTTTGCGCGTTAGGGCAACCCTAACACCACCACCGCAAAAAAATCCTTCATTTCACTTATGCACTAATGGGGTCTGAACTGGCTGTGGTCGTGGGACAAAGGAAATGTCATACCAGGAAATCCTACAGTTTTCTTTTCCAAAGTTAAAGTTTCTAAAGGTTGGATTGATTTTCAGATGCACTCTGTCTGAACTGCTTCTGACTCCATGATGTTGCTACCTGGGCGGAATACAAGTGACAAGTCACAGGGCGCCCAGATGAGCATAGGAAGCTGTCTGATATTGAGCCAGACCATTGGGTCCGTCTACACTGTGTTTTCGACACTGACTGGCAGTGGCTTTACCAGGTTTTAGACAGGGGACTTTCCCAGCCTAACCCAGAGATGCTGGGGATTGAACCGGGGACCTTCTGCTTGCAAGGCAGACACTAGAGCACTGAGCTATGGCCCTTCTCCTCCCAGGACCATGCCTGATCTGGCCCCCAACCCATAAGAAGACCTTCAAGATGTGCTTTAAATAAAACAATGGCCAAGGGCTGAGTAGTTAGTACTTGTTCCTTTTCAATATATATTCAGACAGCTCAGTTGGCTAGAGCATGGTGCTGATAATGCCAAGGTTGCAGGTTTGATCCCTGTATGGGACAGCTGCATATTCCTGCATTACAAGGCATTGGACAATATGGTCCTCAGGGTCCCTTCCAACTCTATAATCTATGATTCTATGAGTATTTTTATTTTTAATCTGATTTTCATGTCTTTGCTATTTTATTTTTTGTGGTCATTTGGAGGCACTTGAGTGCAAAAATGTGATGATGATATTATTATTATTAAATGCAGGATAAAGTAGGGGGAGGTATATGCAACCCATAGGCATGTTGCATATACTTTTCTACAAGGACATGTTTGCAATAACAAAAATTGTGTCATAACCCCCATGATAGAGGAAAGGGTTGCGGGGAGGTGTTGTGATACAAGACGACCACAGAATACCACCAGATTCCTCCGGGCTAATCAGATGGAGCTTCCTCCAAGCCACCAGCTTCATTCTATCATGCCTCTTGCATTGCGCTCTCTGATCTACCAATCGCCCCACCGCTATGCTTGCACACATCAGACTCCTCTAGCATAAGATTAATTGATAGGGGATCAGGAGATTTCTCCTCCAGAACAATGGGCCTTTTAGCAAGTACTAATAGGATGCCAATTAGGCTATTTACATTTTGAGTTAGAATATGAAGCCTGAAGGAGATTCCCCCAAGGTGTATGATTGAGGGTAATCTTGCTTGCAAGGAAAGGGCAAGGCAGAATTCCTAGGACACTGGATGCAAAGCTCCCATTATTACCTGGGGGTAATAATGCCTACAATGGGAAAGCTAAGTGAAGGAGGTGGCAGACACACAAAATAACCCCAGGTCTACCTTCTCAATTCGAGATGGAGGCCAGCGTGCCAGTGACCCTTGACCTTTTATAATGGGAGCTTGCCAGAGCTGGAATCTAACAACATCTAGACGGCACCACAGTGACTACCCCTGCAATAAGGTGGAGCAGCTTCAAGCTTCACCTGAATATTGAGGTACCCCCTAAGAGGGCAAGGTTATTAGAGCTGGGTGGGGTCACTTCCCCTGTGTCAGATTCAGATAATGCACAAGCCACCCCACTTGAAGGGGAGCCCACAGCACCCCCTTCTAACCTGCCTGAGGACATGACTCTCCCATCAGCATCTGAAGAGGACTCCCCTGCAGCCTTTCCTGCTCCACAAATATGCATTAGCCAATGACTGAATCATAGACAATGTGGGCCCATTAAAGATGGCCGCCAGCTCTAATAAAGAGGTGGAGCCACTGGAAGGTCAAGCCTTGCCAGCCTTCTTAAACTTCCCAGTGATTCTGGTCCCTGGTTGATGGAACATCCTTCCTAACTCAGCCACAGGGAGCTGTCCAGATCTCCCTTCCTGTACACTGAATGTGGCCCTGATAACGATTAGTGCTTCCTCTGCTGGCTGCAATCCCCAGCAGAACGTGGGTGGCTTTAGATGAATTCATGGAGAAGAAGGCTATCAATGGCTATTAGCTAAGGTGTCTGTGTGCTCCCTTCCATGGTCAGAGGCAATAACACTTGTTGGAAACTTCAGGAGAGGAGAGTGCTCTCATGCCTGTGTCCTGCTTGTGGGTTTCCCCACAGGCATTTGGTTGGATGGATGCTGGACTAGGTGGGCTATTAGCCTGATGCAGCAGACTCTTCTCATGTTCTTATGCAAAACAAGGCAAGTGGTAGCCTGCAAGGTTGAACTGCAGAAGGTCGCAAGCTCTGCTTAGACAAGGATGACAGCCTGGCTCAGAAAGACCTTGAAGAAGAGACACTGGCCACAGCTGATGCCACCAGACTAGATGGAGCAATGGTTTGACTCAGCCAGAGGCAGCAGAAAAGACTCTGCTGCCTTTAGCAATGCTGCCACCATTGAGCTGGAAGGAGATTCATGGCCCACCAGCTCTGACCCAGCTGCATCTCCAGCTTCCCTTCTACTCTGCTTACCTAACCTTGGTAAGTAGGGAATTAGATGTGAGGCATTTCCAGGAGAGGGATGGAAATGTGGCTGCATTTAAGAGACACCATAAAAAATACATCAGGCTTACAATAAACCTCGCCATAAAGGCACAGGCTAGGGAGCTTATGTTTCATTTACTGTGAAGCCAGAATAACTACCAAGAACAACGACCTATCCCTGCCTCGCTCCACACCACTCAGTCCAGTTTCTGCCTCTGCGGCATGGTGTAAAGGCAAAATTGTCGGAACTGCTCAAGGGCCAAGGTACCTAGGCTTCATTCAGCCTGGAGCTGAGTGTCCGTCAGTTGGCTTTGGAGCTATGGTGGGTGTCAGGAGGACTAGCCTCAGATTCACGGCCTTCTTCACAGGAGGCAGCCACAGTTCCAGACTTCCGTAGAATCTCATGCACCCCGAGAATCCACTTGCCCTCAGCCTTGATGTAAAATTGCAAGCAATAAAACTCAGATATAATGAAATTTAAAAATGCACTGGTTAGCCAAACTCTTTGCTAAGTAAGGAACGCCACATGAATCATCCCTGCACTGCAGAGGGTTGGACTAGATGATCTAGAGCAGTGGTTCTCAACCTGTGGGTCCCCAGATGTTGTTGGACTACAACTCCCATCATCCCTGAGCTCTGGCCTTGCTAGCTATGGGTGATGGGAGTTGTAGTCCAACAACATCTGGGGACCCACGGGTTGAGAAAGGCTGATCTAGAGGGTCCCTTTCCCCTCTTCCATTCTATGATTTCTAACAGAATGTCCAAGGCTTGTTCAATCTGTCAGACCACTGACTCCCATCAACCCCAGTCAGCACAGCCAGTGTGTGTCAGAGTCCAAGGTTGTATCCAATACTAGCCCTGCTCAGAGTAGACCCAGTGGTCCATCTTGTTCAATCCCCTCGGACTGGCAGTGGACTTCCAAGGGCTCAGGTAGACCAAGATTTCTCTCAGCCCTTCTACATGACGTGACATGAATCAATCCTGGGACTTTCAGCATGCCAAGTAGGTGCTCTGCCTCCCAGTCATGGACTTTGGTGCCTAGCAATACCTTCACAATTGCTTGGCTCTGATTCTTTTCCTCCTTGTTGTTCTGCATCTTTTTCACCACACTTCTCCTCTCCTTCAATGCATATACACTCCAAGTGGGGTGGTGGCAGCTGGAGCAGCGCTGCTGCTGCTCAGGCATGACCCAGAAGCTGACCTTTCCTCATGGCCTCACCTGAACACACAGCCAGGGGTTGGGTCTCCTTGCTCTGGCTATTCAGCCCATCAGCAGCAGGTCTCCTCAAGGTCCGAGGGTGTTTAAACCAACACATTTGCATCCAGCTTCTTGCAGGCGGCTCAGATCTCACCTGCAATTCCTATGACAAATCCTTATCAAAACCGCCAATGGCAAGTCCACGGTGACTTTGTTCAGTCTTATTAGCTCTGCACAGATTAGCTCTCAGCAGCGCTTAGCCCATTTATACAGATTTCTGATAAATGTTTTGACTGATTTTCCCGACTCTGGAAAGACACACAGAGAAACTCCCTAGCTCTTCCAAGGATGCGATTACATTGAAAGGTATGAAATATTCATTACATTCTCTCTCTTTCAGCAGTGCAGCCTCCTAGAAATCCACCTTAGCCACATTCCCAGAGGGGCAAAGCTTAGGAAAAGGGGGTTTTTTTGGAGGGGGAGGGAAGGTTACTTTAAAAAGCACACAGATTTACAAATGTGTCTTTGCAAATAGCATGAGCTATTGCATATTGTTGACATCACATTTTCTCTCTTTTATATTATTGTGAAATGAAGCTGATGGTGCAGAAATGCACAGGGCAGGGCAGCAAGATCACAAACCTTAAAAGAAAGAGGGGATTGTGGTCTTTGGGGCATTCTGGGGCAGCACACATTAAACTATGGGACTCACTACAGCAGGAGGCAATGATGGAGAGCAACTTGGGTGGCTTTAAAAGAGGACTGGGCAAATTCACAGAGGAGAAAACTATCGGGGCTGCTAGCCATGATGGCTATGTTCTGCCTACTGTCGGAGGCAGTAATGCTTGTGAATACCAGTTTCTGGAATCCATTAGAGGAAAGAGTGCTCTTGCGCTCAGATCCTGCTTGCATGTTTCCTACAGGCAACCTGGTTGGCCACTGTGAGAGCATGATGCTCGACTAGATGTGCCATGGCCTGATCCAGCAAGGCTCTGCTTGAGTTCTTATGGGGTTGACTTGTGGGACAGTAAGATGAAAGCAGCCTGAAAGGAGGTCGCTATTGGGAGACTTTGGATTGGATGTGTGAACTATATAGGCAGATCAGTGTGTGTATGTCTCTGTCGTTCACTCACTCACTCTCACACACACATATACATAATTGACTGGGGTATGGTCAGACGCTTTGCTGTAACTCACCCTGGGGACCTTAGAGTAAGGGGCGGGTAATAAATTAAAACAACAAACAAGAACACTGCCACAAATCTGGGTCTGCCTTGGCCAGCAACTTGAGAGTCAGCTACTGAAGCCAGAGCAATAATACTTTGAGACTGTTGTGAGCCCTTTCAGATCACAGCTGGTGAACAAGGCTTAGAAAGAGACTTCATCTACTCCATACCTAAGAAACTCGGTTGTGTTCTGCCAACTGTTTAACAGAGTAATGTCTGTGTTCTTCAGGAGCTGTCCTAGGTCCTGCAGGGCCTGATTCTCTCAGGTGGCTGCTTGATGCCTGCATCCTGCCATTTCTCACACATTGCCCCAAAGCTATGCTCAACACCCCCCTCCTGCTTTGCCTTTCCTTGCCTCTCCTTGGCTTAAGGATTCAAGCCTTCCACTCTCAAAATCTTCCTCTCGTTTCTTGGTGACAGGCAAAATTATGAGGCTTCCGGAGGCGGCGCCAGCGGCAATGGTGGTCTCCTTCTAGTCTGGAGGGAGAAGCTCCGCGGAAATCGGGTCTGTCCGCTACGGCGAAGCGGAGACCCTTTCAAAAATCACAGGCAGGAGAAGCCTGTGAACGTGGGACTCGGCGGGCACCTATAGCGCCCCCCGGATTTGCGAAGGAACCCCGCAAGGGGCTCCGGAGCGTAACGGGAGCTTGGCGCGGTGCTGAGAGTCAATTGCTCTTTCCGTGGGGTGAAGCCGCACAGCTGTTGCCGGAGAGCGCTGACCTTTTTCCTGTGATAATTCGGCTGCTAAACAACTACCCGTGAGTAGGTGAAGCTTAAGATCTGGGACTGAAAGGAGAAAAAAGGGATTGATTCAGCACTGAAGCGGGAAGGTGTAAACAGGAAGTCCGCCTTCCTTTCTGTATACAGATCAAAGCAAAGACTCTCTGAGCTAATACCTGGAAAGCGGTGCTTCAAAGCTCCAAATCTGAACATCAAAGTAAAAGAACTCCCTCCCCAGGTTGCGGGGGGGGAGGAGGGGAAAGTGACTTTTTTGCCTGCAAAAGAAAGGAAAAGGGAATAGAGACTACCACCTAATTCCTGGGAACGGACTGCAAGGATCGTTAGAATTGTTGCACTGAGAGTCGCACTACTTATGGACAATGTAACTTTCTAATGGTTAACTCTGCAAAGGAGATATTTGTTAAAGGTCTTCTCTGGATTTGAAACTGTTGCCTGCTTTGCTGAGGGGGACTTTGGAAAGTTGGAAAAGACATTTTATTGTAACATTAGTGACTGTTACAGTGTCCCCCTAGAGGAACATTGAAACTATACACCCAGCTGGGGGATTTTTCCACTCTTAACTTTTAACTCTGGGGAATTTCCATTGCAAGCTTTTACCGTGGGATTGACCTTGACTCATAGACAAAGGGTGATGAATGAAAAAACAACAAGATCCGGCAAGGTTAGAGTGCAGCAGCCTAGTGCAGCATCCCAGCAGCGTAGATCATCTGTTCCTGGCCCTCCTGTGACACAGGGGGAAGATACTGCACAAGCTGGGTTAAAAGGAATGGCCTCAGAAGAGGGATTCACTTCGGTACTAAGCAAAATTTATGAAAAATTGGAAAGCCTAAGTAAACAAGTTACTGAACAAACAACTAAAATTGACCAGAATACTGTTAGCATTAATAGCTTGGGACAGAAGGTGAATTCCAATACAGAATCTATTGAAAAATTGTTGCAAGAATCTGCCTCTAATCAAAAGACAGCTGAGGAAGCAAAAGAAAAAGCAGCGGCAGTAGAGGAAGAAATAAAACCGATGCGCAAACAGCTCGGGGACCATCAGTCGCTTCTGTCTATGATTGAACTGAGGGAGAAACAGACTAATTTGAGGATCAGAGCGGTACCGGAATTTGAAAAAGATAACCTATGTGACTACCTTGAGCAGGAATTTGCAAAATTTTGGGATCTGGATGCTAATCAAGACTTCAAGATAGTGAGTGCTTTCAGACTTGGAAGAGGAGGGAGAAAGAACAGGGTGAGAGACTGTTTGGTCACCCTCCGAACGAAATATTTACTGGATCTTATAACTAACTACGGAGACTTGGTGGCCCTGCTGAGAAGAAACAGAATTGTTTTTAGGTGGGAATTCCCCCAGGGCCTATCCTTTACATTTAAAGGGAAAAAATTTAAAATAAGATCAGTGGAAGACAAGGGAAAATTTCTGAGAGACCACGAAGAAGACCTGCAGAAAGAAGCTTTAGAAGAGTTAAGAGCCTTAAAACCAGGAGTATTAGACATAGCACCACCATCTTTGGGATTGGACAAACCAGCAAAAGTGATACCACCATCAGAACAAGAGGAATCACTGGGAGCAGTTGGAGGAAAGTAGAATAATTACACAATGTCTCTACAATTGCTAAGTTGGAACATTCATGGATTTAATTCCCCGGAGAAGAGGAGGAAAGTTTTTTATTTATTGAAAAAGGAACAGTTGGACTTAATTTGTTTACAGGAAACACATGTGATAAGGCTACACAGGAAAGTATTGATTAATAAAAGATTGGGTCAAGAGTTTATTTCATCGGATAAGGTCAAAAAGAGAGGAGTTGTAATTTATGCCAAAGAGAGCCTATCACCGAAATTTGTTTTTAAAGATGATCAAGGAAGATTTGTGGCAATTGAAATTCAATCACAAGGAGAAAAAATTTTAATAGTAGGACTTTATGCACCAAATGAGGGGAAATCTGAATTTTTTAAGAAATTGCATGAGACATTGTTAGACTACATGGATTACAACATCATCATGATGGGAGATATGAATGGAGTGGTATCTACAAATATGGACAAGTCGCAGAGACAGATTGTAACTAAAGATGGCAGACTACCAAAAACTTTTTTTGAACTGACTGACAATATGAACTTGATTGATATTTGGAGAATTAAGAACCCCTTAGGAAGAGAGGGAACATTCTTCTCTGAAGCCAAAATGACATGGACTAGAATTGACCAAATATGGATAACTAGAGGACTGGCACCTAAGACTCGAAAAGTGGAAATTTGCCCAAAAACTTGCTCCGACCATAATGCTGTGAAAATGGAGATGAAACTAACACCAAGCGGCTCCTTCAGATGGAGGATGAATGACACCTTATTTAGAGATCAAGAGGTTGTTAAGAAGGCCCAAAAAACCTTGAGAGACTATTTTGAGATAAATTTGAATACTAGTATTGAAAAAAGAATAATCTGGGACGCAAGTAAAGCAGTTATGAGGGGGTTTCTGATCCAACAGAATACAATAAAGAAGAGAGCCCAAAATGGAAAAAAAGATAAAATTTTGGAAAAAATAAAAGAGGGTGAGAAGAAACTAAGAGCGAAACCAAAGTCACAAGAGATTCTGAGAGACATAAAGTTATATCAAGTGCAATATATGAAGATGATAAACCAGGAAATTGAATGGAAAATTAAACAAATGAGACAAAAGACATTTGAATCGGCTAATAAATGTGGAAAATTGTTAGCTTGGCAAATGAAAAAAAGACAAAAGCTCAATACTATCACTAATTTGGAAGTGGAAGGAAAGAACATTCAGAATCCAGTGGAGATTAGAAAATGCTTCCAGAGGTATTTTAAACAGTTATATACACAAGGGCCACAGAAAGAGTTTGATATAGACCAATTTTTAAAAACAAATGGATTACAAAAAATCTCTCAGGAAAACAAGATAATGCTGAACCATAAAATTACAGAACAGGAGGTAGAAGGTGCCATTCAGAATATGCAGTTGGGTAAATCTCCAGGGCCAGATGGTTTAACCTAAAAATATTATAGATCTTTGAAGGATTGGTTAATTCAGCCACTAAAGGAGGTCTGTAATGAAATTTTGGAGGGGAAAAAAGCGCCAGAGTCGTGGAAGGAAGCTTATATTACACTTATACCGAAAACTGAGTCGGAAAAGACACAACTTAAGAACTACCGCCCCATATCCCTGCTCAATGTGGATTATAAAATATTTGCTGATATTTTGGCTAATAGATTAAAAAAAGTATTAGTGGAAGAGATACATAAGGACCAAGCTGGCTTTCTCCCAGGTAGGCACTTGTCTGACAACACGAGGAACATAATTAACATTTTGGAGAAGTTGCAAGTGAATATTAATACTAAAGCAGTTTTAATTTTTATAGATGCGGAGAAAGCCTTTGATAATATTTTTTTTAATTTCATGAAGAAAAATCTTCGGGGGATGGGGGTGGGTCAAGGGTTTGAAAATGGTATAAGTGCAATTTATTCAGAACAAAAGGCTAAGCTAATAGTCAATAATGTGATGACAGAGGAATTTAAGATAGAGAAAGGTACACGACAAGGCTGCCCAATTTCCCCATTGCTTTTTATTTCGGTCCTGGAGGTTTTGCTAAATATGATTAGAAGGGACCGTCTGATTAAACAATACAAATTGAAAGCTTTTGCAGATGACCTAGTTTTGACGTTACAGAAGCCAGAATCTAGTACGAAAAGAGTATTAGAACTGATTCAGGAATTTGGTCATGTGGCAGGATTTAAGCTGAACAAGTCAAAAACTAAAGTTCTTGAGAAAAATTTAACACCGATTGAGAAAGAGAGGTTTCAGAAGGAGACAGGTTTAACATTAGTTAAGAAAGTAAAATATATGGGGGTTAATATGACTGCTAAGAACTTAAATTTATTTAAAGATAACTATGAGAAATGTTGGACAGAAGTGAAAAAAGATTTAGAAATATGGTCAAATTTGAAGCTTTCCTTGTTGGGTCGAATTGCAGCTATAAAGATGAATGTATTGCCAAAAATGTTATTTCTGTTTCAATCATTGCAAATTTTGGACAAAATGGACTGTTTCAAGAAGTGGCAGAGAGACATTTCTAGATTTGTCTGGCAGGGCAAGAAGCCTAGAATAAAATTTAAAATATTAACTGATGCAAAGGAAAGAGGCGGATTTGCCCTGCCAGACCTTAAACTTTACTATGAATCAGCAGCATTCTGCTGGTTGAAAGACTGGCTGCTTCTTGAGAACACAGCCATTTTGGATTTGGAAGGTTTTAATAATGTTTTTGGGTGGCATGCATATTTGTGGTACGACAAGGTTAAAGCACATAAAGCACTTAAAAACCATATTGTCAGGAAAACATTGTTCAATGTCTGGATAAGATACAAAGACTTATTGGAAAATAAAACCCCAAGGTTGCTGTCACCAATGGAAGCGAAGGCTCAGAAAACGCTCAATATGGAGGCCAAATGGCCGAAATATTGGGAAATATTGGAACAAGAAGGAGAGAAATTGAAATTGCAGAGTTTTGAGAAATTAAAAGATAAAGTGCGAGACTGGCTTCATTACTATCAAATAAGAGAGGCCTATAATTTGGACAAAAAAATTGGCTTCCAGGTGGAAAAATCAAAATTGGAAACAGAACTGTTAGATCCCAAAACTAAGATACTTTCAAGAATGTATAACTTGCTGTTAAAATGGAACACGCAGGATAAAACGGTTAAATCTGCAATGATTAAATGGGCACAAGATATTGGTTATAACATTATGTTTGCTGACTGGGAACAGTTGTGGACCACCGGTATGAAATTTACGGCATGTAATGCCTTAAGAGAGGATATTATGAAAATGATATATAGGTGGTACATGACACCAGTCAAGCTTGCAAAAATATATCATTTGCCTGATAATAAATGTTGGAAATGTAAAGAAAATGAAGGTACATTCTTTCACCTTTGGTGGACATGCCCAAAGATTAAGGCTTTCTGGGAGATGATCTATAATGAAATGAAAAAGGTATTTAAATATACCTTCCTGAAGAAACCAGAGGCCTTCCTCCTGGGCATAGTCAGCCAATTGGTGCCAAAGAAGGACAGAACTTTCTTTATGTATGCAACAACAGCAGCAAGAATACTCAAAGTATTGGAAGACACAAGATTTACCCACCCTGGAAGAGTGGCAGATGAAGGTGATGGTCTATATGGAACTGGCGGAAATGACTGGCAGAATCCGAGACCAGGGAGAAGAGTTGGTGGAAGAAGATTGGAAGAAATTTAAAGACTATCTACAGAAACACTGTAAAATTTATGAATGTTAAAATGATGATTGGATTGAATAGGGGGTACTAGCAACAAAGTTAATAAGAATATGCAAAAATGGATTGATAACGGATGAAAATATAGAGTTATAATATGTTAGATATAGAGTTAAGATAAATGAAAGAGGGTAAGGATTTGCTGATTTGATTATGTAAATGGGAATACAAAAAGGGGAGGTGTGAGGAGGTCAAGGAAACAAGCTAATGAGTTTAAAGATACAAAAAAATGGATTTGTGTTTTTTTTTTACCTATTCGCTTTTTGCATTTTGTATTTTTATTTTTATTTTTTATTTTTTATGTATTTTTGTATGTTTTTTCTTATCTCTTTCTTTCTATATGTTCTCTTTTTATTCTGTAAACTTTTGTTTTTTGTAAAATCTCAATAAATATTTTATAAAAAAAAAAGACAGGCAAAATTATGTAAATGGAGAAGCACTCTACCCTGACCCCACAACAATGGATTGCAATCTTCTTGTCCTCCTTGGATACAGGATGAAAATTTGCTGATGTCCCTTTCATGCAACCATTTAGTCCCTGCCAGATTTATCTTCCTGCTATTAGCCTTCAGAGTGCTGATTTGTTTGGCTGTCATTTGGACAAATGTTGATGGGCAGAAGCAAGAAGGTTCCCCCCCTCCCCTCCCATTTTGCCAACCCGAGCTAAATGCATCAAGAGGAAAGGGGAGGAAGGACAAATGACTGACCCATAAAATAAATACCAGTCTTACAAGTTGCCGATACGGGTTAAGTATTGCAGGAATCATTTCAATGAATAAAGATTTAGCAGAAGGAAAGAGCCTCAGACTTCCAGACTAGAAGGGAACAGAAGCACAAGTTAATGAAACAGATGGATGAGAAATTGGGGAGTTGGCCTTTGATGTTAGGAAATATGGTTGGCTCAGGAGCTAACTAGCCTCAGCTGCTCAACACAAGACAAAGCAGAAGAAATCTAGGTAAGCAGAAGATTCATTAGCTAGAGAGAAGCATTAATGCCCTGGGTTCCATTGAGAGAAAGGGTGGGATATACATTTAATAAAATAAACTTGATGAGGTGGCAAGTGCAGCTTTTCTACAAAAAACAGCATTCTGAATCCAGTTCTTGTATACTCTCTTGGCACTGTGATACATTGTGTGCATTGTGGTGCTTTGGGTTGCCCTGCCTTGCAGCAGCCCATAATATAGGACAGAGGTGAAGCAATAGGAAGCTGCCTTAGACCAAGTCAGCCCAACTGGTTCACGCAGCTTAGCACTGTCTACACGGACTGGCAGTGGCTCTCCATGAGTTCTGTCCCAGCCCTACCTGGAGATACCGGGGATTGAACCTGGGACCTTCTGTCTGCTAAGCAGATGTTTCACCACTCATCTACAGTCCTTCCTTCATAGGACAACCTCATGCAATTCAAGAAGGGGGAGAATTGTGTTGCCAGTGGCATGTTATGCCATGCCCAGTTCCCACTACCAATATAATCCATGGTTTTGCTAGTTGTCTTCTTTTCAGATTACACACTGTCTCTGCACTTACTTAGCTTCACAACATGCTGGGGCTCCCAGTTCATGAAGCGAGCCACCCGAGGTCCATATTTAGTTCTGATCTTTGCAATATGGTGTGTTCCATTCAGTCCACCCACCACTGATAATGCCATTGCTCTGCACAGACCTCCTTTCAGTTAGACCAGCAAATTTGCCCAAATAGCTATTGATCTGTGGCTTTCCATTTCACTTCTGTTTCCACGTGGGTTGCTGCCATCCTCAAACAATCTATATTCATGTGTAAACTAGTCCAAGCTTCCCAAGCCCAAAGGAAACTTCAGGCAGACCTTATTGCAGAAGGTTAAGAAGAGTCATTAGAAGAGTTCAAGAGGTAGATCAGCCCAAAGGGGGAACCATCTAGTACAGTATTCTGTTCTCACAGTGACCAACCAGATGCCCCAGTGGGCAGTCCACAAGCAGGACATGAGAACAACAACATTCACCCTTCCTGTAGTTTCAGAAACTGGTATTCAGAAGCATCCTGACTCTGACGGTGGAAGGAGAACATAGCCATCACGATCAATAGTTGTTCAATAGCTTTATCCTCCACGAAGTAGCCTTCTCATCCCTAGGAGCTATTTCAGTTCAGAGCTGTCAGATGCAACCAAGGGCTTGTGGTGTCCACGACTGGTTGCCAGAACGCCCCTTTTCCCAAGAGGTGCCCACTGGCTCGTGAGAGTGTCCAAGTAGCAGACAGGAGCCAATTGCACCTCTAAGGTGGCCAAAATCAGCAGCCATTTCAACTGCTGATGTAGCCTGGAAAACAAAGGAAGCCTGCATAGCCTCAGTGACAATCCTAATCTTGAAGCCCAGTGAAATGACCAGAATAGACTGGAATGAGATGTATTTACTTCTGCACTGCAAGCTAACAACAAGCCCTTCAAACCTCATGGACTGCTGATTGACACAGTTTGAGCAAGTAACTTTCCAAGCCAAGGCAGCCCCGGGAGGGAGAACAGCCGACCTTGGTAATGAAAACGTAAAACAGGGCCGTTGAATAAGTAAAGAATTGAGTGTCCGTAGTGATTCTCCCGACCAGCTCTTCATTTCACTCCCTATTATTGTGTAACTGTTTGCTAAGGCACCCCAGAGGCTGGAATCTGTACTTGTCAGACGAGTGCTAGGATTTAATTTTTATTTCCCCCACCTGAACGTGTTTAGCTTAGGCCCCTTCTGCTCCCCTGCAAAATGGGCTGTCAGTTTAAGAAGGCTGGAAAAATCCTGCAATCAAGTGAAGGGGGTGGGTGGGCTTTATATCACACAACTCCAACTGGTTTTCTCTGGTAAAGCATGGCATTCTCAAAGCAGGGATAAAGAGGGACATAGCACTTCCCAATCCCACTCTCCAGTTGGGCAAGGATTCCCTGGGACTGAGGGTGGTGGGATGCAGGTTCTTCTATGGTGGCACATAAAATGCTTAAGGCATCAATCACTCATGGGCCATCATTAATTGGGTGTGGGTTCATGACCCTTTGCCCATTGTTAATAACCTACCTACCCTGGAAGCAGGATGGAGTGCTAGAGCAGACAAAATTAAGTATATAAATACCTGAAGGAGCGTCTCCACCCCCATCGTTCTGCCCGGACGCTGAGGTCCAGCATCGAGGGCCTTCTGGCAGTTCCCTCATTGCAAGAAGCAAAGCTACAGGGAACCAGACAGAGGGCCTTCTTGGTAGTGACGCCCTCCCATCAGATGTCAAAGAGATAAACAACTACCTGACATTCAGAAGACATCTGAAGGCAGTTCAGGGAAGTTTTTAATGTGTGATATTTTAATGTATTTTTAATCTTTGTTGGAAGCTGCCCAGAGTGCTAGGGAAACCCAGCCAGATGGGCGGGGTACAAATAATAAATAATAATAATAATTATTATTATTTAGTTTAGATCCTGGTAAACACAGAACTCAACCAGCTTAATGCAGCCCCCTAAATGAAAATAAAAGCTCCCAACAGCCTTTGGCAGATCTCCAGGGGAGGAATATCCCTCACAGCAGTTGGGAGGTGGTGGGAGCAGTGGTTGAACAAGGAGCCATAGCTCAGTGCATGCAGAAGGCCACAAATTTAATCCCCAGTGTTTCCAGGTAAGGCTGGGAAGTTGCATTGCCTGGAATCCTGGAGAGCTATTGCCAGTCATTGTAGGCAATACTGAGTGTGCTGAACATAAGAGGAGCCTGCTGGATCCAGCCAATGACCCATCTGGTCAAGAGCAGCTCTCCCCTCCTGCGGTTTCCAGCAACTGGAATTCAGAAGTATTGCTACCCCCAGCTGTGCAGGCAGGTGAGCCATCATGGCTAGTAGCCTTCCAAAGTTCCTCTCTACCAGGAATTTTGTCTGATGCTGTTTTAAAGCCATTTAGGTTAGTGGCCCTCACTGCCCCCCTGTGAGAGCAAGTTCCTCAGGTCAGCTCTACATTGTGTGAAGAGGTCCTTCCTCTTGTCGGGCTTGAATCTTCCAACCTTCATCTCTACAAGTTCTAGAGTTATGAGATCAGGAGATCTGACTTGGTAGAAGGAGCCTCCTCACACTTTTGTTTAGCTGTGGTGCCCAAGTGCTACTGCACAGACCACTCACCAGTGATATTTGAAAGGCAGGTGGAAGAAGAGGCATGGAAACAGGGTATAATAAGGTATGCTGGGCTTAAAGCAGTGCTTCCCTCCAATGAGCATGCACAGAAGTCCACAGAAACTGGAAGTCACAAGCTGACGAGTTTCTCACTCCCAATGGGAAGAAGACCAGTGGTGTAGCATGGGGGAGCACAGGCGCAGTTGCCCTGGGAGCAAAATTGTTAGGGGTGCAAAATTTCAACACCCGGTGCTGTCTCAATACAGCTGCATGTGCTTCCATCGCTGGGCTCTGTTGAAAACGGTTTCTCCATGCGAACCAAGAAGTGACCTCTCCAGACAACAGAACAACTATTCTTATCTCTGCAGCTGCAATCTCCTGGGTGATGTGGATGCCACCTGGGGACAGCAAACTTTTTCAGCAGGGGGTTGGTGCACTGTCCCTCAGACCTTGTGGGGGGCCAGACTATATTTTTTTTTGGGGGGGGGGGGAATGAACAAATTCCCATGCCCCACAAATAACCCAGAGATGCATTTTGAATAAAAGGATGCATTCTACTGGATTTAGAAGGTGATTGGGCCAGATCCAGCCCCCCAGCCTTAGTTTGCCTACCCATGCATTAGGCAGTTGAATGCACATGTGTACACCATCCATCTCCCTCTGACGCACCCCCTTAAATGCGTCCCAAGTGCTGGCAACCCCATGCTACAGTGGAAAACCAAAGGGTTCTGCATCAGCTGCTGTCACAGCCTTGCATGATGCCCCTTTGCCAGGAAAATTTAGGCTTTTTAATCAGCCAGCAAAGCTGCAAGTGGAAGTTGAGAGGCAGAAGTAGCCCCAGGCAGAAGAGGGAGGGAAGCAGGAGGCAGAGGCAGAAAGAAGAGGGGAAGAGGGGAGCTGCAAACCGATCGGGAGGCGAGTCGTCGTTAGGTGGCCATCTTGGGCTGATTGCTATTCTTGTCGGCCACCATTTTGAGCGGTGCCTGCCAAGGCAGTTGTCGGAGCACAGATGAGAGGAGCGTGGCGGCCCTTGCATCTGGGAAGGTGGCGGCCCCCAGGGGACTCTGGAGTGCAGAGCACAGAGAGGAGGGGAGGGAGAGCTTGTGATCAAATATTCCTTTGACTGCCAGCAGCTTTCAGCTTTCCCCTCCGCTTGTTTCAAGTCTCCCCGAGTCCAGTCCACTCCAGTGCCAGCTTGGGCAGAATTAGCCAGGGCTCTGAGGAATTGGGGAACAGCAGCAGCAGCAGCAGCAGCAGCTATGCCATCTGATAATAATAGCAAAGGGAGACCAGCTGAGAGGGACAGATTGGCGTGGGGGCCTCAGCGAGGCAAATGGGAACAGCTGAGGCCTGGGCACTTGTTATTTCCCTACATTAATGGAGCTGGAAAGCACAGAGGCCTTTGTGGGAGCCCTTCACAGAGTCCTGCTCGGGGCTACAGAGACGTTTATCGTCGCTACTGGTATCAGTTGCGTGGACGGCTGTATTTGCACTCTCTCCGAGATGAAAAGCAAAAGGTTTGGCTACCTCTGGTTTTTCAGGGACCTGGGCACATTCTGCCAGCACCTTGCATTTCTTGGGAATTCTTCAGCTTAGAGAAAGGGCAAGTAAGAAGCAACTTGATAGAAGCTTATAAAATTAGGCATGGCATGGAAAAAGTGGATAGAGGAAAGGTTTTCTTTTTCTCTCATAACACTAGAACTCAGGGATATTCGGTGAAGCTGAATGTTGGAAGATTCAGGACAGGAAGAAGAGAGTACCGTATTTTTTGCTCTATAAGACTCATTTTTTCCCTCCTAAAAAGTAAGGGGAAATGTGTGTGCGTCTTATGGAGCGAATGCAGGCTGCGCAGCTATCACAGAAGCCAGAACAGCAAGAGGGATTGCTGCTTTCACTGCGCAGCGATCCCTCTTGCTGTTCTGGCTTCTGAGATTCAGAATATTTTTTTTCTTGTTTTCCTCCTCCAAAAACTAGGTGCGTCTTGTGGTCTGGTGCGTCTTATAGAGTGAAAAATAAGGTAATTCTCCACTCAGTGAATAGCAGAACTGTGGAACTCGCCCCCACAGGAGGCAGTGAGGGCCTGGGATGGCTTTAAAAGAGGATCACACAAATTAATGGAAGAGAAGGCTACTAGCCATGATGGCTATCCATGGCTTAAGGCGAAGGTGCCCTTGTGCTCCAGTCCTCCTTGTGGGTTCCCCCCCTAGCATCTGGTTGGTGAGAGCAGGAAGCTGGACTAGGCTGGCCAGTGGCTTGAAGCTGAAGCTGGGTCTGGATCAGTGCCTTGTTAAGTGTAGTAATTTAATTCACTGAAATTGTAAATGCTTGTATGCATTACCATGTGCTTGAATTTGATTGGTTGGTAACTGAATACAATTTTTCTAGTAGTTCTCATGTGATTGGCTAACTTTAGTCACATGGGAGGCATCTAGTGAAGGAGAGGCTTCACCTTTTATGTGAAGCAAGATGGCTGTGTTTTAGAATCCACTGTGAACACTGCTAAGTTGAATAGACTGTCGGAGCACTTCTTCTCTGCTCGGAAGAAACGGAGCAAAGCCCCAGGAGAAGGTAAAAGTGGAAATCTCTCATAGGAGCTGCAAGGCAAGGCCTAATTGAGATACAGAAGGCTGAAAGTGATGAGCTCTGGAAATAGAGGAAAATACAGTTGTTTAGAAGTTAGAAGAAGAGACTGTAAGCCCATGCTCGGATAAGCATGTGACTGTAAATATTATGCTTTAATTCATCTATAACTATAAGTTTCTGCAAGTAAAGTTTTTGAATGTTAAAATCTGGATATTGGCTTAATTTCCAAAGAGGGGTGCCAGTCATATTTATGATTTGAGCTTCTTAGCTGTGATTTTGCTACCCTCACTTCAACATGCCCACCTGGAAAACACATGAAGATTGTCCTGAGCTCCATCATGAACGGACGGCAAGACATAAATGTAATGAACTGATTAAATCAATCACGTTGAAAACAGAAGTACTCTGCCTAAGCTTGAGAAGGAAGGATGGTCTGACACTTTCTACATCACATTTCCCAAGGGTGAAACCTAGCTTTGAAAACCGGTGCTGGCAAAAATTCCAGGGCGCCTGGGCTGCATACTAGGCCAGGTTCAAGGTTCTTATATTAGTGTACAAATCCTTAAATAACTTAATTGCTGGGTACCTTAAGACCACTCTAAGCTTTCTAGGAAGGCTGAGCCATTGATCTAGAGATCGGCCCCAAAGCAATCTCTTAAGCATGATATGGCAGCCAATTTGTTGGACTTTGCTCAGCTTTCCTCCAACCCAGGCTGCTCCTCTCAAAAGAGTGCTAGAGAGATGAACCCATAAAGAGTCCAGGGCCTTCTTGAGTAATTGTCCATCTCTGAAGTTGATGTTGTGGTAATTACACTTAACAGAAGCTGAACAGCCACCATCTGGGAATAAAGACTCAGAGACTCAACCCCAGGAATAACTCTGCCATTTACCACGCAGTAATATCCACACCGCACATTTAGGACTTTTAAAAGGATTAATGTTTATAGGGACAAGTGATCATTGATACTGGAACTATTTAGAATGACTGAAGTTCAGTTTCACAAAAAATAGAATAAAGTTGGAGTCCTCGTATTTCTTTCAAAATGAATGGGGGGGTAGGATTGGTCCATTTGGGAGGAAATCTCCATGTAAAACATGTTAATTATTATATTTATTTATTTATTTATTTATTTATTTATTTATTTATTTATTTGTACCCCACCCATCTGGTTGGGTTTCTCGAGCCACTCTGGGTGGTTCCCAACAGAATATTAAAAATGTGATAAAACATCAAATATTAAAAACTTCCCTAAACAGGTCTGCCTTCAGGTAACTTCTAAAAGTCAGATAGTTGTTTATCTCCTTGACATCTGGTGGGAGGGCGTTCTCCAGGGCGGGCACCACTACCAAGAAGGCCCTCTGCCTGGTTCCCTGTAGCCTCACTTCTCGTAGTGAGGGAACCTCCAGAAGGCCCTTGGAGCTGGACCTCAGTTGACTCTGATTTTGGTCACCTCCTTCTAGACCAGGGTTGGGGAACCTGTGGCCCTCCAAATGTTGGACTTCAGACCTCATCATCCCTGATCACTAGCCACACTGGCTGCTCCAGAGTTGGAGTCCAAAGGCATTTGGAGGACCCATGTTTTCCCCCTCCCTCTCCTACATTTCCCAGGCAGCTGGAAGTGAAACGGGACCTCTCCCTTGCCGAGGTCCACAAATGGAGCTCACATGAGTAAATTGAATTTCACATAATGACCAGAGGTGGTATCCCGCTACGTTTTACTCAAAGCAAACCCACTTAAATTAATGAACATGACCAAGTTATGCCCATTAATTTCAATAGGTCTGCTCTGGTTAAAACTTAGTTAAACACTACCAGTATTTCATAATGTATTACAATATATCTTTCTCATGATAATATCTTGATGCTTTTCAAAGCTATTTCATTTTGAAAGGAAACATGTGCTGGGCCAAGGAGTCGCCATCAGCACACCTCAGGTGTCTTCAATACCCTCCTCCTTTTGGAGTACCTTCGCCTTCCTTTCGAAAGGTGAAAAAATTGCAGCCAAAATCATTACTGCAGTTGGAGAAAAGAAACCCTAAGCTTAATTGCAACTCACTTTGAGAACAATAGCTTAAAAGCAGGCTATAGAATTGTCAAATGCATAAAATAACAAAAAAGGGGGGAAAGACTTGAAAAGATGTTGCACTTCAGAGAAAATCAAGTGGGCGTCTGACATCTGTTTCAAGTCCGTTTGATTCAAAATAGGAACAAGACTGTTTTGACCCGGAATACCTTTTCAAGCAGTTCAATCCCACATATAAAGTGTGTTCAGTGGGGCTTATACACAGGTAAGTGTACATACCTTAACCCCTTTTTGCAGAGTCAAACCCTTGCCAGTTCCGAGGTTTGTCAGATATTAAAACATTAAATAAATCCTCCAAAGATTGGAATAGTTTCTCTGCTATTTCTTGCAGATTCAGATGCCAGAAAGAGAAAGTTTCATTAGAAGCAGATTAGAAGAGGATAACATGTGCAAGAGAAGTAATTCTTTTGCCAGCTGTTAGTAAATTGGAAATGGCACACTTACAATCATGTTCGATGCACTGCATTGAATTGCTTAGCTCAGTCCTGAAGTTAAAAACGCAACTCACTTGGAGCTGCCGTTCCATAAATATTGCATGCCGGATCCATTCGCCACCATCTGCTCCAACGGTGATGGGACACCTCTACTTTCCTGCTGCAGAGATGCATCTTTCCTGTGCAACAGTGGGGGGATCCGGAGCTGGAAAGGTCAGGGGGAGGGAGAAAAAAAAAAGCAAACACAACCATCTTCCAGTTTTTAGGACAACTGGAGGTACGGCAGACAAACTGGAAGAGCAAGGCTCTTTCACAAGCAGCAGTGCAAACGAAAGAGACTGGCAACGTACTTATTGAAGAGGAAGGAGCAGAGCAGATCAGGGAGACATCAGGGACACCAGCAGGATTCATGCCTGATTTGGGGCATAAGTAGGGAGAGAGAGGAATTCATTTCGCTTCACATTTTAATGTGGATCTACCTAACTTGTGCTTTCCAAAAAAATGCACAAACCAAAACGCAGCCATTGTTTGAAACTTGCACTTCTCTGAATGTTGTGACACAGTTCTCCATGCATTAAAATTCACACAGCAATGAAACCATACCAAAAAATACATTATATGGGGTGTGGGGGAGATTAGGGAAATAGTTTGCAAATACATGCTCATTAAGAGAAATGTGCACTGAAGCGATGGCGTATTTGGGTGGCGATTTTATTTTTAAAAAGCATTCAGACAGATGCAGAAATGTGGTGAGCGGAATGTCAAGACTGGGAAAATGCCCCCATCCCAGCCCCTATGTGCCACCCTTGAGAATGGTTGTGGGGCAGGGGGAAGGGAAGATAGCATTATGGAGCAGTCTTGGGACAAAGTGTATCTTACATGCCAAAAAAGATTGCAAATCCGCCCTGCCATTGCCAATCCCAGCCCCTTTGGGATCCAACTTCCTCAAAGCCCTGCCATAACGTTTCATTAGCAAAAGCCCGATTTCACATCCCAAACAAAGTAATGCTAAGTGCTAGTGACATGCTAGGGAGAGAATGGATGATGCATTTCTGAGAACCAACTGCACAGAGAGCACCCAGCACCCAAATATTCTCCTGGGTGCTGGGTGCTCTCTGTGCAGTTGGTTCTCAGAAATGCATGCATTCTCTCCCTGGCATGTCATATGGTAGCTAAACAAATCTTACTGAAATTTGCAGCATCAAGGGGGAAGGGGAGAAACAAACGTCTCAGGGGACAACCCGTTTTAGTTAGTTTACATGTATTTTAACAGATTGCTTCCGTACACAGGGAAAGCAAGCAAGCGTTTCCATACTTTGCAGCTGATCAACTGCTTGAAAACATTTCCTAATGTAAGTGGAGCGATAGGTTGGTGGAGCCTTTGTATGAATAGATTTTATTTTCTATGCAGAGATTTTAGTTTGATTTCTTTCTGAAATGTTTTTAATCATTGTTATTGAGAGATTATTAAAAGGCTGAGATTATTGAAAAGCTGACATTATGTTAGAAATTCATTGTTATGTAAATGCTTGTTGGTGATTATTCTTATATATAGGCCGGCCCTACCATTAGGCGGAGTGGAAAACCCACCCTAAGCAGCAGATACACTGATAAAGTGTTGGAGGACAGAGCTGCTCTGGGGGATGCTGCCCTATCACCAGTTTTGGAACAGGAGGTAACTGCTACCCGGGTCAACTTCTCTTTGTGGAACGGTGAGGGCGATGGGGTCCTCAGAGTCCGGCAGAGAAACGCTCTAGACTAGCCCAGTGTTGCTGTAATCATTTACCTTGTATATTGTGAGCTATCATGAAGGCAATTTGTTTTGTGGAAAGGCAGCCTATAATTTCAAGTATAATTGAATCCAGTTAGTGGTTGGGTTTTGAAGACACAAGCTCTAAAGGGAGGCTTTCTTTATGCTTATTGAGGGACCTAATGGAAAGAGGCAGGCAGTCACTGTAAGGGACATTAATGCTAGGCTAGACTGAGAAGGAATATCGGCTGTCAACACAGCAAAACAGCTTTCAGGGTCTGTTCTGACCCATAGGTCCAAACATAGTCTGGGGCAAAGGAATGACAGATGTCCCAGAGGACCCAGTTGCAGGGATTCCATAGAAAGATGCCCCAAATGACAGAGTGATCAGTTCTAGTGCTTTATTATGAGACACCTACAGCAATGCAATGCAGAGTTCCCTGCCGCCACACCAAAGGACATACACTGAAGTGACAAGCACCAAGGCTTTGTCCGCAAGGGGCTCATCATATATGGGTTACTTATACAGGAAGCAAGCTACATAAGCTGGCAACAATAGCCCAATTAATGCACCCCCAGGCTTAGAGTCCTGTTCCCCACTCCCATCCATCGCTCAGATAAGGGAGTAGCTGACAGCATACCCTCCAACATTTCTCCAATGAAAATAGGGGTGTCCTACTCCATACTACTACTATTACTAAGGGACGTGGGTGGCGCTGTGGTCTAAACCACTGAGCCTCCTGTGGTTGCCAATCGGAATCCCCGTGACAGGGTGAGCTCCCACTGCTCTGTCCCAGCTCCTGCCAACCTAGCAGTTCAAAAGTACGCCAGTGCAAGTAGATAAATAGGTACCACTGTGGTGGGAAGGTAAATGGCATTTCTGTGCACTCTGGTTTCCAACATCGTGTTCCGTTGTGCCAAAAGTGGTTTGGTCCTGCTGGCCACATGACCTGGAAAGCTGTCTGTGGACAAACGCCAGCTCCCTCGGCCTGAAAGCGAGATGAGTGCAACAACCCTATAGTCGCCTTTGACTGGACTTAACCATCCAGGAGTCCTTTACCTTTTACTACTACTGATAATAATGATGATGATAATTATACCCCGCCCATCTGACTGGATTGCCCCAGCCACTCTAGGCAGCTTCCAACATATATAAAAAACATAATAAAACATTAAACATTAAAAAAATAATAATCCCCATACAGGACTGCCTTTAGATGTTTTCTAAAGGTTGTATAGTTACTTATCTCCTTGGCTCAGGGATTGCATAACTCCACCCCCTCCAACATCCTAAGGAAAAGTGGGACATTCCAGGATCAAATCAGAAACAGCTTCTGTAAATCTGGGACAGTCCCTGGAAAATAGGGACACTTGGAGGGTTTGTGAAAGGCAGGCAGCATGAGACGTCTCCCCTCTCCCAACTAGCTGAACCCAAATGAATGCTTCAAAGCAAGCAGATAAGCATAAATGATCCCATTTTACAGCTCACACCAATTAGTCCTTGGGTTATATTGACTACCAAGGTGGTGATTACAGGCCTTTGGGGATATTTGCTCAGTTTGGTTCTACACAGGGTCCAGCCTATTTTCCTGTTGGAGTTAATCCTACCAGAAAGCCAGAAGGTGTAGCAGGGAAGTGGGGGACATCCCAGATCAGAGTCGGATCAATATGGTATGAGGGTTATGATGTCTCCCGAGGAGCAGCTCAAACCAATAGTTGGGAATTGTGACTGGAGCATCTGAGAAAGCTATTAATCCACCGTCAGGCTCTCCTCTTAATAACTGATGAGTTGTCTCAGATCAGTGCATCAGAGGTGGCGTTTGTTCCTGATTCCTTTCACTGACACATTTGACTTGCGCATTAAAAATTACGGCCCCTTCTTTTTTCTTTTTAACATGCCACAAGTCAAAGCAACATTTACCACTAATTGCACAATTACTTCACATGGCACCAGAGATGGAAGCCTTGACTTTTAGCAATATCAAGTTTGCAGAAAAGTCAAGGCAGTAATTATGCGAGGCAAAATCATTTAGTAAATTAAAGTAATTCCTCACCAGACGCGGTTAAGATTCCATGGATTCCATTACTAGCATAATAAAATAATTGCACAATTAGGAGCAAATTACTTATTCTTTTAGAAGTGCTCAACTTACTGCAAACAATGTATTTTAAATCAAAGATCATATGCTTCCAGTTAATGAGACCTAGCAGTGTCTTTCCATATGGTAGACCGGGAGATAATCAGAAAAGTGCTCAGAGGTCAACTAGCGAAGGCTGTTCCTGGGCATTTCTCTTTCAGGGTCATGTCTGCATTTTCGTTATCAGATGCTTTCATGCCCTATCCCCACTCCCAAAGCCAGTATAGCAATGCTTTGTAACATGTTCTTTTTGGGCAGCCAAATTTGCATAATAAAACACACAATTTTGCACAATCTGTACGATAAAGATGCAAGCTTTCAAAAGGTGGATTTGTTCCTTTAGGTCAATGCTGGCTAATCCATGGTTCTCCAGATGTTGTTGACTCCAGCTCTCATCAGCCCCAGCCAGAATGGCCAGCGGTCAGGGACGAAGGAAGCTGGGAGCCCATCAGCATCTGGAACTTAACAGCCCTGTCTGGCAATCTTTAACCTCTCCCTAAAGCTACTAGTTAGGGATGTGGGTGGCGCTGTGGGTTAAACCACAGAGCCTAGGACTTGCCGATCAGAAGGTCGGCGGTTCGAATCCCCGCGACCGGGTGAGCTCCCGTTGCTCGGTCCCTGCTCCTGCCCACCTAGCAGTTCGAAAGCACGTCAAAGTGCAAGTAGATAAATAGGTACTGCTCCAGCGGGAAGGTAAACGGCGTTTCCGTGAGCTGTTCTGGTTCACTAGAAGCAGCTTAGTCATGCTGGCCACATGACCCGGAAGCTGTATGCTGGCTCCCTCGGCCAATAAAGCGAGATGAGCGCTGCAACCCCAGAGTCGGTCACGACTGGACCTAATGGTCAGTGTTCCCTTTGCCTTTACCTTTTTACTCTGCTCTTATGAGGAACTGTTGAGGGAGTTGGATATACAGTGGTACCTCAGGTTAAGAACTTAATTCGCTCTGGAGGTCCGTTCTTAACCTGAAACTCTTCTTAACCTGAAGCACCACTTTAGCTAATGGGGCCCCCCACTGCTGCACTGCCGCCCCTGCACAATTTCTGTTCTCATCCTGAAGCAAGGTTCTTAACCCGAGGTACTATTTCTGGGTTAGCGTAGTCTGTAACCTGAAGCGTCTGTAACCCTAGGTACCGCTGTATTTAGCCTGGAGAAAAGAAGACCAAGAGGCGATGCGGTAGCCATCTTCAACTATCCGAAGGGATGTCACATGGAAGATGGAGCAAGCTTGTCTTCTTTTGCTTCAGAGGGTAGGACCTGAACCAATGTACTCATATGAGAAGAAACAAGATTCTGAGTAAACATTAGGAAGAACTTTCTGAAGGCAAGAGTTGTTGGACAGTGGGATGAGCCACCTCAGAAAGCGGTGGCATCTCCTTCATCGGAGGTTTTTAAAGATAGGTTCACTGGCCACCTGTCCAGAATGGTTGTGATTCCTACCTTGAACAAGGTGACTCTTGGGACCTCTTCCAACTCTACAATTCTATGATGCTATGAATGTATTTCCCCAAAATGTTATCATGCACAAATAAAGATGTTGTGAACATGTGTGCGGATCGTCTCATATTGCAAAGCACAGCACAGCGTGTGCGCACACCCCAGCTAGCGCACATCTTCTTAATGACATGGCTCCAACGCCGCTTTCCAGTAGTTGGGCTTCATATTGTTGGATGTGCAACCCCGCGAGCAAGTAATTCTGAACAGTGCTGGTTATTTCAGCAATGATTCTGGGGGATGTTTCATCAAAGGCTTTTGTGCAGCGTCCTTTGAGCCAAAAAGGGCCCATACAATCATCATCATTGTTGCAAGGACATTTGTTTTCCCCTCCAAACAGCACAAAACAGATGGCGCATGCAGGATGCAACCGCCAGGAGTAAAGGGAGTATCTGTGCACTTGGGAAGCAAGCCCTGATATGCTGGCAGGGACTGGGGCTCCACAGTTCCAGAAAGGTGAGCCAGCCCAAGAACACACATACTGCGCAAGCCGTCCTTAGCCAGAATTGTTGGCAAAAGAGCCCTACGGTGGGTGGGACGAACAACACAAGTCCATAAATAGATCCTAAATCCTCTATCACGCTTCCTATTTCCCCCCACAAAAGCCAGGCTTGGCAGAGTGCTTCCTGCTAAGTACCAGATTCTTAATGGGGCAGTTAACACTCCAAATCCAACTTTGAGCAGTGAAGCTATGGAAGCAAACAGTGGCTTTTAAGAGCAGAAGGTTGTTAGGTGTTTGCATCCCCTATTAGACGGCCCTCCCGCTCGTCTTTTATTTTTATTTTGGTAAGGCATTGAATTCGCCGGCCTCTTTGAGCTCCAAATTATGAAAATATCTGCGGCTTAAAAGCAGCAGGACAATTGTGTGGAAGAAAGGCTGCCGTGCTAATCACAGCTCCCAGTTCCGGCAGATTGATCCAAAGCCTTGTAGGGCAAGCAAGCACACCTTGAGGGGTTGTGTGTGTGTGTGTGTGTGTCAGGAGTGGAAAACACAAGAGCAGCATCCTCTGCGGTAAAGCACACAAACCCTGGAAGCATTGTGCAAGACACAAAGGAGGATACAAAAGAGCGAGCTGCAAACTCAAAAAGTGTTCGTTGCTAGACTGCGGTGGATGGAGCCAGGCCAGTTTCAAACTGTTGCTTGCTTGATCAGAATAAAGGATGTGCACAGCACTGGTCAAGATAGATGGACAGAAGTCCCTCAGGGTGGATTTGTGTCTTCACAGGCTACAGCAGCCTTTGTCAACCCGCTTCCCTCCACATGTTCTGGGTCACAATTCCCACCAGTACCGGCTAACATGGCTGTTTGATGCAGGGGCTGATGGGAGCTGAAGTCCAAAGCATTTAGAGGAAGTTGTGGAAGTTCGAAGTGCAGTTTGTTCATCAGCCATAATGAAAAGAAATATGTATTTTTAAAACAATACTTTACGTGGCAGGAATGGCACTGCATGCAACTGCTCCCAGTCAACTTTGCTCTTGTGACATATACTCCTCATTGTGCCAACACTGCAGTTACACCCATGGCTCAGTTGGTAGAGCATGAGACTCTTAAACCCAGGGTTGTGGGTTCCAGCCCCACACTGGGCAAAAAAATCCTGCATTGCAGGGGGTTGGACTAGATGACCCTCGTGGTCACTTCCAACTCTACAATTCTATTTTCTATTATCTATGATGCATTTTCCGTTCTGATTTGACCTGCACTGCATCCGATGCAGGCCTGGCACATTTTGCCTTAAAACAGATGTGAGTTGTGAACAGATGTGCACTCTTTTGTGCGCGCACATGGACACACATGCATGCACACACGCACGCACAGAGACAGGTCCTGTACAAAATATCACGGGATGCCTCAGAAACCAGAGTTGTTCCAGAGGGCAACAACATGTCCTGTTGGAAAGCTTACTAGGAAGCCAAGTATGACATCAGCAGGTGGCATCCTCAGGGAGTTGTCGGGGCCTTATGACTGCGGCAGGGTCCACCACTCCCATGACCTTCTGGAGGGAAGCCAAACAGCAGCTTGCTGTCCAGCACTGATTGGAGTGCTGCTCCCAGGCGAGCTCACCAGGGACCTCACTGACATTGGAGGCCACCCACCACTTTGCCCAAAGCCCCTCAAACCTGGATCCCACCCTACAGAAGACATCTTAGATACTGTACTGATGCTGTGGAGTCCCTTGGGTGGCTCAGCTCAGCAAAGACATCACCTTTTATGGCTGCACTTTGTCCTTAGGTAAGGTCCTTAGGGGACGCAGGTGGTGCTGTGGTCTAAACCACTGAGCCTCTTGGGCTTGCCGATCAGAAGGTCGGTGGTTCGAATCCCCGCAACGGGGTGAGCTCCCATTGCTTGGTCCCAGCTCCTGCCAACATAGCAGTTTGAAAGCACGCCAGTGCAAGTAGATAAATAGGTACTGCTGTGGCGGGAAGGTACATGGTGTTTCCATGTGCTCTGGCTTCCGTCACAGTGTCCCGTTGCACCAGAAGTGGTTTAGTCATGCTGGCTACATGACCCAGAAAGCTGTCTGTGGACAAACACCGGCTCCCTCAGCCTTAAAAGTGAGATGAGCACTGCACCACATAGTTGTCTTTGACTGGGCTTAACTGTCCATGGGTCCTTTACCTTTACCTTACTTTGTCCTTGGATGGGGCAAAAACTGAGCACCCTGAAAGAGTTTTAAAACCACACCTCTTTGGCCAAAGCTGTTTTTCACAGGGACTCTTCAGAAAAATACACACCCATGCTATCATTGCCATTTGGTCCAGTGGCTTTCTAACGCTCTGTATTTGAAGAACCTTTCCATATCACACTTGGTCTACTGGTCTCTTTTATAGAAGAACCAGGAGAATGACCATGGGTGCAGCTTACATGGAGTACAAGACAGAGCCACACAAGCTGACTGCACATTATGGGAGACATCCAAGTAGTCCCACCTGTGGCCATACATTGCAGGTGAAGGTCACCAGCGGGACAGCCCTTTAGTTAACCGTCAACATGTTACCAAGGATTGCCAGGGTTCCCAACAAGCAGATTTAATCTTCTTGGGCAGTAACTTTCTAAATCCAAGAGTCTGAGACATTATAGGGAGTAATTTTTATTTTGTTGCAATCTGTAGGAATGCTTTAATGGAATTATACAGCCCTGGTGGAGGTCATCCAAAGAAGATATATTGCAGACAGATTAGATTACAGAGAGGGTTTTTTCAGTTCAGGTCTGGCAGCCACATAAGCTTCAGGTATTTCTAAGAATCTGGGCTCAGAGTAGAAGCACCGTGTAGCTTTGCCAAAGAACACAGGCCCCCTTTGAATAGCATCATCATAATACACTTGGCTCTTGTGGTTTTAGGGAGTTGACACTTCTCCATGTGGCTGCTGTGCCAAGCTCTGAAAAACTTCCAGACGAGAGGCAATTCTGATCCAGCTAATTTTCTCAACCTGCTTTACTGTTGCATATTTAGTGCATTATACGAGGATTTGGGAGTTCTTGTCTGTTTTATTCCAGAAACAGCTCTGCGCCGTTGCCGCTGTCCGTCCCCTGATATTTGAATCCACCTTTTATATTGCAGGATTACACGATGCAACAACACCTCGTGTCTAAATTGTGGAATGCCAAGCTATCATCCTAGAATGCCAATTAAGACATGAGATCATACAAAAGAGGGAAGCGCAGAGGCGCACGATCGCTCCGTGGGCACTTCTGCATCAACTGGGCTGAGGTGTCGAGAGACGCGAATGGCTTGCATTTGGAATCTCATGAGCCAAGAATGGAACTCAGCCTAGCAAGCTGCCTGGAGTTGCATGTGGTGAGAAGCACAAGAGAAAATGGATGGGCAACTTCAGCCGATGTGATTAGCAGCCCGGATGAAGTCTCATTATTGTATAGGTGTGGTGCAAGTATGAATGAGCCAGGCCTCCTTTTGCCCTGCCCTGATTTAATGGAGCAGGACTTGCCACCTGCGCTTACAGGCTCCAGCTATGTGCTCCTTGCTACCAATGCTGAGACTGCAAGTGCATCCCTCCACTGCCGTTTCCTTGTCCCAGCCTTGAAGTGAAGAAGAAGAGGAGGAGGAGTTTGGATTTGATATCCCACTTTATCACTACCCGAAGGAGTCTCAAAGCGGCTAACATTCTCCTTTCCCTTCCTCCCCCACAACAAACACTCTGTGAGGTGAGTGGGGCTGAGAGACTTCAGAGAAGTGTGACTAGCCCAAGGTCACTCAGCAGCTGCATGCAGAGGAGCGGAGACGCGAACCCGGTTCCCCAGATTATGAGTCTATTGCTCTTAACCACTACACCACACTGGCTCTCGTGAACTTTCATGCTCATGGGCCCCAGCAGTCCAGTGTGTTCTGGTGCCCTGTGAAGTCTGGCAATCCACAGTCTCTTCCCCCATCTGTTTTTGCCAACATTTGTTGTTGTTGATTCCATTTCTAAATGGCTATCTCAGAAGTGCGGCAGCCCTTTCCCAACATTTATCTCTGTAGGCACAAAACGGCTTTCGTCTCCCTTTCCCTCAAGCTTCCCTGGAGCTTGATTTCCAGAGAGGCAGGCTCTGAAGAAATAGGTTTGAAGAGGGGGGGGGGAATCACATCTGACTAAATGGAAGAGTTTGTGAGTGTGGAAAAGCTTCCTGGGCAGGGAAGCACTTGCTGAACCAAGCAAGCAATTCTGAATTAGGATTCTGCTTTGCTCCGTTGCAGGTTCAAAATGAGAAAAGAGGCATCGGCAGCGGCAAGCGAGGAAAGCACACAATGCTGGATCAGACCAAAGGGGATCCACCTAGTTTCCCAGAGTCAGAGTAGGGGCCTCCAAACAGAGCGTGAGCACAGCAGCCTTCTCCTAAGCAACCGGCATGCTAGTAGAATCCCAGTCCCTGAAAATGGAGAATTGACATCATCGTCATAACCAGCAGCCACTGACAAACCTCTCTCCCTCTCTGCGTTTGTTGCATCCCTTTTTGAAGCCATGTAAAAGTGTGCATGCACCCCCAGGCCCCCAGACCATTAGTGATTCCTTGATGGGCAAGTGAGGTGGAGGAAGGAGACACATGCAATGATTCCCTGCCCAATTCCTAGATTTGAATATTTTGTCTGCTGCTAAAAGGCTGCTTTTAAGTCTCTCCCAACATCAGCTCTGGAAGATTGAAATATCAATTACAGATCAATTTTCTCCTTAAGTAAACACTAATGCAGGATAAACAGTATTAGGAGATGCAATCGTAACATTGCTGACTTCAGGACAGACTGCCTGCTGCTCACAGCAAGTTTAAGCCTGGAGATTAATTAACCTGAGAAGATATCACTTAAGGAAGATTTAAGGCTATCAGGTTGGGAATATGAGGCAACGAGGCGCCGTGCATGTTAAGGAGGAGGCAGGCGAGTTCTAGAAAGGAGCAGCGAGCTTTGATTCCCTTCCCGCCCCCCACGGTTAAGGTTCTTGTTTTCCCCAGCACCGATTTGACATGGCTTTAAGGATTAGGTTCAGAAACTGGGCGAATTCTCTTTTTATAGCTAAGCCAATGTAAAACCACAGGCCACCAAAGTAATTCTGGTCCATGATTAGAATCGTTGTGGGAACCTCAAAAGCTTCCACACCCTGACACCATTTGATGCAGACCACTTCTTGACTAAAATGAGTTGTGGGGTCTTCCATTTGCTAGGACTTCAGTCATTTCATCTCCCCACACCTGTTTCCAGCCTTCAGCTTGGCCAAGGAACCTTTAGGTGACGTGGATTTAGGCTACTAAAACAGATACATATATTCTAAATGGGGGTTGACTCCAATTTTAATAATACTAATAATAATAATAGTAATTTTTATTATTTATACCACGCCCATCTGGCTAGGTTTCCTGATACAGGGCTGCCTTCAGATGTCTTCTAAAAGCTGTGTAGTTCTTCATCTCCTGGAAATGTGATGGGAGGGCGTTCCACAGGGAGGGCGCTTCCCACAGGGAGGGCCCAAAGCTTGATAAACAAATGTTTTTCCTGCAGGGGCTCAACTCTGGCCAGGAATTAATCCCAACTGTGATGCTAATTGGGCACCATGTTTTGTACTGTATTCAACATATTAATTCTTGTTGCAAACTGGTTTGGGTTGGCAAATTATCTGGAAAGTGGTATATAAATGCAGTAAATAAAAAAAAATGAGAAAACCAACATGAATTTGGAGTCCATGTGGGAATAATGACGGCTAGATATCCTCTCAGGAGCTGCCCAAGAGCAGGCAAGGCTGCACTATGCAACACACTCCCATGTTCCATTGTTTGTCTCCTTCTTGGTCAATACCAAAACATGCTGTTCCGCTCACTGACAAACAGATTGTGGAGCCAACAGGTAGCGAAAAGGATGAGCAACCCACCAACCACCTCTGGTTGCTTTCAGAGAGAGATGGAAACATAACACAGCTCTTCTCAGGGAAAAATCATCACAGCTCCTCAGTCTGACTGACATTCTTGACCTCTGGCTAACTTTCATTGTTCAGCTGCTGTTGTATGGAAACTGTGGGCGTTCTTTTGAAACATCCTAAATTCTGCTTAGCCGAAACACACGGAAATGAGAGGCTCACCTTCAGGTTCCTTGGAGTAGTAACCAGAGAGCCTATACACACTTTGCACATAACCTGGACAAGACTGAGAGGAGATATGATAAAAAGGTAAGGGTAAAGGACCCCTGACAGTTAAGTCCAGTCGCAGGCAACTCTGGGGTTGTGGCGCTCATCTCGCTTTACAGGCCAAGGGAGCCGGTGTTTGTCCGCACATTTTTTCCAGGTCATGTGGCCAGCATGGCTAAGCCACTTCTGGCGAAACCAAACACCGAAACCAGAGCAGCGCACGGAAACACTGTTTACCTTCCTGCTAGAGCGGTACCTATTTATCTTCTTCTTCTTTGGCGATCCCTCATAGCCGAGTAAGACTGTCTTCCATAAACACAGTTTTAACAATGAGTCTGTAAGTGACTATGGAGGCTAATTCTGGATCCACACGTCCTTCCACAGTGGGGACATTGGTTTCCGGGCGGGAGTTGATCACAGTGTGGTTTTGCCAAGCGTGCCTTCCTCTTAGCACGTTTCTCCCTTGCGTCCTGAGTTCAAGTGTCTTCAAAGCTCATGACACCTTTGGTAACAGCTGTTCTTCAACTGGAGCACTCACAGGCCAGTGTTTCCAAGTTGTCAGTGTTTATACATTTTTTTTAGATTTGCCTTGAGACAGTTTTTAAACCTCTTATGTTTACCCCCAGCATTATGCTTTCCATTTTTAAGTTCGGAATAGAGTAGTTGCTTTGGAAGACGATCATCAGGCATGCACACAACATGACCAGTCCAGCAAAGTTGATGTTGGAGAATCATTGCTTCAGCACTGGTGATCTTTGCTTCTTCCAGTACACTTCCCAAGTGATGTGTAAAATTTTTATCTACTTGAACTTTGACGTGCTTTCGAACTGCTAGGTGGGCAGCAGCTGGGACAGAGCAACAGGAGCTCACCCCGTTGCGGGGATTCGAACTGCCGATCTTCCGATCGGCAAGCCCAAGAGGCTCAGTGGTTTAGACCACAGCGCCACCAGCATCCCTATGGTGATATGATAGCCACCTTCAAATATCTAAAGGGATGTCACATGGAAGATGGAGCAAGCCTGTCTTCTGTTGCTCCAGAGGGTAGGATCCAAACCAATGGATACAAATTACAAGGAAGGAGATTCCAACTGAACATTAGGAAGAACTCTCTGACAACAATGGAACAGGTTATACCACAGAAGATGGTGGCCTCCCCTTCATTGGAAGTTTTTAAACAGAGGTTTGGATGGCCATCTGCCAGGGATTTTTCAGCTGTGACTCCTGGATTGCAGAGGATTCTGCATTGCTTTGGGGGTCTTTCCAACTCTATAATTCTATGATTCTAGGGTTAACGGTTTGGACACAAACCAGAGAGAAAGGGCTACCTCAATCTGTGCAAACATTCCCTGTCTGTTTTCTTTCACTGACAATTTCTAGATCAAAAGCAGTGTACAGCAAAATCCAGACAACACCACAGAATCATACCACAACTTTCATCCAAACAAATAAAAATCTAAAGACCAAAATCACACGATAAATGGAGCAAATGAGCTACCAAGAGCAATTCACAAATGCCTGGGTGAACAAAAGTGTTTTTAATTGCCAGTGGAAATACATTGCTGTCTGATCGCCAAGAAAATTATTTAGCATTCTCCTTCTGGGGTTCCACTCCAAACAGAGTCAGACCATTGGTTCATCTTCCTTGGTACTGCCTGTTCTGACTGGCACCGGCTCTCTAGGGTTTCATGTAGGAGTTTTTCCCAGTCCTACTTGAAGATCCCAGTCATTGAACCTCAGACCCTCTGCATGCAAACCAGATACTCTACTGATGAGCTACGGAAGTTTATCATCCTTAAAAGCGCCTCCCTCAAACCTTGGAGGCAATGGGTAGGGGCTGAAGTATTACAATAGACTATACCAGTGGTTCCCAGTTAGCTAAACACCGTAAACCTTGTTTTTCAAAAGCCAAGATATGGACCTCTTACTTTTGAAAATGTTGATATCTCTGGGTTAGTTTTTGTTATGTGAATGGTGCCACAGACCCCCTAGGGTCTGCAAACCACCAATTGGAAACCACGTGACTATTTCATTGAACTGGCCATTAGCAGGGTTGGAGGGACCCTGGAAGGCTGTTTCTGTGCCTCTCCCCATTGTCAAATGAAGCTATTACTGCTGCAGCAGTAGGGTTAGCCAGAACATAAGCAACATTTTTAAACGTGGGTTGGAAAGGTAAGATGGAGTAAAATCTGTTCTAGGGTGTAATCAGATGTGGGTCAAAAGCAAGACAGGATATAACCCAACACACACACACACACACACAGTCACAACAGTAAGGCTCAGGATAATGGCTCGCTGAGGAAAAGGGGGTAGTAGAAATTTGGGTCAAAAAGCAGGCTTGTCAGGCCACCCTGGGTAAAATAAGCACTGCTCAGCAGGCTGCTAGCAACCTCTTCCTGTCGTCTTTTCCAGAAGTGGCTGGGAGGCTGGAATCAAGAAGGAAAGAGAGACCCAAAAAGCATCAGCTGTGCCTCAGTCAAGGTTGGCAGAGCAGAGGACCAATTTCTGAGAGCTAGGCAAGTCCATGGCCAGCTCCCCTCTTCTGCCTGAAGAGCAAGAAAAAAATAAAAATAAAATAAAAGGTGTTGAGAAGAGCAACGGTGCTGCGTTTTTAGTGTTCCAGAAGAAAGCATAAGCACAATATTTCTCCAAGGAAAACAGCCTCTTCTATTGAGCAAGGTTTCCTTTTTCTTGCTTGTGCAGGATGGTGAACGATGGCACCAATTAGAGCCCACACACCACCTTAGGGCCACCCGCCAATGTACCGGGAGATGCCATCAGCCAACAACAATAGTGGAAAAACTAATAACTCCATCGCCTGCCCTTCAGGAAACAGATTTCCTTTATTTTCTTTCCAAATAAGGGAAGGAAACCACTGGGGCTTCAGGGGAAAGCCTCCCCTAACAGCTACATCAGAGGGCATTTCTGCTCAAATAATTTCGCGGGAGAGGAAACTCTAAAAATACTATGAGGCCGAGCAAGAAAAAGCAAACACCATTCTGCCAGCCTAGAATACAGAGACATTTCCCTACCTGCCAGGGTGTGCTCAAGAATGTGACAGCCACCAGGCAGGTGGAGGGATAAGTGCTTCCTTTCTGGTAAGAAGCTGCATAGTTAGCCCTTAAGCAATTGTTACAATTAGGAAAGGTGAAAAAGAAGGTAAGCAGTGCTTGGATTTTGGGGAGGCCAGAAATTAAGAACACAACCCACAGTCTCACCAAGAGACGGGCACAGACCAGGTATGTTTAATTTGTGAAAGGCCAGCTGCCTGTGGTGTTTGGGATGGGCTTGTGAACCCACACCAAGGTTAGCCAACCTGGGGCCCTGCAGCTGTTGGTGGACTACAACTCCCATCTTCCATTGGTTATGCTGGCTGTGGATGATGGGAGTTGTAGTCCACATTTGGAGGGTGCCACATTGCATCACACAGTAAGCAGCTTACGAATGGGAGCCATGGCAGACCTCAGAGAAGCACTTGCGACTGGCACAGATAGTTTAAGAAAAGCTGAGACGCCAAGTTGTGTGTTTTGGGATGGAGGACTGGTGAGCACACAAACATGGTTGGTGTCTGGTGGGGCTCCCAAAACAGGGCTGGGGACATGGCAGCCTGCCTCCTACTTAGGAGCATCCCTTGTAGATGCTGCCGCAAAAGAGTGCAAAACGAGACAGAAAAGTAGTTTTGTAACATTAATTTGTTTTTATTAAGAAGACAGATACTTTATAGTACTTCTTTTTCTTTGTAAAAATGGTATACATGAACCAATACAAAATGTGAATGGGAAGATATGAATATGCGTTTTCTTACACTGCAACATTGTCCATGGACACCTTAAAACAGAATCGGCCTAAGGGGGCAGAAGTAACGAAATGTCACTGGCGGTGAGTAAAGAACAAGCTTATTTGGCATCAGTTATGCATCCCATATTTTTCTTGGCAACATTCCTATTTTGCTGTTGCTGATGTTATAAAAAATAAACTCCCCAACCACAAAGCCCAAGAAAAATCTCCAAGCTGCAAACCCCCGGGAAACAAGTTTGTTCTTTCTCCACTCTTAACAAAATCCTTGTAATCTAACCCTGTACAAATCAATACTTAACAATACATTTCAAACAGTGCACTGTATACTTGCAGGGGGGCGGGGGGAAAGAAAAGTAAAAACCCTTTAAAACTTGATATACAACTAAAACCCATCAGTTCCTGTTGTGGTTGCTCGTTGTGTTCTCTTCCAACGTGTGGGGCCAAAAACTTTTCGCGATCTACCTGAGACGGAAAACACCAATCAAAACACATGAACCTGAGACATGTCAACATTATTAAGTCAAAGTTACATTGGGAACACTTGCACGACTGTACACTTTTCAAAACAAAGATGAGCTGCTCAGGGAACGGTATGCCAGTTCTGTGATCAATGGGTAGAAAAAAGCCCCCTCCCCAAAACCCACCCCCACAATTTTTCAATCACTGTCTTTGCCCTTCCATAGGGTTGACCTGTTGTCTCAAGCAGTACAGAAGGCAGAGAAACAAGAAGGGCACGTTACAAAACTTTGCAAGAGGTCAATTGCGTTTTCATGGTTCTAAAGGAGGGGGGGGCGGGGACGGAAAATACTGTACGAAAAAGAAGTGGGGAAAGGGGTTTTATTTTGTGTTGAAAGGTAGCATCTGAATGGCTCTGCCAACAATTAAACAAACCTAAAACCCACAAATATAACTATTTTTTAAAGCCTTTTAAAATACATCTAGAGATGATATTCTCCCCTAATAAAACTTTGCATGTACGTAACATGACTGCCGCTAAAATTAATCCTTCAAATTCCTTAATTCCGTAATGAAATGAGGGGTTCCCTCATGAGCTAGCCTCTTCTTAATTCCAACCCTTTATCTGGTGCCTCATTAAAAAAAATAAAAATCCTGATTCACATCACACGTCGCTTTCTCCTTTTGGTAAAAGGGTTTAGAAGCAGCATATTATCCCCAAGGGGGGGGTGGGGTACCATGTTTCCCCCTCCCCAGGAAAGGAAAGGAAGTGGCAGACACACAGACTTGGCTCTCTTCCTCCCGAGGCTTCAGATCTCCAACACTCACAAGGTAAACTTATTTTTAGTTATCTCTTCACCATGACTACCATCATGCAAGGATCAGTAATTTATTGGCAGATGGCTCTTAAGGCTGAGGAAGGAGGCCAGGGGCTGCGTTTGGAAGGTACAGAGTCAGGGAAAAGGAAATAAAGAATATATATATATATATATATATATATATATATATATATATATATATGTATTCTTGATTTCCTCATACAAACTCAGCGTTTAAGAGTTTGGATTGAGTAACTGGAAGGGGAAAAAAAAACCTTCCATGCTGATTTCTCCACCTCTGCTCTGACCTTTCTGGAACAGAGATGCAGGGCAGTCCAGCATGAAAACAAGGCGTCTTTTCTTCTCTTCCCGCCTGCCTTTTGTGAAGTCAAATCTGAAGGAATGAAAAGTTCCACACAGTCTGTGGACGGATACCTCAGCATGACCAATACCTGTAATGTACAGTACCTGCAGGCCGCAATCATAGCGCCTCACCCTCTGTGCCCTCTTTAGCAAGATACAAAAGAGAAGAAGAGAGGAAGAAGGGGGCAAACCAAGACAGATAACATAATAATGAAGAAAAAGAAGTCGGCCGATTCGTATTCCTTTCACATCACAAAGTTTTCTCTTTTTCCTGTTTCCTGTAAATTACAGCGATGCGAGGCCAATTGGGAGCCAGCGTGGGGATCATTTGCAACAGAAAATAATTAGAGCAGAACTTCGCATTTCTTCCCTCCCCGCTTTCCCTTCTGCGACAACTCAAATTTGCCTACTTGCAGGAAAGGAGCAGCCCTCATCTGTCACGGCTGTTTAGGGTGAGAACCGGGGAAATGCACTCAATACCCTGTTCCTGTACAGACAATATGGGCATGTCCAGCAAAGAGGAGTCAGTCTATAGACCTAGAATAAAGAACAGACTCCGCTCTCTCCCAGGGTCCACTTTGCTTGCAGGTAACTCAGCATGGTTCTGGGTCTCAATGAAAAGCAGAGCATATTCCGGACGTTTCAGCCTATTTCGGCTAGTCTTTGCTGCGTTGGAAACCTGGGCAGCTGCAAACCATTCTCCTAAAAAGTGTGTTCTTCCAAGCTCTCATGACAAGGGAGTAGGGTGGATGATTGAATACACTGAATTTCAAACGATGGAATCTAAGGTGTGCCGGTTCTCCTTTGATGACACAGTTTCAAACAACAACAACAACAACCAAAAACAACCCAGGAGTTTAAAAAAATGAAGGTAAAACACTTAAAAGAAAAGAAAGAAACCAAGTCTACTTTCAAGGGATCCCAGCAGGCAATTCCAAGAGAAGCTAGGAAGAAATAAAGAATATGAAACCATCTGCTCTCCACCCCTCCCCTCCCAACGAAACAAGAAATAAAACAAGGCACAGAATTTTCTGCAAATGATGGAACTAAACTAAATCCAAGTTGGACTCAGCCCGAGAATTAAAAACCCAAAGGAACTGAGGTGCCAAACAGCAGAATGTACTTTACAAAGAACTCTATTACACAGGGAATCCTCGATGCTCCCCACACACTTTGCCAACCATTCAATAAAAAAAATAAGAAATAAAAATAAACAGCACTGGAAGGGAAAAGAAAGAAAAAGACAGAAAAGAGACAAAGTTAAAAAAAAAACCAAAACCATAAGCTGGTAGCAACTTCCAACATCACAGTCTTTATCTTCTACACAGGGCCAGTAACTGTCCGCAGTTGGACACCTCATGGAAATCAAGACGGATCTAGATGAAGTACTCTTTCTTCTCTTCAGAGTTGTTCTGTCCTCCCTCTGCATTGATTATAGCTGTGTCTGCGTCGGCCGCATCGTCAGCTCCTTTGGCTTCGTGAGTGAAGTATGTACCTGCAAAGAGAGGAGCAACGGCAGGGGCTGAGACAGGGGCTCCATGGTGGTGGCACCAGCTATCTGCATTGCATATACTTGTAGGCAGCAGAGCACCAGGCAGAGGTCTCTTCCTCAAACTGCTGCCTGTTCCCTTTAAATGCTGAGCATTGAATCCAGAATCTCTTGCATGCAGAGCATGTGCCTTGCCACTGTTTTAAGAGCCCTCTGTATCCATGCACCCTGCCGCTGAAGGATGGCAAACTGGGATAACTGCAATAAGCATCAAAACAAAACAGGTTATGGAATTGGATACTTGCAAATCCCATCAATTGCAAAGGGTTCTTTGTGCCTTTGAGAGGTGCATGGTTGCCATGGGTGGAGGGTTGTCCTCTTTTCTCCATATCCAATAGCCCTCCAAATGCTCTCAAATTTTCATTTTGCTAGAGAAGTAACACTTGCATGTCCAGTTTGGTAACTCTATGTATTTCTTGTATTTAAAAAAGAATGGCATGGATCAGAATTGGAACCTGGGTCCCATTCCTGTTGCAGACAGCCCCTGTCGAGCTAAAACAAGGGTACATCTTGCAAAAAAAAAATCAGTCCACATGAAACGAACACCCATTAACATTCATAGGAGCACCTAAGGAACAAATGCACAACATGTTCAAATCAGAGTGAGGGCACTGCCTCCTCCTTCTGAACTTTGTGAAGTCATCTGCCTGGGCTTCCTGACAATCCCATACAGAGAATGAGAGCACTGGTTCCTGGTTCTTCACTCTGATTTGAACTTGTGCGATTCCTGTATGGCTGGACTTTCTCAGGAAGAGCCACCTTTTAAAAAATGGCAGCCAAGTGACAGATTAGGGAAAGCAGGAGCTGCAAACAGGCACCAAGCGGCTCGTTCTCTCGCATGTAAAACTCTCAACAGGTGATGGCTATGAGGTGCATATAGACTCCTCCTCTCCATTTTTGTAGGGTGGGGGGGAGTTCAGTTAAGCCCTACTCTTGCCGATTTACCTTTGTGTCTTGCAAAGTATCGTCCCAGAATGATAAGGAGACAGAGCATCGCAAAGACCACCACAGCCACGACTCCACCGATCACGGCATGGTCCACAGCGGTGATGGCACTTTCCTCACCTGCTCGAGAATCTGCCACAATTAGAAAACAGTAAGTATTAATATCCATAATAATTGCCACTTGCAAATCAGGACAACCCTCCTCCACTTTATGTGAGTTTTTATGTGAGTGTGTGTGGCTTTTTGTTTTTTAACAAGGGGGGAAAATAGGAGTACCCAGGCAAGTCAGCTCAGGCAGAAGAACAAGCAACCCAGCCTAGTCGGCTCACCCAGAGCAGCAATAAGAGACATTTCCATATGCAGTGGGGCAAGTCAAGATGGGCAAAGCTGGGGCAAGGGGAGAGGAAGGAAGCACATGGAGCCCTGAATCGTTTTTGTTGTTGTTGCAAAAACTTCCACGCTGATGTCCCCAGCACTTAACCCAGATGATGTCATCTCAGATAACCATTTACACAGCCAAACTGTGCATGCAAAAAAAAAAGGGGGACGGAAAGGAAAAAGGGGGACCCTGTTCTCAAACTGCTGTCTGACTCAAGGAGAAAACACTTTCGAAGCTTAGCCTGATAATTTCAAATTCTGTGGTTGTTGATCCCCGCCGCAAGATTTCTCTGAAATGAAGATAGCAAGCAATCATGACATGCTTCTTTATTTTATTTATTTAACAACTTGCCACACAATTAATTTGTTTTTATAAGCTGCTGCTCCCTCCCTCCCTCCACCTGGAGAGGAGGAAGGACTTGCGCGGCTGGGGAGAAATCCCACAACGAACCCAGAATGAGCGATGGCTGTGTAAAATTAATGTATAGCAATGTAAACAATTTTAATTTAAGAATGCAGCTACAACAGCCCTGGCTGCAATTCCAATGGCAACCGAGATTTATAATGTAGTAAAAAACAATTATTCTCTCGTTGATTAATACATTAACATTTTGGAATGGAAGCTAAAACCATTGTCGCCGCCCCCCTTTTTTTATTGAGTTCAACTGTGACACCTCCATTAAAATGATTTACTGGCCATCCCTTACAATTTAAGCACAGCAGCAGCAACAGAAACGGTAAAATTCTTTTAACTTTACATGATTTGTGAAGTCATATGTGAAGGATTTACCATTTAAATCTTTCACTACAAGAAGCATACAGCCAATAAATCTGCCCCTCCACCCCCTGCAGCTGCCCAGGCACCTAAGAGAAATGCGTTTCACCAGGAAGAGCGAGTGTGCAAATTCCAGTCAATTTTTCAAGAAAGATTTATCTCAGCCTCTCTCCAAAGAACAGAGTCAATCTCTGAAGCCTCCACCTCTAATAATATTTGAAGTTTATCGATCAAGTGTACAGATCCGTGACAGCTAAAGGTAATGGTGCTCTTTGGAGGCGAGACCTGATACAATGCTTGCAGCAGGGGCTGGGAATTTATGCTTCCCATTGATATTTCCAATTCTCCTCCAAGATTAAGCACCAAAGGATGTAAGTAAATAACTCGTGACTGAGAGCGCTGTAAAACGGTTTAATTAAAAACAGTTTCAATTAGGAGAAGGGTCCTTCAGAGCAGTCCTCGCTGCTGCCGCCGCCGCCACCTTTCAAACCGCAAAGAGGAAAAACCGAGGTTCACATCGGGGCATCGAGAAGTGGGCTAAGGTCAGCAGCAGTCCACCACACATGGTTAGCGTGCAACCGAAGGGCCCTGCGCACTGTCGATGGAGGATGAGCATCTGGCAAGCTTGCAAGTCCAAAAAAACAGGACCATGACCACAACCACTGCTCTGATGGGAGCAAGGTAAAAGTGCTCTTTGGCAATGTACCCTATGAGTTCAGCTCTGCATTACGAGTTTCTCCCACAGCTAAGCAGACATGCTTTGGGGACAGCTCTTGTGTTACTTGCCTGCCGGATGTTTAACTAAGGTCCCAAGACTCCATTCCCCAGGGAAGCCCAAAAGGCGAATCATGGAGAGGATGCAAACTAGTTTGCATGACCATCTCCTGCAAATGGCAGATACACTGCATAAGGCATCTCTTAATATACAGTAAGAAGAGGATGCTCCAGATTATCTCTCGTTTCCGGGGGAGCAGTGTTTATGCAGGGTCGAAATGTGGCCCAGAGGCAGAGCGAGAAAAATTTGCCTCAGTAGGACAGCTCTTAAGAACAAGTTTCTCAAGGAGGAGAATGAACAAATCCCAAATGGCCAAATCGCTTCAGATCACAAGGGAAAATGCAGTTCTTCCATAATACCAGGATCCGGAGTAAGGAAACATTTATTTTAAAAATTTGCGCATGGATATTTAAATGAGAAAGATATTTGAATGCTTCCCACATTTAACGGGCTTATCGTGTTGCTTGATCAGCAATCACATTCCCAGTGTCTCTGTGATCACAGCTTGACTCAGTTGGCAGCATCTTATCATAACTGTTATATGCTACTGAGCTACCAAGGGAAGGTCTAAATCCGTGTGAAATTAAAGATGCTATCACATTCTGGTAAGATCTGGTTCTGCCTGTCCTGTCCCCATGGCTTTTCAGGTGGAGTCACCAAAATTTCCCGGGAAATGGTACAAGCAGGGCAGAGGGAGGAGCACACAGGCAAAAAATTCAACCCCTGACCTGCCAGCTGGGAAGTTGCAGGTCTCTCAATGGGTCTATGTCCCCAACCTTAAAAGGTTTTTATTTCTGTGGTTGCTCCCACCAATTCTAAAGCCCTCTACAGAATACATAGAAGCATTGTTTAGAGACCCTTCTGACATTAGGATTATCTTGAGTGATGTTAGGGGAAACAATACAAGGCTCTTTGCACAGTGCCTGGAGAGAACACATCCTTTTCTGCCAAGGTTGTCCACTGCAGATGGGACACACATGGGGGGGGGGACAACAAAACTACGGGCACTGCAGCTGATATACACCCGGCGCAGCTGAAGTGACAGTTTCTGGCATTCGGTTGATTTACGCCAGTTGAGCATCTGTCCCGCAACAGACCAACTGAAATATTGTGTCAATGTCACTCACTTGCCAAGCTCTTGTGGCTGCTGTTCAATTTGCAATTAAGTCAACAGCAGTAGCTCCTCATCTAGCCTGTTCTTCCCCAAAGAAGCCCGTGTGCCGCTTACCACACGCTTTTGGCCAGCCGAGTTTATTAAATGCGATTCCTTCCGCTGGGATCTGCACTCACATTTTTCTTAATTATTTCTACGAAAACAGAAGCTTTGCAGAGTGCACGCTCCGAGTTTATTTTATTTTGTGCATGGCTAAGTATCCCGTCTTTGAGGGTACATGTTAATTAAAAATTAACTACAGTGTGTAGAGGATGCTTGGTGCTTGCAAGCCAATGAGCATTGCACCTGTGGAAGACAGTCAAGAGTGCCTTCCTCACCTTAAAGGATAACAAGCCCATGCTTCCTCTATTAGATCATCAAACGAGGGGAGCCATTCCTTTTCAAGTCAGTTTGCAGGTGTTATTCTACGGAAAGCTTGCTAACATCGATCAATATTTCAGTTTCATTTCAGTCTGAATGCCCCCACTTCTGAACTGCATCCTAGGGAAGGATCCCTGGACATCGACCCCTTACTTGTGCCTTTACAACAGTCTCTGCCCTGAAGACAGAAGACTTCTTCACTCTTTGAAGGGCACAAGGGTCTGATACCAATTCCAACTCTGGTCTCATCCACAGGCCACTCTGTCATTTGCTTGCTTTTTTCAGACGGTTCAAAGGCACTCTTAGATCTCCTGTAATTAAAGGAGAGCAGGAAAACTCAATCTACGTATATAGCAGAGGTGGTGGTCTATGGCTTGTTGACCTTAATGGTGGGAGATTCATACTGCAGGAAAACTTTGTTGCAAACAGAAGTGGTCCAGTTGTCTGATTCTTTAGTGACGCTTCCACATCCTCTTCCGCAAACCACCTCTCTGGGGCCCTGGAAGCTGGAGAAGAGATGCCACATCTGCAGAAAAGCACCCACCTTGCATCTCTTCTTAGACTTCTACTTCCCTGCAGTCTCTAAGCGCATTTTGGTTGGTTATCCATTTTTAGGAGAAAAGCAAAAGCCTCAGGGACATTTTATGTTTGCGATTTAGATTTTTTAAAAAAAAAGAAAGAAGGAAAATGCAAAGATTAGATTTGACTTCGTATACCCGAGTGATTTCTGAAAAGCTAAAAAAATAAAACACAAAAAACACACTGTGCTACCAGCTGGTGGTCTCTGCTGGCTGGGGTGCAATACTGGAATGAGCCTTGCTATTTTTAGATGCTTCTGGAGGCAAATCAATTTTTTTTTTATTTCAAAGTGTCACAAGATATTAGATCAGGCGTTTTCACTTCTTTATGTAACACTTTTCCTTTGAAGTCTTCCAAGTGCAAAAAAAAAAAAAGTATCCCCAGCTGAAATAGAGATTTATCTGCTTATCGAGCTGGCAATTTAAAAAGTTACAATCTAAAAACCCAGACGTACAGCAGCCCTGCAGAAATGACACGTGTGAAGCAGGACATGAAATTAAGAGACACGCAAAGGACAGCATAGTGCAGAGTTCTCTGCTGGCGGAGATAATCTTTTTGCTTTGCAGAAATTCTGCGTGCAAAGTTAACGGCTAATTGTAACAACAAACACAAAGTGACCATTAGATGTTAAAGCATGCACCAACTCAGCCCATCATGTGTTTGTGTGTGCATATGCAATATGTGTGTATGTGTGTGTGTGTGTGTGTGTGTGTGTGTGTGTGTGTGTCATTGACTATCGACCTGTGCCAGAACCAGTGGTGGGGGTGGGGGTATGACGGATTTGCTTTGCAAACAAATATTGACCTTAAAAGTAAGTGTCAGCTGAAATGGTTGCCCCAGTTAACATTGTCTCTTTAGTTAAAGAGTGAAGCGGGGGGGGGGGGGGAGTCACCGGTACAGTACTGAAGAGGGACAAGCTAGATGGCAGGCTCTGACAAAACGCCACATTATTTGCTAATCCTAATGTGTTATTCTTCCTTAAGATTTGCTTTTCTCAGCAGCAATTCAATTACAGATGCTACAAATCCTTCTGACATGTAATTCCCTCTTGTCAGAGAGAGCAGTAAACGTATATACATGTACAGCTTTTCCATTAAGATGTTAATATACATTGGGGCACGCTGGCCTTTCCTCCAAGGAGCCTCTGGAAAGGTGGGCGAAGGAGAAATGGAACTGCGGAAGCAGGCTGGCTCCCAAATGCATAGGGTCAAGTAGTACAGGTGCTCAAATTACAGGGGGCAGAGCAGGCTCACTCGCCCCGTAACTGTTCTGAAGATCCTGTAACTGCACTGTTTTGTTTTTTTAAAAAGATCTACTAGGCTGGGAATGATTTGGCTAGAATGAATGGGCGTTGGGTGGGGGGGGGGGAATGTAGATTTCACTGAGACCCCCTACCTTTGCTGCTGTAGTCTGAACACTGGCCAGTACAGTGGTACCTCGGGTTAAGTACTTAATTTGTTCCGGAGGTCTGTACTTAACCTGAAACTGTTCTTAACCTGAAGCACCACTTTAGCTAATGGGGCCTCCTGCTGCTGCCGCACCGCCGGAGCACAATTTCTGTTCTCATCCTGAAGCAAAGTTCTTAATTTGAAGCAATATTTCTGGATTAACGGAGTCTGTAACCTGAAGCGTATGTAACCCGAGGTACCACTGTACTGCAAGTGGTCATGATACCAGCAGAAGTGCCTGTACAGTGTTGGCAACAAGACTCAGTGCTGCTCCTCCTCAAAAGAGGATCCCCCCCCCCATTGCAATAGCACAACTGCAGAAGTGTTACCTGCACTGTTGGAGCAATGCACCTCTGAAAACCAGTTCCTGGAAATCACAAGTGGGGAGAGTGTTGCTGTGCTCATGTCCTGCTTGTGGGCCTGACTGGCTTCTATGAGAGGAGTGCTTTTGAGTCTGACTCACTGCAACGAAGTTTGCAAATTCCTGCCTTAAACACTTGCACCCTATCTGCTGCTTTTATATTTGCCCTAGAAATGCTTCAAATAAGTGAATTTATCTCCTGCCAATGAGAGCCCAACACAAGCCTGGCATTCTCAAAAAATGTGGATTGACAGGATGTTAGGCTTTCAGAGAGAGAGAGAGGGAAAAAACATTAAAACTAAATGGCACTTCAATTAAAAAAGAGAATTCATACATCCATTTCCCCAAATATATACAGAAGGAAGCAACATTCACCATAAATTCATAGCATATTGATTTGACTTGGGACATTGACAGTTTATTCATGTGTGATGTGTAAAATCAGATCTCCAGGTCTGGTGTAAGTGTTGATATTTGAAAAGCAGTTAAATGAAAATTAGCTGTTCCTAATCTTATTTAGCCATGCAATTTTACTTGGTTTCCCAATATTTTAGCAAATAAAATTCTGGCAATTACCCTGCGTAAAAGAGACACTTGATGCTTAGAACAAACTGTTTTGAAGTTACCTATGCAAGCTCCAAATGATGCAGACATCCTAACAGATTATATGTCAACTTTGTTAAGATACGCATCAAATCTGCCTGACTGGGACTTGACCTAAATAAAAATATTACATAACATACAAAAAAATAGAGAGCGAATGAAGCTTTGGAGTGGGCTTTAATGGCCTATTATGGAGAACAACCTCACACTTGCATCTTCCTTGGGAACAGGACTAGAGTAGCCATTACGCAAAGTGCTTCCCAAGGAAGCTTCAGGCTTGGCGGGGGTCATGCAACATGAAGTTTCAATGCTCTTGTTCCCTCTGGAGTCGAAGGCATGCAGATCGAACATGGGCCTCAGAGAGCCAGCGCTTTCTGAAATGGGTATTTATTGTGGTGGGATAAGCATACAAGAGCCCTGTTGGACCGCATCTATCTAGTGCAGCATCCTACTCTCACAACAGCCAACCACATGTTTGTGGGAAGCCCACAGAGCGGGACCTGAGTGCAGCATCACTCATCTCATCTGTGATTCTCACCAAGTGGTATTCAGAAGCCCATTACAGCCAACACTGGACAGAGAACTTAGCCACTGTGACTAATAGCCATTGATAGTTCTATCCTCAATGTCTTCTTTTAAAGCTGCCACTATATCTGGTTGAAGCTAATTCTACATTTTAATGATGTGCTGTCTAAATAAGTACTTTCTAATGTCTGTCCAGAATCTTCCACCATCCATTTTCATTGGATTAAGCATCATGAAATCCAATTTTGCCATGCCCTGCATCATCATACACACCTCTTGCTTGCCTTTTCTCTGCACTAAAAAGCCCCAAATGTTGTAAGCTTTCCTCGTAGGGGGGTTGCTTCATTCCAGTTATCATTTTTGCTGTCCTTTCCTGAGCCTCTTCCAGCTCTTCAATATCCTTTCTCAGGAGTGGCAACCAGAACTGTACATAGTATTCCAAGCATGGGTGCACCACAGATTTGTAGAATAGCATTATGATACCAGCAGTTTTATTTTCAATTCCTTTCCTAATGATCCCTAACATGGAAGCCACCCTTTTCACAGCAGCCAACAGCTATCAACTATGACCCCAATGTCTCATTCCTAGTCAGTCAGGGCCAATTCAGACCCCGTGAGCATGTGTGTGAAATTAGGGTATTTTTTGCCTCAATGGGCATCACTTTAGACTTGCTTGCACTGAAGAGCAATTGCTATTTTACTGCCCATTGACCCGCTTCGGAGAGATCCTTTTGGATCTCCTCAAAATCCCTTCTTGTTTTTGCCCCCCTGAACAATCACCAGTAAAACTTGGCTACCTCCCTGCTCACCCCAAGTCTAGATCATTCATGCATAAGTTAGAAAGCACAGGCTAGATGGGCCGGCAGCTGCTGAGCTCAGCGGCTGGGTCAAAGCCTTCCTCTGAAGTCTGAACTTTTCAATCATTTTCAACTTCCTTCTTTGTGGGCTGCTCCAGCTCTGGCAGCAGGGTACTCAATACATTGAAGCTTCTGTTTTTTAATACCTGGGGCACAATAGAAGAAAAGTACTTAAGGAACTCCAGACACAGGATGCTTTATTGCTATGATTTAACACATTTGCTCCACGGGGTCTTGTTTTCTTGCTCCTTGTTTAACTTTTGTGTGTGTGTGACTAAGTTATGTAGACAAAGGTAATAAAACACTCTATTGGGGGGGGGGGGGCAATGCTATACTAGCAAGCCTGAATTTTCTGCCGTGCACATTTTCGCTATAAAACCAAAGGGCTGATAGATCTCTTCTGTGTGGGCTCAGCATGACTGTTAATTTCGGCACATTTCGATTTAAGGCTCCCTCCTACATAAGTTTTAACAGCTCCACCATTTCTAAAGGGGAATGAATTTTTAATACTATGATGATTCCACCACATACGTACACATACCCGTGTGCATCTATACATGCTTTGCTTAATGCTGCCAGGTGATTTATCTTTAGACATCACCGTGGAGAAGGTGTTTTATTTCAACATTTCTAAGGGAAGCCATGGAAATCAAGCTTTGGTTCAAGGACCTTGACATTAGCTTTTGCCTATATTGGAACTGAATTTACCTGTGAAACCACACACCATAAAGGTTGATATGCTGGACCAGATGTCCTATGAGGACTTGTCTCCCCTGGGAACTCCTCTTGGAAAGCCCACTTTGGACATCATAAATTAAGAACTCCAAGGTTGGAAGTCCGATCCCCATATGGGAATGCTGCATATTCTTGCATTGTAGGGAGTTTGACTAGATGATCCTTGGGGTTCCTTCCAACTCTGTAATTCTATGATAATCCTGAGCCCACCCTGCCAAAATCCCTAGATAATTATCCCCCCCACACACAATAGCTAAAGGGCACAGCATTTAGTTATTCAACCTCACTGTTCAGCGTAAATAGCCATACAGCAAAGCTATCTCTGGCTAATTTGCAAGCAGAGCAACACAACTTGCTTTTTGCAAGAACACGAATCGCCTTTGAAAGGAATGGGAGGTGCACAACAAGGAGCTGGGTTTTGGGTGGAGATCAGCACAAGCCACAAAGAGAAAGGGCGTGTGGAGTAAGCTTTTGTTTCTCCAGCACTAACAGTTATGGAAACATGCACATTAAATCACAGCCCAATCCATTAAATTTGGAGAAGGCCTCCAGCGGTTCTCAACCTGTGTGTTCCCAGATGTTGTTGGACTACAACTCCCATCATCCCTGAGCTCTGGCCTTGCTAGCTAGGGGTGATGGGAGTTGTAGTTCAACAACATCTGGGGACCCACAGAGAAAGGCTGCCTTACACTGACATAGGAGGCTGTGATATTGAGCAGGCATGTGAGAGCTTCAAACGGCACCCAGGTCCGGTCAAGTGAATCGGATTCACTGTGTAAAGACATGCCATGCAAAGTGGCAGAAGGGCTGGTGTCTCTACCTGAGAAATGCAGGCCATGTTTATGCCCATAATAATCCAGAAAGGTTAAAACCAAGGCCTGGAAGAGCCAGGGACAGACAATATTATTCATTGCCCTAGTTTAGCGTTAAGTGTACTGCACCTATTCTAATTTATTGATGGGCTATTTAAAGCTGGTGTTAACCTGTTTGTCTTGCATTATAATTGAATTTGGTCTCTAATTTAAGTGAGCGAAATTCAAGAAGTTCATCCTTCCTCAATCAATATGTTCCCCTTCAGTGACCCATTTCAAGATAGCTTCATAAAAAATAATGTATTTTGTTTTAATAAATTTAATCGCTATGACAGGTGCTCAATTTTTATTGGCTGCTTCTCTAGGCATCCCTTTGCCAGAGAACAAAGCCATGCTTACAATCAATAGTAATTGATTAATCAGCATCCCCCATGAACAAAGGTGCTAATCAGTTTTTGATTAGTTAATCAAACTACATGGAAGGGCTACACAGGTCCTTTTTGATTGTGCCGTGTTCTACAACACATGTTAGCAGGAGCACAATCTTAAAAATGGGTTGTGATCGGCTGGAACATAGTGAATAAATGCAAAGAGATTGCTTCACTTGTGCACAAATGTATGGGTTTGTCACATTACCAAATAAACACAGGCAAGGAGCAAGAGATGGGATGTAGTTTTAATTCTCTTCCTACTCATACAACCTAACGCTATAAAGAGGAGTTCAAAACAGACTTAGCAGTAGAAATACTGGTCAGAATCCAAGAGGAACCTTGGAATGGGAATTATGCTAGAATGCCATCATGCTTTTACACAATCACAATCTGTTTCATGGACGCAGAATGAAGCCTTGGATTGCACCCCTCCCATCACACTTGGTTAGAGCAGTTCAGTGTTGTAGAAAGAGAGGTTAAAACAAGCGACAGGAGGCCTCAATTTGGAAGAACTCTGGGCCTCTGACTGCTTGGGGGAGAGGAGAAATCAGTTCATGAGTCTTATAAAGTGCTTTGATGGGCCATGAAAGAATTTCATGAGCAAACCATCAAGCCAAGCCAATCTGGATTTGTAGCCTGGTGTCAAACAATGAACAGGAAGGTCCCTCATGTTTGGCATTGTACGTGACCCAATCTGCAATTTTATGCAGCCAAAACAGACCCCACTCTCAACATATATTTCAACTAGGGTTGCCATATTTCAAAAAGCAAAATCCCGACTCCAAAATTAAGCTCTTTTTTGGGGGAACAAACCCAGATTGTTGAGCTTCTTGGGGAAACCTAACCCAAAAATACTGATTTTAAATTGTTTGAGCTGTTTCCGTTGCTTTTCCTATCACATTGACATACAGTATAGCCAATTCAGCAAAATTCCCCCAATGCCATTTTTACACTCAAAAACCAGGACATGTCAGTAATTTTCCGGACGTATGGCAAGCCTATTTCCGCTTTGAGTGAGTTTCATCCTATCTGCTGTCATTGCTGTATTTGAGGGTTGTAATATGTGAACAACTGTGGTATTCCCCCCCCCCACAAAAGTTGTATACAAAAGACAGCAACAATAAAAACAACAATAAATAATGGGGGAAAGATTGAACCTTTTGGGACAGTGTCATTATCAGATTGGTAAGAGGCGACATGAAAGAAAATTATTTCAAGATACCTTATCAGAGAAACCACAGAGATTATTTAAAACCTGTCCAGTGTTAACAACTGTTGAGAGCTCTGTTAAGGCAGATTTTATGCATATTTTTTGTTACTGCCTGTACCAAATAAAATTTCAGAGCACAGTTCTAGACAGAATGAAATAAAATGCAGTTTATAGCACCTTGCTAAATCCAAAGATAATTCTTTAGGGATATTTAAGAGGATGGCTTGAAACTGCTGCTTTAGAACTGTTATTTAATTTATTTGCTGCTGCAAGATTTGATAAAAAATGGTCTCTGTTGATATAATTTGAACAAAAAATGTCAGGGTAAAATACAGTTTTGTATTTTCGTTCAAATGCAATTATTGGTTCTGTTCTAGATGCTTCTATCAATTACTACTACTACTACTACTACTACTACTACTACTACTACTAATATTGCTATTACATTAATATCCTGTCCATTCTCCCAAAGGAGACCAGGATGGAAAACAAACGTGTGATAAAACAATCAAAACATCTAATAATTGATTCCTACACAGGTAAAATCTAACATTTCTTATATTATTCACCTTTATAATTTATGTTGTAACTCTTGATTTTTTCCCCCCTGCCACTTATGAGTTTTTATTAGTAATATTAGTTCTGTCAATCCCTTCCCCCCTTTTTGGTTCTATAGGTATTTTTAAAGATTATCTTAAAAAACAAAAAGCAGATCTGCCAACACAGGATTCATTTCATGCTGTGAGTATCAGTGGAATACACAGCTATGGATTTTTTTTAATAGCACAAACTCCTCTCCACGTCTCCAGTCAACAGTGTAATTTCCATCTTAGCACAGTATACATCTCTTATGTCAAAATGGAAACACATTTTATCCATTATAAAATATAGGCCATATAAACACCAGCCCTGTATACTCCCTGTAGAAAATGGCATATCCAGACTAACACTACAGTTGCCTGAACCCTAACTCCTCAATTGGAAAAAAGGGCTGAGTCTTAACTTGGATTAGTTAAATCTCCATTAGATCTCCATTGTGAGAATGTGGAGAGCAAATCTCCACTCAGCTGTGGGCTCTTGGACAAAGCACCAGTCAAACTCAAAGGGCTGTTGCGAAGGTAAGAATGGGATAACCCCCATGTATACTGCCTTGAGTCGAATGGGGCATGGGGAGGGACAGGATACAACATAGGATAGTAAAATAGGAAGGACTACATCTTTTCCTGGCAAAGATATTCAATCTGCTGTGAAAAAAATAAGTAAGGTTGGCATATAATTCATTTAGAGTCTGGTATGCAATGAAATAATTTCTCTCTTCTCTCTGCACTTAAGAGAATCCTGCCACATCCATTTAACAGCAGCACATGACAGAGCAGGCAACCCAGAGTCCAAGCAAGGTTGTATTGGAGACACACACCCCTCACCCCTTTCCCCACACAAACCTGGCATCCTTAAGTGTTTTACAAATGCAACAAAATTTCAACCGAACCGTTCTCTAATTAGGATTCAAAAAAATTATTTCCAGCAACTGAGCTCACAGCAGCTACTAGACAACCTGTAATATAACTCGCGGCGCTCTATGCTCCCATCACCTCCCCCCCTCTCGAGTGCTGCTATACACGTTGGTAAGTTCTTGTCCTTATCAAGCGATTGGGAGGAGGAAAAGCCCAACGGCAAGAGGGGAGAGGAGAGGAGCAGCCATTCTGAATAATGGGCCTCTGCATCTGATTAGCTGCGATTCTGCCGCACAGCAATTGCACAATGGATTTTTGTTTCGTTTTGTTTTAAAGCAGCCAGGATGCAAACAAGGTGGAAAGCAAACAAACCCACAGACTGAACAACCACATTGGCTTAACCTAAGAACTAGCCCTTACCTGAGAGATCCCCATAGTCCAGCTCTTCGGCGGAATTTGGCAACTGAGTAAAGCCTTACAAGTAAAAACAAACTCATTTTTCTTTGTGTTCCTCAAGGGATGAGAAAACAAAACACTTAAGAACAGAGGATGAATTTCTCAGGGAAAAGAATAACGAAAGAAGTCAATCCCTCGGCATCTGACAAAAGCTTTTTGCTCAGATTAGCTTGCAAACGAGGCTCTCCAATCAGTTAATATATTTTGGGGTGGTTGTTTTTTTGTTTTTTTTGCCTCTTTTAAACCAAACAACCAATAGACTGTCAGAAAGATGTCTAGGTCTGCACCACTGAAAACACATGAAACATGTACAAAACATTCAGAAACCACTCATTCATAACTGCATGCAAAAACAAGTCCCTCCCCCACCAAACATTAATTGTTAAATTTTCTGTATCACTTTAGTTTACAATTCTTGCTTTGATTATACACACACTTAAAATGCAAACATTTTTCCAGCTTTCGGTGCACATTTTGGCAATGCTGGCTAAGACAGTCTATTGTCAATGTACAGCAGCCTGCCCCAGACTGGTGCCCTCCAAATATTTTAGATGACAGCTCTCATCAGGCTCAACCAGCATGGCTGTGCTCCCATCAATCCCATTATCACCTAAACGGTCATACTGGCTGGAGCCATTGGGAGTTGCAGTCCAAAATTAAAATTCAAAATCTGACGGGCACCAGGTTGGGGAGTCGGATTCAGGACTATCTTGAAGTGCTCTTTTCAAAACTACAGCAGCAGCACATGGAGATTGAGAGTTGTTGCATTTTCATTTTAAAATATTCTGGCGTGATCTGTTTTATGGAAAGCCATCTCAAAGTTGACAATGCAGTGAGGCAGAAACCCCTGCCTGGATCTTTCTTCTTGGCGAAATCTGTTGGCAAAACATGACGTTTGGTTTTTACAGCTGCCACTTTTCAATTTGTTTTTTTTTTGTTTTTTAATGATTCATTTGCGGGAAAGTTTGTTGCTTCTCAGCCAAAGGCTGCAAGGAGATGGCAGTTGATGGAAGCCTGTTTAATTAAGAGAAAAGCTGGGTGTCACATGAAGTCCCATTGTCTTCCATTGTCTTTTGCTACTGATGGTGTGCTTTTTATACCAAAAAACTGCACTGTAGAGAGAAGCAGCAGCAGCAACAACAACAATGTGGAAAGAGACTGCTTGACCCTATTCCTACTTGCTGGCTCCTTCCAACGGCAGCCCCCCGATTTCTTTCCTACCATGAGGAAGGAGTGTATGAAACATAGATTTAGAGAGGCTGTTTTTGAACTGGGAAATGGCCAGAGGGTAGTAGATGCATGCTCTCCTTACACTGCTCAGGCTGACAAGCTACAAAAGATAATTGTGGTTTTTAAAAAAAAAATGTGAAGGAAAACACTTTTTCCTCTGTGTAATGTCTAGCTTGGCTCTAAAACAGCTTTTGCCAACCTAGTGCCCTCCAGGTGTTTCGGACTACAACTTCCATCAGCCCCAGCCAGCACGAGTGTCATAGTCCAAAACGATTGCAAGGCACCAGTTTGGCAAAGGCTGTTCTAAAGAATACTTGCTACCCAATGACTGCTTGCCAATGTAAAACCGGCTTCCAAAACCACGTTATACAACACAGCACAGTCAAAAAATTAATTTTTAAGATGCAGAGTGCCAAGCTACTACTTGCCCAGATTTGAGCTGGTACCTCCCCTCCCCCCCCCCAAAAAAAAAATTTTATCTGGGCTGCAGTTGGTGAATTGCCATGCTAAGATTGAACAGGAGTCTGAATGCTAATCTGAAATAGTTAAGGCTCTGTGGGTAGTTGGGAAAGCAGGTTCTGTGATGCTGGAGAAAACACACTGACATTTTACTGTGAAGGGGCCACTATCAATTGTGTCAGCTGCTTTAGCTTGTAAACAATAGTTTGCAGGTGCTTCTGTTAATAGCTAAACTGTGCACACTCTCATAGCAAAGGAAGAGCTGCTGGCTTTGCAAACTTTGATGGAGAATGTCATTTGCAAGTAAAAGAAAGGCGTGTACTAAACTGCCCTCTCTGAGTGAGTTTTGTGTTGGTGCCCCCCCGCCCCCAGGATGCAAAATTCTGTGCTCCTGAGGAGGTATAATTATTGTAAATCATGGTAGGCTTTCCTTGCCTAGCTGTAAGGTGAAAAGTGTTCAGGCACACATTTACCTGTATACCTGAGCTGCGAGTGGCCCTGACTAAGCTATGCCTTCTGCCGGCCACATTAATGAAACTGTCACACACTGCAGCTCTGGGGCTTGTGGGGATACCTTTGCAACTTCATCTCTTTGCAGTTTTTAGGTGGGAATGAATAACTGCTATCTGTTAGGGAGACATCGCAGCTTGAGGCTGTGAACTTCCCTAAGGAGGCTTAGCTCACTGCACAAAGATAAAGGGGACCCAGAATTGGTATATTAGTGTATTTGGTTAGTATATTTGCATAAACGTTTGCTTTAGCTTGACTGGAATAGAAATATGTTGAGATGTATTCACGAAGGCAGCCATAACCCTGGAAAGTCCCACATTAGAGATGCATAGGGAGTCAATTATAAATATCCAAATATAAAGGTCAACGGACATGGTCCACTGGAAATGTCTCGGGTGCAAGCTCAGTGAAAGAAATGGGATTTTGCTAACAACACAAGTGTGCCATTGAATGCATGTTTGCAACACCTCTTTCCAATCAAGCTGACGCAGTGAATTGCGCCCATTGTGGAGTCGAGGTGTGTCAGTGTTCACAGGTTGCCACTGTTTTTGTCCAGGTTGGGGGGGGGGGAGTTTGGCTCTAGAAAATATTTGCACTAATGCAGTGTGTCAGCAGCAATCTGATGTGAATTAGGTGCTTCTAACCCGCCCCGCACCCAACCAAATAATTGGGTCTGGATTGTAACTAGATTGTGCATTTGTGTGTAGAGACTGCAGCTGGCTGATAATCACCAAGTCAAGTGGACACTGCTGATAAAATTATATGCTGAAGGAAGAAATATTACTGATTAGTGACAACAAACATGCCTTTGAAGCCACTACTGGAATTCAGAAGACTGAATCTCTGGGCCCTAAGGTCACACTTGTAGTACAAGAATGCAAGCTGACTCCTCAAAAGCATCATTTAGAAAGCTATTTTTATCTCCTCCAATCTGTTTCTTTTCAGAGGATTTTCTTCTTTCACTTAAAGAAAACCTTGTTTTCTGAAAAGTAAAAAGGGCAATGCTGAATTTTTTATGAAGCAAATGGTCTTTTATTTCCCCCGCCCACTCCACAAACGAAACTGATCAGTTCAACTAGTCCATTTATATCAGAATCCCGGTAGACTTAAAAATGTCACCGAATGGCATTCTTAGTAGTCAAGAAACATGAGAACAATTATGTCTTGGTTTCTTCTCATTATACTTCACATTTGGCTTTTAAAATATTTTATTCTTCATTTTTGATTAGGAAGCATTCCCATTTTCCTGCAAATTCTCTCTGTGTGTGTGTGTGTGAAAAATGAGAGTTAACTTTCCGACTGCATGCAGTTGTTCAGTCACTTGGAATTAAAGAAGCTGGAATCAGTTGAATAAGTACAGCAACTGTCTAAATACGTACTTGTGTCTAACGGGCACTCTGCTTTCCTTTCCTAGACTTTTATTTGCACAACACAACTGCACACTGCTTCCTAAATTGATTTCCAGAGCAGCAAACACATTTTTAAAAATAAATAAATAAAATAAGCTTAGAAATACTACTCAAAAGGTCGTCTCATGGATAGGTCTGGAGAACAGTTATGCACTACAAACTTAATCCAGAGGGGAGTCTAAGGTGCTGAATCATGTCTGGATAACAGTGTGCCATTTGGAAGAATACTGTCAAAAGGCGGGATATAAATCTGAATAAAATGAAATTGACAGAGGGGCATTTTGGAAATCCTTGCTATTATCTAAGTGTTGACTAAATGGAATTGTAAACAATAATCAGACACTGATCCACAGTTGTTTATGTCCATTAAAATTTGCTATAAATGCTGTGAGTAGCAATACCCCTACTTTATTTACAATATGAATATTAAGGAGAGGAGGGCATTTACCTAAGACAAATTCTGTTCCCTTGTACAGAGAAGCCTTGATTAGTCAGGTCTTTGACAACACATTTCTTGTGTTGCTCAAGATGGTTCCAGAAGGATTACAAGGTAGGACAGTGGACACATTTTCTCTGAAGGCAGATGGATATTCTACTGCCACATTTTATAACCGAGGGGCTCAAATAAGATGCATGGTTATATAGTCTAAGCTCACGAGTAAAACTGTTTTAATTAATATTCCAATATATGTATAATTACTGCTTGGGCACCTTAATCATAGCAAGTTTCACTCAGATACCCTCCACCCTGTCAGATGCTGGTTAGAGGAGTCCTGCACAATATTTCCCCTAATTATATAGCGAGTTCAATCTACATTATGGCTGATAAGATCCCCTAAAGGTAAAGGTAAAGGGACCCCTGACCATTAGGTCCAGTCGTGACTGACTCTGGGGTTGCAGCGCTCATCTCGCTTTATTGGCCGAGGGAGCCGGCGTACAGCTTCTGAATCATGTGGCCAGCATGACTAAGCCTCTTCTGGCGAACCAGAGCAGCGCGTGGAAACGCCGTTTACCTTCCCGCCGGAGAGGTACTTATTTATCTACTTGCACTTTGATGTGCTTTCGAACTGCTAGGTTGGCAGGAGCAGGGACCGAGCAACGGGAGCTCACCCCGTCATGGGGTTTCGAACCGCCGACCTTCTGATCGGCAAGTCCTAGGCTCTGTGGTTTAATCCACAGCGCCACCCCTACTCAGTGCCTAACCAAAAAAAGGAGCAATGTAAGTAAGATGCAAATATAAAATCATTTTACAACTTTATTTTTTAAGAGCATTTGCCTTAAAACAATCCTATTCTCCAAGGAATTGGGAGTAAATTAGTAACCTCTCTTTGATTACATTGTCACCAGGCTGTTGCTCCCCTGCTTCTTTTTATTAGTTGGGTTGTTTTTAACAACTGTTTTCTTTTATGTATTATATTTTGTGCATTGTTGGAAACTGCCTTGAGATCACATTGACATGATGAAGGGCTGTCTACAAACTGGAGAAATAACAATAAACAAATTCATTTCCCCTCTGTTTTGCAATGTATATTGAACCATACTATGTCATTTAGAAGCCGGTTTGTCTTGGTCTGTGGCAATGGAAGGTATTGCTTGGAGGCACTAGGTTGTTTAATTTCACACCCCTCTCTTTTATTGTTGTGCTTGAAATATGGTTTTTTACTGCTAATTTTTGTATGCAAGGGTATTTCTAGTAAAATTTGCAGGGGTTTTGTGTCTCTCAGAGGATGAGTGATTGCTCTCCCAGATGAATCTACACAATCTTTAAGACTTGCAAAATAAGACCCTGTGCCGTGTTCACATGTGCACTTCAGAAGCCAAGTTTTTTTTTTTGGGGGGGGAGGTGCCAGTACTGTGTGAGTACAGTCAGAAAAAAAGCACTGAGCGTACTCACAACAACTTGCCCTCCATCCCTGAACGTCTGCATCCAGTGTCTTCATACAGAAGTTAAATACAGCACTGAGGACAAAATTGTACCCAGCTGTACATCACAACACAAAGACCATGGGGCCAAAACAATCTCCCAGTCCTAATCTCTGCACATGACCCTGGAGGTAGGAAGTGAACCACTATATAACAGTGCCCATAAGACCCATCCCACAGAGCCTGAGTCGGTCCCTGAGAATACCATAGTCAATGGTATCAAAATTTGCTGAGATCAAGAAGCAGAAGCAGTTGTACTCTGCCTGTCCCACTCTTGATATAGGTCATCCACCAGGGTGCCAAAAGCTGGTTCAGCCCCAGAATTTGTTCACATGATATTGCTGCTTAATGTTTTGCTGCTGCTGCTGCCTCTCTTTAATCTGATGACTCTTTCAGTAGTATTTTTTTGTTTTATCATTTGTCATTTTTGTCATTTGTCATTTGTTGTTGTGAGTCATACTGCAGGCTGAAAAGTAGCATACAGATGTTTAATTTTTTATATATATAAAAAATGCTGCAGAAAAATTACACCCATCATCCTGCCATTTTAAATTGCCAGTTATTTATTTCTTATTCTACTGCTGTCACACTTGTGATTTCAAACGTAGCTAGCCAAGATTTTTGCTTGCTGAATATTTTCTTATCGAGCCAATCCTGGACCACGTGAGAAGAGGGCAGAGACAGCACAGACTTCTGGGCTAAGACAAAGGAATAATTGCTGCTTCCAAAAAATAATAGTTTTCAGGCTCTTTAGTGGCTGCCGATGCTGTTCCCCTTTGATACTGCTGTGGTTTTTCTCTCTCTTCTATTTCAATGATAACAGTTATATATATTTTAGCATGTCTTCAGATGTGGGCAGGCTGTTCTACATAGCTTTCTGTTCCATTTGAATGGTTGGGTAGCATGCTTACTTCAGAGGAGCCACAGAGCGCTACTTTAGGTTGTGTTTGTGTGGGTGTACAGTCTTAACTCACCACGTGGATCCTGCATCCCACTCATGTCCTGTGCTCATAGGTCTGCTTTATCAACTTTGAAAATGACATGGATTGCCCATATCTCCCTTGGGATATGTTGCTCCCAGTTTAAATGATATGACTGCTGAAACCCAATCTCCAGGCTGAATTGCTGTTGAAAAGATGCTCCATTTGAGATGTCCCTACAGCTGGTCAACAGCATTTATAACCTGAAGGCCACTATAATTCTCTCTCTCTCTCTCTCTCTTTTTAGTAACAGCACATGTGTGTGCATTGCAATGCTGCACAATGTCTGAACTTCAATGCAATGCATACATTTAACAACTGGCATATGGTTTCTGTTTCAGATGAACCAGGAAGGAGGAGGAAACTGAGGGTTCAAAGTGTTCTGCTGGAGATGTTAGCATTGGGGTCAACATAGCCAGTGGCGCACTCCAGGTACTGTTGGAATACAGCTTGTATCACCCCTGACCACTGGCTATGCTGGCTGGGGCTGAAGGAAGCTGGGGTCCAACTTCTGCAGGGCACTATGTTGGTTATCCCTGTGCTAGTAAATACACATTCACTTCATTAAAAAAAAAGGAGGAAGTGTAATATGGCACTGTATTTTCGCCATAACTTGGGGGGGGGGGTTTACAACCCACTAGAGAACTTATTGTGAAGTTGTTCAGAAGCACTTGTCCTGGGGAATTAGCATCGCACTCTGAAATATTTGAGAGCAGCATTTAACATCCTAACTCTGTCTGAACTGCATTATTGAAATGCATATCTGATTTAAAAACGACACTCTTCTGCTCTTCCTTTCTCTGGTAAGTGGTTCACTGGGGAATAAAGGGCATTGTTAGCATCATTAGCCAAAATAGGGTAGGTGTACTCTCAAGTCAAGCTTTGTAGGACAAATTCATGGAATGACTTTTTTTAGGATAGAAAGGATAAAAAAAATCAAATCTCCAAAAATAGCAAGGGGTTGGCTTGTAGGAATCATTTGGTCCACCTCTCCAGCACGTGCAGCTGTCCTGCTTTGTTCTACTGATTTAGAGAACAGAAACTTTCCAAAAGGCATCTGCACTGCAAGGTGAAAGTTAAAAGGGAAATAGGATTCTTGAAAAAAGGCACTGAAGTGCAGCCAAAGCCAGAGCCCCAGCATCAGCCATGAACAGCATGCTGTTATTAGAATTCTGACAATGAATGCAGAAGAGTGGGGGGAGGGGGGAAGCACACCTGGAAACCCGCAAGTTAAAGATCTCAGCTTTATATGCAGTTGGAAGAGTTAAATGCCCGTGCTTTAAACTTGCCCATGCATAGCTGCTGTTAAGTCCTGCATTGTGAGAAGAGAGATGGCGGGAGGTTGCTATAGTTTTGCATGCAGACAAACTCCTTCCCCCGCCTCCAGTCCTTTCAGATACACTCCAAAAAATTCATGGAGTGATCAAGCACCTCCCTCATGTTGAAAAACAGCCTGTGTCCTCAAATGAGACTTTGGGTATTTGGCCTTCCACTAGTGTTTTAATTTGAAATTTTTATTTTTATTTTTGGAGGCAATCCATCTGGTTTGACAGGTTACCCATCATGCCCATCATGCATTTCTCACCATCCACAGACATGCTCACTTTCATTTGGACATTGTTCAGAACAAAATGGCCAACACACAAGAAATATCTGGTCAACTTCATACACACGCTGGCAATGCAAGCTTGGAAGGAAACCACAAAGAAGCTTCAATGGGGGAAGGGCAACCTTGACAAAGAAGGGATGCCAAACGAACCAGGATCTTTTATTTTTACTTTAAGGCAGAAAGCATATCATAGGTCAATTTGCCTGACATGCCTAGTAATTTATTTGTTCAACAACTTTCTCAGCTCCAGCTTGGAAGTTATGGGGCGCTTGCAGTCAATATGCTGACTATTTTCAATGCATAAGGTATTTCTGGCTAAATATCTGATCTGTTCCCCAGTTTACTTTGGGCTATATTAAGGCTAACATTGACTTGATTTGTGGGTCTTGTATACCTCTAAAATGTGTGCATGTATGTGTGTTCTTGCATCATTAATAGTCCACTTTCCAAAATATTTTCCAACTATCTTTCTAATGAGTATCAGCTATCTAATGGGCCGAATAGTGTTCCAAGTGTACATATTAGTAACATATTAGTTTTATTTATTTTAAAGATTAGGGATACCCATACAACATTCATGCCTCTGTTTCCTTAAAACAAAAGCTACAGTTTCCTCTTTGGGCAGCAACAACTGAACATCTAATTCATTGTTTTGTTTTGTTTTGTCCCAGCTTTTACTTCTGTAAAACTCTTGTTCTGGAATTCTTTGCCCATTACCATAATGTTTTCTTTACAAGTTTTCAGATGCTTCTGTCATTAATGGTGGTCTCAATGGAACCACACAACCAATAGGACCTCAGTAAGTCTTAAATATCTTTTTGTTTGCACAGTGCTAGAAATCGTGGCAAGTGGATACAAGGTGCTTCATGATGGTTCATCTATGCTGGTACTGTCAACCCTAATGAGTCTTGAGTACAACTGAGACCCTTCATTTAGGCTGTTTCTCTCCACCCTCAAATCCAATCTAGCTTGTGGCTTCTGTGACTGAAATGTTGCTGACATAGGAGTGGACAATGGGATGGGGGCGGATTAGCCAATTCTCCAGACTTCATCATTTATTTCAGTAGCAAGTGAGTCAGGACTAATGCTCAATTATAAACCCATCACTAATAATTGTTTATTAGCAGAAGGTAGCTTTAGCTGCTACTATGGGCCTGAAGCGGCAGACATACAGAGCTTTAACACTTCAGTGATAGTCAAAAGGTTTCAGTTAAAATGTCTACTCGTTGAGCCAAAATTCCTAATAGTATGATAATTAGAAATGTAGAGGCAAACAGAATCAAGCTAATTCCAGTGGGATTTTATCAATTTATAGTCGGCTCTCCAGTCTGCAACTCAACTGCTGAATATGAAAATATAACATGCAGACTCTCTTAGGCCAAACAGACATCCAAGATGTGTATTTGTCTAATATGCTTTGTCATCTCTTCCTTCAGCATTTGCCGAAAACTGAGGATTTGAGAAGGCTGACTTTGGAATTTTTAAGACTTCCTTCCCACACATTTAGAATACAGAGAAATAGGACAGCAGGACCGTGTGCAGGAATGTTTCACGTCCATGCTTCTAACTCCTTTGGTGCATGCACTGTGCCCCAACTGCACATGACTGGGGACTTCCAACACGGTGGCAGCCATGTCTGATAACAGTGGCTGCTATCCTGAAAAATGTTCAGGCAGGCAGATACCAGTTCCATGTCTCTGCAATGACAGGCCCTCAATAAATTATGTCCATCTCTATTAGGAGCATGCAGAGTGAAGACACTGGGCATGCTCAAGTAATTCCCAAATGGCAACTGCAAAGGAAGACCTGGCACCCTACGCAACAAGGGGATCTGTTTTACATTAAACTAAGGTAAAGGTAAAGGGACCCTGACCATTAGGTCCAGTCGTGGCCAGCTCTGGGGTTGCGGCGCTCATCTCGCTTTATTGGCCGAGGGAGCCAGCGTACAGCTTCCGGGTCATGTGGCCAGGATGACTAAGCCGCTTCTGGCAGCGCACGGAAACGCCGTTTACCTTCCCGCCAGAGCGGTACCTATTTATCTACTTGCACTTCGACGTGTTTTTGAACTGCTAGGTTGGCAGGAGAAGGAACTGAGTAACGGGAGCTCACCCCGTCGTGGGGATTTGAACTGTCGACCTTCTGATTGGCAAGTCCTAGGCTCTGTGGTTTAAGCCACAGCGCCACCAGCATCCCACATTAAACTAATATTGTTATTTATTAGATTTCTATACCACCCTTCATCCAAAGATCACAGGGCAGTTCACAATATAAAAACACAATGATAAATACCATAATAACAAGCAAAAACAATTACCCTCCCCATTTAAAAGGCCAAAGATTGTTGAATTAGCCAAAGGCCTGGGAGAAGAGGAATGCTTTCGCCTGGCACCTAAAGAAATGTAACAAAGGTGCTAGGTGAGCCTCCTTGGGGAGGGCATTCCAATGTTATAGTGTCATGAATAATTTGACCTAGTAGACCCCTTGTGAACCTTTGGATTATGTATGGATAGGTGATTACGAACTGCACAATAACCATAATGTGATGTTTGGTACAGGAGTCTCCCTCAAGGCTGATAAAATAGATTGAGAGTGAGTGAACTTTGAAAGAATATTGGGTGACAAAGGCTGGGGAAGACCCCAGTCTCAAACTCAGAGCTGCTCACAGTTGTAGACCAAGCAAAGCCAATGTATGGCCTTCTGTAAGTTACTGAACTACCACTCCCGCCAGCCCCCGACAGCCAAGCAAATGGCCAGGGTTGATGGGAGCTGTAGTCCAACAACATCTAGAGGACACCATGTCAGCTCTTTCACTCAGGGCAATCATTCCAATAAGTTTCACCAAGTCTTGTGCTTCTTAAGAAAAGACAGGGTGCACTTTTAGCAATAAGGTTATGGGTTAAAATTTAGGCAAATGGAATTTGTATATTAAAGTTATTTTATCAACTCAGTTACTAGTCTGTGATACTGGATCCTACTTTAAAATCTGGGGGACGTGAAAGCTGTCAAGCTGTTTGAAGGAAGAGACGCAAAACAGGTGAGTGGGGTGAGCTTGCTCGTCTGTTCTGACCATGGCCAGGGAGAGCCCATTGCAGTGAAGCATGTGTTTGGAAGCTTGCTAATGAAAGGCTTCCTGGTGACCTATGACACGACAGATTACTCCGTGGAACTGCCTCAGCATACTAAATGTCTTACGCCTCTCTTGCATACCTGAGAGATTCCCTGGGAATGGCAGGCATTACAATTAAAACAACATTTGGGCCACAATTTCCAAAGCCAGATTCCTCTGGAATGTTTCGTTCTGACTGTCGGAAATACTGGTTGCTGAAATGCAGCCGTTCCTCTTGTTCTGCTCTGATATGCCTGCTGTTTTTGCTGGGTTTGGGGAATAGCTGGATGCCCAGGCCTGCAACAATTGAATGCTAAATTCGCAGCAGAAATGACAAGGCTAGACATCCCTTCGAGTCTTAAAAATCATGGCATATTTATGAGATCAGTCCACTTGAAGCATTAGTCCTCCAACCCCCTAAAAAAAAACTTTATCTCTGGCTCCCTCATTTCTCTGCCCGCCCCCTCCGCCCCCTGCCTTTCCTCCCAGGCTTGCCTTGCCACTCAGCACAGCGCTGCTGAGAGAAAAGATAAACAGGAATGCAATACCAACCGTGAACTGCCGGTTCTGTCGTCGCCGTTGTGTCTACACACGGGAACAGAGGTTTGGAGGAAGGGAAGAAACAGGAGGAACAGCATGCAAAAAAAGGGAAATGGAAAAAATGGAACAGATAATATATGAGCAAGCTTTCAAAGAACATTGCGTGACAAGCAATAATAAAATGAAAGGCAAAAAGCATTTGAAGTGAGTTGCACTGTTTTAAAGAGACATGCCTTGAGCTTAAAAGCTGTGAGCCTGAGGGGGGTGGGGTAGGGAACCCTTGTTTGCTTTGGTTCTGGAGATTTGCCAGCAGGGATGCTTTCTGGTGGTCAAGAGTTAGGGAGACATGCAAAGTGGGGAGAAACACCAGAGCCACCTGCTCCGTGGGGAAGTGAGCACAGGGACATCAAAGGGCTCCAGGCTATGAAAGCAGAGGCAAGTCTTGAAGAAGCTTTCATACATTCAAACATTGCCTTTGCAAAAGACATTCCCTTCTATGTGGGAATGCCAGAGGAGTCAGTGCATTACCTGGCTGCCGGGGTCTCCTTTCCCTTTTGTCATGCACATAATACCTGTGGATGCTATGCAACATTCTGCATCCACCTGATCCCGGGGAATACCAATGATAGGAAGTCTCCCAAGAATGAATGCATACAACGCCATTGCATTCACGCTGCAAAACAGGTCATCATTGAGGAGGTAGCCTTGCCTCTAGCAAGTCATGCATAGTTTAGATAAAGAGATACATATATAAAGACGACAGAACAGATTCCATCTTTGCAAACTGAAGAAAAGCTTTCTGCAAAGATCTCAATCTCTAGAGAGTGCTCTGTGGACCAGATACTGAGAAGAACTGTGAACATTTCCACAAGTTTCCTGTTGCTTGGGATGTAACTAGAAAATGAAAGGGCACCCCAGTTCTAGCAGACTGTGCCGTTCTTGGTTCATTTTAACAGCACGTAGGCTACAAGCATGACAGACTCCAGTGCTTGTGGAACTAAGTGGGTTGTCAAACGTACTCCTACCTTAGGGCTGTGAATGCACCAAAAAGAGGAACATTCCTAGATGGGACGTCCTCTGGCAGCCTTGCCCTCTGAAGCTTTACTGAGCGAGCCCAGTCCCGGTATCAGGTGTCTCTTTGGGTGTAGAGGATGCTATGTATTCTCCATGTACCTCGCTGGAAAAGGTCTTCCCTACCTTTCCAAGTCTTGGGTTTCTGGACCTTCTGAAGCATCCCCAAAGGGTGTAAAAAATTCTTATTCAAAGACTATTTGTATATGTCAAAACATACGTTAGACATATTGCTTTTGCCTAGCTTTGCCCACGGTTCAGCCATGACAACAAAAATTACAACATAAATCAGCTAAGCCTTCACTTGTTCAGCAACATTAGAATCCTAAGGAGGGCGGGAGTAGAGAACTTTTTTTGGGGGGGGTAATAGGTTGCCTTCCTCCATGGGTAAACTAGCACCCAAGAGTGGACCCACCCCCTATTCTCTCTCTAGGGGGCTGGGGCTTGCCTTCAACAGAGAAAGACCCTGGAAGGAAAGTTAATTCACTGGAAGAAAAATGCTTGAAGTCGTTTCAGGCAAAGGTGTTCAACTTCTTTTCTACTCTCCTAACTTTCATCACCGTGCAGAAAATATGGCTATGCACACAGCTAGCACTGAAACAAAGTGGGCTGCCTGAGGATGGACAGAGGCTCAGTCCCTCTCCAGGCAGCTTGCTTGGCTTCCATGATGAGCAGGATGAAGAATGTTATGCCACGCTGGCCATAGGATCAGTGCTGGACATGCAGCCCCTTCCCTAAAGGTCAGAAGAGTGGGCAGGGGGCTGTGGAGGAAAGACTTGTGGGCCAGATCCAGCTTGTGAGCTAGCGCTTTGCCATCTGTGCTGGAGGAGTTGGACATAAAGGGTCCTGTCCCCCTTTCCATTTCAGCAACAAACGGATATACCTTTAGCTCCACACATGTGGGTTGGGGCCATAGGACTGGTGAGGCGGCTGTTCTGGGAGCAGCTCGAAAAGTGCTAAGTGTTCAGAGTTTCTGCAGCGCAGCACAAACAAGGCCATTTACCTCAAAAGAAGGTTTGGGAGGTTCCTCTTTAGTTCAGCACAGGCAATGTTTAAATGAACAAAAGAATAGCTTTCTGCAAGGCTCCACAACATGTAATTGAGTTCATAAACTACCCTAGAACTTGAGCTTTTCTATTATTACAGAAGACAAGCCCATGGAGGTGTTTCTCCACAGTTGACATGCCACCCTCAGAATCCAGAGACGGCCAGACTTTCCGCTTAATAGAAAGCAGGGGCCATTTCCCCTTTGCAATCAAACAGAGGACAATGCATACTTAACTTTCCAGAGCAAGGGTTAGACAATAATAATAATAATAATAATAATAATAATAATAATAATAATACAGGTACATAATCCACATGGGGGGGAAATACATGATACTTACAGGCTGGCACATTTTAAAATATTGAAGGAAAAGCAACACCCCCTTGCACAATTGAAATAGGTGTTTTATCAAGATTTATATGACAGCAATTCACCTATAGCACATCTTATCCTCCATTCTAACACAGATAGTTTTCCACTTTGCAATCCAATCTAACACACAGTTCAGGACCACCAAGCTCCTGTTCTCACATTGGGAGCTTTGGCAAAATTAAAGCATCAAAAATGCTTGACAGTTAATGAAACAGAAGTTTGAGGCCTGCCCCTTTCATCCTCAATTGCATAGCCTACAATGTCTCAGTTTAACTGGTGGGGGATTCAAAGGTGTAAAGGAAAGGTCAGAGGGGATGCTAGGATTAAATTGGATGAGCTGTGTATTAACGCCTGAAATTTCATGCTCTCCCCAGAATAATTGACTAACCTGTTTCCTCTGTGTGTCTGTTTATGTATGTGGGAAATTATGTGAACTTCCGGTTCAAAATTAAACCGTGCTGAAATCAGAACTTCTGCTCATATGCTGGAAAAAGATTATTAGTCAAGGAACAGTGTTCCGTGTGGACAGTGCAGCTCGCTTTTCCCATCCAGGGACAGAGATCAGCAGGTAACAAACAAACAAAAATGAAACACAAAGTTCTCAAGCAGTTAAAAGGCGAACAAATATTCAAAGTCAAACAACATCATGTTGGCTGCAGCTGGAATGGCAAAGTTATGATTAGCAGATGGGCTGGGTGATCACAGTGGGAAATAAAGCAGTTAATGATTAAAAGGTGCACTGCCTTGAAGTCCAACTCAGTCTAGGCCATCTTCCCAAATGAGCTCCTGGTTTAGCAAGGGCATTCATGCTGATTATATATATATATGTATAACTTTCTTAAGGCACTTTACAGTGATGTCCAGGAACAAATGGCTTCATTTTCAAAAGCAGAAAGCAACACATAGAAGAAGAAGAATGGTCCCCCCACTCCATCCCACCCCACTTTGAAAGGAGGAATTACTACCTGCTTTGTCTCCTTGGGGTAAGGAACTAAGGAACAGATCAAAAATAATCTGCCAGAAATTCTGTAGTACCGTACGGTCCCACAAGTGACAGAGGGGACAAAAGGAGTCTATTTGCTAACAATACTATGGCATACCCCGTTCACAAAGCCACTAGTTCATGTAAAACAACAGCATAAGAGTGAATCAATTGTCTGTCCGGTCTTAAAGAGCAGTGACAAACTTAAAATTTACTGAGGATGTGGAGTAAAAATAATAATAGAAGCATGTCCCCCATTTCTCAGCATCTCCCTTCTTTCCCTCCCACCACCCCATCTATGTGTGTACCAGCCATGTGTTTGCTTTTCAAATATAATCCAAACATTGTAACTGGGGAAAGAGTAGCCCAGCTGCGGGAAAACTGCATTCCAAGTATCAAGATGCTTTTTATCTCAAGTGTTAGAAACTCTTTATAATAAAAATAAACATAACCAGATACCAAAGACATTAAATATTTTGTCATAGATGATGTTATCTTACAAAGTGGGGGGGGGGAGATGGCATTGTCTATCCCTTGGGATATCAGTCATTTAACATGGTCAGTGTAAAAGAACTACCCACCCCCCTAACAAGCCAGCCTCTGAGACAGCTGGGCAATATTAAGTTGAAACAGTGGCATTCAAACTCCTTGGTGGCACATTCTAATCCATTCAGATGGCTTCTCTCCAACTTAAAATTGTTCACTGAGTGTGACAGACTGGGGGGTTTAAAAACTAATCCATAAAATTAGTCCACAGTCTCTAACAGAATGGGTTCCGTAAATGAAAATCCAAGGACAGTTTTTTTTTAAAAAAAGTCCTAAATCTGTTGCCAGCCTATAGAATCTAGGCAACTTAACTGCTCCTGCTTTGAGAAACTATGCTTTCCCCAGAGTAGTAACTGTTTGTATAATTATCACCTACCTGAGATGCCATGCTGCAATCAAAGCATGCTATTAAGACATAATCTTGCATTTATTTGTTTTTTAAAAAGAAGAAAAAGCGGGTAATTTGACATAGAATTTGCCCACAGAGCTTAAAGAGCTGCCATTCTGGGTCAAGATTATTGAGCTCAAGCACCCTATGGCTGGACAATCATTTGCCCCTGGGATGCTTAGAAGAATGCATGATGGAAACAGATCTATAGGTGGCTGTAAAAAGCAGGACATAGTCAAAATCTTCCATTTATTCCCACCTGTCTCAGCTCCTTCGATCTGTATTATGTTTCAGTTAAACTAGACAACTGCAGGATTTGCAGGGCAGAAAGAACACAGAAGCAGGGATGTAACAGGCCTAGACAGAGTGAGCAGAACCACCCTGAAAGGAAGAGGGCAGGAGATGCCCCGTCTCACGCTGCTGCCGGAACAAGAGCACGCTATGCAAAACAGCACTTCCAAGCGGGAACGTTGGAAGAGGCGTTTTGTACAGCATCTTGCTTGTACTACACCCACGAGATAGCTTCATTTGCAGACCAGATGTTTCACAAAAATAATCAGGATCCGTTTAGTAGTTTTGTGTAGCATAGAAAATTATTTTTTGAAGCATGGAACTGCATATTGGGCAGAGATTTAACGCTTCATTCCACACAGCTCTCCATCCAGGCCTCCAGCCTAGTGAAATGAAGCATCCTTGAGTGAACATGCAAAAGCACCTTAGCGCTGGCGTTGGGGGAAACAAAAAGCAATTTTAATCAAAGGTCACCCAATCCCAGCTGGAATGTCTCCTGTGCAAGTCCCAATGCAGCAAATAGGAGTTGCACAATGAACCTAGAAGAATTGTCCCCCCCCCTTTTTTTGCAGGGGAGAGGGGTTCGAGGAAGCCAGTTCAGTGTACCCAACATTTGCTGTCCTCAGCAGCTGATCCAAGAGGACAGGTGGGACCAATCCTGTCGACACAGCTGACTGGCCAGAAGTGGGGTAGCAGAAGCCAAGGTAAACTGTACATTTCTTTTACAATTCCAGGAGCTTCCAGGTATGCTAGGAATGAAATGAGAAGCCATCAGAATACATGGAAGCTTAATATTATTGAAGCTGCCTTTCCCCCTTCAATTCGAGAAGTTTTCTTTCAATGCATAAGTGAAACTGGTTTCCTCAGAGCAAGGGTTTGATTCCATAAAAAAGGGGAGAAAATGCTCTTGCTGGTTCTTGGCTGTGCACTGGCAGCAGAAAGAGCTTCTCCTACTTATTTCTTCCCAGGTGTATGGGGCTCTACCTCCTCCTCTCTTCCCTTTTAATGTGGTCACACAGTGGATGAAAATGTCAGGAGATCGCAACATCAACTCTAAATTAACTTGACATTTTACCAGAGACACAAGGAAGCCTCCACAGAAAGCCAAGATGATACAATAAATAATTTGCGGGAACTGAAGGTTATGCCAGTCTGTGAAATGCTCCTGGGAACCAAACGCCTGTCTCGGGGGATGTACAAAGGCCACCTTTGCAGCCTTCACCAAGCTGGTGCCCTCCAGATGTTTCGGACTACAACAGCCATCAGTCCCAGCCAGCAGTGGTGTAAGATGACCTCGGGGCTGATGGCAGCCACAAACCAAACCATCTGGAGGAAACCGGCTTGGCCAACCTGCTGTGGAGAAGGAAACATGTGCCACACCACAATAATCAGTCTGGTAGAAGAACAGTGGTTGCTTCTTCTGAATTTCTGAAAAATGGGAAGGAGTGATTCCAAACATTTACGTCCATTAAATATTTGTAGTGCAAATATGCACAAAAAACTCTCAAACAAATTTATCCAAATCTCACAACCAAAAAAAGAAGATTGAGTCAAATGTCTGAAGCAAGGTTTTGATAACGCTAATGTGATTCTTCCCTTGTATATTGTGACAGTAAGCACCAAATTAAAAGGTGAAGTGAGCAGGTTTGGGCCTCCAATGAATCAAATGCGGGGTTGTGTTGGGTCAAATATACCATTTTAGACAGTCTGGCACTAATTTGATTTACAAGACATTCAAATACTTATTTTAGATCCTCGGGTGAAATACCTCAAGTCCTTTGCTGAAGTACATCTCTAAAAACATAGGAAAAGCCTGCAAGATGAAACCCAGGTGGGCCCATCTATTCCAGCATCTGGCAGCTACCCACAGTGGAAGACCTGAAGTTCCCCAAAAGCCTGCAATAAGTTCATGAAAGCAATAACTCTCTGCCACTGGTGCTCCTCTGCCACCATGCTCAATACCCAATGACAGACCAATTGTCCTCCAGGAATTTGTCTAATTCTCCCTTTAAAGCTCATCTTGCAACAGCAGATTCCACAAATTAATGATGCATTGTCTGAATCTATTGCCCATTAATTCCACTGCATCTGTTGTTTAAAGTGGGTGGAGGAAGACTAGTACATGAACATTTTTGTAACCTTCTTGCTTTCTTAACACCACACCATCTCAGTCTGGTTTTTGTTTTTTTAAAAACCATAATGTTGTTTTACAGGAAGGAAAACAGATAACATGTTCAGTGAGAGTGAGTTTTGGAGGAATCACGAAGTTGCTTGTGATTGTGCTGGTGCCCCTGCTGAAGACATAATGGAATCTCCATCCTAGGCATGATCCAACATGCCAGTTCCAGCACTAGGGACTCCATGGGAAGATGCTGAAGATGTCTTTTGTTCTATTAGCACAGAAACCAAGAGACAAACAGGGGAGGCTGCAAGCCCATGCCTGCACTTACAACACATGAACAAGCACCAATGTACTTGGTGGAAGAACAATTGGTCTATCAGAGGAGGAGGAGGAAAGATAAACTGAACACACACACACACACACAATGTGCTTTGCCCCAAAGAAAAGAAGGGTTTATTTTTAAACAAATATTAAGAACTTTTTAATTATCTCGCAGAAAATAACAGCTGTCCAAATGGAACATTTCAAGGGAAGACTCCAGGGGCAATTTAAATTATGCAGCTTGCTCTGCCATATCATATTGTATGTCTTAATGAATAAAGCCACAAGGACATTTTTGAAGTGATATAAAAGGGTGGTGGGTTTTTTATGGGGTTGGGGGGAAGCGGTGCTGCTTGCCAGGGAGAGGGCCAAACACAAAACGAATCGAACCCGTGATAGACAAAGGGTTACCCAGTCAAATTATCACATGACATGCTGGGAAACGGATCTCTAGTTAGGGGAAACTTGGTGGGGAGAGCATGAAGCATCCAGAGACTAGCCATCAAAGGCCAATGGAAAAATCATTCTTAATTACAATGTGGGCAAGAAATAAAATAATTTACTGTGCTTCATCAGCAGTGCTGGAGTTCCTCTGCAGGCACAACTAACTGGGGTCAGGCTTGAAAGAAGGCATTTGGGACTGATAACTGCAGGCTTCTAGCATAAAACAAATGACATTGCAACTATACTGTTAAATTGCCCCCACTCCAGGGACTATGACAAGGGGCTGCCAAGAACAGTGGGATCATTATCACCTGCCCATTTTAATTTGAAGAGCTTGGGGCTTTATGAAGGTCACCCATAGCACCCAAACTTGAATCTGAGGTATTTTACACCCACTGGACTTTGCAAGCCTCTATGTGTTTGTATATATAGGTTTTAAGCAGGTGGCAATGTGGGAAGGGGTAAGAGCAACAGCAGAAATGATCTGTTGCCCCTTGAGGCTTTTAGGAAAGCATTTTTCCCTGTGACTACTGCATAAAATGTTGGTAATTATGCTAATTTCATTTGGAGAATGGTTTTCGGTTACACAAACCTTTAGCACGGAAGGAAGAAAATACATTCCTGGAGTTTTATACCGACATTTAATCATTGGTGTTTGGCTGCTGAAGCTTTTAAGGCTAATGGGTGGCTCTAAAGTACTACAGAATGCAGCGAGAGAACGGAAATTCATTTCTGTACCCATTTGTCAGGCAATAATATACAAGGCAAATTTAAGCAGGCAGCCTACTCTCTTGCGGAAAAGGAGAAGGAGGGGGGCATTCGGTTCTCTAACCTTTCATCTGTTTGAAGAGAGAGAGCCCAAGTTAAATTCCATGCAGGAAGATATCAAGCCTTCAGGATAAGATAAATACCTACGCAGCTTGTCTGCTAAGACACAGCAACTCTGCAAGATCCCATCCATCACGGAAAAGGGGGGGGGGGGAGAATGAAAGAAGGGATTTGACAAAGTTGTCCTAGTGGCAATCTCAGCTTAACTATGCCTCAGTGCCAGATCATTTGTTACCACCACAAGGGCACTTTGTGCCTAGGGAAGATGTAGCTCTTGAGAAACTGTATGCAGAAGATATAAGATGGCTGGTGCGTGGATGAAATGCCTTGAGTTAAAGCAAAGGGTCCAGAATTACCTTCCGAGGAGGCCAGACGTTGGCTTAAAGAAGAGGGGTGGGGTGGGGGAAAACAGTTGCTTAAATCCAACTAAAAGCCAGGGATTACCTGTGGCCACAATCAGGAGCCCCAATTGGTCCCATTCACTGTTTTAATCTTCTGCTGAAAGAGCAAAGCATAAGATACCAAAACCCACATTTCAACAAAGATGTCTACTACTTACCTGAGTTTTGGGACCCATTATGCTGACAGGCCCTGAGCTAGCACCATTATATCTACTTTAAAGTGTGCAAATGATCTGAAGCCCTCCAACTCATTTGTATAGAAGGATTGCAACATTTTTGTTAATTGGTATTTAACACCTTTAATTGCCCAAAATGCCATCAGCTAAAAAAGAAGAACCATATATATTTAAAGTAAGTGCTTATAAAAACTGCAGAGGGAAATTACACCACCTGAAAAGAGGCAATGTCCATTCTCTTACACATATAGGAGGAAATGTGTGCTGTGTCACACACACTTGTTATCTAGGAAGAAAGAGCTTTTTGCTTCATAAATATAGTTTTCACCCGTATATGAGTTTATGAGACATTAATCAATGGACAACTCATAGGAGTAATCAATTAATTTCTCTCTCACACACAAACACACACACAAATTAACATACACACACAAGAAGCCTGTGGATTCTGGGAAGAGATGGAAGATTCCTATTCATCAGAAGAGTCTTACAGGGGAAAGGGTCTGTTGGGTTCCTGATTGTGGCTGAAGGTAATATAAAGAGTGATGTGGAAAAAAGAGGAAGGGAAGGACACACCACACAGCCAATCACGAAGAAGATTGCATCTTGTCTGCAACATTTCCTGCAATGAAACTGAGCCATATTATCAGCTTATGTGGAATTAAACTGATAAAGCTTAAAAAGAAGGGGGAAATTCTTCTAAAAAAAAGATACGAACAAAAATTACAAACAAAATTAGCAGCACCCAGAGGGAAACGTTGTGAAATTAAAATCCACAGAATCGGCATGGAAATGGCATAAAGAAGTAGTCTTATTATATTTATAGATGACAGCAACCACAGAAACAAACAGAGGGGTGAAGAAGAGGGATAAGTCAGTTCTTTAAAAGAATAGTGGGTGCAATGGTCCACCTATATGGAAACATGGACTTTGGAATCCCATTGGTTTCAGCTGGTTTTAAAGAAAAACTGAGGAGCCAGAGCCTAACAAAAAGGAACAACAAAATGATGGATAAGAAGCTGTCAGTGACTAGTCATCTTCCTCCTACCTCCTGGTGTCTCTCAGAGGTTGGATGGTGCTGCAGAGAGAGCTAATTTACAGTCAATTCCCCCACCCATCCAAATACTGCTGGCCAGAGCTTTATTACTGTCTTTCCCCATGTGAGCAAGAGAATCCTTCTCTATCATTCCAACTTACATTATTTTTACTCTGAGTTTTAAAAAGCACTCTGCTTCGCTGTCCAGCACCAACCTGGGTGCAGTTTTTAATGCACACATATTTTGCTTTGAGCACTTACTCCTGAAGGAGAGTTTAGCTCGATACCCAGTCGCCCTAAGATGTCCTCTCCCATCGAAGTTACATTTTCACTTTTAGGTGGTGAAAAAACAAAGCAGGATGAATGTCTTCTGGTCCGACCCATCAGATGCAAACCCCTAGCCATGCAGGAAAAAAGACCTCATACTGCAAACCCCCAGAAGTAGATATTCTACCCTGAGGTCATGGCAAGACCCCCTATGAAGGCAGAGTCTTAAAGAGTGAGCGGGGGAAAGTTAGTCGAGTCTGAACATCTATTAGGGATTATAAAAGCAATACAGTTGCCACAACTTAACTTGCCTCCCATGAAAGACACCTCACACCATGACGGTTTAAACTCAGGAAGTCATTTCACATGAAAATGAGCTCTTCTCTTCATCAGGTAGCCTGCTGAGACCCTCCACCCTTCAAATTGCATTTATCTGGAGACTTCAGTCTGCTCCTTGCACAGGTTTATAAGGCACATGTTGAGGTTAACCTGTGGACCACCACCACAAAGTGCTAGAAGGTAAATGGTGGGTCAGTGTGTGGGCAGACCCACTCCATAATGCTGCAGACAAAACAAACCACTCAGGCATTCTGAGAACACACAGAAACCTATAGGAGCTTTGGTTTCTTAAGATCCTGGAAGGAGAAAAATGTAATGAGGCAAAAGGCTAGACAAGACAACAGAAAATGATAGCTAAGGCACACTGGAAGGAAAGGTTTTTGTTATTTGTACAGATCCATTAATTCTGAATCTCTGGGAAAGCAAAGCGGAAGACAGGGACATAAAGAGAGTGAAGGCACAACAACTGCCTGGAAGGTGAATGGCAAACTTCGCGTTAAGCAAAGGGGAGATTGTAACAAGATCAAAGGCTGCCTGTGAAGAGAGTAGTGCAGTCTCACCTTCCGTACAGGACTCTGTCTGGCATCTCTTCGTATCGAAAGAAAAATAAAAAAAGCTGCAACAGAAGCATCCAGGGGGTGGTGATGACAATGGAAGATGGGTTTGGCAACCATGCCCGGTTATCAGAAGAGGGAGAGAGCAGCTCACAGGAAGGGGTGGGTGGTACAAATGATGTTTGATGGCGGTTGACTGTGTAGGATGTATCTTGGCTCAAAGTGATGGGTGGGAAGGCAGGGCAGGGATTTAAAATTCAGAGGGAACTAGTTTAGAAAGCGTCAGGAAGAAGCTCTGTTTGTGTACGCTGTGCTGATGGCTGCAGGATACTGAAGCAGATTATGATAACTGAAAATCAAAACGAAATTAATTGCCTAGCGTAAAGAAAGATGCTTGTAAATATACTATCGAAGCCAAAGTTCAAAGTGAGAATCAGTGCTTTACGTTTTAAAGCATGAATAACTCAAACTGAACCTGGGGGGGGGGGTGGCTGGGCAATGCTAATTTATGGACTCCCTGAGCAGGATGTTTGAGACTTCAGGGACCTCCGTTATCATTTATTGGTGGGTCCCACTTTCCAGTGCTAGCAAAGCAAAACAAAATAAATTAACAGTAAGTGTAAAAAATGTGGTGACAGCTCCCCTTCTCTCCTCTATCTCCTCCCCCAACCTCTGCCCATCTGGTTTTCATAGAAAGTAACACACATTTCGGTTTTTATCCATGGTTTATGAAGGTACCGTACCTGTGGTGGTGGCAGGGATGGTAGTGGTTGTGGTTGTTGTGGGTGGAGGGAGAGTTGTGGGGGGATCTAGATAAAACATAAAAAGGGAAACAGAAAAAAAGCAAATTAAAAAATATGAGCAGAACATAAAACTGGTCAATAAATTAACAAAGAAGCAAAATAAAGGATGGCGGTTATACCCTCTTGCCCACCCTTAGGTCTTAAGTATCAGGAGAAGAGGGCAGGCTAAAATGTGAGGATGGCACTCCATTCATTTGGTGGAGAAGCTCTGGATTAGGATGACTGAAGCAAAGCAACACATTTCCCTGCCCTCAAACATTAGGACAAATTGGTGGCAGTGGGGTGGGGAGAAGCAACACACAACACAAAATTAGTCATTGATACGTGAGTGACATGGTATGGGAAAAGCCTGTGGGGGGAAAACCAATACAAATGAAAAACAACAACAACACAAAGCAAGTAAAAAAGTTGCATGTTTTCTATGGCTAAGAGGACGGTTTGCAATGCATTAAGAACAATAATGCTTTGTCTTTATTCTGTCTTAAAAAAATAATAATCTAAAAATTAGGGGCTAGGAGTGGGGCAGGCGAGAGAGACCCTGCTGCGCTTAACGGACTAAATATCAACAGCAGATGAGTACGTCTCTCCCTCTGCCTTTCTCCAGAGCAGTTAACTTCATTATTCTCCCTCCATCAATACATCCCAGCAGGATATAAAACTACTTCTAAGCCAGTAATAAATACAAAAGGGAACGAGAATGTCACGACTAAATATCAAGTTGGATGCATGGAAGATTTTAGTGAGATTTCTTTTAAAATAAAGTCAATGTCTTTGTGACTTATAAATATTAATGCTCTGTCTGGGCTCACAGATTTTCCTCCTGTTTAATATATCACATCCCTTAATGGTCCCAACAGATAAAGATGAAGGGGATTTCTCCCTCCGCCATTTAAAAAAAAAAAAAAAAGAGGTAGGTGGGGGAGCACCATGTATAGAAGACGGTTGACCTGCAAAAGCCAACAGCAAACAATCTCAAGAAGCATCAAATATTTATCCAGAAGAGACAGCATCACGACTTCATAAAAAGTTACTGGGTGGAGGGAAGAAAAAGGGAGGGGGGGGAACCCACCACATATCTGTGCCCAAATGATCAAACTGAATGTGTTAAGTAGAGCACCAGACTTTGAACTCAGGAATGAATCCACAATAATGGAGCATGAAACAGTTCGGAGGCTTTTGATTTTAAATTTTATCTTGAGCATGTCAAACTTCTCATCATTGACACATCTGCTACTCTTTCATCTCCGAGTGAGCTCTCAGATTTTCTAATTAATACATCCAAACTTTAATTATGTGCTTCACCTTTATTGTGTTTGGCACAACTTCCTCAGGAGATAGGAAACATCACTTGGGTGCGGCGTCACTGAGTGAGAGAATGTTTGCAACCACCAAGATGTCTGGAGCAACTGCAATACCAAGGGGTCAAGGCCTCCGTTTGGGAAAACCTTCAGGCAATCAATTCAGCGCTCACTTAAGTGGTGAAATTAAAGGAGCTGATGGTCTAGACATGGGTAGGCAAACTAAGGCCCGGGGGCCAAATCCAGCCCAATCGCCTTCTAAATCTGGCCCACGGACGGTCCAGGAATCGCATGTTTTTACATGAGTAGAATGTGTCCTTTTATTTAAAATGCATCTCTGGGTTATTTGTGGGGCATAGGAATTCATTCATTTTTTCCTCAAAATATAGTCCGCCCCCCCCCCATAAGGTCTGAGGGACAGTGGACCGGCCCCCTGCTGAAAAAGTCTGCTGACCCCTGGTCTAGGAATCAGGAAGCAGAAGGGTTGGGTGCTCCCTATGGCACTGGTCTTCATCTGGTAGGTTAGTACCTGTTCCTGACTCGCAGTCTGATCTGAGATGAGCAGCAACAGTAGCACCACCACCAGTGCACACATGATAAAACAGAAAAAGAAATGGGTCCCCCAATGCACGTTCAGGTTGGAAAACTTGGAAGATAAGTAGGGGAACTGACACAAAAACTTTGCCTACAACATCTGACACTTGATAAGAATCGCCTTGCTTGATCGGACTGGAGGTTCATCTAGTCCAGTCAAGTATTTAACTATTTCCCTGAAAGCCAAATGTGGCCAGGGATTACACACAGGAGAGTGAGCTAGCTAGCAGAGAAAGGAAGGATCCTCTACCAGACCACTTGGTTTCTGAGCTATCTCCTTTGAAAGCAGCACAGAAACACAGCAGGCCAGCAGAGGAGGGGTAGAAAGGTCCGCCCCAAGCCTTGTCTGCCAGTAAAAGGCATTTTAAAACTAGTATGCTAAGCTTAATAGAAGCCGCATGCTGAAGCTTCCTCTCCTGTTGCCAGCATGAGAAACATAAGGTACGTAGCCTCCTAGCAGGCCAGTACAATTTATTTTTATCTAGTTATTTTTGTGGGTGTGTTTTTTTAAAAAAACAAGAACCCAACAACAACTGATCTAAGCCTGCATTCACCCTTCAAATGGGGCAAGTCAGGTGCTGAAGGTGATGCCCAATCTCTGTGTCCAGGGCCTGATACTCAGAGACAGGCTATCTCTCGTCACAGAGGTGCCATTTTGAGGGAGATCTCTCTCCCCCTTCCCCCATGAATCTGCTTCAAAATGTCATCAAGGAATTTACACTTATGTACAGTGACATGTCAGGGGCCTCCACAATCCTGTTGCTAACACATTTATGAAACATGCAGTTCCCTTTCACACAAACTTTACTTGGGCTGGGGTTACTTGGAGGTTTTTAAGCAAAGGTTAGATGACCATGGATGCTTGAGCTGAGATGCCTGCATTGCAGAGGGTTGGACTGGATGACCCCTGTGTCCCTTCCAATTCTATGATTCTATGAGTGCTACCTGCAGATCCTACTTATTCAACTGAGGTAGATGCAGAAGAATCCATTGGTTGATTGTGCCTGGTACATAAGATTCTGTGTCTCCCACTCAGCTGTACATGGCAGGGGCTACTCTACAAACAGAGTCATGTTTGACTAGGGACAATGTGTTTACTACCTATTTTTCCTGCTGCCAGACTGTGGTGAAATGGGTGATTCCAAGCAGGCAAAGAAGCCGGAAACCAGTTTTGCCTGGTGAGTGTTTATAGACGGCATTCTCCCATATTCAATCAGATGCCAACATAAGATGCCATCAGAGGAGTAGCTGGACTTTGCAAGTTTGGTGCCGAAGGTTGGCTCCGCTGTTGATAATTTCTTAGATCCTTTGTTGCTTAAATATATTTGCATGTTAATTTTTAAGCAGAGGTTTGATGGGCCTCAGCCTGAGACCAGGAACTTAGCCAAGACTGATACACAATTCAGGTCAGGAGATCATCAAGAAAATGAGGGCTGCTCCTTCCCTCAGATGATGTCAGCAAAGCTGACCTCTGCTGTAACTTTCCACAGGAGAGAACAATTCCAAGTAACCTCCCCCCCCCCGGGGTCAGAAAAAGAATGCATAGTAAACTGTACACAGTACAGATATCCAGCTTCCACTGCCAGTGCATTTGACTGTATTAGGCAGGTACTGAAAGAGACTTTGATTTGATGCATTTCCATGGTACAACATCTTCAGATCCATGGTCCTCTAACTGGCTCATGCAACAGAAAACCTGATTAACAATAGCAAACACCTAACAGGTTTTGAGTGATCTGGTGACCAACGTGGGCTCGTAGTGTTGTCTCCTGAGCCTTCTCAATTTTTAGCTTCACCACTTTTTTCATCAACTAAACTTGCAAGATTTGGCAGGCATGTCAGTCTCCCCCGAGGTGTTCCCACTGAAAATGGGTACAGGCGGTAACATATTTCAGTTTTGATTGAAAGCCTTGGTTTTTGGTTGAGGGGAGAAAGTATCAGTCCAAAGTTTTTCAGATACAAGGAAATGGTGGCACGTATGTGGAACAGTGCATTTGAATTTGAGGGATATGGGCATTTTTCCATTATTAATTTTATCTCTCCTGTTCTCTTTGAAAGCATTTGGTTGTTTTCAGTGATAATCCTACTATTTAAACATTTTTCAGTGTAACAATGGCAAGGACAACCGTCTGTTCAACTCACCCATGAGAAGCTGTTCTGTAGGAAGGATTAGATTGTTTGGAAATGTTACTTTTCTAAATCCTAACTTTAAAAAGAATTTTCCCCCACCAATATTTCCTAAGACTTGTACACATCATCTGATATGCACTGTCCTCCTAATCTTTCCAGCCCAATTAACTTCCATTCACACAAGTTTCACTTCTCTTACACTAGACTTAGGGGCAGCTATGGCCTATATAATCACACAAGGAAGTCAAAACACCTTCTCTGGAGCAACCACACAAAGGTAACATCGTCAGGAGGGCACTCTCCTACTCTACACCATTTAAAGGTTCCTACCTGTATATGTACACATAATTTTGATGGATGGGCAGGGGAAGAATAAACTAGGCAGTTAGCTGATCTATACAAGTACAGAGAGGAACCTCACAATGCCTCTCCCTGGGTGAAGATTGCAATTGGTGGGTTTCATGCTTTGTGCAAACTAATGTCAAGGATGGAGGCCCATGACGGTTGGCAGATTATAACAACTCGGAACAGTGCACAGGGTCAGAAGCCCAGACTGAGCTGCTGCATTGCAAGCATCAATATGCAGAGCAACACTAAGCTGCTGGAGAGGGCAGACTTGGAGGCCGGGGGGCTGCGGGGAGGTTAGAGAGGATGCATGGGAAAGGAATGACTGAAGGCAACTTACCCATTAAACATTCTGAAGCTGCAACATTTACGACAGAGCCTGCTATATAAATTGAATGCCCTACACATGTGAAGTGATATTTCATGGAATGGGACTGCAACCAACAATCACCCCCTAAAGTTTTCCTAGAAAGAGTCTTCTGGAACCGAGGGGATTCAGGAACACAATGATCTGAAAACAACTGGCTCTCATTATTAGACGCCTTGATTTATCTGTCCACGCTGCCTGCACCACAGCCTACAGAGCAGCAATATGTTCATGTCACACAGAACACACCAGTCTTCCCAAGGCTGAAAGGACCGCATTCTGAAAGGTAGCTCCGGAGTGGGGGTGGGAAATTATTTAATTTTTCTTTTCGCAGGCTAGGATTACTGCTATTTATGCCACAACATTTTAAGGAATGGTAAAAAGAAACCCAGGAAAACAGAATTAAAGCAGGTACATAAACGGCACTTTTAAGAAAATGCCTTAGCAAATGTTTTAGTGCCTCTTTGGCAGCTGAAGACAGGCAGAATGAGACTTGCCTTTCCAGATTGTGTGCTGGGTTACATTATCAGCACACATCTTCAGTTATTTAACTTGCTAAAGAAGGCCTGGCTTAAAAAAAAACAAAAAAAAAAACAAAAAAACAAAAACTCCCGTGCTCATTTTTTCAGATGCTTCTGAAAAGACTTCACTGGAATACAAATGGGAATATGGCTGAAGCTGTCCTGGATTGTGAAATGAAACAGGATGACTCCAAGGTGTTTATTGCCCTGCCCCTCTTTGCATCTGGCAACTCCCCTTCTCCAAGCCAGCACTTAATGACAGTGCAGGCAGTAGTTGCTTACTTGACATGGGAAGAAAACACAGACTGAATCAGAAGGGGGAAAGAAGACAGAAGTAAATAGGCTTGGTTTTGGGTTTTCTGTGTGTGTTTTAAACAACCCACTCACTTAACGTGCCGAGTTTGAACAGTTATCAGAGGCTGCTTTCTCCATCAAACTGCTTTCTTATTCCACCCCCCTCCCCACAACCCCCGCCCAGAATATTTGCCAGCAATTCAGCATAAAGACATCTGGAAGAAGGGCGTGTTTGTCTCACGTACCGTATACATAAAGTGTGTAATCGGAAAAGGACATCCCCACTTCATTGGAAGCCTTGCAGCGGTATGTGCCGTTATCGCTTTTGTTTAGGCTGTTAATGTGGAGGTTTGAACCTGACACTATAACGTGTTGAGGCATCTCGTCGTCTACTCTTAACCATGACACATCTGTAGGCCTAAGCAGGGAGAAGACAAAACAAAACAATAACCCCAAATGCATTACTAACCCTTTGACTTGCATGTTAAGTCAATGTCATAAGTAGCATTTCTTTCTTCTTGTGATATAGTTGAGTTCAGTAACAAATATCCAAGTTTAATGGGCAGGGAGAAAGAGAGAGAGAGACAATATGCAATTGGAAAAGCAGGGAGGCTCAGCCTTTTCTTTGTGGGGGCACACACAGGAGGATGCTTGGGTATTATTTCTCAGCTCTGAAATTCTTTTCCATCAAAGTCTTAGCATGTTCTGGAAGCAACGCAAAACATTTGTTGGAGAGAGACATAACTAAGGTAAATCAGCCCATAATGTCCTCGGTTTCCTTTGGCTTTCTGAATTGCAAAGAACACCAGAGACATAATTTCCAAGTGAGCAATCATCCCCTCTCTCTTCCTCTTCTCACACAGGATTTGGAAAAACAAGTTTAAAGCCACAATATGCAAAGCTTTACACATACCAAGTGAAGGATAATATACCACACGCAGGAATAAAAGGGCTCTGCAAAGATACAACAGTTAAACAGAAAAAAGAAAAGCTCAGGGAAAGCAGCGCACAGTTCAATCCTATGCGTTTACTTGGAAGTCAGCTCTACTAAGTTCAAGGGGAGTTACTTTCACGTAAGCAGACATTAGGATTTCAGCCCTAGATCTGAATTCATAGTAAAAGATGATGGATAAAAAGTGACTGAGCCTGGGGTGAGAGGAAAGGATCAGTCTTCTGTAGCTAAAAATTTCAAAACAGGAGCATATTGATCAGAGATGTCTCTGTTAGGGTTCACCCGTTAAAACAGACACTGAAAAAAAGGGCAGGCTCAGGAGCAAAGAAGGAAAATACTGGAGGGGAAGGTCAACTTAAAACTGAGTGAAATCTAAGCTGTGTTCACCGTGGAAAACAAAATCAGAGGAGAGGGAAAATGTAAGGGCAAAGCCCTTCTTATTTAGTATTGGTGGGAGGAGACCTATATTTTCTAGAATCTCACCCCTAGCATTTTCAAATAGATAACTTTCCTTAGCATTTTATCTGTAGTCCGACTGCGGCCAATGTTTCCTTTGGGCACTTGCAAGTTTCTGCAGCCGCACATATCTATCTGCTAGTCAAAGGGTGGAAGTGGACCAGGGGTAGGGAATCTGCAGCCGGGTGTGGCTCGATGCCAGCTCCCATCACCACTGACCACTGGACACACGGGCTGGGGCTGATGGGAGTTGGAGAGAGTCAAACAATGCCTAGAGAGCCACAGGTTCCCACCACCCCAGGTTCCCCACCATGGCTGCAGGTGCGTTCTCGTGGCCTTGTGCTTCAGACATGCAACGTCATACCAACGCAGGAGAACAGGACCGGGTGCTGAACATGCTCAAGAGAAAGACCAGAAGGAGGCAAGCACTCTCCTCGAACAGCCCAGTAATGTGGATGGGCACGTTCTGACGGAGTCTCAGGTCCTCCACTTACTCTGGTTTGCCCTTCACTTGGCACAGAAGGTCGAGGAGGTCTCCTTCTCTCGTTAGAGGCTGCGCAGGGGAGTTCTGCAGGACTTGCACTTCAGGCTTATCTGCACATCAAACACACAATACAAACATCAATTTATACGTCTGCGTACAAAACAACATACGAATGATATCAAGCAACCGCGCATTTAAACAGATCGTGAAACAAAAACTTTGTACTGACACAGCTTCACCCTCCTGCCCCTCTCCGCTGCACCCGTCTAATCAGCAAATTATCCTGGCATTTTCCCAAATTAAGTTGACTAATAGCCTCCAAAGCCTAACGCACTGATAAGGAATCCGCACACCAAGGGCAGCAGCCCCACTGGTTCTTGCAAAATGAAATTTTGTTAAATTGAAGTTTATCTCTGAACTCACTCGAGCTAAAGGAAACTCATTTGCCTTCATGCTGAGGTGAAACGGCAGATTTGTGGCGCTCAGAATTGATACATTTTATCATGTATCATATTTTATGGGCTGACAATACTTTGTGCCGTGGCATATTAATACGCCGAGGCTCCGATGGGTGCATTTGTGCTAGGAAAAGCTTAAGGGAAGAAATGCCAGGCCGCTGCCTTTTGTTGGAACAAAGCGGAGACTTCTGCTCGTGCCGATGAATCTCGCAAATCCCCAAACACAAACACACCGAGGGATTAAAGGCATTTTGCACTCAGGGAGGCAGCTCAGAAATCCTTTGGAAAGACCCTGTAGGAACAAGAGCCCAAGTCCGCAGTTACAAAGTCCATTGCCTTCAACAACGGCACATGCGGAGCAGCAAACAATCTAACCAGAACGCTATCAGCTCAAGGCAGCCAATTGAGCGCCGCTTTATCCATTTTGATTTACACACAATCCCACATCCAATTCCTGGAATTGGCAGCAAATCTGCACTAAATGAAAGAACTGAATGCAAGACTGTAATATCTGAAGGTGGTGGCAGGTAAGAGAAGTTAGTTACATCTAACGGCGGGGAAAACACCCCCCCCTCAAAAATCTGAAATAAAGAACAGCTTAGAATACATGTTTATATTATTTATTAATTTATCTAGTCTGCTAGTGATATCACCATTGCTTCTCATCCTGGGATATAAACAAGGTTAAGAAGACATGTGCACTGATTACTACATACTCAACAAGTATTATTTTATAATGCTTATAATGTTTATTTTATAATGTTTAGAATCATTTGACAATAAGGATTGACTGATTATTTTATTATTAAGACGGAGGGAACAGACTAGAAAATAATAATGATAAACACCACAGCAGCAGCAACAACAAACTGCCCATCTGATTGGGTTGCCCCAGCCACTCTTAGTGGCTTCCAACAAAATATAAAAACACAGTAAGACATCAAACATTTAAAACTTCCCTATACAGGGCTGCCTTCAGAAAACAAAATTCATAGAAGCTTTCAGAAAACAGAATTTATTTGCCTTCTTAGAAAGCAGTGGGAGTTCAATAGGGCCAATCATTATGCAATCCCCACAGATAAGAAATAACAACACGACTTGTGGGCCGTTGGTTACTGACATAGACGAATGCTATCTGGATTTTCTGCCTTGGATGCCCGTGAGTCTTGGGTCAGCCACACACGTTAAGAGAAAACACAAATCCATATATCCAGACAGTTAACTGCACAATCTGACATAGTTTAATAAAATACCTTTATTTTCTCATATGGTCTAGAAAGAGTGACATACACAATATAAAATAGCAACAACCAGGTTTTTTTGGGGGGGAGGAGGAGTTAGGGTAGAGCCCACTGGGGGCTTGATGAACACTCCCTCTCTCTTTTTAGCACAAAATAAAATTGCACATATTTTCAGTACAGGCTAAGACTGTGCAGCACACATTTCCGGAGGCATAGAATGCCTGCTCTCTTCACATTCTTAGGAGATAACAGTCAATATCAGCCTGTGCTGGCTTGACCACATAAAACTTTTCATGTTTCATGTCAGAATATTAGATGAGGAATGGTTTTTTCCGTCCCTGTACCTCACAGCCTTATAACCTGTATTTGAATTTCATGAGCAAATGAAAGTCAAACCCTCCCTCTTTCCCCTTCAACAGGAATGTCATGCTGGTCCTGATGCCCTTTACTCCTGCACAGCTACCAACCACAAATAAAGGAAGAGGAGAGAAAATAATATTGATTAATTGTGAAGTGCTCAACTGGCGCGCCCAAAACAATACACACACACACACACACACACACACACACAGGCACTAGTACTAAAAAACCGGAGCAGGCCAAATGCAAAAATAAGCGAGTCCTAAGGCATTTGCTAAAAAAAGAAGAGAATAAATTAATCACATATCAGCTGGTAAAGAGTTTCGTAGATAAGGAAAAGAAGAACCAAAGCATGAATCAAAGGAAGAGATGTGATGTAAGAAGCAACAAAGACCCCAAAAGAGACTACAGAGAAATCAGAAATGAAAGGCGCTAGAGGGAAGTAACATAATCTTAAATTGAATGTGAAAAGGGAAAAAAGGCAACATCATAAGCAGAGATGCATGATCGTATTTGCATGTTGAAAAAAATAAATAAGATGGGGCAGGGGAAGAAAAAAATCAAATTAAGAAACAAGAAGCTTAAAATGGGAAGACTACCGAAGGAGTCTTACAATCACCCAATCTGGGCAAAATGAGAACACAGGATGGAACAATGGGCAGAAATAACGGGGGGGGGGGAAGGATCTTATCAATATTAGACAACTGAAAAAGGCTTGAAAAGGCTTGGCTAAAGATGGAATCGCAGAAGGGAAAAAAAGAGGAGCAATATCTTTGATTTGAAAGGAAAGAAAAATAGTTGCATCATTGACAAAAACAGACGGGAAGGGAAAAGTCCAGAGGAAAAAAAATATAAGAAATTTTGTCCTTGAAAGATTTAGCTTTAAAGAACAAGCAGACAGCTGTGAAGAAATAGCAAGACAAGATCAAAGATTTAAACAAGACGACAGATCAGAGATAGTAAAGAATAACTGAATATCATCAGCATAGACATGGCAACATACCAAAGGAGTGAATAAGAGACCATAAAGGAATGGGAATGAGAAGCAAAGGGTCCAACGCTGAAACTCGTGGAACCCCAATTGGGGAAAGAAGGGGGGGGAGAACCATTAACCAATACAAGGTAACTACAGTTCAAAAAATAAGAGGGAAACCAAGGAAGAACAGTACTAAGAAAACCAAGACCATTGGGGGAAGGCAAGGGGAAAGAGTGATAAATGGAATCGAAAGCAGAAACACCATAGCTCAGGGGTAAAGCACCTGTAAAAGGTCCCAGGTTCAGTGCCCAGCATCTCCAGGTAGGGTTAGGAGAGATCCTGTCTAAAGCAGAGGACAGTGGCTGCCAGTCAGCGCAGGCAATATTGTTTATTTGTAAGATCTCTTACCTTTCAACATAAGGTCCTAGAGTGGATTGCAACAAATATATTCATGCAATTAAAACCAAGCCAAACAATTCCAAACAAAAGCAGCGCAGTGCAGGTCAACCAGAACAGAAGAGATTGGTCCCATAAAAATATGACAAATTTCCAATGCCAGGGTAAAAAGGATCATCTTCAGCATACAATGGAAGCTGAATAATGACAGTGATAGAGTCTAGCTAGACACAGCTCTATGGGGAGGGCATTCAACAAATACGGGAGGCCACAGAGAAAATCCTCTCCCAGACCCCCATTACTGGACTAGGTGAATCAATGGTTTGACTCAATAGAAGAGCACTTCTGATTTTTTTCCTATGAGGATACATCAGGAAAACTGAATATCACTACTGCTTTTCAGGCAGAGAAAATTGGTTTTAGTGAATTACGGCCCAATCCTACCAAGAAGCAAGTCTTATTGAATTAAATGGGGCTTACTCCCAGGTAAGGGGAGTTTGAATTGCACCTTAAAAGTTTCTTTACAGAAAGGGGGTAAAGTCACTGTGATTTCCTGGCTTTAGTCCTTGCCCCATATTATAGAACAACCCATGGCACATGCTACTACATCAAAATTGCCTCGGTGGATATTCTCCTTCCCAGAGGCTTTGTTTGGGTGGGAGAAGGGACACAGTGAATAACCCATGTACTGCCTAGGGGGCAGCTGACTGTATTGCTGTGGGTTAAGCTGCAGGAACATGTCTTCCAATAGGTGGCCAGAGGAACACACCACAGTCCTCTAAGCCTCTATCTCCCATCACGGCTTTCTCTGTGTCTCTCTCTTGCCTCTGCCTCAGTGCAGCCTTTTTTTCAATGTCCATGCAGCTGCATAGGCCTGTACAATACCGTAAGGAAATATGGCAGCCTATTCAAATAGAAGGCATGTGTGGAATCTGATGACATCTCGGGAGGCGTGTCGGACGATGGGCAGCCTTGCAGTTCTGGCTGCCCTCGGAACCCAGTTAAGGACATTTCTTTCACTGTTATGAGCAAGTTGCCTGCCTGCTTTTCTGAAACGGCACAATTTCTAATGCACACAGCATTGGGAAGTGGAACAACCCAGAGAAGACAGGCTCACAAATGCCCCCCTGAAATCAGTGGAACCTAAAGACTCAACTGTGGATCTTGTGGATTTTTATGGAATGTTAGCAGGCCAAGGATCCCATAGCAACCTATGGGATCTCAGAGTAATCTATGGGGCCCCAAGGCACCTTGCTTGTCCCAGGATGCTATGTCCAACACTCCACGACACTCACAGCAAGTCACTTAGCAATGAGAGGTAACAAATTCATTTGAAAGCAAGGACTACAGTGCAGCAGTTGCTCAGGAAATAGAACCATGGCTGACCTCTCATCCTATCTGGGCAGCTGGATTGATTATTCTGCGGTTCAAGTGCCATGTGGTGCTTGCAACAGATACCTGATGGCCCAAACCGACTGGTAGTGGCTCTCCAGGATTTCAGATGGGGACAGACTCAGTCCTACTTGGGAAAGCCAGGGATTAAACTTGAGAACCTTCCACATGCAAGATGTTCTGCTCCTGAGCTACAGTCCTTTTCCTGGGTTGTGCCATTTCCTCAGTGGCCGAGGAAGCTGCGCCTGCCTGGGATGGAACCTCCCAAGGAAGGACAGCCAGACTACACAAGCAACTCAAGTAGTCACTTGAGCCATGAGATGTTTCCCCAAGTCCTCTGTGGCTGGCCAGGGATTACTCACTGCAACCACTTGACGCAGAGGTATGCTTTGGGCTAGTGCCGCTTCCAGTTCAGACCTAGAATGAACAACAGGCTGCAGCGGGTGGGTGGGTGGGTGAGAAAGGAAGTAAAAATAATCTAACTTGGCATTACTATTCAGGTATGAAACGTAAAGGCTAGGAAGCACCACATTCCTCTTACACAATTGCACCGTTTTCTTATTCACTCGCACAGGGATACATGTTTCAAGATGAAAAAAGAGTAAATCTTGAATCGCTATGTACAGAATGAGTTTTCATGTTCTCTCTTTTTGTTTGGTTGTTCTTGTTAAAACAGTCTGTTAGGAACTATAAATCTTACAGCCTTTTGCTACCAATTATACTTTGCATTACAGTTTGGTGTAACACAGCTGAGAGAAGGGGGTGGGGGGAAACCAAACCCAGCCAACAAAGGGAGAGGCCCAAATCATGAAAGAATCCATTTTGGTACCAAAAAAGGATTGCACCAAAATATTAGGTTTCTTTCTTTTTTCTTTCTTTCTTTTTGTTCCAAAGCACAAAAGCTTGCCTTTTTATTCACAGCAAAGAACAGGGGCCTCTGGGTTTAGGCCAGGGTGTAATTATTTCCCATTTTAAACCCTTTAACAGCACACTCGCTGTGACTGGGAGTTATGCTCACAGGGCCAGACTCTGCTATACTGTTCTTCATTTGCAGCAACATTCCTCAGAGAAAGCCTTATTAATGAGCTCGCAAACGAGCACCCAACTGGGAAATGTCACAAACAAGAGTGGCTAATGCTCCAGAAAATCAAATAACTGAACACTCGGCTGATCGTAGTGCCTTTCATATTTACAATAATAGTAATAATAATATAAAACCCCTTTAAATCACATATTCTGAAAGGGTCAACACCTCGCTGAACAAAACAACTCATTTATTTATGTTCAGAAATCTCCAGATGATAAATTATATTGATGTTAATCACTTCACTGCATACTATTGCAATTAATATTTGCACTCACCAGAAGCAAACAGATTATTAAAGCATGAGGTACTCGCATATGGCTAGCCTCCTCCCTCCCTCTATTTCTTTCTCTTTTTTTTTTGTTTTTTTGTTAAACATAATTGAGCACAGGGAATTCTCTTGGTTATGAACAACAAACAGAGGTTACAGCAGCTTCCCTGGGTATATATTTTTATAAACATGCATGTAGACATTATAAATATCTGTGTTCCATTAATTATGACTTAACTTTGCATTACTTCTCCTGGGGCTTAAAAATTCAGCTGTGCCTGTCTGCCTTCCCCTTAGTGTTACATAACAAAGGAAGGAGGAAGGTACTACAAAGGCAAGGGAAGGGGATTACACACAGACACACAGACACACACAGCATGCAAGACTGAGCTTTCCCCTTCTCCTGTTTGTTTAGCTCAAGCCCTTAATGATGCCTTAATGTATTTTGATGCTCCATTTCCTTTTTTAAAATTACATTTACCCACAGCTTCCTTCTCAAGCAACATAAGGAGTTGTGAGTATACACTGGAGCAGCCACCATTGGGGGCAAACCATCTCTTCAATATGCTGCACCAGTCCAATCCCATGGCATAACTAACTGGCTTGTGACTGCCACCCAAGTGCAAAGGCAGCTACGGCTATGTGCCCTTCCAGCAGACACACATCAGTTTCAGCTTTGTTCTCCTGGTATTAAGGCGATATTCCATTTCACATTACAGGGTGCTTGGTGGCAGATAAGATCCTGCACATCTCGGGTGTCCTTTGGAAGCATCTTCCTCAACACACACAGAAAGCCAGATTTCTGAGGACTTTTCCACCATAGGAAAGTACCGTCCATAACCATGGCAAGATAGTCACGTTTAGGAATGTGTGACCGAGGTCCTACCTGGGAGCATCAGAGGTCAAAACCAGGGAGACAAGGCATGCCTACTCAACTAGGAACATCTTCAGCACAAGTCCGGATGAACTGGATGGGAACCATCGGCCTGTGCAATTCTCAGACTTTGATGGGGCTTGTTCATGGGGTATGGACAGTCTTGGTACATTTTTTTTTTTAAAAAAGCAATGTGCATCCCACTTCTCCTTCTATGTGAAGCAACTCATGACAAAAGAAGAGAACCACAAATATCCAGACACTTTGCTGCTGAGAAGGGCATATTTTAACAGCTTCCAGACATGAGAGCAAGAGGAGATTGAAAATAACTGCAGGTCTATTCATTTAGCTCACAGGTTTCCTTGCATTGCATGGCTTATATATTACAACATTTTATACCACTTGTTAAAAATAGCCCCTCTAAGGGGCATACAGAAAAGGTGTATTCAGGATTGTTTTCAAGCCAGCGTCCCGCCTCCCACATCCTAGTCATGATTAATTAAGGCTAATAATAATAATAATCATAATAATAATAATTCAGAGGCACCAGATGCTCCTAGGCTTCTGACTATGCAGGTGACAGACATTTGTCTTTAGTTTCACAGGCATGCATGCACCATGTTCCAGCAACCCACCACCCAGCCTGGAGTGGGCATGTTTAGCCAACTTTTGGTTTCCACTAGGCAGCCATTCATTGAAACAGCCAAAGAAACCACTCACTAAGTTCTCAAAGTTCTCACAGTGGCATCAATGCGAATAACAAAACAAAACCCAAATCCATAATTTCAGTTGAGCAGCCGCACGAAAAGCTCAGCTTAAATGAAATGCTCATAAAACCTTAAGTTAAATAGGTCAGACTTGTCAGGCGGAGATATCGCATGCTAACTTCCAACAAAGTGAAATTGCGCTGCAGGAGGCTCTGCTTCTAATGGAATTACTGACGGGTGGAGAACAATAGCTAGGCAGGTATGCGGACAAAATCTCTCCTTGCAAATACTGCGATTACCACATTTAAGGGGCTGTGGCAGACACAAAGCTCAGTCATCTAAGGAAAGGTTTACTGTACCAATTTAAAGTTCCCTTCCCCTCGCCCACTTTGCTCCCAAATGTGTGTATGAGTTAGAAACATCCTGACTGGCTTGCAAAGGCACTCCAAATTCAGCACATAACTATACTTTCCTCCCTCTTCTTATCCTGTTTTGTTTGACCATTGCCCTCACAGTAGATTTTCCTCTGATGCCTGGAATTTACCCTGCATAGAAGAGTTAATATGTGGCTTATTTGTCTCTCAACACTAAACAGGCATTCCTGAAATTATAGCAAAGTTGGAGAGGAACAAGCCAAGAATCAAACCACAAGTCCCTGTTCATTGTGTGGCCCTCTATAGCTGCAGGAATCAAAGGCCACTGCTTTGAGGCCAGGTGGCAGTGCAGCATTTTGCAGATACAACAAGACATGTTGGAAGGGACCATCAATGGCTGTTTTGAGAATGAGTAGGCATGAAACTTGGACTGGCGTGCTCCTTCCTCCCATTTCCTTCATATGCAAGGGAGAAGACTGCGAGCTTCCACTTCCGGCATGCAATTTATCCTGGTTGGAGAACTCTGGTAGGGTCAGAACAAACATCTGTCATATTGTTGCAAACTCCAAATGGAAGCTTCTGATTTCCTCCCTGTCATGCATGGGAAGGGGGGGGGGATGAACCTAAGGCTGGCCTCTGCTCTTTCTCATTAAAAAAAGGATGCTCTGCTGTTACATCTGACTCTAGACCTTAACTTAGTACTCTCCTTACAGGTCTTGTTGAGTGTTCTTCATAGTTTCTAAGCTGGGGGGTGAGGAGAGACTCCAAAAACGGGAGCTAAATTTGCTATGTTGCCATAATAAAGGTCTCTTCCCGATTTAGCTTTCCCCCCCCTCCCCTGCCTCTCTTTTGTAGAAACGTTAGCATGTCTGCATATTCAGGACTTTGAGCAAACAATAATTAGCTCGCTGCCTTGAAATACCTCTGTAGATAATTTGAATTTTTCCTGCTAATACCTTCTCTTTTATTACAAGCCACTTCCTGCTGAAATCCCATCTCATACTAAGTACACCAAAGTGAGAAAATCGTTCGCTGTGACTGTGCATTCATTGGCACGGCTCTCTTGATCACAGAGGCAGGTGCTGGAAAGGGAATGGCCGGGTCAGGGTCACGCGTGAACTGTGAAGCGGCGGATAACGTCCCGGTTCTTTAGTGTCCCCCCCTTCCTCAAGGGCTGCCTCTCCTCATCCTCCCCACGGAGGCTTATTGGAGGAGATGTGGCCTCTGATACACCACTGACATGCCGAATGCTTAGGTACCCCTTGCTCGGCACCACTTCAGGCCGCTGCCTGCCTGCAACCTAACAGAACGGTCAGCTGGTGTGCTTGAAACGGTGATTGGGAGGGCTACACCTTGTTCTGATTGCGAGTCCAAAAAGCTATTGAGAGAGTAAGACAATTACACCTGATTTCACAAGTGCTATTTCTCTGAAAGGCATGGCGTGGACTCAAAAGGCTGCTGCAATCTGGACATCAGGCAGCAGTTGAGTGGGCCGTGCAATTTCTTCTGTAGCCCCATTGCACTGGCGGTACCAAAGGAGGGGGAAACCTAAGCCAAGGCTTGCAGCTTAGTGTCGGTTATGAAAAGGAAAACAAGAGAACGTATTGCTATGCTCCAAGATCACACTTTCCTCAGTAACAGGGGTGCCAAATATATTCTAATCCCACAGTCAGAAAATGCAAGTGGCATATGCCGCCCTCTGGGCAGAGGTTTCACCACCAACAGAAGACATACTTGTTCATCCAGGCTTTCTTTAATAGGATTCATTTTGATGCTTATTTTGTTTGGATTTGTTGTGTTTTATTATTGTTGCGTGAACCACTTTGGTACTGCCTTTTGCAAATAAGCAGCGGTATAGAAATCTTATTCTAAAAGATCTATTTAACCAAATCTATATACCATTTGATTGCAGTGAGATCTTTAAGAGGTTTACAAGAGATGTTAAAATCGTCAGCATAAAACCGCTAAAGCAATTCAAAATATTAAAAATAATAATTAAAATTAACAGTGAAAGAGATTAAAAATACACTGATATTTATGTGTCTGGATAGGCTTATATGAACAAAACCTACATCATCATGAGTTACTATAAGACCAGGGATTCTAAACAGACTAAATTGGGAGTCAATGTCTCTTGTTGTGTCAGAAACTGGCGAACATGCTCCATTGGTAGATGGTTCAGTCTCAAACCTTCTCTGCCCACCCTTCTGGTCGCTTGCATCACATCTATATATATATCTCCCTTGGGTGCCTCAGTGGCACCCAAAAGCTGTCACCTGCGGCAGCTGGTTTGTCATAACATTCGTTCACAAAACTGACCAGCCTTGTTCCTAAGCAAGCAGGCAACCTTGCAACAGTTCAAGCAACTTTGCTCATCTCCCTTTTTTGCCAGCGTGCGCCTGTACATGCCTCTGTCTCTGTCTGTGTGTGTGTGGTTAAGCTTTTTTGATCAGACCTAACAAAGGTGCTAATGTATTATTAAAGCTAATGGAGCTCTACAAGAAATGTTAATGGACATTAAGTTTGCATAAATGAATTACACATTAGCACAGTAGCAAGACAGCTACAATCTGCCAATTTAGGCAGTATCTGATGGTTTTTGTTTTCCCATTATGGGGACATTACTCCCCCAATACTTTTGGGCGATATGAAAATTGTAAGCAGAATGCTCATAATGGAACAACATAATGAAGTAGAAGAAATAAATTAACACAGGGGCTTCTTTGTGTAATGTTATGGTTGAGCTGCATATACAAAAGACGTTTTGAATCACCATCTCCTGATCGCCCTGCTTCATTTCTGCTCCTCTGTGAACATGAAGAGGTACTGGGGGACTGATGCCAGGTTGCTGCTCTTCCTTGTTTTCAAATGAATGATGTCACACTGCATGGGTCCCTTCCCATCCCAGAAAGAGGCCGGTCATTTCTGCCACAATTCTCAGCATTATTTCAGCACAAGAAACAAACAAGGGATATGCAGATGCCAAGGCACCCCGGAATGGTAAGAGACCTCTGGTGCTCTTACTGAAACTGAAAGACACAGCTTAAGCAAATCAACAATCCAGCCAGTGGGATCTACTTTAAAGCACCCTGTAGTGACAATTCTTACATAACGGCACATACACTATCAAGACAGGGCAGGTTGACATGCCCAAAGCTTCCAAAAGTGGAGTTCTGTGGAACTCCTAAAAAGGGAGACATATTCATCTTGTCAGATGGAGTGACAGCTGGTCCCACTCCAGCATAATTTGGTTGCTAACTTGTACTTGCTGCTGCACAACGCTTGAAACAGCTCATAAACAGAACCAGAATGGCTTACCTAAATGCCACCTGGGTAGTTCATGGCTGAGGTAAGACCTAAACATAGGGGTTTCTGCCTCACAGCTTCTAGAGTAGATGAAGAAGTGTGCAGAATTGAGCCATAGTCACTAGATTCTACTGGCACTCAATTTTTTAAATAATTATATTTTTCATCAATACATTTTTTTTCCCAATTCACCATAACATTATTTTACTAATTATTAAACTTTGACTTCCCTTCCACCTTTCCATGGTTTCCTTCTAGCTTTCCATTTATTCCTGCATATTGCAGTCCCTCCATACTTTCTCTTTTCCACGTATTTTATACTGCTGAATTTATTCTAATCCTGCTAACGTTTTAACCTGGTTGCTGTAATTTTTCATATACTCTACATGCACTTTCCAATTCTCCTTATATACTCTATCTTCTTGTTCTCTTATTCAGATGGTTAGACCCACTGACTCTACCGGCACCCCAATCTGTTCTAGGATTCCATGTCTTTGTAGACGACACTGATACATGCGTTTGTTTGTTTTTGTAATAATAATAATAAACCTTGACACACTTCCATGTTAATATTTAAATGCTTAGTTCACATGTCTTGAGGCAGCTCTGCACAGATAGCACAAGAACAGGCGATGAGAAATAATTTGTCTTCAAAAAGAGCAGGGAAAGAATGCCTTAAACCCAAATTCAATACTTTAAACCTCTCATTTAATCAAATCAGATAAACAGCTTTTGTATGCTACAACAAACCATAATTGACTAATCAATGGCTTTCGTCAAGCCACTTCCATGTGTGGGGCAAGCGGGGGGGGGGGATGGTTGTGACTCTGGTACTCACACATTACATCTAGGTAGTACTTCGTCTGCAAGTCTTTGACGGCAGGATGGTCTACCTGACAGACAACAGCAACCCCATCATCCTCTCGCTTGACCTTCAACGAAAGGCGACTGGTCACTGTAAACATGTCTGACCACTGCTCCTCTTCTGTTTTACCTGCATAATGGACATGAAAGGGGAGGAAAAAGAGCAGGTAAATGGTAAATGACTAGACCCATGCCATATCCATCCAAGATCATCCTCCATCGCTGCATTTGTGTTGTCATTTTCAGCTGAAGTCACTTCTGCAATCTGTACTCATCTAGTAGTGACTTGCCTCATTTAGCTTATCTATTCCAGAGCTTCTCTCCACTTCTGCAATTCTTAAACAGTTCCACTACGCATATGCTGACCTATTCCTAACCCCCCAACAGGCATATTCTTGCAACCTTATTGTCTCTGTTTTTATTTGCACATTTCTATAATCTGTGGGTGTTTGTAGGGTGGCAACACCTGCCTTTCATTGTTACTTTCCTATCTACATGCTTATTGGATTAATTTGTGGCACACTGATGACCTGCACAAAATAAAGGGAAACAACACATTTTTTAGTTGACAAGCAGCTTCTCTTCCTGGCGGTCAGGAGGAAATTCTTAGCTGGCAAAGGTGGCCAGGTGAGTGGCTGTTTACCTGCCGTATACAGCAGGCGTGGGGAACCTATGATCCCACAGATGGCGAACTCCCATCATCCCAGATCATTGGCCATGCTGGCTGGGGCTGATAGGCGTTGGATTCCAGAAACATCTGAAAGGCCAGAGGTTTCCCACATCTGGTATATACAGGGATACAGAGGGAAAAGAGGAGAGCTGGTATCAAAGTTAAGCAAACAGTTTTGCAATGGAGTAGGGCTGGCAAGGCCCTTTTTCAAGTCAATCACAAGGAAAGGAAGCCTGCGAGTTCTTATTCTCTTATTCACTTCCAAATTTAAAGGGGGGGCCCTATCTCCTGCTCATGATATTAAACACAAAATCTACAGCGCTCGGCAGCGAGGATTAGGAATTCCAGGATGCCTTCCAAACACTTAAGTCAATGGAGCCAGAAATCCTCCACCCTCTTCCTCCAATGCCACTGCCAAAAGCCATCATCAATAATTAAGAGGGAAAGTGACTCCATGGATTTACATAATTAAAAGTAGTAATTAAAATATTTAAACAGTGGTACTGTTGAAGACCCAGCAAAATACAGCAGCAACGGGCTGAAACAGAAGCAGAAGCAGCCTGTGCGGGGCATTCTGCCAAAGGGAAGCCAATTTCAACAGGCAGGGAAAGGTAAGGGAGAGCAGGGAAACGCCTGGGATTAAAGCGGAAAGGCTTCCCAAAAATTTGAGACGCCTGGCTTACTTTTCAAGGAGGGGTCTATCACGAAACCACAACTCGTGCTCCAGATCAACTGACAAAGCTACTCCACATTATAAAAAGAACACACCATTCACTGCTCTGCACCCTTCTGAACTGATTTTGCCTGGCTGGAATGTGTCCTTTGCTATGACAGTGCCTCTTGCTTGCCTGGAGGATGGAGATGGTGTATGTGTGTTAGTGGAGGGAGGGGGCATAGGAATCTCTGGCTTTTGCATGGTTTGAATGTGACCTCCTGGGGGTAAGAGTCATACCTGTTGCTCCACCCACTTGCTGACTCTGGTCCCACCCACCCCTGGCATGCAGCCCGCAGTAGGTTGCCCATAATGAAATGCAGCTCTCAGGCTGAAAAAGATTCCCTTCTGATGTTTTGAGAGCATCACGAGAGAGTATCCTGCTTATCAGCAAAACCATCTCTAAAAACCACAACCACACCATTAAGCTGATTGAGGGAGAAGGGGTCTACCAAATAGCTCCTTGTTGCCTTTAAACCATCTGATCACTGTGGGTGGTCTGCTGGCCAACGATGTGCAATTCAGCTCAATTTCTTCTCCTTCCACTGTGGTCTCCTTCTGGGCTTCGATCCTCAAGTTACGTGGTGGGACTAGAATGAAACAGCATACAGATATATAAAGATCTCAGCATGTTGTTGTCTTTCATGACACCTCCAAGAAGCTGAACATGTGGGATAGCTGCTGGACAGATTAGAGGTGGATCAGCTGCCTCATAGAAGGTCCTCTTCAACATACAATTTTGATTAAAGGAACACTTTGTAAATGCATCACCATCTGCAATAATTCTAACAGATCAAATATATTATAAATGCATCTTTAAAGTAGCACCCTGGTTTCGCCCTCCATTTGAATGTAAATTCCACATTTCCTATTCCAAAAATAATTAGCAAAAAATAGAGTAAAACAAACTAAGGGAGATTCAGGATTTTCAGACCGAGAGGGAAAGAAGAGGGTCGTTTTCCAAAGAAAATAAATGAAATGCAACCCAACACGAATAATAGATTCTTGCATCAGAGAGCATTATTACAGACAGAGCATCTTTCCTTCCTTTCAGGCATGTGTTCAGCACAGCTAAGTCATTTATTTTTATTTTTTTTTTATTTTTTTGTGAAATCCAAAGCCAGAGGGTTGAATTGATCAATGAAATATAATCCGGTAGAGTCTGGAGCAGAAGAGAATCTGAAGCATAACCAGGGCCTACCCAAGACATTTTGGCACCTGAGGCGAACCACAAAATTGATACCCCCACCCCCACCAGGGAAGAAGAGGTGAGTAAAGATCGAAACCAGGAAGAAGGGGGGGGGGGAATAAGATGCTGGGAGTAGACCAGCAGCATCTCCTATTCATCGAGAGACCCTCATAGAGGTGGTATGAGGGGAGTGCTGAGGAGGTGGCAGATCTGGTCTCCAAGAAGCACAACACAGTCATTGCTGCCTCTGTGGCAGTGGGAGCGGCAGGGAGGAAAACATTCATTGGAGGCTGGATCTGCTGCCCCTGAGGATCCTGCCGCATGAGGCAGTGTCCTACCCTTGCCTCATGGGCAGGCTGGCCCTGAGCATAACTACAGCATCACAAAGTCCACCAAAATGTATAGATCTTTCTGTTATCCTCTTCCCCACCTTCCTGCAAACAGGGTGGGTGGGTGAGAATGGATGGGATAGGTGTTTCCCCACCCCCACCCCTTCTATTTTATAATCAGTAAAGACAATGTTAACACAGTTGCCTGCTGGTACTGTGTTTATTAAATCAAGCATTAAAATAAAGATTTAAATGGATATTGGGCCCGTTTTCTTCATTGTTTTTGCTGTTATTGTACTAATGAAGCAGTTGTGCGATTCAGGTGTGAATAATATGTTCTGTTCTCTCCCCACCCACCAAAACGCAGGTAAGGAAGTGTGCACAAAATGAATTGTGCAGATAATAAATTAGTTGTTTCTGGTCCACAAACAAGTGAATGCCATGGCGTCTTCAAAAAACAAAGGGAGGAGGAAGCACAAAGGTCAACAAGGCATGCAAGTCCCCTGTGGAATAGCAGGTGATGTCTGGTCTTCCCCTTGCCCCCCCCCCCACTTGCAAATAAGTTCCTACCCCCAAGAATGTAGGTGAAACTCAAAGCCATGTGATGCATGCTGGACAGGTCAGCCCAAGTGTGTATGTGTGTGTGCACTGCACATATACACACTGCCATGTTGCTCCTTCCTCCGCCTGAGTCTTTCAGTCAATCAGGGGAAAGGAGTAACACAAAAACATCCCTGGAAGAATCTCAGCAGAAATGAATATGTGTGTGTGTGTGTGTGTGTGTGTGTGTACAAGCGCGCACACACTTGCTATCATAGTTTGGGAAACATGAGAATAAAAAGCTCTCTTAATGCAGCGGTGTTAGGAAACAACTCTCAAGAGTGAAGGTAGCCGAACTTGAAATTCATATTAAAGGCTAATTTTAAATACCTTTTCAACACATATTAACATACTACAAACTGGAACTCATTAAATTGTGGGGGTGGAGGGTGGAGAGGGATGAGTAAGAGCGGAGAACCTATATACCTAATCAGCAAGTGTGATCTCACTTGGTGATTGCTTGTTGCAATTCAGGTTCGTTACTGGAATGTTAGGAGACAGCATTAATCTGGAGCTACGGCTGTTATGGTATTAGCAACTATTATCAGTGGATATGATAATCCCATAGTTATGCTTGTTCTGTAATCTTCTGAACTATGAGAAATGGAATGAGACACACACACAATCACACACACACACGACAAACTTAAGGACTGGTGTCTGACAGACACCATATGCCACGAAGAAGAGAGGAGGGGGAGGGTGTTTCTCGAATATAATTTGCAGTAGGGGTTGAAGCAACAATTTGGCTGCATTTGGGTTCAAATCCCCCACTTTATCACTTGAATATCTTCAGAAGCCTGGACAGGAAAATCCTCTCCTGCGTCATATGCTGGAGAGTTGCTGCTCCATGAATTACACAGAGTAGTAATGGAGGAGTCATGGGGTTTGATTCTATCCATGCATCCAAACAAATGTACATCTGTGCTGAGCTCCTTATAACACTTCAGTGGCAAACCTGTTACCATCCCAGCCCCAAGCGGGCAATAGGGAACACAACAAAATAGAGTGGGGGTTTAGGGTACCAGGCATACCAAGGAGCACCCAAAGGGGTTGCCATCCATACCAGAGTTTGGCATCCTCACGTAAGATGGGTATGTGCTAACGCACCCTCCAGAATCTGGATGTGGCTAGACTACAGCTCCCATCAACCTTTACTACTGGCCATCCTGGCCGAAGCTTATGGGAACTGCAGTTCAACAGCACCTGCAGGAAACCAGATTGGTGTAACCTAGGTATTTCTGCCCTTCGGAACGATCTCTATTGTCTTTTAGGCACTTGCTTAAGACTTTCTTGAAAGAGGAAAGTGGTGATTGTTATACTACTTAGTATCAGTTCTGGATTTGAAAATGATTTTACATTTGCAATGGCTGGTTTTTAGAGATTGTTTCATATGTAATTTGGATTTTAAAAAATTATTTTTATATATACATTTGTTTTAACGCTATTTTTATTGTATTGTAAATTGCTTCAAGATGCCTTAAAGGAAACAATTCATAAATGAAACTAATAATAACTATACAGTCGTACCTTGGATTCTGAATGCCCTGAAACTCGGACGTTTTGGCTCCCAAACGCCACAAACCCGGAAGTGATTGTTCCGGTTTGCAAACGTTCTTTTGGAACCCGAACGTTCAACAGGGCTTCCGCAGCTTCTTATTGGCTGCAGGAGCTTCCTGCAGCCAATCAGAAGCCACAATTTGATTTCCGGAAGGGATTCCGTTCGACTTCCAAGGTACGACTGTAATTAGTAATACTATAGATTCACAGTGCAATCCAATGCACGTTTACTCAGAAGTAAGTAGCCTATGTTCAGTGATAGTCCCTTCCAAGCAAGATGACTGCAACCTCAGTTTTCCTTCCTGTTAATTCCAGCAAGAATATGAAATACAACCTTTAGTGAAAAACAGCTTTGAGTAAACACATTTTACATCTAATAATTTTAACACTTCGGCAAAAGATGGAAGTGTGCAATAGTATATATATGGGGACAATATGATGACATACCCAGCTGGAAAAAAAACAGAACTAAGAACAATATAAATATTGCCCATTATTTTACACTGAGAATATGGTTCAGCATTTGTGGGCTACAATTAAGCACACAGAGATCCTCAGAAGCATCATCACCCTGCCAGAGGTGTAACTTCCTGCACATGCATACAATGCTCGATTTTCACATTGTAGCACAGACTGTAACACAGAAGCTGTTACATTACCCATCATGCCCTTTATTAGATAGTCTCAGAACTCTAAAAATAAACAGAGAGGTTTGGAATAAAGCAATGAGTGCAGCCAAGAGTGTTTTGTCAAGGGACTAAATACTCACACCCTAATTGGCAAATATTTCTAACTTCTGTAATGGGTTTTGATAGAAGCTTGGATTCATGGGTGCAAATGTAAGGGTTTGGGGGAGCACAGAAGAATATGAGCTAATGTAATTGCCTGGAAAACCACAAATGACACTCCAGACAGCTGTTGCCAGGGGAACAGTTATTTGCAACAGCTTCCTCCAGAATTTATGGGTTTGCCCCCTCCTGCCATTCTCCTCCACATGTCTGGAGAATGCCTTATGTACATGCATGTAAGGCAATACAAGTGTGTGGTAGATGAAGGCAACTTGGAACACATGATGAAGTAGTACATTTTGGGGGTGTGAAGCCAAGAAATCTTAATGTGTGTCTACATGCTGACTTTCCCAGGTACAATTCCGTGGATCAGGGTCCTAAGGTTTTAACAAACAAATCTTCTGGGTTTTTCTCCTTCTGACACTATCTTCATCCATCCCAAGACATGAAAGTGTGCACCGCTGTCTACAGAACATTGCATGAGAAACAGCCCCAGTAAGGAGGATTTATTTCAGTCCCTGTGTTGAAGGCAAGATGGCTATAAAGCAGGTTTTAAAAATGTCCAAGAATCTGCTTTTTCCTCCCACCACCTTGCCACTCCCAAGTGAACTAAAGATGGAGTCTGGGGCTGACTGGTCCTTACCAAGCACTGTAATCGTCATAAAGTATTCCTGTGGGGGGTCCGTGTAGAGTTGGCAGAAGTATCTTCCTTCATCCGAAATGGAGACATTCGTCAGTGACACTCTGAGCTCACTGCTAGAGAAATTCACTAACTGAAACCTGCTGTCCTTCAAAGCTGTGGAACAAAGATACAATTAGAAACTGCAATGTTATGAGACATACAGTGCTTCCCTCCCAGAGAAAACAGTGAAAACCAGAAGCCTGGAGAGGTGGCAGCAGCGTTGACATGCAGTAGCAATACCACCCTCTTTTTCACATCCTGTTATTTTGGCTCATTATGTTACAATCTGGAAATAAACAATACTAGTACTCATCAATCAATACAAATAATCTAAACAAAAGCCCCGTATCAAGTACTGATAATTACTCTCCCCCTTCCTGTCTACTTGCTCAACACTGCAGAAAGCCTTTAACAAATGAGCTTCTACAACATACAGGACCCCTTATCCCAGGCATTCCCAACCTGATGCCCTCCAGATATCTTTGACTGCAAAGTCCATCAGCCCCAACCAGCACGACCAATGACAAATTGGGTGGGGAGCAATATCTGGAGGGTTCCAGGCTGGCAAAGGATAGATGGATGGAAAGCCCATGAACAAAGTTTTCACAAATTAAACTTGAGAAGGTTTAGGACATGTGGGGAGAATGTTTAAACAAACAACTTCCAGCAGAACTCCTAAAATCTTTGGTTTTGCCAATTCATCGGGAACATTTAATCAAGCAACACAAAGCTGGAGAGATGCACTGCAGCCTCTTCCGAGGTCCAGAAGTTTATAAAGTTAGATAAAAAATATGAATCAAATAAATTGTTGGAAGTTTTCTGATGTTTTAAATACAACACCAAGTAATTTCTGGGACCAGAAGAACACGCATCAGTTCAAACACAGGCACATTCTTACTTCTACTAACCCCAACAGATCTACTACCTACATCTCCCCCACCTATCCCAACATATCAAAAGAATAAAGAGAGGTAGGGGAGATGAGCACCATTCATTAGTTTCTTAGCTCTTCCTTCCAAGGGCTAGGTTATATACCTCACCAGCTCCTCCATGATGCCATGTTTCACTATCAGCCCTTTTGTTAGTCTCCAGACAAATTACGAAAATTTCTCCAGATTTCCCCTCCTTGCCTAGGGCACATGGCTGTTTGCAGAAGGATATCTCTGTCCCATTATTCCTGGCCTCACCTAATGCATGATTTCCAATTTTGAAAAAAATGTGTCCCTGCAAAAAGAAGCACTCAGAAGAACCAAGTTTTTGTGGCCTACTGACATATCCATTTCAATTTGCTCCAAAATATTAGGGACCATATTGTTCCTAACTTTAAATGTCATTTTAAAAAGGATGAGAGACAGGGCAGTCCCAGGAGAAAGATGGCTCGTGTCTACTAACCTTGGACTATAAATGACCCCATATATCTTAGTTATATTTTCCTAGAGAGTAGGCAAAGATTCCAGGAGCACTCAATTTGAATTATAACAGTGTCTATTATTGATAAGGTTTTAAACACATGTTCAAGACCAACTTAACATTCTTCAGTTGGATTAAGGAATTGGCTTGAACATTCCAACCACTGAGCCAAACACTTCTCCTTATCCAATGGTAAGCACATCCTGTTTTGCCCTATTCGATTTGTTTGTGTCAACTAAATATTTTGGCACTTAATTGCAATTCAGAGTGAATTACTGTGGTCAATTCCTCTTGCACTGCAAGATGGTCTGACTCTTAAAAAGGTCTATAGCTAGTCTTTCCATTAAAGCAAGTGATTATGATTGCCTGCCTTTGCCTACTTACTGAAGAATTGACTAAACCTTTAAAATGTCTGGCATTAAATTAAAAGGAGCCCTCAGCAACCTCTTTATCAAGATTTGCCAAACAACACAGAACTCACGTCTGAAGTCTCTGAAATAAATCGTCTGTCTATTGGGATTCAAGAGCTGAATCACGGAGTCATCACTGTTTCTGACTTTGCAGCTGATGGTGGCAACTTCCCCCTCTACGACGGTCACATCTTCTGTAACCAAATTCTGTCCTTCACCTTAAGATGTTAAAGAAAAAGAAAAAGACAGAACAGGTCAACTCACATTCAGTCCATATGGAAGCCAAATACCCTCTTACCCCCTGCAAATGCAGCAAATTAGTTGTGAATTGGACACATGAAGACCTGTGGTTATGTAAAGACATGGTGCACAGTACCCCTGACTAACACTGATTTGTCAGTTGCATTCCTTAATTTTATGCGCAAATGCGCGCCACACACACACACTCTTTTGCTGGATAGGGTGAACAGCAACTGCCTCAGGGAAATGTGTGGCAGGAATGTTTGCCTCTCATGTCTGGCACCAGGGCTGTCTTACCCATAGGCGCTAGGGGTGCGGGGCACCTGGACGCCAGGCTTTCAGGGGCACCAGGCCGAGAGTCTGGGGCCCGAGAGTTGAGTCCAGGGAAGAGCCCACCCATGGGTCAGAGCGCCACGGTGTGCTCTTCTGCTGTGGGTGGCTCTGCGCCGTGAATTCGGGGGTGACCGAGCCAGTGAGATGCTGAGGCAGCCAGCTGGCTCCACCCTCCTGCGTGCCTGGGACTGGGCAACCGGGGGACGCCGGGCGAATCTTTGCACCCCGCTGCTGCATATGCTTAAGACAGCCGTGTCTGGCACCACCTCTCCCTGCAGCCATTCCCTCTGCAATAGTCTTAGACTGACAACATGCTAAGGAAGTAGTGGAACTGTGCAATACTTTATCATATTGGTATTTTAAGGCTGCCAGTAAATCAAAATTCATTGAAAACTTAGTATCTCTTGCATTATACCAAACAACTTAAACACACCAAGGACACATTCTCATAGTGTCTTACTATAAGGATTATCCCCTTCAACATTTTGGATATTAAAAGCTTCTCCCCGCTAAATGATTGCAGCCATTTTATCCGTTGGAAGTTAGAAATCTTAAAACAGCAAGTAGCACCCTTTCATAAGAGACTGCTGATTAAAGATTCATATTCTAATTCACTATTGATTTTAGATAAAATTTTAATTTATACACTACTTAACCACACAAAAATGGAGTTCAAAATAGCTCACACAAATTCAGTTCATTATTTGGTACTTTCCTTTCAGCAGATGCATACATTACACACCTGATAAGTACCTTGTGTGCAACAACAGCATCCTAAGGCAGCTGTTCTGCTTTAAAGAGGATGGGGGCAATTGGGACCCCTCCTGTTGCACATGCCAGTGGCTCTGATGACACACTAGTCACCTGTGACAGAGCAACACCTGCTGTTTGAGCAGAAAAGCAACTCAGCAAATCAAAGCTGAACATGTTAAAACTGGAGATGTGCATGTATGGGCCTTTCTAATAAAAACCATATTCTCAAGGACAGAACTATTAAATGCGTTGGACACCACAGATATAGCTGGAAAAGCTTCATTAGAAGGATGAGTGGAAAGACAGACACAGATACCATAATTATTTTGCTAAAAATAGGAGATGCTGCTTCTGCAGACAGGCTATATCTGGAAGCACCTGAAAGGTAATCCCATCTGGTTGTGAAAACATAACCCCTGGGAGAGACCTCGGAGGGGTGGGTGTGAGACGAGCAGATCTCTTCTTGAGACTTAAAAACAAAACAAAAAACCCCAACAAGACATACATATGAGCAGGGGTGCCAACTTGAATAAAATAGGGGGGCACAGGTAAGCACACACCATTTGAATGGCAAGGCCCACCAACTTTTGGGGGCCTGGCCCCCTCAAATATTTTACTGGGGTTGAAGGGACCTTGGCTCCTAGTAGTTGGTTCCTATGCATATGAGAACACATATCTTCACACACACACAAATATCTCAAGCACCACAGACTGAAAGATCTAAAACAAACTGATTAACGAAGCTGTGGCAAAACACAAATCAAGGCCAAGGAAGGGGCAGAAGAGGAGAGAGCTCATTTCCAGGGTGCCACAGCTTTTAACTGTGTGTCTCAGCGATGGGCTAAAAGGCAGAAGGTTGCACCTCACAAAGCATTTTTGGTTGGTCTCTTTTAGTTACCGCAGCCTTCATTGTCTGTGCCTCATTTCCTTTACTATGGAACATAGACCTTTATGTAAATGTGCTTTTACACTGGGTACATTCCTTTATTTTATTTTTTCATTCCAGCAGTTTATCGAGGACCCAATTATGCACTTCTAGACCTAGCAGAAACTGCACTGACTATTAAGTACCCTGTTTACGGCTCCCTTCTTTCCTGAAAGCACTGCACATTTTGCTGCAGAAGCCCAACTCTGTGTTCACGGCAGGAATCTGTCAAGTCAAAAAACTCAACAGCCACCACCTGCCTGTTAGCGATGGGCCTTATGTAGTCACTGAGTAAGATTTTCAAATAAAAAGGGGTCAGGTATGCATTGAAAACTGCATGGGGGACGTTGATCGCTTTTCTCCCTCTCATAACACTAGCACTTGTGGTCATCCAATGAAGCTGATTGTTGGAAGATGCAGGGTAAATAAAAGGAAGTACTCATCAAGCAGCACATAGTTAAAACTATGGAACTCACTCCCCATAGGAGACAGTGATGGCCACCAACTTGGGTGGCTTTAGAAGATGATCAGACAAATTCATGGAGAAAATGACTATAATGGCTACTAGTTTCGATGACAACAATGCAGCAAAATCCAAGATTACAAAGAATTTCCTAGAGCGGACATATTTAATTTTCTTTCAATGATCATCCCAAGCAATAGCTCAGGACATCAGAAGAGACCTACAGTTCTTGATAGCTTCATTTCCCTGTTATAACACTGGAGGCAGTTGGGGGGAGATGCGTAACCCCAGTGGAGTTTTCTAGGGTTGCCGTATTTCAAGAAGTAATAAATCTGGACACCCCCAAAGTTTTTGAGCTTTTAAAGGAAAACCCGAAAGCTTTTTTAAGACAACTTGGGAAGGTGTTATGGTGCACTTACTATCAGGAAGGAGTGGGTGGGATCAGTAAGGCATGGGAGCTTCCTGCTCTTAGAGGCCAAGTGCAATAGATACATTCAACATGACAGCTTAATTTTCCAAGGCACTTCCCTGTTCCAGCCTCCCTCCCTGTACACAGCTGAGGAATCACCACCACCAATGTAGCAAATGCACTAAGCACAACGACTGGCATGTAGTTGGTATCAGGCTACCCAGTACATCAAAGCCAAGCAAATTCTCAAATCAAAGGAACCAAGATTAAATTTATACTTTGCTGGCAGCAGGCAGGCACCGAGGAAGTACGTGCAAAATATTTGAGGGAAAACTTATCACAAGACATTGCCTAAAACAGAGTAAAAAAGGTAGCTCCATCTGATTGCGCTTGTTTTCAGAGCCCAACTTCTACTTACTATATTTAAATCAGCAGGTGATGCTTTGATAGTCCAAAAGCAGAGAACAAAATAAATTCTTCCATTCAGTTACCCAGTGAGCTAGGTAATATTTTACTGTCAGAAGCTCTGAATTCCCCCCTCCTACACCTTTTAATGAACTGAAGCCAGTGTGTCAGCAGCAATATCTAGGTTAGAGTATTAAACAATGCAGAAATGGGGGTGGGGCGGGGGGAGAGAAGCACAGCTCTGCATTCTACGTTCTGCATACTGTCCTTTCTGCTTCTCTCGCTCCAGTGTAGCTTTTGAGCCAGCTCAAAGACACCAAGTGCAATCGTCTTTCACTTGCTCATGGCATGAAAGCAAAAAAAAAAGTACAAACAACTAGGAGTTGAGGAGGAAAAAGGTAAGCAGAGTGATGACTATATTGGGACAGGCGAGAGATGGAAAGTAGATAAAGGGTCCCCGAAACAAAGTAAGGCAACACTTGGCTGAAAAACACCATCTATCTATCCATCCATTCCTGTGCCTATATAAAGGAGGAAACTATGCCTCCACTAATTTCTTCTCACAGGTGCCCTCTAATTCCCTCCTTCCATGAAGCAAATGGCAGCTTTGCTCTTTAAAAAGTTATTTTAAGTCAGGAACACAATGCAGAGGAAAAGGTTAAAAAGCCTACTCTCCAACTGCCATAGCCCTAATCCTATTCCCCACACTCACAGACCACTTTTAAAACAACAAGGAACCTCTATGATTATGGGCTTTCGCCCTTTGTCTAGCTTTGATTTAGGGTTACACAGGAAAGCATGTGAGTCCTTGTTGGTTTTTTGTCTTGCACAGGGGTCGGCAAACTAAGGTCCGCGGGCGGGATCAGGCCCAACTGCCTTCAGGATCTGGCCCGCGGACTGTCCGTGGATCGGCATGGGGATTCTGTTTGTTTAGGTTGCGCCATTTTTTTCTGCGCCATTTCCCCCCCCCCCATACACACCACGGCTGCACCTCCTCCCTCCCTCCTCCTGGCTTCTCCCCGCCCTGCCTAGAGAAGAAACGGGGCTGGGCTGAGCTGGCTGAGCGCCACTTTAAGCAGGCCCTCTCCGGAGCCAGCCCTTTCGCGCTGCTCATCTTCCCTCCGCCATTGTCGTCACCGCCCTGGTGCTCCTGTCTGCCTGTCCATGAGAAGCTGCCCCTGGGAAGCCCCTGGGTGGTGGCAGCCCCGGGAAGGTAAGCGCAGCAGCTGGGGCTGAGGCTGGGGGCTGGGGAGGAGGACAACATGCCCCCCTCACCTCTTCTTCCAGCCCCCCTCCGGTGCCGCTATTCCAGCCCATCACAAGGTCTGAGGGACAGTGCACCAGCCCGCAGCTAAAAAGTTTTTGCTGACCCCTGGTCTTGCAGCACCTACTACACTTTTTCAGTTAAAGATACTATTAAGCACCGACAGCATTGGAAACGCAACACTGGCGGATGAAAGAAATAAAACAAAGTGAATGCACCCTCTTCAGCTATATGGGTGCGGGGAATGGACAACCCTCCCTCTTCAAATATTGTGCCTCAGTAGAGGACTGGTTTGAGCCAAATGGCCTGAAGTCATCAAGAAGAGACAGAACTCAAGCTGCCCACTAATGAATGCCCTGGTATGTTTTTGGAACCTGTTTCACACTTGTGGGATTTCCTTCACTTGGAGACTCGCCAAAAGCTAAGAACATTTTCGGAAACAGAAGACTGTATCATTTCAGCTGACTTCTACATGTCAACAAGGAAAACATTTTAATGACTCATATTTTATACATTAAGTGCAAATGTTTGGTCAACCAGAACAAACCTGTAAGAAACCTGTGGCTTAAAAAAATAAAAATAAACATCATATAACGTTTAAGCAGAACACCAGTTTTAATTCTACACTTGATTTAGGCTAATCTCTCTTAGATCAACCAAGCCAAAGTACTATGGAGACTGAAACGTACAGAAAGACTTTGCAAAGGCACCCAAACTACTGTGAGTAGATATTAATCTGCATGCCATCAATATTCCAGGCCACGAACGACTAGAGCTAATAAAAAGAAGTACTCCACACAAAGCTTCTATTAATTGATGGAATTCGCTGTCACGGGATTTTGTGTGGTTTAACAGTATAACTGTTAAACAAAACAAAATACTTCACAAATTTATGGAAGAGAGGTTTGCTGAAGCCTATTAGTTAAGATACTACCTGCATAATTGGAGTCAGTATGCTCTTGAATGCCAGTTGCTAGAAACCACAGGAGAAAGGTCCTGACTGTAGACTTCCCACTGGGGAAACTGGGTGGTCACTGTGAGAACAGGATGCTGGACTAGATGGGCCACTGACATGACCCAGGAGGCCTCTGAATGCAATGGAAGCCAGCACTCGTAATCACCCAGAATTTTCTAAAATGCCCTATCTCTGTAGCCAACTCAACAACAATAATTTATTTATATATTGCTTATATGCCAGAATGGCATCAGAGCATTTTTCAACTTTAAAACCAATCCTTAATTAAAAGGCACGATTAAAAGGAGCTATTAAAAAAGTTTAACAATTAAAACAGTTAATAAAACTGCAAGTTTGGTTCAGTGGAATGCTTGCCTAAATGGGTGTGTCTTCAGGAGCTGGTGGAATGCCAGCAATAATGGGACCTCTTTTATTTCAGCAGGGGGAGCATTCCACAGCACTGAAATCCCCAGTGAAAAAGCCCACCTCCGTGTTCCCGCAAGCCAAAGATTATCAGGCTGTGGCAAAACTAACCAGGTTCCATAGTACTCACACATATGCAGGGCTGCGTAGAAACTAAAAAAGAAAATCACATTTGTTTTGGGAAGAAGCACAGAACTGATAACCGGATGGCAGGGGCCAAAGATGAGAATCACTATTATCTGCCTGGTTTGTGAACTTGGGGGTGGGTGGAGAACTAGCTGGTCAGTGTTAGAATGCTGAACCAGACTGACCTTTGGTGTGATCCACTACAGCAATACTTATGCTCTTATTGTTCACAAATGGAGAGGAAATAATTTATTCAATATAAGGTTGCAGAACCCATAGACACATTCTTGAGCAGAGCAAGCACTATCAAATTAAAAATACTGACTACTGCAGAAGGAAAATGTCTGCTGGAAACATATTCCATATTTTTTTCATAAACACGGCGCTCACGACAAATTAAAGTCATTAAGATTTGATTTCCATCTCAGCAATTATCAGCATATTCTTTTTAACATTTACTTTAAGACAATCCTATCTTTCAATTCATTAAGCTCATTCTCGCATTTACGAAGTTCTATATCAAATCAAAATCCTATTTGAATTAATAAGAATTATGGGGAAAAGTAATTTAGAAATAAATGATCTGAGGTTCAAACCACTGAAGCTTTTGATTATGAAATACTGTACGGTTAAAACTAACCAAAGGATTTCTGCAGGACCCTCGCAATGAAAGATGTGGATCACCAATGTGATGGCACATGTCAGGATGCAGGAGAGGTCTTCAGGTCCTCAAGCACATTAACGGTGTTCTCATTTAGCCCACAAAGGCAGAGCATTCTACCTTCATAGGTACACTGGGACACTGAATAGGAATTAAAAAGCCTTGCTTGCTTCCATGGAATCTGTTGTTCCCAGCCTGCACTCTAAGCATCAAATTAAAACCCGCAGCCACTTTGTCAGAATTAAAAATGATTAAATTGTATTAGACAGATCTGAACCAGACAGCCAACATTATAGCCAACAGCACTCTCTTATGGGTGCTACTTGCTAAAGGAAAAATCAGCATTATTAAAAAGACAATGTAATCATGGTAAATAATATTGTCAACTGGGCTACATTTTCATTTGACTCTGTTAACATTTCACTTTACTGCAATATAGAAAAACCATACCTAACAGAAAATTCAGTTTCATATCCCGAAGACTAGGTGTCAGGCACTGAGGGATAGGGACTGGGATATGGGTAGATAGGCCATGGGAACACTGCCCTTTTCACCACTTGCTTTGGGACCTGTAGCTAGCGGTGCAGTGAAGGAAGAGGAAGAGGGAGCTCTGGAATTCCTATTGTTCATGACAGATTAGGAGAGAGGATGCCAGAGTATGAGAAAAATAGCTTAGGAAAGACTAGATACTTCCCCTTCTTTTCTTTGGTGGTGGGGGCCCTACTTCAAATGGTATCACTCCTTTTGCAGGATTGCTGGGCTTTTTAGTTGAAAGGGGGAAATTGCATATCTGCTCACTGAAGATCTTTTGTTAAAGCTCAATCTGTTTTACAACTTGAATTTGTTCTGTGAATATTTTACTCTTCTATTGTCAGGTGAGCCTAATAAACTGGGTTTCATGCATGGTACTGCTGCTCTGTAAGAGGGGTATTGCATGTTTGCTGTATATAGATCAACACAGCTGTTTGGATTTTGGGGCTCACCTTAGAGGAATGGCTAAGGTGGACATCATAATGAGCTCCTGCACTTCAGAATTTACCTACCTGCAGCAAATAAATTCTCAAGTAAATATTTGCTGGATCAGAGGAAACTCAAGGGACCTGAAGTCTAAAGGTAATTCCCAACACTTCACAGTTCCCAGATGCAGACTTGGCCTTCAGGTAAAATAGCTGGAACTGAGTGGATTCAGACAATAACACACAATAGCATTTCTAGCCATACTATGAACAATAATTCCACACAGCAGTCTGCTTGGCATGAATTTTACCCACCCTTCTTTCTTAAAACCACAACCCCCAATCTTCTACTGACTCTTGTTAGTCCTCTATCCTCTCCCACTAGCAGACTATGCCATAAGGAAACATGCAAAGTCTTCTGCCCAAACCGGTGTCTTTGATGTAGTATTTAGGGTCTGTATTTGCTAAGCACATCAAAAGCATTCAAGGGAGAAGATTTCACACATCCAGTCAAGGGTATGGGAGCAATTAGGGGGGAGAGCTGGCAATAAACAAGTAAAATCAGTGTGTCAGAAAGAGTCTAATTAACCAACACAGAATTCTGTACCAGCATTTTCTAGGTTCTGCTATCCAGCTTAGTAAACCATTTTGATTGCCAGCTAAATGTTTCTCTCGACTCTTATCTCTCAGCCTAATGATTCAGGAACAGAAGAGCCTGCCTTATACTGAATAATGCCATTGGGTCACCTAGCTCCATATCTGACCAGCAGCAACTCGCCAGAGTTCCAGAGCACTGGGACTTTTTGCATACAAAGGAGCTGTAACATTGAACCAAAGCCTTTTAGGTGGGCTTTAGTCCATACCTGCAACATCTAACCTGACCTAGAGAGTAAATGTGGGCAAAAGAGGAAGAGAAGAAATGGGAACATGAAATGTCTTGGTGTCTCTAGAGAATTATAACAAACTTGTAAGAGAAGCAAATTTGGGAAGAGAACTGAAACGTTTCTGATTGATATTCATGATGCACAGATTTTTCCTCAATTAAAGTTAATTACCCACAAATGGAACACATAATAATCTGTGTGCTTTCTTCTTTTTTATTATTAATCTGCTATTGTGATGTTTAATGTTAAGTTAGAATCCTATCTTGCAAGCTTAGATACCCACTATATAGGCTTTCTGATTAGTTTTAAATTCCAAAAGCTTTTTAACTATGCAGTTTAAATATGTAAGCCACATAATAGACCATAATGGCTCCTTTGGAATCATTAGAACACATAGTAAATACGATGCAGCATGACAATAGTTTAAATACACACTCAGATGATAGCTTTGTAACAAGTGGATACTTTGCATTCTATCGGCTAAATGGGCACTTACATATAGATCATAATAATATCTCCTTGACAACAGTTAAGGTCTATTGTCTCAATTTATTGGCTCAGGAATCTTCTTGGTTGGGTATGGTGCTCAAAACAATGGGACAAAATAAGACAAAATAAGTGATGTTAAAATAAACTCAGGAAGCTGCCAAATCTTGGAGATCTCAGCACTGAGTGGATGAAATACCACTCCTTATTCTTGCCTACAATACACACAAAATGCTGGGGGGAAACCAATGAGAGAGTCTCCTCTCAACACTTCTTAGGGCCTCCTACAACTTTTCATTTCAGGGGCAAATGCTGATGCTTGATGCTTCTTCAGTTGCTCATAATGAAAGCGAAATTTAACATGGTTTTTTTTTTCTAAATTCCCCTTTACGGTAGCATCGCCATAGCTGAACCATCCTAGCTAAAGCACCAACAAGGGGGTTTCAAAAGCATTTGGCTCCATCAATGGGAAAAATAATTTATATATGTCTGCCCAGCAAGTTATGGCACATCTGAGTGGTATGGAGAGTTTACACCGATACAGACTGCTTCAAATCAACCATGACCCAAAATTCATAGTTTAGATTAAAATCTAAACCAGTTTGGGATAATCAGAGTGACAGGAAATCAAGGATTTTGTTATTATGCTTATGTGTTGCCCAAGAAGCTCAGAGAATATGAGAGCTCCAAGCAATCCCTCATTATTTTGGGAAGGGTCAAGATGGCAACAACAATGACTACTTATTACTATGGTTAAATTTATTACCTGCCCTGCACCAGAAGGTTCCAGCATGTATTGCAACAATATAAAAGACAGCAATAAAAACAGTTTAAAACAAATTAAAATCACAACTGCTTAGCTTTAGAGAGCAATCTACTTTCAGACCATTCACAACATCAAATTCTAGAAACCAGAACGACATCTTATCAAAAGTAGAACAGAGCTGTTTATCTATTCACCTCTGTTTTACATACAGAAGGTGCCAGACTCGGTCCTTGGCATAGACACAAAGGATCTCAGACATAGCTAAGAGAGATAGTCTTAAGATTTTGGATTGCTACCATCAATCAATAGCTGGCAACGCGGGCTGCACTCATGGCCCTGCCTCAATGCAAGACAAATGCACGACTTCTTTCCAATGTTTCTTTAAAAATGAGAACAATGGGTCCTCAAATACCTATTTGTTCAGCATAAAACTCCGTACTGTGGGAGATGTTTTAAAGGGAAACAGTTTCCCTGATATGCAATATACCTGGGTTTGCCTTTGAAGGCTTTGCAGACTACAGCTGGTTCCAAATACAGCTGGGTTACTGACTGTGACCAGGTGTATGAAACATATGCTCCCAGGAAGCACTGGCTTCTAGTTATTTTCTGGGTAAAATTCAAAGTGCTGGACTTCACCTTTAAATCTCAACATGGCTTGGGACTCATGTAACTTAAAGGCAGCATTCTCCCCCCATGATCATACCTAGAAGTTAAGAATGAGACCCTGTGCATTCAGAGGTGAGGCGGGCAGCAACCTGAGCCAGGTGATGTCCTACCCAGAGAGAATCACTGGCACCCCATCTGATGTCTTTTCATCACTGGGCAACTCTTTATCTGCCCTAGCCTCTTTTTTTGGATCTTCTGGTTTTAGGTTCGTTGTTTCTTTCATGTCATGTTATGTTCTTCTGCTGTTTTAGTATATTGTTTTATTGTGTTTTAATGACTACTAGCTGCTCTGAGAGCCCTTGGGCCAAAGACTGGGGTACACATATGCTAAATAAATAAGTCTATTTTGCTCCTGTGCCTTACATGCCAGCACACCCTGGGAAGATGGAATTTATTTGGCAGATGGTTCATGTATTTAAGTCTATTTTATGCAATTTTACTGAGAGACGTTTCAGTTTCAGCAGTAAGAAGAAGATATTTTTAGAGCCAAGAAAAATGGCAAAGACATGTTTAGATGCTTAATTAGTCCATCAAATGCTGAATTGTGAGGTATCGAACACTTCAGAAGTATCCGTTTTATGTACTTTGAGCTGCAAGAATCCCATTCTAATCTAATCCCATTAGCTTCAGAAAAGAAGCCCTATGTATTCCAAAGCACTATTTGGTAAAACGATGCAGTTTATATTCCAGAAGCTCTAATCACTAAATGAAATAAATTAATGTAAATTACTGTCAAATGCAGTATAGCTGCTATGTTTTAAAAGGCCTGTGCACTTATCTTGCTTGGCATATTATGACTGAGATGGGTTGTGAACTTAAATAGTTGGAGAAACTAAAGGTTTTGTTTATATAGCAGAACTAAAAATAGAGCCTCAAGTGATTTACAACCCTTCTTTATTGGCTGCTGGGAGACCAATGGCTTTTGATGCACCTGAACTGATCCTCAAACTCCATGGCTCCCGTTTCTCTTGAATAGTTCTGCAGGCTCTCAAATCATGGGATAAATCAATGGCAAGTTTGAGGGTAGCTTGCAAAGCTATTACCAGTGGATAATGTGACAATGCACTGCTGGGGAGACTTCATGTAGCAAATGCATTTACCTATTCATCTATTGTTTTATATAATGCCTTTATTCAAAATCAGAATTATAGGCATGGCTATATAAAGTTAGAGGGGTGGAAAATCTTCGACCACCAAAATGTCCACAGGGTAATGAGAGCAGAAGGAAAGTAGGAGTTACATGAACCACCTCAGTACTCCTTTTTCTATGCATGGTTTCAACATTTTGTACTGCCTTCCTCTCCTAGCATCCCCAAATACTGCAGAAATGGAAAAGGAGTATACACATCTGCAATTGTGGTATGTTGTTGTTGTTGTTGAAATATGAATCAATGAGACAGGCTTTTATAAATACAGCCAGGAAGTGTTGAAGCAATTGCAAAAGTTTTGTTTTCTAAGTTTTATGAGAGGTTACAGCAGTTAAAGACACTGGACTTAACAATTAAGAGTAGTGATAGCAATTGTGGGAGGGAAGCTACCTCAGGATGACTGAGGAGAAGATCTCTTAGGCCAGAGGTTTTCAACCTTTTTGGGTCCACGACTCCCTTGACCAACTTCATTCTTTCAGTGGTACCCCTGTGGAGCTCAGGAGCCCAGTTATGTCCCCCCTTGCCTGAAGAGCTCACAGCCTCTCAACATTATTCAAACACCCTCCCTTGTGGAGCGTTCCCTCAGCCTCCTCTCCTCTCCTTGAGAGTCCTCTGGGCAGCCACAGCTGCCATCCCTGGTCTCAGAGCTGCCCCCCTCCACCCAAAGAGAGGTGTCTCCTCACACAGCTCCACAGGGGCCTGGGAAACACCCCCTGGCAAGACCCAGAGGCACCATTCACCTGGGGAGCTTAGCCAGGGCTGCTGCAACTAACAGCTGTGCAAGCCCTTAGGAGGCAGAGACGTGAGAAGGCATCAGAGGAGGGAGGGAAGGAAAGAAGGACAGAGGCCAGTGTTGCACGCGGCACCCCTGACCATCATTCAAGGCACCCCAGGGCTCACGGGACACTGGTTGAAAACCACTGTCTTAGGCACTCATCATCCAGAATTACTAAAAGCAATGTAACCATTCTTGCTTTCAGTTCCTCTTCTAACCAAACATTCCTCCTTCCCAATACAATTATAAAACAAAGAAACACCTTTGAGGTTTTTGCAAAATGCAGATATACCACTCACACTCATCCATGGTAAAAGAAAGGGGAAACAACTCCTGGAAATTATCGAATCCCAGCTCATAAATCAATCAGTTCTTCTCCTTGTAACAGAGAGGAATCCATATTTCTGTGTGTATGAAGACGTATTTTTACATTAAACATTTCAGCCCTTCGGGTCAAACTGAATGACCTGTTGCTTACACTAATAGGACTCCATGCAATGAAAATAACGTCTTACCCCAAAATGGAACGTCAGTGTTAGAAGAAAGCAACAAAACCTGGCTACACAACCCTTTCTTGGAGATCTCACATTTGACCTTAGATGGGCAGCAATAAGAAAGAAAAAGCACGTGTCTCTCAAAGGAGTGCTCTTTCATTGTGCATGATAGTTTTTCATATACACACCCAGTAGCCAATGATTATGTGCCAATTTGCTTATCGTGGTTGGGAAGAAAGTCCACAACAGTTAGTACTGATCACTAATGGGATCAGAATGACAGTAATTTTACTACTAAGTTATAAGCTCTATTTAGTCCTCCAAGTATTCACACACAACCAGTGAAAAGCTACTTCAAGTTCAAGTTTCCACCACTTTCTTTCCCCAAATATTCATGCATATGTTTATATGTTTAAACTAGAGGCTCTAACTTTTTAAACCTCCCTTGAATCTTTGTAATTCCATGGTCTCTCTAGTGCCAAAATACAGCAATCAACTCAAGTAGTGTTTCCTTTGCAGCCTTTATTCATGAGCTGATCAAATGGGACGGATCCAATAGACTGGATAGAGGAAAGAGTGAGGGGAAAGAAAGCATTGCTTCCAAAGCAGAATAAGGCCAGCACCATTTTACTCTTGTGAGTTTTGTTTAATACTATCACTACAAGATGCTGGAACATTCCACATCTGGATGGAAAATTGTCAGACACTTTTAAAAAGATGCTCAATTAGAAAAAAAAATGCTAGAAACTTTTGAGAAGAATGGACAATGTATGTTAATTGTGCTGACAATGTAAGACATTTACTTTCAATGGAGTTAATTTAGTGACATCTGTTCATGGCCAAGAGAATAAAAGGGACTATTTAAGATGAGGCTGTCAGCAAGAAAACATCAACACTGGGTGGCTTCGATTAGCCTCTTCCGGCCAAAATCATTGCAATATACTAAGAAAAGGGGAACAAACACGCCTTGCACATGGCAGCAGCCTTTTCAAACACGCAGCAGTAAGAATACGAAGAAAGACAGGATGTTTCTGGAATCAAAATGCTGTGCTGGTCTTCCAAGTTCTGCAAGGCAATTAACCCCAATATTTTCAGCATACACTCACAAACTGTATATAATCTATATGGGTTGCCTTTACACAAGATGGTACTTTTGTCAGCACAGAAAGGAGGAGGAGGCACAAGGCTGGATAAAAAGGGTTGGGGACTGAGGGCCAGGAGGAAAGTCCAAAATACTTGTTTATAGAAAATATTTTTTATAATACCTTGAAATCACAAGGCAGCATACAATAAACAATATGCCACAAAATGAAACAGCAGCATACACAAGCCAGCAGAGCAATAACATTAATTCAAAGCAACTGGCAATAGTTTCCAACAAAGGCTTGGGAAAATAAAGGATGGGAAATTTTAGCATGTGTTGGAATGACATAACTGCTGGCGCTTGCTGCAGTTCAGAGGGGAGGTGATTCCACTGAGAGGGTGCCACAACAGAAAAGGTGCTCCTTTACGTAGCTCTGTCACAAACCACTTAGCGCTTTCCAGTGCAAAATTAAAACCTTCAGCCTGGCCCAGAATCATACTGGCAACCAGTACAGTTGTACCTCGGGTTAAGTACTTAATTCTTTCTGGAGGTCCGTTCTTAACCTGAAACTGTTCTTAACCTGAAGACCACTTTAGCTAATGGGGCCTCCCGCTGCTGCCGCGCCGCCGGAGCACGATTTCCGTTCTCATCCGAAAGCAAAGTTCTTAACCTGTGGTACTATTTCTGGGTTAGCGGAGTCTGTAACCTGAAGCGCCTGTAACCTGACGCGTCTGTAACCCGAGGTACCACTGTATAGAGTTGTGTAGCAGCAGTATAAAATTTCCTCCCTTGAAAAGGAACCACCCTCACTACCCTCATGACGAATGTGGCAGGAAGCGAGGGGACTCAAAGTCTTTGTAGGCAGCAGAGGAAGGCCACTGCACCCATGACCACCATGTTGGTGACCCCTGATTTAAGAGGTGCAACATGTGCCTCAATTGGTCCTCCCACCCTCATTTCATCCGAGCCTGAGAACCAAGCAGTACAAAAACAGACAGTGAGAGCCAAGAACCACTCATAAAAACAACATTTGGTAACCCACAGTTTGTCGTGACATTTGAGCTCCTGAGATGGTTTTGGAAACTGTGTCAAACATGGCTTTTGTGTCTGCCTCAAGTGTTGCAAATCTTTGCACCACTGCCCAGTGCCTTGCAGATATTTGAAAAAACATTTTAAAACTGGACATATGTGAAGTCAGAAGTGTTCGTCAAAGGGTAAAATATAGGGAAGGGACTACTAAACAATGCAGAATGTATTTTATGAACCATAATAAATACACAGCAGCTACTTCAAGTGCAGACCACTAAAGGCTCTCTGCATGTTAGCATTCAACATTCCCCTAATAAGCACTGGTAATAAAGTAGATGTGTTGGGGGAGGGGTGGGGTCTTCAATGTTTTCAGTGGAGTCAGAAAGGGCTGCATTCAGCTCAATGATTTTGCCTTCTGAAAGCAGCAAAACCCCAGCCTCAGATGTTTACCGTACCTGCTTCAAGGGCATTCATTAGGACCGACAGCCTGCGTGACTGAAATTTGGCTGCAAGAGCAGTCTCTCTGCATCTCCCAATTCATTTCTCCTGCCAACGAGAGATGCTGAAAGCCTTCCAAATTGAAGCTTAGATCTGACATGATGAGCAGGAAGGATCTGTGTTGGAACACATCAGATACGCTCTTGGAGAGTGTGTCACCATCCATTGACATTACTAGAGAAGTGGGGGGAGGGGAGGAAAATAGGAAAGGGATACTCAACAAGCACTCACACTGTGTGTATGAGAGAGAGAGAACGAACACGCTCTGAGGGGGCAGAAAAGAATACATTTCGTTCATGAGACAGTTGTAAACAGATGATAATAATCATGCTGAATAATACTGCAAGGTGAAAATTACTCACACTTCTCATGAAGAAGCCGAGTGGGTCTGGATTATTATGTGAAGGGGCAATTTCTTACCTGAAAATTAGGTTTCTGTGACTCAGTCCTGCAAGTCTATTGTGATGGCTTACTCATTCCATCAGCTGCCACTCAAAAATGCAGAAACTGTTAATAGGAAGGGCCAATTCTTGCAACTTTCTTTTCAGATGTGACCTCAAACTGTTAGCTAAACACAGGCAATAAAATTGATGGCTGCAGAGCTCCCAAGGCCACAAGGCTCAAAGGAATGGCTGAGGAGGAGGAGGTGGTGGCTGCTAATCTGCACACCACCAGCCCCCCCTTCCTGCCACTTACCTCTCTTTCCAAGGCCCAGTCCATCAAGCCAGTTTTGAGCTCCCTGCTTTTGGCACACAGTGCTCTAGATTGCAAGAGGTTCTGTCCCCTTCGATAAACACTAAATAGCTCATAAAGTTTAGGTGCTGTTGCTTTGACTTTCATAAACTGAAATGTGCACAGTGCTTGCCCTCATCATCTATTCAGTAAAGCAGCTGTTACTCCTACAGCTCCTGCAGGTGGAGAAAACATAGGCCACCGAGGCATGCAACCTGCTCAGGCCACCGTATAAGAGCACCTGCACAGGAACTGAGCTCAGCTTTCATAAACCTGAGCCCAGTACACTATCCACTTGGTTAATAGGGCAAAGATGGGGAACTGGCCTAGAGACTGGATCTGGGGCACTCGGGGTCAAACCTGACAATAAGTTAGCTACAAATTTTTGCCAGTAAGTGCAGGGTCTTGGTGGCACTGTTTCCCCCACCCACCCACTCATAAATCAACAGCACAGGGGACCCATATTGGGAATTTAAAATGGTAGGGAGAGAGACTTTAACCTATGGTTACCAGATTTTTTCAATGAATCCGGGGAAAGCTTAAAAAAATAAATACATGCTTTATTATACCTAATTACATCTATACATCAGCTGTTTTGCTGTCTGGAGAAGTCTGGAGGAGGAGACAAACCTGGGGGGTAGAGTTGGAAGCAGAGTTTGAGAATACGACTGTGGGATGATCACAGAATCACAGATTTGGAAAGGACCTCTGAGGGGCATCTAGGCCAACTGACTGCAATGGAGGTACCTCAACTCAAGCAACCTCAACTTAAAAGAACATAAGGCTTCCCTGCTCCAATTTGACTTCTGCAGTTCCCCGCCATCGGGGACACGCTCTCGTTCACGCTCTCTCCGCCGCTGCCCCAGTTGGCCAAGGGGATTGAAGTCATCTCACCCCTCCGTGCCTTGCCCAGCAGAGAAACCGTGCCCCTCCTGGGCAACTGCATGCTGCCTGTCCATTACTCCCGAGCCTCCCCCAATCTCCTGCCCCCTTTCCCCTTTGTTTTGACAGATTGTGGGAGGCAGCAAACCTTATGTTTCAGTAGAGTGCATTGTGCCTAGGGTTGCCACCCGTCCCTAGAAAAACGTGAGGGGTGGGAAGATAAGTTTTTGTACAGGCAGAGGTGGGTGGGGGGATCAAAGAGTATGAAAGAAGGGCTTTGCACCTTGCCCGGCAGAGAAACCACGCGCCTTGCACCCCTCCTGGACAATGGCGTGCCACCTGTCCGTGACTCCCGAGCCTCCCCCAATCTCCTTCTCCCTTTCATTTGACAGATTGGGGGAGGCTCGGGAGTCGCGGGTGGGTGGCTGTTTCCCGGAAGGGGTGTGGTTTCTCTGCTGGGCAAGATGTAAAGCTCTTCTTTCGCACCCTGTGAAACTCTCAAAACAAAGGGGGAAGGGGGCAGGAAATCAGGGGAGGCTTGGGAGTCACGGGCGGACAGCGCGCCGTTGCCCATGAGGGGCGCAAGGTGTGAGGTTTCTCTGCCAGGCAAGGTGCCCATGACTCCCAAGCCTCCCCTGATCCCCTGCCCCCTTCCCCCTTTGTTTTGAGAGTTTCACAGGGTGCGAAAGAAGAGCTTTGCACCTTGCCCAGCAGAGAAACCACGCACCTTGTGCCTCTCCTGGGCAACAGCCGCCCACCTGCGATCTCTCAAAATGATGGGGGAAGGGGGCAGGAGATCAGGGGAGGCTCGGGAGTCACGGGCGGGTGGTGTGCCGTTGTCCAGGAGGGGCGCAAGGCGCACGGTTTCTCTGCCGGGGAAGGTACAAAGCCCTTCCTTCACACTCTTCGACCCCCCCCCCACCTCTGCCTCTGCATGCACAAAATCTATATTCCCACCCCTCCAGCTGCATATTACTCCAGTAGAGTAGGGTGAAATCTGGGGACATTCCGGGGACGGAATTTGTCCGGGGACAGATCTGCAAATCCGGGGACTGTCCCGGGGAAACAGAGACCTCTGGTAACCCTACTTTAACCCTTAACCTCTCCATTAGGTTACTGATCTGGATTGGGTTCCCAATGCCTCCAATTTACATAGGGAAAAAACTTCTTACTGAAGAGAATGAAAGCACCATTGTTTGTCCCAAGGCAAACTGCAGATATGCCCCCTGCACAATGCAGATCAGGCCCACAACAGGGAGTACAAGCTTAAAAATAGCCTACCCCACTTTAGAATCCCAAACCACATTAGACTCTTCGCTGCCACCTGCACGGGCAATTTGTGGCCAAAGAGGGCACAAGCTGCAGGACAGCATCCGTCCCCAATATACACTGCTTTTTAGCAACACATGAGTGAAAAAGGCCACCCCATCAAGGAAGAAAATGCACAAAAACCTCTCCTGGACCTATCAGCTTCCATATCACTCACTTGGTGTTTACAGAACTACAGTACAAGTTTTTGTCTCAAAGCTTTGACAGTTAAATAGAGCCAAAAGAAAATAGAAGTGGAGAGGACCAGAACACATTCTATAATTCCGCAAGCCTTAAGAACTGAAGGCTGTATATCAAATCAAACTCTCAAAGTTCACCTTGTGCTAACATTTGTACTTTCAGACTTAATGGGTACCACTCATCCCTAACTCCCCCACAATGATCTAATTTTAAAGGAAATTAATGTGACAAAAGGGCACTTATTTCCTTGTCAATTCTTTTGCTTGCAAATGTAACTCAACTCTGCTAAATTCCTACTGAAAGCAAGTTCACGTTAAGAGCATTACTTGCTTTAATTGCAAGTTCCCTAAGAACGTTCTTTAAATTGTTTAGACCACTTTAGTACATTGCAGCTGGTGCTTGTTAAGCACTTGGTTTCCTATTCACTCAGACCAAGATCCTGACTCTTGTCTTACCTGATCAGGGATTTTCATGGCTGTGCAAAATGCTGTAGACACAACATGCAGTCAAGAGAAAAGTTAGGCCTGACTATATTTATGTAAAGATTTATACTATCCTAGCATGGCTTAAAGAGCCCTCAAGGGAGCTAACAAAACATAAAATCAATAAGAGATCATTTCCATAAAATTCAGCATATTAAACAGCAACAGCAGCATCATAAAAAAGCCATAGCTGTCACTGAAATTCACAGGTCTTAAAACACACAGTTAAACATCCAGATCCCATGTATATCAGTGTGACTTTGGCACACTAACCTTCTATATTGCACTCATGAGTATCCCCACCTGCACTCCGAATTCCATATGCTTATCACTGTGCACATGCAGGGAACTCCACTCTGTCTGCTACAGCATATCTGAGGTCAAAGAGGTGTAACCAAGCGAAGGCCTAAGATGCAAATAAAAAGGTAAAGGGACCCCTGACCATTAGGTCCAGTCGTGGCCGACTCTGGGGTTGTGGTGCTCATCTCACTTTATTGGCCGAGGAAGCCGGCGAACAGCTTCCGGGTCATGTGGCCAGCATGACTAAGCCGCTTCTGGCGAACCAGAGCAGTGCACGGAAACGCCGTTTACCTTCCCACCAGAGCAGTTCCTATTTATCTACTTGCACTTTGACGTGCTTTCGAACTGTTAGGTTGGCAGGAGCAGGGACCAAGCAACGGGAGCTCACCCCGTTGCGGGGATTCGAACCGCCAACCTTCTGATCAGCGAGTCCTAGGCTCTGTGGTTTAACCCACAGCGCCACCCATGTCCCTACCACCTCATTAATTCTCCTCTGCCCCCAGCTTCCTGGGCATCACACCCTCCAAAGGCAGCTCTGCCATACAGAACAATGGAATGACCTGTTTCAGGTGGCACCATGAGGAGGAGCTAGATGAAGGTAGGGACTGCAGTCTGAATGATACAAAAAGGTGGGGTTTTTTTTTTAAAGTGTTGATCCTAGTTGGGGGACAGAGGAGAGAGATTTGACATTGGCTTCAGGAAATTGGCTTGGGCCACACCCATTATTTCAGGTCAAGCTCTCGTAGGTAAAATTCCCAGCTGATTTTGCCCCGTGTTACTTATAAAGAGGTAAAGAGGTGTGTGTGTCTGTGTGTGCATGCACCATTTGGACTTTTGCCTCTCAGGGCCTCAGTCTGTATCATTATGTTCCTCCTTCCTCAAAGCACTTCACACTAGCACTGTGGGAACCCACAAACTGCATAAGTATTTCCCAACCACATCAACATTAATCCACATACCACATACCTGCCACAATTGTCCATTACCAGTATCAAGCCATATCAAGTTCAGATTTATGACCCATCAACAGTGTTGTGATTAGGTGTCATCCCTGTCTTTCTGTTCCTCTGATATTGATAGATAATATTCTACGGCAGTGCACTGTCTGCCCTTTCAAAGGTTACAGCCAGTAGATATTCTAAAATCAATATGGATCTTATCTGTCACAAACCACAAGAAAAACACAGCAAACAAGATTCACACCACAATGCAGGAAGACTGACCAAACAGAAGCACTCAGCATGGATTTGGGAAATTGCAACTTCGTGCAAACATAACAGTTCTGCTCTGCAAGACCAACTAGCTAACCCTTTATTTTCCTTTCTAGCTGAAAGAAGAGAAGTGTATTTTATAGTGGCTAACAAGCTCATGTCTTTTGAAAACATTAGCAAAATAGGCAGTGTAGGTTCTATCCTAGTATTCATAACCATCGTAGCAACACTTGCAAGGTTAGAGAAGGTGCAGAAGGATAGCTATAATTATTACTGCTGGCTAGGGGAAGTATCATCTGCATCTTTAGCATTTCCATTTCCAAAAGTTGCTTTTCAGCCCACTTTACCTGAGTAAAGAGGGAGAAAAAATACGAAGGAAAATGTGTCTTCACACAGCTCCCATTCTCTGCCCAAGTTCCAAGAGATGCTTTTGTCCTACCTGTAAGGATTTCAATATAAAAACTGTGTCTTTAGTGTTTAAACATAGCAAAGGCAAGAATCATCTGTGGATGTGGCTTTAGCTCAAAAGGTAGACCAGGACTCCCCTGCTGCTAGACCTGGCTCTCTGTTCCAATAGGAAGGTTGCTGGGGTTGGGGAATCAAAGTGCAGCTGCATAAGTAGGCTAAAGAAGGCCCAATCAAACCCATAACCCATTAAGGTATAAAACACCAAAAAACAAACAAACAAACAAAAAAGACAGAGGGCACCTGATTTAATACAGGATTGATTTGCTAGCGCATATCAAATTACAGCAGCAGCATTGAAAATCACTCACAAACCACTGGCATATGGAAAATAGAGCCTGTTGCAAGCAGTTTCTTTTTTGGCTAGAAAAGCAAATCAATAGCACAAGAGCCAGTAGGCTGAACTCCAACTTTTATTTTTACACAGGAAAACACACTTGGCACCATGCACACCATCTTTTGGCACTTGCCACTACGTATATCTCAAACTCCGAAGACATGCTCATATTTTGCGGGGGTGGGATGTGTGATTACACAAACCTCTATGTTAGATTACTGCAATGTCTTATAAGCTGGGCTGCCTTTGAAGACAGTTCAGAAACTGCTAGTGCAGTATTTGGTAGCCAGAGTGAGACCAGGAGATCAGAGCACAGAACCCTGATTCTGGCCCAACTGTCCTAGCTGTTTCCAAAGCAGTTTAAATTGTTGGTTTTGACCTACAAAACCTTATAAAGCTTTTGACTCCAGTAACTTAAGGGCTGCTTTTCCCCTTATGAACCTATTGGCACCCTAAAATAGCCATCTGAAGCACTTCTTTGTGTGCCCCACCCACAAGATGTTCAGAGAGTGGCAACCAAAGAATGGGCCTTTTCAATGGTAGCTCCTCACCTGTGGAAGTTTGCCTGGTGCCAACATTCATTATTTCAATGCAAATGGTTTTTTTTAATTATTCTCCCAGGCCTTTGGGCAATAATAGTGTTCTAGTTTGGGGGCTATTTTTCGCATTCATCTTGTTCTTGGGTGAGGAAGCATATTCTTATTTTACAACTGACTATTGTGGATGATTGCTTTTATTGTGTAGTATTGTTTTAATGGACATGTTTGCTATGTATTGTATTTACTATGTATTATACTTCTGCTGTAGGTCATTTTGAGACTTCCTTAGCCAAGGGAAGCAAACAAATTAGTAATATAAATAAATAGCAAGCCGTCCTGCTCTGTTTTCAATGAAAGAGTGTCGGGGGATTCCTCTTTCAGGAAGAGAATGAAGTCTGCACCTGGGCTGTTGATGTAACCACTGCTGGGGTATGGTCCACTTACTTCCATGTTATGACCATCAACCACAGAAAAGAGGATTACATCCCTTTTATTCTGCCTCAAGGCCTCAGGAAAGAAGAAGAAAAACTCATTAGCATCTTTCCATAATGTTTATGATCATTAGGAGCCTTGTGGGGAATTGCTCCCTCTAACAGAATGACTGCTGACATGGACATAGCTAAAAGGGGGTCACTGAGAAACAAGGGAGAGGGATCAGTAGGTTCACAGAACCCCTGCAAAAGCACAAAGGGCAGAATCCAACTTCCTTGTCCCCATCAGTTTGCTCAAGAGGCACTTTCCCCCTCACCTCCCACCAGGCCCTCCCACATCTGTTTTGGAAGTTTTGGGGAACCCCCCCCCCAGAATACATTTAGGGTGCACACAGGAGAAACTGAAAAAACTTTGCATACTTAATGCTACAATGGATACAAACCAAAGACCTGTTGAACCCCAAAGGGACAACTACAGTGGACGCTCAAGTTGCAAATGTGATCTGTGCGGGATGCAGGTTTGTAAGCCGCAGCGTTCGCAACCCACAGCGGTGCATCTGCACATGCATGGGTTGCGATTTGGCGCTTCTGCGCGTCCACCAAAACCCAGAAGTAACCCATTCCGGTACTTCCGGGTTTCGGCGGGTCTGTAACCCGAAAAAACACAACCTGAAGTGTCTGTAACCTGAGATATGACTGTACTACTGCGATATGAACACCTCAGGGGGACAACTAAGTACCTTGAAAGCAGGAATGGCTGGCTAGACTCCTGAACAGGAGCACTTCACACAGCAACGTTTTGTTAAAGGTCCCATTCTATATCTAGCACATGTATACAAAGCCTAAATGTCAAATCCTCAGGAATAACTCACATGATTTGGAAGTTATTTTCTGACATTCTTTCCATGAATGGATGATCAACCAGAGGCTAGTCACACAAGCAGAAGGGAGTTGCCAAGGAACTGATTTCAAAGGAAAGAAATACAGTGGTACCTCGGGTTACAAACGCTTCAGGTTACATGTGCTTCAGGTTACAGACTCCACTAACCCAGAAATAGTCCCTCGGGTTAAGAAGTTTGCTTCAGGATGAGAACAGAAATTGTGCAGTGGCGGTGCAGCGGCAGCAGGAGGCCCCATTAGCTAAAGTGGTGCTTCAGGTTAAGAACAGTTTCAGGTTAAGAACGGACCTCCAGAACGAATTAAGTACTTAACCCGAGGTACCACTGTAGGAGGACACCCAAGAGAAGGAACAGGATCTAGATTAAGGTTACCAGACGTCCCTGTTTCCCAGGGACAGTCCCCAGATTTACAAACCAGTCCCCTGACAAAATCCGTCTATTTAGTAGGAAGTTGAAAAGTGTCCCCGGATTCATTGAAAAAAAATCTGGTAACCTTAATCTAGATAGCATCAGCTATCCTCTGCAGTGGACCAGCCTTCTAACATCATGGGCTCCCCCCCCCCTTTTTTTTTGCAAAACTCAATTAGAATCAATATTTTGTTATTAATGCCATTCTAATCCAGATCTCTTTTCTATACTTTACCCTGGAGTGACATTCAACACGGATGTTATGTTGGGAGAGCTTGCAGCAGGAGTTAAACCTGAACAAGCTCACCTTGAATTTGTCAGTCACAACTTGTTTCTATTAGCAACTGAAGGTTGCTTCATGGCTCCTGCAGGTGGGGAGAAGAAGCGTGGCTGAAATATTCAGCTTTCATGGACAATAAGAGCACTCAGCGTGTTTACATTATTAGAACAAATTTGTTTAATGGCACATCCAGAGCCCTGCATTCATTTCCATATTTGTCACAGCAAGCGAACAATGCAGTGCCTCCCCCCCCCCCACAAAAAAATACCCAAAGTATAACATGGGAAGGTGGAGGCCAGAGGGAGGGGGTGAAAAAGGAAAGAAGAAAAGGGGATTTGTATTTGCAGGTTTGAGGTCTCTGCAACATCACCTTCATTTTTCCTCCTGAATTGAAAGGTCTGGCAGCTGTGTCAGCTTCTCGCTTGTGGAAATGGATCTTAATGAGAAGGTTTGTCAAGCAGACCGCACTGCCAGCTATTCTGAGTCCCCAACTATGCCCTGTCAAGGAAGCTACCAGAGTCAAAAAGCACAATTGTGTCCTTATAACATCCAAGGATAGAAATGACTATCCACACTGAACAACCCCAAAGAGAATGCAACCTGTTTCCCCTATCCTTTAGAGAAGATTTGTGTGCAAGTTTAAGTATGGTTATGTGCTTATTTTGTAAGACACTTTGGGACCCAGATGGTGAAACGTGGGGTAGAAATTTCTAAAATAAATCATTAAATCAATAGATAACAGGGTTGGGGTGCAATCACTTGGACAAACCTTGTTTTGCATCCTAAATGCTAGTTCAGGAAGCTATTTGCATTGAGGCTAAAAATCTGTCTCCTCTTTCCTGGCTCTATCTAGTTTCCAACTTGCCACTTAAATAGACAATACAGTGGTACCTCAGGTTACAGACGCTTCAGGTTACATACGCTTCAGGTTACAGACTCCACTAACCCAGAAATAGTACCTCGGGTTAAGAACTTTGCTTCAGGATGAGAACAGAAATCGTGCTTTGGCAGCATGGCGGCAGCAGGAGGCCCCATTAGCTAAAGTGGTGCTTCAGGTTAAGAACTGTTTCAGGTTAAGAACATACCTCCAGAACGAATTAAGTACTTAACCCGAGGTACCACTGTATATGCCTTTCTCTCCTGCAATGTTGCACCCCCTAACACGGCTTTCTGAGCTTGGAGCAAGATTTGGTTACATAAGTGGGCCAAGGCCACAGCCATTTAGAGTGGGAAATATTTCATGCTGCAGTTGTGTTTTTAGGATTTTATTTTCAACCATGAGGACTAGTATCTTTAAGCAAGGAAGCAGTTGCCAGTACTGTTATGGTAATCTGGACAAAAGCTTTCCATTACTAGGGAGAGAGACAGGTTTCTGTGTGCCAACCACAGATTTTTCGGAAATGACTGTAATCAGTATCTGGCACAAACTTCATTCACCCTCTCAATTCTCTAGCGATTTCTTCTATGATTATACGTGAATTGTTTCTATAAGCAAACAAGGCCTTATGGGCTGCATTCCAGAACTGGAAAGGCCTGCTCCTATCCACCATCTGAAATTGAAAACATTTCCACTCCAGGCTGCAACAAGCTAATTTATGCATTCACAAATGTAACCCATTTCTTGAGCACTTTTAACATTCATAAGTTTGACAGATGTTACTGACAGTACATCCTTTGCAGCTTCCTAATCTTTCAAAACCCAAATATCTTTATTTCAAATGATGCTACAAGATAGAATGCTGATAAAACACAAGCTGTCGTTACAGAAAAAGAGACGGGAAAGAAGAAACAAGATGATGATTCTTTAACTATCTCCACATAGAGATTGTTTATAGAAGTGTTCCTTTCTGACAGTATGGTTTTCTTATTTTTTAAAATTAAATCAGAAGCATCCAAAGCACGGGACAAAAAATAAATAAAATGAAGCCACAATACAGTAAGGCGAAGTACTACGGGAGCCTCGTGGCAGGAAGCCTAAAACAGAATGTTTATAAAGTGTTGAGTCAGGGATGGGGAACCTTGGGAGGCACTCGGGACTCTCTAGGCCAGGCATAGGCAAACTCAGCCCTCCAGATGTTTTGAGACTACAATTCCCATCATCCCTGACCACTGGTCCTGTTAGCAAGGGATGATGGGAGTTGTAGTCCCAAGACATCTGGAGGGCCGAGTCTGCCTATGCCTGACCTAGGCTATGTCACCTCCTCAGGTCACGCCAGCCTTGCTCCACATCCTCCTTGAGTGCTTTGGGGTGACCATGGTTGTGCCTCTTGCTTCCTTGGGCGGAGCAGGTAAGAGTTGCATTTGTTGCCCCACTCACTCTTCCCTTCACCCACCACTGAGACATTGCCCATGAGGGAGAAGAGGCCCTTGGATTGATCAAGATTCTCTGACCCCCCTGCGCTGATTGAATGCCCCTTCATTTGTGCATTCTGCCTACATAAACTCTCTGCATTGGAGGGTTGGAGAGGGAGACTCATAGAACCAGATTGTCTGCTGAAGGTAAGTGCTACCCTGCTCCTTCATGAGTGAAAGCATGCATGCACCCAGTTTTAGCACTCTGGTTTGCCTCTACAGTTCTTTTATATTTGAAGATGCAGCCTTCCTGCAGGCAAATGCATACTCTAGGTGCCTCATATTCTCCAGCAGGCACACTATGAATTTTCTCTCTGATGGCTACGCCTCCCTCAAAATTATATAAAGCACTAGTTACGATTCCACAGATCCTCGCTAGGGGCTCTACTGCATAACAGTGGTAGAAAGGAAAAGAATGATTATGCCAGTCAAACAGATCCATGATTAAAACCTACCAATTTTAATTTCTAATGAACCAAACACTAAGTGCGTGCAGGAGAACCTCTTGCACTAGATTAACTCAAACTGATTAGCATTCCGCTGGCTTGGTTGCCAATGTATCCCAAGTACCTTTCGTAGAATACAGATGCAGATTCAAAGTCAAGGCTCCAAACATTTGGCTGTGTCATCAACACCTTTGCTTTGGAAGCTAAATGCCCTGTAGAACTCCCATCACCATCGGATTACCTAAGTCTAACAAAGGCAACTCACCTGTTTTTTATTCCCATTGATCAATGAATATGAACACCACACAGTGCTTTCAGAATTAAACATGTTGGTATAAGCAAGCAGTGAGAGAATGAAATTCTGTTTTCCCACGAACCTGTATTTTGAGGGGTAGTGGGCAGCCTATTGTTCTGGACTGTGAACAAAAACCAGGAGATACAGCTTCAGTGGATGCTATTTCGACACAAACCATAATGACATAAACTGAGACTTCACATGTGGGCTCGTATGCATGGCGAGAAATATTTTGCTTAGGGATCTTCCTTCCTTCCCTCTTCTAGAATCAGCAAAGTAACAGCTTGCCTTACAGCAGCCATGGGCAAACTCAGCCCTCCAGCTGTTTGGGGGCTACAATTCCCATCATCCCTGACTACTGGTCCTGTTAGCTAGGGGTGATGAGAGTTGTAGTCCTAAAACATCTGAAGGGCAGAGTTTGCCCATGCCTGCCTTATGGGAAGAGCAGAGACAGTCTTCTGGGCATAATTAGGTGGGCACTGAGTTCTTAGTCATCACCCCTCCTTCCACTAATTCCTGCGGATGGGGTCCATGGCAACCAAAAGGCTCCAACAGGCTGATAGGGGTTTCAGTCCAAACAATCTGGAGAGCACCAAGTTAGGGAAGTTGATTCTGGGCAATGCCAAATGTAAAATTAATAACTGTACAGCTGCACATACTGCCTAGAACCCAGTCCTAATCAGATGAGGCAAACTATTAAACAGCTGTAATCCCATCTCCCAGTCACCCAATTCTTTGCTAACTCAGAGATAGTGTTAAATAGCAGCTTGGCAATCCCCACGGGATGAAAGTGACAGAACCCCCTCCAATCTATACTTCCAAGAAGGGATAAAACAGGTACAAACAAACAAACAACAAAAGGCTTTCATCTGGATACCATATCTGGCTTGGCAATGATGAACAGCAGCCTAAAGGGCAACACATTCATAAGTTTTAAGCGGTTGTTGCGACACAAACTGTCCTGATTTATCCCTATGATAAAGGCAACATAAAGCTACTTTGCTGTATTTATTATTTTAGAGAGGACGGGAATATGTTGATTTAGTTCTCCATCTGCCACTGCTGGAGTTATAAATGTAGGTAAGAGATCGATGCAGGCGCCTTTACATATTAATCTATTTGCTGCACAATGTGCTATTCTTTCCCTGGCTTCACTATAGCAGTGCTTTGGAAGGCATCAAAAGGAAATAATTTCCACAGAGGGAGAAAATCCACCCACTGGCCCTGCTGTCCAGGCTGTGAAGTGTCACAGTCAAGAAAGGAGGTGACGAAAAAGAGCTCGGCCAAGTTTCACAGTGAAGTGAAGGGGGCAGTTTCAGCTCACATGAGATACTATATATGTACAAAATGACCACAGTACAGGTAATCTTACTGTAAAAGATTACTCTGTGTAAATGTATAAATGGTACCATTAGCTTGCTTGATGGTGGCTGAACTTGCAGCAACGGCCCCATTTCATTGGCTCCATTTCATTATGGCAGTAGTGGCTAATCTGTGGCCCCCTCCCGATGGCCACTCTGGCTGGCTAGCTGGGGCTGATAAGAATTTGGAATCCTATATCATCTAGAGGGCCCCAGTTTCTGCTTTTTGAGACTCCTTTCTGTAGCAGACAAACAGAAGATAGACTTCTGATTGTAGAACTGAGGCTATTCAAAATAAAACAAAGGAGGAATTTGTGATAGCCCTATTGCAGATAAGGGTGTCCTAGAGCACAATACAGAATTTGCTATAACAATAGTATACAACACAGGAAACTATCAAAAAATGGCATCCTTGCACTTACACTCCACCAGTTTTCCCCTCCATAACACACAACTCCCACGAGTGTCATGATCATATCATGCGCTTCCCTAGCAGCCAATTACACCTCTCAAGGAACCACACGTGACAACACAATGATGTTGCTTACCCAATATTAAATGCTACACAAAACATATAAATGTGGATGGTAGCTGCATATCTCAAGTAGTTTCACTCAAAGGACAACCGAATGTTTCAAGACTTTCTGCTCATTCCCACTGAAATGCTTTTCAACGTCCCATGGCTTTTAATTGTCTGAATTCTGTGATATCCATAAAGGTGTTCAAGCTACAAATTATCAAACCTTTAAAAATTACATGTAAGATAGGGAAAACGTAATAGGAGAAAACAAATTTCATGGTAAAACAGTTGCCAGAGGCCAACTGTCAGACTACTAATCGTCTTGCGTCAATCATTAAAAATCCTGGGATTTGTACAGTATATGCTGGTGTCATTTGAGTCAAATTGTAGCTTTCCACAAAACAAACACTCAAATGAAGGTGGCATTTCTGTTGCTGTTTGCCAAGAATGCACAATGTCTCCCTTAGACTAGGTAATATTTGGGCTACAATAAGCTACTTTGGTATAAACAAATCTGTATTGGATTTGAATTGACTTTATGTATATGCTGTTGTTGTTTAAAAAATTTTTAAACTATAAATTGTTTGTTTATAGCTGTTGTTTTCCATTGTCTTTATATTTAACCTTTTATATATTTGTGATATATATATTGTGGATTACTTCAGGACGCCTCATGGGAAGTGACTCATAAGTGAAGTACTGTAAATAATATTAATCATAAACAAAACTCCAAACAAAGTGGCGATAAGAAGGCAAAAGGGACTTGCATGCACACCAGTCTCCAAGCAGCAAGAGACACCAGGACTTCCAGTGCTTATCTGGGGCTCAGTTCCATCGGAATAAAGGTCAATGGAGACTGCTGCATATATACATGCAACCAAAATAAGATGGATGGGCTTGCAACATTAACACTGCTGCAGATCTTGCCTCCCATTAAGTTCGGAGGGAAGTCCACCTATAGCTTTGGATTCAGCACAACAAAGAGTCAGCTTCTAGCCCAGCCAAGATCTGCCATGCAGACAGCAACCCCCACCTACTTTTCTCCTTCCTAGGAGGGCTGTGGTATCCAGCCAGGTGAGGTGCGGAAAGCATCATCACTTAGTTGTTGCCATGGCAACATGGGCCACTCTGTAAGATGCTGATCAGGGTGCTTAACTGGCCAGCTAAGTCCATTCTCTTACAAAGAAACTGGGTTTTGACTAGTACAGCAGGTTTACCTACAGATACAGAATCACAGGTCTGGGAGGGACGCACCAATATTACCCAGAACAACACTCCACCAAAATAAAAATAAATCCTATGACAATAGTATTCATTCCACACATTAAATAATCAGGGAAATACAAAAGTTATTTAGAGCAAGGGAGTAAACCAGGCATCCCCAACCTGCAGCCCTTCAGATGTTTTGGCCTACAACTCCCATGATCCCTAGCTAACAGGACCAGTGGTCAGGGATGATGGGAACTGTAGTCCAAAATATCTGGAGGGCCGAAGGTTGGGGATGCCTGGAGTAAACACTACTCCTCACAATGCTTCACACTCTGCCCCTCATATCCATCACTCTGTCCTTCAGATGAGGAAGGAAAGGTGGCAAAAGAATGACTCCTCCATTCTCTCTCCAGCAGAATCAGAGATCTTCCTCTCCCATGACCTGAGATGGTAGATCATAGGGGTGGAATGAAGTACCGTATTTTTCGCTCTATAAGATGCACCAGACCACAAGACACACCTAGTTTTTGGAGGAGGAAAACAAGAAAAAAAAATTCTGAATCTCAGAAGCCAGAACAGCAAGAGGGATCGCTGTGCAGTGAAAGTAGCAATCCCTCTTGCTGTTCTGGCTTCTGGGATAGATGCACAGCCTGCATTCGCTCCATAGGACGCACACACATTTCCCCTTACTTTTTAGGAGGGAAAAAGTGAGTCTTATAGAGCAAAAAATACGGTATATCGTGCTCTGAGGAAGGTGTTTATTTTCCCTTCCTCTCTTATCTATCCCTCAAAGGGAGATAAAAAATAGGGCCCAAACCCAAGGACAGGATCCTGCACCCTTACTCCTGGTCTCCACTCATATAATGAGCAGGACATGGAATTCACAAATGAACAGCAGCCACAAAACCATACGCCTCATCCACATCACCCATGTAAAGTTGGAACTGCAGCATCACCTGTGGTGCTCTGATTTGAATAAGACACTGACGGTTTTCTGCTGCATAATAAAACAAAACAGTGGTTACCTTTTGTAAACCTGATACACCACCAAACTGTGCTTAGTTTTTAATTAAGCTTTTATGTTCATATTCTAAGAAGTGTGTAGGCCCGGAGGTTTAAATTGCTGTTTTAAACCAAAGTAAACGGTAAATGCCTTTTTGCATGCACCACCATTAGATATAATTATGCAATGGGTAAAACATGTGCCACGCTAGAAATGTCATTTGGTTTTACAGTTATAAACTCATCAACATTTATCAAAACACCGCCTCGAGAAAAAAAAGAAAAGAAACGGCTACAGCGAGAGACTTACGTTCATCGCTGTCTTTGAGAAAGCATGCTCTAAGGCAAAACACCACAGCAAAAAAAAGCCTTCACATTTCATATTCTCATCTCCTTGACTGAAATGTTAATTTCCTCTTACAGGTCTGCAGCAAGGGAAGGGAGTATTTGCCGACACCCTGGGAAGATGAAGGAACTTGTTACCTGAAGAGCAGAAGACACCATACAACATGAAGGGGTGCTGGAATCTGTTCACCTGACCCCAGGTTTTAACTTACAGTAAATGGTTCATATCAGCAAGATGAACTACAATTTGTTTCCGAGAATTAGCAATCACAGGGTGTGGTTCTCTAGGCCCACGCCATTGTGTGCTTGTCACCAAGTGTGAATTTTGTCTGACCCTGTCTGCCTGAGGTCCTGACAATCACTAACTACACTGCTTCACAATCAAGATGGAAACAGAAGTAATGCCTCTTATTTCTTTACACTACATCACTTTGGATTTCACCAAATGAGTGAGGCAGACACATACCATCCAACATTCCTCAGATGAAAGTAGGTGGGGTAAAGTAGATGGGTGGGGTATAAATTTATTACTTATACCCCACCCATCTGGCTGGGTTTCCCCAGCCACTCTGGGCAGCTTCCAACCGAATATTAAAATACAATAGTCTATTAAACATTAAAAGCTTCCCTAAACAGGGCTGCCTTCAGATGTCTTCTAAAAGTCTGGTAGTTGTTTTTCTCTTTGACATCTGGTGGGAGGGTGTTCCACAGGGCGGGTGCCACTACTGAGAAGGCCCTCCGTCTGGTTCCCTGTAACTTGGCTTCTTGCAATGAGGGAACCGCCAGGAGGCCCTTGGCACTAGATCTCAGTGTCCGGGCAGAGCAATGGGGGTGGAGATGCTCCTTCAGGTATACTGGACCGAGGCCGTTTAGGGCTTTAAAGGTCAGCACCAACACTTTGAATTGTGCCCGGAAACATTTTCATGTGAGGAATGTTGGAGGGTATGCTGCCCCTTCAACATTTGTGTTTCTGCTGCCAGGCCCCCCAGGAGTTCTCCTTCCCCCTCCCAACTGACTTTCATTGACCCCCACTTTTTCTGCGCCCCCATCCCCTATGCAGAGCTCTTCCTACCAGAGGAAGGGCGAGTGCCACCAGCACTAAACCAATGGGACACAACACACACACCCTCCTCGGACCCGACAAAACCTCTGAATCCTGATTTTATTCTTTGGAACTTTTACCAAAAGAAACAAACACCAATAAATAAATTTTAGAAAGAGGCAAAGTTAGATGCGGACACACAAAGCCCTTAAAAAAAAAAAAAGACTCTGTGTGCTCTGCTCTGCTCCCCCTTTCTTCCAGCCCAGGATGGCCCAGCCGTCTGCCCAAGGATGGCAGCTGGCAGCGGTGGCCATGGAGAGGCAATGAGATGCTCCTTTGCAGCCACAGCCGCACCGGCTCATCTACCTCCACGAGCTCGGTGGCACTGGCAGGGAAAATAAGGACATTCTGGGATCAAATTAGAAGCCAGGATGGCTTTTGTAATTCCAGGACTCTCCTTGGAAAACAGGACACTTGGGGGGTATGTAAGCAAACCCAAGACACTGATAACACCATTACCTCTAAGAGTAAACTTGGGTTGTTGAGTGCCTACTGGTTTAGAAATGAAACTAGCCACTCAAAAATAAGGGAGCAGTTTCTACATAACCAGGAGAATTCCCTAAGTACAAAAGTGGAATGCAAGTTTGCAAACCAAAATAAATGTTTTTGGTTGTTGGGTTTTGTTAACTGAACTGAACATTGGTGCTTTGCCAAAACAATCCCCTTGAGATAAGTGCCTTGAGTATCACGAAGCATTTGTCTGCAACAGGTAATAAAAGGTATAGGGAAAAGCACTTCATATTCTTGAAAAAAGATTTCTGAAGACAAGAGAGGCTTATTCATAGAGTGAGGGTGACTCTATAGATTACATTGACCACACAAATGCCACTTCAAACACATTCCTAGAGGCAAATGAGTTATCATTTATTCAGCAAACGTATTTATAACCCACCCTTAATCTATACAGATACCAGAGTGGGGTACAAGACATAAAACCAACCAGCAAAAAGCATACAATAAATAAATCAACCTAATATCACCGCCACAGACAAACTGAGGCACATTAAACAACAGAGCAGGTTGAATGATCACCAACTTAGAGCAGCTTCAAAGCTTGAACTGGTGCCAAAATGATGGCAATGTTGGTGCCAAACATACTTCTTTGGGGAAGGCATTCCACAAATGGGAAACCAATATAGTGAAGAAGGAATGATCCTGAAGTGGAGATGCCCACTGTTATATGGAAGTAGTATGCAAGAAGACCTGTACACTTTGCAGTGGGGAATGGTGGAAGTCAACATCTGAAGGCTGTTTGAAGTGAAAAATGGAATTTAGTCAACAGTTTGGATTTCCCATTCATGTATGTTAGCCATTGCCCTTACATATTGTTGACTGAGTGCTCACTGGAAGGACAGATCCTGAAGCTGAGACTCCAATACTTTGGCCACCTCATGAGAAGAGAAGACTCCCTGGAAAAGACCCTGATGTTGGGAAAGATGGAGGGCACAAGGAGAAGGGGATGGCAGAGGATGAGATGGTTGGACAGTGTTCTTGAAGCTACCAGCCTGAGTTTGACTAAACTGCGGGAGGCAGTGGAAGACAGAAGTGCCTGGCGTGCTCTGGTCCACGGGGTCACGAAGAGTCGGACACGACTAAACAACTAAACAACAACAACATTGTTGACTTCTAAGATGGCCGCATCTATAAACTCCATGATGCAAGGGAATCTCTCAAGTTGCACACAAACTTGACATACAAAAACTTTCTGAGATCCTCACTTTGCTCCTAAATCAGAGCTGCAGTTACTCAGTTGTTTGCTTTTTTAAAAAGAAGAAGAAGAAACAAATTCACAGTAGACTCAGTGTGCACTGACCAGGCAGGGGTGTGTTTACTAACTATCTGGCTTCAATTTTTCCTTGTTTGGGCTCTAAAACTCAAGTCTATGTCAGTGGTACTTAAAACATGAGCTTTTAAGCTTCTGCTCCCTACTGTGGCACATCCTCCTTTTCAGAGCTTTGTCTTTCTAACCCCGACAATCCAATAGTTATCACCCAGGGAGGTTTGTCCCTTGAAGAACAAAACAGCTGGTGCAGAGAGGCATTATTTACTTCTTGCCTCTGCCCCCAGACTCTTTGTGTAACTTCTTAATAATAATAAAAAAGCCCCAGTGATGATGGCCCTGGTGTTAACATCTCCCTCAACAATGTTTCTGGCCGATTAACACCTGCCATGTCCTTCTCTATAGCTTCTGCAAATAGAAAGGGGGAAAACAGGCAGAAATTATCTATTTACGGGACTTTGAATGGGTTCAGTTAAGTGTCAGTGGAAATCTATATATTTTTGCTTTTATCATCCCAGTTTCACTCCAACACCCTTTTGCTGCCAAGTCTTTTATTTCTTAAAATAAAGTCTATCTAGGGTCACCTCGTCTGCAAGGAAAGCTGACAGACACAATTAAGCCAAGCCATGATTTTTACACCACAAGATGGGTTGTAACATTGTCCATTTAACCTCACTGTACAAACTAGTAAAAGAAACAAAACTGGAACTGAAGGGAGAACGACCAGCACGAACAAACCTCTATCTATTGCTAATGTGTCCCCACTGTACGGCAATATCAACAGAAGGTGAGCACCAGGTTTTGGCAAGTGTAGAGTCACAGAGTTTGAGGGGCCCTTGCAAGAAATCCAGAGGTAGAACAGACAGCTCTCCAGCCTTTTCTTGAAGACCTCCAGCAAGGGATGGGGCATCACTTCCCTGGGTTATTGGTTCTGCCTCCTAACTGCTATTCCCAGCTAATGGTCCTGGCTATGTCATTAGGTCTACGCACTAGGAATGGGCTATTCACACTCTTAATCAGGTATTGTACTCAATTTGTGCTCAGAATACAAGCAAAATATCTATTGCTCTTTCTTGTGTTTTCTTGTCCTTTGGGGCCAACAGCAACTACAATAATACCAATATTCTTCCTGTATATCCCTGACTCAATTCTCCTCCCCTTTCCCTGCTGTCTCCCTTGAGTCTTCCTCTTTTTGAGGCATGAACTTGTCCTGTCGTTGTTTGCAGAGTGCCAGGTACATAAATGATACCACTGAATTAATTCACAATACAATTGGTATTATTATTAGTTTATGCTTTTTAATATATTTTTTTACTCTTTCCTACCCATGTTCACTTCTAGACCATCTCTAGCACCTAACCAAGTGGGCTCTTGAGTTCATGCCAACAAATACGTTTTCTTTCCAAGTGCTTCTTGGTTATATTTGAGGTGTTTAAACAAACAGGACTGGCAGCCTCAGTATACAAAAGAAAGGTGCATTAGAAGATAATGGCAACTCCTCTGTCTAAAGCTCAATATTTCTTGTTTTTATCCACCAGAGCTATTTTAAAAAGCCTTACTGATTTGATTAGCAGTAATTTTCAATTTACACGCCCCCCCCCCAAAAAAAACCCCAGTATAGAATTCGAAAAACACAGACAGGTATCAGCTTCATGAACAAACTTAGTGTAGAAAGACACTTATCTGCATTAACTGTATTTAATTTCAAGCTCTCTGACTCACAGCTTTTAAAGGAGGAAGGGGGAAAAACATACAAACCTGATGTGTTTTTATCTTTTCCTTTTCACCCTTTTTTAGAGCAAAGCACAGAGAGAATATATAATGTATCTGAAACTGCTTATTAATTCTCCCTCTTACAGGTTAAGGAATGGCTATTGTAAAGTGATGCAGACATTCCCTTTCAATCAATCCATTTGACATTTAATGTGTAGAGCACGCATTTAGTGTGTAGTATGCTTAAAATATTCTAAGTTCTTATAAAGGAAGGGGTATTGGTAAGGCAACAGGAATTAGGTTAAGAAAACAGCCCAATGCCTTTTCCCATACACAAATGATAGGGAGAAATAATCTAGAAGGAAAACACACCAGCACTGAGATAAAAATGACCCTTTACCAGTTGTGAGCTTAATGTGAAACCTCCCCCAAAATTAAAAGATAAAGATAAAAGAAGATTGCACTGCATAAAAGAAACAACATCCAATCATCTATGTACCTCCTGATTACACAAAGGTACATTTTAAGGATTGTGCCTGATAGATGGACTCCAACTCTCTTGCAAAATCAGAATTAAAAGTAAAGAATTAAATCCTTGAGGGAAGCAGATGGAACAGCCCACCTAATAAAACATAAAAAGGGGTAATGGGAGTGTGTGGGGAGATGGAAGGTGATGTGGGAAGGGAGACTAACTGAATCTCAAGTCTACAATGGAAACTTAAGGTTTGCCAGGGCACAGAACCCTAGGGTTGCATGTAAATATAACGGTTAAAAAGCAAATCTGTCTGGACGGACACACACACACAGTATCTACAAGAGAATATGCAGAATGTGCATGAACACATTCTAACTGACCAGAATTCATTCAGAACATTAGCAATACAAAACACAATGTTTCTGTTTTCAAAATGGACATATTTAAAATTGGGCAGAGCCCCCCCCCCCCCCCCCGTAGCACAAATTTCAGATGCTTGTCTGGAAAGGGATCAATCATGAATATGTAGGATGATTTTTCTCCTCCTTTTTGGTGTTTGGTTTGAGTTATCTTTGGCACTCTACCCTAAGAAAGCCATAAACAGCTTTTACAGCTTTGATGGATGACTATTTAGTTTAGGCTGCATTATTAAAACAAAGGCAATCATGAATCATAAGGTTTTACGGGTCGGATGTTCCTTAACACTTCCTCACATGCAAACAGAATTATGCTCTGCTCATTACAAAATCAGCCACAGGAGTCAAGCATTCTGCAGCAGTGCAGGGCAAGTTGGCTACACAGCAAGAGGGAAAGGGTTACTAGGGATAATGAGTTCAGTGTAATATACGCAGGGATCCATATGGAGGTGGGACGTTGCAAAAGGGAAGGAGCTGCAACACAATGTGCAGAATTAAAGTTGTCGCTCATCACATCTGCAAACTGCCAGGAGCCACTTAATATAATCAAGTTTCAGACTGGAGCAACAAATCAGAACAGGCTCACTTTCAATAAAGAGATAGGAAAAGCAAATTGGTCTTTGCTATAATGCAGTTATAGAAACACTCCCTTGAATGATGAGGCAGTTGAGGGGGGCACTGTGGGATATGATGCTACATAAAAATGAGAGAAGCACTGAACCACTTTGCAGCCCGGGCTTGATGCTGTGCCCAATTTCTTTACGACGAGAAGCACGGCATTCTACTAGAGTTTGCTGCAAGTTTGGGATAAGGTACGCTGAATTTATTTTCCTAAGGCTAGGCACAGAGCCTGAAGCAAAGTACAAAAGTTCGGCCGCCAAAAACAAAACCTCGCAAAGCCTCCTCATGGAGAAACTGCAGGGCCAAGGCTAATGTGTGGGCAGCAGGCCTGTGTGTACATGCAGAGATGCTCCCTGCTTCATCACCATGTCACACACCAGCTTGAGGTGAGGTAGCTGAAGCTGGCTGCAAGGCAGAGCCCTGCCCATTAAGCATTTCCTTTTCTTATTGCTGATTTATTACTGTGTGGATTGATAGCTTATTTGCAGGATTTCATAATAATGAAAATCTATGCCAACCACCTCACCTTTTTAACTGGGGGAGGGAGCACAGCAGAAAGACCAGAGCACAAGAGAGACAGCGAGGACACCTCAATCCTTACTTGCAAAAGACCGGCAGCACTTGGCCATACCAGAACGATCACACTGGTGCTCTGAGGAGATTTTAATGCAGTCCAACACACAAGCTCTTTATGGAACAGAAACAGGTGACAACAAAGGTAAAAGCAGTGCTTGGGGGCAGGGGAGAAATCTAACTGAATAAACTTTGTGAGAAACAAGTTTTGAGGATTAGCGTCAAGACCAGTTCGACCTGACCAGAAGCCACTCACACAATCCTGCCACTTGCTCTTTCCTGCACCCGCTCAGGGCAGACATCTCACACAATCAGTACAGTTCACTCCTGTAGAATGGCAAGGCACAATGGCCTGAACATCAAGCATGCTTCCATCATTGCTTGAGCTTCAGTGTCTCCAGGCTTGATGGGAGAATCAAGGGCAAGCAAGGAAGGAGGAAGCTTTAAAGGTGACTCCACCACCAACTGCCAGGACACAAATGATTAAAATGGTACTAAAAAACCAAAGATTATATTTCATGAATAATAGAAGCCTTCAAGTACTGCTCAGCTCACTTAATTGAAAAGCTACTCGAACAGCTTTTTGCCAACACCAAATAATGCTGAATCATTCCTCAATCTCAATCACGAAATCAATAAGAAAACACACAGCAAGCCATATCAGCTTCTCCATCATTTTCTGCTTTGTGACAACTCCATTTACTGTCGTTGCTAAAGGTTCAGGATGAGCTAGGCTTCAGTAAGAGCGAAGACTTTGAGTGGGCACTTTAACAGAGTTATAAAAATCTTATCCATAAACAGATAGGTTATCTGAAGGGGGGCTTCTGTCAGTTCACTAACTAGGATGTAATTTTCTAGATCAACGTTACTCAAATTATGGAGTGGCATTCCCCAACATGCCACTGCAAGGGTTTTTATCTGTGCTGTGCAGCTTTTGTCCATTATGATGGCTGATTTCCTAATCCTGGCCACAATGTGACAATACATATGCATAGCCATCATACAAAAACATCGTAACTGGGATTGGAATTTAAAATAGTATGGTATTTTGATTGGCTCCCCTCATACCCTGGGCAAGTCGCCCTCTCTTAAGTTCATCAACATTGTTATTAGGACACTACAGTATATAAACTGCACCAATGTAGCCGATACACCTCCCACTCATTGCATTAATTAATTACTGACATTTGTCAGATTCAAAAGAAACACTAAGCCATAGCATGGATTGTAAACCAACAATAAATCTTGGCTTAGGACCATGGTTTGTTTGTCGTTAACAAACTACAGTTAAGATGCTAGACAGGCTCAGTTTATCAAATAAACCAGAGTTTAATAAACCATGGTTTACTGTTATGTACAAACCAGGCCATTGACTTAGCAGACTAAGTAAGACATTGCAATGTATCTGGTCTATGTATTTGGTTAATTCCTCTGGTAAGTAATAATTTGGCTGTGCTAACTTGGGGCGGGGGAGCACAAGGAAAAACCAAGGAACAGTGGAGAACAAACACCTGGAGTGCTTTTATTGGAGAAAAGCTTCTGAAAAGGATATTAATACTACGCTATGATTTATGCATATTTTCACACCCCCCCCCCAATTTAACTTAAAGTAACTCCAATTTTTCCTTTTGTGCAACAGATAAGATATAATCATTGCATTCTTTCCTCCAGAGTCTTCACAGAAAAAAAAACCTTTTGTGGAAGCAATATCAGTTGGGTTTGAAAGATACAAAAAAGAGACTAATATATGAAACAAATTTTGGATTGGGTTACTAAAAGCATCAACCTGCTTATCAATCTAAAAGCGACATCTTTAAAGGTCACAAGTGAAAGAAAATCAGATATACTCATTCTAATTCCCAGCAAACAGGAGCTCACTGCTCAGAAAGCCTCCCTGAAGCGCTCAGTAACGTGACCTTTCACTTACAAAGAGAACAACAGATTCCTCTCTTTTGCTCCCCCCCCCTTCCCTTCATAAATTAAAGGCAGTGTGATACCATCAGAGCACACTCACCCAGCACTATCTACCCCAAACTTCTAGACATTTTCCAGATGTGGGAAGCCATGTTAGTTTCTTGCAGCCAACAGAACCAAATCTTGCGGCATTCTGAAAGAATAAAAGTTTTTTGTCGTCCTCTCCTCTCTGAAAGGGACACGGGTGGCGCTGTGGGTTAAACCACAGAGCCTAGGACTTGCCAATCAGAAGGTCGGCGGTTCGAATCCCCACGACGGAGTGAGCTCCCGTTGCTCGGTCCTTGCTCCTGCCAACCTAGCAGTTTGAAAGCACGTCAAAGTGCAAGTAGATAAACAGGTACTGCTCCGGCGGGAAGGTAAACGGCGTTTCCGTGCGCTGCTCCGGTTTGCCAGAAGTGGCTTAGTCATGCTGGCCACATGACCCGGAAGCTGTATGCCGGCTCCCTCGGCCAATAAAGCGAGATGAGCGCCGCAACCCCAGAGTCGGCCACAACTGGACCTAATGGTCAGTGGTCCCTTTACCTTTACGTTTACCTCTCCGAAAGGAGCTTCTGTCACAATAAATTGGTCATCCACTGAGGTGCTACAAGACTCCTTTTTGTTTTCCCATAATTTGTGTTTCTTCCTTCTCCAAACATAGTTCTCTTCCGCAACACACCCCGCCATTCCTTGAAGTATTTGAAGTAGTAGGTGTGCAATCCAAGACCACACTAGAAGAATTTGGGGTCATGTTACAAGTTACTGGGTCAAGTGTGCACATCACAAGAAGCCCATTGCTCTTGACAATGATTTATTTTGGCCTATTTCAACACATATCTCTCCTCGCATTCCCCACCCCATGGAAAACTGGGATGAGAAATGAAATACAACAGGGGCAGTCTAAGAGATATATTCACTCTTTCCTCAATTTTGCAGCCTCAGAGGGAAAAGCTTGGTATAAATGGCATATATGATGCTGAAATGCAAACTGGGTTCTGAGTTAAGGCCCCTGGAACATAAACGGTAGGAGTTGGCTGACATCTCCATCTCCTCAGTCTTCACCAAGCTTCCTTAACCCCTTGATCTTTGTGTGCTTCATAATGGATAACTATAGAAAAAACAACTTACAGGACAGAAAACTTTTCACATGCTGAAGCTGCTGTGGAATTTGCTCCTGAGAAAAATGAACATACAACTAAGCATGTTACACATCTCCCACAAAGGTTTTCAGGATCTACTTTCCTGCTAAAATCCTCTGCTTATGAAAGATTCAAGGGGGCAACTCCCACAAAACAGTCATGAAATATGAGACTGCGATCAAGAGAGCAAGACAAACTAAAATTAAGGGGCATACGATAGCACAGGTTGTGTGTGTGTGTGTGTGTGTGTGTGTGTGTGTGCGCACACACACATATTCATCTAATGTTGTCTGTTCCTGAATAAGGGCAGCAGGACTGCCAGCCTCATCTCCATCCCCCGTCAACAAAATTTCCCCCAGTGTTTTGGGCAAAAGGTGACTGTCTAGCTTAATTACCGTTTCAAAGACAGATGGACCACTCTTGCTCAGAAAACTTTCCTTCTGGAGTCAACAAGTCGCCTCATCTTGTGAACAAATTTAGCTCCATATGTTCATGAATAATTGATTGCAACGGTGGCGGCAGCAGCAAAGTAGATCAGGCGGCCCAACATATTGAATACTTTTACACATCAATTTACCAAAGGCACCACTAACAAACCTGAATCAAACAAAAAGCTTGGTTTGGTTTTCAAGAGCTCTCTAACATAGCAGCTTCACAGCTCTTTGAGCTACCCAAATTATCCCAAATTTATCACCTCTTAGTAGATGCATTTTGGTCTTTAATTCATCCATCAGCTTGATGCTATACAGCAGGAGGTATTTGCCAAATCTCCCAGCCACATTAGGTCCAGGTTGCAAGCAATGGATGAAATGAATTGGCTGTATATGTCAGTCTGGGTGATAGCAGCTATTCCTGGAATAGATTTACATGAGCAGTCTGCTGCACAGTACTTTTGATCTTCATTTGTTTGAAAGGGGAAGGGGAGAGGAGAGAAACCCAGACCCAGTCCTGATTCTTGTCAGGTCAGACTACTAAAAGCAAGCTAAGACATGGTGTATGCTGCTTACATATAAAGATGGCTGTTTAGAAAACCAAGTCTCCTCTGTGCCCCAATTTAATTATCTCAAAGACCCTTTGTTCTTTTAAGAAAAATGATTCATTTTCTTCTGAACACTAAGTGAACCTGTGTAATGCAGAACTAATGATGGCACAGAGACTTGGACTTCTAATGAACTTGAAGCATTACGATACACTCCAATATTTCTCTGATGAAAATAGGGACGTCCTAAGGAAAAGCAGGACTTTCTGGGATCAAATCAGAAACTGAGACAGCTTCTGTAAATCTGGGGCTGTCCCTGGAAAATAGGGACATTTGGAGGGTCTGCCTTATGTATCCCAAATTGTCTGCCTTTAAGGCAGAAATCCCCACACCTAAAGTGTTTTCAAATCTCATCAGGTGTACCTCCAAACATAAGAATTCTGCAGCTTTTCAAGGGAGGCCAGTTTCCTACTGAACTTCTCCAGAGGTTTGAGCAACCTTGTCAACATCCAAGCTTATCTAATCCCAGTGAAGCTTTGCCTTCCGCTCACTCATTTGTTGTTATTGTTCAAACTGGAACACCCAGAACTGAATGTGGCACAATAAACAATGTACAGTGGTACCACGGGTTACATACGCTTCAAGTTACATATGCTTCAGGTTACAGACTCCGCTAACCCAGAAATAGTGCTTCAGGTTAAGAACTTTGCTTCAGGATGAGAACAGAAATTGTGCTCTAGTGGCGCAGCAGCAGCGGGAGGCCCCATTGGCTAAAGTGGTACCTCAGGTTAAGAACAGTTTCAGGTTAAGTACGGACCTCCAGAACGAATTAAGTACTTAACTTGAGGTACCACTGTATTGGCAGTGCTGGAGAGAGCAGAGCTACTTCTACATGAATCTTAATAAATTCTGTTCTGTTTATTAAGCTAAAATGTTTATTTTCTACCTTTCAATCCATTAGGGGCCTAAGGTAGCTAGTGATATATGGGTAACTCGCATCTTATGCAAGGGTTCAGTTCCAGGAGTCCATGGGTATACACGAAAGTGCATAAAGCCAAGAACTCCTGGAACCAGTCCCCATCGCAAGGTTGAGGACTGCTTGCCCGGCTTTGGAAGGAGACGTGAGGGCTCCCGCAGAGTCTTAGAGTCCTCTTACCACCTTCCGAAAGCCTAGCGTCTCATTTTCCTATGTTTGGAAAGCCTGCAATCTGGGTGGAAATGAATAAACGGAGAGTGAGTTTCCTACACATACCTGTTTATTCCCCACACATACCTGTGCAAAGTTGCAGTTGCACAAGTTAAATAAGCATAAGATGTGAGTTACCTGTTACATGATACAACATATAAATAGTCCTAATGGCGTAGTATGCCAACTCTACGGGGAGGAGGTATCGCCAGCCCCTCAATATTCCTCAGCAGGGGGTTCAGCCCCCCTCCTTTATTGTGGGGTCGGAGGAGGCTGAACCACCATGCTGAACCATCAGCGTGGCATCAGACGTAGGCTCCTTCTGAGTGGAAGGAGCCACAGCCATTGAAGCTGAGAAGCACTGGGCGTAGCCTCCTCCAAAAGACATGCGGTCTCCCAACACTGTGTGTGTGATATCACAGGCACGCTATTGCTCCGTCCCTCCAATCTTCAGCCCAAGGTAGTGACTTTGATGCTCATATAGAAGCTGTTACTCAAAAGGCAATGTACTGGACAAATTTCTTGCTTCAAATAAAAGTAGTAAAGACATGAAGTTGCACATATTGTGATTTCTTCCTTCCCATACATAATTTGTTCCTGGCATTACTTAGATGTCTTTCCCCCACATAATCCATTGTCATTGGGAGACTCCATGTTCCAAATGCCACTCTGCCTTAAGAGGCAAAATGAACTACTACTAGGCACATGGCTCTCTTTCATAGCACCGTCCTTACAGAATTCCTTTCCCAGGGAGGCCTGCCAAGGTCCGTTATTCTGTGTTTTTAGAAGGATGGTAAGGCCCTCCTTCAGGAAGATTTTCAGGTATTGACTGATATCGATTGACTTTTGTTTTCTCCATATTGGAGCTTTACTGTGCATTCCTTTACTGCTGTCGAATTACAGCTGTTGAGTTTTATTATAAGATGCTGTAGGTTTCCATGAATTAAACAGTAGGATATAAAGGCCACGATGAATGTGCTGAGTGAGGTGGATGAATGTGCCAAGCTGAAGGATAGAAATGTCACAGTTTCAAAGCTGAAAATTCACAAAGGGACATTTGCTATCTATCCCAACCTCAAATTATTTCTGTCTACCTGACCCAAACACACTCAAAACTGGACTTACAATGGTTTCAGCAACTTAGGGAATAGGGCCAGGCCTAGGAAACTAGTGACCTTCCGGATCTGCTGAACTATTTCTTGTATTATTATTATTAAACTTATAACTACAACACCCATTGTCCCCCACCACTTGGGACATGCTGACTTGGAGCTATTGGGAGTTACAAGTCCAGCAACATCTGGAGGGTCATTCTCCAGCACTCAGGTAAAGCAGTCATTAATAGCTGGACTAAGCCAATAGGTAGAGCCGTGAACCCTATCAAAATGACTGCAAGGCCAGGACTCAGTAAAGTAAGATATTATGAATAAATGAAAAGCAAAAACTTGAGATGTCATGCTTGGTAATCACTGCTTATATTTTGTTTAACAAAAAGCTCAAGTGGATTATGATCCACGCTTCTTACTTCAGGACTGCATTATTTTGTAATTCAGTATCACACTCCTGCTCGCTTTTGCAGTTTGACCTATTTTCTTCTTGGGTTGGACTGCCTGATGCCGTCTCATTGAGCAAAAGCACAGTGCAAGATGGCCATGGAAAATCGCTATCAACATTGTAATCTGTCTCCCTGATAGAGGTGAGATAGAGCACTGAGAAGCTGGCCGACAATTTTCCTTAAGTCTGGATTCTCATTCATATGGAAATAGGAGCTGAAAACCTTTCTCTGCGAGATTTGGAAATGTTTTACCAACCATGGAAGGAAATAACATTTGGCTTAATATTTAAACACTTATGTAGTGCAGTTAGGCAAGCAAAATCAGACAAAAAGAGAGAGTCATGTTTAGTAGTAATTTGTTCCATAAAACTCATCATAATTTCCCCCTGATTGAAAATAGGGATTTCAGATTAGCTTGTTTAAGTGCATTTTTACTGGCAAATGTAACAGTTTTCATTTTATCCAAGTTAAAATTAAGCTATAAATAGTAAAAGAGACACATGCCAGATGATTTAAATGAGCAAAAATAACTTGCTGTTCATAATGTGTGAATACTTCTGGAGTGAACTACTGCTGGCTGAGATTCCTCTTCTGTGGGATCTTGAAAATAAATCTGCTTCTAGCCATGTCTTGTTCATCTTTTCCCAAGATGCAGAAAGGGTTTGAACACCTTTGGACTAAATTTGACATTAGAAGCCTTTGCCTGGCTACTTTCAAAATGCTGATAAATTATGTTGGACACTTAGTATTGCTGCGTGAAGCTGTTGGGAAATATTCAAAATTCAGGCATGTTGGAAGTATGCAGCATGAAATTATGTGGGGCCCACAGCATTGGCTGAAGGCAATGTTGTTGATGTTGTTGTTGCTGCTATATTTGTTTATACGCTGCCTGTTTTCCTGACAGGTACTCAAGGCGGCTTACAGAAAAAAGGAGGAACAGCTAAAAACATAGCTGAAGGAATACTGCGTCACTTAGCCCAACCTAAGTATTGAATTCCCTAAGAAAAGGCTTTTCACTGACCCTACTCTCTTATCTAAAACTGCCTATTCAGGTCCTTTTTCAAAACCTACAGCTTTTAATGCTACCTCACAATTATATATCGTTTCAAAAGAATTCAGGAAATTGCAGTCCAGCCTTTCTTCTGCCCCAGGTAAATTAGTAGAAAAACACTTTCAGAGCTAGAATTAAACAAATTAAATTCTAATTTGATTATTATTCACATGTAGCAACATTCTCTCTCTCTCTCTCTCACACACACACACACACACCACACACAAACCAAGCAGTTATCAAATCAAGGCACATGTTCAAGACTACATTTTTACCTGCAGCAATATGCTGCGATCTTTTTTAAGGGTGGGTTTTAAATCAATACTTTTGAAAAAAACATACATGCTGCTGCTGAGGCCAAAACCAAACCCCACTCAATTAAGAGCAATTTTTATGGAGAGCACAAAAACTTTGCTTTGTCGCCGGCACTGCCAGCCTGCCCCACCCCACCCCCCGGCACCATCTTCTCAGGAAACTGAAGCCAAACGCCAAGCAAGCACCGTCTTCTGTGTGCATTGCACAAATAATTAGGCCAGTAAATTTCCTCTCCCCACTCTCACGAAAACTCAATCCTCCAACAAGAAGAAATGATAATAGTTACGAATGCGTGCGTATTCCCCCGCTCTCCGCACCCCACCCCCACCCCCGCTCCTCTTATGATACTGGAGGGGGTGGGAAGGAAGAGATACCATTATGCAGCACAGAGATGCATTACGGAAGCTTTCGCGTTGGATTTGCAAGATAAAACTGTTGGTTTCTATAGAATAGTGACCAAATCTACAGGGATATTATGTACAAATTGCCTGGTTAGAATAATAAATACAGGGTTCAGTTAATGTCAAACATGCCCAACACAGGGATCCACATCCCCAATTTGAAGAAAAGAAGAGGATCTTTGCCTGCCAGGAGATAAACTTAAGTAAATAATGTTTGCCATCAACCCTAAATGAAGAATGACAGTTAAATTTTATAATCATCCTCCGTGCTTCAGGACTCACTTTATTTTCTCAGGCTCATGACCCACGGGTTACCATAGCAACTAGGAAATCCTACCTTATCAGACTCTTACATTTACATTCCTTGCGGCTGCTTCCCTTTATGAATTAAATCCATCACGGTCTTCTATTCTCAGAATAAGAACTTCTTAGGATTATCTTGCAGAAACAAGGATCAGAATGATGTGAGTGAAACACACAACGTAAACGCTAATTTGGCAATGGGTTTCTTCAACAGAAGCGCTCGCTATGGTGAAAATAAATGGCTTGCGTCCACGTCTGCAATGGTAAAGCTTTGGCAAAAGGACTCTGCAAAACACAGAGCTGAACTGTGCCAGTTTCAGCCATTCATTGGACGTTAGGTGGGGCATGATCAAGGACGGTGACCCTCAACAAATACAACTGGAAAAATATTGTGAACACTCCACATAGTAAAAGGATAGCCCTGAACACCCTTTGTACATAGCTTTCCTTCTCAACTACAGGGAACAATTTTGTATTACAAAAAGGGCACTTCTGTCAAAGGATGCTTACTGGATGTCTCTTCTGTGTTTGCGGTCATCCAAGGTCACCATGTAATTCAGAATGCTTATCAGTTCTGTAGGACTGTAAAGCTGGAGTGACTAACTTGTGGCCCTACAAATGTTGGACTACAACACCCTACATCTCTGACCATTGGGCATGCTGGCTGGGGCTGATGGAAACTGCAGTCCAGCAATATGTGGCATTCCACAGGCCTGCCACTCCTGTTGTACATAGTACTTTGGGGGTGATATCACCCCCCCAAATTACTAATATTACTAATACGATTCTGATTTATAGACCCAGGCATCCAACAGGTTTGACATCATTTGAATCTAATGAAGTCTCATGACTCTGCTTGCTGATACACCCAAGAATGAGTTTGATCATTGCAGTTAGTTTCTCTACAATGGTGCAGGGTTACAAAGGGCTCCTACAGGACTGACAACATTCTTTCTTGGTGGTGGCCAGAAACAAGCAACAAGATGGTTTTTGCCCTATGCTTAAAACACACAGACCTCAATATCCTGCTGCCCTAGGCTAGCCATGGAGAGATTACCAGTGAACATCTGAATAGGTTCCATAAAGTAAAATGTGTTTACTAGTACTTTTATGGGTCATCACCATGTTGCAGGACAGCAAGTGATTTAGTTTGGAGTGGGTTTCAACAGACAAAAGGTTGTGTAAAACTCAGTGAGAAGAGTTGGGAGATTAGATAGATAGATGATAGATAGATAGATGATAGATAGATAGATAGATAGATAGATAGACAGACAGACAGTAAGTTTTTAAAGTGCTGTAACATCAGACTCAGGGAAGGGTAAAATAAAATTAAATTATGAATCACCGGATTCATGAGAGGCAAACTGATCACTGTCCTAGCAACTTGTGAAAAAGTGAGTCGGGGCAACTTGACACTGGTCTCTCATGCAGGCACAACTGTAGATTACAGTTGTATTTATATTAGAATTATTTATGGTAAAGGAGACGATAGGAGAGCAGGCATGACTTGAGTGGCTCAATCAGCTGCCATAATATTTATATCCTCTCAAACAACAGAGACCATCAACTGCAGCAACCTCTTAAATCCATGAACATTTCCTGCTATAGCCTTTTGATTAACAGAACTCTGCTCTCCTGTAATGAAATTCATAAAAGCTGAGCCCATCGTTACAGAGCTAGAGGCATGCAAGAGTTTAATTTGGTTAATGCACTTTTTATTCATTATTGGTCTTTTATGAAAGACACACAGCCTCCAACTTGCAGAGTGCATTGCTTAATTACCCATGCTTCACTTTAAAAAAGAACCCCTCCCCCCAACCCCCCCCCCAAGTATTTAAGTTGTCCATCAATACTCCATGCAGGGCAGAACTATGATCGATTGATGTAGTGAGTAATGCACAGTTAGAATGTCAAAGGAAGTTAGCATCATGCTGTTGCATTAGAAAGACTTAAAGAGTATATATTAAGCAAGACAATCAAACTCATTTCAACACACTCTACATTCTCTCTTCCTATTGATTTGTGCTGGTTTCTGCACATGCAGATGGAAAGTAACTTCATTCACTACCACCAACCTATTTGTTGCATGCACAAAAACATTTCCCAGATACCTTGTCTTAACTACTTTGGTACACAAAAGAAAAGCTCTTCTCCTGTGTACTGGCAACATATCTGCAGGTGAGCAATCACAGCTGATTCCCCCCCTCCACATTCTTATTTTATTATAACTACAGAAATATAATCAATCACACATATAACCCTAATTCTGAAATGATATTAATGAAGGACATATGTGCAATAACAGAAGCCAACATTGGTTGGAAGAGCATCAAAACAGGTATTTGGAAGTAAGGAATAGGATTGAATTTGATGCCTTGCTATTTCAATCCAAAGGTATTGAGTGAGTTTTACAAACCTTTTGCTAAGGACTGCTGGATTATTTTACTTCCTTGGCCTCCACAAAAATTGAACAGCTGCTTGCTGTCCAAGTTAAGGAACTGTTTTAGCATAATCCTTTCCATCCGATGAAAGGCTACTTTCCCACTACAGGGACACTAGATTTAAGTTTCAGGATAGCAGGCTGTATTACTGCTGTTGGCATTCAAGAACTAATCATTCCAGTCTAAAGAAGCTGTTGGGCTCTTTATTCATATATCTATATTTACAATTTGCATACCACACTTCATACAAAGATTTCAGGTTGGTTCACAGTATAAAAATACACAATAAAAACACAAATGTATAGTAAGTACAAGAACAAAACAAACCCATAACACCCACTCCGGCAAACACATTTAAAAGGACACAGAATGTCAATCAGCCAAAGGCCTGGTTAAAGAGAAATGTTTTTGTCTGGCACCTAAAGATGTATAATGAAGGCACCACATGAGCCTCCCTGGGGAGAGCATTCCATAAATGGGCACCCACTGCAGAAAAGGCCCGTTCTCATGCCACCCTCCAGATCGCTCATGGTGGTTGCACATGAAGAAGGGCCTCAGGAGATGATCGCAGGGTCTGGCTGAGTTCATATGGGGACAGGTGGTCCTTGAGGTATTGTAGTCCTGAACCATTTGAGGTTTTATAGGTCAAAACCAGCAATTTGGATTGAGCCCAAAAACTAATTGGCAGCGGACTTCCGGGTTAGCGCCATCGGTGAAATGGCGGAGCTCCTCCGACCGGAGGAACTGTCTCCATGGAAACTGGGTCTACCCGCCGCGGCGAAGGTGGGGACCTGCTAGAAATCCCAGGCGGAAGAAGCCTGGGAACGTGGGCTTCTGCAGAGCACCAGGAGCGCCTCACCTATTCGCAGGGAACCCCATTTTGGGGCTCCGGAGCGAAGGAGGGTGATCGGCGCGGTGCTGCGAACTGACTGCTATTTTCACGGAGGGAAGCCGCATTGCCATTGCCGGAGAGCGCTGACTTTTTCCTGTCGACAATTGGATTCTAAACAAGTACCCGTGAGTAGAAACGGAAAATTGGATCAAGAAATATTTTAATTTGGCACCGAAGCGGGAAGGTTCAAAACAGGAAGTCCGCCTTCCGCTTTCTGTAAATAGACTGAAGCAAAAATCTTGTAAGCTAATAGCCTGGAAAGTCGCTTTACAAAGGTCGAAATTTCCTTTATTTATAACCATTAAAAACCCCCTGGAAGCAGGAGAAAAGGGGGGGAAATTAAACTGTTCAAGCCTGCTGGAGAGGGAGTAAAGGAAAATAAGTTTCCACCGTCTCAAACCTGGGAACGGGGTGCCAGAGACAGAAATTATCGGAGATGTTCATTGACTGTGAATGGAACATTTTGACAGATAGCAAGAAAAGAGCAGTTGCATGAGAAGGTGGATTTGATGAATGAGAAGTTGGATTTGATGACTGTTGCAACTAGTGAATGTGGACAAATAGGGAATATTGACATAGAAATTATACAGGGACCAATCCAGGAAACTGGTTCGATTGGGCAAATGCAAGGGCAGATAATAATGGAGGAAGCTATGGTGCTACCTCAAGCAACACAAATGGTGAGACCCGAGGCCCTGCAGGAGTATAAGCCACTGTTTTGGAAGAATGAACTTGAATTAGGCCTGAAGGAATCTGGAGCTGAGGAGGATCTTAACTTTGGAGAGATTTTGAAATATGCTGTTAAAGATCTTTTGAATTATATTGATGACTGTGGGGAGTGGGACTGTGGGGAATGGGCTGGTTTGACGTGGGGAGATGGACATGAGTATGGATGGAAATTCCCCGGAGACCTACTCCCTAAGGAGAAAGGAAAGAAACTAAGAAAGAGACCAACAAAAGACAAGGAAAAGTGCAAGCATAAACAAGAAGAAAAAGATCTGCAGAAGGGGCATGGAAGAGACTTAAGAGCCTCGGATATCAGACTACCAGGTTGATGGACTAGATGGAATTGGATAATAAGGACTGACACAACCCGAGACCAGGAAGAAGGGACGCTGGATGAAAACTGGAAGAGTCTATAAAGAAAATTTTTTATTTTGGGAATTAGTGTAAAATTAATGAATATTAGGGAGAATGTTGGAATGAAATTGTCTGGCTTTAGCAGAAATGATATAAGGATAAATAAGTATTAAGTTTTTAAGTTTTAAGGTATTTTACGGTATTTTATGCTAAGATAAGGTTAAGGTATTTTATGGTAAGATAAGGTTAAATAAAGTAAGGTAAATTGAACATCAGAATATGGTGAAAGATGGATAGGATGTATAGAGTTAATTAATTGGTTATAAGATAAAATATAGAAAGGATTTGCTGAAACAATGATTGAATTAGGATACAAAAAAAGGGAGGTGTGAGGAAGTCAGGGAAATAGGCAGATGAAAGATAGGATATGGAATGACTGATTTGTTTTTAATTATTTTTATCTTTATTTTTCTGTATTTTGTATCTTTTTGTCTTCTTTTTTTCTTTTTTTATATTTTTGTATTTCCTCTGAAATTTTAATAAATATTATTATAAAAAAACCCAAAAACTAATTGGCAGCCAGTGCAATTGGGTCAGGATTGGTGTAATACACTTAAACAGTCTTGCCCCAGTGAGCAACCTGGCTGTCAAATTATGTACCAGCTGAAGTTTCCAAACTGTCTTCAGAGGCAGCCCCACATATAACATGTTGCAGTAATCCAACCTAGAGTTTACCAGAGCATAGGAAACAGTATCCCTGTTCAGATAGGGGTGCAACTGGGCCACCAGCCAAAGCTGATGGAAGACACTCTGCACCACCAAGGCCACCTAAGCCTCAAGTGACAGCAAAGGATCTAGAAGTATCCCCAAGCTATTTACCCACACCTTCAGAGAGGGAGTGTAACCTCATCAAGGCCAAGCAACCTCCCATCCATCCAATTCAGGGAACACCCAATAACAGTGCCTCAGGCATATCTGGAGTGTGCTTCAGTTTCTTGGCTCTCATCCAGTCCATTACCAAGGCAAGACAACAGTCCAGCATATCCACTGCCTCACCTGCAGATGTAAAGGAATAGAGCTCTGTGCCATCAGCATATTGCTGACAACATGCTCCAAAACTCCAGATAACCCCACTTAGCAGTTTCATGTAGATGTTAAACAGCACAGGGGATAAAACTGAACCCTGGGGAACTCCACATTGAAGGCTCCATGGAGCCCAAGCACCACTCTCTGGAAACGACCACCCAAGAAAGACTAGACCACTGGAAAGTAGTGCCATTCAACCCCTAACTCGGATGGCTGCTCTAGAAGGAAACCATGGTCAGGAGAATTAACAAGGACACATTTACCCTGTCTCTCTGCTGACTGAGGTCAGCATACAGGGCGACCAAGGCAGTTTCTGTGCCAAAACCGGAACTAAACCCTGAATGAAATGGATCTTGACAGAATCTTAAACATCTCCAGCTTCAAAATAAAAATTTGAATTGAAATAATCTCTTGGACAGTCAGGAGTCCACACATTATTGGACTGCTACAAAGGAAAGGATGGCGTACCAAATATCACATGAAAACTGAGTAAGAACCAGAAGGACAAACCTGACGGCATATTACTTCTCTGAATCCACTACTTTGATCTTCTGTGAAGTCAATGTTATCTATAAAGATGAAGTAGGTCTCTGTGGTTCAGAATGTCTCACCAGTACTTGAAAACCCGCAGTAGCCTTCTAAGAGGGGAAAGCAATGCTAAAATTGGTTGCACCTGGATACTAAGCCTCCATTGTTAATGAATGGGGGTATGGGCAACCTGTAGTTCCCTATGAATTTGTATCCAATAGACCAATGTTAGATCATGTTAGGGCCAAAGGAATAGTTAGACCTATCAAGACCAAAGGGACAGATCTTCTGGCAGAAGAAGCTGCTCACCCTCAGACTGAGCACTATGTAGCAGCAACAACATATATGAATTCTTTGGAACGTATCTCAACTATCTAAAGGTCCATCAGTTCAGAAGATTCACTGTCCTACAGTATGCCCATCCTTACCTGCCATCTCCTTACCTGCTACACTACTGGATGAACTGCTCCCCTGTGATTGGCTCAACTCCTCTGACGTCAGGGTAAAATGTCTTCAGTGCTAGCGCCTCCCAAAGCTAGTCTTGGGCAGTATGACTGGTCCTGCTCCCTTCTTAATTATCCTAGCATTATGATATCAAAGATGAAGAAGCAGATCCAGCCACCATGATGTACTTCTTGGCAACCCGTAGAGCAGAATACCGTGATGATCTTTACGGGGAAGCTGCCTTTCAAGTTGTTTGGAAACTGTAGCTGGCCCAGAATCGCTCTGGTGGGATTACTGATGTGCAGGTGCCAAGACAGCAGAGAATACATCTTATCCAGGAAACGCACCAGGTTACCAGGGCATTTCCTGGTACATTTGAAGCTGCTGATTTCAAAGTTCTCGGTGGTCTAAGCCTTGGTTAAGAGGGAAAAGTCTCTACCCCATATAGTTCCCCCCTCCTCAGTTGTAAAGGCTGACTCTGTTACGGTGGTTCCCCCATCAGGAGGTTTCTCTGTAGCAGCACCCTCCTTGTAGAACTGTCTACTCAGGGAGACCTGGCTGCCTTTAGATGTTTTCACTCACTTCTTGTTTTCAGATGGACTGTTAATACCTTCATTTTCAGGATGGCTTTCAACATTTAGATGGTGCATAACTGTATTCAGGCAGCTGTTATGTTCAGGTAAGGGAATGGCCATTCAACATCTCTCCTGCATACAGAAGGCCCAGGTTCAATCCCAGCATTTCTAGGAAGGGCTGCAAGAGACACCTGCCTGAAGCCCTGGAGAGCCACCACTAGCCAGGGTAGACAATGCTGAGATAGAGGGACCAATGTTCTGACTCAATATAAGGTGGCTTTCTCTGTTCATAACATGCAGAGTTACAACTTGCTTGTTTCCTTACCTATCTTTATAGCTGGATATTTTTTTTTACTGCAATGCATACGTGTTTTTCGCATGGTAAGCTGTTTCAGGGGGCACATTTATATAAAGAGAAAGAGAGAACACACCTTTCAATGAGAGAGAACACAAAACACCACAAGGTGGTTTGCATTTTACACAAACCAATCCATACAACTACTATACAAAATAACAATAAATAAATAAATGGTGAAATCTCAGCTCATGCCCAAATGCCGGGCATTTTTTTTCTCTTTCCCCAAAAAGTGTTTTCACTGATCCATGAAAGGAGACCAAGAAAGAAAAACAGCACATACATACAGATTTCTCCAGGGAAAGCATTTCCCAACTCCAGAACCACCGCAGGACGCAGGAATAAATAAATAAATCTCACTGCAGATGGTGAACACTAGGAGAAGCTTGCAGGCTAGCCACAGGAAGAAGAGCCACTGTGGAAGCCTCAGCATTTAAAAAAAAAAAAAGGAAGTTCAGCCGATGCCTCCATGCAGAGATGTATTTACTTGATGGGGTTTTGCTTTTGTTTTTATCCTGCTTTTCAGGAATGCATCCTTGCAAAGCATCAATATCCTCACAAAGATTTAGGACGCTTTCTTCTTAGAAAGCAGGGCTAAAGGCTGATGCTAGTTTAGCACTTTCAATGCTGTATTTTTGGCCATACATAAAAACTTGTTGAAGTCCTCCACCTCCACAAAAAACAGAGAAGAGATCACAGGCTGGGTGATATTATGACTGAAAGAAATATCTTACCTCTCTAAGTGTTCCCCCCCTTCCTCTTGAAGCCCTCCCAGTGGCAGCAGATTTGACCCAAGTCACTGTACTTTCCCCATGAACACACACACAGACACACACATGAGAGAAGTTAAAATTCTATTATATCTAATTTTATTTTAAAATCTTCACAAAAGCTCAGAAACCATCAGAATGCCAGGCTGCAAGCATGATTCACAGAAGCTTCAAGGGCAAGTTTTTTTTTTCTCTAGGAAGGGGTAAAAATCACAAGCAAACACACAAGAAAAGCTGAGTATTACAAAAATGGGGAAAAACACATAATAGTATATTGTTCTTGGCACAAAAGGCCAACATAGCAGACAAGGAAGCCTGCTGCTAGTTAGAGAGCAGGGGCCCAAGGTCAGACAGGCGCTCCGCCAACCATTTTTAGCTCTATGCCATCTGATCCTGGCTTGTGGTGCTCCTCCATAGGCAATGAATGTTTGATTTGCAACTTTAGTGCATTTAAGCTAGAAGCACAGGAGGTGCTGAAAGCGAACAGGTCACAACAGCCAAGCACACAAAGAACGGCACCTGTCTCCCCAAACACCCAGCACTACATCATGAAGACAGCAAGGGCTATTAAAAGAGGGGACATAAAATGAGATCTTTGAAGCTGCTCTCCTTTTCAGTTTTTATCCTGTCACCTTCCACTTCTTGGACAGGGATTCTGCCATGGTGAGTTCACCTTTGGTTGACTGAGTCTTCTCAGATGTAACCACTTGGCACCTCTCTTTCCCTCTTGCCCTTAAGGGGGGGGGGGGTAGCATCTACAGGGTTGGAGGTATCAGACATGTCCTTTGGGGCTTACAATGAAGGTAGCCCACTAGCCCCAAAGCCGGCACTGCAGGCAAAGGGTGGGTCAAATTGCTTCCAGTGCTGTACCTGTTGAGAGGTGGATCCTTGAAAGAGTCTTGGTAAGTCTATTTTGAGGATTGCCTTCATGTCAGCAGGCTTATACCCAAAGACCAATGAGGGGGTCATATAAATTTGGCCCTGCCAAAACTTCTTCCATGCCACCACCCTCCTTCATCCCCTTTTTAGATGCTGTCCAGTCAGCTGCTCTGATGGGGAGATGATGGGCAGTACCACTGAAACATATCAATTCATTAGCAATAGTTTCAGCAACACTGGGATTTTATTGCTAGCCCAGCGTGTGTGACCTGCCCTAAGTATCGGATGAAGCTGCAGAACCAATAATGCATTAATCAATTCACTTCAAAGGCGTATTTTACTCAGATCGTCCCTCTCCTTAAAGAAAAAATATGCCTTAAGTAATATTTTATATTATAAAATGCAAAAATAAATGATTATAATAAAAATCAGGATGTAAATCTGTTTGCTGCACTGATTTAATGGCACCGTTTTTCTCTGTTTTTCTCTCTATGATAGCTAATTTCTGTTGACAACAGTGTCAAGGCTGTGAAGGAATTTCCAGCACTTGTGTGAAGAACTGTGAGGCGCTGCTACTAGCCACTGAACCTAGGAAACTGCTTTATAATGAGAGACGCCATCAGTTCATGTATGACATTGTCAAGACTGTGTTACAATAGCTCAGGCAGGGCTACCTGGATATTCTTCCATGGACTGAACTTTGACACTTTTGCATGCAAAGGAGGTGCTCTACCACTGGCATTATGGTTTCTTCTAAAGAACTTTACTCATTTGGAACTCTATGTGGACCACTAATCCATATTAATTTCCTTCCAATATTTCAGCTGTTTACCATATTCCTTTATGTTCAGCTAACAAGTTACGCAGGGACACATATGTTATTAATTTGGGTAAGGTTTCTTTTTTTAAATAATAATAATAACATACTTTGATTTTATTCATCAACTTTTTTTTAATGATAGATTTATTTTTTTCACTACACAATTTTGTCTTTTAATACAGTTTGGTACCAGCATTTTAATTGGCTCCAAATCGTGTTATCTTCAATCCACTACTGCACACCACATAAATTGACTAGATTGGGCTTTGCCATTCAGTTGCCTGACTCCGTTTGGTATAAATGGCAGGTTTGGGGGTTTCAAGAGCAGTATTTGTCCTTGTCTGTAGGGAAGTCCCAACTCTGAAAAGAAAAAGGTAACATCAAAAACAATTATAGGTAAAGTTGTGCCTTTGAATAAAGGATGTATCCTAAGTCCCTGGGAGGAGAAAGAAGAGCAGGACACTTCTCCTTGCCCCACAAAACCAACCACAGAAGGCCCATTTTCTTTGTACAGTAATCTGGAACTGATCTCCATTTACACAGTCAGTAAAATATGTTGCCACTAATGCACACTTATTTTCACCCGGTGGTCATACAATCTCAGAAAGGAAATATTGCTGGTTCTCCCTTCATGAATGGTTCTATCACTTCTAGCCAAACCCTCATGAAGGGAATTAAAAAGATGTTGCTATTCAAATAGGGAGCTTATGCAAGGATGCCTCTTCACACTGTGGCAGCGATGCGGAATTAGAGAACCGCCTGTTAAAACCTGCATTTGCATTCTGCTCACCTCTGATACTGCTCTTGCAAAGTTCATTTGGAGCAGGATTAAGTCTCAGGTTTATAAAACACCAGGCACTACAGGGATTGGGGGGAGGGGGGAGGAGGAGTAGGAGCAGGGAGTGGATTCATTTCATAGACAAACACTCTATAAAACCAAGCCTGTTTTGACAGATAGCATCAAAACGTGATCTGAATACCCAGGCAGGCCCCAAGAAAATGGTTGCTCAGGTACAGGTCTCGTTCAGTAAATTAATAAAAGTGCATGGATTGACGAAAAGGGGGCAAGGGGTAGGGGGAGAACAACCTAGCAACTGGCATGTAAATCATGTCTTCATCTCAACTTGGCACAGTATTAAAGTTTAGATGCAGCACATAGAGGAGTTACAAGACAAACAGGTGCCTCAAATCATTTCAGAGTACACACTTGTCCAAGACATCCTCTGTGACACCAAAATCAATTTACTATCTCTTCACTAATAACTTCTCAAAAGTAAAAGGAGCAAATGGAACCACAGGCCCACGCATTAATCTAGCATGTTATGACAAAGCACAATACGCTGTTTTTACATTCCCAAATCAGGCGGCAGGGCGTTAGCCAACAATGGCTTTAATTAGTGCTACTTGATAGAATGAGTGGCATTGAGATGTGCCCAAATCCATCTTCATTGCTGCCATCTATAAACCTTGACAAGCTCCAAGAAGCAATCTGTCTCTTCTCCGAAGCACTCTGGAAATTCTATATGAGCCAGAGCCTGACATCCCATACACTCTATAAAAATGGCACTAGCAGGAAAGGTCACTCATCTCCTGACCTTCCCTAAACAAACTGAAGACGGTACTAGGTACAAGACCTTTTCCACACTGGAACACCTCTGTAATTCAAAGCAACCTGCTGTGCTTATTTAAGCAGACCCAGTAAATCAAACTAGTTCAATTTGTTTGGCAATCCAATTAAAACAAAAAAACATCCACTGTATTAAGGAAGACAGCTGTAATGAAGTGCACTTAATCTTTAAAGTGCAAACACTGAAGCTACACGTTTAAGTGAAAATATGTATCCAGTATTAGTTAACTACCAAAGTTGTTTTTTTTTTTTTAAAGTGGGGAAATTCTTCCCACACCACATACCAGGACACTAATCTATGCACACTCAAGTACGCATTTATGTACATAAACACAACATGCATAGGGGGAGAGATCTGAATAGATTGGGAAGGGGGAGCTGTGGTTTTTAAACAAAATTTGAACAAGGAGGAAAAGCAGACGTGTGTACAACAAGGAAGCTAACGTCCCAAAGCTACTACAACAGAGCCTTTCCCAAATTCTTTCTTGGTGTACTGGAAACTTGTTTTAAACTCCCACTTTCCCCCCTCAGTACCTCCTCCTCCGCTGCTTGCTCTAGTAAAATCTCTGCCATTGTTTAAAACCACAATTTTCCTCTCACTGTCTCTTCCACTTTGCTGCACTTAAACCTCTCCCTCTCCCTTTCCTCAGCTGCCTTCTGTGAGAGAGATAAAGGATGCAGAGCCCTCAAATATCCCATGGCACTTTCACAGTGTTATTTCATTCCTGGTACCCTGTGATGTTCGCATGAAGTTCCAGGTTCAATGCAATAATTTAGAACAGGTATTCTATTAACAAGCAAACAACACACATGTACGACATCCATCAACTGAGTGGGGGTTGTGGGAAAAGGACCACAGGTTTTATTATAGGGTTTTTGGGTCTCATTTATCCTTTCATTTAGAAAATTAGCATCACCACCTCCACTCTTACATCTCTTCACTTTAAACATATGCCTTTGGCTGTGTGCCCATAAACACTAGACTGAAAACCTTAATTTCTCGGAGACAGCTAACAGTGAAGCCATTTATTTATTTATTTATTTAGTTATCTATCTATCTATCTATCTATCTATCTGAAACCACCACAACAGATGCAGAAGTCATGCACAAACTGCCTCAAATTATTAGTTCTATTGTGCTCCCTTATTGCATAATGGGTAGCATTCAATGTTAGTATTTGTTTCTCAGGTTTTGGTTTAATCTTCTCCCTCCACCCACAAATCAACAAATGCCAAAAGCAAAGGATAAAGAGTAAAGCATGGGCTTAGGATATCATCGCACTGCCACAAAGAGATTGTCGCAGCACCTGCCCATTCTGGAAGCGCAGCATTGACACATTAGGGAGAACGTGCAATTATTTGCCAAGGCAGCTCTCCTTTCAACACGGCAGAAATAAAGACTATTTTTCCTGCATCCAGAAATGGCTATTTGTGTTGCCTTTTGAGCATGGGCATATTGGAAACTATACAAGAACAAATGCTATGCCTTAAACAAGGGCAGATCTAGTAAGGAAGTAGTTAATTCAGTTCTGATAAACAATGATTAAGGACACACCAGGTAAGTTATATTACTGTTCATCACTGTTGGGGAAAGAAGTTCATGTGCTCAGTAGTATTGTGTTTAAAACCTGATACCCAGACTACTGGATATATTTATGTTCCACCCATATACAAGGCTAGAACCAAGATTTTATGTTTATGCCTATTAAGGTTGGCATCTTATAAACTGATTCCCCACCTCCAGGCCAGATCAAAAGACATTCAAAAATCACCCCACTGTGTAGCAAAGAAAAATTACTTACTGGCATCTTGTTACCATATCATCAAAAGAATTCAAGAAGGGATGCTTGGGATGATGTACTTTTGTGAAAACATATACATTTATAAGTTTCAAGCCTTGGCTCCAACTGTTAATGATATTTACCAGTGATAAAAATAGTATTTTCAAAAACGTTCTTACTAGCACACAGAAACATTGTAATGCTTAGAGACACCAACCATTTAAGTCAATTCTAAACCTGAACACGGGTTAACATAGCTCATTGGTGGCTGACAAACATAAACTATGGTCTATGGTCCCTTAGCTGGAAGAATTCTCAGTGACTACCATTGTCCTATAGGCGAAAAAGCTTGAGGGTAGAATCGAGAATGTGTTAAGGTCCAGTTTTTTAATGTGCAAATTAAAAGGAAATTTTGCAACGTTCTTAGGCAGGTGATAATTGTGAAAGTGTTGTAAAACATGATACTTTTTTTATATAAAGTCAACGAAGCACACAGCTAAAAACTGGAAATTCACTAGTTAATTATTTTTAACTGGAAACTAGGGTAATCAAGATAGTCTGTGCATGACCGTCAGTCAGCCAACTTTATAACAACAAATTCTCATAATTTTAATACTAGTTTTTCTCTCTTAGATGTATGCCTTTTCCACAACTCTCACAACATATCACCTCCTATATTAAAAAAAAAACAAAACCCTTGGTGCCTTTCAGACGCTTTGGACCACAACTCTCATTAGCCCCACTCTGCACAGCTGTGCCATCTGTTGTCCAAACGTGTAGAGGTCACCTATTTGGAGAAGGCTGCCCTAAATCCTTTAACAGATAAATATAATAATAAAAGTAATAGCATTCTAATACAGATAACTCACATCTTATGCAAGGTTCTGGGGGTCTGCACATAAACACAAAATCACATAAAGCTAGGAACCCCCAGAACAACCACCACTACCCCTGCCTCTGCAAGGTGGAGGGCTGTTCACCAGGCTTTGAGAAGGCAACACTGCCTTCCTAGAGTCCAGTAAACACTTGTCTGGTTTGGGGAAGGAGGTGCAAGGGCTCTAAGATGCTGCCAGAGTCCTTGTGTCACCTTCCCAAAGCTGGGTAAGTCCACTATCACTGCTGTGCATGGATGGGTGAATAAATAAATGGAGAGTTGGTTTCCTTTGCTCTCCATTTATTTATCTCTCTGACACCTGTGCAAAGCTGTGATCATGTAGGTATAATAAGCATAAGATGCAAGTTAAAGGTAAAGGGACCCCTGACCATTAGGTCCAGTCGTGGCCAACTCTGGGGTTGCGGCGCTCATCTTGTTTTATTGGCCGAGGGAGCCGATGTACAGCTTCTCGGTCATGTGGCCAGCATGACTAAGCTGCTTCTGGCGAACCAGAGCAGCGCATGGAAACGCCGTTTACCTTCCCACCGGAGTGGTATCTATTTATCTACTTGCACTTTGATGTGCTTTCGAACTGCTAGTTTGGCAGGAGCAGGGACAGAGCAACAGGAGCTCACCCCGTCGCGGGGATTCAAACCGCTGACCTTCAGATTGGCAAGTCCTAGGCTCTGTGGTTTAACCCACAGTGCCACCCGCGTCCCATATAAGATGCAAGTTACTTGTGTAATAAAATGCCAGTTGCTCTGTTAATGTCCTTCTTCTGCTGCATTTGCCTGCCACGCTACTTTCCTGATTTCACCTGCTTGCCATATTCTCCCCCAACCCAAACCTTTAAAAAGCCTCCTTCACTCTCTCTCTCTTACAGGATTTAACACACACACACTCTCTGTGTGTAAATGCTCATTCTATCCAAGAGTGCCTGGCCTATTACACATTGTTTCCTGTGATTTAGAATACAAACATACCCCTGTAGAACTGTTTAACATGATTTAATGTCCACAGGTAATGACAAGATTCTAACTCTAACCGTACACATTTTGATGCTTTAGATGGGAATGTGTTTTCTAAAGCTATCGGATCAAGGGGCCTGTTTGTATGGAATCGTTAAATGTTTGCATCAAAGAGACATAAGTAACATATGACAGCAGGAGCTGTTAAGTTTATTTTTGCTTATCTGACCATTCCCCATAGGGCAGGAAGCTAATGACTGCTCTCCATCATCAACAATTCTCAGTATTTACATCCATCCTGTTACCATGACAGCTGTGTCACTTATTCCCCAACCACTTCCACCACACAAACCAATCGCTCTGCATGAAACTGCAAGATGGAGTGCCCTGCAGTCATTATTCACCAAGCACTTTCATTAACAAACTGCCCTTAATTACAGAGGTAATTGCAAAATTATTTCATAGTAGCAATTATTTTTCTCAGCCCAATCCAAGCTATCTGAAGTAGGATTCTGTCTATGAATATGGCACCCAGCCAGCTCATATTTGACCACAGAGTGGCTTTAAATATTATACTGCTACAATGAGCTTGATACCGGGGGTGGGGGGCGCAAGCTAATGACTACAGACACTGGGATGCAGCTTCCAGCCCCAGAAGACAACAATGTTCATTTGGTTTTTTAAAAAATAATAATATCATGCATGGTCTTCAAATGGGTAATCTTGTATTCTTATTTTTTATGCTCTTTTAATTATCTGAGTTACTGCAATTTGCTCAGTTACCTAATTTTACTCTCTCTGCCTGACTGCTCCCTAAGATCAGAAGGAGAGACCCCCTTATGTGTCCCACCTGGGGTAGAAGAACACTGGATGGGACAAGAGAAAAGGCCTTTTCAGCGGCTGTACCTGAGTGATGGTATCCTGTACCTTTACTGTCCAATGCAATAAGGGGCTGGTTTCCCTCCTTACTAATTTTTGCCAGTTGCCAAGGTTTATTATTATTATTATTCTAGCATACTTTTTAAATGAAGCATACACACAGAGAGAGAGAGAGAGAGAGCGCTCAGGGTGTGAGGGGAGGGGTAGTACCTCGGGTGGGGGACTCGTTATGTTTCTTCTGGGGTAGTTTGTTCACCTCTCCCCCCCACCCCCCGCGCCTAGGGCTCCTAGAAGCTGTCAGCGTGCAACAGCAGCCACACTCTAGGAAATGGCAAGTGAGTTAGCGACTTTCCTTGCATATGAAGACAGGCTCTGGAGCATCGAAAGGATGAAACTAACAATGGGTCCAACTGTTAATAAGGCAGTTACTGCATATGCTGTAGAGGGAAGCAAGGGGCAGGAAACGGAAAACTCTGATCCTAAACCTCTGCTGCCTTGTGGGATATCTCTGGGAGAAGAAAAGGCTAAGGGGTAAACTCTACACAAATCCAGGGTGGAGTCCCAAATATAGTTGGATGGCATCTTGTATGCCTCCTTCCAGCAACTCTTGCAGCCAAGCTGGTGTCAAGTGTATTGCTCTGCTTTCCTTTGGACCACATCGGTGAAGTCAAGAGTGGGGTCTTATTATCTGGGCAGCACAGCAAAACATCCCTGGTGGAGGAAGTCACTGCTCTACACTTGACACACTTGTCACAAATTGCAGCAGCATCTGCAGGATCTCTGCTGTTGTGTCTTGGTCTCCCATACAGTTTTTGATTGGCAAGCGTGGGGGGACGCACTAGTTCAATTTGCCCCATGTGGGATTGCATAAATAGTACAACAACACATAATTTTGTTAAAAGTGGTTGTAACTACTGCTGTTGAAGATGTCGGTACAAATGCACTTCCTTGGGATCAGAATCTGAGCTGGTAGCAAATGAAATTGACCCGAAGCTTGTAAAGACACATAATGAGTTATTGGTGTATTATTTTTTTATGGACAATACTGTAAGACCTACTGGATCATATTCTAAAATGCTTAACCTCAAATATATAATTTCCATGTTATTTTATTTATACAAAACAGTACTCTGCCAAAGGGACACTAATTCACTGCAAGAGAGTCTAGCTAAATTTTAAAATCTACTCTTTGTTAATCTGCTTTTTTATCCATCCTCACTGGTAGAAACTCTTCTGATAGCAGTAGTAGTAGTAGTAGTAGTAGTAGTAATTTATATCCAGCCCATCTGGCTGGGCGACTTACAACATATAAAACACAACAAAATATCAAACATTTAAAAAACCAAGCTATCCTATACAAGCAACAAACAAACCAATAAAACCAATAACCATAATAAAATAATAATAATGATAGTAATAAACAGTTTACAGTTATACCCAAATTAAAGCAACTGCCAACCCCAACTAAACATCTAACCACCACCAACTCGACAAAACTGAAACAGAGGAACTGAAATTAGAACCGTTTAAAATATTTTAAAACCTTTTACCCAGTTGCCCCAACACAAGAGTTGTTCCAGCCATGTTGCAGTGGCCTCCCAGGAGACTCTTTTAGCTGTTCAAGGTGAGTGTGGGCCCCACCCCCTAGGCCAGGTGGAAATGGGCCCTGCAGCAGGGAGCAGGTCGTTCTTCCAGCACTCAGGCAGCAAAAAATCTCAAGAAGTGGCCTTCCAAGCCTGCCAACAGGTATTGTAACCAAGTATGTCAGGGGCTGTTGTGGTCTGCATGTGCTATGGCTGTGTGTGTGTGTGTGTGAGTGTGATGTAGGGAAGAAGAAAGCAATTTTAATATAAGAAACTAATTCATTTTCCAAGCAATCTAAACCTTGCAAGATGCCCACAGCTAAATATAATGTTACAGTGACAATTTCCGTAAGGCAGTGAGCAATTTTTCTCCTTAGTACAGTAAAACAAAGTTTAAGAGCTGCAGGCCAAGGCCAAAAATGAAGTTTAAAGCACTTTTGTTTCAGTATTATTTTCTTCCAGCGTTCAGATCTAATACTGAACGCCCCCCAGAACTCAGTCACCAACTATCAGGCCAAGACAAATGAGGTACTTTTATGCAAAGGAACTACAGCTAGATTAAAAACTCCTCATAGATCAACATTAGAGCCAGTAAGTGAAAGTATTTCATTTTGATGATTTCAAATGCTGCATTAATAAGAAAAATTGAGGCAGGTCCATCAATGAACCAACACATTGGACAAATGCATCTTCAATGCTAGCTTTTGAGAACATTTCCCCACCCCTCAAAAGCTCAAAAGTAGCAAAAGCAATACCCTCTGGCACTATCAACAGGAGCCACTACAATGATTTGAGCTAATCATCCAGCCCTCTCCCAGAGGTGAGGACAATTGGTAAGGCTGATGTGATTAATTCTATGTCATTTCTGTGCCGGTCTGTTTTTAACATTCTCTAGAGCAAACATGTTAGCTGTAAGCATACAGTACTTCGAAAAATGCCTATTGTGAAAACTCACGGGGCTCCTCACAGTCTGAGAAAGCAAACATCATAAGACAAGCCTGCCATAAAGTCAGCATTTCTTCTTTAGTGACTACTCTTCACACACTTAGAAAAACACCCCTAATAGTCAGCTATGATTGCAAAAAAAATAAAAATACCAGAATAAAGGCTTTTAAAACCAATAAAAAAATAAAATGTTTGCAGATGCAGGGTAAGGAGTTATTATTGCTTTGTCTGAGAGATTTTGCTTGTCAGTTAGTTCTGCTCTGCTCCCCCCTACACGGCCGACTCCCATTTCCCTCATGCAGCAGAATCAGATGATGCATTGATCTAGGCCAGCATCCTTCTTCCCACAGTGGTCCACCAGATGCCCCCTTGAAGACCACAAGCAGTAGCCCACTCCCACCGTTGTTTCCCAGTAACTAGTATTCATAAGTATGGTGCCTCTAATCCTAAAGCTAGCATAGCCATTGTGACTAAAAGCCACTGATAGCCTTACAATTTGCACACAATCATCTAAGGTGGTGGATATGATTGCCTTGCCACAGTTTTAATTATTTCCAGGGCGCACATGGATTCAAAGGAGGCAGGTAGCAGTAATGGGGCTACTGCTGGTTTGAAGATAGATACCAGCATCATTGGGCAGAGACTGGCAGGACGTTGATGAGTGTGCACCAGGGAAATGGGGGCTGGAGTCTGACTTGGGAGAGAAGGGTGGGGATTGGTGGGAACTTGTACCTGCCAGGAGGCAAGAGTCAGAGCCAGGGGAGGAGAGCTGGAGGGCCGAGCACTGGAGGAAGATGCAGGTTGAAGGGCCGGGTGCTTTGCTACCCTCTCCTGCAATTTGGGGGTTTCTCTTACAAGCCCAGTCGCCTAATACGCAGGACAGCTCCGCGCCGGGAGAAAGCCACCCAGCGCGGAGTGGAGCCCGCCGCCTGCTGCTGCTTCGGAGCCAATGCAACAGCAGCGGGGGGGGGGGCTCCGCTCCACGCCGCCCATACTGGGTGTATAAGACGACCCCCAACTTTTTAACCTCTTTTACGGGGTTAAAAAGTCATCTTATACGCTGGAATCTACAGTAATTTCCCCCTTTCCACCTTAGAAAAGCTATTAATAAATAAAAGCTTGGGTAAATAGGATGGATTTCATCTGGTGCCTAAATTATGGCTATGAAAACGACAATGCGAGACACATCTCAGAGGGGATAGAATTCCAGAGTCAAATGCCATCACATAAATGTCTGCCTGTCATAGACTGGCTGGATACAGAGGAGTGGTGGAAGGCACCAGCTGGGGAACCTGCAAGGGAAGAAGGCTCAGAGCCTGGGGGTTGGTGATGGGAAGATGATGAGTGATCAGAGGGAGAAGACTGGGAGGAGGAGGTGTCAGAAGCTGAAGACAGGGTTTAGTGAGCAGGAAGAGTCTGTGGCAAAGAGCAGTCCAGAACCAGAGGCAGAAGACGAGGCTGGAGAGGAGGGGGTCCAAGAGGCAGAGTGGAGGCAGGCTGCTGAAGAAACCAGGGAGTCTCCCCCTCCTGCGGTAACCAGCTCCCCTCCTGACTGGTCTCCCAGAACCTGAAGAGGTATGAAGAGGCTGGAGCAAAGACAGACAAGACAACAGAGCCACAGATTGCTTGGGAAGTGAACCGGGGAAGGAGGAGCCTTAGGTAGCTGTGGGAAAGTGAGACCTTCAGTCCTTGCAACTGCCTCATAGGCACAAGTTCTACTGGGAATAGTTGCTGTGCACACTAGACCTGGCCTGGGCTGTCTTGTTTATTTGAATAAAGAGTTCACTGAAGCCATGTGAGTTATTGCGGACCTGCCCCTGTCATTGTCCTTTCCATAGCTACCTATCTAACTTCCAAAGGATGAGGTGTCCAGAAAAGAACTTCAAGGAAATTATGTTTGCCAGGAAGAGCAATTTGGCAACCTGCTGGCCTCCAGCTGTTTTGAACTACAACTCCCATCAGACTTCAACAGCATGGCATGATCAAAACAAGTACTTTGAACTGTGCTTGGAATCTGGAAGCAATGGCTACATTGGAGAAATGTGATCCCTATGGCAAACACCAGTTAATAGTCTGACAGCTGGCAACTGAAATTTTCAAACACCTTTCAAGTTTCTGGTCATTTAAAAAAAAATGATATTGACAACCAATCTGTGTGTGACTCTGCCATCTTATGTTTCAGACAAAAGGTTTGCAAATGCTGGCATTTGTCAAACTGGGATTGCCACAAAAGTGTGTCAACTCAAGGTCTCTCAAACATGAGTTGCCATATTGATAAGAACTAGAAGTTTGTATGAACACTGCACTTACGCAAATACTAAACTCTGACACACCAGCTAATGTCTACCCATCGTTTTGCCACATTCTTCAGGTGAACTAAGGCATACAATGATGCCCCAGAAATGTACCATCTGTTGTGTCTCATTGCTTAATTAAACTGGGGCTGAGAACATTTGCGCAGTTCAAGGAATATGTGTTTGTAATTAACTACTGCTCTCTTATGTAGCATGTTATGGGGTTGTTTGAGGGTTTATTTGCCATTTAAGTCGCACAATGAATTATTGTGGTTATAGTATTCCTGACTATATGCACCACTTGGCATTTTTCCCACATTACTTGCGGAAATGTTCACCGTGCTTCTTCTGAACTATGTATTTTTTCCCAATGGAACGTGCTTTAGTCAAAGCAAGAGAAGCAAAAGCACAAGTCCTGCTTATTTGTGTAAATGCAGCCATCTCACTGGAATGCTGCATGTTCCTCATCATGTGAAGCAGAAGTGGATGGAAAGAAAGGAGTGAGGCTGAAGAGATACAGGCCTTTGGAGCACAAATTAAAATGGTGCATTCAGATGAAGCCCGCTAAGCTGCCCAACCAAGGGTTTGGTAGGGAACTTTTGCCGGCCTTTTATCAAGACAGAGCAGTGACTAACAGCAAATGGTTTGGTTTTGCCTCCTGCTTCCTGTAGGTGGAAGCAAACTCCTTGCTGAAGCCAAAGACACATTTGAAGCAAGTAAGCCGACAGTCTGGCAGAGCGCACTAAATGGATTCTGCTATGGATCACTTGTTGTGCTGACAAAGCCGTACTGGAGCATTTCTCACCCAACCAAGTGCCCACCAAGACAATGAATAATCAAGAGCCACAAGGATGTCATCATTTTACCAGCCACGTAAGCAGGAGATTAAGTTTTAAGAGCGCATTTCATGGGGTTTTAAAATATATTCTCACCCAACAAAACCATTATGAAGTTACCATGCTAGCATTTTAAGAGGAATTTAGCTCGTCTTCCTATAAAAAGCTCATTTGATATCCAGAAGTGAGTTATCGCAACCTACATTTGTTACTACACAACTAGCTATAGCATTTGCAAGAAAGCTCCATGTACTCACCTAAAAGTACTCAGTGGTCATACAATACACACCTACACACACACAACCATCCCTCCCACCCTGCAACTACTACGGGGCACAGCTTATTCATCTTCAGACTTACCCAAATCACTACCAAACACCTATTCAGGAGTTCCACATTCTTGCTGAGCTTTAGAAGTGAAAAAGAGGTAGCATATCATCTACATACTGGAGATACCATAGTTCAAAACATCCACATAACTTTTTCAGTGGTTTCATGCCAATGTTTAATATGGGGGGAGGGGCAGAATGGAAGGTCATCATCTGGAATGAAAGCTCCTCCTCCTCATCTTCTGAAAAAAAGTGGGACCAGTGCAGATTTGTGCCTTTCAGACTCAACCCAGTGAGGTGGCCCGGAAGAATGTCATGGTTCTGAACACTGCTGAGAGTTCCAGAAGAATCAACAGGATTTGCAACCCATTGTCTAGTTTCCAATCTTAAGTCATTCACCCAGGTGACTAAGGCTGTTTCTGCCCAAAAATCAGGCTTAAAACTGACCCAGAATAGATCCAAATAATTAGCATTATCCAAACCCACCTGGGGCTGAAGAGTTTCCACCTTCTCCGTCACTTTTCCCTAGAGGTAACTGGATAATAGTTGTCACAGCTCTGCTTTCTTAAGTAGCTTTGGTTTCGTAAATAGTGGTCTTCTCACTGCCTCTTTTAAATCAGTGGAGGTCACATCCTCCCACAACAAGACACTGACACCCCCAATATCCAGAGCCTCAAACCCATTCGGATAGCTGCTACTGCCCAATGATTGCCCTCACACATCCAAGCAGTTTGCACAGTGTGAAATATATCCATAGAAGCATGACAAGATGGTAACCTAACTCCATCCCCTTCTTGAATCTGTTACAACCATGGCTTCCAATATCTTGGGCACATCCCTTCCAGAGCAAAAGTGCTGAAAGCTGGTGTTGGTGGTTGGGGATCACTGGAGTTGTGTTCTGCCTTGAGAATGATTTGTGTCTTAAACTAACAATCACAAGGCAATTCCGCTGGCAGCCACTGTGGAATCATGCAATGTCATATTCAGATGCGGCACTCCATTCTAAGCACTCACCATTAAAAAGCACAGCTTAACACTATGTTCAGATGGGAGGGGGGCAGGAAAAAATTGTACTCTTCATCCAGAGTTCATCTGAATGTATAGCCTGCTTCCCCTCCGCCCCCGAGCTGAACAGTCCTCAATGTAATCTAGCAGGATACTTGACAACTGAGGATAGGGATGGGTGACCTGCTTAGTGCCAGGTGAAATTAGAAGGAATGCCTTGATTCATTTTAAACACCACTACAAAAAAATTGCTGGCATTCATTCAAAACACAGCAGCCATAGGTCTCAGAACACCGAATTCAGCAAAGAATAGGAATCAACTGATTCATCCATGCAGGTAAGGCAACAAACATGCAAGAGTAAGTAAGTCACATTGAGAGGAGTCCTTCTCAGACTTCTAGGCTCTGCAGTCAATCTCTGTACAAGTTCCAGACTTGATTATGAACAAAATTGAATTACACAAATATTTCACTAAATATCTTTTTAAGCCTCATTAATATTAATTTCAAATCTATCTCCTATGTGCTTGGCATTTAAAAACCAATTTTTAAAAAGAAAAGAAAAAATATTCAACTAATTTAATGTGTGTATCTAGCATATGAATGAGCAATGCATGCCTCCTCTCTCTGTTTTGCTGGGCACCTGTAAAGCTCCAGATTTCGTCCTACACGTCACTCAAAGGCACTTTAGAATGATGAATTTTTAAAGCAAGCATTGGACTCCTAACGTATTATATCTTTCTGACCATTGAAGCTGTCAGAGGCTGAAAATGCACTGAGCAAGAACAGTCTCTAAAGAATACCACAGTGGCCTCCAACTCCTTACACCTGTGCTTTTCAACCAGTGTGCCATGGCACCCTGGGCTGCCTTGAATGATGATCAGGGGTGCCACGGGCAACACTGGCCTCTGTCCCTCTTTCATTCCCTCCCTTCTCTGATGCTTTCTCATGCCTCTGCCCCCCCCCAAAGGCTTGCACAGCTGTTTATTGCAGCAGCCCTGGCTATAAGCTCTGCAGGCAAATGGTCCTCTGGGAGGTACCTCTCTTTGGGGTGGGTGGGGGCACCTCAGAGACCAAGGACAGCAGCAGCAGCTGCCCGGAGGACTCGTAAGGAGAGGAGGCTGAGGGAACCCTCCACAAGGGAGGGTGTTCAAAAAGGAGTGAGGGGCTGCCTGCTCTGCAGGCAAGGGATGACATAACTGCGCTCCTGAGCCCATAGGGGAGCTGCAGAAAGAATGCAGTTGGTTAAGGGAGCCGTGGAGTCAAAAAGATTGAAAACCTCTGCCTTACGCTGCTGTATAGCAGCAGTAGAAGATGCACTAACACACCAGTTAAGGTTGGAAATTAGCATTTAAAATGCAGTAAGTAAGAAAGAGCTTGATTAGCACCTGGATTAGCTGGTCTGACTGCTTCAGTCTCATTTTAAATACAATTCTTCAAGCCCAAACTAATAGACAGACAGACAGACAGACAGACAGATATATTTCATCTAGTTGCCACGACTCTGCATATTTTGCAAGGAAGTATTGTCTGGGGATGCATTATTGTAGGGATGGAGGACCTCCAGGTGTTGCTGGAACACAATTCCCTGACTATTGGCCATGCTGATTGTGACTGAAGCACAACTCTGCCATCCCCGTGATGTTATTAGAGCTTAACCCTCTAGAGACAAAACCAGTTTTGGTAACTTTTCATCCAGAACCTCAATAGTCAACCAAGACATAAAAGGTAAGCAAAATATTGAACTTGGAGGAGTGGGAACTGTGGATTACAATATCAGAAATACAGGTGGGAAGGTTGATTATCTAACCTGCTCACAGCCCAGCACAGGATTGGTTCTTTCTAGATGTATGTACTTCATTTAGATGAAACTTTAAAAATGACTACTGACTGGAACCCCATCATTTCCATCTAAGGGGGAGCGGGGAATCTTGCCTCTAAAAGCTCTGCATTTCACACACATCCCTCTGCCACAATCTCCAGAACAACCTCCTTTATATGAACCGGCCTGAGACCTTCAGGTATAGGGAGGTATAGAAATAAAATCAATTATAATAATAGTAACAGCAGCAGCAAACAGGCTCCCTTTATCTGAGCCGCTGTCAACACAAGGCCTGAGAAAATGCCTCACCACTTTTAAGAAAAGGTTTCTTGAAACCTAATGAGCAGGAGCTGGGAGCTCACTGGGCAGCTCAATAACTCTCCAGTCATGGAGACATAACCGTTGCTTCAGATAGACATTTTCATATGCTGATGAAAAGCAGTGGGGCAGTGGTTAATGTTGCAAAAATGCAGGAGCTCATCATGAAAGCCCCCTAGTCTCAACCTGAAAGAAGATACCAGATCCATGCCCCCAATGAGAGCCCAAAATGTAGCTGCATTGATCCATTACATATTTACTCTCATACTCAACAGCAGCGGTATACAACATTACAATTCAGTTAGGACCATAGAGAGTTGACAAAGGGTGGTATAACAGTTACCATGTTGGAATTGGGTGGAGAGACCTGGGTTCTCATCCCTGATTAGCCATCTGGCATGACTTAAATCCTACGCATTGTTTCCTGGGAGTAAGCTCCATGAAACTTAGTCGTGCATTCATCTGAGTACATAGATTCAAGCTGTAAAACACACTGCGCTTTAACAAAAGATATTCAGCCAGCTGAAATTCAACCTTTAGCTTTCAGTTAGAAATGTAAAAGATCTTGCAATGAAGTCACCCCCCTCCATTTAAACAGGTAGTATGCTATAGGAGCCCCATCTCAAGGAAGTAAGTAGAGAGCCTTGGTTATTTTCTTTTCTCACACACTTCTATGCTAATCTGTCAAACAGTAAAACCTGAAAGCCTCATTAGCACCTCATTCAGTTGGCAGTGCAAGGTGGGTTCATCATTACCCCTGCCTTGAAAAAAGTCCTGGAACTGCCCCCATCCCTTCCAATCCCCACTTGACTAGGCACCTTTACTTGGCCGTAGGTGAAAGCAGAGGCACCTAATCTGCCTATCTTTGGCAAAAACAAAAACAAAAAACCAAAAAACCACCCTGCACATTGCACATATTTCAGAACACCCATGTGCTCCTCTGCAATGATGTCCATCTATCTCATTGAGCAGATTTGCTTCTTGGCTAATCAGGGACTTCACCAATGAAATACATATATTTGATTAATATTCTCAAAATGAAACCACTAAGATTTCCCAAGTTTGCCTTGCCACACAGTTTTAATAATCTTCCTAGTAGGACTACCTATGCCATCTCTCTCACCTCCCCAGCGTCTGCAACTCAAAGCTTTTTAGCCTCGCTTGAGATTAATTAACACACAGTTTGCTTCCTTCGTTCACTGTATGTTGAAGCTTTCATTAGCAAGCTGGTGTCAACAATATCCCATGCAGCAGTTTGGTGGGCACCTTCTCAGTGAACTGGCAATTACTATCACCTCTAATCTTTTCTTCCCAGCTGGCTTTTGCCTCCATGGGGTGAGACATGCCAAACAGAAGTTTCATGCAAGGCATTTGAAAGAATGTTGCCGGAGCTTTTCCTAGCAATTGTTTCTGTGCCCTCTAATAGATTTCAGTGCCTGGTTTCCATATTCATACTATATCTCATGATGCAATAGCATCCTGTTTTTGCATGAAAAGGCTCTTACACCTGCATGGGAAAAATGGAATGACATCATATTTCCAAGGAGGCATAGCCAGTTACACAAGTTCATTTTTGAACATTACACATGTTGTAAGAATATGGGGTTACAACAGCTACAACTTTAATCACACCAGATACAGCAGACAGATCAAAGTGGAGGACAAAGCAAAGCAAACAGGAACACGTAGACCTGTTATTTCCCAGCTCTTGAAATCCATATAACCTATGCTGCTTCACAGTTATCATTCCATTCTATTACAAGAGAAAAGGTTCAAGAGTGATGTAATACTGATTCAATACTCCCAACCACACCAGCCAACACTTGATTCCTACTAGACCAAATAGCAATCTGGGGACGATGGATGGATAAGGATGGATAGCACACTGACAAGACACTATGCAACGGACCACCATACAACCTAGAATTTCTTTGCAGGTGCTGTTTCATTAACATTTGGCTAAACACTAAGTCATACAGTCAATGCCAAAACTGCTGTCTGAATGAAGCCTGAAGTTAAACTGCAATCTGCAGAGACATGCATTTCATGTACTGGGGCAATCTGCTAAACTGAACCCTCTTCTGCTTGGTAACAGCACATACAATTTATGGTGAGGTCCGGTATTTGTGCTGATTTATGGAACTCTAAGCCAGTCATCTGGTCCCCTGGTAGCTGCCTGGATTGATTTGCCTTTGAGGGGGGAAATACAGCTATGTTAAAGATAACATCCTGCAATATTCATTCCTTGGGAGTTTATGTCACAACTAGACATCAAATAACTGTCATGACTTCCATGCAACTTAACTAATATGGCAATGAAAAGTTACCAACACACCATTTCCAAAATTGAATTTTGTATTACTATAACAAACTAGATCTGAATGCAATTTACTTCTGGCTTGTCAAGCTAAATGCTCCTGTATCTAATGCAATGCTCCTCAAACTAAAATTTGATGAATTCCAGAAAGAGCTTCATTTTTATACCGATCTGCCAAGGCAAAGGAATTATGCCAGCCATTTGTCATGATTGTCATTCCCAAGATAAGTAACAATCAAAATAACTTTAACTTACCTTAAGAACTATGGTGACAGTAAAATATCTCTATGTGTGCAGCTTCTATCACACTACAGTAAGAGATTACTTTAATCCGATCCCTTAGAGGGAAAGTTATTAGAGAACCTGAAAACAGTCCCAATTTCTCTAGATGAAGAGCTATATCTGTATTCCATCCTGAACGGGTCTAAGTGTGACAAGGTGATCAAAGGCTACTTTATCTTGTAGCTAAAAGAGCCAAATAAAGGACTGTTAGAAGCAGCGGAATCTGAAGTAGGAAAATCCAGGAGTTGCTTCACCCATAAGGAAGAACTGCCTACAGACTTAAGCTCTGAAATGATAAAATCAAAACCAATATACTCCCATCTATGAAGGCAACTCCACAACAGGGACTAGAAAGACCAAGGCCTTTTGATGGAGATTAGCAAATGCAAAGTTGTAAGACCTACTGTGGTTCCAGGGCATTAAAATATTGCATTTGTTTCTACACTGACTGAGCTCCCCTCCACTTCAACCTGCATGCTGCATTTTATTTTAATTCCTCCTTTTCTGCAAGGAGATCAGGATGGTTCCCCTTTACCCCCATTAAGACGGGGTAGGATATAAGAGAATGACTGGTGCAGGATTACGGAGTATAAAGGTAAAGGGACCCCTGACCATTAGGTCCAGTCGTGACTGACTCTGGGGTTGCGGCTCTCATCTCGCTTTATTGGCCGAGGTAGATGGCATACAGCTTCCGGGTCATGTGGCCAGCATGACTAAGCCACTTCTGGCGAACCAGAGCAGCACACGGCAACGCTGTTTACCTTCCCGCTGGAGCGGTACCTATTTATCTACTTGCATTTTGATGTGCTTTCAAACCCCGTCGCGGGGATTCGAACCGCCGACCTTCTGATCGGCAAGTCCTAGGCTCTGTGGTTTAACCCACAGCGCCACCCGCGTCCAGTTACGCAGTATGCTTCATGGCTAAACAGGCCTCCCAAATAAATTTCCAACGTAACCATTATTTGCAGTTTAATAACTCCCACTGAGTATCACTATAAAACCCAGACATCACAATCCCACTCCGAACTAGGAATCTTCAAAGAAGCAAGAGAGATTCAAGAAGTCTGGCTTTTTAGCCAGAGGAGGCAATGTAAGGAAGTGCTAAACAATGAACAATCTGGGCATGTTGGCCAAGTTATTTACTACAATTACAGAGTGGACCAGAACATATAGTAGACTATTGTAGAAGACAATCAAGACTCTGTTGCAAAGCAGAAATAACTGCAAGTGGGATTATTCATAACACACTCTCAAAAAAAAAGATGAACACAAGTTCATGTGTGTGTGTGTGAGAGAGAGAGAGAGAGAGAGAGAGAGAGAGAGAGAGAGAGAGAGAGAGAAGTATTGGGTAAACTTCTATTGTGTTCATGACATGCTTGTGGGCCTCCTAAAAGGCATGGCCGCTGTGAGGAAAGGATGATTGGTCTTTGGCATGATTCAGAGGGGTCTGTTCTTAGCTGACATTTAGAAGTCCTATTTCAAGCCTCTCTAATTTCCAGTCTGCAATTCACATTTTTGTCAGTTCTACTGATACTGAAAAACAAAATTGTAATACAGTGGTACCTCAGGTTAAGTACTTAATTCGTTCCAGAGGTCTGTTCTTAACCTGAAACTGTTCTTAAACTGAAGCACCACTTTAGCTAATGGGGCCTCCTGCAGCGGCCGTGCCGCAGGAGCACGATTTCTGTTCTCACCCTGAAGCAAAGTTCTTAATCTGAGGTACTATTTCTGGGTCTGTAACCTGAAGCGGATGTAACCCGAGGTACCACTGTACTGTAGTTTAGTTGCGTACTTCAAAATTTGCTCTCTTCTTCAGGAAAAAAAGTTTTGTACATGCAGAGAAAGATCAACTGAGAGGTTATGGAGTACACACAATGGAATGCAGAGTACACTTGCAGGGTAGTCTCACATTTAAAAGAAAAACATGATTTTAATTGTAATACAAACGTTTATAGGCATTATGGTTGAGGAAGAGGAGGCCTGTACAGGCCTGTTCAGTAACACAATAGCCACATTGTAAGTGGAAATGCAACTCCCAGGACAAACTATGTTCCTTATCACAGGCCTAAACCTAGCACTTCATCCAAATGGTCACCCAGTCTTATATGAAAACTTTCCAAGGAAAGCTATGCAGTGAAAGCTCTTCTTACAAGACATTTTACTGTGGTGACACCTGCCCTTTGGAATGTGCTTCAAATGAACATCAGGCTGATACCTAAAGTTTTGGCATTTGGGTGGCTGCTGATAATTCATATGATGACCCAGGCTTTCCCTGAGGGGCAATTCAACCATGTTCGTCTTCTGAATTGTGATGTATTTTATACTTGTTTTACGAATGGAATTTTATTATTTATCCCATTCCGGCACAAATCAGACTGATACCTGCTCATCTTCAAAGGTTGGGCTCTCACGTGCCTTCAGAAGATACACCGGTGCAACATCTGATTTGTGCCAAACTGCACCTTCTACTTGCTTCATAACAAGAGGAGGGGAGAATGGAGAGAGGATTCTTCCTTTTTAATGACAGCAGCATTGTATCATGTCCAGAATATTCCACGGAGCTGCATTAATCAAAATTCACCTGCTAAGAACCTTTCTGCAAGTTTGACATTTGAAAAACCCCACTTAAAAACATCTCTCACTCATATTCCTTTACCAGGACACATCTACACCCACTTTTTACTGCCATGTAAATATTTTTTTTTTAATTGTCTTTTTCAGACAGGGCTTTGGAACTCGATTTTTTTTAACTGACCAGCTTAATTTATACAGGGTGAGTCCTTTAAAAAAGGCCCCATGGATGCAGAGTACACATGTTCCACGGCGCCTCTTTTAAAACACTCACTCTGTATGTTACTGGTGCCTTTACTGATTTTATTATTGTAGTGTTATGTTTTCCTGTTGTACAGCACCTTATGGTGCTTTCAATGTAAGTGTGGCTTATAAATATTAAAATAAATAAATAAATAAATAAATGCAACTAAAATGCACTTTTATCAAGACCCCCCACTCCCAAAGAGAAGCCTGCAATATTTTTAAAGGGGGAAGCATAAGAAGAAAAAAATGCTGCTCACTCCATTTCATACAAAAGATAACTGGTCAATAAAGTTGAATAAATGAAAAGACCTCCACCATTATTGATAAATTTTACAACTAAGTTAATAGAGGTTGTAAATGACTGGGCTGAAACCTGTCATTTGCTAATCAAATGTAATACTTATTTTCCAAATGTAATACTTATTTTCCAGCTGCATAAGACAAATTATCAATTTCTGTAAATCATAATTAGTTCTGAGCTTCCAATTCCGCTAAAGATTAGATCTGTGGAGTTTTAAATTAGGAACACTTTAGTACTGCAGAAGAATCAGACGAACTTTCCGCCATGGCTGGGATTGCAAATCAAGGGTTATGGCCCTGGAGAACCTCTTGTATTAATTTTTAATTGTGATTAGAAAACACACATCTTAAATGTGTCTGAATTACACCGCAAACTAAAACGAAGAGCCTCAGCTCAAAATTAACACTTTACCTACAAACAGCATGTCTAAAATACATAAATCCAGGCTCCTCAATGTATCTGTATACATTTGGTTTTATAGAATGAGAACAGGGAAGTCCCAAAAAGCAATGTAAAGCCATCTAGTCTAACCTTGTGCCATGAAGCAGGAACACTCAGTCAACCTACACATGACTATAATGAAATCTTTTGCGAACACCAGGGAAACTGCAGACACATACTTGAACAGGTCCAGACAACAGGCTGAGCAACAGGGGAAGATATAAGCCATTAAGGTATGTACTGTCATGTCTGATATAAGGGGGGGGGGGGGAATCAGTCAGAGTCCCAAGCATGGGCAAAACATATCAAACACCTTCACAGATAACGTTTTGTTAAGCCCATCTTCATGTTAACTAACCCCCATACCTTCAATTGTGCCCGATCCTGTTGATCCAGAGGCAGTGATCTGTATGACTCGAGCATACCCCTTCTGACCAATTGGCCAGGCCTGCAGTCAGGGCTTTTTTTTCAGGGGGAACTCACAGGAACCCAGTTCTGGCACCTCTCAGGTGGGTGCCATTGCCATTCTAAGAGAACGAGGGACGTCTTCATTGTGAGTTCCAGCACCTCTTTTTCTAGAAAAATAGCACTGCCTGCAGCATCTGGTTTTATATTACACAAGAATATAAGAAGAGTCTGCTGTATCAGGCCAAAGATTTATCTAGTCCTGCACTCTTGTTAAAATACCCAAAAGAATGGAAAGCCTGTCTGAACAAAACTGTTGCCTCCTGGTGACAGCAGAGTTGCATGTGTCTGGGGCAAATGTTAAAGGATTTGCTTTTGGATCCCTTCCTGTAACAGAAATAAGTCAAAGAACGATAGATTGAGCAGGCTTGAGCTGCAGACTAAACACAAGTATTTGTTTTCTTTGGAACTCTATTATATTAAAAAGGGAGATGCTAATGTGACATTTTACCAGTACAAAGGGAAACTCTGTGCTAAAATTAGGGCATAAATCAAGCACAAATATTCTCTCAGACACATAGTCAACCCAGATTTCAACTCATCCTCTTTTCTACATCAAGAGTTGGATTAAATTCCATTAAGCATGTGTTAACAGCACACATCACTCTCTCTTTTTAAGTTCACCAGGGGTATAGGAACAGCAGCAGTCCAGAAAGATGCATTAGGTTTGCATGAAAAACAAAGTGATTAGAAAGTTAGAAAACAGAGAAATTGAAATGTAGATCCTGTGGAGTGTGGGATATTCAGATTATATTTCAAATTCAAGGCATTGGGCTAAACTCACACACATAATCAATTTCATCAACCCATAAAAGTAGCAGTGTTTAGAAATACAACAGACAGGAAGAACAGTGGTCTACAGTGGAGGAATGGCTCTCCCCCCGCCCCCGCCCCCCGTAGTCCATGCCCAACTACCTACACATCACTTGTGGCACCTGAGAGCACCAATCATGTCTTCTGTTCTGGGAGAAGGGGCAGCATGTCCCATTTCACAGCTTGAGGTGCAACGGGGAGAGCTGTGTTGCCTTGCCACCACCTACCTACTCCTGCTGCCACCGTCTGTTCTGCTGCCAGTATGTGCCCTGCCACATCCGCCAATGGCGGAGAAGCAGTGCCATCATCAGGGCTGTTTTGGGGGTGAGATCTCGCCCCAAATGGACACAATCTTATCCCGAATGGACACAATCTAGCCCAAAATTGGCAATGATGGCAGCAGCACTTCTCCATCACTGGTGGAGGTGGTGAAGCATCCACAAGCGTGCCACCTGGGGTCTTCTACCTGCCTGAAGCAGCAACCTCCCCCTGCCTAATGGCTGGGCCAGCTCTAGTTTAATCTAACAATGTCATTGTGTGAACTAAACCACTTCCACTTGCACAGTATAACTTCCCCTCCCTTTCCTTCCTCCAGTGGGCAATGAGAGGGAAGAGATTTTCATTATTATTATTATTATTATTATTATTATTATTATTATTTGTACACGCTCATCTGACTGGGTTGCTCCAACCACCCTGACTGGCTTCCAGCATATAAAAGCAATAATAAAACAATAAACACTAAAAACAAATGGAAATCATTCTCCTTGCACCCTTATTTCACTGGACATAATCATAGGAGTTTAAATTCACATGGAAGGAAGTCTGTCTTGTTCCCATCCCTGCCTCAATGCTTGACTGCTTCCACTTTTCTGCTTTCAGCGTAAGGAGTAGCTTGCATGCTGCACTTGGCTGGCTCAGCCTGACTCAGTCAAGGGATACAGAACAAAGCAGGAGCAGCTGGGCTGAGCTGAGGGGCCCAGAGGGGGCTGCCCATAGGCTAGTCGCCTTGAGGAAGCCAAGGTGTCCATGCTCCCCCTTGCCTGAGCCAGCCCTGTATCCCAGGACTAGTTGCACAAGCTCATCCCCCAGCACCAGCAGGCAGCTCCTAGCCCGGCTCGTGGCTGAGACACCCCCAACAGCAGTGAGTGGGTGCAGCCTCTGTGCTCTGTATTGAAGTACTCTTGCAGACAGACCACTTGGTCTGAGGGGTTGGACCGCCCTGACATGTAGCATTCAAGAAGGTGAACTGGGCAGTGGTTTCTGGGTGTTGATCCTTCCCTCCACCTGCCCCACTCCTCCAGGTTGCAAAAAGAAGCCAGCTCCCATGCACACTAGCTAATATTGGAAAAGCAAAACTATGTTCTGGAAGCCTGAAAGGATCAATAAAACAAGCTCTGAGGAAAACCCTAGTAGCAAGGGTCTAGCCTCTAACCTGTTGTACAGAATTACTCAAGGTAAGGGAAGCAAGAAATTGACACTGCAAACAAACACCAAGGAAATACGGTATGGAAGAATATCTTTTTTAAAGGAATGGAAAAGGAAAAAAAGAGGATTCTGTTGGAAATAAATGCATAAGAAAGTCCTGCACCAAATATCCTGAGATGCAATGGCTGGAACTTATATAGGCCATAGCAGTCTTTGCGAATTTAAAGCTAGGCTTTTATGGCACAGGGAAAGGGGAGGAGGACCGACTTCAGAACATTAATTAGCATCCCCTTTGTTCTGAACTCAATGAATTTATATCATCCTTCAGCACTGTTTAGCCAAAGCAAACACAAACAAGAAAATCACATTATTCTTTCCAATCCATACACATAAATGATCTGGATATTCACATTTAAAATTGCTATCATGGATTAGCTTAAGGCAATTATTTCTCTTGCCGCATTCTTTTACAATAATTTTTAAGAGAATTCATGTCTCTCGCCTAACAAGAAAAATGAAATCCCATTAGTTGTGTCTCCAAACGCTCAAAACGCTCCTTTTGTTTACAAAGGTTAATATCTCCCAAATAAAGGAACACACGCTGCCTGTTAAAATAATTACATCATGACATTTCAGAAAGGTTGGCAGATAGACATGGTTTCAAGTAAAGAAACAAAATAAGTACAGAGGAAGTTTTTTTAAAAAAGAAAAGAAAAAATTATCCATGATTTAATAAATGAAAGTCAAGACTGCCACCTTGGGTGATTGGTTTAATATTTCTTCTATTACATTTTCAGACTTACTATTCTGAGAGTCGAGTGACATGAGCTTTCAAAACCAGCATCCTGTATTAAGAGTTCAGTTGGTTTGCTTACATGTGACCAGGGGTTTCCCCACAGACCGTCCGGTTAGAAGGAGCAAGCAGGTGTTTTTCCAAGACTTCATTCCATTGAGACTTCAAAAGGAGTAGGAAGCTGCTCTTGGGGCATGGTCTCAGCTGCTTTCAGCTCATTGTCTGTCTCTCAGAGGGGCTTCACAGAGCCTACACCAAACCTAGATCAGGTTCATCACTGGAGGCACTGAAAATAAGCCAATAAAATTAACTATTTCTTCTTCTTCTTCTTCTTCTTCTTCTTCTTCTTCTTCTTCTTCTTCTTCTTCTTCTTCTTCGGATTGCTAACCTTCTTGTGATGTGATTATTGGATGTGTTCTATATATTCAAGGTCTTAATGTGGTACTCACACATGAAGATGCAGATACACATTGTTGGAAGAAATTGCTGGACCCAAGAAGCTGAAGCTGAATCCTGATTAAGACGGAGACACCTTGGGTGTATGGTTCCCTAAGTGTGGAAATTAAGTGATCAGCCTGGTCTTGATGGGGTTGTACTCCCCTTGAAAAAGTAGATACATACTTTGAGGATACTCCTTGATCCATCACTGTACTCTTCATCCCTGATCACTACCCACACTGCCTAGGGCTGATGGAAATTGCAATCCAAAACATTTAGAGGGCACTGGATTGGAAAAGTCTGGTTCAAAACAACACAACAGACCTGAGTTAACGTACAGGTCACCAGCTAAATAGGAATTTGAACTTAAAGGAAAAACCCCTCCAGGCAAGAGGGGGGAAGTCACCTTTGCTCAATGCAAGTCTTGTCCATCCACAACTTGTAATTTTACTCCATTTGTGCCCATTTCTACCTCCAGTAAGCTGCTTTGAAAGCTTTTTGGGAGCAGAAGCAGGGAACAAATTTCAGAAATAAAATAAATGAGGCTATTTGCATTAGAAGGGGCCGATCGTTTTAAGCAGAGGCAGGACTCTGCAATTTCCCCAAAACGTAGCAGTGTGCTTTAACAACTTTGCTGTGAGATGTAATGAAGTACTACAGCTGACTCCTGAGAAATCCTTAATGTAACATTAGCATATTAACACAATGGGAAATTATAGTCAAAGCTATTTAAACAAGCCTAAGTACTCCAAGATGGAAAAAAAGAGAAGAAAATAAGAACCAACCTTTTCTTCCCCCAGCTTTGTAGCAGTAAAAGAATTCAAGAGCTCAAGTCAAGGTTCCACTCGGATTCCGCAGCAGCTCACCTGAACATCACCTCAGCAACTAAGCCGACACCTACGCAAACTGCATTCTGCATCAGCAGGGTGTTCCAAAACTCTGCATTACCCAGGAAATTACAGTGACTTGCAAGCACAGGGAGCTCAGGGGCACAAAAGCCAATTCGCTCCTTGTCTTTTGTGAAGTAAGCTAACGGAATTTGAAGTAAATATTGTTCATGGCTTCACAAAGGCAACATCACCCCTGATTCTGTAAACAAAGGCATTTTCAATGATGAGTGGGAATATTTCCAACCACTTGCTAACAAGAAAAAAAACTGTACTAGAAAAGCTAGTTTAAAAAATAAAAAGTGACCATGTTGGTAACTTGACGCCACATTAGAATTCTGGAGCAAAAGTCATGCAATCCAGAAGTTCAGAGACTACTAATGATATAAGGGAGGGAAGAGACACATCGAGTTCAGCAGACAAATTCCCCACCACAGTTCAGACAGAAGAAACAGAATTGCTTCTATTGTGTTTTACTGTCTTGTACTTATTTCTGCCAGCTGTCACAACACCCCTGTGAGGAAGGTCACTATTATTCTCATTTTACGGATGGGGGAACCGAAGCTGAGAGAAGTTTGGCGAGGGCAACCCGGTAATTTCTTGTTTCTTCCAACCACATACTGCAATCATATTTTTTTATGATCTAATGCTTTTCTACATATTGCAAAAAGAGTCACATCTGCCTTACACGTCAAAAGATGGCAGAACTTTGAAAAAAGTAGTGTTCTACAGATGTTCCTCTAAACTAAAATATAATTTCCACGTCAGGATGACAATTTTCCAGCTGAGTGGTCGAATATACAGCTCAAAGGCATGTATTGCCAACAGAGATTGGATGCAGATGGCAAGGTTAGCAATTCCTTTCTTGTCCTATTAAAACTTCTCTTTGCCACCATAATATTTTGTAAATGAACGCTGCGAAGTGAAACCATTCTGGCATTTCGTATCCAGCAAAGGGGAAAAAATCTATTCTAGCTTTTCATCTGCTCTAATAATCTATTTTTAATATCCTTGTTAAACAGAGGTATCTTTTTTCTCTCGAGCAGATGTGACTTCTCTCAGAGCCTAACTATTAATCACATTTGCCTAGTGAGAAGTTGACTTGCTGGGTCATCGTGCCTCTGAAACAACCGGTGTCCAAAGGCTCACTCCTGCCTAGCTTTGCTTACTGTTAAGTTTATTAAAAATTCTGTCTAGAAGAGAAGGAAATCTTGGCACAGACTGAAAGCCTCTCCTTGACACACAACTCAGCCTGCTTGGCTTTGAAGGCATTTTCAGTACCAGGACAGAATGGACTGCACACACAGCAGATATTGCAGCTCAATCTTCTACCCAAAAGTACGGTAGGTCCTGATGAGATTAATGGGACTTGTTTCTAGGTAAGCAGGTACGGACTGCAGCCTCAGAAGAGAGAACTTGTCGCTCCCCTGCTGGCTTGCCAACAGAAGCAACTCAGGAAGTATGACAGGTGCATACCAAAATAAGCATATTCAGTATAGCATATCTAGGCCTGTCCCAAGGGATCATACTTCTTAGAGAATTTTCTTCCCAGAGCCAAACTTGCAACCTGCCCATGCAATTTCATTACCTGTCCACAGTGGGCACAGAGAACATTGATCCCCTGCTGTATTAAAGCAACCCTTCATATGTTTGAGGTTTGTTTTGAAGCCCCCTTTGCCAACACTTCCAGGCCGTTGTTGTTTTTTCTATAAAAAATTGTTTGGGGGTACTCTCATTTTGAATCAAGAAAATCACCATTTTATATTTCAAATTGGGGAAAATAAATGCAGTAAATGGACAAAAGTACAAAGATTCACAAAATGTTTAAGGGTATGCGTATCCCTGCATTCCCTCAGAAAAAAGCACTGCTTCCAGGTAACCAAACCCAGCCCCCACCCACACCGTCATCTCTTGTGCCATTCTCTGGAACAACAGTCACCAATGTGGTGCCCTCCAGATGCTGTGGACTACAATTCCCACCATCCCTGACCATGGCACTGATGAGAACCGTAGTTCCCATTATTTTAATTTTGTTAAGTCACCAAGACATTTTATTGTAAAAAGCAGCTGATGAATGAAATAAAATTGGGGGGGGGGACGTGCAGGCTGCCTCCCTCCCTTGCTCTAGAGGGCTAACTGTAACTGCCATTCTTCTTTTCAGCTCTACTATAGATCATTGCCAGAATACCATTTTCTCTAGCAGCCTCTATTCTTAGGCAAGCAGGAAGAAGCCAGGCCATATTCTTGTAACCCTGCCAATTGCCCTGGAAATTTTAAAACGTGAGAAATGCATCTAGATATAAGTTTATAATGTTTTGTACTATTTTAAGTGGTACCTTGGTTTACGAACTTAATTCATTCCAGAAGTCTGTTCTTAAACCAAATCATTCTTAAACCAAGATGTTCTTTCCCATAGCAGCGGGAGACTCAATTTACAAATGGAACACACTCAACAGGAAGCAAAACATGTTCTTATTCCAAGGCAAAGTTCACAAACCAAAACACCTACTTCCAGGTTTGCAGTGTTCTTGATCCAAGTTGTTCATAAACTAAGCTATTCTTAAACCCAGGTACCACTGTAGTGGTTTTTAATGCAAGTTTGTGTAAATTCTGTTACCTGTTTTAAATTCTGTTATCTCGCTCCGGGCTGTGATGGTCTAAGGACTAATGCAATAAAAGTTAATCTTATTCTTGTAACAATCCCCAGACTCCCTGAGACAGGTTATAAGCAAGTGCCATACATATATTACAGGGGTACAAATATCTAGAACAGGTATATCAAGCCTGTGGGCTATCAGAAGTTCCTAGACTACACTTTCCACAATCCCTGACCATTGACCATGGTGACGAGCTGACAGAAGTAGAGTCTAACAATATTTGAAGCTCCACTGCTTCCCCAACTCTGACCCAGAGAGATCTCTGGCCAGTAATTGCTACTTGTGTAAGAAAAAGCAGGGCAATATATGCCAGAAGGTAATGGACAAGCAGTGTTTCTTTAAAAGGAGGACTCTGAAGCCTGCAAAGCCATAGAGGCAAAGTGTTTCCTCTTCGAAATTCTGGGAGTGGAGGCTGGCATCAGGGTAGCATAGAGGTTAAAAGGCTGTAAACGATGAAAATCCTTCAAAACCTCATATACCTCTTGTTGCGAATTTCGTACGTTCCATGACTAAATCATCAACACTACAGCGGCATTTCAATCTCTAGTTCTGCTGATGCTCACAAACCGAATGGTACTCGGGTGGTTTATGCTGTCAGCAGAACCCCTTGACTGAACACCATCTCATTCATAAGATCAAATAAAGTGTCTGAGAGGCAATTCACCAGGTCTTAAAAAGGGAAGAGTGATGACCTCAATCCCTTTAGGAAGGCTTTTCTCCTAAAATGCCTTCAAAGGAAATGAGGGGAGAGCAGAGGAGAAGGATTCCATAGCAGGCTCTCTCATTCATCATTCAAGCAGCCTAGTTTAGTGGCCTAGCCACATCCTAAACCGAAAAAACCCACACTTGGAATGACCCCTCTATCAACCATCTCCTTCAAAAGCCTAGCTACCCACCACTTCTTCCAAGCCAGCTTTCTTTCTTTTTTTTTTTTTTTGGGGGGGGGGGGAGAGACGGAGTTGCACCATACTCTTGTAATATCCAAGTATTGGGTGTGAAGGATTCAGCATGTGTCTACTTCTATAGGGTCTTTCTGGGGATCAGTTGCACATACAGCTTACTGCAATCCAAGGCACACTTCTGAGCATCTAAGACACAAAAGAAAACTTCCTCAGACTATTTGTGGTGGTGATGTTAGTACATTCTATAAAAGCCTATGCCCTTCTAGCAAGCCCTGATTTCAGGGTTGTTAAGACATATTTTTGTCTGGGTCAGGCTGTACCATGACATGATCCAAAGCATCAGGTATCAAAGTATCACCAAAAGTCAATCTTTCTTGGATTCTTAGGCTGCTTTTGGGGGGAAAGGCACCACTCTTGAAAGCTGCATCTGTGCCTGATACTACATGCCAATGTAGCATGAGCACGACTATGTGTCTAGCAAGCCTAAGAGCTGCAGAACCACTGAAAGCACAACTTAACAGAAACAGCTGCATCCCATAACTGGCAATTGATAATCAGCTAGCAAAAACAAGGCCGGGACCAGCATCAGCCCAAGTATTTTGTGGCTCAGGTTGATCATTTGCAGCTTCTACAAACCTCCGATTACCACAGCAGCTATCTGAGCTGCTTTCAGCAGCAGGGAAGTGGCTTCATTCATGACATTGCCAAAGAGCCGCATGAAGCTCCAGGACAGCAACTGCAGAACAAGCCATAAATAAACATTTGACTGAAGAGAATGATTTTTTTTTTTTTAGCTATATCTAATACACACGTTGCATATAAATCCTCCTTGCTGAGACAGATGGTTCAGGCTTCTATTAGCAATGAATAATGAGTTGCGTAGTGAAAGGTGTGAGATTCTATTTAACCTTGTTTCTCCTGCTATTTTCCCCAATAAGTCTTGGAAGTGCAGCATTTAACATTTTTCCAGTTATGAAAAACCTTGAGCTGCTGCAATAATCAGATATTAGACAGGCACCAGATACCCGACTCTCTTTACAGGCACCAAGTACCTGTCTTTATTTAAAAGCCAATTATTTCCTATTTTATTCCCCTTTAAAATATGAGCTCAACTGCTCAAGATGACTAATATCTAGTTGCAACTCGAGAGTGGTACCAGCTGGATGGCATTTTATAGCCAAAAGGCAAGCTGGCACCTCCCCATTTACTCTAGGATGTTTTGTACAAATCATGGTTTAGGCACTCTGCTACAATGCCTTTAATTTTTTTTCTCCTACTTCTTCTAGCTTATTTTATTAAGTACAACAGTTATATCCATGTCTGAGACAGAAACATCAACAATCTTTGGACCAGAGAAAGGACAGACAACTACAGTGGCATGACAGCTGAGCTAACCGAAAATATCCTCTCTCATTGTGGGTCTTATATCAAAGACAATCACTGCTGTTATATTAATCAAGATTTAAGGACTTCATTCCCCAGACACATGAATAATTAATTATTTTACCAAATTGTTGCATATTGGGCTGGAAGTGTCCTTGTCAGTCTTAGTCATACAAAAAAATAAAACTGCTCCATTGTGAATATAATTTCTGAAGAGAGCTTGTCTCCTCACTGCCACCACACACAGTTTATAATTTGCCCCTTCAAAATGAACTAGGATGGAGCTTAAAACGTTTCACAAAGGAAAGGAAAGTTCCTTTGTACATCATTGTTAACAATGGCCTAATAGTAAAAAGGGAGGTAGCAAATGGCCTTTTACACAGACTGTGACACAAGCCTAAAAGTTTATCTTTAGCAAAAATACAAACTCCCAGCACACTTTAGATACAAGTCCATTTTATTTAAAAGCTCGTGAAAATCCTCACAATGTCTTCTAGCTGAGACTAGAATACTCACTCACACAAAACATTTGCCCTTGAGTAAATGGCTCTTAAAGGATATATGTGGCGTTTCCCCTTTACACACTGAAAAGGGTGAGATTGTTAAGGCTTCCTTTTCTGCTCTTTCATCCAATAATTCTGGAAATTCTGAAAATGGAACTGAAAATAAAAGGGCTAAGTGAAGCAGCAGAATCTTCCTCCTAAGGTAGTCCAAAAGTGGCCAGGACAGAGATCTTTCCTGCCTGTAAGGATGTGGGGGTTGGAACAGATTGCCAACTTGGCATCTTCAGACTATGATTCTATGAAAATGTCCAGAGGCTCTTATTACAGGAACTGACATAAAAACCTGCTTTGGATATGCTACTCATACAAGTGAGTAAAGGCTGCCATTTTTCACACCACTGCAATTATATTGCAAACCAAAAGACTCCCTCTCTCTCTCTCTCTCTCTCTCTCTCTCTCTCTCTCTCTCTCTCTCTCTCACACACACACACACACACACACACACACACACACCGCAACTCATTACTTCAAATATCCTTGTGTTGTCCAAAAAGGGGAAAACATGCACAAAAAGCAAATACTAGCGTAGACGTAAGTATGTAGCCTGTGTTTCCTGCAAGCAAAGCCAGGGGCACCCAAATGGCTTCAAAGTGAAACCATTCCACTGAGCTGTTCATTATGTATGAAAAATGTGCCTACTTGATCTATATTGCCTATACACTAACATCAGCACAACTGTCTTTCTGAGTGGGTGTTTATTACACTACAGCATAATTTTCAATTATTAATGATGCACACTGACATTATCAAAGAAACTCCTCGCATTTTCAAATAGGTGGCAAACTTTTAAAGCCACAATAATTGGTTCTATTAGCATATGATGTGGGAATTGCTATACAAGATCCACCTTTTATTAAATGTGTGTGTGAACACACACACACACACACACACACACACGGCTTACCCTGACATATTGCGACTCCTGTAGTACCAGTTCTAATGCAATGACAAACTAGACAGGATGGAAGGGAATTGCTGTCTCATGATAGGCATGCACACTTGGCCCCTCCTAAGACACATCCCAGGGTTGCTCAAGCGGTGTTACATCTCTGAACTAAGACCAAGCTTTCTCGGGGTCTCGTTGTTGTCAGAGGAGAGTTGTGTTCCAATGTGAGCTACGGAGCGGGTAGTCCTGCAGAGCGGAATGTTGGAAGCAGCTTGGCCAGTGGGTTACGGTTACACTGAACAACTTTGGGAACAACTTAAGGAAAAAAGGGCAGTGACCCACAAATCCTCTTTCTTGGAATTACACCCTCTTAAGAGAGCCTTTCTTGCCAAGGAATACTGTACAGAGGATGTTCAGGAAGTCAAGAACATCTTGCTGGTGAAGGCTGACTCAGAACATGTTGATCAGCACCAAATCCATGCGATGAAAGAGGTTCAAATGACAGCCAGTGTGGTGTAGTGGTTAGAGTGTCGGGCTAGGACCTGGGAGATGAGGATTCAAATCCTCACTTAGCCATGAAGGTCACTGGGTGTGACCTTGGGGCAGTCATAGTCTCTCAGCCTAAACCACCTCACAGGGTAGTTGGGGGATTAACACAGGGGTGGGGGAGAAAAATGTACACTACCTTGAGCTCCTTGAAGAAAAGATAGGAAATAAATGGAGAGAGAAAAAGAGAGAGAAAGAGAGGTGGATTTTTCTACTTTGAGGCAACTGCTGCAAAACAACTCAAGGGGGAAAGGACAGAGGATTAATGGAATCTACCTCAGGTATGTCTTGAGAGGCAGAACATATTTACCACCATCTTCTATGAAGCTGTCTAATAGCACAGCTAAGGGTCTGTTTCATTATCTTTAATTAATAAAAACAGCAGTGTAAATGGGAATGTGCCACTCTAAAGCAGCTGACTCACTCCTGTGACCATACAGGCAAGTGTGTGTATAGTCATTCCCCATCAAGTACGGTAGGTTCAGGGGGAACAAAAGGATTTTTAAAAGAATGCAAGTCAAGGAGCTATGAAGAATTCTAATCCAGATCAGAGGATGAGAATGACTAACTATCCTCAACAACACAATACCGTCTATGCATCTTCATTACACCAGTCGTGTTATACACCAACATGTTAAGAGATACCACCTCATAAAAAAAGAGGTGGGGTTAAATATTGGATTGGTTTCAAAAGGACTTGTGGGAATGTTAACAACTAACAGATTGTGCCTGTCAGGAGTAACTGCTGTACTGGAATGTTTTTCCTGAAAGTGTCTGCTGGTAGAGATTCACATGTAGGTCCTTCCATATTAAAGGTAAAGGTAAAGGGACCCCTGACCATTAGGTCCAGTCGTGGCCGATTCTGGGGTTGTGGCACTCATCTCGCTTTACTGGCCGAGGGAGCCGGCGTACAGCTTCTGGGTCATGTGGCCAGCACGACTAAGCCGCTTCTGGCGAACCAGAGCAGCGCACGGAAACGCCATTTACCTTCCCGCCGGAGCGGTACCTATTTATCTACTTGCACTTTGACGTGCTTTCAAACTGCTAGGTTGGCAGGAGCAGGGACCGAGCAACGGGAGCTCACCCCGTCATGGGGATTTGAACTGCCGACCTTCTGATGGGCAATTCCTAGACTCTGTGGTTTAACCCACAGCGCCACCCGCGTCCCGCTCCTTCCATATTACAAGTAGCCTAAATAAAATTTCCAGGGGGTGAAGCCCAGGGATTACTTTGCCCAGTGGGGCATTTCAGGAACTGGAGTGTTGAAGTAGAGAAACAATTTAACAGATGTGTTTTTGTTTTGAGTGGAGTAACTGCTTAGTATTTTATTGGCACAGATCATTTGCTTTTCCTACTGTAGTTTCATGGATTGTGAAAGTTTTATGTTCAGAATCTAGGGATGATGCAGAAAATAATAAAGTTACTGCAGTGATATTGCTAGTGGTACTTTATAGGCCTGGGAAACCACATCCCTGTGCAGATCTCAACGTTCTAAATAGGCAAGACTGAAGGAACAACACTTTTTTCCTGTATCCGTGCACTGAGTTATTTGAGGTTTGACAAGCACATTTAACTTCTAAATGTCATTCCACTTCCTATTTATATTTGAATGCGGCAAGAATATGAATGAAGATCACCAACAAAAGAAAGATGGAATGGAATGTTACACTTAGGTCACAGCTACACTGTACATTTAAAACATTCCTATAGTAGTCATGGAGAATACTGGACACTGCATTTCGTGAAGGGTTCTGGGAACTGTAGGTCTGTGAGGTTAGCACCCTTAAATGGCAGATCCCAAAATTATTTGGGGAAGCCATGATGCCGCCAGTGGCAGAAGAGTGCTTTAAATAGTAGAAAAGTCCTTTAAAATATATGGTGTGTATGTGACCTCTTAGATTTGGAGTGCTACCATCACTAAAAGGCCGGGGCTCACTAAAGTTCATCTACAGTGCTCATTTCACCCAATGCTCCACTAAATGCAGCCTGGATAGCTCAGTTGGTTAGAGTGTGGTGCGCCGTGGTTGCAGGTTTAATCCCTGTATGGGGTAGCTGGACTAGATGATCCTCAGAGTCCCTTCCAACTCTACAATTCTATTAAATTTTCAAATTCAAAACACTTAAAGCAGGCTCTCAAGGCTTTTGTGATTTCAGATCTTTTTGCAGCTGTTTGCGGCCAGGTGCAAATATCTGCTTCTGAGCCATTTTCAGGCAGCTTCTTCAGCTGCAGCAGAACATGGCTGGGGAAGTGCATCTGAACATGCCTTCCAATGTATCCCTCAATGGAAGTAACAAAGGGCAGCTGGGCGACATTTGTACTCTACCACACTATGCTACAACTAACAAACTACTCCTGAATGGACTGGAACAAGGGCATTATCTGCCCTCTTATTTCACCAACAGCGATATTTTCTTGGTTCTTGGTACCAACCTCTTTTGGGGACACATTCACAGACAGGTGGGGAAGCACCAATTCTACCTTACCTTCATTGAGAATAGCAAAAGTAAGAGGCTTTGACAGCACACACAACCATCAGGTCAAACAAGGAACCAGACACTCAGACCACCTGGGAGGATTACTACCAGCAACACAGCACTGTAGCTGGCTGGCTGAACAAGGTTGCTCAATTATAGGCTGAAGACTGGGCTCTTGGTCAGGTAAATCACAGGCAAAAACAATGGTGGAATTTAAAGAGATAATGCTGATGCCAAAAAAAGAAAAGAAAAGAAGGTACCCCACAGGGTCTTGACACTGAAGTCTGCAGTAGCAGCAAAAATTCAGAACCAGAATGTTGACACACTAGCCAGATGATTATCTCATCTATGGCCTAAGATCTGGGTTAGAGGCTCATAATCGGAGACTGATAAAGCTTAGATAATAAGGCACATTGGCATGAGGAGTCTCCTGGATCCCTAATTTAGTTACAAGCTGAAAGTGTCAGCCTAAAGTCTCAAATGATCCAGGTTCAAGTCTCTCTCTCCCTCTCCCTCTCACACACTCGCACACTGAGATCACTTGTAATTTATTCAAACTATTTGTGTATGCATAAGAAAGCAAGCGTTTTAAAATCTGAATGAGTACTGAAGTTACAGCCTCAAACATTCCCATTAAAACAAAAATGAGCTGTAAAGCCTACCACATGGAATCAGGAGAACTAGTAGATTCCCCAGAGTTCGAAACTCAATGTTTAATTATAACTGGTATATTAATGGCACCTTGAGAAAGGTCCAGCTTAGTTCAACATTACAGAGAAATCTCCAAAGCCAATCCCAGAGTAGCCAACATAAGAGAAGAACAGAGTTACTGCTAATACCACAATCTTTCTGGAAAGCTGCAGTCAACAAGAGGATAACCCCTATCAATCCACACACACCTTTTGTTGAACTGTCTACATTTCAAGTCCTCAGGCAAAACGAAGGGAATATTAAAAGAAGAAGAGTCAGTTTACTTATACTAAAGCCATGCAAGGCTCCATAAGGAATACTTACTTGCCCCAAGGAAAGGATTAGTACATTCTTGAGGAAAAGTGAGTTTCTAAAATCCCATTTGAAACAACACATAGAAGAGAACAGAGTGGGTTTTTTTTAAAGATTCTCAGTCACCCACATTTATTCACTGTACATTTTTAAAAGGGAAAGAGCATTTCACGCAATCAAAAAAAATGCAGGTTCATTCACATGAATACAAATCTGCTGCTATATTTGCAAGAGCTTGCTCGCCCAAAAGTACTATTTTATATATTTTTAAATGCCATGTGTTCAACTCTCCAAAAAGAAACTAAGCAAACATGCAGGAATTAAGATGGTAGCATTACACACTGAACACAGTTCATCTCCTGGGATTCTACTTTACAAGCAAACACACATGAACCTTTTGCTACTGCCTTAATTGAGGTTAGGGGGGGGGGAAGACTCTAGCCCAGAGGTCAGCAAACTTTTTCAGCAGGAGGCCGGTCTACTGTCCCTCAGACCTTGTGGGGGGGGCGGACTATATTTTTTGGGAGGAGGGGAGAGGAACAAATTCCTATTCCCCACAAATAACCCAGAGATGCATTTGAAATAAAAGCACACATTCTACTCATGTAAAAACATGCTGATTCCCAGACTGTCTGCGGGCTGGATTTAGAAGGCGATTGGGCCGGATCTGGCCCCCGGGCCTTAGTTTGCCTACCTATGCTCTAGCCTGATTATTAATTTCCCAACTGCCTGACATCCAATACTAAGATGTTAAGATCAGATGTAGCCTTTTTTGCAACAGTTTCCTTGCAAATGAAACTCCCCAAACAGACTTTACCACTGTTCATCCCCTTCCTGTTGACGATTTTGCAGATAATTTTTTTGCTTTCTAATCCAGACTCCAGTGAGAAGTAAATTAACTTCTCATTGCCTCAAATTGCAGACACAACTGAGGTAGAGAAGTTTTAAGTTCCATCAGGTTTTCAGAATGTGACAGCAGGAAGCTGGTAGCAGCAAACAATTCCCAATAGTTTAGAAAAGAACAGAATGGAATGGCTCCCAATTTGCCCACAAATATGGATGCTTCGTCTTGCTTGCAGGCACACACACCAAACCCCATTTATTGCTAAAGGTATCTTGCATAAAACACATCAATTCAAGGGCAAACTGTTGTAGCATGTGCTGGATGAACTAATACTAACTCCTTTTCTGAGTGTCTGTTATTACGTAGCCAAAATGGCACCATCCTTTCTGCCCTGTGCTTGTTTGGGAGGAAGGGCAGGCTATAAATCTGGATTCCAAGGTTTGGAGAAAATTGGAGAAAAAGCCTATAGGAGCAGACAACACAGTAAGCATTGAACATGTTCAACATGCTCAAGAGGAACAAAATCCTGGTTGGCTGCTAGAGGCGGGAGGGGAATGGAATGGAAACCCATGAACAGGAGCAATGGGATGGAAACAGCCTTCTCTAGTCTGGTACCCCTTTAGGTGTTTTGAACTATAACTTCTTCCAGTCCCACTCAGCATGGCCAAGAGTTAGAGATCACAGAAAATGAACTTTTAACAATTGGGAGGGCACCAGGTGAGAGAAAACAAATATCCTGGGAAAAGGCATGGCTGGCTTGCACTCTGAACAACAGCACTCCACCCTGTAACCATTTATTGCAGCTCTACTTGTTTCAGGTATCTCATCTTTATCCAGCCTCCCCCCCTCCTCAAATTTCATTCTAACCAATTGCATTGAAGGTTAAGACGAGAGATTATGATTGGGTCAAGGTCACACAGTGACTAACACACCTGAACACAGAGGTCCATTTATGATTAAATGCTCTGACTGTCCATGGCCAAGACTGGATAGATGGAAATGGACAAGCTACCACTGTCCAGGAGAATATAATATTCCATCTGCTACATCTCATACCATTCATTCCACTTCAACAGTCTGGGTAGCAGGGATATTCTCATGCATCTGAGCAGTTTAGTTTTTACCCTGAGTAGAATATTGATTATTTCCAGCTGTCATTTGGGGCTACAAGAAAGAGACCTGCAAGGAAGTCTTGGTGTTACCTGATCTCCATGTTTTATGATCTTGGGAGCTACTTCTTGTGGCAATTTACATTTCTAATGATCCAAGGAAAATTAGCCTAAATGCCTCTGTGACAAGGCACATGCCTAATCCCAAAGTATGTGAACTGTAGTGCTGTTTCCATGCACATCTTCGACTTACTATGTCAAAAGCAAGTTGGTCAAACAAAAGGTATCACCACCTCGCCAGCTCAGTTTTTTGCAAGCTCCACAGTCAAGGTGTAAAGAGCCACTTGTACATCTGAACCAAGTTTTGTGTAGAGAATGTATCACTCATTGATAATTAAAGCTATTCATGTACATTTGTCAGGGGAAGGAATGAGTCTCCATCTTGTAGAAAGCCTCCCTTTTCAATTTAACTCTGCATGTTTTGACAATAGCGCTTTTGAGAGGCATTTGTCACTAGCAAACTTTAGACAAGGTTAATGAAAGTTCTGTCACTTTAATGCCTAGCCTGCTTTAAATTACAGATGTCACACGCCATGACGAAAGAAAGGGCACGCTGCTATAGTCCCATAAACTATCATCTCCAGGGACACACAGGTAATTGCAGAGCTCATTAAAAAACTGTTTTAATTATTAATTGACCGTGTCAGAGTTGTCCTTTAGAGTCAATTTTAATTCTTTTCTTTTTTGCAAGCATAATGCCAGTTGACCTACAGAACTTTGTGTACTAGCACAAAGGACCAGCAGGAAAGGTGTGGAACGTAGAGGGTACCATGGCAACGGTGGTTACATGGCAACCATGGGGGGGGCTTACCCCATTTCCTACAGTTAAATGGTAGGAGAGATTTGGTTTTCTCCAAGAACTTGCTTCCTGAGAAAGTAGGGAGAGTAGAGAAACCATTGAGAGGTGGCAGGAAGTAACCGTATGCAATTGTGCTTCTACACAAGCGCTGGGTTCCTAAATATCACAACAGGAGTAGGGGAGAATCAAGAGGAATCACAACGAGCAATTATTTCTACATTAATTTCTCACCAATCTGCACACAAACACATTATGCTTTGTTTGTTTTAGGTTTTTTGCTTCTGTGTTTTACTTTTGCACATATCCTAAAGCAATCACCAGAAAAACACTGTTTCACCCAACATCCTGCTGGCTGTGGGAAGAAAAAGGAAAAGCTAGGAAAGTCCCAACTACGTTACTAGATATAGCATCTGGAGCATGGGTAGGCAAAGTAAGTCCCGGGGCCCAGATCCGGCCCAATCACCTTCTAAATCCGGCCCACGGACAGTCCGGGAATCAGGGTATATTTACATGGGTAGAATGTGTTCTTTTATTTAAAATGCATCTCTGGGTTATTTGTGGGGCATAGGAATTCATTCCTTTCCCCAAAAAAAATATAGTCCAGCCCCCCACAAGGTTGAGGGACAGTGGACCAGCCCCTTGCTGAAAAAGTTTGCTGACCCCTGATCTGGAGAATGGGGGCAAGAAGTCTGGACAGCATCACTCAAAGCAGCTGTAATAAATATATTTTCTCTTTTGGCATTTGAGAAGCATGAGGGTGTTTCTGTTGTAAATGACCACAGCTGCTCCCAGAAAGATTCCACGCGAGAGAATAACCTCCTGGGGATTCATATTTAGAAACTAAGGAAGTGAAATGCTCAATCTAACCTTCCAATTCCTTAAAAGGTGCAACTAGCCATCAAAAATACTCACAGCAAAGACAGTGGTTACTTGCAGACCTCATGGTGCCCATCATTCCCAAGGTTGGCAGAAGAGGAAGATAATGAACTCATGTGGCCTATTGCAGGCTACTTTAGTGTGTGTGTGTGTGTGTGAGAGAGAGAGAGAGAGAGAGAGAGAGAGAGAGAGAGAGAGAGCGCACAAATGAAGGGGAAGATGTATTAAGGGTGTCCAGTTCTGCAAGAGATGCCAGTGGCAAGCTTAAACAGCTTAAACGAGTAATTTTATATTTATAAGGGAAGGCAATTCATTATGTCAGCTGACAAAGTGTTAGAGGATTTATTAGCAAGTTGAACTTTCAAGTGAAGAGAAAAGGAGAGCTCCCCAGTTCACTCCCTTATGAATAAATGTAGAGGTTCAAGCCACCCATTTCCATCCACTATTAATAAGCAGTTTCCAAGCACTGAACAGAACGGGGACTGTCCCCTCAAGGAATTTGCATGCTTAGTACACTAGAAGAGATTGTAAGATATTGTTGACTTTTTCCTATATTCAGCATTAAGTTCAGCATGGGTAAGCTTAATTTGGAAACCTCAGAATCTCAAAAAACGAGTGCACACCTTTGCCTGGATTGGCATTTAACACCAGAGGGGCTTCATTTTAGCTCGCTGGAAAAGTCCTAGGAAGCTGAGCATCAACATACAAGATCAATCACAGTGTTGTTTATGATGTTTATACCACACTCTTCTTTTTTAGAAAGCTCAGACATTTGCTCAGAGGTTCCTTGGAGGCCTTCTGCTCTTGGCACTGAGAAGATACACACCATTCATTACTGGACAGCCCTGCATGAAACTGACACATAAAAGTGTGATGTTATTTCCTAAATATTCGCTATTGTAGCCAGGGACTTGAATCCAGAACAAGATGGAGCATAAGTTTAAACACAATACAATTTAAAGTTGAAAAAATACTTTCCCATCCTTAAGCTGTATTTTAGTCTCCATCTGGCTAGCAGAACTGTTTCAAGGTATTGCATTGGGCATCACTAAGAAATGTGGAGTACCCATTAAAATTGTGGGACCAGTTTCTTTAGAACCCAAGGATAGGATAAGTCATCTCAGCTGCACAGCAAGCACCTGGATAATTCAAATCCAACAAGCAACTGATTACTCAAATTACTCTAATTGGAAATAACCTACAGTTCCCCTTTTGCTCACGTATCAGTCCAAGAGATCTGATAAAGATAGAGAAAGTGACAAGGGAGCCTCTGAAACAAGTCACTCTATGTTGATGCAAGAACCAGAGCATGCTTTTTATAACAGTGGGGTGAAACAAGCAATGGGGAACAAGAACAATTTTTAAAGTAGTTTTTATTGAAGATTTTCTTGCATTACAATATAAACAAATAAACAAGGAAAAGTACATATAGCGTCTCCACTTTCTATTTGAAACTGAGAGAGAAAATCCTGCAATGCTAGGGACAATTCAAAAGAATGTACCGTAACAACTGACCATTATTATTTTTAAGAAGGTGAGGGAAAGGGGAGGTAAGTGATTAATGCTTAGCCACAGGTCCACAAACCCAAGAGAAGTGGGCAATAATCACATGCAATCACACACATTTCAGTAAAGGGTGTGAGAAGCTTTAGAAAGGTGTGAGGGAGCATGGAGCATATTTGCAGCCAATTTTAAGTACTTTTAAGCCCCAGTGACTTCAATGGGAGTTTCTCCTACTGAAAACAATGAAAACTGTTTAACTTTGGGTGGATCATGTGCACTGTCTGTTAACATATTAAAACTAAAATGTTAAAATTCAGGATAACCTCTTTTTTCTTCTTTAAATGAAAATTTTCTTTACGTTTTTAACAATACATGAAGATAACAACTACAAAAAATACAAACAAAACAAGTAGAATACAGAGTCCTCTCCTAAAGGCAATTATCAGCCCGCCTGCCCCCCACACACCTACAAAAAGTAACAGTCCCTCCCACAGATCTCACCTGGGATCCCTCCTTTTGCCTCTCACCCTGGGGAGGGGGCGGCAACATTACCCTGTCTCCCACCCAGGGTGCTCCATTAACCAACCACCACTCCCATGTGTACACAATCCCTAGACCTTAACAAAGGCCTGGAATACAGGACTCCAAAGAAAAAAAGAAACAAGAAGAAGAAAGGAAATGGAAGGAGAATGCAAAAGGAAGAAAAGATAAAAGGATAATCTCCAATATGCCAGAGACTGTTGTTTCCCAGCAAGACTTCCCAAAAATTCAACAAGCCATAATTCTGAGGTAGGAGATACTGGGAGGGCTCACGATGAAAAATAGGTAAAGTAGTTACATACTGTGTAGGCTAGCCTTGCCCAGAAGCCACCCTCCCCACCCACTGCCATCCATTTGTTTAGAGTGCGCCAGAAGGGGCTCTGAATGCGCACTAATGCACAGCCCTTCTGCAAGAAGATACATCACATAAAGCTTGGATTTTGCTCTATGAAGGCTGATATGGTGGCATGCTGCCAACTAAGCATTAACCTCACACCAGTTGCTCAGTGAAGTCACACTAATGGGGGGCTGGTGGTGATGGCAGTGTTGAAAATGGATTGAAGTGAAGTCACAGCAAGATTTGAGCCAACACTGTCCCATGCTGTGCTACACACTAGCAAGTGTAAGGAGGTCTAGTTACAGGAAACCCTCTTCCCAAGATACATAAATGTGCCCAAATGAATTGGAGGCCAGTGTAAAAATTCACAGCTTGCCCTTCTCCACATTTGTGAAACTAAGACAGGTATTTAGCCTTGTGGAAACTACAGAGCTTGGAGATAAGGAAAGGCAAAGCCAGACAAAGAGTGGGTTTTCATGAGAAACCAAAATGTAACACATTTGCAAAGAGCAGCATGCAAAGCATAATTAAAATATTATCTGCCTGATAGAAGTGCAGTATTCTATATTCATCTTCACTCAAGCCAAGATTAGCTTCCCATTCAGTTCAGAGACACTCAAAAGAACAGATTGTTCTTTAGAAACAGATAGTGTAGCTCAGGTAATACGAAGGTTTGTTGCTGTGCAGACACCTGAGAACAAGGGATGCAAATGCAGATAAGGTGGTGCCTGTTACCCAAATGGGTTTCTGGTGATGAGAGCTCACACAAAATTCAAAGCGTTCCAAGACTTCTCCAGGGCACAAGGACAGCCAAAAGGAAAGACTGGGCATTAAGCATAGTCCATAGATAAATTCTTTTTAATGGATTTTGGTTAAAGATTGGAGCCCAGCTGAACACAGAACTAGGATCAGATAGGAACCACCCATCTCCCTATGGCCAGGTTGATGGCAGCCTTGGTCCCTTTCAAGACTCATACTAGGGCTTTTTTACAGCCAGAATTTACTGGAACTCAGTTCCAGCACCTCTCAGGTGGGCGCCATTACCATTCTAACAGAATGAGGGAGGGGTTCATGGTGAATTCTGGCACCTCTTTTTCTAGAAAAATTGCAGAGTGTCTGTGCACATTTCCATTGTTTCTGCCAAATGATGAATACTGTTTAACTTGAGTGGCAGAATTAAGAGGCCTCACCTTGGCTATTTTGCATCTCCCAATGACTTGATTTCAATACACAGTTGCAGGCCCTTTCTCAAAAGGTGTGTGCACAGATCACTAAACAGACTATTCATAAAGTGTTTCAAAGAGCACTTCAGGAAGAATTGCCAAGTCTCCTTTCATTTATGTAAAAGGAAAACATGTATTTTATGATAAATATTATCAGTGCAGGAAATGCGGTTGCAAGGGCGACAGCAGATGATAGAGTATCTTTACTACTTTTTATGTTGGGCACCAATTAGTTTTATGAGGTAGCAATAAAACAGCTTTCCTCCTCCCTACTAGACAACCAGTGAGTGTCAATTAGATCAATACGACCAATCTCTACTTCACCAACTCATGCACTTCAGATGTGTGACAGGGATTTGCCTAGAGCCTGGCAACCAGACTTGTGTCACAAGGATGGCCAAATTCCATGAGATCTAGGTGAATAGCTGATCTAACCAGCAGCATCTGCTACTCCAGACGCAGCCAGTAAGAGGCAATTTAACTGCTGAGACACCCTGGGCCTCTCGCACTGCTTGATCCAGCTTTGCCACTGGAGACCAAGGGAGTCTCAAGGACTAGAAAGGCCTTTTACTAGCTGTGACTCGTGCAGCCGCTATGGCTGCTTTTGCACTGGGACAGCAGTTCAGGCACTGGTGACTTCAGGACTGGATTACTGCAATGCACTCTGTGCTTGATCTGGCTTCCCTCGTGCTTGATCTGGAAGCTGCAATTAGTTCTGCAGCATGGCTGCTAACAGAAGTGAGATCATCTCAGGATATAAAACCTATGGTCAGAGATCTGCATTGGTTGCCCATTTGCTACTGAGCCAAGTGTAATGTCTTACTATTAGTATATACAGACCTTAACAGCTTAGAACTAGTTTACTTGTGGGATCGCCTTACCCCATATATACCCATTCAACCACTTTGATCTGCAGAACTGGCACTGCTACAGGTGCCACATAAAACTCATTATGCATTTGTAAGGAATCAATCTTTTAGTACAGCAGCACCCACACTCTGAAATCAAAGAGTTGGAAGGGATGACAAGGATCATCTAATCCAGCCTTTCTCAACCAGTGGGTCCCCAGATGTTGATGAACTACAACTCCCATCACCCCTAGCTAGCAAGGCCAGAGCTCAGGGATGATGGGAGTTGTAGCCCAACAACATCTGGGGACCCACAGGTTGAGAACCGCTGATCTAGTCCAACTCCCTGCAATGCAGGAATACGCAGCTGTCCCATACAGGGATCGAACCTGCAACCTTGGCATTGTCAGCACCATGCTCTAACCAACTGAGCTATCCAGACATCAGAAATGTGCACTTCCACTATACTTTTCAGTGTTTGCTTAAAACACTTTTGTGCAAATTATATGTGTTTTATTTCTTTTTAGGTACTGTTGGTTTTAATTATCCTTTGGATATTTTTAAATTCCTGTTTTTAGCTTTTTGAATTGATCCTTTTAATGTTTTATTTATATTTTTGTAAACTGCTTAGAGGTCTTCTTATATCCAAGCCGGACATTAATTTGATTAAATAACTAATCAAGCACATACGACCCTGGAATACAGAATATAATATTTTTTCTTGCCACTTGAGCCTGTCAGACACACTATATTTAACCCAATATTGATGTGATATTCAGGATGCTATTTTAGAACACATTCTCAGCTGTTGAGCATCCACCCCATATATATAACAATCCCAGTCAAAGAGGCAAGTCCAGTGCTCCTGTTCCTGCCCAGGGTTTTAGAGAGACTCAGTTAATTTCTATCTCTGATTGACTCCTTGAATGTTTAAGTCAATGATCTCAGGATAACAAAAGTCATTAAGACGATTGGACCTCAAAACTAGAATGACAGCAATGATGACAGATAAAAGAGTCCACAAATGTGTTTGCTGGAAGGGAACACCCTTCCCTTGCAGAGTGCCTATCTCAGCCCTATGTGAGAAACAAGCTGAGGTTCTCCAATGCTCTGTTTCCTAGGCTTCAGGGGAGAATTGTGGGCGTTTTATGTTTGGTGTACAAATAATTTCATGAGAAAATAAGTCAGAGGCACTCAAGTTGAGCACAATAGCATGAACTTATGGGGGTGAAGGTAGGGGCTCATCGTTTACCTAAGTCAGAAGTTCAGAAGCCATCTGAGATACTTCCAAACCTAAGGAGTATGTTAGAAATAAGACCCTAGCCTTCTCAAGGAGCCAGAGAAGAGCAGGGTAAGTGGAAACAACACTGTATGGATGCTATACCCACTTAAAACTTTGTGGGCTCACCTGAGTGTTGACCACTACTGCAGCAGGGGTGCATATTATCAGAAGCATTGGCTGGAAAAACATTTGTCATGCTGCAGAACTTTGGGAATGGCCCAAAGTTCAGCCTTCAAAGTCAACCCCTGGAGAGGTCAACAACATTTTAAATTAGCAATTCTAGCCCTCAGTTTTAACACAATCCCATTTCCCCCCAGACATGCCAGAGTGGCAAAGTGTACTGATGGAAAAAGCATGAAATATATTCTTCAGCACAGAAAGCGGTGGAGGGGATTTATGAAAAGGTAAACTTCAGTGCAACATGTAATTCATTTTTTTAAAAAAGTAGCGCAAAGGTAGCGTGCAATGACATTCTCCAATATACAAGGGAACATGTTTCTGTGGTTAGGAGCGTGCAAAGTGAAAAGCACCTTAATGGCTAATTAGGCTCCTATATTAGCTAATAGCCCAAAAGAAGAAAGCTTCAGAGTATTATTGAATCACTGTCATATTAATTGTGGCTGTTGGTACATCATTGATTGATTTTATTTTTTTGGAACCTTGTGAACAAACAGCTCTCCTGTTTCAAAGCACACACCACAAGCGCTTGCATTAGCAGTTAATTAACATGCACATTTGGTAATGAAACAAAGAGCAAGGTTTTAACAAGACAGGGTTCTTTCTCCCTCAAACAATTACTACTTTCCGTATGCAACAAAGGTGTAATAAGCTTAATTATGCCATTCAAATTCAAGGAGACTTTCTGACAAGAGACCCCCCCCCAATCAACTAGATGACAAACAGCCATCAGAGACCAGGACTCCTCACACTTTCAGCTGGATAGCTAGCCATGAGTTGCAAACAGCTACTTCCTTTGTCATCCAGTAGAAACGGCCACCATGGGACCAGGGGCCCAAGATAAATTTCCAAGCACATTCTCTGAAAATGGCTACATCCTAATTTCTGTTTTACCAAGCCAAGTGTTTTTACGTGTTGACTAAGCAATCGTTTATTTGCTATATACCATGGATTAAAGCCTTACTCCCTATAATGATTATTTATATGCCCCTATGCTCACATACACAAATTTTCTGCTATCATCCTGTGTGTTCCAAGAACATCCAGCCGCCACAAGGGGGACACACAATTGGACATTTTCTTCTTTGTCAGCAAAACACCTGAATACATCAGCTCCTAAGGTGCAAAAATCACATGCATTGCTCCTGCCAAATAGCTAGCTGGGCACCTTCTTCTTCAGACTTGTGCTCCATCCTAGCAGGTGGAGCAGCAGCGTGGCACACCTCCTCCAACCCATTTAATCTGTCTCTTCTGAAGATATGTACACAAGCAACTGGCGAATTCTGCTGCATGGCATCTCCAGCTCATTTATTCACTTTAAGCCCCTCCTAGTCTTTGGAGATAGTGGGAGAAAAGACAGAGGAAATTTTAACAGTCCAACTCTCTCTGGAACTGTGTCTTCCATCACTGTGTCTCCCTGCAGCTCTTCCCCCACCTCCTATTCTCCTGTCTCTGACTGCTCAGCCTCTTCCTCTTCCCCCTGCCTCACGGGTGGCACAGAAACCCACAAATCACTGGCCCCTTCCCTGGATCATCCTCCTGCCCCTCCACCTCAAATGCCCACTCTTTGGGCTCTTGCCTATACTGGACACTGTGGTATACATGAGCCAACTAAGGCTTTCTGGCATGCATCTACCTGACCCCTGGCAATTGTCTAGAAATGTGTATTCTCACTGACAGTTAATGGTGCCAAACCCGTATGTGTTTTCAGTGCTCAGGCACCTGAGATGGGGAGTATTGTTTGTTCTGAACCATTTTTAACATTGTATTTTAAATTGTTGTAGCCGGACCTGGGGCCTTAGGGTGAAGGGCAGGTATTAAAATGAATAAAAATAATGTCACGGGGCAACAAAATATTTCTTGAAGTTTTGAAAACAAACACAAGAATCACATTTCAGTTAGTAAGTACAGTGGAACCTCAGGTTGCAAACGTGATCCGTGCGGGAGGCGCGTTTGCAACCTGCAGCGCCACATCTGCGTACACGCGGGTTGCAATTTGGTGCTTCTGCGCATGCGCAAAGCGTGATTTAGTGCTTCTGCACATGCGGAAGTGCCGAAACCCAGAAGTAACTCGGTCCAGTACTTCTGGGTTCGGTGCGGTGCGCAACCCGAAAATGCATAACCTGAAGCGTCTGAGGTACCACTGTATTGAGAAGGAAAACATGTAGCCTTCTTCTAGTCACCTTTGGTGCACCTCTGATACCATTAGCCATGCTGGATTGCCCGGGGGGGGGGGGTGATGCCAATGAGAGTTGGAGGCCAACATCAGCTGGAAGGCTCCAGGCTCGTCATCATTTCATTAACGTCATATCTACAATCCGTCATATTAGCAACAAAGGAAGAGATTATCTGTTCCTGCAATGCAGAAGAGGGGAATACGCTTGTGCATACCTGAATACTGCAGCATGCCAGGGAACTGGCTTCCTAGCATGAACAATATCCACCACCCCACCTTAACCCTAACAGCAAATTGCTTGAATAGCTGGTGGGGTTGTGGGGAGAGAAGAGGGGGTTAATGGAAATAATGTTTTCATTTTAAACTATATAAATCAGCAACCGGCATTCTACTGTTCCACAAGCCTCCTTTATCCAGTTCTTGATCAAGCTATTTGCTAACATAATTGAAGCCTTCTTTGAGAGTCTTTACATTTCATTTTGTGTTTGGGGGACAATGCAGGAAAAAGACATTCACCATCCATCTTTCTTTATGTGCCCTAATCTAAACAGAAGACACAAATTCAAGAATGTGCTTGTGATGGATAGCTCCCCTTCTTGCCACAGTATGGCTTAAATATAACCTATTATGGCTCTCAGATCCCATTCCAGAAAAACCTGAATTCATACTTATTTTAGCCTCCCCTACAGTCCTCGCTACCATACATACTTATTACAGTGCAGGGCAACTAAATTGTATTGGGGGTTGGGGAGTGTGTGTGGCGCGGGGAGAATGAATCAAGCTACCACATGGACGTAGGGAAGCATGAACATATTTTAATATAGATCCACTCATGCCAAAGTTATGGGCTTTTCCAACTCTTTCAAAGCTGAGGAACAAAAGCATTACGCCCCAAATAAGCAGGCATGCAAGCCGGGACATTTCAGAATAATGAGAACTCTACTCCTGAGTCTTGTAAATGTTAAGAGATTCAAACATTTTTACAAGCAGCTAGGTGGAACACCACTGCCTTTCCACAGACTGCAGATTTAAACCAAATCATCAATCCTGTCAAGGCAAAATATAGTTGCTGTTTTCACAGTCAGGGTTTCCAGCAATAACTCCCAAGGGCTGAACTGTAAGGAGGCCAGTCGGGAACAAGAAGCCTATAGCTGAAGAGTCACCAATCCTTGAGTCTGCAACAGGTGAGCTTAGCAGGGACAGGTGGAGTACTGCCAAAGAAAGCACAGGCTCTTCCCCACATTCCCCCTCTGCAAGGAGTCAAGCTTAGACAAGAAGGCAATACATCCAAAGGCTTCCTCTCTTCCGCCTCACACCACAACTGCAAATAGGAGATTGTGCCTTCCCCACCTTGTGCCTGCCACTGCTGGGGATCAATGAAACTCCAGTTCATAGAGATCCAGCTCTATAGACAAGATGCAAAAATATAGCAGGCGGGAATAGACTTTTTAAAAAAATATTTGCCAGGGGGAGCGTAGTAGCTCAATCCCCAGCATCTCCGAGTAGGATTGGGAGCTACTCCCAGTCAGTGTCAGTATTATTGGGCTAGATTATAGTACTAAATTACTTAGTACAGTGGTACCTTGGCTGTCAAACTTAATCCATTCTCGGAGTCCGTTCAACTCCTGGAACCGTTTGAAATCCAGGGCGTGGCTTCCAATTGGCTGCAGGAGCTTCCTGCACTCAATCGGAAGCTGCGGAAGCCAAATTGGACGTTCGGCTCCCAAAAAACATTTGTAAACCAGACCACTTATTTCCGGGTTTGCAGCGTTCAAGAGCCGATTTGTTTGGGAGCCAGCTGTTCGACAACCAAGGTACCACTGTATAAGACAGTGTCAGCACATAAATCCCCTTATATGAACTTCCTGTCTATACCAATTAAATCATTCATTTCTTAGGAATTTGATTAATTTTGAAAAACTATGTTGTCCAGGCACAATCTCCTCCCCCTGTATATACTGTGTGTGTATATTTACTATTCTCTCTCTCTCTCTCTCTCTCTAGTACTTTAACACACATTAATACTATAGGTGCAAAATATTAGCTAGAGAAATGGGGGATCTGCAAAATAACTCTCTTTACTCTGAGCTTACTGTTGCACAAGACCTGCATAAAACCAGCAAATGCAATAGCATTTAATACCTCCAAAATTAGATAAAATCTAGAAGGTTATTGCTGGTACCATGCCAAAAATGCAGCAGACTTCTTCCATGTGTAAATGCTCAGGGATTTTTCAAAATGTTTGTCCCAGACTTATAGCCCTTTACTAATATTAATGTACCTATGGATCCTCTGGTTTGTGATCTAAATTTCATACCAGATTTACAGCAGAATCCTAGCCATGTTTACTCAGAAGTTATATTGAATGCAATGTGGCTTACTTTCAAGTAAGTGGGATTAGGATTGCAACCTAAGAAACACAAGTTCATATTAAATGCACTACTGGTCACTAGACTGGTTTATGAGTGTCACTGGAACAAGAATAGCAAGGAAATTTGTGGTCTTCTGATTTATCAGTCAAATAGATTGCATTCCGTAGATCTCCAAATGCATTCGAACGTGTTACTGAAATACAGAGCCCGCTAGTTGTTTTTATAAAGATTTCTTCATCACTGAATTATGACCAGTTTGAATGGTCAAAAACCCATACAGAGAATGATGCTCTGCCTATTGCAAAGGTGTGTATTTACTTACCATATTAACAAATGATATTTCATTGCAATAGTAGTACCAAGGCAGTTTCAAACAGTATTTAAAACATAAAATACAAGCAAAAAACATTACAAACTATTGCAATCTACTACAATAGAAATAACAAATGAACTGGCCAATATACTGACCAACTAAAACCTGGGAAATCCTTTCAGAATTCCTAATGTTATATGGATCACATGTTTTAATTTGCATACGTTTCAATACTTACATCAATTTAATCATTTGAAAAAGAAAGACAGAATTCTACTTTAGCAGCCTTAAGGCTTCTGTCTAAAGGAAAGATAAGACCTGCCCCCTCCGACCCACCACCACCACAACATCTTTGTCCTCTTTTTTCTGAGCTGCTAAGACATGCTGGGCCAAGATCAAATCTGCCTCTGCCACCAGAAGAGCAGTCTTCCTTTTAGGAATCAGTCACAAGGCCTGGGGAACAGGGAGGTTAACCCCAAATTATTTTCTTTACTAAGGGAGGTGAGTGAAGTTTACAGAGATCTGGTACACTGGAAACTAGCAGCTAGCACTTGCTGGCAGATTTTGGGATTTTGCATCTAGCTGCCATTACCAGTGCTATTTTTCCAAAAAAGAGGTGCTGGAATTCACCATGGACACCTCCCTTGTTCTCTTATAATGGCAATGGTGCCCACCTTAGAAATGCCTGAACTAAGTTCTAGTGAGTTCCGACTGGGAAAAAAGCCCTGGCCATTACTGATATGGACCAAAATTATGTGGTCGACACCTAAATTAAAGCCTTGATAAAAGCTTGAACAGTCATACCTTCGGCAAAAGTGTGCTCTAAAGCCTTACAAAATGTGTTGTGCAGCTAAACCCACCAATCTTCTAGGTAACCAAGTAGTAGATGAAATCCCTTCCAATCTGAAAGCATATGAAAGTATCAGGATGAGGCAAGTAAACTTGCCCATATCACAACAAAACTTAGAAATCCCCATCTTTCCCTGTGGAAGGTGAGATTTACAGAGTATCCGTATTCTTGTGAATATGTACTGATTTGCAAACAAAACTTGCAATCCACTCTGCCTGCTGCTCAGGCAACACAAGCCATTTGCTTTTATAATCAAATGTTTGCTGGTATTGTATTCAGCGGGATTTATTGCAGACTTGCCAGATGATAGAGGTATTACCTGTACTGCTGCATGCATTTACAAAAGTAGGCAGAGAATTAGGGTCCAAGAATAAGTGTGGTTTTCATTTTGTCTTTGTTGCCTTTCTTGATGGTTGGAAAGTGGCTAATAGTCAAATGACTGCAGCATTTCATAGTGGGGATTCTGTAAAAACTTTGCGGGGCGGGGGAGAAGATATATCACATCAGGGATAAGGAAACTGTTGCCCTCTATAAGTCGTTGGGCTCCAGTTCCCAGCAGCCCTAGTCAGCGCTGCAAATGTTCAGGGATGGCAGGAGTTGTAGTCCATACAAAACACTGCTGAACCTTTTGTTATGTAAATACAATACATTATGTTTGTTTATATAATCCAGAGTATGCACGGCTGACGAAGCCCATTTGGACGAAACAAGGAATTATCCTGGAATCCTTGTCTTATTTTCTGCATGTGCCATACTTTCAAGTTTTTCATCTGATACCTACTTACAAGGAATGCTAGAATTCTCAAAAGCACCGACACGTGGGACACTACAAGATTAATATAAGCATTCCATATCGTGGTTATTGCTAATATAAGAACTGAATAGACTGTATCTCCTGATCAATCAGCTGGATTTAAATCTCTCAGAATATGTTCCGCTCATATGATAATTTGGTCGAAGGAATTACATATTGTGACATGATAGGTTGAACTGTTTTTTGAAATAGAAGTTATACTGTTACATACAGCCTGTTACGTCGTGTGTGTCATTACCAGGAGTTGTAGTCCAGCAACAGGTTTACTACCCTTGCATTACACAAATATTTCCCTCTCCCAGTCTGCTAGGACTTTTCATGAACAAAACTAATTATCTTCCCTGAGTGTTTTGGGTTATGACCAAGTATGGCACACCTCCCTGTCCAATAGACCCTAAAGAAGGACACAGATATGCTTGTAGAAAGGAAGCATACATGCCCGGAATGTGGCTGATTAATCTTTAACCCAGATGGTTCTTTAGTTAAGTCAACAGGAGAGCCGGGGAAAGGCATAATCAGTAACTTGTACCCATGTTCTAACCATTAAGACAGAGAGATCTGAGAACAAAGGCAATTGTTTAAGTCATTTTTTCTTCTATTCTTTCAGAGCCCTAACCTCATGAACCCAACGCACACACGCACAAATTACACAAACTTACTGAAGCCTACTTAGCTTTAACACTGGCCTGCTAAACTTGTAACAAATATGTCTACGCATTCAGTGAAACGGTTAAAGTTGTTCCAGCCGAAAAGATGGGGGAAAAGAAGCTCTTTACTAATAATTCAGGTGAAGGCATGTCAACACATGGACAACACCAGCCAGTCATTTAGCCTTGACATCAAGCTTGTTTACCAGTGGCCAACCCACCACCATGCTGGAACACACTAGAATTCTATGCCCCCAGTGCAATTGACATTCACACGAAGTTCAAATTAATGAATTGACAATTGTTTCAAAGCCTGAGAAAAAGAATCCATGTACATCACTGCCTAGAAACTATTAACCTATCTGCAATAGACTGTAATAATTGAGCACAATTAGATATACAATTTAGACAATTCATCAAAATGGATGAACAAAAATAAAGAACTTTCCCATTTTAATCATGTTCTTTTTCAAAAGGGACAGGGCTTTTACTTCAGGCTAGTTTTTCACCAATTTCTTTATTGCACTCATTCTTTATCAGCAAACTGATTACAAAGGAGTCTCAGAGTTAAGCTGTGCATGCTGAAACACAGCTCTCTTTTTTGAAATATGAATATTCTCAACATCAGTTGCCGGAAAGAAAAATCTGGCATTCTAGCTGAAGCCAAAAGGCAAAAGTTGTTTGGACCGTTATATGCATGTCCCATATTTGCTATTCTTGAACAATAACTTAGCATGGCATGGTACAGCTTATGATTAAAGCCATTCAACACCATCCACTGGCACCCATCTTAACAATGTATAATTTCCCATAGAAGACAAACTTTGAGGTCAAAATATGTCTGGATCAGAAATATATTTTCTTGTATGATGCACTATACTGTTGTATGATCAGGCTTATCACTGCTATATTTTGTACAACAGTAAGATCACAACAATTTTAACCTGGTGCAGTTGAAACTGTAGAAATTAATTGAATGCAAGGCAGAAAGCTTGAAAGCTTCTTTTGCACTGGGATTTCTTGGTGTGGAAAGAGCTTTTAAGCCTTGCATACCAGGTTCTGGGATGCTCCCAAGAGATCTCACAAGAGCATCCCAGAGGCTGGTAAGGAAGGCAGAGAACTTGCTTGGAAAGTAAGGACAGTTGAATGGGGGCAGTTCTAAAATGGAGGATCAGGTGTACACATTTTTGTGTATATGTGCCATCCCCAGAACATACCACAACCACCCCGCACCAGATGCAGTTGTACAGTACTGATATTTTGGTTTGTATATATAATTAGGTTATTAAATCACACACTATTTTTCTTTGATTTTACTCTTAAATTCTCTGTGTCTTGGTTTATGTTAAAGGTTCTACTTGTGTTCAACATAATAGGGAACCAGTTCTGTGGCAGAGTTCTCAGGACTTTGAATGAGCTACACAGGCTATTGGCAAATGAGGAGAGGGTGTCAGAGTCCAAAGAAACATCTTAATAAGGCCAAATATGTTAGTGGTCCTCATTAGCTTCAGAATAAAAGATATGCCCTCCCAGCACATACATTTTTAGAGGACAAATGGGCACTACAGAGGAGTTGTTGGATATATGTGGTTGTGCAAATTGTTTTTATATAGGCATTTTTTGTTCATTTATTTTTTTATTTACTTATTTTTATTGCATTGTGCAATTGCTTTGACAGTCTTCATAGGAAGCAATTCACAAATGAAATTATTGATAATAATAATGACTTATGAAGCACTAGGTAGAAGAAGATATTTGAGGATAAATCACACATAGATCAAGGCTATGATCAGACATGGATTAGATCCAATGGAGATTAGACAGAGGGGGGAAAGGTATCCTACATAAAGGGGCAATTGTCAGTCATTGGTAATTTAATTAATTAATAATAAACAGCAGTATAGATTCCTCCCTGTGGTTTACCATCATCTTCCCACTGCTAACATCCAAATGCAGTTTTTACCCCTAGAGCTACTGAAGAGAGTCAACTCTGATTTATATTGGCCTTTTAAAAAGCAGTTGCCTTTTAGCGATCACTACATATGAACTTAATTATTTGGGGCTTTTTCTTTAAAGAAAAGCTACGGCAGTATTTTTAAAGCAGCCATTGTCTCTGCATACCCCTGAACAAGTAAAGAAATGAAATGAAAGTTAAAGTCACCATAAAAATATTCATTGCTTCCATGTTCATTTCATTTTCTCTGGCTTCTATCATAAAAAGCTTACTGTGTGCTCACTGTTAATCTTCTCTGAGACAAGGATTTCTTATTCTAAGAGTTTAACAGCAATCCCATGCCTTTGGGCTATTTTCCCTTAAGGACGAGCTAGGAGTTAAAATTTACTATTTCAAATCCTAACCTCTCAGAACACCAACAATGCAGCAGTTCAAACAGAGACAGATTATGAACAAACCTGCTATGGGACTGAAGAGAAAGAGCATTTAAAAATTACACCATTCTTCACCCTATAAATCTGCTTTTTCTAATATAAAGCAGAATCACTGATAGTAGATAGACTTTTCAATCCATCACCCAAATATAGTATTCTAGAGCCCTTGACCATAAATTACCCATAAGGAAATGGCTTAACAGCTTCTGCAAAAAGGCTGGAAAGCAAACGTGTCCTACTTCTTCCCTCTCGTTATGCAAATAAGGCTGTTGTGGCTATGAAACTCGGCCTTTTCAAAAGGGAGCGCGCACACACACACACACACACACACACACACACAGCTTGCTGCTATGCAGGACAGCAGAAGTGGGGGGAAATGCCAGGTAGTGTATGCAGCCCATGCACTAGGTGGCTAACACAATAAATGTTGTTAAGCGCTTTTCACTGGTACATCTCTATGCTCTTCCAGTGGCACACAGCAGCAGCAAACAAAACTCAGAGAAGACACGCTGCAGAGGATATGCATATTATGTAATGCTTTGGTAGTAGCAGCAACTGTAGCCACCAAGACAGTTCTGAAGGTTATGAACGCACAGATGCACGTGCATGCACACACACACACACACACACACACACACACACACACACTATGTGATGTGACAGCTAGCTTGCGCCTTTGGAATTGTGCAAAAGCTCACTACCCAAAAGTGAATTGACTGCGAGCTTCAGCGTAAAACCTGGTTTGGAAAGGAACATCTGCACACATAAAAGAAAACTAAAAACAGCCTTAATGCATTTTTAAAGGTATCTTAAGGCCACACATGAAGCAGCATACTTTGCTTAACGTTCTGTATACTACACTCCCTCCTCAGCCCATTCTCTTGTAAGCAGGCCTGCGGAAGGAAAACAGTGTTCGGTGAAACTAGGACATACCCAAAACAGTAAGATTTAAAAAAACATTTTTAAAGTTTTAGACTGGAGTTTATTGTCATGGAATTTTGTCTTCTGGAATAGACAAATGAAGACCGACTTGCCCCCCTACAGCATTCAGCTGTAGTAAAATGAGATCATAATTAAACTGGGAGGGAGGTGCAATTGTAAAGAAGGCAAGGCTAACTTGTGACACTATAACTCCCATCATCACAGACCCCAACCCATCCCCGTTGTACAGACTGAACATGCTATAAGATCACAACCCATACATATCCGTGTTATGCACTAAGCAGTACAGTTACTGACAAGAGCAGCAAGGTGTAAGGTCTAATCAGCAGCATCAGGAAAACTGCGTAAAATTCTGAGATGCCAACATCAAGTGCCTCATCCAGTGGGCAACTAGGCCCTTGGGATTCTTCCATGCCTCCATAGCATCCCCTTTACAGTGACTCCATCTCATATATTTACTCTCAGGAATCTCCCTCGTTTGTGGTAATTTCCTAAAGTACTAGGTTGTTGTTGTTTCTCTTTTTTTATTAATTACACACACATACCTCGGGATGAGGTCATGATACATCCATAAATAAGTTTCCATAGCAACAGACTGATGACTTACGGACACAGCATAAGGGTTTTTTTCCCTACAAAGTAGGAAGACTTCACTGGGGAACTGATTTCAGTAATAGTTACAGAAGCACAGGCGACTATTGGAAATGGAAAACTGTTTATATAAATTTCTTTGAGGTCTGGCCATATGCTGAAGTTGCTGAAAATCAGGACATTAGCATTATTTTAATGCACTCTTGTTATTTAATAATCCTCTGCTTCAAACATTAGTCTGTTACCATGGGAATGGCAGCGGCGCATCCACGGTACTATGGCTATCATGAAGCAGTGAAGAAATTATGAATAAGCTAGTTATTTCTAAAATTAGGAGCAATATGGAAACCGAATCATGAATTTAGAGTGATGCAGCTCTCTCCAAACACAACCTGGTTCTCCTGGAGTGAACCACTTTGGTGGGAGATTACAAAATAGCTTATCTCTAAGTGTGCTTAGAGGGCCCAGCTGCAAAGCAACAACAATTCAAAAGAGCACCAGAACACAAGGATGTGTATGAGAACATATAAAATATTTCACACAGAGAGAAGGTTTTTAAAATAAAGGTACTTTCCATGAATGAGGTCTGAAGACAAGTTTATATAAGTGTCAACCCAGATCCTATGTGCACATGAAATCCTTGTGCAAACTGCCAGTGAACTGCTATTTGCTTTGCAGTCCCACTGCACTGGATTGCCAGCCAGAAATGCATCACCACTAAATCAGCTCCAACTCTTTGCATCATCTGCCGATTGCAACAGAAAATGAGCCCTTTTAACAACGAATATTCTCAATATTTGGTCTTTCTTATTCCAAAGCTTGCAGAGGGACAAGTTAGTCATATAGTCTAGCTGGAAATTAGCCTTTTGGCTTACATTCCCAATTTAAATGACCCATTTAAACTGTGGTCATGGAAGAATTTTTCAGACCAACATTCTCATGTATCATAAAAAGAATTCCTGCAGGATTACACTGTTATTGCAAGTTAACACAGAAGACAATGAACTCATCTGGATAAATCACCTAGGAAATGTTGTTCCCTTGGACAGGAGCTTCAGCATTTTAGGGCGTTCCACACATGACAATCGTCCCTTGGTGTCCATCACTATCAAGTGATGAGCACTATGGAGATGCCTTTTGGTGTACCCCCACCCCCTGTGAAACTTCCTGCCCCAAGAGACTTGCTTTATTTCTTATTTTGCTGCCAGGAGATGGTTTTGACTTATCTTCTCTTTCCCTGTTATAGCATTTTGCTATGCTGTGGCTTGGTTTGATATTACATTATGATATTAATGTACAGGCAGCAACCATTTTGTGCACATTCAACTAATGTGCACACGCCAACCTGCGGGCTATTTTGGACCCGGAAGAAGGCAAAACAGGGGCAGAATGGGGGGTGGGGAAGGCAGAATGGAGTTGGCTTCTCTGTGCTCCGCCAACACATTCAGGGGCCAGGAACGCAAACCCTGCACAAATCCAGGGGTTGCCTGCATTTTATATTTATTGTTGTCGGTATATTGTAAGTCAACTTAAGTGAAGATGAGACATAACTATGCGAGAAATAGACATGAAAGAAAATCCATGATTAGGCTTTACCCAGAAAAGCATACTCAATGTGATGCAGACATTAAGCTTGAATACTTGCTATGAGTTCATCAAACCAATACCTGGAGTGTGTGCACACACATGAACACACATGAGGTGTCACCAAAATCAGGTAAATTTAAAAGACTTACATCTGATAAGAATCCCACCAAACACTCATCTCAAATGAACTGAGAATGTGCAAGATGAAACTCTGCAAGATACACACACACACACCAAAAAAAATTCCCACTTACTAATGGAGCATCTTTCTATCACTTAATTCCTTCTCACTGCTACATGGCTGCAGACTGAAGAACAGGAAAGATCAATTGGCACATCCAAACATTATATTCACTTACCTAAGGAAGCAAAAAAAAAAAAAAAAAAAACAGGAGAAAGAACTATTAGTGCTTGTAACAAGGCTGAAAATTTTGAGCTCTAGATAATAACTAGGCAGCATTAAGAGGCTTTAATGGAGTCCCTGAGCACAGTTCATGTTACTCTTATTCTTTCGGATTCATTCTCAGGTGGTGTATTCTTAGTAATGGATGGGCCTTGTTAAATTCCCAGCAAACTTGCAAAGATATACGCCCACACCACTGACCGTTTTTGTGTTCTGTTGAAACTGGTGCATTACAAGAAGGGTACAAATCAGAACAGTAAATACTGCCACATCTCTGACATTGTTTCATTGCTTTAGTTTATGTAGGAGTTAGGGTGAAGACTTCATCACTCTCACTGTTATCCTATGAAGTAGGAGATTGGCATGCCTAGGCTGCATAAGGTGTTCCTCTTTTACCCATACAAATTTCCTGCACCAGATGAAAGCTTGACCCAAACCATCTCAGAACATCCTGGGGCTGAAATGAGCCAAGATACCCCAAATTTAACAATACATTCTGGAATGTTCTCACTTCCCTACAGAAATTTTATATTAGGAACTGAGGTGGAAGAAAAGCGGATTTCCAAAACAAGGTTTGGGGGGTGTGCGTGAATTTGAGATGCTTCCTATGTTGCTATTTTCAAAAATGGATATACACTTTCTTGAAGCAACACTATATACTGTACATCTGTATCACTTCCTGGGATAAGGTGGAGACATTAAGAGGCAGAAGCAAGATGCCAAAGCAGATTTTATCAAAATATAGTCACGCCCAATACAATATTTAGTAAATTTATGGTGGGAGAACCCCATTTCCATGCAGTCTTGCATCTCTTTTGCAAGTAGACACCTCAAAGTGCTCCAAGTTCTTAACAAACCAACTCTCCTGACATCAGCAGAAAGGGGAGATCCTTTTCATTTGCATTGCATAGAGTATTTTGTAAAACTCACAGAATGGGTTTCATCATGGCAGAATTGTGTACATCCCCCCCCCCCCCCGGAAAAAAAATAATAAAATGAAGGAAATTTTGAAGACGTATTAACAGCAGTTTACTACACACAAACAATCATGGAGGGTCCTGCATGTACAGAGTTGTAAAGTGCAATTTAAACTCAGGGATGCTAACGGATGCTCAGGCTGGGTCTATCAACAGAGACTGCTGGCCACATTCTTGCCCATATAATATGCAGAAAAAATCATAGTCCGCCTGCAGCTATTAAAAGCTTTGTGACCAAAGGTTTGTGGTGCCTGCATAGAAGTTGAAGATTTATAGGAGGCAAAAGTGTTGAACAAAAAGCAAGAACAACTTCTTGTGAGGGCAGAACTTGGGTCATAAATCAAGAAGGAACAAAGGGACTATAATGGCCCCTTTTAAGGTTATGGTTACGTTTATTAATTACACATTTAATTGCCACTCATTAATATCAAAAGCCTCTTTTTCACAAATGTGTATGAATCATAGTTTACTCATGTAAACCTAATCAAGGAAGGCAAAGATATTTGCATAAAACCCAGTGTAATTTTGCTAATAAGATGTGGATAGGAACTCGTATCTGTGACAAACGCTTTTGCGTCAAGCAGTGATTTTCTTTCTGAAAGATTTTTTCAGGCCATTTAACACAATCAGCACCACTTGAAGTGAAGAAAACCTCCACACATCAAGCCGCGCCTGGAGAACATTCCAGACTGAAGATCAGATTTCATTATCAGTCTTATAGGATATTCTGAAATGCCTACATGGTTAAAACATGACCATCATTTTTAAAGGGAATTAAGGGTCTGTAACTTTTCCTCCTGAAATCCAAACTGCATGATATTCTTGCTATGTTCTTCAGGCCTAGGAGACAAAAAACACATCTTCTATTTTCCCTAGCTATTAACACACCAACAGTTTTGCAAAAAGAAGGCGATGTTCAGTGAAATAACCTCAGTGAAGCAAGTTTTCTGAGTGCTTTGTTTTACAAAATGGGAAATTCCAGTTTTAGGGGGTGCAACTCTTTCAAGGAATCCAGATGCCTGTTTTTCTCCCCAATTCAATTCATATGAGATTAGAGCTTCGCACAGCTCCATCAAGTCCAACTTCCCCATTCCCAAAGCAGCTACCCAGAGGCCTCCAGGAATCCCACAAGCTGTTATGGGTTTTGCCTCCTAGCAGCTGAAGCATTCAGCAACTTACCACAGCTCAGTTTAACCATGACATTGTCTAGATCAGGCTTCAGCAACCTGGTACCCCCAGATACTTGCGACCAGAACTCCCATTATCCTCGGTCATTGGTCACACTGGCTGGGGCTGATGGGAGTTGAAGTCCAAAATTATCCGGAGGGTACCAGGCAGGTGAAGGCTGAATCCCATCTTAAAGCAATGCAAATGACATCTTGTTGTAGTAAATTGCATGAATAATGTGTTGTGTGAAGTACATTTTCTTGTCTGCCCTGAATGTACCGCCATTCAATTTCATTAGATAACCTTGAATTTTAGAAAGGGAGAAAAACGGCTTTCTAGCTACTTTCTCCACACCATGTATAATTTTATAAACCAGACTATCAAATAAAAAAATGTTACAGGTTTGTTAGCCGTTGTGTAAACTAAATTTATTCATCTGGTACGCCCTGAAACAAACAAATATTCTGCTAGGCAGCATAAATATTTATTTTAACTCCAAGTGGAACTACTTCAAGGGCAGGGGAGGGAATAAAGGCAACAAATCTTAATGCCCCAGCAGCATTCTTTTTTTTTTTTTTAAACTACATTGCCTTGAATATTTTTTAATTGTTTTAAGATTTCGCTCATGCATTGAGGAAGCAGCTCCTTTTGAATCCAGGGAAGGGACAGTGAAGTCTGGCTCGGTTGCTACCCACAGCACAGTTTGATAATATACAGATAAAAATGCAACTTCCCTGTGATCATACAGCCCCAAGGCATGAAGGATGGGAAAAGCCTGCTCAAGCAGCTTACATTACTCCACATAACAAGAACAGCTCATTCATGGGTCTTTTGCTTCTGGTCATCCATTTACTGCCAGATTTATTTTTAGAAATATCCTACAGTATGCGATATCTGAAAGGGGGTGGGGGAAGAGAAGAACTGGGCAACAAAAATTGTAGGCAAAAGAAACCAGTATTCCATGCTCCCCCAGTTAGCGGTCACGATTAGCTTTTAACTAGAAACACTCTCTCTACTTTATAAAAACCATGTTGTAAATTGCATGCACTGAGCCAGTTTCAAGTTGATCTCCAATTCATTGCAGGATTTATACATATTAATGTCAAAAAGATTGTGCAGACCAAATGCCAAAGTTTATCAGCTACCCAAAAATTAATTAGGAACTCTAGAGTTAAGCATCCAATTGAGCATTACGTGCTTTAAATCCAAGCCAAGAGAGACCTTGACAATAGAGCTTGGAAGATTATGGCTTAGCTAGAACAAAGACAGAAACAGGAATTGCTCAAACGTGATATTTTCTGGAAGGCAAGGCTCTAAATGCTGTATCTCCATAAGCTCAAAAATGTCATTCTACAAAAGACTTCTGGAATCAAGAGTTTCAAAAGATATAGATATTGGGGAGGGGGAGAGATAATTATGCTGCTAAAATTAGCATAACCAAAGCTATCTCAGGAAATAAAAATAAACGTTAAGTGCTATACGAAACCTAGTTTCCAAGGTATCAGTATACAGTTGGAATCATGGTAGCCTCTGTCTTGGGATCCACAGTAGGAGGTTATTAAATTATATATTTTATTAGGGCCACTTGAATTTCACAAACCTCCTAAGGACACAGGATTCTGTCTTATACAGAGTCAGACCACTGGCCAATCTAGCTCAGTATTATCTACAGAAGGCTTTGCCAATCTAGTACTCTCCAGATGTTTTGGCTATGCTGGCTGATGCTGATGGAAGTTGTAGCCCCAAACACCTGTAGAGCATCAGGTTGGTGAAGATTGGCCTACGGTGACTGGCAGCAACTTTCCAAGGCTTTGGGAAGGAGTCTAGAGATGGTGGAGGCTGAAGCTGGCACTTCCTCATGCAACAGAATGTGGTATACAACTGAAAACCACCCACTCCCATCTTCATCTAAGAATACCCCTGAAACTCAAAGTGGCACTGAACTGCTTGCCTGTGAGCTATGAAGCCCAACTCAAGGTGCTGGTACTGGAATACGAAGTCCCAAATGACTCAGAACCAAAGATGCTTAAAGAGGCGCTTCTTCCAATATCAAGCAAAATGATCTCTGACACTGGCATGCAAGGCCTTGTTTGTGATCCTGCCAACAGGAATAGCCATGTTTTTAACAATTGTGTGCAAATGGCTGTATTTTTGCTATCCTGTGCACCACCATCAGGAGGAAGGAAAGTATAGAAACAAAAAATAATAATAATGTCAAAGTAAATTGGTAAAAGCAAAATCATACTTAAACTGAGTTTAAGCATAGGGTTGCTGGCAAAGAACAATACAATTTCCAATAAACAGCTTTACCCAATGGCGATCATTCCAGTAAACTGCAGAAACTGTAACCAATTCAAACTCAATGTTTGTGATCGGGTGGAGAAAGGGTCTTGACAATACAGTGGTACCTCTGGATATGCACACCTCTGGTTGCGTATCCTTCAGGATGCGAACGTGGCAAACCCAGAAGTATTTTTCTGGGTTTCAGGGCACACGCATGCACAGAAGTGCTCTACCACGCCACGTGCATGTGCAGAATAGGCACCACCGGTTGTGAATTCCTCGGGATCCGACTGGAGCTCCAGAATGGATCCCGTGCGCAACTGGAGATACCACTGCACAATCTTTGGGCTGACCAACTTTTAAGTACAGGCAACCCCCATTTACGCAGGCATTACCTTCTGGGTCATCGTGTGCATGAGCCTGCCCTACCCTCATTCCGCAAACATGTGCAATATGCTAGTTGCCTGTACTATATCCCATGTGCTGTATGCCTTAGTTGCACCTGTTCTGATTTGTCTGTCACCTAGCCACCATGGGTAGGTACCTCGCCCAGCTCAAAAAGTCACCATTAATGCTTTTGGGGCTGGAGGATTTGTAGAGTTTTGTTGAGGGTGGGGTTGTTGCTGTTGTTTCTTTACATCTTTATTTTAGATCTTGTGATTTATGTGGAAACTGTTCCAATTTGTGAATTTTTAAATATTTTATTTATTGGTGACTACTTTTGCTATATTGCAGTTATGTGTTGTCGTTTCTATGTTGTAAGCTTTCCAGAGCACAGTTTGAATTGTGGAAAGGCGTTATACAATAAAATTATGTATGTATGTATGCATGTTTTTTAGCATTTTGAATACTTTAAAGTCGGTTCAATCTAACATTTGACAAAAGGGAAGCACTCAGATATAAACTCTTAATCTTTCACTGAGACAAAAGGGATGCAGAAACTAGCAACTAGGGAATACGCGCCTAACAAAACGTCATTTGAATAAAACCTCCAACTGGGCTCTCTGTGCTAACTTGCAATGTTTAGGAACAGCTGTGAAAGCCCAAGGAAGCCATCTAGTCTCAGAAAGTGCATTTCATAATTACGTAAGAGGCTAAATCCCATCTGTCCACTATCTGCTCTAAAACTATTCAATCATATGTCCATTTAAAAACGGGGGGGGGGGGGAGAGGAATCCTGATCCCACAGAAAATCACATATCTTTCTTCTTCTCAACACCCAGGGAAGGATATTCCTGTGAAATATTGACACAGCTTTTAAGTTAGGATTCTGCTGTACAGTACTGGATCAAAAGGAGAAAATATATAAAGTTTACCATAGAATAATTCCATATGGTAGATGTTATTGTAAGCTTTCGTGAGCTTATGGGGTAAGATCATCTAGAAACTGTCAAGGCCAATGGCTGGAATGACAAAGGAAATGACAAGAACTGGGGGCTTGGGGGAAAACACAGTTCTGTCGGGGGGGGGGGTGTAAATGAATCAAAACATCTCTCACTGGATTTAACTCACAGCTGCATTTCCATCCCAGCTGCAGCAATGTGGGCTTCCCTTTGCCATCTAGCCCAGTCCGTTTCCTATAAAGGCTGAATGCAAAAGTGGGTTCCCTCCCACACGTGGAGCGCTTCTAGCATTACAGAGCCGAACAGCTTCTGCTCACTGCATTTCCTATCAGCAATGCAGAGCAACCCATCTCCTTTCCATAAATACTTCAGGACTTGTCAAACCAGCTAAGCAACAGTGCACAAAGGAAGTCAAATATGACATGCAGGTGGAACGAGAGATTGAAGAGGGAACATGAAGTCTTACCAGGTCCACTTCTAGTAGTCAATCCTCTTTCTTAATGTTGCATTTAAATTTAAAGGAATCAGGTGGGTGTCAACAACGTAGAGCATATATCAAGCATGTGTGTCAAAAGTAACATCAGGCTCTCCCCCACCTCCTTTCTCTCTGTTTCAAAGGCAGTACACATTAAAAAGGTCTTACAAAAAGATGTTCAGGTTTCTAGGAGAAAGGAGCTTTATAGGGGTATAGGGTTATACCACAAATATTTCCAAGTGGACCTTCTGTTCAACCATATCAAGTGGGTTATACTGCCGTCATAACTTTGGATATGGATATTATATAGCACTGAATAGCATTATTTGCCACAGTCCAGGGTGGCACACCAATGACATAAAACACAAGCTGGTATCTTTTATATAATGACTCTGTAGGTCAAAGACAGTTGTCCTAGCTGTGACTGCAGTTGAAGAGAAAGGCAGGTGATCACATCTGCCGTGAGTTCTGGGTTGTTTTCGTTTTTTAACTTTACAGGCTGAGTAGGAAAAAATACTACTTATAGTAATTTCTTTCCTCCCAACTCACTTCACACATTTGCTGTTGCTCCACTTTTGGACTGCCCATTTGGTCTAAGAGAGTCCAAACGAGAACACAACAGCAGAACTAAAACTTTAACAGGGCAGATCCTTGAGTTCATAAAGTTTTACACATTAACTTTGCATATAGGACTTCTCCTTGCAAAACAGGTATGGGAGGAATGGTGGAGAAGGAATTAATAATACAGCCAAGCACTCGTGAACTGTTTAAAATTAGATCCTTCTAGTTTGTTATTTAGAATTACTTCCAGATCTAATACTTGTGCATTTGGGAGGGGCATGGCACATGGTGCAATTCTATCCAATGTACCTCTTTCAAAATTAATTGACAACAATCCCTCCTTAAGAAGTACATGCCTGAAACCCTGGAAAGCCATTGCCATTCAGTGTAGATAATACTAAGCTAGATGGGTCAAGTGGTGTCAGTATGAAGTAGATTCCTGTGTTCCTAAACAAGAGGAGGAATAGAGAAGGCTTCTCTCCTCCGTGGCCAGCATGGAAACACAGCCTACTAAATGTTGTGCAGACTAGTACTGGTAACTTTTGTGGGCAGCACATTTCCCCTTCCAGCAGCACATTTTAATCATATAGCATATGCTCGGTTGTAGGTAGCACTGCTACCTAGTTGGAATAACTTGAACATTGTCTGAGATTAAATTTCCATTGATGTGCAAGCATGAGCACACTTTAGCCTTTATCAAAATGTTAACCACATGGATTTTTTTTTATATTAAAAAAATGAAATTTCTCTTCTACCAAGCAGGGGTTGTGGGGAGGGGGTAAAGCTAGCTTGGTGCTATTGTCTGAGCAAATGGTACAAGTTTCCATCAAACATTGTTTGCTCAAAATGTACTTGACAGCTTCAGAGATCTTTGAAAGGATGGTGCGTTTCAGGAGCCCCGATAACCGCAGAAAGGCCTTGCGATTCAAAATGATCAAAAGCCACTTAAACATTTCTATACAAAATATTTGATGTCAGAAGTTCAGAATTAATGCATTTATACATGTCTGCTCATAGGCAGATGCCCCGAGGTTGTTCTCTCAATCCATTCATCTACAGCTGTCTTCTTGTAACGCTTCATCTTGCCTGCCATCTACATCTGGGCAATTAAACTTCAAAATCTTGCTACAGGCATTAGTTTCTTCCAAAATAATATCAAAATGAGGGGTTGGGGAGATCTCCTTATCTAGTTTAGTGGTGTGTGACACGTTTACACAAATTCACAAAACATGCTTTTTTCAAGGTAAGCCACCTAGCCTTGTGATAGATTAAATCTTAATCATGCTTAATTGCCGTTAAATCAGTAGAACCAATATCAGGCTGTCTTTCTCTCCTGTCCTCAGATCCTGCTACACAACACACGGGTCATCATTCAAGTATGCTACCGAAAAGCCACAGCTCCAGAAAAATCAGGATAGCCACAGAAACGGTCCTCATTACTTCTAGCCCACACAAGGGCAAACGAAGGGAAACACAAGAGGTCTAATTGGTCTTTAGTGAGAAAGCGGCTGAATTGCATGCCACTCTCTCCCAAGTCAGAACACTGTACATATTGTATTCCCCATGAGTTCTGCTGCCAGCAGGAGTGCCTTCAGTTCTGCAGGGAGCATTCAAATGTTGTGGGAGGCCTCGCTTTGGAGCTGCTCACAGGAGGGCTTGATATCCCCTGCTGCTTCTTAGGCATTTTGCTTTGTTTTTAATAATGGTTCTGCTGTTTCTCTACCAGTGAACCACCAAGTGGATCAATTTTGATGGAAAGGAGGCATACATATGCTTTATATGATGTGTTTCGCTTAATTGCTTATTACATCTACGTGTCCATTCTGTTCATTATGGAATATTGCATTTTGCTACATTATTGTTATATATATTTTTATGACCTTTTGATATATTTTACACACACACACACACACACACACACACACATGCATGCACTGGAACTCTTTAATTTCAGCACACACAGTCCTTTTCCACAGAGGCTTCTGCTAAAAGTCCTTTGCATGAAACACTCAAATGAACGGAAACCAAAATAGCCAAAAGGAATAGAAGCCAAACTTCCATTAAGTCAAAAGTCATTGCTTAATGAACTACCGTGGAAAACATTTATATACAGATAACATATAAACAAAAGCGCACAACATTTATGGGTGGCACCATGCAATGGTGCCATGGTGTAACACACACACACACACACACACACACACACGTCATTCCCAACACATATTGCCACATTTGTTGCCGTAGATAAATACATTGAGCTGATGAAACAGAGAAAAGTTAATGTTTGAAGAAAATATTTCAGTAAGTGGAGTATATTGCAGGTGCACACATACTGAAGTCCCCCCAAGAGCTGCCACGTGACGAATTTGACTGTTCCCAAATAAGCTGCCATTAGCAAAAGAGCTGGGCAAGTTTTAACTATGACTATGCCAGAATTCAGAGAACAATTCCATTTACTGCAAAATAAGGCTTTAAGGCTAAAGATGGGGAGAGATGGTTACAACAGAGCACCGAGTTCCCTTCGGAACTCCCTTTTGCCAAAGAATGGCCAAATCTGAGCAACCTTCAGACGCGCCATTTGCTGCTCTGATTTGCTGGAATTTTTTTAACAGCTAGCACCAGATGGCTTTAGTTTTCGCTGCAAGCCCATGATTGTGCAAACTGAAAACCTATTGTTTCAATAGGGGTGACCCAAAACCTATGTTTGGTTTGCTTTAAACCACTGTTACTTTTTCCAACCCTTATGGCAGAGCCATAAATCAAACTGAAAAAGTGAACTCAGCAATTCAAAGACAGGGGAAAATGCTCAAGCACTTAAGATCCTTATTAATGGACACTTCAGGGTTTTATATGTCAAAACTTTGTAGGAGAAAAGACATGCTATTCTGTTTCAGTAAAACTTAAGAATTAACTTCCTTTTAGACATGCTGTTTTATAACTTTAGAGAGGGGAAATCCTCCTGATAATTTGTGTGTTCAGTTTATGATTTACTACATACTAATAAATCTGAGCAGAATGCCAGAGGAAAGGATTACTACTGCCTAAATTCAATACTCCCATTAAAAATCTCAGCTACCCAATAGAGAGATCGGGCTGAAATTCAGAGTTGTAGCAGTTACCTTTGCATGTGGATAAGCCAAGAGGGCCATATTTTCGAGTGAACTTTCACAAATTTATGCCCTCAGACACATCATTTGAAAAACAGCAAGCCTGAACATGAGCAGGTTACTACTCTGTGCTAACCCTCTAATTCACTAGGAGAAAATCCTGTTCACTTTGACAGAATATCTGCTTTCCTTGCTTTGCTGCCCAACAAAAATAGAAGTTCTCAGATAAAAATCACCGACTGGGAACACCATTAACCTATATTGATTTTTGCAAAAAAAGGGGGAAAAAAGAACTTTTGAAGTTTCAACTCATTTAAAATGTAACTGGCATACATATTTAACAGGATTCATTCTATGTATTAATCTTCCTTGTGATGTATTCCTCGAAGCATGACAGAAACCAGTTTGGGGAGGGGAGAGGGGGGGAACTGCCAGGTGCTGATGGTGCCCACTGAATGTGGACAATAAAATTATAAGCAGCTTCTTTTTAATTTTAAAAGCTGACAGTGGCTCTTCCCATTCGTCTCATGTATTGCAAGTACTCAGTTGCCCCAGAAACTCTACATACTGATGCCCAACAGTCAAGATCCATCTCATTCCTTCCATCTTGCTTGCTTTGCATCGGAGCACTTTAAGCTCCCTGGGGTGCTGGCCCTCAATGGAATGAATCCCCCCCAGCCCCAATGTGGTTATTCTAGTGCAGTATCCAGGCTGCAGCGATTAATCATTCCCACTTTCTGAGCTGACATATCGAGGTGGGGAAACGACAACCTAAATGAGCAAGGCTGATTACCTGGGAAAGCAATTCTTCAAGATAGCACAGCTAACTAATAGCTCCATCTGCTATACAAACGCATCCGTGGGCCCCAGAAGCACCACCAGGATATGGCTAACAAAAGGTTTGTTGTGCCTGCCAAGTTTGGAATTCTCTCGGTAGCTACCATAAATATTTTTAAAACTGAAACAAAAAAGACTACAAAAGTTTGTTACACACTATGTGTGGGCTACTTACTAGCTTCCAAGGACTTGTTTTGCAATGCTGCTCCTGGCAAATCATTAAGACATTCAGGTGCCTAACCATCAACTTTGGCATAGAAGATTTTCCCCCGAAGATTGACAATTTCTAAGCACTTTCTAAGCCAGAGTGAATAATTTGTGTTTCAACACCATAAATACACTTCTAAAGCATTTCCCCCCGATATGTTGGTAGTTTTTTTAATAGACACCCCAGATACTTGAAGGAATGCCTCAACTCAGACAATCTTATCCATACTAAGATATTTGTTGAATGCCTTGCCTCCATGCTGCCTCAAATATGGTGAGGGGTAACCTGGAACAGAACTTTATCAGAGTTGGTGCCAACACTGGAATTCTCCAGTCTCCAAGGACATGCACCCCACTTCCTGTCTGCCATCATTTAGAGCTGGATAGAAGTGTTTTGCTCCAGCATGCCTTTGGACTGGTATGATTTCTCATATGGATTTATATTATTTGCTGCTGCTAATGCTTTGCCACTGATTTGATGAACTGTTTTCATATTGTGCTTTTAGATGTTTTTGTCAATAGATTATACTTATTTGTTGCCCAATACAAAACTTCTCTAGCAAACATACACAATTTATAAAGTCATCCTGCTCTGTCCAAGTTGTTGTTTTAATGGAAACTAGGATGCAAATGCTTTAAATAAATGTTTGTGTAAGGGCAAAGCAGCAGTATCCAATCCAGTGGTGTCTGCTTACTCATGTCAGTTATCCACATGTGATTGCAAGAGAAGGTGAAACGATGCTTTGCATATACAACAAAACATGAAAAATTTAATGACACACAGTGCTAGAAATTTATACAGTGGAAGCCCTTTAACTCAGGAAGAAACTAAAAAGGTAGAGCAGAATGAGCTGCAAATGGTTTACCAGAGAAATAGTAAGTGAAATGTACATAAAGCTTTTCAGCTGAGACTAGATTCCAAAATGGCTAGCATTTAATCAAAGAATCATAGAATTACAGAGTTGGAAGGTGTTGCAAGGGTCATCCCCTGCAATGCAGTAATCACAACTAAAGAATCCCTGACAGATGGCCGTTCAACATCTGTTGAATGAAGGAGAGTCCACCACTTTCCAAGGTAGTCCCTTCCACTGTCAGAAAATTCTTCCTGGTGTTCAGCTGAAATCTCCTGCGTTATTTGAATCCACTGGTTTGAGTTCTACTCTCTGGGGCAGCCAAAAAACAAGCCCTTCAAATATTTCAAGATGGTTATCTTATCTTTTTTTTTTTTAAATATTTTTATTTTTCCATATAAACACAATACAACAAACATAAACATACAAAAACAAAACAAAAAACATGTATCATTTCATATCCTAATTTCATATCCTATCTTCCCCGACTTCCTCATGCTTCCCCTTTCTGTATTCCAAATTCTTATCGATTGTTCAGCAAATCTTCCCTTATTTTAATTTAAATTTAGACTATTCTTCCTTATTTTCCTTGTCTTAACCATTGCTAATAGTAACCATTTACTTTCCAGTCCAACATCATTCTAACTTTCATTAACTTTATGATATTTCTTTAAATAGTCCTTGAATTTTTTCCATTCTTCTTGCGCTGCTTCTCTTCCCTGGTTTCGGATTCTGCTCGTCATTTCTGCCAAGCCCATATAGTCTATCACCTTCATCTGCCATTCTTCCAGTGTGGGTAGTTCTTGCGTCTTCCAGTACTTCGCAATGAGTATTCTAGCTGCTGTTGTAGCATACATAAAGAAAGTTATATCCGTCTTTAACACCCCTTGGCCGACAATACCCAAGAGAAAGGCCTCTGGTTTCTTGGGGAAAGTATATTTAAATACCTTTTTAAGTTCATTATAGATCATTTCCCAGAATGCCTTAATCTTCGGGCAGGTCCACCAAAGATGAAAAAATGTACCTTCAGTTTCTTTACATTTCCAACATTTGTTGTCAGGCACATGGTAAATCTTTGCAAGCTTGACTGGGGTTATGTACCACCTATATATCATTTTCATAATGTTTTCTCTTAAGGCATTACATGCCGTAAATTTTATCCCGGTGGTCCACAACTTTTCCCAATCAGCAAACAAAATATTATGACCAATGTCCTGAGCCCATTTAATCATGACCGATTTAACCGTTTCATCTTGTGTATTCCATTTCAGCAGCAAATTGTACATTTTGGACAAATTCTTAGTACTGGGTTCTAACAGTTCTGTCTCCAATTTTGATTTTTCCACCTGGAAGCCAATTTTACTGTCCAGTTTAAATGCTTCATTAATTTGATGGTAGTGGAACCAATCTCTCACCTTCCCTTTTAATTTCTCAAAACTCTGCAATCTCAATTTGTCCCCTTCCTTTTCCAAAATTTCCCAGTATCTTGGCCACTTGGGCTCCATATTTAACTTTTTAACTGCCTTAGCTTCCATTGGCGACAGCCACCTTGGAGTTTTATTTTCCAGCAAGTCTTTATATCTGTCCCAGACATTTAGTAGTGCTTTTCTGACAATATGATTTTTAAAACTTTTATGTGCTTTAACCTTGTCGTACCACAAATATGCATGCCACCCAAAAATGTTATTAAAACCTTCCAAATCCAAAATGTCTGTGTTTTCAAGAAGTAGCCATTCTTTCAGCCAGCAGAAAGCTGCCGCTTCATAGTAAAGTTTAAAGTCTGGCAGGGCAAACCCCCCTCTTTCCTTTGAATCCGTTAGTATCTTAAATTTAATTCTGGGCTTTTTGCCCTGCCAGACAAATTTAGATATGTCTTTTTGCCACCTCTTGAAACAATCCATTTTATCAATTATTTGCAATGCTTGGAACAAAAACAACATTCTTGGCAATACATTCATCTTTATAGCTGCAATACGGCCTAACAAGGAAAGCTTCAAGTTGGACCAAATCTCCAAATCTTTTTTCACTTCTCTCCAAGTTTTTTCATAATTATCTTTAAACAAATTCACATTTTTAGCTGTCATATTTATACCCAAATATTTCACTTTTTTAACCACAGTCAACCCTGTCTCATTCTGGAACCTTTCCTTTTCTATCTGTGTCAAATTTTTCTCCAAAACCTTTGTCTTAGACTTATTCAATTTGAATCCTGCCATTTGACCAAACTCTTGGATTATTTCCAAAACTCTTTTCGTGCTAGCTTCTGGCTCTTGCAATGTAAGTACTAAGTCATCTGCAAATGCTCTCAGTTTATATTGTTTGGCTCCGACCTGAATCCCTTTAACCAACTGGTCCCTCCTAATCATATTAAGCAAAACCTCCAGGACCGATATAAAAAGTAATGGGGAGATAGGGCACCCCTGACGTGTCCCTTTTTCAATCTTGAACTCTTCTGTAACCACATTATTTACAATTAGTTTGGCTTTCTGTTCAGAGTATATTGCACCTATACCATTTTCAAACCCTTGGCCTACCCCCATCCCCCGGAGGTTCTTCAACATAAAACTCCAAGAAATGTTGTCAAAGGCTTTCTCGGCATCCACAAATATCAAAACAGCTTTAGTGTTTATGTTCACTTCCAGCTTTTCCAAAATGTCAATTATATTCCTTACATTGTTCGACAAGTGCCTTTTTGGGAGAAAGCCCGCTTGGTCCCCGTGAATCTCCTCCATCAAAACTCTCTTCAGTCTTTTTGCCAAAATATCTCTTTGGAGGAACTGACTCTTTGGAGGAACTAGACTCTTTGGAGGAACTAAAAAAGCAAGGTGCGGAGACTAAATTGCAAGTTGCTGAAACTAAAGTACAAGTTGCTGAAACAAATAAAAAAATTGAAGAAATCTCTGGGAAAATTGACCTAAATACTAAAAGTATAACTGACCTAGGGAATAAAGTGAACTCAAATGCAGAAGCAATTGGGAAATTATTGGAAGATTCATCTACAACACGAAAGATAGCCGAGGAAGCTAAGGAAATTGCAACTGCTGCGGAGGAAAAATTTCCACCAGTTTACAAGAAATTGGATGAATATGAACTGGCACTCTCTATGCAGGATATGCAACGCAAGGAGAGGAACCTGAGGATCAGACTTGTGCCGGAAAAGGAAGGAGAGAACTTGGTGGATGATTTGACAAAAGAATTTTCTGACTTTTGGAAGCAGGAGCTGAAGAAAGAAGATTTTAAGATAGAAAGTGCATTTAGATTGGGAATAAGACAGAAGAGAAATCGACCCAGAGATTGTCTTATTACCTTAAGATCAAAGGAGGAGCGAGATAAAATATTGAACCTGCACTACCAAACAGCCCTTCGAATTGAAGACTTTTTTATTGAGATCTTTAAAGACATCCCTAAGAGTATCTTGGACGCAAGAGGACATTATAAAGACCTGGTGACACTGCTGAAGAAGAACTACATACCATTCAGGTGGGAATTTCCCCAAGGCTTGTCTTTTAAATATAAGGGAAAGAAGAGAAGAATAAAGACTGTAAGTGATAAAGACAAGTTCTTGGGAGAACACGAAGAAGACCTACAGAAAGAGACATTTCCAGGACAAGGGCATCCATCACTGGACACGAACACGGTACCACCGACAGACGAGGAACAAAAACAGGGAGCTGTAGGAGGAAGGAGTAAATAATCCCATCATGGCTCTGCAACTTCTAACCTGGAATTGTAATGGCTTAAATATTCCCAGGAAGAGAAAAAATATATTTCATGCCTTAAAGAAAGACCAATTGGACTTGATTTGCCTACAAGAGACCCACGTGACAAGAGCACACAGAAAATTATTAATAAATAAAAGACTGGGACAGGAATTTATATCTTCAGACAGAGTAAAAAAGAGAGGAGTGGTGATCTATGCAAAAGAAAAATTGCAACCGAAACAAATTTTTAAAGATGATCAAGGAAGATATTTGGCAATTGAAATTCAATCTCAAGGAGAGAAGTATTTGATAGTGGGAATCTATGCACCAAACGAAGGGAAAGCTGAATTTTTTAAGAAGTTGCATGAAATTTTGATGGACCATATGGATTACAACTTAATTTTGATGGGAGATATGAATGGAGTGGTTTCAACAAATATGGACAAGGCACAAAGACAGGTAATAACAAAAGATGGAAGACTACCAAAGACTTTTTTTGAAATGACTGACAATATGGACTTGATTGATATTTGGAGAACAAAACACCCATTAGAAAGAGAGGGAACCTTCTTTTCTGAAGCCAAAATGACATGGACAAGGATTGACCAAATCTGGGTGACTAGCAGTATGGCTCCGAATATAAAAAAAGTAGAAATCTGCCCAAAAACTTTCTCCGACCATAATGCTGTAAAGATGGTGATGAGGCAAACAACAACTGGTTCCTTCAGATGGAGAATGAATGACACCTTATTTAGAGACGAGGAGATCTGTAAGAAGGCCCAAAAAACCTTGAAAGATTATTTTGAAATCAACTTAAGGTCTGAAGTAGAAAAAAGAATAGTATGGGACGCAAGCAAAGCCGTGATGAGAGGGTTTTTGATTCAGCAAAATACTTTAAAGAAGAGAAAGCAAAATGAGAAAAAGGAGAGAATTTTGGAAAAGATAAAAGAAGGGGAAAAACAATTAAGATCGAAGCCAAAATCCCAAGAGATTCTAAGAGAAATCAAATTTCATCAAACACAATATACGGAACTGATGAATCAAGAATTAGAGTGGAGAATTAAACAAATGAGACAAAAGACTTTTGAATCTGCTGATAAATGTGGCAAGTTACTGGCTTGGCAAATAAAGAAGAGACAAAAACTCAACACGGTAACAAATATAGAAGTGGAAGGAAAAAACATAAGCAACCCAGCGGAAATTAGGAATTGTTTTCAGAACTACTTTAGACAACTTTACACACAAGGGCCGCAAAAAGAAATGGACATACAACAGTTCCTCGAGGAAAATGGGCTGAAAAAGGTTTCGCATGAAAGTAAGATAATATTGAACCAGGAGATATCAGCACAAGAAATAGAAGATGCCATTCAAGGCATGACGCTGGGCAAATCCCCTGGACCGGATGGACTGACTTCCAAATACTACAAAGTTTTGAAGGAAGGGTTGATACAACCTTTGAAGGAAGTCTGCAATGAGATTATGGAAGGGAAAAGGGCACCCGATACGTGGAGAGAGGCCTACATTACACTTATACCAAAGACAGAGACTGAAAAGACCCAACTTAAAAACTACCGACCCATCTCGTTATTGAATGTGGATTACAAAATCTTTAAGATGGTTATCTTATCACCTCTCAGTGTTCTCTTCTCCAGGCTAAACATACCCAATTCCCTCAAACACATGGACAAAAAGTTTTGCAACAAATTAGGGACGCACAAAGTTGTTTATGGAAGTTTGTTTTTTCCTGGTCCCTTCCAGTTTATATCATGGTCCAGATCCCACAATCTCCCCTTAGGGTGCAGGGAGGGGGTGTTACACAATGACCTGCAAATGACCTTGAGGCCAGGCTGGTGAAAATGTTCCCAGCCCATAGTAAGCAGTCATTCCACTGCTCTGAATTAATAATGCTCAAATGGATAAATCACTGTACAGTGGTACCTTGGGTTAAGAACTTAATTCGTTCCAGAGGTCCGTTCTTAACCTGAAACTGTTCTTAACCTGAAGCGTGCTTTTGCTAATGGGGCCTCCTGCTGCCGCTGCGCCACTGGTGCATGATTTCCTTTCTTATCCTGGGGCAAAGTTCTTAACCTGGAGCAACCACTTCCTGGTTAGCAGAGTTTGCAACCCGAAGCATCTGTAACCCGAGGTATGGCCACTTTGCTGGCTGGGGCTGATGGGAGTTCTAGTCCAAAATTTTTGGAGGGTACCAAGTTGGGGGAAATTTAGATTGTACCTGCACTTCATCTCAAGCAATCTCTGGACCAGTCACATTCAAATAAGAACACTACAAAGACACGCAATAGAATCAGTCAATAAAAGCTTCTCAACCTGAGTCTTTTTATCTGCTTCCTATGAAAAGAGTAGGTTGCTGTGAGTGCTGGAGGACCTGCTCCCTGCTCTGAAGGCCTTCTCCACCTGGCCGAGGTGGTGGTGGTGAGGAGGAGGCTCAGACTTACAACAGCTACAAAAAGATGGAACAAACTCTTGAGGGTTTGTTGCTTGGGGTTTTCTGTTGCAGGCTCTGTTATTGTGAATTTTTGTATATCACAGCAACTCCCTCTGCAGCAACTCTCCCCCATATGAACCAACCTGGACCCTATGATAATCATTGAAGGCCATTCTTCCTGGGCCTTTTCTGCAGTGGCTCCCCATTTGTATGTCCTTGCGGAAGGGAGGCGTTATTGGTTTGTTTTATTCCTGTTTTATTATGTATTTTGTGTTTTTATGCTGTGAACTGCCCTGAGATCTTTGTATCAAAGGCAATATACAAATGTTAATAAATAGCAATAACAAATATCTCAAAAACCCTGCCTCATTCCCACCAAAGGCCTGGAGAAACAAAGGTTTCAAACTGGCACTGAAAGCAAGGAGACATGCCACTGCTACCTGTCCTAGGTTTGAGACCTTCCAACCTGGAAAATGCACCACATACAAATCCTGGGAGAGGTTAACATTTCATATAAGAGTGTAGCAATATTACTTACCTTCACCAGCCCTTTACCAACCAATACAACTGGCCCAAGGGCATCATCTTTCATTTATGGTGAAAGTGATAATCATCTCTGTCATAAAAACAAAGGTGGTGTCTCTGTGTCAGTACTAAACACTTAATGCTGGATAAATCTCTCCAGTGTGGAAAACACAGCAAATCAAATCCATGAAGTTTGCAGGGAGGGGCTCCCATTTTTGCCAACACTCATCTAACAAATCACTTCCCCAGTAGATTCCCTTATAAGAAAAGGTGGGGAGAATACTATACATCTAACAAAATGTCACACTGAACTCCAGTTTTATCTTGATTTTGGGGGAACATGCACAAGCAAGACAGGCAAGCAACATGTTGTATTTCACCCACTTCAATGAGACACAAGCACCTCTCGTTCTCATTATGCTCCCACCTGTTGCTAGGTAACCACAAATGTGGCTTCAGCAGTTCACGCTATTATGCAGCAATTCTGCCTCTCCCCTAAAGCACGAAGCTACTCTGGGTAGCAAGCAAATTATTGTCTTCACAAGGAACAGGGCAGCCCATTATTTGCATTTCTTCGTGTTCTCAGGAAGTGCTACCCTCATTTTGTAAAGTCATTTTGCTGTATTTGCCAACAGGTAAGACGCTCCTGGAGATCTGAGTCTATCTTCTCAGAGACAGCAGATCATCTTGCCCCATGCCCAACGCAATCATTCCATACATGCCTTTCAAAAAGAAAATTGCCCACTGATTTGAAGTGTCAGAAAAAGTGTGATGCAGATGTTAATGCAGCCTGAATATTACATTAGCTTTTTAAAATAGGAGCAGAGTGTCCAAAAAAATGGGAAGGAATAGTTCCACCTCCACTCTGGCTGTCACATTTGAAAGGAGGACAATGACAAAGTAGAGTATGTCCAGAGGAGAGAAACTTGTCTTAATAATTTTGCTGATTTTAGCTGTCTTTTATTGATAATTATGTTATTTCATGTGCAGTGTCTGATTGATTTATTTTTTGATGAAGTGGCTTATACATTTTTCTAAATGAATAATCTAAGTTGGTGATGGGATCAAGTCCTGCATATAGTCAAAAGATTTGGGTATGTTTCACTGGAAAAGAGAAGGCATGTTTCAATCTCTTACTTTTAATTTCCATTATCTTTAAATGTTTTCAACTACTTAACTGGTTTTTTTTATAATTTTAATATTTCTTGTAAACAGTGTAGAGAGTTTATTACAATCATGTATACGTTTTGTAAAATATAATAAATAATAGTTTACCTAATATCCCACTTTGAGGAACAGTTTGCCTGATTAAGAGTTCTGGAGACATAATTCTGTGACAGTTCTGTTGGTCCAGTAAAGTTATTGCCAAAACTGAGGTTTTGGATTTTTTTATTCATTTAGAAGGAAAAAATGCAGACTCAAAGCCACTTAATACAAGACAACTATGAAGTAGGGAGTAGACCTGTGCAAACATATCACTGATTCAAGCATCTCCTAAGTCTTATTTATTAAAGTATTTGGGATAAAGTCAAATGATGCTAGGCATGCATTCTTAGAAGAACAAGCTCTTTTGATTTCCTTAAACCGGGCAAGTATCTGACTTCACACACCATAAAAAGGAATCGGCTTGGAATTCTGTTTTACAATTGGAAAGCCATCCACGGTTTACTGAAGTAGTAGCAGAGCAATATTATTTATGAAGGGAAAGGAATGAATAATTGAGAGGTGCAAAAGCAATGAAGGGGCTGAACAAGAGTTCTGGTACACTGCACACTATTTCCACAGACATGAAATAAAGCAGACTCAAAAACAAACCGAGGTGCAATGGAATAGATTCACATCTGGATGTTAAAGCAATGTGCTAGGAGAACCAAGCTATGGTGCTAAGTATATCAAGCAATAAATGCTCAAACCTGGACAATGACTCCCGAACAGCTGGCCAGAAGCCACCACAGAGTCAGGATGGTTTACTAGCTTGGTAAATAAAAGAGCACTGCCCACCTTATGCATCGAACTATTCAGCTAATGCTACTGTAAGTTTCTCTTGCCAAACCTGCCATGATGAATTCAAAATTACTTTCTAAGACATTGCTGGAAACAGCCCAAAAAGGGGACAGGGGATAATAATTTTTAGAAGTATCACTGTATACTAAACTGATTCAGCACTCTTCTTCCTAGAAGATTGGCAACATTGGAGTCTATGAACAAACAATGGTAGAGCTCTCTCCATCACACAGGCTTTCGACGTGAACGTTACCTAAAAAATACAGGTACACAGGATCAAACATTCAAATTGTGTCCCAAGCATAGGAACACTCCAACCACTGAACTTCAGGGAAAGCAGTTAAGCATTGCCACCATCATGATTTCACCAACCTCTAGTTCCCACCTATAGCTAGAAAGCAACCATCCCATTCTAGATCAAGTCATGTTTGACCATCTAGGCTTTCTTAATCATTCAGCAACAAGCAGATGTTCTCATAGATTTTCCTCCCATCTTCCAGGTGAACCAGGATGACAGGGCCTCCCTAACCACTGAACGCTGTCCTTTATCACTTAACAGTCAGCCACACCACCTCAAGTGCCACCTTTTGTCCAGTTTCACACTTGCGCAAGTTGTTTAAATGGAATGACCCTTTGTAGCATTTTTACATTTTACATAACTTGAATGTGGTTCTATTATGTAAGAATCCTTTTGGGTTTCAGAAAAGCAGCATACAAATATCTTAAATAAAACTGATTGTGATTTAATAGTGGGTAAGTTTATAAAGAGAGAAAATTCAGCTACATTGGGAGGGTGATGGTGAAGAGAAGCAAAGCCTTAGCCCTCTGACAAGATGTGCAGGAGTTAATTGATCCCACAGGAAGAGGTCTGAAAAGTTCACACACGCTTGAGGCAGCCTGCACCTCTCTACAGCAAGGCAAGGATCCCAAGTGAATTCTGATGGATTCCTCACAGCAAAGTGCATTTAAAGCATAAAAAAGATGACAGATGCTCCAAATTCATGACTGTAGGTCTGAAAAGTAAACATGCCCCTTAAAGAAATCAAAATAGCAACAAAAGCACCCACAAAGATGCAGTACATCCAAAAGCCTAGGAACAATGTTGGCCTGCGTTGGAGCACCATCCAAACAACACTCCTGCTGCACAATCTATGCAATACTCAACCAAAATGAAAACCAGGGTGATAGAGAATCCTGACACTCCCACTTGCGGATATACTTTTCCTGTTTCCAGTTTGTGCAAGTCAGTGGCTGGCTATAATAAGGAAATACAGCAATATATCTTGGGGCTGTGTGCTATCCATGCACTTTTAAGTCCATGTTTTTCAATCTATAGTTGAAAATTACAGTGGAATAGAGTTTGGATGGTGTGGTGCACATGGAAAGATGAGTGCCAAGATGTTGGCTGAGGTAGTGTGGGAGGATGAAGGGCCCAGGTCCTCCCCTCCAGCTGCCCATCAAATCCCTGCATGTGCTGGCTCATGACAGTATGCACCTGTCAGTGCAGCCCTGAGAAGAGAGTCTAGCCGAGGCAACAACATCAACAGCAGTAGTTCCTCTTGGTCTCAGGATCCCATGTGCCACCATTGCCTCAACTGCTAAAAGTTAGCTGCTTGTGGGCAGAGAGTGAAAGGATGTATAGGCAAGACTCCGCCACTCTATCTCACGGGATCTGTGGCTGTTAGCAAGAAGCAACAGACAACAATAGGAACATAACCCCACCCACCCCAAACTCCAGCATACCCTCTATTTAACAATTTAACAAGCCTTCAAACTAATAATGCAGGAGAGTATGTATCATTAGCAAGGACAGGTTTTTACTGTGCCTCCCACCCATCCACCCCACATTTCATATTTCTCTGCCATCCCCATTCCTAGACAGTACTGGATTAAGCAGAAGCAGGTGATGCTTTCAGAGGGGCACCATTGAGGTTCCCAGCCTGTGTGTGTGTGTGTGTATGCAAATGTGCATGGGACATGTGTGCCAAATTGGGTCTTTGACCCAGGTGAAATAAAGCCAAATTTCGCCCCTCAATTCAGAGCCCTCTTATACTGAGGTGTTGGATTAATAGCCTCCCTTGTTTGTCCAAACCCCCTGTCCCTGTGGGCTTTTTGAGTAAGAGCCTTCCCCCTTTCTTAGCTGTGTTTGGTTAGGAGCACCCTGTTTGTGCCTTGTTCAGACTTAACATACCAAGCGCAATCCATGTCTCTTTCACGCCCTGCCATGTTGAAGGCGACCTCCAGAGTGGAGAATGTGGGTAGCTTTACCAAGGACAGCCAAACAGGGCTCTCCACGCTGACCTCCGAACAAACACGAAGATCTCTTCTATGGGTAGATACATACAAGCAATGTTCTGCATTGTTTGAATCCAGGGACTATTTTCATGGGGAAACTATTTGATGAATTCATAGTTTCTTATGAGGGGTGGGGGGGTGGGGAGAGAGAAAGATTAAGTTTTGTCTGACCAGCCAAACCTACCCTCCATGATAAATGAAAGGAATGAAGTGCCGAATGTCAGCAAAGGCCTTTGAGAGGCAAACGTTGAATACACAGACACTTACTCTGACATGTAAAAAATGCAGTATATCTGAAATGGGCAGTACGGTATTTTTCTCCAGCAAAATGTAAGTGAATTTTTTTCAAACTATGAAGCAGTAATAGAACGTGACATTATGTACTACATTCTAAACATGTCTCTAATCATTGCTATATTGTTAGTTCTGTGGTTTTACAGAAATGAATTTTATATTCTATGATGTGTGTAATTTACTGTTGCGAGTGGTGAAGTTATGACTTATTTTTCCCCCTTTTTTGTATTGTGTTCGCATAGGCACAGAGATCTGACATTTACAGTTATTTTCTTCAGTGTACTTTTCATGATCCTGCAGGCTTTGGCTAAGAATCTTGCGACCTCTACCCGTGCTGTATTTTCTAAAATGAAACTAAAGTAGTAATCTTATGCCTACTTACTCAGGAGCAAGCCCTACTGAACTGCATAGGGCTTATTTCTAAGTAAATATGCATACGATTGGCTTGATATGTGTATCTGGGTGAGATACACATCTGCCCATCACACTGCTCTATGCAGCAATAGCTTTGAAATCTGTGGCAAGGAGCTGCAAGATAGAAAGTGCGAGTTTAAATAAAGCACAAGTTGAAAATACAAAAAAAAAAAAGTACATGTGAGCTCTGATCTGACAGAGGAAACATCAGCTTGCACAGTTTGATTGCCAAGCTGTCCTCTTTAGCCCTCAGATTTATTTATTTTTTCCTCTCTCTCTCTTTCTCCCTAGTCATGTTCAGTAGTCATGTTTCAGGCCCCATCAATGAAGCTCCTTATGCAGCACCAGAGTACTCTTGCACAGCAGTCTTCCCCAACCTGGTGCCTTCCTGATGTTGGATTAAAACTCCCATCAGCCCCAGTCACTGTGACCAATAGTCAGGAATGATGGAAGCTGTAGGCCAACAACATTTGGAAGTGTGGACTGCAGCACTTAGCGCTGCAACATTTTAAAATCAATAACTGATAAGCCCCTTGGCTTTGGCACAGGCCTTATGTTCCATGGGAATTCCATGAGTCTATAGCAGAGTAAGCTCATTGCAGAGTGCTATCTATTCCTGCAGAATGATGGTGTCACTTCAACTTGCAGATGTACTATATTTTGTAACATTTATGCACCCTTATGATTAGCCACAGTTCAAAAGAAGCCCTTAAGGCACTGCCACCACCAACGCAAAGCAAATGCAAACAGCAGGGAGCTACACCAAGTGCAACATGTGGAGAAGAGTCCCATGCTGCTTGACCCAGATATTTCATCTTAAATCTTGCTTTGCAAAAGAATGTTGAAATGTCAAGTGCAATTCAAGCATTTTCCTCTCACAGCTTAATTTATGTACACCAAAACCCGGTGCACAAAAGCAGTATTGTGTTGCGCTGAAACTTTAATAAGCCAAATACTAAAATTGCCCATTCCCTATTTTGCAACATGACAGTTTGAGACCTTGCCATCCCAACAACTTAGTAAAGATCCCCATCACCAGCTCTTTGTCTCCCTCAGCATCCGCGTCAGGGATGTGGAATTTCAGAGGCCTCCTGCACACAAGCCCTAGGCTGCCTAAGAATTTGCATGGTCTAGAGTGGTGATACCCTTTCAAATGGATTGAGAAATGGCAACCTGGTCCATATTGTCTGACTGCTTTCCAAATACTGTAAACGACTAGTTTGGGGGGGTCTTCTGGCTAAATCTCTGGCTAAGGGATTTATTGTGTTTCTGCTCTTCCAGCCCGTCTGCACAAAGATACCTGCTCTGTGGATAGAGACCCTGTTTATCACTCTGCAGATTACTGCATAGGCATTTGACTGTCCAGTACTGACTTTCGGCTCGACAAAAATGATAGTGTTTTGTAAACCCTAATCCTGACCTGACCCATTTCCCAGCTGCCAGGCCCATCCCAGCTGTTCTCATTTGAACCAGACTCTGCTGATGAATTGAAAGAGAGGTGAATAATGGAGAGAGAAGAGAAACTGTACTCAGCAGATAGTGGGAGGGAGGTAGAGGAGCATAATGAGGAGCTACATGTCTGTCTGGCCTATGAAAGTCACTCCTAATGCATGGGTAGCCAGCCACACAATAATCCTTGTGATTCAAGGGCACTCAGTGAAGCATATGCTTTCAGGCTGTGTGTAGACGTCAGGTGTCCAGAAATTATGAATTTATTTGAGGAAAAATTGAAATATGCAGCATCAATTTAATTTACTACTTTAAGAACAGAAATGCATTATGTATAACTTGGCACATAAAATGGTAGTTTGGCATATTACTGAAACTGTAAAGTATAAACGCCCTTGAACAAAACACTTACATTGTGATCTTAAGTTGTTCTGGGTTACTTTTGTGCAAAAAGCAACTAATAATAATATTAATAATCTGTTTTACATTAAACAACAAGCTGCTGTAACCAAAGGCACGTATATTTCTGAAACTGTCCTGCTTTCTAAAAAGTTTGGCTGAAGCAGCTAGAAGAAGTACAGAACTAAAAACAGGGTCAATTAATTAATTAAACAGTGCATGAACAACTACAATTAATAACTCTTTTCTTTTCTTTTTTTTGTCAGATGGCAAAATGAGGAGGGGGAAACAGGATAAAACCTGCAGAGAGATACTATCTTTGTTACTGTTTTAACAAAATAATGTTTTTATTATCTTTCCTTCAGCTTTATTCCAGGAGAAAAAGTATTATAAAAAATTGAAATGCCTCATTACCAGAGTTAGTGGCAACGGGTAGAAACATTTTTTTCCACAGCAAGTTTTTCTACTTTAAAAATGTCCTTCATAGACTCAGTAACAATAAATGGATGCAATGAAAGTCAAACTTGGCAACTGCAATACGTATGTGTTATGTACTGAAGTTCTCACCCTGGGCCAGCAGGGGGATACTGTAGATAGTTCAGGTTCACATATGCAAATAAGGGATCAAAAGTCACATTCAGTGATTGGATAGTTACAGAAAATGGTTACTGTTGCGTTCTAGTGGAGATCTATATAAGCAGGCTGGCTGAACCCTTCAGTTCAGTTCTGTTCTGGCCTGTGAATAAACAAGAGCTGTTTGAAGAATCACTGTCTCGTCTGATATGTTCACCTACAACTTAACAGTATGATACCTATCAAATTTAAAATCAATCATGCCACTGACTTTTATGAAGTGACTATCTCTTCCCAATAGTTCTTCTGATATATTAAAATCAGAATGTTACTAGTGTTCAGTGTTTTCATTAATTTTCTCAATATCTAAGGTGAAGTACATATTCTCACCCCTTCATGGATCACTGCCTCGCCGTGGCGAAGGGGCTTGAATAACTCAGAGAAGCTATGAGCTATGCCGTGCAGGGCCACCCAAGATGGGCAGGTCATAGTGGAGAGTTTTGACCAAACGTGATCCACCTGGAGCAGGAACCGGCAAGCCACTCCAGTATCCCTGCCAAGAAAACTCCATGGACAAAGACAACAGGCAGTGGAAGACAGGAGTGCCTGGCGTGCTCTGGTCCATGGGGTCACGAAGAGTCGGACATGACTAAACGACTAAACAACAACAACAACACATATTCTCATGTTTCAAAATATGAACAGGTATTCCATAAAAAAACCCCTCTAAATTTGGTTGAACATTTAAACCATGCTGAGACTACAATCCAAAACACACAACAGTATGGCTCACTTAAAACAGTGGGATTTCTTTCTGAGTAAACATGCATGTAACGGGACTGCAACTGCACTTTATTCATGTGCTATTGCTAATCAATTTTTTCAGTTAACGACTTTGGGTTTCTTAGGTGTTTATACAGCATGCAAAATTAACAAGACATAACTTTAGTAAACAAAACTTTTTTTAAAAAAAAAGTCAAATAAATATGCCACATAAGTACTACACTGATTTAGGACCATGAAAGAATTTCCAATTAATTCCTTCCCTCACTCCCCAGAAGACCCATGTCACCAAAAGTAACCAGCAGGGCCCAGTTCAGATTCTTCAGCTAAAGACACACCCATGCATGCCACCATATTCTGTCATGCAGCAACTTCACATGCTTTAAACAGAGAGGAATTTGGAATCAGCCCCTATAGGTGACCCAAGGCAGGCCTCAAGGAGACAGTGAGCTACTACCCATCACCACCTTCTCCCTGCCAGGAAGAAGAGGGGTCTCTCAAATGAATCCTGCAATTATCAGCACCATGGCATCCCTGATATCAACAGAACAACATTAGCTTCATGGCAGAGAAGTGCTTTGTGTGTAGAAGTTCAATCTTTGGCATCTCCAGGCAGGCTGGGATGGACCCCTCATCTGAAGATCCACCACCAGTGAGTGCAGTAGACAATACAGAGCCAATGGTCGGACTATGCAAAAGACAACTTCCTAACATTCTAATTGCTTATGTCTCACAGTATGGATGCTATAACATGCTCAGCCCTGACCTCACCAAACTATGCAACTGAGCTGGTCTATTTCAGATGTGTTTAGTTTTATGATTTCAAAAATTGAATTTAATAATTGATCTTATTTGGGGATTTACCATGTGTGCGGGAGATACAATAAATTATCATGCAGTCCAGAATAATGGTACAAGTTCAGTCACTTAAGAAATTAGCCTGTTAAAAGCCAACAAGCAGAGCGCAAATGCCCCTATGCCTGCTAGCGACCACTCAGCCGCTCTGATTTATAGTTCTGTTAGCTCTAGCCAATCATGCCAAGATGAAAACAGAAGGGTTATCAAATCCCTGTAATTAATACAGGAAAACACAATCTAGACTGAAGCACTTTTTGGAATTATATTATCACTATCTAAATGTTTCCATTTATTTTTTATTTTTTCCCCTCCTTTTAATCTTGGAAGAGAGATGAAAAATGCCTCCGGAGCAGCAATTTGGTAATTTCACTCAAAAATCACCATTCACCTGTGTAGCATGGTTGACAGCTAATTTAATGCTCCCCAGATAAAATAAATTACTATTACTTTGTGTTTAAGGGAGAGTCTAGCATCTTGCATACACATTAAAGGAAGGAGTAGGTGAACAATTAAAAGTAGTATTTGCATGTTACAGAGACAGACTAATAAAAGGAATGCGGGTGAGATTCCATAAATCCGCATTTCATGGCCAAGATACTGGTAATGATAGCTAAGCTACCTCTTCTGGCTCAATTCGGACTCCTGGCTTAACTCTCCTTTTTCCCCCTTGGCATCTCTAGCTGCCAATCTGCCCATGAGAACTTCTCGGTCCACAATTATGGTGATTAGAAATGAAACTCCATCTCAAGCAAGAATAAAAGGTGAGGAAAGCTGAGTAAACAAGATACAGAACTCAGGAGGTGCCAGGCCAGATCTGCTATTTTGCACTTGGGCTTACTTCAGTGATTTCATCCCCGCTTGCCTAGCAACCACATGTAGTAAATAACTGCTTTTTTAAAAGAACTACAAAGCAGATGCCACATTTGTGAGACTCAACCAATGTTAAGCGAGAGAAAAGGACAGAAGTAACACCAAATGGCATACTAGAACTGGAATGCCCCAGCCAAGCTGGAGGATAATAAGCAGTTGTTTAATTCCACATCCTCCACGGGAGAATCATTACTATTTTACTGTTTATTAAATTTATATACCACCCATCATCAGAGGATTACAGGGTGGTTTAGAAACACAAAAACACATAACTTAATAACAAACAAAACAATGACACCCACCAACGCACACAGTTTAAAAGGCCATATACTGTTAAACTAGCCAAAGATTTGGGAGAAGAGGAATGTTTTTATATGGCACCTAAATATATGTAATGAAGGCCCCAGGCAAGACTCGCTTGGGGGGGGCATTCTGCAAATGGAGAGCCACCACTAAAAAGGTCTGTTCTTGTGTTGCCACACTCCAAACCTCTGGTGGAGGGGGCACGAGAAGAAAGACATTTTAAGGGGGGGGGGACCTCTTCATTCCTAAGCCTTATTTTTGCTCTCCTCAGCAGAAAAAGGTAAAGGTAAAGGACCCCTGACAGTTAAGTCCAGTCGCAGACGACTCTGGGGTTGCAGCGCTCATCTCGCTTTACAGGCCGAGGGAGCTGGCGTTTGTCTGCAGACAGTTTTTCTGGGTCATGTGGCCAGCATGACTAAGCCGCTTCTGGTACAACGGGACACCGAAACCAGAGCAGCACACAGAAATGCTGTTTACCTTCCCGCCGGAGCAGTAACTATTTATCTACTTGCACTTTTTGGCTGCTTTCGAACTGCTAGGTTGGCTGCGGCTGGGACAGAGCAACAGGAGCTCACCCAGTCGCGGGGATTCGAACCACCGACCTTCTGATCGGCAAACCCAAGAGGCTCAGTGGTTTAGATACCTTTAAAATATTTTCTCATTGTCCTACACACCTGAAAGCTAAACAGGTCTGTTCCTGTGAGCTGTCTGGATGGGCAGACATTTTAGCATGGCCACATACAATTCAAAGCCACCTCCTTTCTGTTGTTTCCAACTCCTGTACAAAATTAGCATGCCACAAGCCAAGGGTAGTTGTTTGTTCTGCTGTGTTTTGTCCTAGGTCCCGCTGCAAACAAGCATCTCTCCTTTCTAATGACTCAGTGGGATGCACCAGATGCTGACAGATAGTTTGAAGAACTCTAGTGGCTACCTGTAATATGCCTTTTTTTCCTGACCTCTGCATAGTAAGCAGCTAGGAGGCTGAATCGAAATAGCAAGTATGTATTTCAAATTGTAATTCATGGCTGGGAGAGGCCTACACAGGAAGTGTAATTTGTCATATTCTCTTCCCAGTTTGATGCTTTTAAGCATGTGCACAGCAAGGTGGTATTGCGCTGCCATTCCAGGTAAAAACCCAAATATTACCACAGTTCTACAATGGACACATATCGCTGTGAAGTGGCTTTTTTTTTTTTCATCCACTGAAAAGCCACACTTCAACAATAACCACATCATTTCTCCCTTTGGTACTGACACACAAGAAGCATTAGGAAACATGCCAATAACCAAAATCGTTCTCTCAGTAGCTCTGTTCAAAGCAAGGGTCTCGCAGGTGCTGCCGAACAGCACAGCTTTCTGGATTTGGTCCCAAAGGGAGCTCCAGCTCAATCAGGCTGCTCAGCTTATCATCCAGCATGACTAAATCACTCCAAGGGCAAACCCTTCAGAATTACATGGACAACACTTTCACCGCTTTATAGAAAATGGCACATCATAAACCAAGGTAAATCCAAACTGGGGAAAGGTGTGGGAGAGAGATGCTTAAAAAAAAAAAAGCTACACAAACAAGATCAGGCATTTCAGGTTTCAAGCAATTCCTCACAGACAGAGAATATTACAAAACCCTCATAGTTGAAAATGGAGGCTAGAAAAAGCTTTGTGTACAAGCCATCTCCTCAGGTGCTGCTAACTCTTGCTTTTAACACAAATTCTCAGTGCAGCTATTTCCTTAAAAGCCAGAGCCACACTCGTTTCGAATCATAGCTGTCTCTCCTTTTCCAACAACACTCCCATTACATACAGAAGTTTGTAGACTTCTGGGGGGGGGGGAGTCTTTTAAAAAATAAGCCCCACTTAAGAAACCTAGCAAGCAAATCTGGCAAAGCCAATCTATCAAAGCCTTCTTTTCAACTAGGTGCTGGAGAAAATAAGGGATTACACTTCTCCTCCTATAATGCAAGAATATTTCCCCAATTAAATTGAGAAAACACCAACATTTATTTTTACTTGTGCAGTCTTAAGAAAGCCAGACTATTTACCATAATGCACATCCGTGTGCTACACATACATGAAAAACTAGTTCTGGTACTACCCACAGAAGCCTCCAACCAAAAGTTTATCAACCAAGTCAAAAACAGACTTCCCAAGCCACCACAAGTTTAGCTCCAATTTATTTTATTTTTAAATAGAAGTGAATAGGATGGAGTAAGGGGAGGGAGGGAAGCAGCGTGAAACTATAGCATTCGAAGAATATAAATATTTAAAAACATACAAGAGAATAGTGTTAGAAATTCCACCAGGTATATAAGCTCTGCACCAAATGATATCTTAAACCTAGGTCGCGGTTGCCACAATGGAAAGTTCTATTCCCCAGGAGGCTGGACTACAGTTCTAAGATTCTATGACTCCATGATCTCAACTACATTCCCTGACTGGAGCTTGCTCTACAACAATTCACTTGTCCCAGTATGGAAGAAGGAGAAATACAACGGAAATGGAAGCATGACTAAGGCAGGTTTTTGAACTGCGAGTTCCATTCGGGTGGCCTGAGGAAAGGCTGCAGCATAGTCAAATAGATCTGTACTCAGTGATGATGGATGGACTGAAGTCAAATCACCTGGCTCGATGGAGATTTCAGCCGCCAACCTAGAACCCAGAAATCTCCAGTAGCAAAATATGCCTGGCACCTGGGGAATTTCGAACACTACAAGAGAACTATCCCATAATAACAAAGTCTTGGCCCCAGGCACTGTCAACCTGAGACAGGCTCAATCAATGTACACTTAATGCAATGATGAGGTCGCTATGGCCCTTCAGCTGTTGGTGGACTGCAACTCCCCACATTCCTGGTCACTGGTTATGCTGACTAGGGCTCATGGGAGATGGAGGGCACCACATTGGCTACCTCTGACATAATGGAAAGTTGTGGTGAATGGGCTGCTGCTTGACCTAAGAAAGTTGGGCTTTCTTGTGCAACGGGGATGCCAGGAGGAAGCTCTGCCTCTTCTAGCACTGCACAGAAGCCATAAATACTAGCAAACTGCCTCAAAACTAGGGCACACAACATACATAATTACAACATGTCCATTTGTTCCGGTTATCACTTCTTCTCTGTGCTCTGAACATACCGACACACAATTGGGGTGGGGAACCCAATTAAAATCAAAATAAAGTCATTTGTGAAGTAGTCCCTTGTTGCAGCATTTTGCCACTTCAAAGAATTCCTGATTGACGCCCCCTCCCCCCAATTTGGAAGGGTGAATGCATACACAGACTAGTCCAAGGTGGCTCAGAGGACAGGCCAGCAAGCCTTTTATGTCTTTCCCCCATGTACTTTGGGCAAGCGGGTGAGGGAATTCTCTACCCTGGAAGTACTCAATTATTTTAATAGGATTACATTTTAGACTGACTGTTTAAAACAGTCCCCTGAATTCATTAGCCTGCTAGCACTCGAGATCATTCATTTCAATGCAAACATATTTACATTTAAGTAAGCGCCTGGCAGCAAGTCAATTCCTTCTCCCACCTCCAGATTCATAGAGAGGTTCTTAGATACGACCCTACATATCAAACAGAAGGTTGTGGAATGACTGGTAAAGTCTACAGGAGGGGATTTAAACATCTAACCTTTCCTACAATTTTTCATTGAATAACCTTTAATAAAAAAGGCACTCAAATACAGATGCTAGTTGGAAAGATGAAAAGTTCATAACCGAAGAGATAATATTCTTTGCTTAATCATTCAGTGTTAACTATGCGGGCACTGAAAAAGATCTGAATACATTCTACCATTCAAGACCAGGAGATTGGGGAGCCATTTTGCAATTGCTCTTCAAAGGCATCTCTTCACAGATCAGCGGGGTGCATTTTGTATATGGGGGAACCGTTGCATGAAGCACCGCAAGCATAAACATATGGCTATTCAGTGCAATGAGTATTGGAGAAGTATTGGAGCATGCTGGGCTTTAAGTACATGGATAGGGCTGGGTGATATATTGATATATCGTCCAACACTTGTTTGAAGTCTATATCATGATAACAGTTTCATAATTTTTGAGCTGAAAATATATCACGAAATATGATGCTTGTGTGCTATGCAAAAGTCACAGCGTGGGAAAAACTGTGAAGCCAGCCAGTGCCTCTACACAGCTCCATCCTTATTACGGACACTGTGACATAACAGTATATCACAATGTTTAGCTGGTGATATATCACAATGTTGAAGAACAGGTATCGCCCAGCCCTATACATGGGAAAGTCAGAAGGGTACATGGCCAGCTCAAAATATGCTTGGGTTGGAGCGAAAGGAAGCTGCAACTTAGCCATGCATCATATTTTCTTTTCTTCTCTCTTTTTTTAAGAGCAAGAGAATTGACCCAAGACACATGTGGTCACACTTTATGGTTCCTTCTCTTCTTCTAGGTCATTTCTTTTAAAAAATAAATAAATATTTGATGAGAGACTGTGCTATTCTCAAACTCTCCAAAAAAATATAAAAAATCAATTTCACCACTTTAAACAAAGAACCAGCTCTACTGGGACTATACCTACATTATTAAGATGTATAGCAACAACAACAAAAGCCTCAAACAAAACGTTTATTTACATTAAGTGACACTCCCCTGCCCTTTCCCGAAAAGCCGAGGCTAAAAGGCTAGGCCAAACAAACAGGTTTTATGAAAGACACCTGTCTTGAAAAAAACTGCAGTGAGAGGGAGCTCACAACTGGGGGCTACCTATCAAGTATGAGCCAGTAGAGTGGCTATATTATAATTTATCAGTCCCAGATTTAAAATCCTCAATCATAAAGCTCACTTGGTACCTTGGGTGAGCTACTCTTATTTGTTTGTTTGTTTGTTTGTTTGTTTGTTTGATAAATATGCCGCTTTATATTTTAAAGAAAAATCTCAAACATCAATAAAACAATCTGAAGAAAGTCAAATATAAAATACACAGTCAAAGCAACATAATTAGCTAAATTAAGAAAAATACTAAAATATTATCCCAAATATTTAAAAATAATACTTTACAAAGGAGGTCAACTACAGAATACACACTCTACAAACAAAGTAAAAAATCCTAAACATTTAAAAAACAAAACAAACCATTGCTAAGTGAAGTCAAATATAAAATGCACATTTAAAGCAGCATAACAAACAAGAGAATAAAGCAGCATCATAAGCATGACACAGCTGTTGGGCAGGCACAAAAAGATAGGGCAAAAGAACCCAATAGTTAGGGTTTGTTGTCAGGTGATGTCCTTTTGGTCTCCCCTGGCGCCTCTTTAGTAGAGCTGGTGAGTCCCTTGCATGGAGCGGCCTTCACGCCTCACAGCCAGGCATAAACTACCCTGCAAGGGTGTTGTGAGGATAAAGGAGAGATAATATGACCACCCTGAGGTCTTGGTAGGAAAGACAGGTTTGCAAATCCAAAAAAAACCAAAGAATTATTTGAGATCACGACAAAGGGGAAAACAGCACCTGAACCTCACCTTCAGAACCATGGTTGGAGACAGATGCTTGGTTGTCTTTTTCCCAATTGACTGGTGTTTCATTCACACCTTTCCTTCCAGTGCAAGAAATTAAAAGGGGCTGGGGAGAGAGATTGATTTTTAACATAGCCCCAGAAGTCAGGCCAAGTGATGTGTCTGTGTAGAGGGCTGGTAGATCAAAGTTGGATTGTTTAAATCAGCAGTAATTTAAACCACAATGTCCAAAGTAACGGCTTTTTTAAAAAATGCATTTATTTAGTAAAATTTCTATGCCACCTTTTAATACAAGACTCCTGGGGCAGGATGCAATTTAAAATAGTAAAACAGATCAATAAAGCTCAGTATAAAATCAATACTGAATAGCTTACACAGAATTAAGGGAAGATCATTTATACATATAACTTATACAACATTAGACCTCAAATCAGCCTGTCTGCCTGAAAATAGTAGCCAATTATTCTACATTCGAGGCTGTGTTAGAGTTAGGACTTAATTCTTTTTCCAAGTATCACATATAGATTTCAGGAGATTAATGCTTTAGCAGAGTCTAAGAATTTGATTTCTTTCTTGATTTTGATTGGCATATTTTAAAATGGAGGTGAAAGCATAAATCTATACTGAAAATAACGATTATAAAACATGTTTGTTTCTGTGCCTTCTACAATTCTATATTCTCTGAAACCATGTTCAACATATACTGTTTTCTTGTCAACCTACACACATTCAAGCACAATACTTCAAATTGTATTCCCCCTCCCCACAAAAAAGGAAAAAGAAAAATGGTTTGCCTATACCTAAGAAGGAAACCAGCTCCTAAATTGCCAGAATTAGGCTAGTTGTGAGTTGGACCCGATATGTGTTATCAGTCAAGTATTTAAAAGGATTTCACAAGCATGGGTGGAAAATGAGAGGCAGGTTGATCGGAATCTGTATTCAGGCTGTTGTTGTTTTTAATCCCCACATAAAATGGCTGTGAGGAAACTACAGTGGTACCTTGGGTTACAGACGCTTCAGGTTACAGACTCCGCTAACCCAGAAACAGTAACTCAGGTTAAGAACTTTGCTTCAGGATGAGAACAGAAATCGCGCGGCAGCGGGAGGCCCCATTAGCTAAAGTGGTACCTCAGGTTAAGAACGGACCTCCAGGACGAATTAAGTTCTTAACCCGAGGTACCACTGTACAATGTGGTGTTTGTGCGTGTGTTTTAAGCCCCTTTACACCACCACTCCTCATACAGATGGACTACAAACTATTGGGAATATATCCAATAGGTATACAACACATCTAGTCACTATGCTCTACCACTCTTTACTGACATGGCTTCACAGTATGCCAACACCTTTGTGGCCTACTTAGTACAACACTTTCTCAGCTCCTGTACCACAATGCCTCTCCTCCATCTAAGGTACATTGGTATCTTTATCATCTGGACTCATGGACAGGAGATATCTGAGAAGTTCCACCAGGACTTTGAAAAATTTCCACTCCACCGATCTAAACCTAGACCAGCCCATGCAATGCATTCACTTTCTGTTCATGACTGTTAAACTGTGTAACATACATGTAAGCACCACCTTATACAGGAAACCAATGGACCACTGCACGTTCTTACATTCTTCTAGCTTCCACACAGAACACACTACCAAATGCTCTGTCTACAGTCAAGCCCTACAATACAACCACATCTTAGATGGACTCGCAACTTTCCTCAAACTACAACACCCACCCAATGGACTCAGAGACCAGTTCCTGCAGCAGAACAAGATGCCAATGTCTACTACTCTATTACAAAACCTAACAATGTCATCTACAACATCAGGGTTTCATACACCTGTTCATTTTCCAATATGACACATGCCTCAAAGAGTTACTTGCCTAGTAACTTTATGTTAGCCAGTTTACAACAGCTTCCCCTGCTGACCACCTGAAAGCTATTCTTATACCTAGTTGATTTGTTATTTACAAGTCTGGATTCAGATGTGTTTTCTCTTTGGGGGGAGGCAGGGGAATAAATTATATAGAACTAAAAGGACCAAAAACTAAAACCTTGACCATCGCCCACCTTCATGCTGACTACCCCACAAACCAATAGCATTCCTGCTATCAATTCCTGAGGGTTTTCAAAGAAGGAAGTACTACAAACTCCTGGGACACATGTTTGATTGCTGCACTATGTTCTAGACTTCCCCTGATGACTTGACTTCCTCTATAATTAAATACATGCTCCATATTCTAAATCTGTTAGGGACTTCCAGTGCATTCTTTGGGCTCTGATGTTCTAGAACTAAGAGGACATTTCCCTGAAAAGGAAGTCAAAACAAGGGCATTTGGCAATTTGGGGAAATTACCCTGGGGGCCTTTATTTAGAACTCAGCTCTACAGCAACTCCACTTGACTACTTTTTGTGAAAAAGGTTTCAAGATACAATCATGACACACAATGAAGAACCTTCCAAATGCCTCATTTATTCTGGTTAAGAGGCGATTCAGTGCTCCTTTGTGTCAAAGTAAGAGGGCCACTGGGAGAGATAGAAACGCATACTGGTATTATCATGCTGGCCTGTGACCAAAAAGGTAATTAAAACCTTCCCCTGAACAGGTGGGCACCAGAAAACCCCACTATTATTGTCTGTGACTGCCAAGCTAATGCCTTTCAACATTCTACTTGTCATAGCAAGTCTGACGGATTGGAAAGCCTATTTCTATTCTTTGACATTTGGCCCATAACAGAATTACTATTGATCTGCAGGGAGCCCCTAATAAAACAACAAGACCTCATTTTAGGATAGCCAAAATTGTCCACGGAAGACAGTAGGCAGTGACCAGTCTACACTGATTTTGCTATAAAAATGTACTGAGGAGCAGAGAGAATAACTTTTTTATATATAGTGCAAGACAGAACTGTTTGCTTTACTGGGGTTTAGACAACATTTAGATATGAATTAATGCTAGTTAACCCTGTGGTTAGCATGACAGAAATCAAGCATTAGAACGGTTGGTACCCTACAAGATTGTGGGATGGGCTGATCTGCAACTAGAGATTTATCACCTACCCCACACCCCTGTGTCTTGTAGCACCTGCTAGCAGCTTGGCCTTGGCCAACTGATATGCCAACAGTGTTGCATGCAGACAATACACAACATGGTGGCTAGAATATGCATGATGACAGCAACTGTAAGCAGTAGAAAATGATGGTCAGCAACTCCTGGCAAACATATTGGAGAAACAGAAAAAGAGAACAGAGGCTCATAGGACCTGAGAGAGCTTGCAATCTGACTGCTGCAGCTGATATTTTTTCCCAGCAACCACCCCACCCCTGTGCTCTGAAGAACTTCCAACCTATACTTGGGCATTAAAATATCTTAAACAGAAGCATCAGTATATACAAGATGCATCCTTCCCAATTTTTTGCTGATTCTGTAAAAGCGACAGAACAAGAATTATTACCTAACAGGATAATGTAGCAGAACTGAAAGAAAAGTACAAATTTAATCCGATAAGCATTGTGAGAACTAGACCCTCCTTGAGGCACACTGGCTTAAGTACATGTCACTTGTGATAAAGCAATCTCATTTGCCATTTTTCTTCAAAAAGAAAACATGCAACATCTTCCACAGCCTCCCATTTGCATTCTTGTCTATTTGCCTGGCAGTACATGGTTGCTGCAAGCTTGAAACAGGGACACTTTTCAAGTGAAAGCAATGGGCCACATGAAGTAGAGTTTGGGGCAAAAAGGAAGTGTTTTTAAGGTCAGACTAGGCTATTTTCATTTTTGTCTATGAACACTTTCTCAGAGGTCAATTTCGGGGAAACCAAGAACAGATGCGTACATATTCTAACCCATAAGCAATTTGTGGCATGTGTGGGTGAATCCCAGCTTGCAATTTTCAAACTAAAATATCATCTAAAGTCCTGCTTTCCCTTTCAATATACTTTGCAATGTTTTGGAAGACGCTAGTTAGAAACATGCAGATTTAAACTGCACCATGTTATCTAAAAGCCAAATTAAGTTTTCTTTGTTTGATCTGCCATTCAGATTGGTTATGTTTCACATGAAAAAGTGGGTGGTTCTGCAGTGCAAGGGCAGAAGGAACAAGAGGAACCTCAAGAGATGTTGCACAGTTAAAAGAGGTAAATTATTCATAGTAATATGTGCTGGAATTGAACTAGAAGTTTCAAAAACAATTTTTTTCAAGGTAAGATAAGCACAAATTGACCAACTTTTTGAAATGCTTTAGAGATTTATATTCCTCCTCTCATTCCGATGGGTTCATGGGCAGCTTGCAAAATGCAAAAATCACACAACAGGAGCGGGGGGGGGGGGGAATAAAAGAAACGCAGTAACCTGATAACTGACACCACATTACACTTTGAGTTTCAAATCACACATTTAGTCTGAACTTCTGCAAGAGTCTGAGAACTGTTTAACCCTCTTATGGCAGAGATTTTAAAGTCCAATGACATGAAGATGCTCAACTTAACCATGTGGTCTTCATTTCTTTTTTTAAATTTGAGGATAATGTTTCACAGCGAATATGTGGCAAATTAAAAGCAAAACACTGGCCAACCCCCCATGAAAGGCATTCTGCAAATCATAGTAGCCAATAACTATGAGCAGCTGGACTCTCAGTAACAAAAGGGTCTGCTTTTCCACTTTAGCAAATGAAAGGTAGGTAGGAGGAAGATTTTAGTAAGGAGCAGTGCTTTTTTTCTGGGGATACTCAACCCAAATGTTAAAAGCCTGGCACTTACTGTAACAACTTCATGGTGAGTACCAGCACCTTTAAAAAAAAGGATCTGGAAAGAAGCGGTGTCCACTCTTCAAGCTTTTATACCCAATTGAGACCAACTGGTTCATCACAACTCAACATGAAACTGAGCGCAACCTCTAATTTTCCGTCCTCATTTTTAATCATTTCACTTAGAAATCATCACTTTTCTTTAGAAAAAGACACCAGATTTGCCAGATACTCCCCTAAGAGACAACAAAAGTAACTTATGCTTTTTGGGGTATAAACCTTAACAGGAACTGTTTCAGTCAAGAGCAACATTTCTTTATATCAACCTAAGAAACAAGAGAGTGGTGTTCCCAGCAACTTCCTATGTTACCTGGATATTTAAAAATGGGATAATTCACACGCGCATCATGATGCCATGTTGTTTGTTTTTGGTAAAACACACACACAATATATACATGGAAAATATATTTTGGAAAGTGGTTTGTCTGTCTGCTTGGATGCCTCTTGAGATATCATCATCAATTGTGGCACAAGAGTTCCCAAGGTGGGACAGTGATCTTTGTCAGTGTTTGGATGCCAGGCACCATTTTGAACAAAGATGGTGAACTAAAATGTGACTTTAACAAGATCTAAGTCACAAATTACACTATCCATTTAAAATTCACAATTATCTTTTGGTTTCTAAAAATTCAAGGGAAGAACTAGAAACTCTCGTGTGTGTGTGTGTTCCACACCTGGAGCTATACTGTCAACCAGCAGTCAGATGCTTCTTCCTAGCTGCCCACATTCTGTTATCATTTTTGGCAAATCACAATCAGCCCTTCAGTTTGAGCCAACAGAGAAATGTCTGTACGAAGCTCTGACTTCTTTGAAAAATAAAATGACTAAATCTTTCAGTGCATCTGACTTCATCCAAAAAGTATTTAATCTTTTTAAAATCTTTTTGCATTACAAATCATTCAACATCCTGCATGTGGCTCCACAGAACAGGAAAAAAAAACACACAATGGAGATAGTAATGAACTGAACATTATTTTTGACCATTGCACCAGTAAGTGTGAAGCATTCACAGTGGCAGGTGGATGCGGTCTGAACGGTATTTGTGCTTGAAAAGAAGTGGCCAAGTTTTTTAATGACAGTTTGTTTTTAAAAGCAGCTTTTGAAACAGTTAACTTTTGTCCAAGTATTTGTGTTATGACAGCAGAACACTGTTTCTTCAGGCTAAGTCAGACTCCCGTCCTTTTTAATTCCTGCCAAGGCAAATTCATCTTCTCCAGTCTGTTGCAGGCTAAAGTTTTATCCAATTCCCTCCGAGGCCTAGAGTTTTGTAGGCACTTCAAGGTAGACTTGCCAAACCTTGCTCGAGACCAACCTTGACAACAGGCTTTCATGGTGGGAAGAAACCAGACAGACAACTGACAAGCCTCCTTAGAGTATCCATGTTCCACTACAAGGCAAGTTGGCATCCAGTGTGATTGCTTCTAGCCAATAAATTAGAGAGGAACAAAGGCAGGACAGAACCACAGTAAAACTTCATTCACACACTACATGACAAAGGTATCAGTGGGAGATTTTTATCTGGGCTGCCAAAAGAAGCTCTCCAGGAGCCCCCCATCCTGCAAAAAAACACACACAAAAATCCACTTGAATATACAATTGAGATTTTTACCTAGTGATTCTGGAACAGAAAAATTCAAGCGAACAGGTATCCAGGCTCATAGAGTGATTTCATTCCCCAGATATTGCACAAGCCCAGCCTGAAATAGTACAAACTTCACTTGATGAAGGAAAGGTAAAATGTCTGCTTCACTTATTTGAAGTTCTTGAAACATTTTGGTCAATAAAACAGCAACAGTGGTACCTCAGGTTACATACGCTTCAGGTTACATACGCTTGAGGTTACAGACTCCGCTAACCCAGAAATAGTACCTCGGGTTAAGAACTTTGCTTCAGAATGAGAACAGAAATCCGGCTCCGGCAGAGCGGCAGCAGCAGGAGGCCCCATTAGCTAAAGTGGTGCTTCAGGTTAAGAACAGTTTCAGGTTACGTACGGACCTCTGGAACGAATTAAGTACTTAACCTGAGGTACCACTGTATTCTCAACATTTAAAATACCAAGCCACATCCTAAAAAAATCCAGCAAAACGTACTTCAAATTCAAACACAGTCCATTGCCTGTTCTAGCGTAGCAGTCCAGGAACGGATACGCTAAACTGACAGCTACATCCTCAAGTTTTAATGGGATTTTGTTATACATACAAATTTAAAAATGAAGTCTTGTGCATTGGAAGACCTGGCAGCTTCCAAGCAAGCGGCCTAAGTTTTCTGTTCAAAATGTCACCTGTAGCTTTTACATAAAGTTCCCATTTTCCCACAGGAGAAGATAGCAGAGAGTTAAAAACAGGAAGCCAAGAGAAAAATATCTATATAAAAAGCGTACATGTAATAATGGTACAGACCATTGGGCAGCTGCCAGAAAAATGATGGAATGCAGTATAGTTTACTTATTTCTTTTTAATGGCTCCAACATTCCACCTGAAAAATTGGTCCCGGAGCTGTATAATTGGGGATAAAAATGAAATGACAGTTTCCATTTGTCAGCATGAAAGCTGATCACTTATATTTTTCATAGAGCTGTGGAGGGTGCATGGGGTCCCAAAGTTTACCTAAGAAAAGGATGAATACCAGACTTTCAAGATGCTACAAGCTATTTGAAACTAGTAGAGTTTCCAAAATGTCAAAGGAAGTACATAGCAAGCCCCACTCCAAGGTGGCTTTGAGCAAGTTGCTCTTTGCCTCATCTGCAATATAGGTATAACTTATATTGGCCTATTTAATGTTGTCATGGAAAGGATTACAGGAATAATGAAATTCCTTGAAATTTGTTGCATGAAGGGTGGGGAAGCTTCTTCCAGGCCAAATTATCTTATTAGCAACCTTCCAGGGGCCACAAACCAGTTGTGAGTGTGGCCAGAAACTTACCACTCTCCATCCTGGGAAGCAATGGGTATTTTTACAGTTCAAGGACAAATCTCAGGTAAAATCACTGGAGATGCCCACAGAACAGGTTCTGTGAAGGGTGTGGTTGGGGGCATAGCTTGGCAGAGTCTCAAGGGCCAGACAGAGAGGTGCCTGAGGCTTCTCTTTTTTTGTTGTTTAATAATTTTTATTAACATGCCAATCACATCACATTAATTCCAAATAACAATGATTCCAAATTACACAGCCAAATTTTTTTAAATTTTTGTTGGGGGTACCCATGCTTCAAGCTCCGAAAGGGATCCATCATCTCTCTTGTTTCTGCTTTAATTACACAGTTCTGTCAAAATAATATTCACAGTGCCTGAGGTTTCTCACTCCTGCTTTCTAAATGCTTTCTAAAAAATGCTTTCTACTAGAAATCCCCAAACATAAACCATGAACTTCTTTTGCAGAGGCCCAATGAACTGAAAGGGCTGTTTTAAATACTTCCCATTCCTTCCGATGGGTACTGCAGCTGAGAATCCAACCACGTCTATGAAAAAGTAGCATTATTAAGAACAAACAAGACGTGGTTACCTGACTTTTCAAGTATTTAAGGCAGGCTTTGAAATAAATGTTAAGATTGTGTCCACGAGGAAGCCGGCACGATTGCAGTAAAATCCGCCCAACTGTTCCAACAGCTCACACCAGCCTGGTGCCAAGTGCTTATTAGCAGCTATGTTCATTGGTTCCCTTCGTCATCATGGCGCTTAGAAAATTCATTCTGCAGTTCCCTTAATTGACCTAAAGACAGACAATGCCTCCAAAAATTAGAAGTGGTTCTTATTTTCCTTGCCAACAGTGTCCCACCAGGCGTTGCTGCCTGATCAAGCCCATTAACTAAAGGAACTTGGTACAGGAAGCCAATAACCTTTTTCATTCCCACCAGAGGCCACCATCATCATCACAAAAGAATGATTATCTGACCGGGAGGTCTATTGCTGTAAAAAGGAAACATGCATATATAGAATTTTTTCTTAAATGGCTCCATTTTCTTAGCTGGTGCTAGAGATGAAGAATCCAGGAGCAGGAGGAAGGGAGGAAGGTGGAAAAATCAGGACATTATCAGCTTCTGGTGAGAAAAACTGAAATTCTGGGAACAATGAAAAATATTATTTTCTCATGAAATATGTTATTCTGGAACTAGTGAAATGCCTTTAAAAAAAGGATTAACTCACTCAAAATGTATAGTATATAGATTTTTATGTAAGGCAATCCACAGTGTTAAAAGATGTTAACACTTGGGTACACTGCAGGCAGGGTAGTTAACACTGCAGAAGAAAGAATGGAATTCAAAATTATGTTGACAGAATGGGAAACTGCATCAAAATTAACAAAATGGATTTCAGAGAAATGCAAAGATCTACATATGGCAACACTATCACAATCACCACACACAAATGTACAGATACCAAATGGGATGTAACCATAAAAAGGAGCAGCAGGAGCCCTGAAGTTCGTTCGTTCGTTCGTTCGTTAGTTAGTTAGTTAGTTAGTTCATAAAATTAATACACTGTTTGAGTGAAAAAACAAAAAATCCTGAAAGCAGTTTACAAAAAGATAAAACAAGAAAAATTTACAACCATATTGCATACTAAACAAGCATAAAGGTCATCTGGTCACAGCCTTCCCGCTATGGTAAAATGGATTGTATTTCAATATACACAGTACATAATAGAGGTATTTTTCCCCCCAAATGATGTATGCTCTTTAGGTAAAACATTTTCTTGTGCCTCAAGAAAAATCCACATACATCACATAAAATGAATTATTAAAACATTTGAAGTAGTTAGGCAGTTCATTATTTTGATACCTTAATCCAAGAGACTGTGGATTTTCTGTAACTAAAAGCAAAGCAGCTTGTCAGCTACATACCCTTAAATTTGTCCCTTCAGAAGTTTCCCTATCTGAAATATTAAATGTCGCTTTCCTTCTGTGCAGAAAAGTCTTAATGTTTTGCACTTGAGGGAGAAGTGTCCCCAGTTGGGGGTGGGGAAAGAGTACCAAACAAAACCTTGCAGATTCTAGTAAATCAGACTTACAAAAAGTAATGTACCACCAAAAAAACGTGAATTATTTGGAAACATCTGCATGAGCTTCTAATCCAGTTTTGCAGTTGTTTGGATTAACTGATGCTCTATCAATTAGATTTTTTCATACAAAACACAACATACTTTTTCTTAAGCCCTTGTAGAAGTCTGGGTTATTATTCTTTGTCTTCTTAAGGTAAATCATATATATTTAATCCTTTTGCTTCCTTGCAAATCAAGGAATAACAAGAAGTGATCCTAGTACGTGTAAGATTATCCTGAACTATGCATACAGTGACATTTTCAGGGAAACTGAAGAACTGAGGCAATTCATGGTGACAAGAGAAGTCAATGTATTTTTTTAAGAACAGGGGAGGTTGTTTGCAGGAAATCAAAGGCCAGTTAGGAAAATATCTGGTTTGAGTAAATTGGTAGAAGGCACTATTAAATATAAAAATAATTAATAATATAGAAGGGTAAGCCTTGCTGAAGAAGAATCAACATGGCTTCAGCAAGGGTAAGTCTTGTCTGACCTTTTAGTGTTATTTGAGAATGTTGAACATAAGGACAGGATGATCCCAAATCACAGTATGTACTTGGACATTCAAAAAGCTTTTGACAAACTCCCTCAATCAAAAGCCCCAGAGCAAATATAGCTGCCAGACTATAAGAGGACATGTTCTCTTATGTTCATTTTATTGTTGTTGTTTCAACCATCATGGTCATATCAACCACAGAGGAGATACACACACACACACACACACACACACACACACAAACACGAATACAATATTAAAAAACAGTATCAACCAAAATATAAATGTAAAATGAAATATACTACATAATTCTAATATACAAAAGGTTAAAAATTGGTTTATGAATCAGTAACTGGTTAAAGAAAAGACAGCAGAGTAGGAATAAATGAAAAGTTATCACAACAGAGATACGTGAGAACGCTGGTTACCTCAAGGATCTATACTGGGATCAGAACCTTCTCCTTTGTAAATAATAATAATAATAATAATAATAATAATAATAATACCCTACCCATCTAGCTGGGTTTCCCCAGCCACTCTGGGCAGCTTACAGCCTATATCACAACATAATATCTGGAGTTACACAGTGCATATTTAAAGTATGCAATCCAAATTAACCCTGATATTCATATTAAATCATCCAGTCATCTACAGTGGGGACAAAGAATAACAATTTCAGAACTGGAGAGGAAAGAAAAAGGGAAATACTTACACACTGCATAGTTTAAACCATGGAATTCACTACGACAAGAGGTACTGATGGTCACCAAATTGGGTAACTTTAAAACTTTAGCTTCCACAATTTTTTCTATCAATGCTTACTAAACATGATAGTTCTGGATCCGAATACCAGTAGCAGGGTATCATAAGTGGGAGAATGTTATTGAGCTCCTATCCTGCCCTTAATGGTTCCAAGAGGCATCTGGTTGGCCGCTGTGGGAGAAATTATACTAGACTAGAACGGTTCGTGGTCTGATCCAGCCAGATTCTTATTCTGGCTCTAAGCAGTTTGAGAGGAAAGGGAACCCACAATACAAAAGAGCTTTCTGTTGTTTTCTGTATCTCCCATAATAATTTTCAAAACTTGACTGCTGCTGAAGACTGCAGTCTTCCTAGTAGTAAACTCAATAATGCTCTCAGCACTTATGCAATCGAATCCATTCCCTTCAGCTAAATATGAAACTGAATATTTTATTCCGTAACTGTATAGTCTCAAATCTCTTAAGCTTTTCCTAAATAACCACCAGTTGAAATGCCGTTTCATCCTTACTTATGCTCATTCAGATCAAGTTTAAGTGAGGAAAGAGCTTTAAAACTAAACAAGTTTGGAAAAGGGCTGTGACAGGGAACAAATACTACGCTTTGTACAGAAAATGTAGTCAAATAACAGATTTTCTTTTGATCTGCCACCCAGATTGGAGGAGCCAAAGGTAAGGCCTCTATTTTACAAATTAGCAATATAACAATATAGTAGAAACCACTTTCTAAAATGTTGCTGACATGCAGTATTGGCTAGGATTATGAGCAAATGGCAGTTGGTCCTTGAGAATAGCAAAATACTGAAATCATGCAAAAAAAATTAATGCTTGTTTTATCGTATTGAGGTGAGCTCTCATATGGTAAATAAGTACTGCACCTAAACATAACTATTATTTCCACTAAAACCCCTTGTTTTCCAGACAGTATATTTTTAAAATGAAATTTAGCACCATAGGGAGCAACCGCAAAGCACTGTTGGTTGCCAGCCGTCAATAACAAGTGGCCAGAATATGAAACAAAACCACTACCTGGATGAACACCCGAAAGTCACAGGGTGCACAACATTGTGATGCTCAAGTCAGAAGCAAAACCAGACACTGTACACATTGAATCTAAACATGTATCTTTCAAGAACACCCTTTCCAAAAAGTTTAAAACACAGGCTACCTACAAATTCTGTGGCAATGGCAAATCTTGTGTGTAGCAGTGATGTGTTAATAATATATCTAAAGTGCAAAAGGGTAGTCTCCCATACCACCACCACTGCAAGCCCTGTGTACAAGTACTGATTTGCCAGCCAACTAGGCTGCATGCTTTCCTCTTCTGCAGTATCTGCCACGCCCTTGACTCTGCTTCATTCCTTTATCTTGATGTTCTTTTGCATTCAAGATCACTATCCCCCAGGCTTGCACAGCCTTCTGCAGTTACTTTTCCAATGCTCAATGCCAGTTTGCCCCCAAGCTTACCATTTTTCTTAAATCCCTGTGTACTGCACTCATCTTCTGGCTGAGCAATGCACAGAGGGGAAAGTAAAATATTAAATGGATCGTTAGCATAAATGTCATCCATTTGCCAGTTATCAAAACAGTATTTTATGCTGTAGAAAAAGCATCGGCCCTCTTTACTCCACCCCCCCAACCTATTCAAGACGTGTCATGCTGCATTGCTATGCACCAAATTCATTTCATTTAAAGCATTCTTTTTTACTCTACTCTTCCATCAAAAAAGGGTTCCCAGAGCTACTTTTACATCAGATCAGAAATCAGACTCTGCCCTGGGGCTGACCATGTAAAACGACAACACAAAAGGAAAGGGAGATTGGAGAGAGAAGGAAAAAAGCACACTCATCCAATAGGTCGTGAAGCTGGATCTAAACCTAATAGAATGGCTGCTACCTTCTCTTTCTTTGGCAGTCTCAGTGATGGTAGTAGCTGGAGAAGAAAGGGGCTATGATCTGGTACTCCAGGTACTGTGGAGGGTGCCTGACTACTACTTACTCTGTTGATGATGGCAAACATAGATATCACTACTAGCCTCTAAGAAATTTCCAAGAATGGCACCTGAGCCTAGACCTGAAAACACAACACAAAGTGAATTATTCTAACAGCAGCAAATTGCACATGGTGCAAATCTTCTTACTGAGCCAAATCGTGTTGGAAGAGCTCTGTGTTCTGCTGTAACTTAACATACTTCCAGGTGGTGGCTCTGCTCCGAAGATGAAGCTGCTCACAGAAGCCACTAGTGTGCTCAATAATTTCCAATAGTTTCAAGTTGAGATGCTATATTGTAAACAGCTCATTAGATCCCTTTTCAGCTCTCAAGGTGGGAAAAAACAGCAAGCTTTCAAAACATTGTTGCTGTTGTTTTAAGACAACAGCTAAATGAAGTCTCTAGTTCACATGCTTTTGGAACTACACAATTATTTGCTTATTTACAAATACACCTATAAACTGCCCAGTCAGGAAATGTCTGGGGGTTTGGGGGGCTTACAATAAGAGGTTAGTTACATTAAAAGCTGAAAATCACAGCCAGAAAATGTTGACACATAATAAAAACTAGCAGCAAAATAAAACATATATAACAAGTTCCCAGCCACCACCAAAGTTTCAAATGTTAAACTCTAAAAATAGCAAAACTCTATTAATTATTAAAAGATGTTTAAAATCCTGGGAAAATATATGGATCTTCACCCAGTACAGAAAAGATCAAAGCGTAGGTACCAGGGGAGCCTCTTTTGGGAAGGCCTTCCATATCCAGACCTTCTCCCTGGAAGCTACACACCATCCCTCATTAAATTAAGAATGGGCTTTGAGAAGGGATTCAGAAGGCCTTAAGGTCAAGGAAGGTTTATCTGTGAGGCCATCCTTTCAGTCAGCCTTTGCCACCTGGATGCAGTCCAAAACATCTGGAGAGCACTGGGCTGGCAAAAGTCGCTTTAAGAATTCTGGTCCTATCGTTTAAACTTTAAGGGTTAAGACCAGGTGCTTGTATTAACCCTGTAAACTGACAGAGAGCCAATGCAGATGATAAAGCTCTGAGAATTATAATACCACCCAGTCCCTGTTAGCAATCCTACCATCCGTTTTGGAGCCAACTAAAGTTTTTGCGGCATTTTTAAAGGCAGTCCCACATGGTCGCTATATCAAGCCAACGTGAGAAAAAGCACTTCTAAGAACAGAGTCCACTAATGCCTCCAGTGACAATGCCAGATGCAAACACACTGCCGAACTGTGAACCTGATCCTTTAAGGGAGTGCAATCCCTTCTGAACAGGTTGAAAAACACTCAGCTGAGTAGGCGATCAGTCAAGCTCATAGTACCCCAACCTTGTCTGCAAAGTGTATGTTGGTTGCACCTCAACCAACCTATTACGACATCCAATGGCAACATTAAAGGAAAGGACAAGCCCATTGCTTTTCATCTTCCGTGATTAATTCCATGTACCAAATCTTTTTCAAAGGCCTATTCAATGAGTTATTTCATAAATTTGCAACCTACTGATTTGCAAAAGAGTGCTGTGGCATTCATAAACCAAAATACAAAGAGAAAAATTAGTTTTTTAAAAAAAACAAAAAACTACGGAGGCTAGATATCCGGCACAGAGACAAAGCCACATGAAGCTGCAACTGAAAGCCACTTCAGGATTCATATTAACTAACTGGAGACTAACACACTCACCACCTGCCAACATTCACAATGAAAGCCATGTAAGAATGAATTACGGAACTCAAGCGACTGCAGCCCAATATATATTTTGTATGTTGTTTTAACTGCTGCAAGCAAGTTGCGACACATATATACTGACTAAAATAAGGCACGCAGAGGGTTTTAACTTAGCACTTTGCACCTCCACAGAGAGGATTTGCTCACATTCTTCCTTTTCTACACTTGCTTCTCTCCACACACCCCGCCTGGGCTTTGCCTTCTGTCCCTTACTTGTCTAAATTTAGACTGTAAGCTCCTTGGGAAAGAAAGCTGTGTGTTTTTTAATATTATTATGGGAAATACCAGTGTACAAACCAAAGGGCACTGTATAAACAGGCTAACAAGTTAACTGTGGAAGTTTGGTGTTGCAAAAAGGAAACAAGGCAGGTTCGAATAAAAACGAATTAAGCTCAACGGCTTAAAGTACCCCCCTAATATGGCTTTGTACTTAACAAGATAAGTGAGTATGTTCTGCCTGCCTATGAGGACTTCCACCAGTTAGCTGTGTTCATCACCTGCCTTTACACCCAATTCATGTGAGACAGAGAAAAAGCTGAATAGATGCCTGGAAGCAGTAATCTGTGCCTGGGAGCCCAGATTATTAAATTGTCGTGGAGGATTTCCTTTGGATGCCCTCACCTTCTGGTGGCTATGAGGGAGAGATTCCTTTCAGTGGTGGCTGCCTGCCTCTAGGGAAAAATTCCAAGGAAGCTCACCTACCAACCCTGACACCATTTAGACACCATGCTAAGACGCAATAATATTTTGAGTTTCCCATGCATTTAGTGACTTTATTTTTGACCTTTGCTGTTCAAATGTTGAGATGGACAATGCTGCAATAATATTTTAATAAATGGGCCATTTTGTCTTTACTGTGTCATTTTTAAAAGAGCATTTGTATGCCAGCGCTTGGTGGCGCACGCTATAAAATTATTAAATAAATAATACACAAACCATGAGACAAGGCCCCCATCACAGATGCCCTGTATCTTCCTGCCCAAATAAATGATCATGCTTTCGGCAAAACTATCTAGCAGCTGCCTGTTTCCCATTATCCTGGTTCCCAGCCACACTAATTGATTTCAGCATCTTCCTCCATTTAATCAAGCAGCTGGAAACCAGGCCCTGTCCAAGCAAGACTTGCCACTTGTCAACATCTGGACAGGTTAATTATTAGATGTCATTTGCTGAAATGCTGCCAAGAACTCAAGTGCGATGCAAACACCTGTGATGGTGGATCAACTCACTCAATCCTTCAGTCACCGCAGAAGGCAATATGCTGTGTAAAGGGGACAGGCTGGCCTGATCCCTTTTACATGAAATTAGGATTTCAAAACGTCCATTAAACGACGTTGCAAGATGATAAAAATGTTGCTTCTGTTTTACTGGAAGTGTTTTTAAACAGCTGAGGACTTAAAATGTTATATACTGCATTAAACATAAGTAATGTCTAATGTGCAATTCAAGCCTGGATGTACAAGCAACACACAACGCCAAAATTGGGTACTGCCTCATATAATCCAATGTGTTCTCCAATTCTTCTTTCACCTAATCCTATCAGAGATAACTGTCCATATTTTTCTTGACTTACACTCCTATGTGAGTGCTTGTTATCATGAAACAGTTACAAGTCTTTAAAAAAAAGTGAATGTTGCATGTCAGTTGTTAGAAAGCAATGGCAGAAGGGCAAGCAAATGTTTATACAGTGGTACCTCGGGTTACATACGCTTCAGGTTACATATGCTTCAGGTTACAGACTCCACTAACCCAGAAATAGTACCTCGGGTTACAAACTTTGCTTCAGGATGAGAACAGAAATCGTGCGGCAGCGGCGCGAGGCCGCATTAGCTAAAGTGGTGCTTCAGGTTAAGAACAGTTTCAGGTTAAGAACGGACCTCCAGAACGAATTAAGTACTTAACCCGAGGTACCACTGTATTAACTTGGTTACCCTTTATTAGATTCTGAAAAAACTTCTGCAGAATCACCATATAGCAGTGGATTCCATTTCTATTTTTCATATTTGAAAGCAGTTCCATATACATGTGATGTATTGATATATTAATTGGTTCATAAAGATTAAATCTGAAAAGTGCCGCATTGCTTTGGGGCATGTATCAAAATACGTAACAGCACAGAAAGTAATTCACATATTACCTAAATACTCTTCTAAGGAGAATTTTGTTTGATAAACATGTTTAAGTAAGCTCATCTAATTTGCACTCCCCAGGCTGATGTGTGGATTTAAACATATTTAACCCATAGATACTGCACTTCTCCAAATTCTGTGATATAGTACATTTATTTGATTTTTTAAAATCTAAATGCATGGAAAAGTGTATTTTAGAATAAAATATATTTAGGAATGTATATATTGAGATAAAACACATTATTTGAATATGAATCTTCATACATATCTTTTAAAAATCGTAACTTAATGCAGATAATGGGACAAAACTTATGGACAAACATATGCAAAGTTGAAAGAGACAAAAACTTACTGATTCATCTATTCCTATGGTAAACCCATAAAGTATACCAGTACAAACCATTGTGTGCAATCTGGTCTGGAGAGTTTGCTTCAAACAAAGACTGCATGATCAGACTTAAGAGCAACCTATAACAGGAACAAACCAAACAGCTCTCTATTGTGTTGAGCAAGCAAGAAAAGCAGGAACTGTGTAGCGACAGGGGTTTTAGGGGAAAACAGAAATGGTACATGTAAATGCAACCAAAGATTTATCTAAAGACCATGTGGCTGAAATTACCTTTTACTGGGAATTTTGCAGTTCATAATGTTAGCTACACTGTACCATAAAAAGGACTGCATTTGATCAAGGCTACAGAGGGCTTAGGAGAGAGAAGAAAGCAATTATACTGGTGTTTAACCCATAGCTCATCCATACTCCCGCTTGTCCTGTGCCCAGAAAACATGGGTCTGAGTGGTTTTGCCTTTGCCCCACTGCTATCCCTTGGACAACCCACTCTTTACCACTGAATCAGAGCAAACATTGATCTGGAGAAAACCCGACTGATGTTTACTCTACTTCAGTAGTAAACAGTGGGTTTTCCTGGAGCAAAAGTGGGGGGGGGCAAGCATAAGTGTGGATGAACCTCTTGTCAAAGACAACAAAATAAACACAACTCTTCTTTTAATTACTGTGAAGCACAGATAATCATTAGTGGTGGTAAGGGTTCAATAACAACTAAGTAACTGTGGTTCTATCCCAGGTTTGCTCAGTGTCTACAGTTAATCATTTGCATTTTTAGCATGGTTAAAGAAGGCTGATCGCTGAAGAATTGATGCTTTTGAATTATGGTGCTGGAGGAGACTCTTGAGTGTCCCATGGACTGCAAGAAGATCAAACCTATCCATTCTGAAGGAAATCAGTCCTGAGTGCTCACTGGAAGGACAGATTGTGAAGCTGAGGCCCAATACTTTGGCCACCTCATGAGAAGAGAAGATTCCCTGGAAAAGACCCTGATGTTGGGAAAGACTGAGGGCACAAGGAGAAGGGGACGACAGAGGATGAGATGGTTGGAGAGTGTTGCCGAAGCTACCAGCATGAGTTTGACCAAACTGCGGGAGGCAGTGGAAGACAGGAGTGCCTGGCGTGCTCTGGTCCATGGGGTCACGAAGAGTCGGACACGACTAAACGACTAAACAACAACGGGAAGATCATCACTGAATTTCAAGTTTGAGTTAACACTCCCAAATCATTCTTCTGAGAGCATGCAAGTTACCATACCAGGTAGGAAAGTGGGAACCACAAATAGGAGTGCTTTTCGTGACACGAGATCCTATTGTCTCAACTTTCATACATTTTGAGGTACCTGAAGTAACGCCAAACAACACAGTTGCTACGCCACTTCTCATAATGCACATCTAAATTCAGCACATGACTAAATGTCAGAAACAAGGACTCATTAGGATCAAGGCTGGCAATGGACATACACTGTGAGAACAGAAGGCTGCTCTAGACAAGAGAGGCCATTTGGGGCATGCTCCTCTTTTGAGAAGACATGGTGATGGGTTACAGTTTTGTAGCCCAGCAAGGTAGGCATTTTTCTCCACCCTCCAATAAACAACTAGAGACGGACATGAAATCCAAAAGGAGGGGTAAAACTTCCAGGCCAAGGCGGCCCACTTATCCAGTGCTGAATTTGTTGACTCAGGTGGGAAATCCTGCTAGACATTAAATGATCACGTTTCATGCAGTTGTGGAAAGTCATTTCATCTACAGGGCTGCTGGGGTTTGATTTATGACCATACAACCTCTTTGGTTTAGGAAAAAATGTATGTGGAAAAGAGAAGCAGAGATTTCAAGGAGGCTGGTGGACTGATACCGCAGAGAATGTTTCCGTTAACACTTGGCAAGCAAAGCCCACAGAACACAGATGAAGAGAGATAAGCTATAAAAACACCATTTGGGCTTACTTGCTAGAATAGCAGCTTGTAATCCAATTCCAACTCTTGCTGCCAAGTGTTACACACAATATATCTGCGTATCAAGTTCTCTCTCTCTGCCCCCCCCACACACTTTGTGGTGCAGATAACCAACAGACGAATAAGTAGCAACATCAAAAACAGCCTTTAGATGGATGGTGACAATCTTTTTAAATTTATGGACTAGAATATTTCTGTCACAGGGGCGGAGAGCACCTTAATGAAGTAACTACAGTATTAAAATTTTGTTGCTTTGGTTACTTCCAAAAACAAACACTTTCTGTAGCACCTGAAATGACTAGCATGGTGAAATGATAAATCATTTGTTTCTGTACATTTTGGGTCAATGCTCTGTTAAAAATTCATCTTCTTATGCACTGAATCTGCACGATCAGTAGCACTCCCAGAACCATCACCATTCCAATATGCTAAGTCCCAAGAATCTAAACATCTGAAATTGTTTCACTTCCTGCACATATGGAATTTAAACTTTTAAATGTCAAAAGGCATTTAAAGGGCAGAAAAAGTGACAGTGTTGCATAGAACCCACCATCTTGTTAACTTTGGACTGAAGTCACAAAATGGGATGGACATTTTTTTTTCCTATTCTGAGCAACCAGTTTGGCACATATTTTTAGAACTACTTTCTGTTGCTTACTTCTCTCCCCTGCTCTTTTCCACCCCACCCCCAAACTGCTTTGTAAGCTGCAAATATCACATTTGACTCATCTGGCTCATACCGACAATGATTCCCAAATGGATTGTTAGTCAAGTTTCACTGCTTTTAGGTTTATCCTTGGGGAGTTTTATTCAAAGCAAGTGTGACTACAGTAACCAGAAACTCTCTGTAATTTTCACTGGGAATGGGGGATAAAAACAACCCCTCCCCAACAGCTGTTCTGAACTCTCTTTGTTGAGACTTAGTATAAAATAAGAACTTTGGCCACAGTCTTTGCTACTGATTTAGAAACCAACATGTACCCAATTCCAGCAAGCTGAAACATTTCTTCTGGAGAACCCATCTCCTCTTCCTGTTCTGCTACCAGTAACTTTCCCTATGTCCTTTATTCAGTGCTTCTCCATCAAGCGTCCTCTGTCTTACCTGGGTTGTGAACCCTCTGGGCTGTGAACATGTCACCACAAGGGAGGTGGGTGGGAGAGCACAGGCATGACACACTGATAAAGCAGCAACACAATTCCTTTCATTGCCCCAGTGTGCAGTAAGCATGTGTTCATGTATTCCAGTCCACATTCTGAAAGTCTAAACCTGCCAATGTCCCAGCCTCTTATGCCTATCACAGACAAGGCTGGATTATCAAGGATGCTCAAGCACAGGACTCATTGTCCAATTATTGCCTTGATGCACATATGGAACTCCCCCACCTCAGAAATATGCTTATTGATGACACTGTAACTTTGAGCAAAAGCAGGTAAGGCACAGTCAGGCAATATTTGATCTCCTAAAATTGGAAATATCTTCTTTGAACTCTATCACCTTATTGGTCACCCTGAACTAGTTTCAGAACTACAGAAGTCTGATTTTGAATGCAAAGCCACCATTATGTTTGAAATTGCCACTGGAAAGTAACTTACCTACACAAAGGCTATGGGTCAACACAACTAAAATGAAACGATCCTGGATAGACTGTGTCCACTCCATTGAACCTCTGTTGCACTGTATTTTTAACATATTTGCAGCAGAATTTATGTATTTAAATAACTACAGATAGGTTTGCCCATTTACAGAAAAAAAATGATTTGAGCCCTAAGTTATCCACAGATCCTTGATGCTGAAGACAGTGAACCTTTGGTTTCACAGCAAAGCCCTGTGAATCATTCGTTGACCCAGCATGAAGTACATCCATTTGTTTTGGGATATTAATCTCATTTCCAAATTCTGACCAACTGACAGAGCACAAATTGTTCATAGAATGGTTTCTTAATTTCATTTTTGTATTGCTTATAGGCAAAGGAAGGAGTTAAAACTAGCTACAGGAACAGCCAAGCCTTATATCCTCATTTGGCTCCCCAAGGCAAGCACCAAAGCTTGTTCTGCGATTATAATGGGTGGATTTAAAGTTCTCTTTATCAAGGTACACATGATAATGGGAGACAAAGAATTTTTAAAAGCTTTTCTTCCACTGGTGCTCTGCTCAACATCAAATGCTGTTATGCAGGCACGGAACTCCAAGGGCATTTGGCAATTTAGCAAGACATTCCTACAGAACATCCACCTGAGGTAGAAGGTAGCCCCAATGAATAAACTAGGCTAGAAATCACAGGATTCTTTCCACTAGCTGCTGGGAACTCCTAGAACATACTAGATGAACATTGCCTTAAAACAGCACAGCAAGCAGCACTTAGCATTATTCTTCCTTCACTGCAAAATGCTTTTTCCCTACTTGAAAACAGAATGAAGTACTGGGTCACAGGTACCAGTCATTTTTATCTCCTTACAACTGACTGATCTGACCCAGAAGAACAAGGGCAAATTTAAGACAGACCGATTCAAGGAAGAAGAAGCAGTTGTGTAATGGGGTCCCTAAATTGCTCGGCAATTTTGTTAAGGTCCTTCGTCATCTGCTAAACTTATTTCCCTTTTCCCCCTAATGTATTTTCCTCATATCAACACAACTACCAGTATTCAAATGCATCGGGGGGGTGTATCATGATGGCCATTTATGAGTTAGATAAGGCCTTCTAAGCAGGCCTCCAATCTGCTGCACAATCTGGCACTCCCATCAGACACAGAAAGCAAATCAATCTTGTGCAAAACATGGTTGTCTTTCCTTGCAAGAGCATTGAGAAGTTGGCGAGGAGCAAGAAGGAGGGCATTGTTCAAGACAACAAATTCAAATCATGTTTGGGTGGAAAGGACTAACTGACCAGCTTGTGTCATAAGTCTTAGACATACCTCATGCTAGCCTCTTGGTAAAGTGTGACATCAAATATATGAACTACGCTAGAGATCTCTGTTCCTTTACATTAGGGATCAGACAAATTCAAGGACGGTAAGATTATAAATGGCTACTAATCATTATGGCTACAGTGGTACCTTGGGTTACAGACGCTTCAAGTTACACGTTTTCAGGTTACGGACGTGCCAAAACCTGGAAGTACCAGAACGGGTTATTTCTGGGTTTTGGCACTTGCGCATGCGCAGAAGCGCTAAATTGCACTTTGCGCATGCGCAGAAACACTGAATCACATCATGTGCGTGCGCAAACGCAGCACTGCGGGTTGTGAACGTGCCTCCCGCATGGATCACGTTCGCAACCTGAAGTTCCACTGTATATGCTTCCTTCAGTGTCAGAAACAGAATGCCTCTGAATGTCAGTTGCTGGGGAAAAACATCACACAACTAATATGGCCCTCAAGATGAACTCATGGGCTTACCATAGGAAATTGGTTGGCCACTGCAAGGCCAGGATGCTATAACAAGAATAGCCTTTGGTATGAATCAGACATGCTTTTGTGTTCTTAGAATCTCATGGCAATTAGAGCTGTCCTCATTTAGACAAAATGCCAGCCTCATCAAAATCAAAGTACCACACACATAACTTGAAGTGCAGATACTTCCTGTTTTGACCATATTCTCCTGTAGGTTCTCAAATGCCCTTCACTATTTTTTTTAAGACTGCAACAAACAGGAACAAAATGAACACCTCCTTGTACCCTAAAAACACAATTGTTTTCCAAAGTTATATGGGTTTGAAAAAGGGGACTTGGAATGAAAGTGCCATCTCAACCATAACTCTAATAAAAAAATCTAATGAATAAGCGCATTCCAGCAAGGATAAATAAAAAATTGCACAGGCTGATGTGGACAGTGAAGAATACAGAGAGGTATCCAAGTGAGTAAACATCAAATGAAGGATTATCCATATTTGTGAGGAACTCATTCCAGCAAGAAATTGAACCAGGAACCTCCTGCATCCAAAAGCAGCCAAGCTATCTAGTGCACTGAGCTAAGGCAAAGGCTTACCCTTCAACTGTGACTTGACAAAGTCTGGTGCCCTAGATAGGCTTCAAACAAGGCTCTCTTTTTGAGGCCTCCAATTCAAAATACACTGACCACAGCCAGCCACATCCCACTTCTAAGCAAAGAAACTAGGTACATTCAAAGCCAGCATGCTCAGCCAACCTCTAACACTCTGTCTACACTTTGAAGTCTTTTCATTAATTTTATGATGCGTTCACAGCTACCCTGGAACATGGACAGTGTTGTGTTGTGGGCTGTGCAAGTTTCATAACCCATCAGCAACAGCAAGTTAAGAATTAGGAGGGTTGCTGCTAAAAATGTTTTCCAGAAACACGCACAGGCAAATCTATACCCGAAGGTGCATTTACATATAATGCAAGGACTGTCAATTCCAGTCCACCCCCTCAGCTCCTGCAATTATAGGAAGGCTCTTAAGAGAAAAATGGCGCTTTTAAAGTGCTGATGGCTGACAGAACTCAGATGAACCTTTCAGGAAGCTGAAAGTACTATCTTCCTTCCCACAGATTGTGATAGTATTTATACCCTGCCAAGTTAGGAGAAGGAAACTACTATTTATTGGTAATCTACCATCACCGATATAACATAACCTAAGTTATAAGCCTCATAATGTCCTCTAAAACTAAATTAAAAGTTAACTTTTTTAAAAAAAGTTTTATATGCACTAAGGCATATTTCATTTAGGTGATTCCAGAAAACTGTGGCAAACCCAGAAAGGCTCTAAGAATTTATGATGGAAAAGAATCCACAAGACATCTATCCCACTTCTCCCACTACCCCTTTCCTTAGAGCAGCATATCTTCCAATAAACATTGGTGGAAATGCGAGTCTCCCAAAGTTATATGTATCACTAGTGTCACTTAATAAATAGAATTGGTACGGAAACTAGGAATCAATAAAATAAAGAATGAAGCTTTTAGGGAACGGTTGTAGTTGAGTAGTAGAGTGTCTGTTTTGTATGCAGAATGTCCCGGGTTCGATCCCAACATCTCCAGGTACGGCTTGTAGACTCTTCTTCCCTGAAACCCTGGAGAACAGCTGCCTAGCAATGTTGGCAATATAGAGCTATATGGACCTGCTTTCTGTTCCCTGTTTTCATATATTGAAATGTTGACGGGGGGTGGGGAGTAACTCAAATGCAAACCACAAAGTCTGCATTCCGGAATTTGGGAGGAACAAAAGAACTTATGAATCTAAGGTTTCGCAAGTCAAATATTAACTGTTTGAAAACTTATTATTCTGTTACAGGCATGCTAGAATGATCAAGTCTTGATTTGCTACCCCATGAGTATATAACAAATTAAATAGGGAATATTTAATATTCTGCTCATGGTACCTTTGTACTTGCAACACACATGCAAGCACCCAGTGAAGCTTCTGCTGACATAATGCCATGTATGACGCAAGTTCCACATGACGCATGTTGGGACTCCGCACGCCATTCCTCTCATACCCTTGCTGGTTTTCATGAACCAAGGCTGGATCGAGACACATCAAAGAAGTGATTCAGTTAAAAGCGTTGCAGCTGCAAACTGCTCCTCCAAACACTTGCCCCACCTCCCTGAAAACTGTATCAGTTTAGAATACTGTTTTAAAGAAGGAACTCCCATGGCAAGTTTTTTCCTCCACTAACCTATCTCACAAACACTCAGTTTTGTAGAACTACGCAAATAGGAACAGATGTAGTGTTTCAACAATTAAGCTCTTTGAAAGTTGGGGTCTAGGAAGAAGCTTTTTCTTCACTTGACCTTCGCTGCCAAAGGTACCTCACAAAAATCATGATTCCATTAATCACTTATCAGGTAAACAAAGGGACTCTTGAGAGCATATGAGCAGCACACAGGCGTTTGTGATGCAGAAGAGGGTGGATGTTTTCCCCAGAGGAAACAATGAGATCTATTCACTGTGAAGAATATGCTATGCCAATTAAATTTTTAGGTTGCATAATTATAATTGCAATAATGAATGGCAAAGAGCATTATTGCTTCCACAATGCAATTTTTCTATTCAGTTCAATGCTTCAGTTCCTGTCTTCCTTCAACTAACCTATTGTGCATCTTTGTATCAGATCTTTCTGCAGATTACTTTCAAAGGGTAATAAGAAATATTACATTACCTGAGTTGGAGAATAAGTTGAGCATCCTTGAATTGTGCCTATATATAAAATCTGTTCAAGGCATTTTGAAGCAGAAGCACCATGTTGTAACTATATTCAATTAATCTGCAGCATTAATGAAATTTCAGAGTGGCTTGAACATTTATGTCCCCTGCTAAAGCCAAAGAAACAGATAAAATTCCATGCTGGTCCTGTAACTCTCTTTTTCTACAAAAGCAATTCACCATTTCAGTTGGCAGGCAGGAAACTCTGGCCTTCGTTTCCTCCCCTGGCAGCCCAAAGGAGCTTTGACCAGCTGTTTCTTCACAACTGGTCAACCTGAAGAAATTAAATTGGAAGGGTAACAAAAAAGTTAATTCAAGATAGTTGCATGTGGAGCTACAGGAATCACCGAAAATCTGAAGGATTTCATTCTTTTGCCCATTTGCACATACGCTTCCTCTTATCCTCACACTTATGCTTCACTGGGTCCAATAAGTTTTTTAAAATAAATTACCTCCTGGCATGTTACCATGGCATTTCAGGCTCCCATGGCCCTCCACAGTTTGGCCAGGATATTTCTGAACAGTTTCCAGCCTCTATTAACCCCTCTATTGATTCCCCATGAATGAGAATTTAAAAGATCAGAATAAAAAAATGCATTTCAGAGTTTATAGCAGCCACATCATCTACAGAGGGAAGACTGTCAATGAGGATAAGAAAGAAGGGACAATTTGACCACAACCCACCCACACTGGTGGGAGCATGGAGGTTGTTGCTCACTCAAAACTGAGAGGGGAGGAGGGAGGGAGGCTACCCATTTCAACTGGCGTAATCCAATGAGAATGCTGCTGCAGTAGTCTACTTGGTCATGCCTAACATGCCCCTCTTTCAAAGCTGTGCAAACTATTCCAAGTTACCAAACAAAACTTCCTGCAAATAGCCAAAAGAATTTGAATCTCATAATTCAACACAAAGTATTACATAGATAATATGTGGACTGTGGTCATGAACCAGTTAATGAGTGCCTTTTCCCCTGCACCCCAAGAACATTGATACTAGAAAATGCTACACTAAGGAATATTACATTTACATGAACAAGTTTGGAGGCCAGGGTGACTCAAATTTTGAGTAAAGGAGAGTGAGATGAGGCAGAAGATTTGAATAAAACACATTGGGAAATGAGAATTCTAGCTGTTTGTGCCGTAGTCTGTTGCCTTAACTAGCTTCATACAGGCCACAACCATTTTAGGAGTGTCCGATACGTGCATGACTGCGCATCACACCAAACCTGGAAGTGACCCCAAAACATCACAAAAAGGGGCAGAATGGGCCAGGGGTGTTTGCAGACTTCTCAATGGTGCTTCACACATACGTGATTTCATTTAAAAGTGTGGTGCCTTGGAACATAACCCCTGCGAAAACTGGGAGTTGCCTTTAGAAGAGCCATGAGGCAGAAACAATCCTGAACCTCAACCCCTGATACCATCTGCTCTAGTCCTGGATTTATTTGTATGGGGGGGCTTCCGGGGAGGGTCTGCACTTTGCTGCTGCTGCTCCAGCAGCATTGGAGAGCCACCCCATTGGTCTGGACCTGCAGTTTGGACATCAGGCATGGAGACATCAGGATAGACAGACAAAAGGATATTGTTGACATCTGTTTGCATCAGGAGACAATGGAAGAGTGCACACTGAAGGGTTACAGCACCTGCTGTAGCTGTAGAGACTGATATGAGAAAGACATGTTTTATTGCAGGTGGGGCAGATGAAGGTATCTGGTTTTCCTGCTACAGGTGCAACATGGTGTTTCTTCTCTTTGACCACACCAGAGTAGAGACCCAGTACCTAAAACCCACCTAGGTGGCGACCTCATGTTTCTGATAAAGCAGGTACTCGCCCATGAATACTTATGCCCATGAAAGTCTGTGCCACAATAAATTTGCTCTATCTTTATGGTGCGACAAATTTTGTTTTTTGCTGCAAGAGGCAAATACAACTCCCCACTAGAGCTTGTCAGCATATGAAAATGTCCTCCTGACCTGAGAAAAACCTCTCAGTGTATGTTACTCTCTCACACACACTTCATAGCAGCCCTTTGCTTCATAACCAACCTTGAAGCAATCATAGTCTCTCCAGCTCAGTTTTCCACCTTCCAGCAAACACAATGTGGTGAAGATTAACCTAAATGGCCTGGCATTCACAAATCACTTTTATTTAATATTTTCATGGGCTGCAAATACTCAAAAATTACAGGAGTCATAAAACACAAGCCACCACTTAAACCACGCCCAAACCCAAACCCAGGCTCAGTTTAAGGTACATTAAAGATTTTATTAAAGCTATGGTTCTCCCAGTAGTGATGTATGGAAGTGAGAGCTGGACCATAAAGAAGGCTGATTGCCGAAGAATTGATGCTTTTGAATTATGGTGCTGGAGGAGACTCTTGAGAGTCCCATGGGCTGCAAGAAGATCAAACCTATCCATTCTGAAGGAAATCAGCCCTGGGTGCTCATTGGAAGGACAGATCGTGAAGCTGAGGCTCCAATACTTTGGCCACCTCACGAGAAGAGAAGACTCCCTGGAAAAGACCCTGATGTTGGGAAAGATTGAGGGCACAAGGAGTAGGGGACGACATGGTTGGACAGTGTTATCGAAGCCACCAGCGTGAGTTTGACCAAACTGCAGGAGGCAGTGGAAGACAGAAATGCCTGGTGTGCTCTGGTCCATGGGGTCACGAAGAGTCGGAAACGACTAAATGACTAAACAACAACAACAAAGATTTTATAGTGCTTTAGAATGGAGCCCATTAAATCAAATTGTACTAGCTGTTGCACCTTCATACCAAAGTTTTTCAAATTCAGCCTCTTGGCATCTAGCACACTAGACATTCTAAAGCCAGACTGCATGTGAATACTTACCTCCATGGTCACAAAAGTCTTGGATTTCATTTATTTAGGAAATATAATGTAGCAAAATCAAACCCCATCGTTTTCGTCCATGTTGTCAAAACATTTAAAAGGAAAAAAAGACAGGATAGAAATTCATTAAACAGATGGATAAATAAATAAACACATCCTCTTCTCTACCTGCAGCACCCATGGAAAACTAGGTAGTGTTTGCTCTAAGAGCCTGGCATTTTTAAATTCCACAGCCAGATTCCTCTCTATATGCAAAGATATACTGCAAGTTACTGCAATATTTATAGCCTGCCTCCAAGTTCAAGGCAGCCTACAACATCATCCTACTTCTGATGTACTGTACAAGGAAATGTAACCTGGGCGTGAAGCAAATGAAAAAACAAGGAGGTTGACCAATGCTGTGCAGGCCAAAGGCAGAGGTAGCCAACAGCTGGGGTGTTTGACGAACACTCCTCTTGTCAGCAGTCCAAGCAGGTTACGATGTAGCTAAAGGCAGCAACGATGCAAAGCGGAGACGTCAAATAAAATCAGCCTAATCCAGCAGAAGAATCCTATTGGATTTCCCTCTGCATTTTGAGGTCAGTGAGGCAAAGAAATGAAGAGTTGGGGGCTTCTCATCACCTAGCACATCGAAATGCTATGGCAGTAGCAGACGATGTGATTCAGGGTCAAGGAGATATGGTGATCAAGGTCCGAGAGGCCAGTTGTCTTCAAAGCATGAACCGAGTTTAAGGTGTAAGGGAATACACACAAGAAGAGCCACTGGCACTGCTTCAGTGTTTCTGAATTGTTGAAAGACCTCCTCTGTATTCCTTCACCTACACAACACAAGCTAAGAGCACCCCAAGGTCATTCTTGGGTGGCCAACACACCTACTCCTCATCCTCCGGCTTCCACATCTCCGCCAAGGGCATCAGAAATTTGCCAGAGCCTCCGCATGAAATGACCCAACCCTGGCCTCCAGCCCCATCACAATGGCTTGGCGCATCCAACAGGCACAGTTACTGTTTTCTCAGCAGTTTAAGAGAGAAAAGAGTGCTGACCACAGCTCCAGGCAAGCTCTGGCTGCTCATTTTTCCTTCCTATTGAATCAATTAGCAATGTTAAATATTTAACACATTAGTCTTATTCCACTGCACAAAACATCTTCCAGCCAGGCTTGGGCAGTGTTAAGTGCAAGACAGGAAATGGACCAGAAGTGCAGCAAACATAGAGTGAACAGGGACAAAATGAGCACTTTGTTTAAGATGAATATATCAACAAACAGAAAGAAGAGCAAGTCACAGTTCGCTGGAAAAAAATGCCTGCTTAGTGTGTTCTCTCGCCACTCCTCCAAATCTTCTGAATCTTCAGAAAGGCTGTTCAATTAAAACGTAACAGACTTATACAATAGTGCACTTAAGGAACCCCACTGACACATTCCGTGTTTGTGTTTGTTTGTTTGTTTGTTTGCTTGCTTGCTTGCTTGCTTGCTTGCTTGCTTGCTTGCTTGCTTGCTTTTAATACCAAGTATGGCTGAAGCTGGAGGTGCTTCTGTATCTTCTCCCTCAAACATACACAAGCACACACACAAGCACACACAATCAACAACTGGGAACAAGGTTATTACAAGACAGGGTAGGAAATATAGCCCCCGACCTGACTTATTGGAGTGACTAAGGGCCATAATTTTACCGACCAGTATCTGCAATGGTTAACAAACTATAACTAACATTACATTGCCACGCACACCTATGCAAGCATCTTCTCTGCTGTAACATGGAAAACTTTACCACCAAACATAGCACAATATCAAGGGCAAGGGCATCCCAATTCAACACCACTGGTCAGTATAACCACTGGTCCTGGCATTGCCTAGTCAAAGCTGCCCAGGAGTTGGACAAAATGATTCCTATATGGGCAAGCGCCATACTTATGAAATGCTAGAGACCTTAGCAGTACAATCCCATTTTGCTTGGGAAACTTCTTTGTTCAACATTCTAGGAGACAACAAGCATGATAAAATATATCCACCCATGTCAAAGGTGGGCAATACTGCCCACATATAAGTAGTACCACTGATTGCAAATATGAATGCAAGATGCTTGTTTTACCCTTTCTGTATGAAACACAATAACTTGTGTTTGACTTTTATACCACTGAAGACAATCAGCGTTCAGCCAGAACATGCTTGTATTTATATGCATATCAAATATAAGAATTTATCTATTTTTCATGTATTAAGGTACAGTATTTGTTTTTTCTAAAATTTGGTATATTTGGTTGTACATTAGAGAAGTCTTACAAAGTATTAAGAGCCAACAACAAAATTAAATACACAACAATCCAAACATCTTTGACAACAGAGTGGATTTAGGAGCCGATTATCAGAGCAACTTCATACATTAAAAAAGAAAGCAGAAGTAGAAATATCTCCCAAATACGTCTAAAAGGTAAAAGAAGGGGCTCTCCAGATCACGGTGGGGATGGTATTTTTCCATATCAAATTCAATGTTTTATGGCTAGTATTAACATAGCATTAGAAACTATTTTATTTGCCTGGAAATGAGGTACAGTATATGGTTAAGATACAGATTGTGACCATTTCACACGAGGGTTCTGTTCTACCCAACTCACAGTTACTGAAATAAACACAAACTGAAACACAGCTATCCATCAAAATTCACACTTCTCCAAATTTTGTGATGCAGCTCTCCCACCAAAAAATGTGTACAGCAATGCATTATATTACTGAAAGGTGCTTGCAAAACAATGCGTATTAGGAGAATGTGCACTGGAACGTAGATTAGCTTTTGTGAAGACTTTTTTAAAAAAACCTGGACACTGGCACAAAACTGCGGCAAACTGAACTTGAGATTGGAAAAATGAGAAACTGAAATAGACATATTTGTTCATCCCTAGATTATTGATTTTGGAGGTAGAGATGAGATAGATGATGCTTAAGGAAAGGATGCTACTTGCAGACTACCACCACCCTATCCTTGCAAATTAATAAGGCCAATGACCTGAAATGTTCAAGAGCATTACCACAGCTATTATTCAAATCTCATAGTCACTATCTGAGGGCAGACCCTCCACAAAAAAACTCGCCTTTAAGCTACAAATTCTGGAGAATATGAATTGGGTTGATGGTAAGCAATGTGGCCTGTCATCATTTAACTAAGAGCAGAGAGACTCTAGCATTCGTTTTGAAGTTAGAAGGGTTTAGCATGAACTCTTGCTTGCCAAGTCAGGCACCAGCTCAGCATAACACCAATTTCTGACAGTAGGATGTTCATGTTTTGCAGACACTATTAACACAGTCTGATCTCACCTACCCTCCTATTATGAGAATGACAAGACAGCAGTGCTTCTCAAGCAAAGCTCACCTTCTCCATGAATAATCCCACTCTTCCAAAATGCATATTTGTAGCAATAGGCAGAATTCTTCCTCTCCCTGCACTACACTTACTAAGGCTTTCAAATGGTGTATCGAAAACGAATAGTTATGCTTTGTGCCTGTGGTGGCACTCCCAATTATGCAACCCAAGCAGACTTTGATTAGCAGCATGAACCTTTGAAGGCTATGACCAAATATATCAAATAGATCCAGGAAATGGGCATGAGAATGCTATGTTGAACCAGAGTCCCTTACAGTTATTTACCTTGTATACAGTCACTCATTCCCATTACACAATTATCACCACCCACTTCCAGAACAATCTAATTATACTTACCCACCTTGCTGCCAATGTGATAGATTAAGCTGGGAGTCAGTGACTGGCCCAAGGTCACCCAGTGGGGATTTGAACCCTGGTCTCCCAGGTTCTAGTCCAGCATTAACTATTTCACCATTTCAGAGCCAGTAAATTTAGCCAATTTGCTAATTTTTCTCAAGGCTGATTCATTGTCTAGCACGTATGGCAACTCTTGTTGTACAGTGGTACCTCTAGTTATGAACTTTATTCTTTCCGGAGGTCCATTCTTAACCTGAAACTGTTCTTAACTAGAGGCATGCTTTTGCTAATGGGGCCTCTTGCTGCCGCTGCACCGCTGGCACACAATTTCCGTTCTCATCCTGGGGCAAAGCTCTCAACTCAAGGTGACTCTTCCAGGTTAGCGGAGTTTGTAACCTGAAGCATTTGTAACCTGAGGTGTTTGTAACTCGAGGTACCAGCTAAGCAGTTACCAACCTGACCCATGACAACTGCTCTCATACCAACAAATAGCATCCCAACACTACTGTCTATAACAAGCGTTGAAAGCATATTGCTTGGTGCCAAACACTTTTAAGTTATGGAGAGGATCTCAGTAAAAAGAGTTGCTGCACAAAGATGGATCCATGAAATGTACCACAGCGTGACTTGCAGTCTGGTTGGGGTCTTATCCTACAGTGTACTAGTCCAATTCTCAATTCCAGATCTTGATGTCATCAGTTCTGGAAACTACAGTTCACCTTATAATCTGCCAACACAATGCTTTGCTTTATACAGTAATTGGGCATGGCCTCACAGAGCAACCTAGAAATGGAAAAGATCAGGGGTCTCCTCCTCAGAGTCACTGAATACCTACAGCAACCCGCACAAGTCTCTTAAAAGTCTGTAGTAATTGGATTCACAGCTTCTCTATCCCTGGGCATCCTGTTTCACTCTGTTTTTACTATTACAGGTTTTCATAAGGTTCAGTTTACCGCTAATGATTCTGCACCTTAAAACCCATCTCATTCTGCCCTTCCATCAACTGTGGGGGAAAGGAGTGCTTCATTCCTTCTTAGCCTTACAGATATTTAATGCCCTCTCCCACACACCTACATCTTGCCGCAGATCTTTCCTAAGCAAGAAGACTCCAGTCTTCGGTCTCTTCACTTGACTTGTGCCCTCTGACCTTTGCTATCGTTTAACTTTCCTATAAACACTCTTCTAGCTTTTTTATTTGCTACATCAAAACTGGACACTGAAATGATGGCTCTTTAATCCTGCACAGAGCTCTAAAAATTATTTCCCGAGCCTTTGGTGCAAGATCTATGCCAATTCAAAACAGAACAAAGTTTAAGCAAACCTTGCAGCAGAATCACTTTTGCTGACTTCACACTGGAACCCAGTATCTTCATTTACAGCAAGCAGCTCAATATGCCACAGACATGTTGCACAAAGGTACAGCTTCATTTCTAGCAAATACAAAGTGTTTTGTAAGATTTCCATATACACACTTTGGGAAGCTGTAATCCATTCAGGGCTCCTAAGAATATATATACTGGTAGTTAAGCACAGCATTCCCACTGTTTATCTTGATGTTGGAAAGATCAGGCCACAGCCAACTCAACTGTCATGCAGCTAAGGTTACACCTTAGTATTATGGATGGTGGGGTCTTATCAAAAGGCTTACGTGAGCTTCTCCATCACTCCACACAATAAACTAAAGAGAAAAGAGAAAACATTCCAACAAGTTGAGGAAAATCATCTGCAATGCTTAGCATACAATGTTTTTCCCCAGCATTTATATTAACTCCTGTTTTCTAATACTTATACTTAATTTTTGATTAATGGAAAAGGATACACATCAGCAAGATATACTGTGGATATCAACGATCTGCATGTATGCCAAGATATGTAGTGGAAGAATCACAGTATTGCCACAATCTGGTATGTGAGAGCAAGTGTAGGCATAACGGCTGACATTTCCTGTTGACTCTGAATTAGAGCATCTTCTAATGAAGCTCACTTCAAAATCATTTTAAATCCATTTACTCATGTCAACATCAATGTACTCAGCATTAGCTACCAATTAGTAAACCGGAAAATATTCTTCAGATAATCTGAAATCGTGGTAAAATAGTCAACATGTCATTCGTTTACAACAAACTGCCCTATAAAACCAAATTACTGGAACCAGCTGTCACACACCAACACATCTAAGGGTGCAGAGCTATTTAAGCCTTTTTTCCCTCCAGAAAATGTTCCAATACCTGACGGTGGCTGAGTTGATTAATATTTTGAAGTGCAGACTGCTTTATCTGCTCTCACTCTATGCAACAAACCAGCCACCGCGTCTTTATTGATGTACGAGGTAATGAGGAGCAGTTGTAAGGATTTTTAAATCATTAGTTCAACCTAAGCACGATACAAGGGCCTAGCAAATTCTGCATATCAAGCTGTTCAAGCTTAAGGTTTGTATAAATGTCACAAGCAACACAGATTCTTATTAAGATTCCACAGGATTTAAAGTTTGCATTTTTAGAGAAGCCAATAAAATCTTCATCCTCGACTCCCAAATGCTTATCAAGACTATCTTTAAAACATGGTTGGTCTGTGTCAAGGTGGAGGAAACCATAAGAACATACAAAAAGATGCCTCTAAATTCTTACACTTTTCTTTTCAAATATGTGAGGCCTGCAATGCTGGTGACCTTGGAAAGGCAGGTTTGGGAAGTTTGTGTGTGTGTGTGTGTGTGTGTGTGTGTGTGTGTGTGTGTGTGTGTACTTATGCGTACTATGCAGAGTTATGAAATTCAGTGCCACAGGTTGCAGTGATAGACACAACCTTAGATGGGTTTCAAAAGGGGATTAAGACAAACTCAGATGTCAAGGATTAAGACAAACTCAGATGTCAAGGAGATAAAGAACTACACAACTTTTAGAAGACATCTGGAGGCAGCCCTGTATTAGGTAGTTTTTAATGTCTGATGTATTATTCTGTTTTTATTTTATTCTCGGGAAACCCAGCCAGATGGGCTAGGGTATAAATAATATAAATTAGTACAGTGGTACCTCCGGTTGCGGACGGGATCCGCTTCTTTGCACGCATGCATGCATGGCGGTAGAGCGCTTCTGCGCATGCGCGCACAGCAAAAACCCGGAAATATACTTCCAGGTTTGCCATTTATGTAACCGGAGGGCTACATAAGCAGAGGTACGACTGTAGTAGTAGTAGTAGTAATATGTCTGGTAGTGACTATAAGCCACAATGTCTTATTGGTACATCCTGGTACATCCTGGCTCTGAGGTCTTACAATCTGATCAGACAACACTCTCCAAAAGCTACTTCATACAATTTAGAACAAAGGAATGAACCCAAATGAGACCCTAGCCCAAACGTCCCAAGAAAAGGTGTGTCACTTCCTAAGGTAAGGTATGCCATGAAAGCTATACACCTCCACCCTTCGGTCATAACAATGCCCTGACCACTAAAGCATGCGACACAAGGAGGAATGACCATGCCCAAGTTGCCTCCAGAATTAAAGCGGTGTATGCTGTAATAAGTGTATTTAGGCTACTACTACTTACTTCGCCAAACCTTTATTGGGCATTACAGATACAGGCCATCATAAAACATCCATATATAAAAAATTTAAATATATGCAAATAAACAGCCATGTAAAATATGTAATAACCAGGTTTTTCATTGGAATTTCTTCCCGTTAAATAGTGCCATTCGCCACTCTAAGAAATACTATTGACAAAAACTCAGCCCCCCTTGCAGTTACTTCCGGGTTAATGTCAGACAGATAGAATCTGATATTTGCATAATGCCGTGATGTTAGACTATCCAAAGGGGGGGACAGCACGCGTTTGCATAGCTGGTTGTACAATGGACAACAGAAAAGAATATGTTCTACAGTGTCCGGCACATTCAAAGAACACCCACAATGTCTATCATTTCTAGGAATATTTGACTATCTGCCCTTGACAAAAGCTGAGGGGAAAATGTGTGTATTTAGGTGTGTAGCTCTTGCCTCTGCTTGGACCACAACAAAACCATCCCATGTCAAAAGCACAGTGCAATCTCTGAAACCAAGGAGCCACAAGGTGTGGGAAAGATCCTAACGCTTCCTGATCAGAGTTTGAGTATAACACATACAGCACAATAACCACAACATTTCAGTTGATAGTTGGGGGGAATACAAGTTTACATATTTTAAAAAATCATTCCCTGCAAATAGAAAACTAGCCTATAACCCAGCCTTTTATCTCTAGTTTTGTTTTCCTTTTGATAAGGAGCTCTTGATGTATAGTAGCATTTAAAATGCTGTTCCTCCCACCTGCAGTCTGAAGAGGCACATTCACAAACAATGCAATTCATTTTTTGGAACTGGTAAGGTTCATTCCTTGCATACTTCTGGTTAAGCAGACTGCCCCAACATGCACCTATGGGTAGGGAGAGCATTCAAGAGAGAAATATTGGTTGAGCACTCAGCCCCTCCATGTCTCCATGTATAATTCTCCTCTCCAATTCTGTTCAATGCTTTTAAGTGCATCAACTACAAATATTATTATTTGTCCTCCCCACAAATCAATTTGAATAATCCCGCTATTTAAATAAGGCAATATTTCAAGAGCAGTCTGCCACTTAAGACCCTTTCAGCATTTTTTCACTTTAATGCACTGGTTATAAATAAACTACATCAGAAGGCATTCCAGGGATTTATTTTTCCTTAAAAAAAATGTTTTCTGATTATGAAAGACTGTTTTGAAGGTCTTTTCCCCCCAATGCATACATTTATCATTTTCAGTTCTCTACTAGTGGGAGCATGTTTAATTCTTTAGCAGATGCTGCCAAATTAAGCTTCAGCCAGAGAGTACTTCTGTATTTGCTTTATCAGATTTTAAAACTCTAAAGCCTAACGCTAAAAAACTATATGAGAGTGTCACATTTCTCCATTTCAAAAATTATTTGGATACACATTAATCATGCAACAACACACTTCATAAACCGAAACAGTCAACAAATTGCAGTGCCTTCCTTTGATCACCCATGCATCAGGTATAAAAATAGTAGACTCATTCATATATAAAGAATTATAGAGTTGTAGAGTTTTGCTGGGCTTTGCATTGCCCGCTTGTACCCTTTGATTGAAAATAATAATAATAATCTTAAATTCTACAAGGAGGTAACCCAAGCTCCTGACTACATTATGCAACTCCGTAATCACTGGTGTCTTGCTGTCACTCCTCAGCTTCTGAGATTACCAGGCACTGTTCACATACTTTCATGTATACTCTTTGTAACCAACAAAGGCTGGGTTTTTATTTTTTTTAAGATGAAAGTTGGCATTCTTACGAAGCCAAATTATGTGCTCCATACGAATTTCTATGTTTGCACAGAACAACTTGCACAAAATGACTGTTAGACAAAATGTCTGTGGTATATATCATTTTAATGATCATTTTGTACTGTTTTCATCGTGTTTTATACTTGTATGCACTGTTATGTTGTATACATCACTGTTCCACACTTCCATGTTACATTGTATGAATTGGAGGCATTAAATAGTTTTTTAAAAATAAATAAAATATGCACTAATGAATCCTGTGAATGACATCTATTTGATACATAAGAAAATGTCTCTCTCTCTCTCTCTCTCTCTCTCTCTCACACACACACACACACACACACACACACACACACACCCCAGAATTTGTTTAGGTGGAATGCAAATGTAATACATATATGCCTCATATCTCTTGAGGCCAGGATGCCTAAAGAGCATCTCCTCACAGGAGAGAAGGCTATCAAAGGCTGCTAGCCATGATGGAGGCTAGGTTCCACCTTCACGGTCAGTGGCAGTATGCTTCTGAACACCAGATGCTGAAAACCACAGCAAAGCAGAGTGTTCTTTGCTCAAGCCCTGCTTGAGCTGGCTTTCCATGGGCATCTGGGTGGACACTGTGAGAAGAGGATTCTCTGTGCATGCTCTTATGAAAACCAGTTTAGCACCTCTCGCTAAATGATAGACAAGGAGAAGCTTAGCACATTCACCAAGATGATGCACTTCATAATTCCAAACATGTTCCCATTTAACAACAAAGTTTTTCAAACTACTGGCACTTCCCTATAACATTAACATCCTTTGTCCAGACTCTGGTCTAATTTTCTGCAGAGCCCCATCTCTAGATGTCCCTCATTGCTCGTGCCTAACAGCGTATTTAAAACTTTGTTTTATAATCAGGCTTTTGAGCCCTCCTAAATATTTTGGCAGCTTTGCATTATCTGTTTTTGTTTTATATTAATTATTATTATTAACTGTTTTTATTATATGCAACGCTTGTCTCCTTAAGGAGAGACTGGGATACAAATGCTTTTATTATTCCCTTTCATTCTTCTTCAAAATGCTTATGAAACAGAAGCCAAGAGGCAAAAAGCAGGTCAAACCACTCAAGAATGTGGTATCAAGACTTTTGTTGTCCTCAAATCCATCTGTCTGCTGAATTCTCCCACTGAGCCACAGAGTGCGCTCCAAGCATCTGTCCTTGGTGGCACATTAAGCAGACAACCAGGAGGACACCTCATTGCAATTCCCCTTATAAAAATAACAATCATGCAACCAAGACAAATAGTTATACGCATCTGCTTTAGAGAACAGTGGACCATCAATATTGGGTACTTTTAATTCCAATGAGAGAAGAAATAGAATTTAAGTCTGTGGAAGGAAAAAACACCAAGACACTTTGAAAATAAGCCTTGAGGATTAGATATTCATTACCTTTTTCGTACCAGCACTGAATTCATTCCTTTAAGCATAGTAGATACACTTCTTGCTTCAGATCACACATCTGTTGACTATGCAATCACATTTCAGTAGGTCAAGGTTGGTTAAGAGAACTTGATCTGGTGCCGCAACACTGAATTTTCACCCATGTGCAGTGCATTTGATAGGACCCCTCTAAATGGAATACAAGATGAGGTGTCATGCTTGAGCTGCCCAGCCTTCCTCAGGTAGCTGCATCGCAGTTCCATGGTCTACCAATGTAGGCAGAAAGTTCAATAGCATGCCCTTCTGGAAGTGTATACCAAGCAAATTATCAGGGAAGATAGGAGTTGTAGTCCAGCAATTACTAGAGAGCCACAGGCTCATCCCACCCTGTGGGCAGACTACAGCTAATAACTTTCTTTGGTACGGCTCTTAAACGGATAGCTACACATTTCCACCAGCACAACTCCCCTTGCTTCACCATCTGCCCTACTGCCAGTAATATACGTAGCAGCTTAGACCTGAAAACCAGGATTTTTTAATGGAAAAACACTTGAGCCAGCCACTGCCCATATTCCCTTCAAGACCTTGTTTTTGGCAAGCAAAAAGTAAGCAAGATTTGAGGGAAGGCTTAAATGGCCTTACAAAGTAAAGAAGGGGACAAACACTCACTTCTCCCCTGTCAAAGATATTCCACTGGGAACCTTAGAAAAAAGCTTAATTCCATTCACCTCCTTGCCCACTTTGAAAGTAGCATTCATTTGCTGTTTTCTTTGGGCTGGAATTAAAATCCTACTAATTAAACAAGCCACAAGATCTAAATCCTGATAGGACAGACCAATCTAATTAAAAGCTATTCAAAAAGATGGTATTTTACATATCCGGAAGAAAGAAACCTAACCTTTCAAATTGGATTGCACTGAAGTAATGTGATCTATTAACATCTCAAATTATAGTATGCAAATTTTGATAATTCAATGGTATTTATAAGATTCAAATCGAGTAGCTCACCAGTACTGTACACACACTAAAATGGCAAATTTCAAGAGACTAAGGAAATTTGTTCATAAGCCACGCAGTCCCATGAAATGCCATATCTATCATCAACTTTTTAATTACCAATTGATCAGCATGTAGACGGTGTAATAGCTTTCAGCTTTTAATTACAGAACTATCAAAATCCCAACCAAAAAAGGGATCTCCAGAGATGAAACTGTAATGCTTGATTATTCATCACTGCATAATGAATGATTTGTTTTTAAATAAGATGTCAAGTTCCTTATGTAATCCATCTGGATGTGTTACTTCACAGGGCCCAATTTACCAATACGTCTTGAGTATCAAGACTCCTTTTTTTTCTTTTCTCCAGTTGTGACTGAAAGTTTTGGAGAAGATTTAGACATCATTCCAAGACAGTGAAATCATTATAAGCCAAACAAACTACAGCCCTTTGTTATGAATTCAAAAAGAGCATATCAATGTTTCCAGAAAAAAATCAGTCCGCGGATTATCAATATCCACAATTTGGAAGGGTTTGTCATATATTTGTGATCCCCACTTGAATAACCGCCTGGAATGGTACTGGGTTTCATGGAGTTAATCTAATGTAATGGAGTTAATCTAATGTAAAGCATGCGTTGAAGAAGGGTTGGTGGAGTTAAAAAGCTGACAGAAGTATCAAGAGCATTTGGAAGTGGAAAGTAAGGACCCTGGATTTTGATCAGATCTGAACTGACTAAATTAATGGGTGGCTAAATAAAGAAATAGCGCAGCTAGCAATTGACTATAAGATTATAATTCCCAATTGTCATAAGAACATAAGAGGAGCCATGCTAAATCAAACCAACCAGGTGCCCATTTGAAGCGTATCAACAGGACATGAGCACAACAGCAAGTCCCGAGCAACTAGCATTCAGAGGCATACTGCACCTGATTCTGGAGATATCAGTTTCACCAACTATAAGCTCAGGGTCAGCTCCACTGTTATGCAGAGTGAAGTGGTTGCCTCAGGTGGAAGATTCTGGGGAAGGGAGAGTGGGACTGATGTGTACATGCCAAGGACATATTACCTGCCCACCAAACTAGTCTATTGTCCTCAGATGGGGTGGACAACTCTGTCCTGTTGCTTGTGTTAAATAAAGATTTAACAGCCAGCCTGGCTGGTTTCTGCAAATGGAAGTAAGAGGCGGCACCATCTTAGCCTCAGGCAGCCAAATGCCTTGGGCTGGCCTTGCGCAAGCACTAACAACATCCAGCTACAAGCTCTCCACATTAAGCACCATATTGTATATATTTCCAAAATGCATATCCTGTCCTTCAACAGCCAATGAATCTGTTTCCATTGCATGCTAATATAAACAATTGAGCACATGAATGCAGGTGGGGTGGGGTGGGGTGGGGTGGAGATAACAAACTGCTAAGCCTATAGCATGAACAGCACAAGGATATGAGATGGAAAAGATTCCTCAATACACTTAAAATCAGTGTGTGGGAAGGCACAAAGACATTGATGCAAGCAGTTCTTGAAAAGTGCACTGACCTGCGAGATCAAACATACGGAAAGGTCTACTTTTATCACTATGCTAAACTGAGCAAACAGCAATTTATGCATTGTACCTTAAAGCTTGCCTTCCACAAACACATTTTCCCTCTGAAAAATAGGAGCAAGTCACTTCCCCAGCTCTTTCTAAATCCCACGTTGTAATTCAAGTAAATTTAATGTGCACATATTTGAAAAGTGATGGGTGTCACTAATACCCCATTTTTCAGATTTTATTAAGCTGGCAAAAAGACAGAACTGGGTGAATTCATTCAGATGGCCTTGGTCAAGGTCCCCTTCCTCAGCCTCAGGTTCCCATTTGCAAAACAAGAGAAGTGGATGATCTTGTCATGCAAGAACAGCTACTGAAGAGTTGTTTGCCACACCTTTGTCCTCAGGATATAGTTTTCCATAAGCCAAAGTGAAAAGGAAGTGCCACATTGTTCATCAGACACGGCTGTGGTGTTAATTAATGAATATAGCGAGATTTTGAAGAAGCATGGGTGCTGGGCTGGCTTGCAAGTCTAGGTAGGCCTCAATGACTACTCCCTGAAGATAAAAGGACCAATGCTTCTTGCCTTCAGGTTCAATTTAAATACTTTTGTATTAGCAACCAACCCCTTTTAAAGCTGCCATGTGAAGGTGACGACAAATAACTTCACTATGGGAAATCCTTTAAGTACAGAACAAGATCAATTAACAGATATACAAATAAAGGAGTGTCTTATGGCACAGGTGATTACAATGAATAATCATAGACTAGAAAGTGGATTTTAGCAGCAGCAGCCCCCAAGTGTGTGTTTTTTTTCATCATAGCTGTAAACATTTTTATCCACCTGTTAGTTCTTTTCATTGGTTTCCCAAAACAGATACTTTCGCCTACATGAAACTGCATCCTTCATCAAATACCTTCAAATATAAGTTAGCATGAACTACTCTGCTGTATTCTAATAAGTTAATACAGGTAATCTACAAAATAAAGCTTTGAAAATCAGTTGGTGCAGCATGATATCAATGGCCACTCTAGTTTAAGGAGTCCGCAGTACAGAATACAGGTGCTGCTGCAACTCCTTACTGATAAAACTGCTGGGTGCGCCAAAGACACTGCCCTTTCCTTTGGAATTAGAGTGCCTCAGAGGAAAAGTAGCACCATTTCTAAAATCCCAAACCATTTTCTTAACATCTCTGTTTCACCCTTGATATGCCTCTGCAAGGGCAGTGCAAAAATTGACTTAATTTGACACCTGAAACGCAGCACTGTGAGAAACACTTTCACATGTATCCTTCCTTCAGCCAATCTCCCTCAATAAATTCCACCCCATCAGAATACTTCTTTCTTATTTGTATTCTGGTTTTACGCCGCATTGCAAAGTTAAGAAATAACATTCATTTTATCCTTTTAAGACTGGGGGGACAGGAAGCCTTCAGAAGCCTGCTTAAATTGTGGTTTAACTCCCCGCCCCCCCCCACCTCTCCCTCTATTTTAGCTCCAGCACTTTTTTTCTTGCATATAGTAATACAACCTCAAATAACCACAAGAAGATTATATCAACTCCACATAGGAGGAATTGAACAAGTTCCATCCATGTCAAATACAAACCATTGATCAGATATACCTGCAAGCCTTTCCCTGTAACCAGTGTTGGGTATATGACAAGCTGCCTGTACTTTTAGGGAAGTTCTTGCACCAGAAGTGTATAAAACTCTGCTTGTTTGGATAGGGTCTTGGTCAGATTCTGGTTCTGGCATGAACCACAAGAATCCTGACCTTTAACGCTAAAATAAATCTGTATTATTGCATCCTCCTTGTGTGTCTGGCTCCCTTCCTCTAGGGGTTGGGACCTCCATCCAAGGGAAGAACTGTCAGGGCAATATTTTTGCAACACCAGCTTGAAGCAAAAGGTTGTGTACCTAGTAAGCAAGGGGAAGAAAACTTGTTTAACTGCCCCCACTACAAGGCTGTTAGTAGCACACACATTTCTCATTGCATTAACAGGTTTAAACTTAATAAGATTCCATTTACACAAGAAGGAACACGAATGGGAGATTCATTATGCATTTGTGCATTCAGAACTCTCCTGGGGTGATTTAAAAGCTGCATCATTGGTTCAGCAATAAGTCCTCCATTTTATTATGCTCAAACCATATTTCTCTGCAACAGTAAATGAGTTGCCGGCAAGAATTTGTCAGCTCTGTCCCCAGCAATGAAGCTGCTTTCAATTATCAACACTGTCTCATTGCACAAAGTCAAAGGGATTCATCTTTCTGTGGTCCAGCATCACCTCTATGTGGCAGCTGTACAAAGGACTTTAAGAACATAAGAGCTGTGCTTGTTTAGGATGTGATACATTGCTTTGCTTCTGTCACAAAAGAAACAAATTTATTTTTTAAAATAAAAGTAAAAAAAGAAGAGCCCTGCAGGATCAAGCCAAAGGCTGTTCAAGTCCTGTATTCTGTTCTCAGTGGCAACCAGATGCCTCCATGTAGCCCACAAGCAGCACCTGATGGGGTTGTCTCCATATACATCAGGCAAGTCCAGGCTTGCTTGTCAAGTCTAACCTGTTTGGTGCTATACTCAGGTCCATCCTGTTCTACTGCAGTGCAGCAGCCACTTGTGAAATAACTGTAAACTATTTTAGCAGTCCTGAACTCCAGTACAGCTTTGAAACAGATTCAAACTAAATCATCAACTAATCTCAGAAAATGAATGTGTTTCAGGGCCTTCCCATCAGATCCTGTACAAACCTCCTAATAGTATTAACAACTGCAGGAAGGAGGATTTTAGAAGAGACTGCTTCTCCCACCAATCCAATACTATTAAGGAAAAGAAGTCATATCTATCAGTTATCCCTTTTCTACAGTCCACTGCAAGCACAGAAGCCTCACATCAAATTCCAAGCCTCCTCTTGGAGACACAAGAATCCATAATCTGCACAATACACATTAGATGCATTTTTTAAAAAAAACCACTGGTGAAAATTGCACACATACATCCATTGTTAAGATGTCAGATTAAAAACATACTCCAAAATATAATGCCCCAAAGCATCTTTTACATCCAACCATGTCATCCTATCCAATATTTATCTACAACTCTTCCCACCCATTGTCAGCATTATTCTATCACTTGCTCTTGACAATCTGCAAAATATGCCATCTGGCAGCTACAGGGTTTAAAGAATGCTACATTAAATTTGTACATTCTGTTTTAAAAGATTATGTGAAGCAATTCAAGATATTTAAGAACTTTAAATCAACCTAAAGTGATTACTATGGACAGAGCTCATGGGGCCCAGCTTAGGTGTCGCATTAACCTGGCAGTCAAAACTACTTAAAATGAGTGATGTTTCTTCCACATTTCGTTCTCTTCAAGAGCCAAGAAGAAAAAGAGGGGGGAGGTGAATGGTGAACGGAATGGGCCTGAATGAGCCAATTCAGCAGCCAGGGAGCCAATCAAAACTTTAGCTACCACTTAGTTCAGGACAGTAATTTTTAAAAAATCATTTATGTGGACAGTTTCCAGAGGGATAGCCGTGTTAGGCTGTTGCAGCAAAAACAAAGCTTTTGAAGTTATTCTGCCAGAAGCTTCAGGGACCTGAGGTGCCACAAGACTCTCTTGCTTTATCTGAACAGGTGAGGAAACTACTAGTGCAAGCTTAGGTTGAAATATTTCCAATAGTGGCAGTGGAGGAACCCATGTGGTGACATATGGGGAAAGAAGGGGGGGGGGAGAGAAGACATTGTTTTATTCCTATATTTTTGCAGCAGCCAGTCAACCTAGCCTAAGGTGGGAAAACGGGATCTGCAAGCGAGTTGTGGAATACCTTGGCAAATACAAAATGCAAAGGAGGGAACAGGCACCAGTGACAGAATGCTTCCTTGAAAAGTAAGAGGCCACTGTGAAGCTTCCTGCTTCACTTCCTTAGAGTCCCCAGTGCCTTCAGAGTTCCAGCACGTCTGTTATGCACAGAACCATCTGCAGAGCCCGCCCGCCCCGCTTTTCAGGCTTCATGTTCTTCTCATCAGCTGGCACGCTCTTATGTTTGTTTGTTTATATTCCTGATTCCTGGAGTACATTGCCTCCAGACCTTACGATCACCTTTCCTTTCTTATCTGTTTCCTACCTTAATTCATCACAGGTGACGCCCTTTCCCCTTATTTCTGCTTCAATCAGTATCTTGCTCCAATCACTGTTTACCTTCGCTTGTGTTTTGTCTGTTTACTACCTGGCTCTCTGCTCATTGCTCCTCCTCCGTTTCAAGCTCACTCACATTTTCATGCTCCCTTCCTGTACTCCTATCCAGTCCATCCGGTCTATCTTCTTTGCTTTAAATTCATGCAGGCCACTCTCTTTCACCCTCCTTCTCTCACTGGCTTCACACACGCTCTGCTCCTGCTCCTACTGTTCCCATTTCCTTTCCTGCATATTAGGTCAGCAGCTCCTGTTTCCCTTTCTCAGTGGCTGGGACCCTGTACCTGAGGTGTCTCAAAGTCCTGCCTTTATCCTCCATCAGGCTGGATGGCATTGCTCTCTCCCTACAATGTCACTACCAGTCTGACTGGTTCACCTTCCCGTTGAACTGCCAACACCTTTGTGCACTGTAGAGGAAACCTCCCTTGCTCCTCCCTCACAACTAAATCAATTTCCAGCTGAAGATCTCAAGCAGCAGAGCTGGGATAGGTAGAGCCTTTGTATGAGACAAAATGCAGTTTGCCTGGCTCACTGCAGGGCACTTTCTAACTAGCATCCCCAATTAAGGCAGATTGGGAAGATCTCTGCCTGAGGCCCTATAAAGATGGGCTTGATATATGCTGCCAATTAGGACAGGCAGCACTAGGTTAGATGGCCCACCAGCAAGACACTGCTTGATGACAGTCCTGTTACCCTTAACCTTCGCACCTTACTGCTGTCTGCTTTATGGCAATATGCCAGCCAGGCTCGAAAAGCAAACCTCCCTAAAGTCTCCTGGTTCCTCTCCCATCCCAAATGTTCAAGATCTGTTACAAGCCACTAATTGCTTATTGCAGCTGAAGGTGGAGAGGTTTTTTGGTGGAAGCTATAGAGTTAAAATCAATGCTGCCTTCTTTCCCAGCAGGTGGTCATATTAGCAGTGAGCTGAATTTTCACTACTAAACTACAATCAAAACTCCCCCACCCATCAATTTAATTCTAGGCTCCCCCACTGACTAATATGTACTAAGGATCCATACACCATTTTCCTGGGCTCTGCACAGCATGCTTTAAAACTAGGGTGGCACAAATAAAAATTAATCTGCCTACAGAATTGAAGTTGCTGCTAAAGTGACCTAGATTTTCTGGCTCCATTAAGAGGGTTTCCTACAACAGGGAGCTCTAAGCTGGTCTCCTGGTGTCCTCCCCACCCCACTTAAGCAAGCAGGCCGACTCCACAAGCAGTTCTAACCTAACTGTTCCCCAAGCAAGCTGGCAGCCTGACAAGCTGACATTCAACCAAACATTAACAGCTCTGATGTTTGTGGATAAGCTTTCTACTTAACTTTGTAACCCCCAAGAATCCTAATTAGACAGTTCTCCAAAATGTGATAATTATACAGAATGACACTGGTGCAGTATATCAATATTAAACGGCACTACAAATTTATTTTGAAGACTTTCCTTTCTCCCCGCCACACCACACCCCAGGTCTTTTCTCTTTTAATTAAGATCAGGGGGAAAAACATGGGCATAAACACTGAACATTTCAAAGATGTGCTGACATATCAAAAAAAGGAAGAGTGCCTGCATTTCGCTCAGAAACAGCTTGTACTGTATTACTTTACTTCCACCTCAGAAACTAAAAGAATACACCATTCTAAATGGGGGGGGGGGGGGAGAGAGAGAGAGCTATGAACTTGAAAAAAACAGGTTTTGAAGATAGAAAGCCCACTTGCCATAACCAAAATTATGTGATGAAGGTAAAAGATGCGTGCATTTGCTTATTTTGCAAATGATTTTGGATGCACTAGAATTTTTATGGATTTATTTTCTTCCTTTAGTTGAGAATTATGTTTCATAGTATGGGGAAGAACAGCTGGGATTCAAACTAGGAGAACAGAAAGCCAACTAGAGAGATTAAAACATACCAAGTAACAATAGTAATAAAACTTCCAGAAACCCCAACCATATCCCTGGGGCCCTGTCTTCTGCAGGTTATGCCTACACTCACTCACAATGCTAAGGACTCACAACAGTGCTTGCCTTCCGCCAGGAGTAACTCAAGAGTAGGGAATGTTGCTGTTGCCTAAAGAGATCTACACTACCACCTTTCCTGCTCCAGTTTTTCTGCATTGGACATGAGGAAACCAAAAGTTCATAGATAGACTAGCCCTCATCAGAAACTGCCCCCAAATATCCATGGTAGTTGCTGTATTCCATAGGGCAACTATAGCTATATAGTTTTTCTGTTGAAGATTTGCAGTCCATCTCTGCCCACACCCACAGTAGCAATGACATACAGTGGACACTCGGGTTGCTAACGTGATCCGTGCGGGAGGCACATTCACAACCCACAATGTTCGCAACCGGCACGTCTGTGCACGTGTGGGTCGCGATTCGGCACTTCTGTGCATGCGCAAAGTGCAATTTAGCGCTTCTCCGCATGCGCAAGCACCAAAACCCGGAAATAACTGTTTCAGTACGTCCAGGTTTGACGTGGTGTGCAACCCGAAGCGTCTGTAACCCAAGGTATGACTGTACTTAACAGATACAACCTCCAACACACTCCAATCAAGGTGTTTCCTAGTTTATGACAAGCTGGTTTTTCCTGAAAACATAGGACAAGCTATCCAAACAGCAAACATTCAGAGTGATACAATTTCAGATTCAGATGACCCTCACTACATTTGCACCACACTCAATGGAGTGCAGTCATCTTGAGTAAGGGGTCTCCAAGGTCAACAGCATTATGGAACTATCCTGCACAGCTTCTGTATTAAATGGGAAGAACTGAACATGGGAGCAGAGTTCTAAACAGGGGATTTTTACACCCTACCTGGAGAATTCAGGGACTAAACCTGGTGGCTTTCTTCAAGAAAAGGATGTGATCTTCCACCGAGCAATGATTCATCCCTCAATATGAACAGCAGAGCTGCCTACAGATCTTAGTGAAAGAGAAAAGCATAGGTTCTCTTAAATAGGAGGCAGAATTGGCCAACTAGTCTCTTTCAACACAGTTCAATGGGAAAAGCCATTTATCTCACTCATTAACACAGTGCTTTCCAACCAACTAGATTCATCAAGCTTGTTGTCAATTTTTCAGCAGTGCACTTTGCAAATAAATGCTTGCTGGAAGCAATGCCGCCAGACAAGTGTTTAATGCAGCTCACATGACATGACAGTGGCCCCAGCCTGTCTGCAATGTCTACCAAGAAACAGCACCTGACATCACTTTGCACTTCAGGAAAACTACAAAAATATTTGTGGTTCCTCTGAAAATCTGGACCAGGTGAGCTCACTTAATCTGTTCATAATGCTTAAGCAAATACAGTCACAGAGCCAAAGACATTGTAGCTATACAACTGCAAGGGAAACATTGACAAGACACTTGGATGATAGGGAGCAGTGCTAAGAATAAAACTAGGCTGACAGTCTGCATGCCTCCAGCAGACATTAGGAGAAGGTCAAATGAATAGAAGACATTTAAGAAAGAAGAAACTACAATTCCTTGCAAAACACAGACACAAATGAAGAGTTGTTTATTAGCAATTTCTGCCTCAGTCCTACCTAATGGGTAGTTCCAGTTATGTCTCCTAATTAATGTATAAGATTTAGATCCAAGAAATTCAAATTGAAAATACTTGGGGCTCAGCCATATTAGGCAGCTTTGGGAAATCAAGACCTCTCAGATTTCATCTATAAACTAAAATTAAATAACCTACATCCAGTAGTGTAGCTAGGGGCAGGGGTAGGAGTAGGGGCAGGGGTGGGCTGCAGCGGGCGGGGAGCTGTAGGGCATCACAGGGGACTGTAGGATGGCACGGGCCGCTGAGTGTGGCCAGTTGGCAGCTACGGAATTTGGGGCATAACAGCTTGACACAAAAACAGAATTCCTTTGCCAGCAATGGCTTCTCCATTCATTCCAGTGGAGCAAGACCCACATCCTCAATTCCTTTGCACCATCAGATCTGATTTCTCCACTGGAATAGTAAGGACAGTCCCTGTGAGCATGCACTGATCCCTAAATTACCCTTACACGTCCTTAGAATCAATAAGATATTTAAGATGAAGTCCAGCAATTGCTGTGAAATAGTTAAAGCATTACATTATGACATTGTGGTGAAGGAGGTGGGGAGGAAAGAGAAGAGGAGAGAGTTAGTTTAGGAATACATGATGCTCAAGGCCAAAACAGATCCATTTCACCACGCCTCACAATATAGATGCAAGAAGCTGAGAAATGCTACAGCCAAAGCCATGACCTAAGAACTCATCCACAGGCTTACAAATATTGCTCTGTATATTTGCACCTCACTTTGTTGGGAGCGGGGAAGTTGATGTTGTAATATCTACAAACAATAAGAAATATGACCAACTTGTTACTAAACAGAAGCATCCAAGCCGATAACATCACCTATACAGAATGTGACACAACGCGGCTTATGCAGTAAAGAAAGGAGAACCTTGTCAGTGGTTGGAGTGGGTTGGAGGCTGACTGATATATTATAGCAACTAAAGGCGTCCAGCACAACATCCATCCCTGCAAAAATCACAATATGTTCCTTGAATAAGTTTTAAAAATATATAATTCTAAGAGTTTTAGCTAGTAATTTATTCACCTTAGAGACATATACAAAATTCACAGGAGGCTGCTTGAGGACAATTTGCTTTCCACACAAATTTTTAGCAAAAAAAAGCCCTGCAACATTTAACAGCGACTAACTTCAGAGATTAATAGCGCAAATATTTTAAAGCGCTCTCACACAGCAAGAGGGGCTGCATTGCAAGCTCATTTACAAGACAGAAATGCAACAACAAGCACTTTCTCATGCTTAATCCGATAACTCTGATGTATCTTTTGAGGCTGTCGACTCTAGCTCATATTTCTATTTTTGAACAGGGAGAAGCAGCCACTTCCAAGTTTTATTGGCTGTGAATTTCTTCCAGGCTTCTCCATATATGGGATAATGTTAGAGGCCACCAACTGAAGGAGGTCACAGCTTTATTATTACTGTTATTATTATTTAATCCCACGTAAGCATCTCATCTCTTTTGATAAGTACTGTATATTGAAGTAAGCTGTTCCCAGTGCAGAGTCAGCCATTACAGCTTGTGGGGTTTTGGTCATTGGTGGCTTAAAGCAGACTCGGTTTAAGTGCCCTGCTTCTTCCACATTCTTGAGTGAAATTCCTTCAACCTCTGCCTGCCTACAAGCCTTGAGCATTAAAGTTCTGATGCAATGCATCACCAGCACTGTATTTAAGCACTACTCTGGTTGCCATAGGTGAATGGAAATTGCATGCAGGAGAGGGAGAGGACTGTTAGAGGAGATATGGACTGCCCCTGCTCTGTACACAGGATAGAAGCCAAGTAGGCTATATAGGAGCTCCCTCCTTCACATCCAGCATAGCATAGCAAAAGAGCTCTCTGTCCCTCCACTTCCAGGCCCCAGTAGGCTAGGGATGTTTTTTCAGCAGGCTAGTAACTTTTGGGGTTTATTTACAAAGCTGCCAATCACCCTCCCAAAGAAATACATGGTTGCATATCCAAGCAAAGTCAGACAACTGAGAGAGAAACATGCAGAACAAAGCCACGAACCAGAGCGAATTGTAGACAGACAGAAAGCCCAGGGAGCCCTGTGTATGATTTTTCAATAAAAGGCAAAAGACGGCAAGCAAAGGCAGCAGATTCCAACACCCATGATGGCAAAGAATATAATTAACACAAGGCTCCGTTCCACAAATTTTTCCAACACTGTTAAATATAGCTTTACAGAGGCCCGTAGCCAAGATGGTATTAAACATCACTTGGAAGCAACACCCCTCCCAGCTGTTTATCTCTCACATGCCACAGGTAGACTGTACCTTAGATTTGAATTCAGGAAGTGTGCAGTTAAGCAGCAGTGAAGGAAAATTACTGATTGACCAAAGCAAATTAAGGACGCTTCTCTTTCAATTCTAGCCCCAGAACACAACTATTATTGCATGTTAATCAGATTCCATCACTTTTAAGGAACAGGCATGGTTAGTAGGTCTTAAACCAGTGGTGTACAAACTTTTTTCGAAGAGGGCCAGATTTGATGAAGTGAAGGGCCATGAGGGCCGACCAAAGGGCCAACGAAAGTTGTTGAGCATTTTTTATGATTGAGGTTGTTGAGCTTTTTTTAGGGTTGAAGTTGTTGAGGATTTTTTAGGATTTTACCCCAGGAAATAAACTGCCACAGAGGCAGGATTAAACCAAAATGGAGTTTGGACATGCCTGTCTTAAACCATGGGTGGGTAACCTGTAGCCTTCTAGATGTTTCAGGACTACAGCTTCCATCATCCGTGACCAATCGGCATGCTGTTTGAGAATGATGGAAGCTAGAGTCCAAAACCAAAACTCCTCAACCCATCTTAAGCATTAGTCACTGGAACTTATCATTATTTCATCCAAACATACTAAGGTGCCAAAAAGTATGGTGTTTAATGAAGCCTCCTAATCATACCATCTTTAAAGACAATTACTCCTGAATGTTCACATTTCTACTCGTTCCCTATGACTGCAAGTGCTTAATTATTGGCAGCCAGCACATGCTTTGAGAATGAGGTTTTTTAAAGCCCATATCCCAAAGAAATCAAATTCTTCACCGCTAAGTACACTCTTGAAAACCAGATCAGTATAGTATTTTAGGAACATACACACAGATCTAAAATAAGGAACAACCCTTGTCACATTATGCTAACATATACAGTTTTGCCTTGGAGGAAAGTGTATGATGCTTCACCCAACCACTACTAAGGAGAACAAAGGGTATCCTTGACTTAAGTACAAATTAGTCATCACGTCTGTCTGTGATTAAAACATTGATATACTGTGGGGAAATTAGCTGTGTGGACCAGGCTTCCCTAAGCTGGTGCCCTATGCATGTTGTTGGACTACAAACTCCATCATTCCTGGCCATTGACCAGTTGAGGAAAGCTGGTTTAGATTAAAAACTGACAATATGCAATGTCATCACACACAAACCTGGTCACATTTTATCTCTGCAGGTGTACCAGTGGTTTCCAAACTTTCAATACCCCAGGGCACACTTTTTCAGAATTCACTCACAAGCTTTAAAAAAAACAAGTATTTTCAAGCATAAATAACACCCACCCACAGCTTTGAAGGTGTGTGCCTCATGGCTTTCTGCAAAATGCCCCACCTCTAGAAAGGGTAGGAATCGAAGACCAGGGGAACCAAGTAATGCAGAAATAAGAAAGTGGGCTTTTTTGTGGACAGAAGCTTTAGACACACAAAAATTTGCAGATCTCTCATGGCACATCATTTGGAAAGTATGGCAGTCAAGCCAGTTTGGGAGGATTAGTGAAAAGACAAGGAGGCATTGTCAGGGGACGGGGGGGGGGGGGTGACACATCTGCCACGCAGGTAGAGACCCATTCCCTTCCCCAAGGAAAGCTAAGTGTGTGAGTCACTGCAGCAGATTTCAACACAAAAACAAGCTGAATCAGATGTGAAATACCCTACAATTGAGACGCCACTTAATTACCACAATGTGACCTGGAGTAGGCGGAGCAATCTCCCTTTTATTCTTGCTAATGACATATGAAAAGTAAGCTCAGACTGCTAGCAGAGGAGGAGCCAGCGACTTGCGCCAGATGCAGTTTGCTTAGCAGAAAACTCATGCTCTGTTTTAAAGGCACTGTCACAAGTCACAGCAGTTTCTCAAGACGCATGCAATTGCAACATGCAGACAACATGACAAACTATCTAAGAGGAATCAAAAGCCCAAGAGTGCCACTCCTTAAAGTGTAGTATAAACACAGCTCTCATAAATAAGGAGGGTTGTTGTTGTTGTTTGCGGGGGGCACTAATGCTTCAAATTAATTACAGAGCTTGTCTGTATGACTAATGTTTCCAATGCCTCCTCCAGGTGAGGCCAGATAACAAACCTGGAAGAAAGCCACACTTACAGTTCACATGTACTGTTGTAAATCTGTCAGAATCTAACCAAGCAAGAAGGACCAGGGCTGCAGCCAAACTCTTTATTAATATGGGGGCATAAACGGATAGAGCACTTCAGTTACCGAAACAGCCTTCCATGTCACCATACAAACAAACAACAACACACCAACAGAGTACAGTAAAGTGGCAGTATTGTGGTACGATGAAGGTGTCTGGCTTGGGGAAAAGAATTCAGCGTTAGAGAGAGTAGGCACGTGACAGAGAGATGGATAGGTTTGGTGATCAGGAATTGCCTTCTGCTCACTTCAGAATGGGATCTACTGCTAAATCACTGAATGATTTGTGGTAGATTGAGCAAGGGTTTCTGACTTGAAACAAAAGTACTGCCCCCGCCCTTCTAAATTAAGCTGTTAGAATCTATGATCTGTATGTATTCAGATATATATTTTGTGCTTGTATATAGGAAAACGTGAGGACTTTGTGAATTCCAAAGTTACTGAGTCCACATTTCTCAGGCTAAGGTACAGATCAGAACTTAGCAATCCATTTCTCTAAATGATGCAACTGAGTTCCTAGCAATTCAAATGCATGTAAATAACTACTTATATATTTTGAAAGATTTATATTAAACCAGAAATAGAACAAAATTACAGGGACATGCATGGAAATGAAATAGATGTCCATCTCTGTTTTAATGCACTGACCATCCTAGTGCTCATAAATGCATCAAGAAATTTGGTCCTCCTGCCCCAAACTCCCAGCTTGCATGATCCTGGTCACACTTTTGCACCTGGCTCTGGTTAATGGCCCTCAGGTTCCAGAAAAATGAAGTATAAAATGTAAACAAAGTATAAAGCCTAAAGTCTGCCCACACCTGAGCTTAATTAGCTTCACTAGGCTTAAGAGGGAATTAGCTTGTGTATGAACTTCACAGTATTTTGGAAACGAAAATACTGGTGAAGGTGTCACGCAACGACTTAAGAGTAAGCTTGGCTATTCCACCACCCCCACCCCACTGAGTAGATTTATGAACTGGGGGAGGGGGGGTGTTCAGACTGCCTAAATGGCAAGGAACTCTGATGAGTTATGACAGGAGCAGAAGATGCACAGTAAGTTTTCAGCTTCTGATATTTTGCCCCTTCTGGTGTCCTATGCTAACTTCAGGTGGCAAGTCTAATAGGGGACCCATTTCTCTCACGACAACTTCCTATAAACCAAGATAATATAAAGCAATGTACAGCTCAAAGAACTGGACTGGAAATATGTTTCAAATTCAAGGCCTTTGGAGGAGGGGTTTTTTGCAGCTCCATTAATGACTAAGGCAATCTTCACCAACCTGGTGCAATTCTCTGGACTACAATTCCCATGAGCCTCTCAGCCAGCAGAGCTGCACAGACTGGGGCTAAAAGAAGATGTAGTCCAGAAAATAGGATTGCCATATTTTTAAGAGCAAAAAAGAAGACACATTTGCCAACTTCTACTTTTACGTATGGATTGCTATGACTCTTATTTTACATATCCATTAAAAAGAGGGCACACCCTGGAAAAAGAGGACATATGGCAACCCTAAAGAGCACCAGGTTGGCAGAGGCTGGACTATGGTATACTGAACTACTGTATGTCAGTGTAATTTGAGTAACATTTTTATTTACTGGTATCAGCAGAATATTGACATTGAAGCATGTATCAGAACCACCAATACACCAGCTTGCAACCTGCTGAATCAATAGGACAGGGCCTGCAGAAAGCAAAGCTTCTGTACTCTCCCCCATGCTAACAAGCTATTTTTTGTTGTTGTTCCATACACTTCACTGGCCAATATATATTTAAAACTCAACATTTTTCCTTATAGATATTTGAAGAAGCTTCACTCAACTCCACAAAACTTCCTAATATGCTGGGATATTACCGCAGCTTTTGTTTGACTTCTAGTGCCCATCGTAAGTTTCTGAACATATGGTAACAATCACAAAATTCAGTAACATCCCAAAACAATGCACATACTAAAGTGCTAAACTACAGTATCAAAAGATTTACTTCATATCTGTTTATCTCCAATTATCTCAACTGGTGCATTAATTTTTGCTGTCCTTCCCCTTTTTAGAGAAATCTCCATATTTCTAACATGAAACTGCCTTTAACCTTCTAGCTGATTTTTTTGCCTGATGATTCCTACTATGCAATTATATGCATATTTACTCAGAGGTAAGCCCCGCTGATTTCAATGGGACCTGCTCCCAAGTAAGTGTGTAGCCTTAAACTCAAAAGCTTGCACTGCCTATCCAAAAGCCAGGAAACGGGGATTAAAACTGAACGGCTCCAACAAAAAATCATGTTAACCTACTTGATTTTTTATGTCTACTGCAAGTATCAGACTCTGAAACCAATGTAGGATAAAGCCTGTGTCCACTAAGAGATATTCAAAAGGTGTTTCCTCCTGCTCCTACATGAGATTATTCAGTGGCTGCCAATATTAGAATGAGTGCCAAATGGTGGTTGTTTTTTCAGAGCTCCCTCTCATCTTTGGGATGTTAGATGTTCACAAGAAAGGAACAAAGCAGGAACAATTCAGTGTCAAGAAAGCTAATCACTACCTGAACCTTTCAAGTGATAGCACAAATGTAGTTGAGCTATTTAAAGCAAAATTAAGTGCTTTTGGTAGCTTTGAAGTCTCCATTTTTCAAATAAAGAATTTCAGTAAGTATGTTCTTCCTCTATCCTCTGTGGAATCTTTGACCACAAAGAAATGTGACTGGCCAGTTCAACTAATTTTCCTGCTGCTTCCTACTATACCATACACCCCCTGAAATCATAGTCCCTCAAGCTCCCCTGCTTATCCAACATAAGTCCTGCAAAAATAGCCTACTAATTATTCCACTATGTTCTGTGAACAGGTAGTTAAGCAGAAGCCAGCTTTGCACCTTTTATACAAAAGATTTGCAAGTTGGTCTTCACAAATGATTGACAGAGGAGATAAACTCTCAGCTTGACCAATCACCCAACTGTATCACTTTGGGGAAAGTGGAAATTGCACTTCATTAAGAGGCATAGGTAAGGCATTTGCACCCAGCAGAACATGAGTTACTTATTGTGTTGTAGGAGGAAAAAAATACAAATAAGAAAGTGCAATAGACAGCTGGGAAGAATCATCAAGGCAATATTCCAGAAGCCTGATTAAACTCCTAAACAAGAGTGAATTGCTGTGTACAGGATAGAAGGCAGAAGTAATACTCTGGGACAAACAAAAGGAACAGCCCTTACAGTGACCAACAAACATGTTTAACAGAGAACTAAAAGTTTAAGGGGGGAGCAGAGGGAAGTTCACCCTCAACAACCGCCATCCACATGCTTACTTACTGCTATCATCAAAAGCATGTACAAAATCCTGGAAGTACCAGGAAACTTGTAAATAAAATATTTAGACCCCATCAAACATTATTGCATAGAAAGACAAGCTGGATTTTGCATCTCATGACAGCAGCAAATACAAAAAAATGCACAGCTGATGAGCTAGGACCGGGCCTCAACTAGTTTTACAGTATAAAGCAGAATATAAGGTTTAAAACAGAATTAAAAAATCATCTGTTGAGCTAAATTGCCAATTTTAAGATATACGGTAATCTGCTTTTTAAAAAGCACCCAAGCTTCTGCATTGACTCATGTCAAAGCTTTAAGAAGCTACAGCAGTTTCTACAGTTGTCTCTGCTGTGTCCCAACTACACACACAATAGACCAGGAACTTGGTCTCTTAACAAAAAAAAAAATTTTTTTCCTTCCAGTAGCACCTTAAAGACCAACTAAGTTAGTTCTTGGTATGAGCTTTCGTGTGCATGCACACTTCTTCAGATACACTGAAACAGAAGTTGCCAGATCCTTCTATATAGTGAGAAGGTGGGGAGGGGTATTACTCAGAAGGGTGGTGGGAATGGGTGGTTGGCAGATAGCTGTGATAAGCCTGTTGACGACTCTTAACGACTGCAATAGGTCTTACAGGAAAAAGCAAGGGGTGAGAAGGTGAAAAATGGCTTTGTCATGTATAATGAGATAAGAATCCAATGTCTTTGTTCAGACCAGGTCTCTCCATGGTTTCATTGGTCTCTTAAGATATGTTGCACCAGAATCCAAGTACACAGAGATCAACACTCCATCACAGGCCATGGAGGTTCTAACTGCTTTGCACAGTCCACTTATGCCTACATATTTCAGATGAAGCATTTGGAAATTTCCAATCCCAGTCCTCCGCCACGACCATCCACAGCTCTGCTAAACATGACATGGGCCTATAACCAACTGCATAATCACTAGCAACTATCAGGAGAAATTAAAACTAATTGTTCCTTCAAGCTCTGCAAAGAAGGAATGAGAAACTTGTGGCCCTCCAGGTGTTGTTAGGCCTACAACTCCCTGGTCATGCTGGCTAAGCTAAAGGGAGCTGTAATCCAACATCCAGAGAACAGGTTCCCTATTCCTGCTCTAAAGAAACTAGGAACTATGACTCCAGCCAATTGTGAAACACAGGGCTAAAGTTACTGGAACCACACCTAAATACAACATGAAACTTCTTAGACTGTAGGGTACTAGACAAAGGCAAGTTTCGCTGGCTATTTTGTACCAAAGTGCTGTCGCCAGGATTCACCAAAAAGATTTAGTCAAAGATTCAACAATTAATGTACTCAATCTATGTACCTCTAACAGCCATCACAAATGTGGTGCAGTGGTTTGCGTGTCAGTAGAAGACTTGGTAGATCACAGTACAAACCCATGAAATTCACTGAGTGATCTTTGGCTATTTACTATCCTTCAGCCTAACCTACTTCACAGGGTTGTTGTGAGAATAAAATTGAGGGAGGAGAACCATGTATGCTGCCTTGAGCACCTTACAGGAAAGGTGTGATATAAAAATAGTATAAATAAATAAATGAAAATGTATATACAGTACTTGAAACCAACCCAACTGAAATAGATACACTGATTTACAAAGCTTTCAGAATACACTCATATTCCAAGCATCAAGGAGTGGAAGAAAAACGGTCTGTGCTGTAAGACACTCCACTGTATTCCAGACGTGAATACCAGAGTGCTCCAACCTATTTTGCTCAAAATGCAAGATGTAGCCAAAGAAATGTAAAGGCACTTTAGAGAGGTAAAATTATTGTGTTTCTACAGACGAGTCAGCCCAAACCCCATCAACAAAGTGCACATAGTATATGCATAACACTGAGGAAATTACTAGGTAAGTCATTTCTGATGCACACAAACAGGATGGTAATAGCATTTAAATAGGCAGTCTTTGATGTGGAATGAAACAGCACGCCTGATCCAAGGCAAAATACATTTTATTAACTCTGACCAGACACACACATTGGGTTAGAGGCTGACCCAGTCTCTCACACAGCACTGTCATTTAGTAACAGGGCAGAGACCATGTCTACAGACTGCTGCCCCAGCAGAACATATCATCGAACCAGCCCTGCCCAGAGGGAACAAGGGCAAGACTCCATTCGCTACTGAAGCAACAAAAAAGATGTTTGAAACAAAAGCACTTTAATGTTTACACAACCAAGCAGCAAAGAGCAAAGCCAACAACGAAAGCCTCAAAGCAATGAACCAAGGCCAACCTAACACTAAATGTAAAGCAGAGTGCCATCCTATCACAATTGGTACACTATTAAATGACCAATTTGGAGTATCTGGACATCAGCGGTCCCTACAGATGGCTGTTAATTATATGAAAATACATTTCTGCACCACACATTACACAAACTGCACCCACTGATGGTAAAGAAACTGGACAAAAGACAACAAAACTCGTATGTTGTTGTCTCCCCCACCACGCTTCCATGACGAAAACAGGTTGGGGGAACTATCTTCTAACGCTGACACAATTAACATGTTACTTGTGTGGTCCTGCCTTGTTCAGAGAAAGGTGGAACGTGGGTCAGAAATTAAAGCCGTAAAATTAATAACTTTGTCATCAAGTCTAGCCAAAGGTAACAAGCTTGGCCAGGAAAGTGAGCTGTCCATAGCTTTTGGCAAACACCCAAAGATTTTGGGAAATATAAAACTTACCTAAAAACAATAACATAGTGAGGTGCTAATATGGTGCTTTTAGGTCTCAATGGACCTTAACAGCAAGGGCAGATACAAAAAATGTTAATTATGCACCTCTCAATTATAAAAAAGTAGCTACAACAAGACGGTGAAAAACAATGAGTTTAAATATGTTATCTGCAAAAGTTTAGTTACTGATTGCATACCAGCCATCCAAAATACATGGCCCTAAAAGCATCCTCTCCCAGGGCCACAATCACTGCTACTAACACACTGTAAAGGACATTTTTTGTATCATCATAACTACTACCAAAATCCAATTGTGTATGCAAGATCTTTCTGCACCAGAACCTAAAAAGTTTTATTCTTCCTAAAGTGCTACGTTGGATTACCATGCACTGTTAAACGGCAGCTGTGTTCCACCCCAGTAGTGACTGCTTTTCGATACCACTTGGAATATTTCCTTTTTCAGCCTCATAGAAGCATTGTGAAGTTTAATTAACTGTAAAGCACAGCGATCTTCAGATGAAAGGTGCTATAGAAATGCATAGATTAAAGTTACCAGCTTATTTTAAACCAAGTCCTAACATTACCTATCCCCATTACAATTACCCATGCTTGAATCGTTTTTTGTGCTGCAATTACTACATGCTCCAGAGCACACTCCTGATTATCATACTATTTCAGGAGCTTATCGGAAAGGCTCTCTCCTTTACACAACTTCTGTAGAATTAACTTATGCAGCAGTGACTTCAGGACCAGGTTAACCAAATGGGAAGAAGGCCAATGAAAACCATCTGACCATGGGAACCCAGGAGATTTGTATGTTCCACCAGGATTCAGCATGGAAAAATTTCTTTTATGCTAGGAGCCATCAAGAACACAAAAACTATCGACCTCTGAAAAGAGCTTGTAAAAGTCTCCATTGAAAACAGCCACTTGCTTTGAAGCCTTCACAAATGATAGGTCAAGACCCACCGCTGAACTGCAGTATCCTTGCAGTAGCCAGAGAAAACAGGGCTTAAACATGTAAGGCTGCTTCCTGGTCAGGAAGATGAGTACAAGAGCAGAATCTCAAAGACAATTCCATTCACAGGTCTTGTTAAGGGAATGTTTAATCAGCATTAGAACTAAGAGACTGTAGGCAAAAAGGCAAGTGCTTGACAAAGACAAAGACAAGCAACAAATGCTTTGCCAGAGATCATTTCTAGAACACAGAGACACTTTCAACTCTGATTGCCAATTTTTTTCTAGACAAATGGCTTCTAGGCTGAGGCTGGTGAATTTTCAGTTCTGCAACAGTTGATTCTTTGTGGTACTCTCCAGATAATAAACACCCAATGCAAGAGCAAGTCACATTTCTTCTATGGCACTGTTTAGATACTTCGTTTTTATATTGCTGAGGGTTCCATTAGAGAAAACACTTTAATTTACGGAAACATGCTAACTTTTTTAAAAAAGAAAACAGAAAGGACTGTTTTGTATCACCTTCAAGCATACTTCACTTCGTCCAAATTGTTACCTGTATTAGAACCTGCCACCATTTAAGAGAGTTGCCATATTATTATATTCACTGTGAATTTTGCCTGTGTTCTTATTTTACTGACAGAATGAATCATTAAGGAATTGTGCATTCATGCCCACATGACAAAAAGCAACTTTATTTGAAGGTGGCTATTGCTTAGTGGGCCAGTTCTCCAGAACAAATGACTTGAATTGGTTTTGCTATGCTGTCTAAAACCAAGAGGTATGAGAGTGGGAACATGAACAGCGCAATCCCATAAAACCAGGGGCCGTTTTATAGTTTCACTCTTGAACACGAGAATCACCAGCTGGTGGAAGGAGGGACAGAAAATCCTTTAAAAATGAAGACAGCAAGATAATTACGTAAACTGCCTCTGAGTCTGAGCATATTGAATGTCTGGCACCGAAAGCTGACAGGCATCATGCTAAAGTGACATCTCTGTTTCACCATCTTATGATCAAAAGATCAGCCACCACCAAGGACATGTCTCTCTACGCTCCGCTCTTCAGTCAGCTACCCAAAACAATTCCAGCACCAGAACTGCCTTCTAGAACACTGCCGGTTTTTGAAAAAGCAAGTGTCACCTTTGTTGCAGTCAGCATTCAGCTTCAGGACGATCGCATCACTCTGGAAGGCACTATGTTCCAATGGAAGGTTTGCAGAGCCAGCATAATGAACAGAAAGTGACAACAGTTTTTCTTCTCTTCCTCCCTCCCCGACCCCTTTCCAAGGGGGCTATTCTGCAGAACTTGATAAAGCATGTACAACATACATATGAATACAGCTCTTTGTTCCAGAGAGCTGCCTGCGCTTTTATTCCCCACCGTTCTCGTATTAGTTAAATTCAATGGATCACTCAATGGCTCTGTTGTTAGTCCAAAATGTCCTGGGCAAATAATGCTAGATGCTCTTGTCACACAAGTCAGTAAATGAGGCCTTGTACATCTCCAGTGACACACTGTAAATATAAAGTGGCGTTAATGAGGGATATTTTATCAATGCAATCGGACACAAGAGAAGTGTCCCCACCCCTCCCCCCCGCCCTGCAGCCACCCAGTTCAAGAATGGGGATGTGAGGGAGAAAGGATGCAACAATGAGAAGGCAGTTACTTTGCAGAGCACCCAGAAAACTGAGACAAGTCACTGCTAAGTACTTCTGCCTCAGGGCTATTTCTTCACTCAGATTCACTCACCTATTACTGTATTCAAAGAAAATCCATGTTAACCAACTTTCACTGAATTCTAAAGAAAATGGTCAACTGTGCAAGAAGTATTTGGTATTAACAACGAACCAACAGCTAACATCAAAGGGGCTTCCATTAACCATTAGTAGCAAAACAACATAGGAAGTTTTGCCCCCAAACCAACAGGTTCTCAACGAGGAAGTTCTGACCGAAGCCTTGTCTGCAATTTGCAAAAAATGATGCATCAATTCAGACAATGTATGCATGGCTTGTGCTTCAATAAAACAGCCTTTTGCTACTTTGGTGTGCATTTAAAACTGGGTGCATGCCAAAATGAAGAAAAAGATGCCACAAGCACACCAACCAGTGCTGTTTAGTTCAAAATCTTGCTTTAAAAAACGAGTGTTAGGCTGTAAGATATGTAAGAGAAAGAAGCTGCTTCCATGGTAACAGGCAACAGAATTTTCATGTAGCTCTGACATGGACCATAGAGCACACAGCCCCTCCTTTGCGAAGTAAACATGTCCTCTTTTAAGGAGGTAAACTCTTGTGTTCATTTTAAAAACTTAAGACCTATTGCTACTTAGAATGACTCCTCAACAAGGCTATTTTGCTACCAGTTAAGTGGCCTTGTGCATTCCTGTTTTCTGGCTGCAAAACATTCACATTACCACCTTCTGGTTTTCCTTCCCCACCCACACTATTTGCCCACTCTCACCTTGGTTATACATCACAAACATACCCTCACATATCTGCTATTTTCAAGGCAGAGGTTCTGTAAAAATAAAGGTGCTCTTTCATGAACATATTTTATTGCGATCACCAGAACTTGCATATATCCAAGACAGAAACCAACAGATTAGGAGCTTCCAAACCAGTCTACCACCTTCACTCATAAATTTAGAATTTTGCAATTCAGAGCAGAGGAAAAATGAGGTTGAAGGGAATTCCCATTTATTAATTCGGTCCACCCTCAGTGTATAGAACAAATTGGATCATGTAATATATTTTACTTTTAAAACAAAAGCTCTTCATTGACTATATATCACAAGAGCTTAGCCCACCCCATTACAATTTATTCAACTGCACATTATATTTGTATTAAAATGCATTGAGAGAGGAATGAGAAACGAGAAAAGCCAATAATCAGTTGAGAGATGAAAGCATTTTTGAGAGCACATCCCAGCTGAAGGTTCAAGCTCTGACAAGGACTCATTTGCTGCAAAGCTGGGAGGGGGGAGGTTGTTCCTCTCCTACCCCACCCCACTTCCCCCCTCACTTGTTGCTGTTCTTGTCACTCCACTAGTTCCCGGAGGCAAGCTGCAACGTCAAGCTGCTCTCTCTATGCCCCACAATTCTTTACACAGGAGGAAAGGGAAAGGAGTAGGTAAAGAGAAATCAGCAAACAGCATTATCTGAACCAAAGCAAAGAGCGATCTGACAGCGAAGTGATTCCTCTCTCCTCTTTGTTATTGAAAGCAAATACTGCCCTCTTCTTTTCCAACCGTGCCAAGACTGACTCTGCTATGGAACAGAAAATGTTTGCAATAGGGACATAGGAAACAGGGAGATCTTGTGTAGGGTTCTTTTTTTCTTTTTTTTTAATTTCAGCATTTGCCAAAGCACAACACACGGGAGCCACTGCAGAGACAGTGCGCGCACACTACCCTTTCCTCCACCATCACCACCCTCAAGCCAAGCCCCTCAAATCCTTTCCTTTCTGCAAGATATGGACTGGCAGGAGGTTTGGAGAAGCCTGCGGGAGAACCTCAGGAGGCGGGCAGTTGCTGAATCCAAACACAGCCATGGATCAACTACTGAAGATTCAACACGCACGAATCACTACACAAAGCAAATCGAAGCACGGGTGCACTTACACACACACATGCACACAGGCAGGGGGGTGCACATTCAAGAGGAGTCCCCTCCTTTGCTGCAGCCCCCTTTTTGCCGTAACTCCCTCATATCTCAGTGGGGAACGGCAGTTAGAGAAAAAAGGTTTTCACATTCAAACCAAGGAAAAAGAGACAGAGAGGGAGACAGGCAGGGACAACAGACATGAAAGCAAAATGAAAGGGCACTACAACTTCAGGTTGAAAGGCAAAGGGAGAACTGTAGTTGGCTTCCTCTAAGGGGCCATGGGGAGTTGTTGTGGGGCTCGTGGACACTTTAGTGACAAAGGAAACAGCAAAAAAGAGGAATTCTCCACTGAGTTGATAGAAAGGGAGACGATCGATGTGAGGGAACCTTGACGGAATACGCAAAAGGAAGAGAGAAGTGATAGCAGGAGCTGTGTCTGAAGGAGCAAAAAAGTAGAAACTGGCACAAGAAAAGGAATCGGGGGTGGGGGAGCAGAGAGAGAAAAAGAAGGGATGGAAAGAAAGCACAAATCACATTGGGCAGGGAGGTAAACGGGCAGATTCGGGGGGGGGCAGGCTTGGAAAAGGCTTTTGGCTAGACTCCAAGGGCTGTCAATGAATGGGGGGGTAAGAGAGAAGAGACAGGAACGTTTCAGCTGATATTGCAGCTACAGAACAGAAGCAAAAAAAAAAAAAGGGATGAATGAAAGAACAATGCTCAAGAATGTGAAGGGTAGATTTATATTGTAGCAGAACAGAAAGAAGAGGCAGAGAGAAGAACTGATTCAAGCTCCAGTTCCGACATGCAAGGAGAGGGGGGAGGGGGACAAGCAAAGTCAACACTCGTGTGTGTGTGTGTGTGTAGCAAAGGGGGGCAGAGAAAAAAAGGATGCAATGAGGATGGGGGGGGAGAGAAGAAAAGGAGGACCAGTTTGACGAGGGAAACACCGTGGGGGGGGGGAGTAAGGAGAAACCCGAAAATCCTAAAAGGAATTTGGGGGGGGGGGAGGGTGGTGGTGGAGAGAATTGCAGTGCACGGAGAGGGGAAGAAAAGAACAATAGTCCATGGCCGAAGAAGACACGGAAAGAAAGAGAGAGAAGCATGGGGAAAGTAGAGGAGGGGGGAGAGAGAGAGAGAGAGAGAGAGATTAAAAATAAAAGAGAAAAGCCACTATCAGGTTTGGATTGCAGCAGGGGAGCAATGAAGGAGCCGAATGAAACGGAGAAGTGTGTGTGTGTGTGTGTGTGTGTGTGTGTGGAGGAGACAGCCTTCAATGACTGGGAGTTGTGTGTCTGTGTGTGAGTGAAAAGAGGCTAGAAAAGCGAGTCAGCCTTTCCAGCAGGGAAACTGAGGCAGGGGAAAGAAAGAGGGAGGGAAGGACTCGACCACCCTCCTGCCCCTCTTTCCTGGGAGGGGGGGGAGTGAGAGACGAGCCCCCCCTTACACACCCGGCTGAGGGAGGGGGCGCCCCTCTCCCTGCGAGGGCGGGAAGCGCCCTGAGGCGAAAGTGTGCGGGAGCGAGGAGGTGCCGTCCGTCTGCCGGCTCGCCCTCCTGCGTGCCTACCTGTGGGGAGCAGCGAGGCGGCGGCGGCGGCGGCCAGGAGGAGGAGGACGAGGGAGGGCGAGGGCGGCGTGAGGGCCCCGCAGGGCGGCGAGGCGGCGGGGGGCGAAGGCGAGCCGAGGGGCGGCGAGGAGGAGGAGGAGGGCGCGGAGGGGCCGAGGCCGGGCTGGTAGCAGTGATGCTGCTGCTGGTGGTGGTGCTGCTGCTGTTGCTGCCGCCGCCTCTCCCGCTCTTCCTGAGTCCGAGTCCGGCTCCGGCTCCGACTCGCCATCTTCGGGCACCTGCTCGGCTCTGGCAGCGCCCCCCGGAACAGCAGCGCGAGCGAGCCGGCCGCGTAATGAGATGCGGCGACGTCAGCGCGGGGTGGGCGGGGCGCCAGGCGGAGCCAACGGCGCTCTGGAGGCGGCGGAGGCGCGGGGGGCGGGCCCAGAAATTCCCGGCCGCCTCGTGCCTCGCCGACCAATGGGAAGGCGGGCAGGAGGGGAGTGTTGCAAAGAGGGGGCGTGGCCTGCATAGTAATAACGCGGCTCTCGTAGACATGCACACAGCTCTGCGCTCACTCGCTTTCGCCAGCAGCCCCGCCGCCTGCGTGGTCTTCTTCTTTGGCGATCGCTCGTAGCCGAGCAAGATTGTCTTCCATGCACACGGTCTTAACAGTGAGTTAAGTAAGTGACTGTGGAGGCCAATTCTGGATCCCCACGTCCTTTCACGACGGGGACATTGGTTTCCGGGCGGGAGTTGATCACGGTGAGGGTTTGCCAAACGTGGCTTCCTCTTAACACGTTTCTCCCTTTCGTCCTGAGTTCCAGCATCTTCAAAGTCCATGATACTTTTGGTAAAGGTTGTTCTCCAATTGGAGCACCCAATTGTCGGTCTTTATACTACTTTTTTTTTTTAGATTTGCCTTGAGAGAGTCTTTAAACCTCTTTTGTTGACCATCAGCATTACACTTTACATTTTTAAGTTCGGAATAGAGTAATTGCTTTGGAAGATGATAATCAGGCATCCGCACAACATGACCAGTCCAACGAAGTTGACGTTGAAGGATCATTGCTTCGACGCTGGTGATCTTTGCTTCTTCCAGTACACTGGCATTACTTCACCTGTCTTCCCAAGTGATGTGTAAATTTTTTCGGAGGCACTGTTAATGGAATCTTTCGAGGAGTTGGAGATGGTGTTTATAAGTGGTCCATGTTTCACAAGCATACAGTAATGTTGGTAGTACAGTAGCTTTGTAAACAAGCATTTTGGTTTCCCTGTGAATGTCCCGGTCCTTAAACACTCTGCACTTCAATTGGGAGAAAGCAGGCGATGCTGGATTTCGGCATCAATGTCGGCCCTTGTGGAAAGATAACTGCTCAGGTAGGAGAAGTGATCAACACTTTCCAATGTTACACCATTGAGTTGGATTTGTGGCACTGCAGAGGGGTTGTTAGTGCAGCACTTTGGTTTTTTGGAAACTGAGCAACAGGCCAAGCTTTTCGTAAGCTTCTGCGAAGATATTTACGATGGTTTGGAGGTCATCCTCTGAGTGTGCATGCCCTACATTGTCATCAGCATACTGAAGCTTTAAGAAGGAAGTTACGGTAACCATACTCTTTGCTTTCAGCCTGCTCAGATGAAAGAGCTTTCCATCTGTTTGCTATATGATTTCTACTCCAGTGGGGAGTTTCCCTTCAACAAAGTGTAGGATCATGGCAATGAAAATAATGAATAGAATTGGGGCAATAACACAACACCTGATCCCACTGTGAAAGATTCACTTTGGGAGCCACTGTTGTCTGTGATTGTGGCTGTCATATTATCATGGCGGAGCCGAATGATGTTCACAAATTTATCTGGGCAGCCAATTTTCAGAAGGACAGTCCACAGGGCATTACGATTTAGTGTTGAAGGTCTTCGTCAGGTCAATAAATGCCATATTCAGGGGTTGGTTTTGCTCTCTACATTTTTCTTGAAGTTGTTGAGCAGTGAAAATCATGTCCACTGTCCCCCTAGAAGGTCAAAAACCATTTTGGGATTCAGGAAGGGTAGCCTTGGATATTGGTAAGAGACGGTTTGCAAAGAGCCTTGCAAGAATTTTGATGGCCGCAGCTAATGAAGTAATGCCTCGATAGTTTCCTCAATCCGTTCTATCACCTTTTTTAAAGAGATTGATAATTTTGGCATCCCTAAAGTCTGCTGGGATCTCCTCTCTCTCCCAGATTTTTTTCGATGAGTTTGTGAAGTTGTATAAGTTCAATTCCGCCCACTTTGAAGATTTCAGAAGGTATCCCATCAGGTCCGCTGGCTTTGTTGTTTTTCATTTGATTAATAGCTGTACACAACTCTCCCAGATTTGGAGATACTGCAAGCTCATCTTTGTTTTTGTTTTCGCAGAATTTGTGAGAAGACCTCAGCAGCTACGGGTGAGTTGTGGTTAAGGAGATGCTGGTAATGTTCTTTCAAGTTCAGTGCAATAGTTTTTTTATCTTTTAGAAGTGTGATATCATCTGTTGAACATAGGGGCATATGCCATGATTTATTGGCCGATAGATGGTCTTTGTTGCTTTAAAGAAACTGTGCACCATGAGTGTCAGCAAAGTGATCCATGAAGTCCTTAACGGCAGAACAGGCGGAAGACAACAAGTGGCATGTTACAACGGCTGTGAAGGTGGATGAAGCCTGCAGCAGATAAGAATCTACTAGTCGTCGTAATACAGTGGTACCTCGGGTTACATACGCTTCAGGTTACATACGCTTCAGGTTACAGACTCCGCTAACCCAGAAATAGTACGTCGGGTTAAGAACTTTGCTTCAGGATGAGAACAGAAATCGTGCGGTGGCAGCAAGAGGCCCCATTAGCTAAAGTGGTACTTCAGGTTAAGAACAGTTTCAGGTTAAGAACGGACCTCCGGAACGAATTAAGTACTTAACCCGAGGTACCACTGTACTCATGCCATCAGAATAGAGCCTTACTGCAAAGACTGTACGCTGGTCAGCGTACACTGATCTACGCACATAAAATAAATTCACGCACAGGCACCTTCCAAAAACCCACCCCTCTCATAGACATACACACACCTCTGTTCTCTCTCACAGCGCCACCGTCTGTGTGGGAAATCAGTGTGTGCCCTCTCAAGTTGCAGCGGGGCGGAGCCGCCATGGAATTACTGTACCTGATTGATGCCTCCTCTGAGACGAGCATGGAGGTGAGGCCCCTCCCTCTCCTGAGTCTAAGCCACGCCTCTTCTGCTGCCAATGGCTACAAGGGGGCGGGGCAAGGTCTCCAGCTCGGCACCACATGCGGCAAAGCGGGTTAGGGAGCATCTGCATTGCTGCTGTTGTTGAGGATGAGGATGTTGATCACCCGCCCTGCACCCTAAGCGGTGGGTTACAACAATTAAAACACAATATTGAAAGCAGTTTGAAACAACTTGCATTCACGGAAATATGGTGAGCACTAGAAATATACACCTCAACTGTAGAGAGAGGTTTATTAAGTGTTATTTTCACTTGTTTTCTTAATTTAACCAATTACCTTTCAATTATTTAATGTATTCATTTTTATCTATATCCAGTTATGTTATGGGCAACATGGTAAAGGATCCCTGGACATTTAAGTCCAGTCAAAGGCATCCATGGGGTTGTGGCGCTCATCTTGCTTCAGGCCGAGGGAGCCGGCATTTGTCCACAGTCAGCTTTCCAGGTCATGTGGCCAGCATGACTAAACCACTTCTGGTGCAATGGAACTCGGTGATGGAAGCCAGAGCACACTGAAATGCGGTTTACCTTCCCGCCGCAGTGGTACCTATTTATCTACTTGCACTGGCGTGCTTTTGAACTGCTAGATTGGCAAGAGCTGGGACAGAGCAACGAAACTCACTCCATTGTGGGGATTCGAACCGCTGACCCCCCGATAAGTCCAATAAGTCACCGTTTTCTTGGTAGCAGATAATACAATTTATGAGCCGCTTAAAGAAAAAGAAACGCAAGCGAAAAAAAATCTCATAATCATAATTTTAAAAAGACTACCAAGAGCCTTGTAGCACCTGAAAGGCTGACAAATTTATTATGGCTTAAGTTTTCATGGACTATCATACACTTCAGATGCATGCAATGGTGGCATTTGCATAAGGCAAGGTGAAACAATTTGGCTCAGGTTGCAGATCACGCCTTCGCTGCTACCAGTGCATTTTGCTGCTGCCGGCCCTGCTACGGCATCAGCGCCTTTACCCTCACCACTAGTTCTGGACCCTCGCCACTGTCATGGCCATGTGGTTGCAGCTGCAGGCAAGGATGCAACTGCAATGGTAGGATTAGCAGCAGCACAGGCAGGGCCAGTGCATCCCGTTTTGCTGTTGCAGGCGTTACAGGAAATCCTGTGCCTCTCCTGTCAAACCATCCCTCACCTCAGTTGTGCAGTGGCAGCAGGTTCCTGGGAGATGCCACAAGATCTCCCTGAAATCCTCAGAGATCTCATGCACTCTGTGAGATCTTGCAAGATTTCAGAAAGATCTCACGAGAAGTGTTATAAGAACAAACAACAAAACTTTTATCTGATCCAAGTGATAGAGAATTTATAAGTTATTAGATAATTGCATAATGTACCATGCAGGAAGATCAAACCAGCATTTAAAGTAAGAAAGGAAATGTGAAGCAGACACAATAAATGTGTAGGGAAGGAAACAAGAAGCTTGTAAAGCAATCCCCAAGGCCAAGCAAACACAGCTTCTCCCTTTCTGTTGCCAAACTCTATAATCCAGGATGGGCTTGTATGGCGCACTTTTACTTCATAGAATTTCTGTTGGCCACAAGCATTGCCTGAAATTTGCACAGTGGAAGTGCATGCTCAGTATATATTAACACAGAATACTCAGCTTCTTAGCAGTGGTCCTGATTAGGCACTCCTGCCAATGAATTTTCCTGCAGCATCAAGCCAATGCCTCTTCTGGTCTAGTATTCTGTTGCCTCCCTCACTGTCCAGCTTTTTCAGAGCCCCCACTGGTGTAATGGGGGGGGGGGGAATGAAGTTCAAGAGCTCATCATGGCAACCCCAATCACCACACTTCCAAGGTGAATCTACAGCTTTGCCTCCAAGGTGAACCCAAACAGTCAGACAGCTGTGTGCAGTCTTGAGACTAAGCGTCATATTTTAAACACCTAGCGTGAAGCAGAAACCACACCAAAGAAAAAGAAAGGCTCTACTGGATTATCCCTCCTGATTCTCTGACTTCCTCTAGATTAATCTGTCACAAACAAACTGCATTCAGTTGCCAGTGCAAGAAGAGCCTGTCATTTATGCTGGCACTTAGACAATGACATCATCACACCCACTCTTCTGCTTTCCCTGTCAACTGCACCACTGGAAGCTCACAAGGAGACTATGATGGTGACAACTGTTGCCTGATGTTTGGCCCCTGTACCTGCTGATCAGAAGAACCACTTCCATTGATAAACTTTCCCAGCTTGCATTTGTCTAAAGCAACACACCTGGATTCTCTGTAATAACCCAGTAGAGCCATCCTATGCAAGTCTGCTTTGCAGTAAACTCACTCAATTCAGTGGGACTTACTCTCAGGTCAGTGTGTCTCAGCACTGCAATACCTCAAGGACCAGGTTGGTGGCACAGTGGGTCAGTGCATCTGGCTGTTAACCAGAAGGTTGGTGGTTTGAGCCCACCCAGGGACAGTTATGGGCAAGATTACTGCATTGCAGAGAATTGTACTAGATAACCTACAGGGTCCTTTCCAACTCTACAATTCTATGATTTTTATGGACCCCAAGATCATCAACTGAGGCTCTTTTTCATGAGTCTCCTCCATGAGAGGTCCAGAGGGTGGCAACACGAGAACAGGCCTTTTCTGTAGTAGCTCCCTGTTTATGAAATGTTCTCCTCAAGGAGGTTCAGCTGGCATCTTAATTATGCACCTTTAGGCTCCAGGCAAAAATGTTCCTCTTCAACCAGGCCTTTGGCTGATTAACATACAATAACCCTTTTAAATGTGTTTGTGGGAGGGGGCTTATTGTTTTGTTTTTGTTATGTATTTTGAGACTTTTATCTTGTATTTTTATGTTGTGACCTGCCCTGAAATCTACAAATGTAGAACAGCAACAGCAGCAGCAGCAGTAATAATAATAATAATAATAATAATAATAATAATAATAATGCAGACAAAGGACTATCTACTTTCATAGTTTCTACTTTCAAATGCAGAGACATCACCTTGCCAACAAAGGTCCGTATAGTTAAAGCTATGGTTTTCCCAGTAGTGATGTACGTAAGTTAGAGCTGGTCCATAAAGAAGGCTGATCGCCGAAGAATTGATGCTTTTGCATTATGGTGCTGGAGGAGACTCTTGAGAGTCCCATGGACTGCAAGAAGATCAAACCTATCCATTCTTAAGGAAATCAGCCCTGGGTGCTCACTGGAAGGACAGATCCTGAAGCTAAGGCTCCAATACTTTGGCCACCTCACGAGAAGAGAAGACTCCCTGGAAAAGACCCTGATGTTGGGAAAGATTGAGGGCACAAGGAGAAGGGGACGACAGAGGACGAGATGGGTGGACAGTGTTATCGAAGCCACCAGCGTGAGTTTGACCAAACTGCAGGAGGCAGTGGAAGACAGAAATGCCTGGTGTGCTCTGGTCCATGGGGTCACGAAGAGTCGGAAACGACTAACTGACTAAACAACAACAACAAATATTTTATAGTGCTTTAGAATGGAGCCCATTAAATCAAATTGTACTAGCTGTTGCACCTTCATACCAAAGTTTTTCAAATTCAGCATCTTGGCATCTAGCACACTAGACATTCTAAAGCCAGACTGAGTTTGACCCAACTGCGGGAGGCATTGGAAGACAGAAGTGCCTGGCGTGCTCTGGTCCATGGGGTCACAAAGAGTCGGACATGACTAAACGACTAAACAACAACAACTTTCAAATGGGATCCAACTACCAACAAATTCAGGTTGCATAATTGGGAGGTTTTATGCAACAAAGCTGCTTCCCCAAAACACCAACTTTTTGTGTTAAGGAAAGTGCCAGGGAAATGCACAGGAAAGTATGGGATTTCACATGTTTTGATACAACATCATCTAACCTCCCTGCAAACAAATGAGGATGCAGGCTCAATAAACAGATCATCTGGAAATGCCCTTGGTGAAAGAATAGTGCCAAGTCCAGAGAAAACTGCTGCTGTGGGAACATCCCACCTTTTAAGTGAGGCAAAGAAAAAGCAATGGAAAATAGCCAGTTCTCTGCTTTGCTTTCAAAAAAGGAAAAACAAAACAAAAAACCACCCAGTAATCAGAAGGCAGAAGATGGTTCACCTGGAAACTGGCCAGTGGCCTATCAGTGGGCTGTTCTCTTGCTGCTCTCCCCACTCCTGTTGCAGAATACCAAGTCACAACAAACCTCTAGCTGGGAAAACAGGCATGCTACCATAGGACAGCTTGTGACTGATTTTGATTAATTAAGTGGCAATGTGTGCCAAAGAGACTACACCTGGAAATTTGTCCCATTGGGTTTTATATTGAGAACCTATGTTGTTAATTTTCAAAACATCATCACTTTGGTTCAAGATTCACTTCCACATGTGCAGCACTACCTGGGTAGAATACTTTATTTTGAATCAATAAAGCTGTTTGGGGGATGTTGTTGTTTTGAAAAATGTATCTGAGTATACTGTTTCTTGTAGTATGCTGTGAGCCCTTTGTGATCTTTAATACAGAGCGGTATGCAACTGAAATGAAATAATTAAATCTAAAAAGCCTTCATATACCTAGGTCCTGGTCATATTCTTATTATAATTGATTACATTATTATCTCTTTCTACTACCATGGAGCTCTGGGCAGCAGCATTCAAATTACACACACACACACACACACACACACACACACACACTACTTATATCTGCAAGGTAGGCTAGAGGGAGAGAGAGAGATTGGCCTGAAGTCTATATGGGAGGAAAAATATTAATCCCTGTGACCCATGTATGTGGGGTAAATAATAAAAGTATTGGTTGGGTGCTTTGATTCAAAACGTGGGGCTAAGCTCGCCCTCCAGCTGGAGAGATCCCCCACGTAGTAGAGTTTAAACTCACTAAAGTCAAACAGCAGTATAGTGTTCAGAATATAGGTTGTTAGACCTTTTTATCCTGTTTAGTTGCATACAGTGCTTTTCTCTTTCTACTCCTCTTGCAATGAACAGACCACAAAAGTAAATTTAAAATGCTTTACTTACAAAACATTCCAGAGGTCAAATTCATGCTTTTATCCAAACAGCAGCAAGGAGAACATAGGCAGAATACTTTTGGGTGAAAATACAGAAAGAGAGCTTCAAACACATGCTCTAAGCTTGGAAGCTGCTGAAGCACATCTTCCTTGGTCAGTTACATGATACAGAGAGAGAGAACAGGAAGAGAAGGCTTCACTTCCTCCCTCATCATAAAAAGGGGTGTGGCTTAGCTGAGTCTAGGAATCTAATTCTGTGGTCTTAATCCCTTCATGCACTAACTAGCACTCATGCATATTTATGTTTGACTGCAATTTCATGGCTGGAAATGAAACTCAAGAGAAGTTCTTTGAACCTCTCTTCAGAGCAGAATGGAGGGTGGGTGTACAATCCTGGCACACAATGAAATATAGGCACATTTTAGATGTCGTGTTAGGTATAGGAAAGGCAGAGTCAGTACAAACAGGGACTGAAGAGGAAAAAGAAAACGTCTTTTGTGCATTGTGGAATTCTGAGGATATTTACCAAGACCTTCATCGGCACCATTTGCCTCCCACGGGCGCCACGTTGCCAACCCCTGATCTAACTGATTCTGTGCAGGATTACTTTTCTTCACTGAGTTTAGCAGGACTATGGAAAAGTGGACAAGATCAAGTTTGCAGCCATAAGGCATCTATTTTCACGTCTCATTGATTTGTCTGATCCTATCTACAGTAAAAAGAGGTCTTTATACATTGGGGATAAATAAAACCAACACCAGCTATCCAGCCATTTCATAGCACCTCATCCCAGAGGAAGGTTCCAGAACACAGAATACATTCATTCATTCATTCATTCATTCATTTAAAAACATCTCTGTCCTCCCTTTCATTGGTACTGCAATGACATTTATCATAAAAACAGCACATTAAAACACAACAAAACACAGAAATTCACACTCAAACCAGCCAGTTCTACTAAAAGTCTGGCATTCATAACCTGCAAATGCCTAGGTGAATTAAAACATTCTTCAGCATGCAGCGAAAACATAAGAAAGCCAGTGCTTGCCTTATTTCAGAGGGGAGATGATTCCACAAAGTGGGTGCTGGGATCTCCAGTTGTCTAGGGCTTTATCAGTCAGTTTTCCAGCATTCAAGTCCAATCTGGTGGACAGATTGCTCAAAAGTAAGTCCCAGTAAGTTAAAGGGTGAACTCCGCTTTACACTCAAGCAGATAGGATTGCAGCCCCTCAGTAATGCATCAGCAGAGTACCTCTCTCAGTTTAAGTCATTTATTGCAAAACTGGGAAGAATCCTTGAGTTGTATTCTCTGAGGCAATTGCTTCTGGATCGATATGCAGTTCGGCATTTGCACAGGCCTACTTTGCAGGGCCCTTGTGAGCAGAGTGGAGATTGTGAATTATTTTGCAACTTTTAAGAGTGTTCAGATAAGTAAAAGTTGTAGTAATAAGTTTATTCACCATGTCATATTCCCATCCCTTTGATAAGTATGGCCCCAGTAGGGGGCCTTAATGGCATCTGCAAACCCCAGCTCCTGCTGTCCCCTAGTTTTATTCAAATCAACACATACATGCAAACACAAACATACATATACTGTAGTAGTAGTAGTAGTAGTAGTAGTTGTAGTTGTAACAACAACAACAATTTATTACTTATACCCCACCCATCTGGCTGGGGCGGCTTCCAACAAAAGATTAAAAATACATTAAAATATCAGTCATTAAAAACTTCCCTAAACAGGGCTGCCTTCAGATGTCTTCTAAACATCAGATAGTTGCTTATTTCTTTGACATCTGATGGGAGGGCATTCCACAGGGAGGGCGCCACTACCGAGAAGGCCCTCTTCCTGGTTCCATGTAACTTTGCTTCTCGCAATGAGGAAACTGCCAGAAGGCCCTCGGCGCTGGACCTCCGTGTTCGGGTTGAACGATGGAGGTGGAGATGCTTCCTTCTGAAACAGCCTTCTGAAAACAAGGCAGTGAAGGATAGTGGCACAAAAGAACCCTAAACCTCTCCTCATGCCCCTATAATTCAAGTCCCAAAGTTTAGGATCTTAATAATTATTATTATTATTATTATTATTATTTATTTATTTATACCCCGCCCTCCCCAGCCCTTCCCAGCTCTGAGGAGCGGGAAGTCAATCTTGGCTTTCAGAGCGTAGTGATCAGACCATGGCACTTCCACAGCGGGGAGCATGATCACATCTATGCCAGCTCCAAAGATCAGATCCAGCGTGTGGCCTGCTTGATGAGTGGGGCCCAAAACAAACTGGGAGAGCCCTAGTGTTGCCATGGAAGTCACTAGGTCCAGAGCCTGTGAGGAGGGAGCGGCATCGGCATGGACGTTGAAGTCTCCCAAAACCAGTAGGTTTGGGAACTCCAAGGCCCAGCCCGCCACCACCTCCAGCAGGTCTGACAGGGTGGCTGCAGGTGTGCTGGGTGGTCGGTACACCAGCCAGACAGCCAAGCTCTCCTTGGTGCCCCACACGAGACCAACACATTCAATGTCGGAGATCGCCGGTGATGGCAGAGCTCTGAAAGAGCAATCCTCCCGGAATAACAACGCTACTCCTCCTTAGCATCACGCCACTAGCTAGGGCAAACAGTCTATGGCCATGTTAGCAGCAAGTGTGCTCTGGCACATTATCTCCATCAGGATTGTGCAGGAGAATTTCCCAACCAAGTGTGTCTGAATCGCAAAGTGCAGCCTCCACCCCTCACTCACTTACCTCCCTCCAGTTTCTGAGCCTGTGACAGCAACTGCTCTTGCTTTTTCTTCATAGCAACAGGTGGGGGACTTGCTCTTTTCCTTTTAAACAAAAGCTGATTTTCCCAAGATCTCAATGAAGCTGCCAGCTTCTTTAATCAAAAGCCAGATTTTGTGAGTAATCGCAATCTTGGAGAGTCCTAGACTCCATTTAATCTCTCTAAGAGTGCTTTTTTTAAGGCTTAAAATGCCACATGATTCATAAAGAAATCATTAGGCTTTAACAGACTGAATAATGTGAAAACAATCACCCATCCAATCTCAAAAGTAGGTTTGCCACCATTTCCCCTGGCACCGGTCTTGGGCCACTGACAGCATCTTTTGCCACTTAGAAATTGAGCAGGGAGAGTCCAGCCCATTGCTCAACTCCCTGCCAGGAATGCTTTGCCTCATACGCCAGGCTGACAGGGAGAAGCGACCTCATATTCCAGAGATACAGGGACCAGCCCCTGTGGCAGACCCAGATGCCAGCTGTGCCCCCCTGCCACCAGCAATAAAAGGATATAGGAAAACAATTTCACACACCCAATGAAAGATGCAGGCTTGGGATAAGAATATCCACTTCAAAGTCTCCTTCTAAAAGGAAGGTCTTGAACTGGCAACCAAAAAGAGACTAGAGGCAGTGCTTGCCGGATATGTCACTGGAGAAAGTTCCCAAGGTTGCGTGTAGCCACACTAAAGTCCCCAGTCCTTACACTGCATAGTAGATAATGGGTGAGACTACCTTTTAGGTATCCTGGTCCCAAGCTGCGCTATCTATGCCCTCACCTGCCAACAATACCCTTCAGCATTCTGCACAGGACAAAGAGGCCACTCTCTGCATAAAAGAATCAATGGACACAAATCTGACATCAGAAAGGACGACATCAAACGCCAGCGGAGGGCATTTCAACCTCCAGGGACACACTATCTGTAACCCCTTAGAGGGTCCGTCCTGGAGTAAAGGAAGTTCAAAGGGAGACAGCAACATGAAACCGCTGAATCACAAGAGGTTCAGCACCATCCTCTGTGGACTGAAGCAAGACAAAGGGTTTTTTCAAATCACATTATAGGTCTTCATTGGGTCACCCAGGATGCTTGTGTTCTTTGCAGCAACTTTTCCGTGGTTACTAAAGTAATTATTACTTTAGCGCTTTCCTGCATTTAATTTCCCTCCGGCCAGCCCTTCCCCCAGCCATGCACCTGCAGCTAAGGATTATCCTTCACACCGTTAAGGAAGTCAGCCATACTTGGCACCTGCCTTAATTACAAGGGCAGGAAATTCCAAAGAGATTCACCACTGCAGTTACTTGTTTCTGTTTATTTATCTATTTCATGTATATCCTGCCTTTTTCCTCCAAGAAGCCCAAGGTGGCATACATGGTTCTGCCCACAACAACCCTGTGAGGTAGGTTAGGGTGAGAGGCAGTGAGCTTCATGGCCAAGTGGGGATTTGAACCCTGGTCGTCCAGGTCCTAGTCTGACACTCTAACCACTACACCACATTGGCTCTTGGCAGGCAAGCAACCACTAGGTCGCTTTTTAAAAATGTGGTGGTGGTGGTGGTGGGGATCTTGCTAAACCAAAACTGTCCTAATAAAAACATTAAATTGAAAAAAAGAGAGAGCAAACAATTGCTCTCTCCAAAAAGGAAGTGATAATTAAAGGGCCCAGCAGTGAAGAGGAAACAATGGCTTAATTAAAGGTCCGGTTTCAGTGACCCATTTGAGGAAGGGATGTTGTTCAGTGGTAGAGCATCTGCTTTACAAGCAGAAGGTACCATGTTTGATCCTCAGCATCTCCAGCCAGGAAAGTCTAGGAATGTCCCCTGCCTGAAACCCTGGACAGCTGCTGCCGTTCAGTGTGGGCAATACTGAGGTAGATGGACCCAACAGTCAGGATTGGTATAAAGCAGCTTGCTGCATTCCTAATTTCAAAAAGAGTTGTATGCACAATCCAATGGGGAAAGTTGCCAATTGAAAGCTGTGATCCTAAACATGCCTTCGAGGGGGTGCATGTCCTGTTGAACTTGCTTCCGAATGAACGCTCTTACGCCACAGGAATTCTCATTGAGACCTGCAGGTATAGGGCAATACAGTGGTACCTCAGGTTAAGTACTTAATTTGTTCCAGAGGTCCGTTCTAAACCTGAAACTGTTCTTAACCTGAAGCCCCACTTTAGCTAATGGGGCCTCCCGCTGCCACCGCGCCTCCGCTGCACGATTTCTGTTCTCATCCTGAAGCAAAGTTCTTAACCCGAGGTACTATTTCTGGGTTAGCGGAGTCTGTAACCTGAAGGTACCACTGTATATAAATTCAATTAAATAATAAAAATAAAAGGTGTTCCATATGGCCTAAAGGTAAAGGTAAAGGTACCCCTGCCCGTACGGGCCAGTTGTGTCCGACTCTAGGGTTGTGCGCTCATCTCACTTAAGAGGCTGGGAGCCAGCGCTGTCCGAAGACACTTCCAGGTCACGTGGCCAGCGTGACGAAGCTGCTCTGGCGAGCCAGCACCAGCGCCCCACACGGAAATGCCATAGGGCCTAGTCCTGGGTAATTGCAGATCTCTGCACTGAGGTTCGCACTGAGAAATCCTTACTGGAATCTTGTCCCAGGGAGCGGGCCCTGCATTTACAGGGAATGCAGCATTATTTTAAGTACCATGTGGAGCTACAATTTTACCTGTTCATCCTGCTAAGTGTGTGGTAGCAATGCCTCAGCAGCACTTAAGGGTTCCAGGGTGGGAAGGTCCTAAGAGTGCAACACTCAAACCGAAGCACATTCCTAGGCTTTATATATTTACAGCTTTATGTTTATAGCTTTGCAGTTCCTCTTCCAGGAGGAACAAAAAGCCCCTTAAAACATAATTTTGATCCAAGTTTCCTGTTTTCTAACCCAGCCCCGTTATTTTGGAGTGACGCTGACCGTCTGGTACCGAAAGATGCTGCTCTCAACCCCTTGTGAGAGAGGAGGGCTACCCACATACCAGCACAAATACTCCAAATCTTTTGCATTCCATCCAAACAAGAGGTGACCTGTCTGATTCTTTGCAGAAAACTTGATGGAAAGGAAGTATGTCAAGAGAGCGGATGACATCTCCCTCTACCTCCCCTCCCCTCTATTCCATGTGTTCCCATTTTTTAATGCAAAAGCAAAGGCATGATTATTTCTTCTTCTCCAGCCTTCTGCAGCAGAAGCAGATCTTCCTCAGAGCACCATCCCAGCAGAAATGTTTCTTAGCAAACTCTGACCACAACATCTAACTGTTGATTAATAGAACTGGATGGGAAACCTGGAGCCTCATTCTCCCTCTCTCTCTCTCTCTCTCTCTCTCTCTCTCTCTCTCTCTCTGACACACACACACAGTCTTTGCCTTGTTATCCCTTAAACATTGAACAAATTGACATGTGCTGGAGTGGAAGGGGAGAAATTCACCAACTATCTCCAGCATTTTTAACGAGGCTGTTCCAAATGGTGCCACTCCAGGTAAGTTGTCACTTTGGGTTTACCCTACTGTCTTCTCTGGCTGAGTCTGAAGCTAAAATCGCTTGCGGCAAATGTTGAAGCATGCTGCAAGCATGGACAAGAGAATCTCTCTCTCTCTCTCTTTCCCCCTTCTCCTCTGTTCCTGCTAAGAGTTGCTGTATGCTCCGCCTAGCATGGCTTGCGCCATTGCAAATATAGAGCTCCCTTCAGCTCTCATCCCGTTGCTCACATCATCATGCAATCCAGCTCATGCCTTCCCACTGCAAAATCTCTGGCAAAAAGTTCTCCTCCTCTCGCTCTCACCTCCCAAATCGGTGCCCTTCTCATATATGCAGGAAAGGCAGCCTGATTTGTGCCCTACAGATTTTATAAACGAGAGCATGCTGTTCTCAGCACGAGGGGTGCCTTGCTCCACAAGACACATACAGAATCAAGGCTGGCAGAGCTATTACAGCTACATGACTCATAAAATAATAGAATGGTAGAGTTGGAAGGGAACCCAAGGGTCATTTAGCCCAACCCCTGCAATGCAGAAATCACAGCTAAAGGATCCCTGACAGATGGTCATCCAACCTCTGCTTAAAAACCTCCAGTGAAGGAGACTTTACCACCTTCCGAGGGAGCCTGTTCCCCTGTCAAACAGCTCTTAATATCAGAAAGTTCTTTCTAATGTTTAGTCATAATCTTCTTTCTTGTAATTTGTATCCATTGGTTTGGGTCCTTCCTCCTGGACCAGCAGAAAACAAGCTTGCTCCATCTTCCATCTGACAGCCCTTCAGGTATTTGAAGATGGGTATGGAAGTGAGAGCTGGACCATAAAGAAGGCTGATCGCCAAAGAATGGATGCTTTTGAATTACAGTGCTGGAGGAGACGCTTGAAAGTCCCATGGACTGCAAGAAGATCAAACATATCCATTCTGAAGGAAATCAGCCCTGAGTGCTCACTGGAAGGCCAGATCCTGAAGCTGAGGGTCTAATACTTTGGCCACCTCATGAGAAGAGAAGACTCCCTGGAAAAGACCCTGATGTTGGGAAAGATGGAGGGCACAAGGAGAAGGAGACGACAGAGGATGAGATGGTTGGACAGTGTTCTCGAAGCTGCTAACATGAGTCTGACCAAACTGCGGGAGGCAGTGGAAGTCAGGAGTGCCTGGCGTGCTCTGGTCCATGGGGTCACGAAGAATCAGACACAACTAAACGACTAAACAACAGCAACATCCTATCACCTCTCAGTCTTCTCTTCTCCAGGCTAAATATTCTCAACTCCCTCAACTGTACCTTATAAGGCTTGGTTTCCAGACCCTTGATCATCTTGGTAATCATCATCTGCACATGTTCCAGCTTGTCAATATCTTTCTTGAGCTTTGGTGCCTAGAACTGGATACAGTACTCCAGGTGGGGTCTGACCAGAATAGAGTGGTACCATGGCTTTCCTTGATGCAGCCTGACTGCTACTCAAACTGATTTATCTAATTTATGGAAAGGGAGGCACGTTGTCTTCCTCTAGGACACTCCAGATTGTTCCAGTCCAGGATAATGTTCCTCTCCTGGACCAGGTAAACAAGTTGGGGTTTCAGGACTCTATACCTATACTCCATTTACCTTGGTATGATTAGGCACCCAGCTCCCTTGCCAGCCTGGTTTTAATTACTTACTTTATTCCTTTCCGTAAGTTGCCGCATGTTATGACCCAACACTGCTCAAGCATCAAATTGAAGGACGACTCACATTAAGGATAAAGGTTTATAATAATTTAAGTATTCATAGGATGCAGAACAATAAGATGTAGGGGAATACAATTTGCATAATAAATATCAATATCGCAACCATTAAAGCAAACCATGACAAATTATCTGCCGCTAAATGACCAAGAGATTACGGAATGCAAATTGCAGAGGCCTGAACGCCAGGAGGACACTCCACAAAGGCCTCCGAGCACCCTGTACCTTTCACGTGGGGAGGAGTAGTAGAAGAGGAAGAAGAGTTTGGATTTGATATCCCGCTTTATCACTACCCGAAGGAGTCTCAAAGCGGCTAACATTCTCCTTTCCCTTCCTCCCCCACAACCAACACTCTGTGAGGTGAGTGGGGCTGAGAGACTTCAAAGAAGTGTGACTAGCCCAAGGTCACCCAGCAGCTGCATGTGGAGGAGCGGGGACGCGAACCCAGTTCACCAGATTACAAGTCTACCACTCTTAACCACTACACCACACTGGCTCGGTGTTGTCGGAAGAGTCAAGGGATGCCTCATACACTGCCTGCTGGGCCCCCTCTTTTGTTCAGAGGGGAAGCCAAGCCCCCTCTGTGTTTGCCACTGCACATTTCATCATTATGATATTGAAGCGGGGCCTGCCTGACAGTGATTGAAAGCTGCTGAATAATCTGCCAGGGCTCCAGTCTCCCTGCAACTGGAACAAGCAGCTTTGCTAATAAGGGGAGGGAAGGTCTCATGAAGGTTGACCTGAGCTATTACAGAGAGTTTTGTTAACAGTCTACAGTTGGGCTTGCACAACGCTATTTTTGCCTCCTTCCTGCTACGGGGAGGCTGTTTGAAGGCATCTTATGATGGTGCCTGCATTAAGATCTTTTTGGCGCTCAGCAAAGGCCATTTTCTTCTCCCAGACCCTTTTAGAACACCGCCCTAGTGTATTTTAGTCCTCGGAACAAATTATTTTTAGCTGGGTTTTAAATGCGGTTTTAGAATGGTTTTTTTTGCTAGGGTTTTTTTCTTTCTTTTTTTAAAAGTCTGGATAGTTGTACTGATTCTTACTTTTTCATTGTTATAATTTTTATTGTTTGGAGTTTTTGTGTGAATTGCCCAGAGGACGTTGTTAATAAATGGTCAAGAAATGTCTAAATAAATAAATGAGTATGAACACACACACACACACACACAGAGAGAGAGAGAGAGAGAGAGAGAGAGAGCTGGGGCAAATGGTAGTTTAGCAGCAGTGCCAGCCTGGTGGCAGAGCAGAATGATAGCCTAGTGTTGAATGGGAGTGTGACCATCACCCAGTAGCTAGCAGGGGAGCACTGTTGGGTGTGTTTGGTTGGCCCCCCCACCACAACCTGCTGTCTGAATCAAGTGGCTCAATTTGCCTAAGGGAAGAACTGACCTTCCTTTTCTGAATGGCATAGCCTTCATTCAGAGGTATGTATGTGACGTCGGGAGGAGGGCATAACTCTGCAGCACAGCCCTTAGCGTGATTCAATCCCAGGAACACCCACCGCGACCATCAACAGGATAACAGGCAGCCCGGCTGGCAATGACTGAAGAGCAAAATGACTGGTAGACCAACAATGCTCTAACCCAGAAGACCATGTTTCCAAGCTCCACCTTATGGCTCATGTCAATGGCCCATCTGGTCTAGCATCCTGTTCTTACAATGGCCAATGGGGAAACCCACAAGCAGGATTTGAGCACAAGAGCACTCTACCTGCTGTTGTTTCCTGCACCTGGAATGCAGAAGCATTACTGCTTCCGAATGTGGAGGCAGAGAACAGCCATCATGGCTAGTATCCATGTGTAGCCTTCTCCTCCATGAATTTGTCTAATCCTTTTAATGCCATCCAGGTGGCTAGCCATCACTGTCTCTCGTGGGAGCGACTTCCAGAGTTTAACTATGCGCTGCATGAAGAAAATGTTGTCATGCACATCCCTCAAAGACCTGTGAGGTTTGCTTTCTTGCTGTATATTTATTTAGCCAGCGCCTGTGCAATCACCCCCCCCTTGCTTCTCTGGTGCATCACATTCACCTTGGGGGTTTTTATTGTTAAGCATTTCCATTTGTGCTTTAGATGTTTCGTGCACTCTGGCTTTCTTAAGGCTTTTTCCTAATGTGAGGTTGTCTTCCACGAGCAGCTTTTCCTGTACGCCTATTGAATCTGATCCCATTAGGATCCTCTCCCTTAACATGTCATCTCCGTTGGGTGAAAGCTCGGTCTTTGAGGCTTAACTGGGTTGCCCACTCATCAGTAGCTTCTGCTGGGCCCTGGTTTCTCTCGTAAACAAGCTTCCTCCATAAATGTGTTTTTTCTTGGCATGCAGGAGGGCTCAGCAGGTTCAAAGAGCCTGCTTGGGTCTGTCTTTTCTGCTCCTGTAAGCTGGCCACTAGAGAGCCAAGCTCTACAGATGTCCCTGCCTTTTTGCCCAGTATGTATTAGAAAATGAGCAGCTTTTGCAGCTGCAGACCACCTCTGCCTCTGGTCCTGCAAATATCAGCTCCAATAACTCAATCCATGTTATCCAGTTCCCTGCAATGCTTCCAGCTTCAAAATCCACAGGTGGCACATTTCTTGTATTGTCTTCTTGGTAGCTGCTCCCATGCTTTGAAACTCATTTCCTAGAGTTTTTGCCCTTCGGCAGGTGAATGCTGCTTTATTCTGAAAGGCTTTGGGGAACTGACTTAACAACTTCAGGAAATGGATTTTAATAGTGCTGTGCTGTTTTTACTCTCTATACGTTAATTGATTTGCTTTTATTTTTAAAAAATTCTATTATAGTTTAATTACTTTTTAATTTTATCTTTACATACCTTCCAACATTTCTCAGATAAAAATAGGGACATCCTTTTCAATTATTATTATTATTATTATTATTATTATTATTATTATTATTATTATTATTATTATTATCATACCCCATCTATCTCAATGGGTTGCCCCAGCCACTCTGGGTGACTTCCAACATAGTATCAAAACATAAAACATTTAAAAAACTTCCCTATAGAGGGCCGCCTCCAGAGGTCTTCAAAAGGTTGTATAGTTACTTACCTTCTTGGCTTGGGGGTCGCATAACTCCATACCCTCCAACATTTCTTCGATGAAAATAGGGTTGTCCTAAGGAAAAGTGGGACATTCTGGGATCAAATTAGAAACCAGGAGGGCTTCTGTAAAGCCAGGACTTTCCTTGGAAAATAGGGACACTTGGAGGGTCTGTCCATAGCTGTCAACCTTCCCTTTTTTTGCGGGAGATTCCCTTATTCCAGCGCCGCTTCTCGCTGCTATCTCGGATTGTTAGATATCCCGTAGACTGTCCCCGGGATAGGTGAGGCTGCTGATCCCTTATTTTCAAATCTGAAAGTTGACAGCTGTGGGTCCGTCTTTATGTTTTTTAGCTTTTTGTATTTTATCTGTGGAGTTTTAATTTGTGTAAGCTGTCTTGAGTATGGGGGGAAAGGTGGGATATATATAACACAACAACCAACAACACCATGTTCTGACAACACATATAGTGCTGTATTGTCTTCTGCTGTTTACACGTGAACTCGCTACAAGCAGAGTTAATGGTAAATCAATCTTTGTTCTCAATGAGGCCTGGGAGCATGCACAGAGTAGCCACTGACTCCTCCAGCCGGGGGTCACACCTCTGGGTCAAAGGGACCACCTGCCAGATACTTAGTTGATAATGCATACATTAGACCCTGCTCCTGAAAATGTGTTACAGAGGTTAGAGTCAAAGAAATCTGGTTTTGGGTGCCGGTCCAAAACAACGGTTAAACCCCAAACACATGATGTTCCTGTAGGTCAGCTGACTGAATCACGGGACATGCTCATCATCCAGCTACCTCCATTGACTGCGCCATGATAAACTTAAGGTAGAAAAATGAGCTAAAGTCAGCAGTGGCGGCTGCCCCATTGCTTGTGGGGGGGATTTGAAGATCAGGGTGTTTTGCTCAAAGGCCAGTTCCTCTGATGATGTAGCTCCATGGCAAAGCAGACCTCACCAATCATGCAGCCCGGCAACATTTTCTGTGCAACTGCAGCTTTCAGCGGAGACATTAGAGGCAGGACATTTCTCTGGCTAGAAAGATTCCTATCGCTGCATATGACATGTGAGAAACGTGCCAAGTTGCCATAGCTACTTAATAAAAAAGAAAGTTATGAGCACAAGGCGCTGCCTGACAGTAACACTTCCCCCCCTTCTCAAAATGCCACTAGTGAACATTCCTCAAAACAGGCATTTGCTAATATCTTTATATTTTAATGTAGCTGCCTGCAAGAACCAGATGGTGTTTTTGCAGTTTATAACTTATAATCAATGTTTGCAAAAAACCCGATTTTTTAAAAAGCGAAATGAGAATAAAAGAAGTTTAAGTGCACGTGATGCATGCTTCAGTTCAATCCATTTGTTTGTTTGTTTTACACCGTGCTGTCAGCATGCATAGCACTTTGCAGGATATGATTGGCAAGTGTTAGGTCCCTGCCCACAAAGCGCTTGCAGTCTGAGATAGACCATAGAGAAAACAACTGTGGGGGAGCAGGGAGCAGAGAGCAGTGGGAGTTAGGAACCAAAGTTTCAAGGTACAAATGTGGGCAAATACAGCTACATGTCCTTAAACCTGAATGCGTTTTTAAAAAGTATTTATTTATTCACAATATTGTTATGGGTGTGTGGGGTGCCCTAAATCTCCTAAATTCCTGGGTACCAGATTCCCCCCCCTTAAATTCCTGGGTGGTGTGGTTTAATCAGTGCCCTGAGTATTAAGATGTATTGCCGGAACTTAAGATTTAGTAGGGTAAAAAGACAGGCTAAACCGGTTTTCCCCAGACCGGGAATCCCCTAGGAGATAAGTCATTAAGAAACAAAGACAGCGGAGGCTTTGCCATCCACAAATGGGGGAGAGCTAGCAAAGAAAATGGGTGTTTCAGAATGACTGTGGGCCTGAAGTAAGCAAACAGGGGGGAAAGTGTTGGTTTCGAAAGCTTGAAAGGTGGGGGCGGGGGGGGGGATGTCAGGGCACAATGTCAGTGGGGAGGAAAAATCCTTTCCAGTCTGGAAGTAGCAAGCAGGAGAGAGATATGCAGAGCCAGGGTTGAGGCCCCTTTAAAATCTGAGAATGTTGCACCTATGGGAGATGCAAGAGACCTTGGTGTGTAATGCTGGGATTCCCCTATTGCAGATATCAATATTATGCAGCTTGAAGCAATAGAATGAATAAAAATTGACTCCTCTGGGAATAAAAATGCTCCAAACCCAAAATACGGTTTCCAAGCTTTACTAACAGAACTTGCTGCAAAACAGAACATAAAACGATGTTATGATACATCCAAATAGTTGCATACGATCGCATGCATTGCAAAATTTGGAGAAGTGTGAATTTCGAAGGATGGCTGTGCTTTGGTTCAAGTATATTTTTGGAAAATTTGAATAAGCTAAGTTTGCCTTTAAATGGGAACTGAATTGATTTTCTCCCCTCATCCCTACTCTCTTTCTCAGTCCTCTTCCTTGTATTCAGCCCTAAATGTTTCAGATAATCAGAGACCTGTTCTTCTTCCTTCCTCCCCCCTTTTTTTGTTGCTTATGCTGTAAAGAGGCATTTGCATTATTGCCAAAAAAAAAAAATATTTTAATTATTCGTGATTGGTTTGTGAGCAGCAGTGGAAAATGCGAGCAAAACTTTTGGAGGGAAGTCACCAGAGATGTTTGCATTATATTCGATGGACACGTTTGCTTGCAGACAAATTGCTGCAAATGCAGCCTCAGCCGAAAGCTCTTCTTTACTTAAAGTGCATGGTTTAAGTAACCACAAAGATTAATCAGAGAGGCAATGGGCATGATCCAGAGAACTGAGGAAGCAGCAAAAATTGCATGCGTGAAGCAAGGATGCATTGCACGTAGTGAGCAAATGCGTCCATCGGCTTTCGCGTATAGCCATGCATACACATGGCAGTTTATTCTGTTTCCACAACTTTCCCCTAACTGTTAATTTTGGCATTGTACTTGAGCTTTCACATGGCATAAAAGCCACTTCAAGAAAACTACCATATGGGAGAGGCACATGTTTTCATCTTTGCTCTGTGGGAACTTAAGCTTGAGCTATAATAATTCTCTTCACAGATGTACCCAGTTTAAGAAAATAGACATGGTAAGAGAAATAATTACAGCGAACCTGTGGCTTCATTCACATGACAATTTACCCCCTTTTCACAACTTTTCCCTAACTGTTAAGTTCTATTTGAGCTTTCACATGACACTAAAACCACTTCCAGAACTATAGTGGGATCTGGTGCACATTTATCATTGGTTTCCATGTTATTTGCTTCCAGAAAAAAAATATGTTTGTAAATAATGTGGAAACGAGTACTAAACTTGTGCTATGTTCCACAATAGTTCTGGAAGTGGCTTTTATGCTCAACTATTATTTGGAATTTAACTGTTAGGGAAAAGTTGTGAAAATGGAATGAACTGCCAAGTGAATGCAGCCTGGGTTGCACAATGGCCCTGTTGCCAGAGTTTAAAAGTAAAGGTAAAGGGACCCCTGACCATTAGGTCCAGTCATGACCGTCTCTGGGGTTGCGCACTCATCTCGCTCTATAGGCCAAGGGAGCCGGCATTTGTCCGCAGACAGCTTCCGGGTCATGTGGCCAGCATGACTAAGCCACTTCTGGCAAACCAGAGCAGCGCACGGGCATGCCGTTTACCTTCCCGCCGGAGTGGTACCTATTTATCTACTTGCACTTTTTGGTGTGCTTTCGAACTGCTAGGTTGGCAGGAGCAGGGACCGAGAAACGGGAGCTCACCCCGTCGTGGGGATTCGAACCGCCGACCTTCTGATTGGCAAGTCCTAGGCTCTGTGGTTTAACCCACAGCGCAGAGTTTAGTTTTTCATTATTCCTCTCCCAACATTTTTCCAAGCTGCACGTTGCAAGGCTCAGGATAGACAAAAGAAAGCACTTTTCCCACACAGAACACAGTTAAACTGTGGAACTCACTCCCACAAGAAGCCATGACGGTGACCAACTTGGATGGCTTTAGAAGAGGATGGGACAAATTAATGGAAGATAAGGCTATTGATGCCTACTAGTCGCGATGGCATTGATCTGTCTCCATTGTCAGAGGCAACACACCTCTGAAAACCAGTTGCTGGGAACCACAAGCATGGAGGAATGCTATTGTTGCACTCAGGTCCTGCTTTTGGGCTCCCCAGAAGAAGTATCTCTCTGGGAGCAAGATGCTAGACTAGATACCCCCCTTTGGATTGATGCAGCATCCACCCAAGTTCTTGCTATGCTTCCCATAACAGATTTGTGCTCATCTGTTACATTCTCAAAACCAGGGCGTTTGCATTTTCACTCACCCTGAGCTCTGAGGATATGTTGGCCTATAAATCTAAGTGAATAAATACATAATGTATATTGTTTGTGTATGCAGACAATAAATCATTTCCCCATGTTTGTTCTGTGATTAGTTTTGTTAGTATACAAAGACCTTTTAAAGGCTCTTTAATCTTCCCATTTTTATTTTCAACAGGTCAGCAAAACAGATCTCTTGGGCTACTGGAGAAGTCAGAGGCATTTCCAGCGCCTGCTTAATTTACCTTAGTCAGATCCTGCACCATCCTCCACTCCCCCCAATTGAAATGCCGTGCAAGTTCTCCCTGGGTTTTCCCACCATTTTTATGGGGTCATTTTTCATGGCTATAATGTCACTCTCTGAAATATAGATTTTTAAGCCTCTGCTACTGCAGGGAGGGTTTTGCTACAGTCCTGGCAATTTGAATTCTATCAAGGCATTATGTCATTGTTAGCACTGGAAACACGAGATCCAGAGGGCATCACGGGAGGCAGGAATCTCGGTCTCTGTGGCTGAACGTTATTTTCTAGCCCTGTGTGAGGAGATTTCAAGGTGACCCAAAGCTGCTTGCACTGGGGTGGGGGAACCTTTGAGTCTTGATTCATAAACATAAGGGAAGCTTATTTCGCAAAGTGGCATGGACACTGTTGCCCTTACTATTTCTTAGAGAAACAGGACCACCCTCTGCTAGTCTCCACCATCTCCAGAAACCACCACCACCACCTTCTTCTTCTTCTTCTTCTTCTTCTTCTTCTTCTTCTTCTTCTTCTTCTTCTTCTGTATTTTGCCCTCCTACCCCAGAGCCCTCCAGTCCCCGGATGGCAATTCCTTACTTACCCCCACTTCCTGCCTCTCACAAAGTAGGCTGTTGCCTGTGCAAGCTCTGAGCTCATGCCACAACCAACCAGGTAACCTTTAAGGTGCCACAGGACTCCTTGTCTTTTTGCCGAAGCATGCTGCCACCGCAACTCTCTCCCTGGGCTGGAAAGAAGCTACTGACACATCTCTTGATTCTGTCACTGTTAACAAGCTGCTGTGTTTAAAATCCAGGCTGAAGAGCACCAGCGGTTTGGGAACATGGGACCAGAGAACTGTCAGCTTATGTTGCCTCATGAAATAATAAGCGAAGCGCAGATCCATTAGAGGGGCTGCTTCATGGATTTGATGGTGGCTGGGTTTTTGTTTTTTATTAAGCCTTGCTTTTCTTTCTTATTTGAAGTTTTCAAGCTCTCGTCAGGATTCTCAAGCGAGTACCTTTGCTTTAAATATGTGTAGCTTCTGCCACAGTGATCTTCTGGAAGTCATTGGATGTCATCAGCCCCAGCCAGCATGACCTGGAGGGGGGCAGGCAAAGATGATGGGACCAGTAGTCCAACAATACCCAGCGGGCCACAGATTGTCCTTCCCCATCCCTGTTCTACAAATTCTGCAAAGCTCCACTGTGAGAAGAAGCTGCTGCCATCCAGGTTCCACAGGTGTGCAGGTGGAAAGCCATCAGAGGTGTGGGGGCCACCTGGGGTACTGCCCAGAGTATCACATGCATGGCTATCTGCTTGGTGGGTAGACGTTGTGACTGTGTGTTCAGTGCAAAAAGCTCCTGGCCCTCAGGGAACAGGTTCATTACTTCAGGTCAAGGTGGCTGACCTGGAGCCAGAGGCCCTGAGTTGTGCCCAACATGGGAAGGGGCCGTCGTGCTTGCACACATCACACATATGAAGTACCGGTGCGCTAGGCTCCTCAGAGGGTCATGCCAGAGTGCTGGACCTTTGGTACTCTGGCACGACCCTTCTGACGAGCCTAGCATGCTTTCCTGTCTGGTGCTGACACTCTGGGCTTGTCAGAGGGTTGTTGTCAGGCGCTGGATTGAGGAGGAATGGTGGGAGCTGCCCCCCGTTCTCCTGAACCTTCCCAAGGGCAGGAGGCCAGTATTGATTTAGAGCAGTGGTTTGCAGAGGGGCATAGTCCAGAGGGGAAAAGCTGGGAAATACTGAGCTAGAAGAGGAAACACCAGGAGAGAGGCAGCTGGCAGATTCAGCGTCCTTGGAAAGCATTCCTGACCCCCCTTCGCCAAAGACTGGACAGGCTTTGAAAGTGATAGAACAGAGAGCGCAGCGGCAACAAGCTCAGATTACCCAACGTAGGAGTGACATAGATTAATGAGGATGGAATGGACGAACCTTTACTGGGAGCAACACCATTTCTAGAGAGAGATGCATTCCTTTGTCTCTCGCTGTGATTATTAAAGAAACTAACTGGTAAGAATGCTCCTTTCATTTGACCTGTTTATTCACTGCCACCAGGGGAGGTATCCGATTCCCCGAAGCCTGACAGTTGTGCCAGAGTGCTGGATCATCAGCGGACGTGTGATAATGCACATCACACACACAAATGGATAAGGTAGACAGTCAGGAAGGCCATCTGTTGGGAGCCTCCTCCATCCCCTCAACGTTGAGGGGAGCTGGCCCCTTGCCCAGAGATTTCAAGGAGGCTGAAGACACCTCAGCCCCCTGGAGTCAGTGTTCGAAATTAGCCAGGCGCCAGGTGCATTTTGCACCGGGTTCTCAACCACTTGCGACCAAGTGGAGATGCTTGGGCTCCAGGATGGCGCCTGACATCTCCATCATCTGTAGCTGCATGTCTGGGGAATACCTTGATCTGGACTGTTTTCACACACTAATGTAGAATTCTTTCAGTTATATTTAACTACAGAATCAAAAATGAATTTCTGGAACCAAAATGCTTTTTCTGTGCAGCCTAAGCACGAGCAGTCACCATTAAGAAAAAGAGGTCAGAATAGGCCAATATATATGTGGACTGTCCCTGGATCAAGTGACTTTTCTTCTTTAAGTTCCCATAGTTCTTAAGCTAGCTCAAGGTTGTCATCTGAACTAGCCAGATGTTTAACTGAGATTTGATCACAGTCAGTCCATCATTTGAAAATTAAGTCTTCAGAGCCGTTTTGCTCCACAATGGCAACTAGACACTCTGTTTTGGAGACTGTAACATTGGTTTAAGGAACCATTTGGTGCCTAGCTTGTATATCTGGGTTTCTCACAGTGCCTGGAGTTGACACCACTGCCTGAAGCAGTTGAGAGAAGCAGAGAGGTTGGTGGAAGGGACAGAGGCACCCCATTCCCAGTTGGTAGCTCCCCTGCTGTCATGCAGAAGACTGGTGTCACTCTGAGCAAGAGAAAAACGATCCTATAGAACAAATACATTCCTTGGGAAGTGACTAGATACCACCTGTCTCTTGTTACTCCTCCAAAGGCCGAAGGGCACCTGGCAGTGAGCGATTCGATCATCTGGAGCATACAGAGTTTGTTTTTAATGTTGTCTGAGCACTCAGACATCCTCCCCACACCCTCCAAAAACGAAACCAAAAAAACCCTGAAATGCTTTATTTACAGGAAGACCGTCCATGTGATTTTTCTGCATTTTTGAATTGCTCCTGAACTGCTGGGAAATTTTGAATTCCTCCTCTCTGCTGTGCATCAAAATATCCATTCGCTTGCACTTAGTCCGCTCTGCCAAATGAAATGAAACAGTTGCCCATCTAACCCAAGAGCCATGCATCATGCGAATTTTCAAAGGCTTCTGCTGTGTATAAGCCACACACCTCCCATTAGAAAGAGCGCGTGTCTGGGGCCTGTGTAACTCTTTGAAAATTTCAGAGTTTGCTAGAGGAGTCCAGAGAAGAGAATAATCAATTTAAAGCATTTCAGACTGAACAGCTTCTTCTGAAAGACATTGGAGAATCCCAAGGATGCTTTTCTATTCCCCTCTGTGAGACTCTCAAGTGGAGCCTTTGAATGTCCCCATTCACCTGTTCCCAAACTGAAGAACTGAGGTTTGGGCTGTTCAGTGGTCAAGAAAAAGAAACACAAAGCCATGTTTCTACTTTTCCATGTGCTGCAACAACATTTTTAGTTGACGCAGTCTCCTCCCACTCCCAAATCTATAGATTTTAGAGTACTGTTGCATAGCTCATGGATCCCAATATATATAATTTATTGGACTGGCTCTGAGATGAATAACTCATTTGTTCTGCATTTAAATGGTGTATGGACCAAATAAGGTAATTGCAAAGAGAAATATGCAGAACCCTGCTGCAGAATCTGAAGGAAACATCTTTCATCCCTGCAGCACTTTCAAACAGAGGGCAGCACTAGTCATGGGTATCGCTGAGAAGGGTACAGAAAACCGAGTTTGTGTTATAATTCATCAAGCCGTACTGCTGTGCAGTCTCCATTCATTGCAATGGGTGTTGTAGGAGAACCAGCAGGCTGCTGGTAGGGTGAAACTGTCCTGGAGATACAGAAGTCGTCTTAGGAGGCCTCCTATGTGGCCAAAAAAGCTTGAGAAGATTTGGCGAGATTTGCTGGCAAACCACCATAACTTACAGTCTGTATGTAAGCCCCTGGGGGTGAAAGGGTGGCAGAGGGAGATGTCCCCAGTTATTCTTAGCTGGGGAATGACTTAGGAATGTGTCAGTCGTAGCCACCAGTTAGAACAGCTGAAAACTGAGGCTATCCCTCTCATCTCTCAAGTGCTTAACAAGGGATGGGCAACAAGGGAAGAGTCATAGCTCAGTAGCAGAGTATCTACATTTCATGCAAAGGGTTCCAGATTCAATTCATCTTCAGGAAGTTCTGGGAAAAACTTCTGTTTGAACTCCGGCCAGTCATTGCAGACCATACTGAGCTGGATGGACCAAAGGTCTGACTCTGTATCAGGCAGATTCCTACGTTGCTGCATCCAGTGGAGGAGATGCTTGGGAGATTCCATCCGTGGCATTGATGCTCCTCCTTTTGGTATGCCCATCTCTTAGTTTTATCAGGACACTGTGCTTGGATAGGCTTTAAACCTCCTCTGCCCTGCTCTAGTCAAATGGCTCACTGTTTCTGGTCTACACAGAGAGGAGCAAATCTACAGGTAGCAGCCCACTCACAGACAAAAAAAAAGGGGGGAGGAGCATTTTATGTGTTCGTGCAAAAAACAAATTGCTCAAGGTGAGACTTATTTTTACAAGGCCAAGCAGAGAAGGACAATGGAAGTAGGAGGATAGTGGCCCCTTGGGAACCTGCAGCCCATATCCCTGGTGTGAGACAGAGGGCTGTTCAATGTCTTGCAACCCTCACTTGTGTATAGTTTCCCTGAAGTTCATGGAAGTTATTTTCCAGCCAGTGCATTTTGCAGACTAAGACCTCAGGACCCATATTCAGCATGGTATAATCCCTAGTGGATACAGCAACCCCTTGGTGTGATGATCTGAAGGTGAGGGAGGCCACCACCTCTTGCTGAAACTAATCAGCTCTGGGATTGGTCAGTGCCTGGATGGGCAACCACCTGGGAGCCTTTGTGGGTTCCCTGATGGAAGAAAGGCAATATATAAATGTAAGAAAACGAATACATGAATAAAATGTTGGATCAGGGCTAGGGAGACCCAGGTAAAAATCACAGCAACCTTGGGCTGGTCACCCTCTCTCAGCCTAACCTTGTCGTGGGATGGGAGAATCGTGTATACTGTCCTAAGCTCCCTAGAGGAAAGGTGTCTTAGGAACATGGGATTCCGTTTTATACTGAATCAAACTGAAGCACATTCCTAGCCTTTCTATTTATAGCTTTATGTTTCTGGGAGGAACAAAAAGGCCCTTAAAACACAATTTTGATCCACATTTCCTGTTTTCTAACCCAGGACAATTCGCCCCACCACATACTATTGCCAAGTATGATAATGAAACAAAATCTTTGGATTTGGATAGCAACCTACAGTGAGGCTGGAGGATTCTAGTCCTCATCGGTGCAGCGCCATTCTTCATTATCTGAGTTCCCTCCTTCCTCTCCAACTGGCAGTGCTTTGCAAAGAGTGTTGCTCCTTCCACACAAGGACAAAGGGATTTTTGACATAAGCAGAAAATTACTATGGACTGAAACTTTTAATGCCAGCATCAATGGGAGGAATCGCCATTGAATTCGGTGTGGGATTCAATTCTGTTCCCTGTAATCTCACTTCTCGCAGTGAAGGAACTGCCAGAAGGCCCTCAGTGCTGGATCTCAGTGTCTGGGCTGAACGCTGGGGGTGGAGATGCTCCTTCAGGTATACAGAGCCAAAGCCGTTTAGGGCTTCAAAGAATGAAGTTTAAGCTTTTCTGAATTCCAATTTAGACTCAAACCAAACTGAGCAGCCTCTGTATTGGGCTGTTTTCTAAATACCAAATCAGGGTATATGACTGGATGGAAATTTGGTATGGTTCATGTTTTAATATAAACCTTGCTAATTCCCCAAGCTTCCCCAAGGAGCCAAAATGTAGCTATTTTCCTAAATTCACTTTTCTCGGAATTCTGTGATGTAGTTCTGCAACCAAAGCTGCACCTCAATTATGTACGATGGCGCATATATTAGCAGAAAATGCAAATGCAAATCTTGTGAAAGTAACACACACAACTGCATTCTATTAGGGGAAATTGCTTGGAAAAAATATATTTATTAGGCAAAATTGCACACAAAAATGTGCTGATGGGTTTCCATGAGCATTTTTTTTAATTAAAAAATTGCAAACTGATGCATAAATGTGATGAACTGATGTTAAGAAATGTGAAAAACTGAGCAAGTGAGACAAGCCAAATGGACAGATTAACCCATCCCGATTCTGAATACATGAATCTTCTGCTGCCCCGTTGGATACAGATCTTTCCTGGGCTGGGAAAGAAATCCAGCCCTGTGGAGTCACGAAAATATGCACACCTCCTCTGTGTTGCTCCCAGGTCAGTTAGTCATCTCTGATAGTAAAAATAACCAGGAAGGGTCATATTTCCCTCAGTCCTGCCAGAATGAGATGAAATGTTTTCAGATGGATTTGAAGGCACCAAACTGTTCCCCAGAGCAAAGATGAAAGACGTCACTGTAGTCAGCCTGGCTCCCCTGCCAGCATAACCTTTTTTAAAAATGGCTGGATAATGAGGAATAAGCTATAATTTAGACATAGTATTATTTTCACTGCTCAGATGGAGAAGTGGAGAGAGAGGAGGAAAGAGTGAAAGAGAGTGAGAGAGGGGGGGGCAGGGTACTTGATCGCCTTGCATCATCCCATTTTGCCTGTAGCCCCGCTGCCCCCTCTCTATAAAACTCGCCCGCGGAGCTGTGCCCTCAGCGTGTTGTTGTGACAAATTCAAAATCAAGAGGGTGCTTGAATTGGATTTATTACAATTGGAAAGACAAGAAATGGTAATCTTTACGAGCCAATGGCACGGCGACTTATAATAGGAGAATGAAATATCATTTTAAATTTAAAGCAAATTAGATTACCGAGGTCAAATCCTTCTGTAGAGACATCGTGTCTCTCTCTTATGTCTGACATCCCTTTTCAAGGCTCCGCATTAGCATTTAAGTATTTTTTAAATGCATCTAGCACTCGTACGGAAGTGAAAGTGTCAGTGAAAGTCAAGTCAAGAAGATTAGTATGGGTAGGAAATGGGAGCTATCAAAATAAGTGTTGGAGAGGAGACGGCGGCACTCTCTGCCCATGAAGAGAAGCCTTCCAAAGCAATGGGATTCCAGCACCAACCTCCTTCTGTCATCCCCGCCCTGCCGCGCCGGGACACCCATGACCCTTGAAGAAAAGCAAAAGCCTGACTTCCTTTTGAACCTAACTCAATCACGGCTACCTCCCAGGGAGAGGGGAAAAAAAATATCTCCCCTGAACTTCAGAGATTTTATTTTAGTTTAATTTCCCTTGCTCCCCCCCCCCAAAAAAAAATCCAGAGTGGGGAATCAAACACATCCAGACTTTAAAGTATGACAGCTTTTAATGTGCTGGTGTTGGTGATGTGCTCTGATCTTCTCCTGGCACTGTTCCACCTTGCATCACTCCACCTTTTACTGGCTCTCAAAGATTTCTCTTCCTGACCACTCCTCAGCTCTGCTCCGAAAGCAAGAAATGTGGGCTCCATCACAAAGCTTGCTGAGGACAGAGGGAAGAGTTGTCCTAGCACTGGAGTCTTGGGAATCTAAAGGTGATGGCTGCCAACCATCTATTCCAGGTGACGACACACCTCTGACAGGGCCTCTGAGGCCTCTGAGGCAAAGTGAGGGGGCCACCTGTAGGCACCCCCATAGGAAATGAGTTGTCCAAGCCTACAAGTAGTTTCTGATGTGGGGGAGATGCTTGGCTCACTGATTGGCCTAGGCTTCCTGGCAGAGCTCATTGATTGGCTCCGTCGTAGAGCTGCCGGTGATGAAAACTCTTCCTTTTTCAAAACCCAAAGCGAACAACCAGGATGTCACAAAATTCAGAGTTCTCCAGGATCCTGTGAGGCATCAGGAAATGAGGGAACACAAAAAGTAACCAAATCAGATTATCTTCTATAGATCACAAGGACTGAGTTGGCAGATATGGTGCTCTGAAAAGTTTTATTTATTTGTTTATTTATTTATTCCAAGTTATTTATTTGTTTTGATATTGTTCTTGTTCTTATAATGTTCATCATCACACATGAGCGCATGTGTGCAAATATATAAAATTTGACACTAAAACTTCAACAGATGTAATGAGAACAAAGCAGGGCTATTTCTATATAATTTACTCCGATTTGTTTCATGTTTACAACTAATAATAAGCCCTTTTCTGTATAGTAATGTCCGGGTATAAGAGTCGGTCTGTACAGTTTCAAATTTATCACCTGCTCTTCCTCCCTCAAGGGAGCCCAGGGCAACTCACAATAAGTGACATAATGTGGGTCATAAGTCACTTTCCAGCTTCACAGGCAAGATTTGGGGACACTTCTGCCCACATTTGAGACCCAGGGGGTGCATATAGACTCATTTGAAAAGCTGTCAGAATGCTGTCTTGCTTTTGTGAAAAGATCTTGAGAAGAGATATGAGTTTTGTGGGGGGGGGGAGACACAAAATCCTACTATAATTATTATTGAGTCTCAAAAATTGCCAGATGGATTGCTACAGGGGAAAAAAAACCCCCAGCATAATCTACATTGCTAAGTAATGTTCATTTTCCGAATACCAATTGGATGGGATGTGGTCCAACTATCCCAATGCCGGGCACCTGTTTCCAAGGATCTTTGTAATGCTCAGCTGTTTTGAAGATATGTGTGTGTTTGTAGCTGCTATCGGGAGCAGGGCACCCTCATCACAGAGTTCCAAAAGCATTCCTTTTTCTTCCTTTTTATTCCTCCCCCCCACCCCAAATCTGCATTGGATCCTAATAACAGGCTTGGTTAAGCTTCCGTCTCAACATGCCAATAGCTTCAGTGCCAAAACACAGCTAGTTAACACTCCCTGCGCATCAAAGAACGAAAGCTGGAACTCCCATACAATTACTGCATATCTCAGTGGAAGGTGGGATCATTAGATATTAGCAAAGTGCGGTGGAATAAAAATGATGTGTTAGCAGGGGTTCATTAAACTATATTTTCCAAGTCAGGAAGATCAATGTGCTTGCGCATCATGGATTAGGCTGTGCCGTTGGTCTGCTCCCCTCTCCGGAAACCCGACGACGCAATCTATTGCCGGCCATACATCAATGTTGTGGCGTTGCACATTAACAACCGAGCTGCAGTTTCCGCTTGTCAGTAGGAACGCAGGCACGAGACAGGGAGCGAAGGAGATGAAAACAGGGAGAAATGGGGTCATCCGGGGGATGAAACCTGGTGGGAGATTGATACTATGTGACCTCCTGCTTTTCTTGACCTTCATCACAATTCCTCTCCTCAGTTGTGCAAAATCTGATGAACTTCGCGGGGCACTTTCAGACCTATTATTTCATAAGTGGCTAAGTGATTCCACAGACCGGTCTTCTATATTTCTGTCAAAAACCTAACCTTTGGAGCAGCTCAATTCCTCTGGTGCAAAACACCGGCAGGAATGGGAGATTATGGAGGTCACAGCCCACTCAGCCCTCTTATTTTAGTCACTAAGACAAATTGGTGCAAGGCTGCTTTTCAGTGTCAAGGAATGAGGGTCCATCAGCTTTTTGTACAATTTTGCCGTAGAGCGCACCCACTCAGAAATATTGTTTTTGGGCTGTGTGTGTGTGTGTGTGTGTGAGAGAGAGAGAGAGAGAGAGAGAGAGAGGAGCAGTTGTACATATTAGCACTGCAACAGAATTTCAAGGTTGCCTAACAAAGGTGATTTGTGGCCCCAGCACTCCATTTGTTGCACACATGCCATATTATGACACCTGACTCTCTCAGAAGGTTTGGTGTTGGCTTGGACACCTCCCAAGGGAACTGAGGGTGCGTTTAATTGCCCCTCAGCTACTCTTAAGCAACATGCCTCTCTGTGAAGGAGGAATTTGAGACTTGTCCTCTGTCTTTATATGTTTGTCAGTAGTGCTAAAAATTCATTTGAATACAAGCACAGAAAGAAGCTGCCATTCCTTTTCCAAGTACCGGGAGCTGACTGGCAATTGCCATCCTCTTTGTTGCTGCCTTGGGACTGGTGGTGTGCTGAGATTACCTCCATCTGTGCCAGCTGCTTTGCTTGCTACACGGGCAACCTGTGTGTTTTTAAGACATGCTTGGTCTGGGGCCCAGATTTTTGACAGGTTGAAGCTGGGATCTGATTCTGGCAAAGGCAGATGAGCATAAAATGCACTGGAGGCTGAAGGCTTGGGAGTCATACACTGGATTAGGCAAACAAGGATCAAAGGCTGAGATGCAGGGCAAGTCATAGTCAAACGTTGGGCTGGTGATCAGGCACCAGTTGGGCATACAAAAGAAATGGCTGTAGTCAAAGATGAGCAGGTGGTTGGAGGCGAGGCAAGGCAAGGCAAGGCAAGGCAAGGCAAGGCAAGGCAAGGCAAGGCAAGGCAAGGCAAGGCAATACATTACTCCAGATTACAAGGGCTTGTCCACATTTGGACATTACTTAGCTGTTAACCCACATCTTCCCCTTCACATTAGACCACAAGTATTTGTATATGAGGAACAACTTTGGTATTTTCCATTTATACATCCCCTTTGTGTTTGCCCCTACTTAGTTGATTCTGTTATGCCAATTAAATACCGACAGTGCATGTGCTTAGATAGCAGCAAGGCACACAAAGTGTTATTTTATTTTATTTTATTTTATTCCCTACTAGGAAGTGCACCAAAGCACACTGGCAGCAATTGTAAATTCTCAGGGCACAATTCTGAATGTGGTTTGCTTACATGGTTTTATGGTTTTGTGCAAATCTGAGGGATCAAAAGAAAATTGTGTGTGTGTTTGTGTGTGTGTGTGTGTGTGTGTGAGAGAGAGAGAGAGAGAGAGAGAGAGAGAGAGAGAGAGAGACTATGCTTTGTTCAGGTGTGTACTGAAATAATTACAAGGTCAGGTGGTGAAAAAAAACATGGAAATATTGTGGATGTAGTGGGTATGGGAGGGAGAATAGCAGAAAGTGATGATTGATCTACCCAACCCAAAATACCAAAACAAATCATTTGCAACCCTGGTGTCCAATTTCCCAGAATTTATCAGATTATTCCCATATAGTGAAAATTTCAATTTAATGGGGGAAAGCAACAAGACTGATGATGTTTGGGGGTAAAATCACATGCACTATGCAAATTAAATTGGAAATTCTGCCATTCTGGGTTACTCCAGTCACTCTGGGTGGCTTCCAACATATATATAAACATAATAAAACATTGACCATTAAAAAACTTCCCTATACAGATGTCTTCTAAAGGTTGTATAGGTACTTATCTCCTTTGCTCGGGTGTCGCATAACTCCATACACGCCAACATTTCTCTAAAGAAAATAGGGATGTCCTAAGGAAAAGAGGGACATTTGTGATCAAAACAGGACAGCTTCTGTAAATCCAGGGCAGTTCCTGGAAAATAGGAGGGCCTGCAACTAGGCTAAATTGTGGTCTATTTGGGGCTGTCTTTGAAGACAGTTCAGAAATGTCATCTTGTGTCGAACGCCTTGGTCTACCTTTTATTGGGTTTGGACAGATATTCTCATATGTCACTTGTTTTGAAATCTGCACAGACTGCAGGGCCATTTTGCTGCAGGAGGGGAATTACAAGATATTGTCTGGCCCATCCAGTGTATGGACCAGGCTGGCAATTGAATACACCACTACTCCCACTGATGGGATCCTCAGTGCTTCCTCCTCATTTTCTTTACACAGGCACTTAAAACCTTTTATAAAAAGAACTCTAAAATACCTTCACATACTGCTGACTGAGATCTGCTGACTTGGTTGCTGCTATCTCTTACCATATTGCTTTGAATTTTAATTTAATGCGTGCGGAGGAGGATGACCAAGATGATCAAGTCTCTGGAAACCAAGCCTGACGAGGAACAGCTGAGGGAGCTGGATATGTTTGGCCTGGATAAGAGGAGACCGAGAGGAGTTATGACAACCATCTTCATGGGAGCCAGTGTGGTGTAGTGGTTAAGAGCGGTAGTCTTGTAATCTGGTGAACCGGGTTCTTGTCCCAGCTCCTCCACATGCAGTTGCTGGGTGACCTTGGGCTAGTCACACTTCTATGAAGTCTCTCAGCCTTACTCACCTCACAGAGTGTTTGTTGTGGGGGAGGAAGGGAAAGGAGAATGTTAGCCGCTTTGAGACTCCTTAGGGTAGTGATAAAGCGGGGTATCAAATCCAAACTCTTCTTCAAATATCTAAAGGGCTGCCACATAGAAGATGGAGCAAGCTTGTTTCCCTCTGCTTCAGAGGGTTGGACCCAAACCAATGCATTCAAACTTGCAAGAAAGGAGATTTATTGACTCAGCTGACCAAGCATTAGGAAGAACTTTCTGACAGTGAGAGCTGTTTGACAGTGGAACAGACTCCCTCAGAAGGTGGCGGACTCTACAGCAGAGGTTGGATAGCCATCTGTCATATATGACCTAGTTGATATTCCTGCAAAGTAGGGGGTTGGACCCTCAGGGTACTTTGCAACTCTACAGTTCTATGATTCTATGATAGCTCTTTTTCTGTGGTGGTGGTGGTGGTGGTTTTCAAATTTTGTTTGTCCCGTATCTGATTTTATTTATTATTTGGGTGATTGCTGAGACTTGGTGACTTTGGGAATGCCACAGCGCCTCTGAATGGGAAGCTGCCTCCTAGGGGTGGCCAATTTGAATGAATAGCCACCAGCCCAGAGTCGTGTTATTACTCTACGACGGTTGCTTGCCCTATTCAGGCCCAACCTGTTGTCTGAGGCTGGCAGCTGCCTTTTCAATATGACCGCCGATCTTGTATTGGCATAAGCTCAGATCACAGCACGCTGGGATAAGAGCCACTGCTGTGCTCCAGCCTCTTGCCTCGTGTTGTTCTGTTTGTTTTCTGCACAGGGATCACAACCCCTGGTGAAGAACACTTTTGTCATCCCATATTGCAAACCTGTCAGCTGACAACACAGTAATGAAACTCTGGGAAAAAAGGCAATTCCCCTTTTCTGTGTGGGCACAATAGGAGCGCTTGTCTGACTAGGGAGCGAGAGGGGCTCCTTTATTAATAGGGTTTCACACATACAGAGGCTCAGAGGGCTTCAGAGGGAAGCTGAAAACCAGGCTTTCAAGCGGAAGGGAAAATGAAAGAGGAAAGGAGGAAACTCCATGAGGTTTATGGCTGATCAAGGATTTGAACCCATGTCCACACTGAAGGTTCTGGGCAGGGGTCTGTCTGGCTGGAACATGTGCACAGGAGGGTGAGCAAGTTGATAAAAGGGTCTGGAAACCAAGCCTTATGAGGAACAGTTTGGGGACTTGGGTATGTTTAGCCTGGAGAAGAGAAGATCGAGAGGGGATATGAGAGCCATTTTCAAACATCCGAAGGGCTGTCACATGGAGGATGGAGCAAGCTTGTTTTCTGCTGGTCCAGAGAGTAGGACCCAAACCAATAGATTCAAATGACAAAAAATGAGGTTTTTTAATATTAAGAGTTGTTTGACAGTGGAACAGGCTCCTTTGGAATGGTGGTAGAGTCTCCTTCCTTGGACGTTTGTAAACAGAGGTTGGATGGCCATCTGCCAGGGATTCTTTCACTGTAGTTCCTGCATTGGAGGGGGTTGGACTAGATAGATGTCCCTTGGGAACCCTCAACCCTATGGTTCTCTGATTCTATAAAATATTCTACAGTGACAGGGGCTCCCCACAGAAGGGCTTGATGACCTCTTGAGCTCCAACTTCCTGCCTCTATTGGAAATCCAGATGCAAGTGGAGACCCTTGTCCTTAGCACCTGCCAATGTAATGAAGAGCCTTTCCCTATATTTCCATTCCCTCCAGTGTCTGATTAGGTGTTAATTGGGTGTCACAATTTCCTAAGCGCTAGGCGAACACAGCAGAAGGTGCAGCTTGTTCCATAGTTTTATGAGAAATGTCATAAAGAGCACTTGGTTAATCGTCATTTGCAGTCGCAGTGTGCGAATGAGAGTGGGCTAGGATTCCATCACGCTGCGGAAAGGTAAATTATATGGCAGCCAGCAAAGAAGCAAAGGTCGAGAGGGACTTTGCAGGTGTGTGGAATTAGCAGCAACTATGTGCCTCCCATCATTGCAGAAAGTAAAAAAAAGAGTCCACCTGGTCTACCTGAAGGTCTTTAGGTGTCAAATGTGGAGGTCCATGCTAACCATCTAGCAAAACTGGTATTTCCTGGTCTGTGCAACTTCCGGCTGCAAGTGGGCTGTTGTGCATTTAGACTCATTTCCTGCACATAGAAATCTAGCACACTAGCATTCAGCTTTCTGGTGTTAAGGAAGGCTTTCCCCCCTTGCTTGGAAAGCAATGCTATGTGTGTCACTCAGCCACCCACTTGCCCGCCACTTGAATTCTTATGTAGCATATAGCCCACTTGTACCAGCCGGCCCATTTAGGGAGAAGAAGGACAGAGGCAGGGCAGGAGGCTGGCCTGGGGAGAGGTGTGCAAGGTGAAGAACCCCAGCAGGACACTTCTGGGCAAAGGGAAGTGGGTGCAATGAAGGGACGGCAGAGAACAGAACAGTAGCAACCAGGATGCTATTTATGCCCCTGTCACTGGATCTGTGGAAGGTGCCCATTAATCGATTCCTCCAGCCACTGTCCTTCCTCTGTGCTCCATCAACAACGCCAACCTTCTCAGGCGAGAGCTTTTGCTGCCAGACCGCCTCTGGGTACATTTGATTTTTTTTTCCTAAAGGGGCATTGATTAGCAGTGTTGTCTGAAACATAACAATGTGCCAATACTTCCCTTGTTCTATGACAGATTGCAATGCCGATGTCGGGCTAATGCAGTTATTTCTCCTTATTATACACTAATGCTTACAAAATAGCTGACAGTTGGCCCAGCTCATTAGGGCAAATCGTTTTCTCCCCTGGCCTTGGAAGTATCCATGGTAATGGTCCATTTTTGTACAGGGGTAAGGCTTGGGGGGGGGGGAGGAAGCCAAGAACTACCCCCCTCCAGGAAACTCAGGTTCTCCCCATAAAGTACCTCCAGTTGCAAAATTATTTGCCCTCCTGTCCTGTCCTGCTTTGCCCTGCAGCAACCTGAGAGGCTCTTTGCCTGGTCAGGTCTAATCCATTCTCCCTATGCAGTTCATCAATTTGGTGTCTCAGGAGGTTTGTAACCCTAGCACCCTCCCTGAGGCCTGGGATCTCCTATCTTTCATATCCCACTTATTTCCATCCATCAGCCAGGTCCCGGGACTGTATGTGACTTACAGACAGGCCTGTGCAATGGAATCTCTCACAGTAGGCACTACTGGGAAATGGCTACATTGGGGCCAGGTGTGATGATGCTTCTAGGAGTTGCAAACATGCAGAGGGACAGAGGGAGCTGCCTTGTACCAAGTGAGATGATGGTTGGTCCATCTAGCTCAGCACTGTCTACATTGACAGGCAGCAATGGCTCACCAGGGTTTCAGATGAGGTTTTCCCAGCCCCTAGCTGGAGATGCCTAGGATTGAACCTGGGACCTCCCCCATGCAGTGCAGTTGTTTTACCACTGAGCTGTGGCCCTTTTCTGTGCGTTCTCTTCTCTATGCTTCCCAAAGCAGTTTGGTGGGAGTTCACAAGCAGGAGAATGGAGGAATGGAGGTTCTCTCCAGGTGGTGTATATGTGGCAGGGTGGTGTGTGTGTGTCTGCTGGGATCGTCATCAGGGCTGTAATTCACCACCTTTGCTCAAAATGTCTGGCAGCAAGATGGAAGGGAGAGGCATAAAGAATTGTCTCCAGCTCAGTTTATGTGACGAGGTCACAAAGCAACAGAAGAATCAGCTTCTATCATGTTCCTTTAATCTCGGTCTTATTCGTGACAGGCTCTGTAGGTGCTGATGAGCCTCAGACATGGCTGTCATGAATTGCTTTGTATTTTCACATTTTCCTTTGCATCAATGAGGTCTAGAAACCACCACTTTTTAATATTAGAATGTCGGGGTACCTGGAATTCTGAAAGGGTAGTTTGGTTTTCAGCAATGCATCCTCAGCAGATTCTCTTGCACAGGGGAGGAGGTACTTGGGGAAGTGCCTGTTTTATAGACTAGCAACCTGCTATGTGTGCTGGTAAGGCTGCAATCCTGTACCTACTTAATCTGGAAGTATGCCCCATTGAACCCAATGGGATTTAAGCTCTGACTGCACATATATAGCATTGTGTTGTAAAGCAATCATAGCAAAAACAGGCCCATTATGCAAGATTAAAGTATGGTTGCATGCTGATGCTACTTTCTTGACAAGGAAGGGCAAAGCTGTTAATCCAGGTATTTTCTGATGGGTGCTGTCATTAGACTTGCAGGAAAATGGGGTGTGGGGGGCATTTCTGCAGGCTGCTCCATAGTTGTCAGAATGTGGCAATGTGCTCTGTCAGGCAACGCAAGTCAGCAAAGAGTTGATCTGGTTCAACCCTGAGTGGTGACAAATGGGGTCTGTTTTGTTAAAACTTCCAAGATGTGCTGTGCTTCTGCCCTCTAAGAATAGAGATCCAGGAGTCAAGGAGGCTCCAATAGTGCTTTGAAAGGAATTCCCATTATGGTGGCAGGGACAGGAAGCATTAAACAAATCCTGTGACAATCGTGTTTCACACTGAGAGGGGCCAATGCCCCTTTTCCGAGGCAACCTTCAAAAGGCGTCCCTGCAAAAGGCCAATTAAGATACTGCTGACTCCCACTTTGCATAGCTCTCTCTGGACTCAGAAATCTTCCGAAAGAAGTTGGGAGCTCAGCTGGGGAATATTTCCTGCCTCCCCCCTTTGCATTTCATGCCTCTCAACTCAACACACACACACACGCCATCTGTGCACACTGCTGATGCTCTTGCCCTGCTCTGCACATGGAGGGGGTTGATTGAAAGTGCTCCACTTTCCACTGCTGCATGGCTTGATCATGCCTCACAACTCCTGGACACACCTCACAACTGGCAAACACTTCACACAGCTTGACTCCGTGCTTCCACTGCTGAAAGGCAAACCACAAGGGAAGGGAGAACATCGCACCAGTCGGTGCACCAGTAGCTGGGTTAGAAACCTGTGGTCTTCCAGGTGTGGCTCAAAGTCAGGCAGCCATGGAGCAAGGCCCAGTCTGGAGCCACTCTCTGGCAAAGGTTCCACAAAGACTGTTCACATACCCCTTGGTGCCCATGGTGGCTGTCAATCTGCTCAGCTTGTGTTCAGTTCAAAGGCTGAACCCCAACAGGGTTCAACTTGCATCAGGATTCACCCAGGGCTCAACCTCTGCACCTGCTTTTAGTCCAACCCAGCTAATCTGAAGTAAGAAGAGACAACAGTGTCTCTCAGGGCGATTTCATCATGCATCACCCAAAAGCACCTGGATTTCTCTGGAAACTTTTCAAGGGGCTTCACACTCCACTTTCAGTCTCTTCCCTGCCACTGCTTACCTCTGGCCTTCCCACAGTGATCCTGCGTGTCTCAATTTAGGGGGGGTCCATCTCCTCTCTTCTTTTCCTGGGTAAGGCCACAATCCTCTTTGAGGTCTCTGATTCAGAGTGGCAGGCGCAAGAGAAAGCATTCAATGAATGTGGGAGGGGAGAGGGGACTGAGACAATAGAACAGAGCGAAATTGATGGAGCAGCCCCCTCTCCAGCCTCCAGACATGGCTGATTCTGCTGTTGAAGCAGGAGTCCCAGAGGCTTTCTACTTGCGGAGGAGAGTGGGCTGTCAGAGACTATGGAGAATGGGGAGGGTTCTGGGGGATGGGGGGATTGTGGGGGGTGGTTTGATGAAACAGAGTAGGAGGATTCAGAAGTGGAGGAGGGTCTGAGAAAGGAGGAAGCAGGACCCTCTAGATGTTCCCACCAGAAATTCTCATAGGGGCCAGTAGCTTGGTTTCTACTCCTCTGCTTGAAAGCTTGGCAGGTAGGTGGGGAAACTTGTTGGATCACAGTTCCTGTACAGTCTTGTTATTGACCTTGGACTTGTGCACCCTGACCCTCGCTCCTTGACCAGACTTATTTCTGCTCACCCTTTGCCTTGGAAGAGCTCCTGGACTGTATTTGTCTCTGCATGCTGCTGAGTCTGTACCATTCATTTGCTTTAGTAAAGTATCATTTCCTTACTTATAAGTAAGTTCACCTGCTGTCGTGCTGGAAATCCGGTTAGGGGGAGCCTAGTGCTCCCTTTATGCCATTTTCCTTCCACTCTGGACACTCTTGGGGGCCAGGATGGGCCAGGATGGAGAGAAAACTGTGGGAAGGTGTGGGGCAGCAAGAGATCTAAATATAACACATAACAAATGCAGAACTCTGCTAGGTCAGGTGTTTCTCTTCGCTTGCTTTCTTCACTTACCACACAAACAAACAAAAGATCAGTTTCAGCAGCCTGCTAAAAATGTCCCAAGGACAGTTTTCAATAGATGGTGAAATAGGGTGACAAATGAGCTGGGGCTTAGAAACGAGGAAACAGAGATGCTCTCCTGCCTCTATCTCTGTGTGTGTCTGTCCTCTCCTCTCCCCACCCCCGCAGATAGTAAGGGTTACATTCCACTCATCTTGCATTAGAACACTACAGCATAATCTTAATGAGGCTTAATGCAGGAGGAAATGGTGGTCCTAAAAATAATGTGGGTCTGGTGAAGTAATGACATCATTAGCAAACTCCAGACTTCAGGATTTCAAGCGCTTTTTATTAGACATTTTCTGTCAGTGCAAGATGTGTCCAGCAGATCCATTAGGCTTGTCAGCCAAAGTGAGAATGTGGAAGAGAGAATGAAGCAAAGCCCTGTGAAACCCCTTGTGACCACTCCAGTGTCTTGTTTTGTACGGATGTCTCCCTCCACTGTGGATCTCTGGGGCAAATGCTTCATCGCAACACAGAGAATACAGTGTGGGGTTATTGTGTGGCTGATCTGAGGGCCAAGCTACGGGTGACACCTTAACTGCAAAGTTCTACCCTAGAGTGCAGAGGATGCTCCTCCATAAATGGACTTCGCAGGGGGCCTGATCCAGAACAGGGCCTTAGTATGTGGGTGGTTGAGGGCTTTTACCTTTTGACCCACTGTGATCCATATCTATACCCAGTGCTTTTTTTTTTTTGTAGAAAAAAAGGGTTCTGGTACTCACCATGAAGTTAGTACAGTAAGTGTCACACTTTTAACTTTTTTGGGGGGGAAATTGCCAGTACTGCGTACCCTTGAGAATCCTCAAGAAAAAAGCACTGTCTATACCTAAATGTGCTGTGGGTTAAACCACAGAGCCTAGGACTTGCCGATCAGAAGGTCGGCAGTTCGAATCCCTGCGACGGGGTGAGCTCCCATTGCTCGGTCCCTGCTCCTGCCAACCTAGCAGTTCGAAAGCATGAAGTGCAAGTAGATAAATAGGTACCGCTCTGGTGGAAAGGTAAACGGCGTTTCTGTGTGCAGCTCTGGTTCACCAGAAGCGGCTTAGTCATGCTGGCCACATGACCCGGAAGCTGGCTGCAGACAAATGCCAGCTCCCTCGGCCAATAAAGCGAGATGAGTGCTGCAAACCCAGAGTCGGTCACGACTGGACCTAATGGTCAGGGGTCCCTTTACCTTTACCTTTATACCTAAATGCAAGAGTTTACATTTATCCCTGTTGCATTTGATATTGCTGGTTTTGGAGCAGGGTTCCAGCCTGTCAAGGTGATTCTGAATCATGGTTCCATCTTGGTTGGGTACCCCTCCCAGCCTCATGCCATTTGCAGATCTGCTGAGCATTCCCTCGGTGACTTCATCCAAGTCCCTGGGTATGGTCTGTAGGCATTTGACCTTACAGAAGCCAAGCAGGTCTGGGTCTAGTCAAGGTTTGGACTTGCCCAAGAACCACATGTGTACTGCCTTGGGTTCAGTAATATAAAAGCTGAACAGCACAGGACTTAGAACAGAGCTCTGTGGCACACCACTTGAGGCAAAGCCATGAAGGAGCACTTACTGGAAACAGTTGTCCAGCCATCCGTAGATCCACCTGTCATCAGCCCACATTTACCATCTTAGTCTCATCATGGTAGAATTTGACAAATGTGTTGCTGAAATCAAGATACACTATATCCAGTGAGTTCCATGATCTATCAAATGAGTAACTATGTTTTTAATTGTTTATTTAAAGGGAGGTGGGGGGCGGTCTGGCATGACTTATTTCTGATAAACCCATCTTGGCTCCTCGTTATTAATGCATTCCTTCCCAGGTGCTCACAAACCGACTGCTTTGTAATCTCTTTTAGAATTTTGCCTGTTATCAACAGCTGCGGCGACATTTGCCCACCTCCAGTTTTCTAGAACCTCATCCATTTGCTAAGAATTTTCAAAGATTACTGACAGGCTCTGAAATAACATCCGCAAGCTTCTTAAGCACCATGGGATGAAATAAATATTCATCCGGCTCTGAAGATGGAGGTTCCTAGATATGCATCTTCAGACTCAATCTATGATATACATTAAAGAAACTAACTGCACCTCTTGGGTCTACTTCTTAAAATACCTAGTAAGTTTATATGTATGAATACAGGGACAAAACGAGTGTTTATCCAATTGTTAGTTGCCACCTTTTGCTCTTGAACTGGTGAAATATAACACTTCTGCTTGCTTGTTCTGTAGTTTTAGTTTATGCATGAATTTCATAAACTTTTATCCTTTTGAAAGCATCTCTTCTAAATATTCACACATACCACAAAGGAAGAGTGAAGGGAATTGTCTTTCATAATTGTTTAAGCCCAGGCAGGGACTCAGTCACAGTGCATAAGAGATATCTCAGCCTCTTAGGGAGGAGGTTAAAAATTCAGGGACATTTAATTAGCAGCACATCCCCATATTTCTCCGGCTGATGGTGGTGAGAGAATTCTGGTCTTTGAATAACGAGGAAACTAGAACAAGGAATGTAGGAAAATCCTGTATGCTGAGATCTAGCAACTTCGGGATTCCAATATCTCTGAGATTTCCCTGCATAATATAGCTGCATAATTCTACCCATTTCATCACACCCTGGATGGAAGGGGGAGGTAGCGTTTACAGAGACAGAACAATTGTGTATAATTTGTACGGTCAAGTCTTATTCCCCTTGCTCCAAATAAGGGATTTGACCATGGCATGAGAGTAAATGCTAATGGAAGCCAGTGCTTGAAGGCTCTCAGGCATTTGCCTTTTTTGCAGAGAAAACGTGCCCTGTGGTTCTTACTGAATTGCCATCTATCACCTTCTCAGAATAGAATCCCGGAAGGATGTCCAGGACTCAGCCTTGTGCCTATATATATTTAGAGAGAGAGAGAGCATTTAAAAACTCTGTTCTGGTGTGAAACATGTACAAGCTTTCCATTTTCTTGTAATCTCTTAGCAAATAAATATACATGAAAGCAGCAGGTTTAAGAAAAATTACCTAAAACCGAGAACTCGGCATGCATTCTGATTCTTTAGGGTACTTGAGCACTGCAGGATCCCCCCAGGTCTAAAACATGCATGTTAATGCACACACACACTTGCTCTGAGTCCAGCACCAGGCCCTCAGTGTTTCCTTTGGCACTCCTGGTTGGATGGCCATCTGTCATGGATGCTTTAGTTGAGATTCCTGCATTGCAGGGGGCTGGACTAGATGACCCTAGGGCTCCCTTCCAACTCTACCATTTTATGATTCTGTGGTGTGCTTCAATATCCAGCTGGAAACATAGACTTGTAGAGTTTGAAAGGACCCCGAGGGTCATCTAGTCCAACTCCCTGCATTGCAGGAATCCTCTCCATAGCCATCCCTGCGTGGGTTTGAACCACCAATCTGGCTAATAACTAGATGCACTGACCCATTGAACCACTCATTTGTTTTTCACTCGTCATCTTCTCACTTCTTACAGTGAACATTGCTGTACTTACTCTGGGAACTTTGACTGATTCCCCCCTCCTCACAACCAGACATGTTCTTGTCATGGTCTTGCACCAGGAATCTTCAAATGCAAAGCCCTCCTACACCAGTAGCTCCAAGCAGACCTACTTCCCAGTCCTTCCCATGTGGATCTGCTGGCACTGGTGCCCGCATCTTGTCCTAGGAACCCCAGAAAGATACCTCAGACACCAGGCTTCAGTGGCTAAACCAGGAAGTCTTTGGGTGATCAGGAAAGACCTAAGGATCTTCTCTGTAGAACACCCCACAGCTTGAAACCCTGCTGCCCAGAAGAAATCAATAGTTGCAGAAAAAGGCACCTTTTAACTGGCCAGATACAATAGGTATATTGCGCTTCCATTTTAACTAACCTAGCCTGGACTAGAAGCTCAAGGATGGGGAACCTATGGCCATTCAGATGTTGTTGGATGGCAACTTCCATCTGCCTTGTGCATTGGCCACACTGGTTGGGGTTGATGGGAGCTGGAGCAGAACAGCATCCAGAGGGCCACAGGTTCCCCCGCCCTGCTGAAGCAGTTCTCTAGGAAGTGTGAGACAACTAACTTTTTTTCTGCTTCATCTGCAGGGTTGCTGACTGTGGTACTGAATCAGCATCTTGATTCTTAATCCAGGTCCATGCTTAGTCTCCCCTTAAGCCTATAGTCTGTTCCTATGAGTCTCCATCTTGCCTGGACTATCTCCTTCTCTTTTGGGTGGCCATCTGACTCAATCAGGACAATTCCCTACATTTACAAGCCATAAACCAGTTGGGAACTCTTGCCCTGGGACAGACTAGTTTTCTCCAATAGATAATTTTTTCTTTGCACCCATACCAGGTGTTTCTTGGGACGAGCCATGACAGTCAAACTAAGACAATGGACTTAGTTTGATATACAGATGTGCCTTGTATTTTTTCACCAAATCCCTGTAGATATTCCTTGTGTGGGTATGGGTGAGTGTGGATCCATTGGTATCTGAAGAAGTGTGCATGCACACGAAAGCTCATACCAATAACAAACTTAGTTGGTCTCTAAAGTGCTACTGGAAGGAATTTATTTATTTTGTTTTGACTACGGCAGACCAACACGGCTACCTACCTGTAACTAGAACTGTGGATGCATTTGTGAGAGATGGGGAGAGAGGGTGGAAAGAGTTTTGTCAAGTTTTATTACAATGTGATTACAGTCAAGGGAGCCTTTTGCACAGACCTCTGCAAGTATGCTAGACTCATTGATTAGCTTAGCAGTAGATGACTTGTGTTGGTGCTGTTAGAGTGTCACGTTGGGTTCTGGAGACTGGGAGAAGGAATTTCAGTTAGTGAGAAATTCATAGGGAAGCTCAAAGGCCTTCACTTAGACATAGACAAACTTACATTACAAAGAAACAAAACAAAAAGTAATTATGAGGGCATCAGTTGGAGTTACAATTTAAACCTCATAATAAGAAATATAGCAGCTCATAAAAAAATAATCACCAATGGTCTGAAACATGAAATGGATGAATGAAATGCTTCTCATCCATCTTTCCTAAACACAGCCTCTGGCTTGGAGTTACACAAACCTGAACAGTCCACTTTTCACTTTACCTAATGCAAAATGGACACAGGTTAGATCTTGAGAGGCAGTGTCGTGTAATGGTGAGGACCAGGAAGAGTCAAGTTCAAACGACGAGTCAGCCATGGTGCTCATTCAGTGACTTTGCAACAGTCATTCTCTCACCTAAGCCCAATCTACCTCACAGGGTTGTTGTGAGGATAAATGAAGGGGCACACATGCTGCCTTGAGCTCCTTGGAGGAGATCTCTCTCTCTCTCTCTCTCTCTCTCTCTCTCTCTCTCTCTCTCTGTGTGTGTGTGTGTGTAATGAATGGATCTTGCTACTAATGTCAGGGGGGCTGAAATACTTGGAAGAATCTGCAGCAGGATCAGACCAAAGGCCCACCCAATCCAGCATCCCAGCATCCATCCTTTTATCCCACAGGGTCTTCCCATACCCGCATGGGAAACTCACAAGTAAAACATGAGTGCAGCATCAATCCTTTCCTACTCTTGTTCCCCAGCAACTGTTACTCAGAGACAGGCTGCTGCCCTGTATCCTAGAGGTAGCATAAAACAGTCATGATTAATAGCCATTGATAGCCTTCTGCCTCCTTAATGTTTTTGCAAGCCTCTATCATATCTTTCCCCCCTGCCTTCAGGCGCCTTTTTCCAAACTAAAATGGCCCAGATGTTGTAACCTTTCCTCATCGGGGAGTTTTTCCAGGTTCTGGGTAATTTTGTTAACTCTTTTCTGAACTGTTTCCAGCTCTGTATTATCCCTTTTGAGATACCTCGATTCGCCACAGATTTGTATAAGAGTATTGTAATATTCACAGATATATTTCTGATACATTCCCTAAATGGAACCTTCCCTTTTCACAGCTGCCACACACTAAGTGACCCCCCCTCCCAAGCTGAGCTATTCCCTCACAATCACAAAATCCTTTCCATGGTCAGTCATTACCAATTCAGCCTCCATCCACAAGTTTCTTTGAATGTATTCAAACATTTATATACTACTTTCCCTCCAAAGCTCAAACCAGCTCTCTAGTTATATGGGAGTTGGTGACTGCTAAAGCAGGCTGGGACCCTTTAAATGAAAGGCTCTTTTCACAGAAGGTGGAATTAGCAGCTGTGATAGACTTGCAACTCCTGCTTAAGGCTCAGCCTGGGGATGGCTGGTGCTGAAACAACATCTGAGTTCTGCCTTGGTGAAGCTGTATGGAGCTGTCCTTGGTACTGCTGATGCCTCTGGCCTCTACACTGCACTCAGAGCAGAATGCAGCCTTTGGGCTGCAAAAGGTTCTCTATTCCTGTTTTAAAGGTTAATTTTTTCCTGAATGTGATTCAATTAACTCTTGAATAAAATACCACTACATCAAGCCACATCCCTGTCAACTGACCTGATGCTGTGAGCCTGACACCACCCTGAGATAAGGTTTTGTGCATTGTAAGGTTGCGTTTAGCATCCGGAAACGTTTGGCTCACAAAAAAATCCTCTGGCTCAGAGTTAGCAGCAAGTCCCTCCCTCTGGCATGCTAAAGAACACACGATGCCTTATTTTTCTTAATTATTCCTGATATTTCACCTGTCATGTTGTCAAACTTCCTCTGAGAGCGGCAATAAATAGCACTTCTCATCTGCTGCCCTTAGGGGACATTTGATATTTATTCCTGTGATGGGCAAGACATCAGGACTAATTAGGAAAAATGGGGGCCTTCCTGCACCCAAACAGGAAAACTGTTTGTTTTCATAGGGTGATTCTGTCAATCTTCTGCAGCAGCACGCGATGAGTCTTTAGTGACAGCTCCCAAGGTCCCCGTGCATTGCGTGCGGGGGGGGGGGGCAGAAACAGTTCAAAGATAGGAAATGCTGCCCCCCCCAAAAAAAACCCAGGGCACCTTTCAGATGTATTACGACTCATCAGAAGAAGACAAAAACAGCAACAGGACCTCCTAATTTGTTCTCTTGCAATGTAAACTGCTGAAGCCTCAAGAGGCATAGCATTAAAATCTGGAGCGAGGGGCTGGGAATGTTTTTACAGTGACCCACTCATTCCAGGGCTCCTTTGATTTGCAAAGGGATTCACAATCTAGTTGCAGAAATAACCCTGTGAGGTCAGAGGCAGGTTGCTATTGTCTTCCTTTTACATGTGAGAAACTGAGTCTCTGTGTGCCTTGGCCTGGATCAGACAAGGAGGCCTTGACTTCATTGGCACACATGTCAAGCCCCTCAGTTGGAAAGAGGTGTCTTCTCTTTCCCATCACAAAAGATCAATTCCCTGTCCACTGTGTGCACCACGCTGTCTTATAATGGCCAGTTGGGACATTCTGAACATTGAGGACCTCTCATACTGCCTGCCCTGAAAAAAACCTCCTATTTCATGCTATGATTGGCTGTTGTCCAGGAATGTCTCTCCAGACCAATTGTCCTGTTTCCTTTTGGCACAATAAAACAACCACAAGGTGAATGGTCCACGTCAATTTAAAGTGGTGATTATTTCATTTGACATAACTCTCATGTGGGGAGAGCTGCTTCTCTCCATGCCAAGCTAAACCCTCAGTGCCAGGGGTTTCCTCAAGAGTGATAAATAGCCAACATCCACCTCAGAAGGGAACATTCAAATGAAATAACAACCATTTGACAATTTATGTCATCTGGTGGCTAAAATCTCTTGTGAAGACTGTGCTGTATCAAAGATTGATGTGAGCTGGATGTGAGACATGGGAAGGTTGAGTTAGGTGGGAGTGGAGTAGCATCTTCTTTATGAGGTTTCTAAGGAGACAGTGTAGCACAGTGGTCAGAGTGTTGGGCTGGGACCTCAGAAACCAGGGTTCAGATCCCCACTTGGCCATGAAGCTCACTGGGTGAGTTTGGGCCAGTCACTGTCTCTCATCTGCAGGTAAAAGTAAAAGTAAAGGACCCCTGGGGTGTAGCGCTCATCTTGCTTTCAGGCCAAGGAAGCAGGCGTTTGTCCACAGACAGCTTTCCAGGTCATGTAGCCGGTATGACTAAACCATTTCTGGTGCAACAGAACACAGTGACAGAAACCAGAGTGCACAGAAACATCATTCACCTTCCCGCCACAGTGGTACCTATTTATCTACTTGCACTGGCGTGCTTTCAAACTGCTAGGTTGGTAAAAGGCGAAAGATTTATACGATCTGAGGAGAAGCCAGAGTATATCCGAGACCAGGGAGAAGAGTCGGTGGAAGAAGATTGGAAGAAATTTAAAGTTTATTTACAGAAACATTGTAAAAGTAAGGAATGTTAGAAGGATGTTGGAATGAAGTTACGTGGTTTTAGCAGAAATGTTATAAAGGATTAAGTAAAAATAGATTGTTAATTGGTGAGAATGTAAAGTTACATTATATTAAGATAAGTTAATAGGATAAAAACAAAGATGGAAAGGATTTGCTGAAATAGCTAATTGAACTAGAATACAAAAAAGGGAGGTGTGAGGAGGTCAAGGAAACAAGCAAATGAAAGATAAGTTATGGAAGGATTGATTGGTTTTTTTTTGTTTTTTTAATTGTTTTTATTCTTCTGTTTTTTTGTTCTTCTTTTTTTCTTTATTTTTGTAATCTTTCAAAACCTCAATAAATATTATTCTAAAAAAAAAAAAAAACTGCTAGGTTGGCAGGAGCTGGGACAGAGCAACTGGAGCTCACCCATCGTGGGGATTTGAACCACCGACCTTCTGATCAGCAAGCCCAAAAGGCTTGTTGGTTTAGGCCACAGTGCCACTGTGTACACCATCTTGAGCTCCTTGGAATATGTAAAGGTGGGGTATAAACATAACAATAAATAAAGGAGAATAATAATGAGCATTTGGGATTCACAGATACAAGAGGTGTGGCCATCTGCTTGGGACCAGGGCAGAGTGCCTGAAAACTGTGCACAGGGGATGTAACCTGAGTCATTCTGAGTCATTGAGGGTGCAACTGTTGAGCTGGGCATGCCCTTTACCCTCCTGTCATTTACTAACACTGCTCTCTGGCAAGAGTTTTCAAGGCAAAGGGGGTGATTTAAGGCAGGTTCTCTAGCTTCTGTTATTGAGGAATTTGGCACAGCAGCTCAACACCCCAGAGCAAAACACAGGGTGGTTGCTGGATCCTGGTTCGTCCCCAAAAATTATAGACAGTGCATTGGTCCAGTAGAAAAACAAACAAGCCCCAAAGCCACATACCCATCTTAAAGGTAAAGGGACCCCTGACCATTAGGTTCAGTCATGGCCGACTCTGGGGTTGCGGCACTCATCTCACTTTATTGGCCGAGGGAGCCGGTGTGCAGCTTCTGGGTCATGTGGCCAGCATGACTAAGCTGCTTCTGGCGGACCAGAAACACTGTTTACCTTCCTGCCGGAGTGGTACCTATTTATCTACTTGCACTTTGATGTGCTTTCGAACTGCTAGGTTGGCAGGAGCAGGGACTGAGCAACGAGAGCTCACCCCGTTGCGGGGATTCAAACTGCTGACCTTCTGATCGGCAAGTCCTAGGCTCTGTGGTTTAACCCACAGTGCCACCCGCGTCCCTCCAATACCTATCTTAGGACCACGTAAAATGTTGTACATTTGTGAGTGAACTTTTGAGCTCCAGAACTCTTCATCAGTCTGGATGTTAAGCAAAACAGTGACTGGGAAAGAGGGCAGAGGAAAAGAAATCTGGGCCCGATGTTGGAGATTAATCAGCATCATCACCATGTTCAGTAGCTCAGTTGGTTAGAGCGTGGTGCTGATAACCAACAGATTTGATCCTCGTATGGGACAGCTGCATATTCCTGCATTGCAGGGATGCAGACGAGATGGTCCTCGGGATTCCTTCCAACTCTGCAATTCTATGTTTCTATGTTTTTATGATGTACAGTTTGACAGTCTTAAGACAGAGTGTAGGAAGTATTGTTGTTGTTGTTTAGTCGTTTAGTCGTGTCCGACTCTTCGTGACCCCATGGACCAGAGCACGCCAGGCACTTCTGTCCTCCACTGCCTCCCGCAGTTTGATCAAACTCATGCTGGTAGCTTCAAGAACACCATCCAACCATCTCATCCTCTGTCGTCCCCTTCTCCTTGTGCCCTCCATCTTTCCCAACATCAGGGTCTTTTCCAGGGAGTCTTCTCTTCTCATGAGGTGGCCAAAGTATTGGAGCCTCAGCTTCAGGATCTGTCCTTCCAGTGAGCACTCAGGGCTGATTTCCTTAAGAATGGATAGGTTTGATCTTCTTGCAGTCCATGGGACTCTCAAGAGTCTCCTCCAGCACCATAATTCAAAAGCATCAATTCTTCGGCGATCAGCCTTCTTTATGGTCCAGCTCTCACTTCCATACATCACTACTGGGAAAACCATAGCTTTAACTATACGGACCTTTGTTGGCAAGGTGATGTCTCTACTTTTTAAGATGCTGAAGTATTGTTAGGCAGATTTAATTAGATCAGACTTTTTCAGGTGCAAAGCAGATTTCAGGTTGTATCAGGGGGCAAAGAAGTAATAATGGCTATTTCTCCAATTTTTAAAGCCATGTAAGAATGTAACCATTTCCTGGGTCTGCTGCTTGGACACCAGAGTGTAGACTCACCTTTCTTGTCTGAAATATTTGAGCCATCATATCGGCAGACTCTCTCCAGAACCACTTGGTTAGTAGATGGCTGTGTGACCCCGGTGATTGGAATGTCCCACCTTAAGGAATTAATTGCTGATGCGGGAAGCAGTTAAGCATGCTCCAAACCATTCATTAAGCACTGTTTGAGAGGCAGAAGAGCAAAAGGCAAGCCTGGTCTCTTTGTCGCAGACTCTGCCGCCAGCTCCTTGCCACACACACACACGCTGTGACTACGAGGAGGTCATCTAAGGTCCACATTTATATGGGCTAGGGCTTGGAGAAGAGCAGACTGGCTCAAGATTAAAAGGCAGGCAGCATAAATCCCAAGCCACATCTGACAAAGGAGGAAGAAGTATAACCTCAGGTCTCTCTGGCCCTCCCAGGAAAAGAGATTTACTAGGAGCCAAAAAATGGGGGGGGAGGTCTTGTGCGGTACAGATGCAAAACCTCACCAGCAGTTTAGATGCGCAGAAGCCAGCTTCTCCCCCAGGGTGAAGGCCTCTTGCTAAGAGGAAGAGGAGGAGGAGGAATTTGGGGTGCAGGGAAGAAAGGGGATGTGCAGCACGGAGATGATGTTCCCTTATGCTACAGAGTAGTGTGTGGTGAAACTGGGTTCCAGCGACGTACAGTCAGGATTGGATTAGAGCCAGGGTGCTTTTATGCGGAGGCCCTAATGAGGACAAAATGTTTGTTGTCACAGTCTTGTCAGAGAGCATCACAGTGTACAGAGTATTTCCCCCCTAAGTTTTGAAATCTATTCTGCTCCAACATATTACTGGGGTGTGTGTGTGAGGGGTGGGGGAAAGAGATGATTATTTTGCTTGCAAATCTTATGTGCAAGCAGTCTCTTGTTTTAAATAAGCTGTCAAGCACACTTGGGCAGCCAGAGATCTTTGGTATCCAGAGACCCTGGGAAGCCAGGCTTTCAGAACCTACGAGCCTAAAAATGGGAGCACTCACAGTTTCCCTGCAAAATATTCAGATGTGACCATTATCTATTTTCCACATTCCATTCTTTATGGATGCACCATTTATTTACCGTCCTAAAGATGTCTTAGTATTGCTGCTCTTTGTGTCTATGTCTTATATATTTTTATTTCTAGATTGAGAAGAATTTCTTTTTTTCTTTTTCTTTTTCACAATACAGCTGTTCATATTATAGTTATGCTATTGTAACTGGGTGTGTTTAAAGAATGAGATTTGGAAAATAAACACTTACAATATTTGCAAATATCCATTCTTTGCTTTCTTTTTTAGGTTGGAATTCAGAGTTTCCAGGACAGTTTACACAGACTAGGTGAATTTGGGTGTTTGTTGTGGATTTCATCGCTTTGCAACATATACACAAAGAGTCACAATCAATAGCTGACAGCATCATTGCCTCTGCTCCCCCTCCATTTGTTTTCTTAAAAACCCAGCTCCTGGGAGATCATAATTGCAGTGTTCCATGGCATGTGTGAATTCTGAGCTACTATGCACATAAGCCATGTGATGTGTGGAGAGAGCAGGTCAGGTGGTGCTATAATGAGCCACACACATAGAACGGATAAATGAGAAATAGAAAATGTCTTCTTTACAGGGCTCCTGGCTCCCTTCATTATAATCTGCTTTTTGTTCCGAGAGGGTTGCAGCAACCTACTATGGGTTTGTTCCCACAAGGGGTTCATCAGAAGCACAGTTTAGGCTTGGGCTTTTTGTTTTTTGTTTTGCAAAGGATGTGGTTTACTGAAAACACAACCAAGAAATATCCTACTACAGAGAGTACCAAGTTCTGTAGGAAGGAATAAATAAGGTGTGTGGTTCAGATCCCTTCACTGCCTTACTGGGTCAAATCAATGGTCCATCCAGTTGTTGTCAGGACAGCAGCAGCATACAAGGAGCATACAATCTTCTGCTTATGACAACAGGGAAGTTCACAAGGTGGACATGAAGATAATGGCCACCACTTTCCAGGATATGCTAATCTGAAGTATGCTACCCTTGAACAGTGGACGCAGGTGGCACTGTGGTCTAAACCACTGAGCCTCTTGGGCTTGCCGATTGGAAGGTCAGCGGTTCGAATCCCCATGATGGGGTGAGCTTCTGTTGCTCAGTCCCATTTCCTGCCAACCTAGCAGTTCGAAAGTGTTATGTACTGAAGTTCTCACCCTGGGCCAGCAGGGGGATACTGTAGATAGTTTTCACTCAGGTCCACATATGCAAATAAGGAATTGAAAGTGACGTTCAGTGATTGGATAGTTACAGAAAGTGGTTACTGCTGTGTTGTAGTGGAGCTCTATATAAGCAGGCTGGCTGAACCCTTCAGTTCAGTTCTGTTCTGGCCTGTGAATAAACAAGAGCTGTTTGAAGAATCACTGTGTCGTCTCATATGTTCACCCACAACTTAACAGAAAGCACGCCCCAAAAGTGCAAGTAGATAAATAGGTACCGCTCCGGTGGGAAGGTAAATGGCATTTCCGTGCACTGCTCTGGTTTCGGTGTTCCGTTGCACCAGAAGTGGCTTAGTCATGCTGGCCACATGACCCAGAAAAACTGTCTGTGGGCAAACGCCGGCTCCCTCGGCCTGTAAAGCGAGATGAGCGCCGCAACCCCAGAGTCATCTGCGACTGGACTTAACTGTCAGGGGTCCTTTACCTTTACCTTTTTACTCTTGAACATGGATACTATATTTAGGTACTATGGTTGTGAGACGTTGAAATAATCACCCTCCACAAATGTGGCTAATCCTTAGAAAATGATCTTGCCCAAGTCCCTGCACACCCTATGTATAAGGATGAGGAACAAGTTAAGAATGCAGTTTGTCAAGGCATGCATCTGTCTGTCACTGATGGACCCGCTGCTGACCAGCTTCTTTGACAGGTGTTCACCTGTGCCAGCCTTATTGCTGCCTCCTCCAGAGGGCTGAATCACGGACCAACCAGCTCAGTCATTACAGCCAAACAGGGTTCCCCACCATGGCGACACATGATGACTCTGAGCCCTCCTTGTGGCTCTTTGAAACCAGTGCTACCTTGGGCGTGGGGAGGTCTCTGTTTCCTGATTTCCAATGGCTTGTGGAAGCTCTCCGCTAGAAAACCAACTATTCCCAACAAGCTGGTAGGCTAGCTTTTCGTAGCTACATGGCTGGTGGCAGCTCTGTCAACCTCCATTTTACAGCCCCAGGCAGGCATTCAGAAGAGGAGGTCCTTTGAGCCCCTAGAGGTCCACTCTGTGCATTTGGGAGGTCCCAAGCTTTGAGGGCAGGCAGGGGTGGGGTTGGCTTAGATGCATGTGAACCTGATAGTCACATGAACACCACCCAGACATGGATCCTAATTTGAGTCTTGCACAAAGTAGAAGGTTTCCTTGCAAACTCTGAAATCAACTTTTGCAAGCTTTCCACCCAGCACCGTGTGTGGATATGGAGATTAAACTTTGCTGCTAGAGCTTTGAAATTTATGATAATGAAGGCAACAAAGGGGTGAAAACAGGTGGATTTATTTATTTTTTTACATGGGAAGGAGGAAGAAAAATGCCATCAGAAAAGGTCTCAGCTGCTGTGGTATCGAGAGATCAAGAGAAAGATTTGGTTGGGTTTTTCTTTTTCTTTTTCTTCTTCTTCTTCAGTTCAGTGGTGGCTGATGGAATTTGCGTTTTGCAGATGTAGTTTCCTACAGTAGCCCTGTAAATTAAATTAAAGCTATTTACTCTGTATTTACAGGCTTGCAAATAAATCTCGGGAAGCATTTTACTGGGAAAGGAGGGTGGGGGAAAGGAAAGGGGGAAATGTATTTTCCAGGCCAAATATAATAAAACAGTACACAGACCTCCTTCTCATAATTACTTATTAGCTAAGGGAAAAGGGAGCAGGGAATGGTGAGTTCTGGAATAATGCTGCAAGCTTTGCTGAAATGCTTTCCCCCCTCTTTTCTCACTTTCAGGTATGGAGGAAGGAGGGAGGCAGAGAAAAAAACAAAACCACTTATTTTAAGTGGTGGGGGGGAAAAGTCTCTTGAATTCTCCCCTTTGGCCAATATTTACTGCACTCCCTGCATTTTTAAACATACTATCACTGGTCAATGAGATGCTTTCAAAGATGTGCCTGATCTTCCCGGCCTATAATGGGAAAGGGGTGGAGGGTTGGTTTTTTATTTATTTATTTATTGTAAGAGGCAAGCGGGCTTGGCTTGGCTTTGTGCAGTGGGTGTCGTACAACACAGCCAGCCGCATTACTGAAGGGATCAATAGATGCGGCTCAGTGTGGGAAATGCACTCATCCTGGAAGAATTCGGGGCGGGGGCAAGAGGGGGGGGAGAGGAAGAGAACAGAGTGACAGAACAATGATGGGAAGGCAAAATGAGACTGGGTCTGTGTGGGGGTGGGGATGCGCCGCTTTGCCCCTCCGCGTTCTGCGTCGAGCATCCCTGGCGAATAGCATTGCTCCAACCCGGCACAGCGGCACACTCTGGCTTACAATAACACTTGCTCCACAAGTGGCACTACAAGCGTGTTGCTGCCGCAATATATTTCACGAGGATGTGCCCCTTGACATTTTGCTTAGCGCTGATTTGCGTCCGCATGCGCTTCTCCTGACAAGCTCTCCACTGAAGTGGGTGGGGAGGGCCGAGAGAACTAGGGAGTTGTCACAACTCAGGAGCTTCTTCTTCCCAGAGCTGGTGTGGAGCTGCAAAAAATAATAATAATAAAAATAAAAAAAGTCTTCTTACAGGTTCAGGAAAGGCACCAGCAGAAAAGAGCAGGTGAAATGAGCAGAGGGCTGGCTGGAGGAACTCAAACCCTGCAAGGGTTTGGATAAGGTTACCAGATGTCCCCATTTCCCAGGGACAGTCCCTGGATTTACAAATCAGTCCCCATACAAAATCCACTGAAGTTGAAAAGTGTCCCAGGATTCACGGAAAAAAATCTGGTAACCTTGGTTTGGAGGGGCTCTTCCATTTGCAACTAAAGGAGGCCATGGCTGAGGTCTGATGAAATGGAGAACCAGGACAGAAAGACAGAATATGAGATTGTGGGGTCAACTGGTGAGGCTGATGATGGTCAGGGCAGGCAAAAGAACAGGCAACAGTTCACACATATGGAATTTACTGCCACACGATGTGGTGATAGCTGACATGGCTTTAAAAGTCAGGGAATGAAACAAGTGATACCTAAATTGTCCTTGGAGGCAGTGAGCCTCACTCTGGGATTTACAAAGGAGGGGAGCCTACTGCTGTGGCACTCAGGTTCTGCTTTGGGCTTCCCTTAGGAGGCATTTGGTTGGCCACTGTGCAAGGGCACCAGAGGATGCGGGAGGCACTGTGGTCTAAAACACTGAGCCTCTTGGGCTTGCTGATTGGAAGGTTGGTGGTTCCAATCCCTGTGATGTAGTGACCTCCCATTGCTTTGTCCCAGCTCCTGCCAACCTAGCAGTTCGAAAGCATGCAAGTAGATAAATAGGTACTGCTGCGGCGGGAAGGTAAACGGCATTTCTGTGTGCTCTGGTTTCTGTCACAGTGTTCCATTGCACCAGAAGCGGTTTAGTCATGCTGGCCACATGACCCGGGAATTGTGGACAAATGCCGGCTCCTTCGGCCTGAAAGCAAGATGAGAGCTGCAACCCCATAGTTGTCTTTAACTGGACCTAACCGTCCAGGGATCCTTTACCTTTTACCTAGGGAGGACTGAGAGCTCCCCCAAAATTTCCAAGGAGGCTGCCGGGCCACCTCAAATATTCTGGGGTCTCTGCAGTGTTGGGAGACGCCGTGGGGACCAGCACACCTGTACAAGGTTGTACTGGCCTGTGCAGCGTCTCCTGACATTGCAGGGACCAGTGCGGCCAAGCAGAAGGCTGCATGTGACACGTGCATGGTGTCACATGTGTGTGATGTGTGACGGCCCTACAATTTTGGGGGCAACTCGGCGCCTGTGCCACTGTGAATATAGGATGCTGGTCTAAATGTGCCCCCTTTGGTCTGATTCAGCAGCCAGGCTCTTGTTATTCTTGTACATTCATGAGCGAGAGGACTCAGGATTTTCTTCCCCTGTGTTTGTCCTCTCAGAATGGCTCATATTTGATGCAACAATGATCCAGATGTTGTCATGCCTCCTCTGCCACCATGCACTGCCAGATGTTGCCCTTCTAAGTGGAATCTCCTCTGTAGTAAATTACAAGAGTGAGAACGGAGCTCCCTTGTCCAGTTGGGGATGATCCAAGTGCTTAGAGAAGCTGCAGAGAGGCAGTGATCAGATTTTGGGGTCAGGAGGAGTTGAGCTTTGGGCCAGCGTCTTAAAGCAGAAATGTTGCCCTGGTGGCTGGAGAGGAAGCTGAATGTCAAGGTGAGCAAATTGAATCAGGAAAGCAGAAAGGATGACCTCCCCCCCCCCTACCCGAATGGAACAACGGGGTGTTTCATTTTGCATTGTCGGGGTCAGGATGGAGGACAGTTAAGAAGAAAGACAGGGCTAAATTAGAAGCAAAGGCTACATTAGAGTGGATACTGAGACCAGGAAGTCAGGGTGAAGTGGAAACTGTATTTGGCAGTGATAATGCATGTCTTCCATGCAAGATAGGCTGGGGTATATTGAGGAGAAGGATGTGTGGTAGAAAGGTAACCAGAGGGCCATTAGACCAGGCTTGCACAAATTGCTGTCCATCATGTACAATGTACCTAGGAACATTTGCTATGGAGAAATAGACCAGGTCAATGGACTCCCGCCCTGCTTGCTCAAGTTATTCTGTTTGCTCCAATATGGTTTTGACCAGTGACCTTATCTGCATGTCCTCTGATGAAGCACCTTGTGGCTCCCCAGCTGGCTTTCCTCGACGGGCAAAGCATCTTCCATCCCATCCCCTGAAATCACAGATGGGACAGATCTAATGCATTCTACTGCTGCTACTACTATGCTACACTGGATAAATAACACAAGTCCATGAGTAAGGTCCATAATCATGGAATTTGGTTCCACAAGAAGCAATGATGGCCACCAGCCATGATGGTTTTAAAGGAGTAGACAAATTAAAGGAGGAGAAGACTATCAGTGCCCACCAGCCGTGATGGCTATGCTCTGCACCTATGGTCAGAGGTCGTATGCTTCTGAATATCAGCTGCTACTACTGCACTTGGGTCCTGCTTGAGGGTTTTCCATAGGCATCTGGTTGGCCACGGTGAGAACAGGATGCTGGACTAGGCAGGCCATTAGCCTGGTCCAGCATGCTCTTCTTGTTGGGCAGTGGGCACCCATAGGCAGATGCTGAGGCCCTAATGTCAAGGATGTGCTTAAAGGCTCCATGATTGGCGCTTCTCCTCCCTCCACCTCTGACCAACTGCTACCAGTATCTGTACCTGGACTTCCATATCACAGAGATGGAAGAATCCCTTGGAAAGACCTCTTTGCCAACCACTGCTTCTCCCACCCTCACATATCCCCATGAGAATTCCAACCAGCCAACATCCTCACTGTAATAATAATAATAATAATAATAATAATAATAATAATTTATACCCCACCCATCTTGCTGGGTTTCCCCAGCCACTCTGGGCGGCTCCCAACAGAATGTTAAAAACACAATAAAACATCAAACACTAAAAACTTCTCTGAACAGGACTGCCTTCAGATGTCTTCTGAAAGTCAGATAGTTGTTTATTTCTTTGACACCTGGTGGGAGGGCGTTCCACAGGGTGGGCGCCACTACCGAGAAGGCCCTCTGCCTGGTTCCCTGTAACCAGTGGCGTAGCGTGGGGGGTGCAGGGGGGGCCGGCCGCACCGGGCGCAACATCTGGGGTTAGGGCAAATCCACGGGTTAGGGGGCGCAAATCCACGGGTTAGGGGGCGCAAATTACTTGCCTTGCCCCGGGTGCTGACAACCCACGCTACGCCACTGCCTGTAACCTCCCTTCTCGCAGGGAGGGAACCACCAGAAGGTCCTCCTTAGCACTGGACCTCAGTGTCTGGGCTGAACGATGGGGGTGGAGACGCTCCTTCAGGTATACAGTGGTACTTCGGGTTAAGAACTTAATTTGTTCTGGAGGTCCATTCTTAACCTGAAACTGTTCTTAACCTGAGGTACCACTTTAGCTAATGGGGCCTCCCGCTGTTCTCAACCTGAAGCAAAGCTCTTAACCTGAGGTACTATTGCTGGGTTAGCGGAGTCTGTAACCTGAAGCGTCTGTAACCCGAGGTACCACTGTACTGGGCTGAGGCCATTTAGGGCTTTAAAGGTGAGCACCAACACTTTGAATTCTGCTGTAACATTGGGGCAGCGGATCAGAGAAGAATCCTGGCTTTGCCTGCTGAGTGTCTTTGACAGCTGTGCTTGGCTGCAAAAAAAGGAAAAAGCAACCCAGCAAGAAGAGCTTTCAATGGCCTGGAGGCAACCATCATCACCTGCAACCGCCTCCAGACTGCAGTAGCAAAGCCCCCTTTAAATAAAAGTTTGGCACCCCTAATTTTAGCGCATTGTCTCTGGGTCTCCACCTCCTCTTGGTCCTCAAAGCTCCTGACAAGCTGACCTTCAAGAAACATTGTGAAAGCCATCACTTTAGCCGGGGCTGGTGCCTCTGGGAAGTGATTGGATTAGATTGCTGTGGTTTTAGCTTTTTACGGTTTTTAAATCTTTCTCTGTTTTTTTTTTTAAAGTATTTTTTTTTACCCCCTTTCTCCATGAATTATTTATTACATACATAATACATAACTGCATTATAGTTTACAGCTGGCATACGGAGGCGCGGAAGAGAACTGGTCCTCGCCAGATCCTCCCCCTGCCTCTCGATACAGAACACTGTATCCCCCCCCCCATATTTCACTGCAGGTGGGGGGGGTCGGAATTTCCTGTAGAGCACCATCTGCACCAACTCCATTGAAGTGAATGGGATCCATGGAGGAGGAGTGCACACAGCAGCACCTTCTGACTCACATGCTAGACCCTAGCAGAGAAACAGGGACTTTGATTTCAGCTGATGTGGGGAAAGAGTCGGCAACCTGAGTCCTAAAGGCTCTTCCGGGACTAGCTCAGTGGCAGAGAACATGTGTTGCAAGCAGATGGTTCCAGTTCCAGTTCCTGGTGTTTCCAGGTAGGACTGGAAAACAACTCCCTGCCTGAAACCCTGGAGAGCCACTTCCAGTAAGTGTCAATACTACTGAACTACATGGACCATTTGTTCTGTTTAATCCTGTGTTATTACATTAAAGCCTTTGGTCCTGAAAAGGGTTGTCCTTCTGTCCTTCAACAGAATAGGGGTCATGGAGCCAGGGCAACAGGTAGCCCATCAGACATTCAACACATGATAGAGGTGCAGGCCTACACAGCTAAGGAGAAGGGAAGGATAGAGGGGGTAGATACAGTTGCCTTATCTTGTACTTGCTTTTGGTGACCACCATCCATCATTTCTGATGCATCCTCCTCCTGCACTATAGGCCAGTGGCCACATGACATTTCTGAGAAGGATGCTTGAGGACCACACTAATGATGCAGATTGACACGATGCCAGTACAGAGATGTGGGACAGTCTGGTGGCAGTGGCTTGTTTTCATTTTCCTGGAAGATGAGAGCCACCCACGGTGATCTTGGATGCAGTCCAGGAAGACATGAATGGGCAGGAAAAAGAAATGTCTCTGGTGGAGGAGAACTTCAGGGGACTCCAGGCTCTAATTGGAACACCACCAGGTGGTAAAGCTGCTGATTGCCACAGGGCAGATGATACTGGAGTAAAATTTGACAGCTGAAAGAGTCTTCTTCCACCCCCTACAAAATATTCGTGGTTCATGAGAACCAAGCTGGAGATGGGAATTCCTCCGAAGAAAAGCCAGCCCACCTTGTGATGCTCTCCTTTTCTGGTGCCTCCCCCACCCCAGTTCAAACCCTTTTCATGCCTGATATTATTGAGAGGGAGGGTCTGTTTGTGAAGAACAGAAACAAAAAAGATGAGAATCATGTCTCCCTTAGAAAAAGCAACACGGGGCGCATCAGAAAGGTACGCTCCACAATATAAAGGCGCAAGACAAAAAGTCTTCCCTTTGGCTGCAAAGATTAAGATTCTCTCTCTCTCTCTCTCTCTCTCTCACACACACACACACACACACACACACACACACAGGTGGGGGAGAAGGTGAAGCTAATGCTGCTGAGTTGCCAATTATTGTGCTCTCCCTGACGTGTTTTGTTGACCTCGTTGATTTCAGTCCTGGTTTCGGCGCATCCAGCCATCACCTGCTATGATTCAAAACCTGCAGGGCTTGGATATCACTGCAGAGAAACTCTTTGATAAGCTTGTTATGGATGCCAGACAGCTGCAGTCGTGTGTGTGTGTGTGTGTGTGTGTGTGTGTACTGTGCTAGTGGTTTCTGAGAGCAGCATTGCACATTAATGATGCCACCCAAGAAAGGTGTGGTTGTACTTACTGGGGTGGGCTTGGGTGTGAGGAGTGAAAGGCAGGATGTGGGCGGGAGAATTGGAAGTTGGCAGAGTCAGAGGTGTGAGTTGTGATGGTGTTGCTTTTGTGTGTTACCGAGAGGAGCGAAGGCTGACTGGGGAGAGAGAGAGAATCATAAGAAATGGAGTCCAACCCATCTAATAGGAGGCCTAGTAGAAGCCCTTCCCATTATGGGAAACTGAGGCACCAGGGGTGTCAATTTGAATAAAATATTGGAGGAGGGTGTCCAAGTTTGGGGTAGGGCTTACAATCAATCACATGACATGGTGCATGGACACCATTTGAATGGCAACACACGTCAACTTTGGGAGGGCCTAGCCCCCTCAAATATTTAAGGGGCAAGGTGTTGGCTCCTATGTGAGGCATCATGGGAACCAAGCAAATGATGATAGAAGGTGCAGCAGGCACCCCTGGGCAGTGGCAGGGTGGTTTTATGTTGCTGGATCTGAAGCCACACACATGTTTGGGTCCTGCTGTGTGTCTCCTTCTCTCAGTGGCGTAGCGTGCGTTGTCAGCACCCGGGGCAAGGCAAGTAATTTGCGCCCCCTAACCCATGGATTTGCGCCCCCTAACACGTGGATTTGCGCCCCTAACCCTAATCCCCAGATGTTGTGCCCGGTGTGGCCGGCCCCCCCTGCACCCCCCACACTACGCCACTGCCTTCTCCTCTTGCCACAGTGCCTAGTCTTCCCAGTGAGAGAGGAGTTTTATGGCATGACACACAGGAGTCACATCTCCTCCACCACCAGGGCTGCTCTTCTGCCTCTTCCTCCATTGCTGGCTCCATAGAGTAGAGGGGAAATGCTCTTCAGGTATAGGGAGGGAGAGTGGCAAGTACTTGAGTGGTGCATCATTTCTTTGGCTTGATTTGCCCCATAGTTCTTTCACAACTGCATTTGATTAAGGAGAGAATTTGTCAATATATTGATGACACTCATCTCTCCTTTCCAGCAAATTCAGATGGGGTGGTAGACATGGGGAATGGATAGAGGAGGTCAGTGAGCTCTCCACTCTCTCCCAGCCCTACCTGAAGTTGCTGGGGATTGAAACAAGCACCTTCTGCATGCAAAGCAGGTGCTCTGCCACTGAGCTATGCCCTTTCCCAAATGGGAACACAGGAAACTGCCTCACAGGTAAAGGTAAAGGACTCTGGATGGTTAAGTCCAGTCAAAGGTGACTCTGGGGCTGCGGCACTCATCTTGCTTTTCAGGCCAAGGAAGCTGGTGTGTGTCCACAGACAGCTTTCTAGGTCGTGGCCAGCATGACTAAACCGCTTCTGGTACAACGGAACCCAGTGACGGAAATCAGAGCGCATGGAAACACCATTTACCTTCCCACCACAGTGGTTCCTATTTATCTACTTGCACGGGTGTGCTTTCAAACGCTAGGCTGGCAGTAGCTGGGACAGAGCAATGGGAACTCACCCCATTGCGGGGATTCGAACCTGCCTTACAATAAGTCATCTAGCTTGGTATTGTTTACACTGACCAGGCAGTGGCTCCTCAGGATCTCAGGCAGAAGAGAGTCTTTCTCAGCTGCACCTGCAGGTACTAGGGGATCAAACATGGGACTCCTCTGCATGCCAAGCATGTGTTCTGAGACACAGAACTATTATGGACTCTGCTCAACCTATTGCAGACAGGGTTGCACTTCTCCTAAAGGACTGGATTCACAGTCCTGGGGGGCTGCCAGGCCTAATACTGGATACTTGCAGATGTTTTGCTTGTTCACATGCCCCAGCTTTTGGTCTCCAAATGCTCTCCTCCTCCAGGCAGCTTTCAGATTATATACACACATCCAATAATACAATATATAAATTCAGTACCATCCTGCGCTGGTGCAACTTGGGCTCTTGCAGAGGATCCTGCTCGGTTGGTTTTTGTCTTCGAATCCAAAAGTCTGCATACTCCTAAAAGTGTGTGTGTGTGTGTGTGTGTGTGTGTGTGTGTGTGTGTTGTTTTTAAGCAGATGTAAATGTTTAAGGGCAGACTTTACCCAAAGTAGCAGGAGAGTACTGAGTCTACCCTACGGCATTTACTGATATAACACACCATGCATGCAAACTCTCACTGATAATTGGAAACATTTGTTACCGGAGCTCTGTCTAGAGAGGCACTGACAGGCGCAGTGGAATGCTCCCCCTTCCCTCCTATAGGCTTTGTATACATTTCAAGAAATTCCAGGATTCAGTGCTGAAAGAATTTTTTAGCCAAGTTCACGACCCGTGATCAAGCAAAAACTCAAGAGTTCGGGGAATTGCTTTTCACTTTGGTTCAGTGTCGAGCAGACCATTCCTCTCCTTCTTTCTCAAGACACTTCGAAAGAAATATTGGTTTCATGGCCACAAGCAAACTCTCCAGAAGACTGCTTGGCACAACATGCAAAAAACCAAAAGAGAGAGGAGGGTTTAAGTGGGTTTTCTATACGTGGAGAGATTTGGATAGACGTTTGCCCCCAACCAGGAAAGATCTGTCTGTGTCGTTGGCTCTGTGTGGAAGAAGAAGAAGAAGAAGAAGAAGAGGAGGAGGAGGAGGAGTTTGGATTTGATATCCCGCTTTATCACTACCCGAAGGAGTCTCAAAGCGGCTATCATTCTCCTTTCCCTTCCTCCCCCACATCAAACACTCTTTGAGGTGAGTGGGGCTGAGAGACTTCAAAGAAGTGTGACTAGCCCAAGGTCACCCAGCAGCTGCATGTGGAGGAGCGGAGACGTGAACCCGGTTCACCAGATTACGAGTCTACCACTCTTGACCAGTACGCCACACTGTAAGTGCAAAGCAGCTGTAGATGGAGATGGCAGAAGGAATATCCCTAACGGCACTGAACAATTGGTGAAGCATTTCCCCTTCAAGTCCAGCATCCTGTCCGGTGGCCAACCAGATGGTCTATAGGAAGCTCACAAACAGAACCTGAACGCAATAGCACTCTCCTCACTTGTGATTCTCAGGAACTGGTATTCAGAAGTATTACTGCCTGTGACAGCGCAGGCAGGGCATAGCACCCATCATGGCTAGTAGCCATGCTACCGATAGCCTTCTTCTCCATGAATTTCTCTAATCCTGTGGTGGCCGTGCAAGGTGACAAAAGCATACTGAGTTGAAAAAAAATGTTTAAAATTACTTTTGTGAAAAAAAACAGAACCTTTTTTTACTAGGAATTTTAGGTCCACAAATACCAAAGGAGCATAAGAGAATGTTTATGTATGCTATGACAGCTGTGTGGATGCTACTTGTCCAAAGATGGTAGGAAGGTAAAGTACCTAAAAAAGAAGAATAGCTGACAAAGATGATGGACCATGCCGAAATGGCGAAAATGACTGGGAAGATCAGAGATCAAGAAGATAATAAATTTATTAAAGAATGGGGAAAATTTATAAGTTACTTAAAAGAACACTGTAAATAATCAAAAAGTTTGGCAGGATTCTAAAAAACAAAACAACCCCCCCTTGCAATGTAGTGAGAACTATGGTGAGAACTGAGTATTAAGAAAATATGGAGAGCATTATAAGAAGCAGTTGGAAAAGAATAACGATGGAAATCATGGAGGTCCGGAGGGAGGCCTGGGGATTCAGAGAATCCTATGTGTATACGATTACGATTTATTTGTGATGATAACTGTTAAAAATGAATACAAATATTTTTTGAAAAAGAATTTGTCTAATCCACTTTTAAAGCCATCCAAGTTGGTGCTGATCACAGCCTCTTGTGGGAGGGAGTTCCACAGGTCAACTACACTCTGTGTGAATCTTCTAATATTCATCAACATTTAGGTTGGCCATCACTATTGTTGGCAGTGGCGAAGCTACCTGCTCTGGCACCGGGAGTGGCGCACATTCGGGGGCATGGCTGGCGTGCATCCCAGGGGTGCACGGCGAGCGCCGAGCATCCCAGGGGCAGGGGGAGAGGCAGCCACAATGTCACACCCCTCTGCATGGCACATGGGGCGGAATGCCCCCCTGCCCCCACCTATTTCTGCCAGTGATTGGTCACTTTTAAGCCTCAGTTTATTCAGGCCTTTTGGCACATAGCCAGAGTGAGAAGCCCATCAGCTCAAGTATTATTGTATTTGCTGTGTCTGCTGCTCCATGCTCTTGAATTCTGATAGAGGTTTTCGTTCCTATTTCAACCATGATTTTGTAATGACTGTATCTTGTGATTTTTGTGTGCCGCGGTTGGCTGCTGTAGGAACAAAGGCAGGACGGAAAACCAACAAATCACAGCAACAACAGCAATGCACACAAATAACCTTTGTCAGTCTTGGAATGGCGGTATGCAGCTTGGCTTGATTACAAGAGTCATATGGAGTATTCTTCTGTTTAGCACACACACAAAAACAACCAGTTTCAAGGGAAAGCAGCCAGTTCACTGGTCTCTGAACAGCTGTGCAGGAGAGGGAATTGCAATGGGGCATGGAGAAAGGGCCAGCCGTATATATGAAGTGGACAATGAGAGAAACTTGTGCTGGTGAGTGGTACTGTATTAAAACTGCAATTGCCTAAGCTGGAGAGCAAGCGGGGAAGCAGATGGGCAGGAAGTGGGCAGACTGGAGAGGGGATCCTCCTTACTGTGGTTTCTGCAGCCTTCATTCCTTCAAGGAACATTTGCCTTGAAGAGCCATAACATTTCAGCTGGTGAAGCTTGTCCTGTAACTGCACCTGCATGACACAATCCTGCTGCGTTTTTTCCTGCCACGAAGCTGTTAAATATATAACACCGGTCTTGAAAGACCTACACTAGCTCCCAGTACGTTTCCGAGCACAATTCAAAGTGTTGGTGCTGACCTTTAAAGCCCTAAATGGCCTCGGTCCAGGATACCTGAAGGAGCGCCTCCACCCCCATTGTTCACACTGAGGTCCAGCGCTGAGGACCTTCTGGCGGTTCCCTTGCTGCGAGAAGTGAGGTTACAGGGAACCAGGCAGAGGGCCTTCTCGGTAGTGGCACCCGCCCTGTGGAACGCCCTCCCACCAGATGTCAAAGAGAAAAATAAGTACCAAACTTTTAGAAGACATCTGAAGGGAAGCTTTTAATGTTTAATAGGTTATTGTATTTTAGTGTTCTGTTGGAAGCCGCCCAGATGGGCAGGGTATAAATAAATTATATTATTATTATTATTATTATTATTATTATTATTATTATTATATCCATGGCATTTCTTTCCCCACCATTAACATTACTTGGAATGTGCATCCTCGTTTTAAGAAGGCTGAGTGCATCTCTGCCCCTATTTTAAGCTGAAGTTGAGTTGGTAAAAATAATGCAAAATAAGAAGTTGTTGCCAGCTCCCAAATGCAGCCACCTAAACAAGGGAGAATAGGCTCTAAATGAAACCAGCAGCAGCCCATAATATTCCGGAGAGTCCAAAAGGCACCTGCTTTTTCAATGGGATTCCTGGCCATTGCGTTAAATGCCTGTTCTATAAATACGCCCCACAATAAAGGACGCTTCGCGTTGTCCTCCAGCATTGTGCAGAATTGTGTTTCCTCCCTTTGTGTGAAATGCACACGGCATCGTTTGCCGCCAAGGCCTGCACATTCTGTAGAGGAACCCAAGATGGGAAGGATGGGGGTGGCAGCGGCATTAGGGGAATAAGCACCTGTGACTCTTTCTGGGACTTTATAATGCTGGAAGTAAGCAGAGCAAACAAAGGGAAAGGTTGTTCTGGTTGTCAGCTTCGCAGAGCATATGGAGCAGAGATATGGCGACATTATTTCTCCAGCGCTGCTGCAGAGCTGAACTGAAAGCAGTAATAAAACGATGCACAGTAGGTCCCCCAGCACAGCAAATGGGAGTTTGGGGTGGAGGAGAGGAGGAGAGGAGGAGAGAGAGAGAGAGAGATAAACAAAAGTGTGTGGAAAGCTCTGGAGTCTGGAGTTTGGTTCCCAAGAAGTCACTCACTTCCGGGGGCTCAGCGGCAATCATCCACCCAGATTCCCACGGAGGGGTACAGATGATGAAATGTGAAGGCAGCTTCTTGCCCTCCCCTACTCTGAGGATAATTAGATTTGTGTCCAGCTAAAGCTGTGTAATGTGATGGGTTTTAGAGGGGGTGGGCTGCAGAAATCTATATATAGAGGAAAGCCTGAGATGGATTTATAAAGGATCAGCATAAATGTCACCCACGGGCTGGCCTAGATGCTTCTGGCTGATAAGAATGCTGGGACTAAAAAAAAGAAAAGAACGGAAGCTGCCTGGTACTGAATCAGGCCACCAGTCCATCTAGTGTAGCTTTATCTGACTGGCAATATCTCTCAGGAGCCTTGGGCAAGGAAGGGGCTTCCCCAGTCCTGGCACCACCGGAGATCCTTTTCACTGAATCATACTGAGCTTGGAACTGAGGTTCCCTGTCCCCCCACTGCACACCATGTTCATCAAAGCCAAGGTGGGAATTTCTGAGTTCCCTGTTTCCCCAGTAATGTCAAGAGGATCCAGTTCCAGTCCTTGGATGGTAAGGACCATGGGAAGAAAAGTCAGCAGACTACAGACCTCATTACACCGAGGGCCTTCTTGGTAGTGGCGCCCGCCCTGTGGAATGCCCTCCCATCAGATGTTAAGGAAAGAAACAAGTACCTGACTTTTAGACGACATCTGAAGGCAGCCCTGATTAGGGAAGTTTTTAATGTTTGATCTTTTTAGTATTCTGTTGGGAGCTGCCCAGAGTGACTGGGGAACCCCAGTCAGATGGGTGGGGTATTATTATCATTATTATTATTATTATTATTGAATTTCCTGCCTACTGATGTTAAGCAGGCTCCTTCACTGTATTCCTTTCGTCACCAGCTGAAAACATTCTTGCTTAGATGATCCTCTCCAGATGCATAGAAATCTGGGGTACAGTCATACCTCAGGTTACATTTGCTTCATGTTACATTTTTTCACGTTGCGTCCCATGGCGACCCGGAAGTACCGGAAAGGATTACTTCCGGGTTTCGCTGCTCGTGCATGCGCAGAAGTGCTAAGTCACGCCACGCACCTGCGCAGATACAGCGCTTCAGGTTGCAGGCTTTTCATGTTGCGAACGGGCCTCCAGAACGGATCCCGTTCGCAACCAGAGGTACCACTGTAATTTTAACTTGTGTAAGTTTTGAAGGAGGGCTGAAAATTGTTCTTGCTTTTATTGTTTTATCTTTTTGCAAACCACTTTGAGGTTTGTTTGTTTTTTACAATCAAGTGGTGTATAATAATAATGAAATAGTAATAAGTAAACCAAACAACCAACCAAACAACCAATAAAACAATGGCTCAGGCCAGCCCAGATAATCACCTGCAGAGTGACGACGAATCTCCTTCCTTGGAGGTTTTTAAGCAGAGGTGGGATGGCCACCTGTCATGGATGCTTTAGCTGAGATTCCTGCATTGCAGGGGGTTGGACTAGATAACTCTCAGGGTCCCTTTCCAACTCGACAGTTCTATGAGTCTTCTCAACCCAGCCCAGCCTCTCCTCCCGACACCTTCTCAGCAAAACTGCTGTACATGCTGCCTACGTGCAACCAGCTTGTCCTGAAAACACCTCACTAATAAGGTGGGCTCGAGGCCAGCCAGCACATGGCAGCCAGGAGGGTGACGCTTTACATCCTAAGTGTTCCAAATATACATAACGTCGCACTTAATTCTGATTTAGTAGGACAGATCGGGTGTAATGGCTGCTGGAGACCATTATCCTGTAACAATGTCCTGTACCTCTGATGTTATCTCTTCATTAATTAAACACCAATTGGCTATTAATTGCAGCAGATATTTATCGTGGTTAGGATCGGTTACAGAAGTAGTTAAAGGTATTGCAATGACTTTCTTTTGTTACAGGCGGGCTGCCGTTCCACTTATCTCTTAGAGACTTCTCTGGCAGTATCTTAGACATAAAGGTGTTTTTTTCTGTTGTGGGAACAAAGAACCTCAGTAGTTTAAAGACAGAGATGAGTAAGTGCTTGAGTGCTTGGAGGGTGCCTTCTTACTGGGTCTCCTCCCCTCTTAATTAGGGTTGCCACCTTTGTTCTGGCAAAATACAGGACAAGGTAGAGCGAGGTGGTTGGGGTGGTTGGTGTTTTTTTTTTTTTTAGTAATAAAAAATCTGGTGCTGATGTGACTTCAAAGCAATCCGTTACAATCTATTGCAGCCTAACAGGATGTTCCCTCTGGAATTTGTCACACATGCACACATGTGTACATATACATATACACATGAATTTGAAAATCTGTCTTTGCTTGGCTACCCAGAGCTTAAATACATGACCTTTCATACACCCTTTTAAACGCATGCATTTGGAGAGGACCCCCAGCTTTGGAGAGGGAAAGAGAGAGAGAGAACTGAAAAACAAGACAAAACTGTATCAATACAAGGCATAGCATTTTATGCTATAATACAGGAAAACCCTGTATTATACAGGACAGGCGGCAACCCTACTTTATGTGGTTATTGCTTAGTGGGGACGTAAAGGATTCCTCCACTCCTTAATATCTCCTCCACTTATAGCAGGAAGATTCTGCAGCAGAGTGCATGATTTTCATGCAGAAGGCTGGAGATCCAACCACAGCCATCTCAAAGTAAACAGAAATGCAACCATGTTGGTGATTGGTTGGGGAAGGTCCATTCCTGGAGTGCAGCTGTCAAAAGGAGTTAATTGGGGGTAGTCAACACAGTGCCCTTCAGATGTTGTTGTACTGCAGCTCCCATGGTCTCCAGCACACAGGGACAATGGCCAAGCCATTTCTGGAGAGCATCATGTTGTTTGCTGCTGGAGTTATAGGGCTACATGAACCAATGGCCTGACTCAAGTGTCAAGGTAATGCTGGGGTTGTAGATGGCTTTGAGTTAGATACCGTTTACAGCAGGCTATAGCTAGTGGCACTGTGGGTTAAACAACAGAGCCTAGGACTTGCCAATCAGAAGGTCGGCGGTTCGAATCCCCGCGACGGGGTGAGCTCCCGTTGCTCGGTCCCTGCTCCTGCCAACCTAGCAGTTCGAAAGCACATCAAAGTGCAAGTAGATAAATAGGTACCGCTCCAGTGGGAAGGTAAATGGTGTTTCCGTGCACTGCTCTGGTTCACCAGAAGCAGCTTAGTCATGCTGGCCACATGACGCCGGCTCCCTTGGCCAATAAAGCAAGATGAGTGCCACAACCCCAGAGTCGGCCACGAGTGGACCTAATGGTCAGGGGTCCGGTCCCTTTACCTTTACCTTATAGCTAGATGAGGTCATGGCAGGCTGGACCCAGAACGCAAATCATGACGGGGGTCCAGCTACCTGTCACTCAGGTAGGGGTGCTATATCAACCTGGTGCTGACAAATACCAGAACCCTCCAAGCAGTGAGTCATTTCATGAAAGGTAGTCAAGTATTGAAGGTTCATTATTTACCTGCCTGAGATTTTAAAAGCCAGAAGGAAAAGATTCTTATTGACAGAATAATGGAGCTGCGTTCTCATCCCCCTTTCCCTGATTAAAGTATTTTGGCATCATCCCAGCACTTACTGAGGTCAATGGAAGGCTTTCCATTGATTTCCAGTAGACTTTGGATGGAGTGCTGGCATCTCTGCCCCTCTGCTCAGGGCTCTTTGGGTGGGTTTTGTCACACACACATTATGTTTCACTTGTGCACCTGCGTGTGCTCCTGAAAACGCTACAAGTAGGTGAATGCAAGAGGCATGTGCGACATCGCACAGGTCCCTTCATTGGTGAGCCAGGATTAGCTGGGGCTCCCTGCTGAGGAAGCATTCAGTAGCAAACCCAGGTTTGCTGTGGTGTAATGTGTGCCTGGCGTGCTCTGGTCCATGGGGTCATGAAGAGTCAGACACGACTAAACGACTAAACAACAACAACAATGTGTGAAAGGGGACGTGGGTGGTGCTGTGGGTTAAACCACAGAGCCTAGGACTTGCCGATCAGAAGGTCAGCGGCTCGAATCCCCGCAACGGGGTGAGCTCCCGTTGCTCCGTCCCTGCTCCTGTCAACCTAGCAGTTCGAAAGCACGTCAAAGTGCAAGTAGATAAATAGGTACCACTCTGGTGGGAAGGTAAACGGCGTTTCTGTGTGCTGCTCTGGTTCACCAGAAGCGGCTTAATTGTGCTGGCCACTTGACCCAGAAGCTGTACGCCGGCTCCCTTGGCCAATAAAGCAAGATGAACGCCTCAACCCTAGAGTCGGCCACGACTGGACCTAATGGTCAGGGGTCCCTTTACCTTTTACCTTTAATATGTGAAAGCACCCTTTGTGAATGGGCTGAGAGGGCAGCTTTTCTTGCATGGGCAGAACACATCCACAAGTGGTTTGAATTCTGGCACTGTTTTGCCATTCTTGTGCAGGAGATGCTCTGGGTACCCAGGTGACCCACTGATTCCGCCAGGGTGCAGTCGAGGGGCTTCTGCCGCAGTCTCACCCACATGAGCGGGCGGCTTTTTCCTGGCATAATAAGATGCCACTGACACTCTGCTCTCCTGCTTGCCCATCACTCTGCTTCATAGTTTTACAATATTAATACAATTCGAAGACTTTGGGGAAAAATAATCTCTCAGAGATATTTTTACCTGCTTTCAAACTATCAATCATTCCTGCATGTCACTGGCTCGTCTCCCGGCTTGTCTGCCTGCAGTTCTGCACCCAGTTAGAGCAAATGGAAAATATCATGTCATTTTAAAAAGTTCAACAAAAATGTCTTCAGCCGCCAATTTCGGAGATCACTGTCATTTAGAAGGGAAAATAATAACATGTCATCGCATGCAAATATCAATTGCTCTATCAAGGGTTGGTTCTGAGTAGTAAACGGCAGAGAGAGGCAGATAGTGTAGAAGAAACACTGCAAATGGGGCTTCAGAAAGATTGTTTTAATTGCTTCTGTTGTTTTTAAATTAAAAAAAAATGCTTTAAAATGTTGGTGGGAAACTTTGCACATCACTGCCCAAGAGAAACACTTGCTCCCCTGGCCTTGAATATCATGCACTTTCTAGCCCTAAGACAAAAAATAAATATGCATTATCATCCATGCCCCACGTCTGCTTGAATCCATCATCTGCATGTGCCATGATTCAACCACAGTATGGAGGGAGAATCATTTCCACTAGAGAATCGTAATTTTTCAATTTTTAAAAAACAATGAGCAAGTTTCTACTCCTCAGTGCTGAAGAAAATCTGCTTGAAAAATGTGTGGTGAGATATCAGCAGCTAGAAATGATAACCAAATAATCCCTTTGATTGTCTTATTACTACTATTATTGTACACAGTGCAGAATGGGAAATTATCTCCAGTTCAGAATTTGGATTTGCCTGGGCACAGAATTTCCTGAAACAAGAGTACACAGAGCATGTGGTTTTGTGATCATAGTATGCAGAATTTAGGAATATGGTGGTATTTCAGCAAATAAACCAACTGAGAAAGAAACTTTCAGAGGTTTACTTACTCCAGAACTTTTCCAAGCTCTAGAACATTTGCATTTAATGGTATTTATTTATTTATTTATTTATTTATTTATTTATTTATTTATTTCGGCAAAGACTTGACACTTGGAGCCAGTCCCCATTCTCTGCTGCAGAGCTTTCCAAACTGTGTGTCGTGAGATGTTACTGTGCCGGCTGTAGTGTGTAGGTGCATTGTGTGAACACTCCCTGCGTTCCTACTGGGCTGGAGAGAGGTTACTTTAACCTCCGGCTTGCTAGTAAAACTGAATTACTGTGTTGCAAAATGATGCATGTCTAAAAAGTGTGTCGCCAACATGAAAAGTTTGGAAAGCTCTGCCCTGCTGGTTCCCATTCTGACGTTGTTGTTGATGGCGACTGTCTATCTCGAGAGACAATGGAGTGTGCCTCCAGGGGTGAAACTGAACCGCCACGCAGACTAGCAAGATGGGTGAGAATGTGATGGCAAAGCCAAACCAGCCAGCTTGATACCAAATGGGGTGACTTGAGTCTCATGCCACCTTCCTTCCAATTTAACACACCACATTTTCTCAAATTAATTGCTCAGTTTGCTTTGGGTTTCAATCTGTTCCTTTCGTTTGAACAACCATCCATCAGGTTTTCAATGCACTTTGTCTCTTGGGGCACACCGATGGAGCACAATGCAGAAAACGACCTTAGCATCACGATTCCTTTTTTGCGCTGTGTCCCTTCAATGTGCACAGTGCATACTTGTGTCTGGATTAGTAGCAACCTGCATGGGGGGAAAAAGACACAGCTGAACAGCAAGAAGTGAAAAGTCATGGCAACTACTTGTACACAGAGATCTGGAGATCAAGCATGGGAGACTAGCAGTTTGCTCATGCATTGGAGATACTCTGAAACAAGACCAGTGAATTCAGTTCCTAGGAACATAGGAAGCTGCCAAATACTGAGTGAATTCATTGGTCTATCTAGCCAAGTATTGTCTACACTGACAGACAGTGGCTCTCCAAGGTTTCAGAATGGAGTTCCCAGCCATACCAGAGTTTGAACCTGAACCCAGATGTTCTCTCACTGAGCCACAGTCCTTTCAAGTGAGTAATGGAGACAGTGAGAACTCTGTAAGCATCTACAAGGATCTTCCGGATTTGTGTACAGCACTCCCATCTGGGGAACCTTTGAACTGCAGGTGGCAGCTTCTCATCCAGCCCTAGACTAGCTCCACCCACCTAGGCTGGCTATTGGATTCAGTCCCTGTTGAAACTTGTTTTGCCTACACCATCTTCCAGAGCTCTGGCCCATTCCTGCAGCTTTGGCTACTCTTGCATCTTTATTTCCAGCTGTCTCCTCAATCTCTTAGTTTCTCCTTTGACCCTAACTTGTGGTTTGTCCTGCAACTCCTGGTTCTTGGCTCAGACCTTCTGCCCATGCCCAACCCTGACTACATCTCTATACCAAGGAAAGACTATCGCCTTTAATGTCTTCCCTGCTGCATTTCCACCAATAGGGCTCTTGCTACTGGAGGAAGCAGAATCAGGAGTATTTCTGGGATGGTGAAAACAGCCATGAGCTGACTAGGCTTCCATGAGTCAAGCTTTGCTTCAACTGGCTGGCCATTGCTCATCAAGATTAAGGCGCCTTAGAGAAACTTCACAAAACCCACAGATGGAACAAATGCGTCAAGGTGTCATATGAAGACAGTTGTTTCAGGGCAAGCACCATGAAGGATCTGGAGAAAGTCACAAGCAAGGCAAAGGGAAACCTACAATCTGGCTCAATTGGATTCAATTCAATCCCACTTCCGTGCGGTGCCACAGAACATGCCTTTCCTTAAAAAAAGAAGGAGAGAGAGACGTGTTAGGAAAGCAATCCCTGTTAAGCCGACTGGCTCATACATGTACAGCTTTAAATAAAAATAATAAGCCTCCATTTGGAGGAAACCTCCTGGGCACCGGTAGGCTTGGTAGGAGATGGAAGGCACCTTGATTCAGCTCATCCCTGCCTCCTGAGTCAGATCTGCTTAGTCAACTGGCAAGAGCAAGCTATTACTGCTGTCAGCCTTGCAAAAGCAATATAGCTGTCGGAGGGTAGGCTGGAGTATTATCGCACATTCATAATGAACAAGCTGGCTGGCTGCTTGCCAAGTCCAGGAGGCTGCCTGGCAGCTGGTGGTGTGGATTGTGAGAAGCCTCTGCCCCTTGTCCCAAACAGGTACTGGTATGACTGAGCTTGCTGAAACATGGTGAGCATGGGGGGCGGTCATCTTTATTTCGTGGCAGAGATCTTGGTTGTAGAGGGGAGGCCCCAGTTGATTAGCAAGGGCTTGAATATATTAAGTGGTCATTTCATCAAGGCAAGGAGCCCTTGAAACTGATTTGGCCTTGGTGTTATCAGGAAGGGCCGTTTAGAACAGGGGTGCAATGGAGCATATACAGCATATACAGGAGAGAACAGCTCTGGGATTCCCTCCCCACCCCCCAGACCAGGAGCAATGATGTCATCTGCCCAGAGCGCCAGGGTAATTCACACTTGCTCCTGAAAATGTAAGGTAAAGGGATCCCTGACCATTAGGTCCAGTCGTGGCCGACTCTGGGGTTGCGGTGCTCATCTCGCTTCATTGGCCAAGGGAGCCGGTGTACAGCTTCTGGGTCATGTCGCCAGCATGACTAAGCTGCATCTGGTGAACCAGAGCAGCACACAGAAATGTCGTTTACCTTCCCACCAGAGTGGTACCTATTTATCTACTTGCACTTTGATGTGCTTTCGAACTGCTAGGTTGACAGGAGCTGGGACCGAGCAACGGGAGCTCACCCCGTTGCGGGGATTCGAACCGCCGAGCTTCTAATTGGCAAGTCCTAGGCTCTGTGGTTTAACCCACAGCGCCACCTGCAAGTATGTGAGGTGATAAAGAGGCTTTCAAGTTTCCCTACTGCTTGTGATGGATTAAGCTAGAGCAAGTGAAAGAACGAGGAAAACAACCAAGCAGAATCTGGTTGCGGCTTCTTTTTCTTTTTCTTTGACGGGGGTTTTCTCCTTCACACTAGCGCTTTAAATGGTAACACTTTTTTTTTTTTGCAAGATTCTTGCAGTTCTAATTAAAAGCTAAAGGTTGCAGTTCAGCTGGCTGACAATCCTTTGTTAAAGCTCAGCGCGTTTTGCCAATTGAATTTATTCTATAAACATCTGCTCTGTGACTGTCAAGTGATCCTAATAAATTGAGTGCTATTACTATGTACTGCTGCTCCTGTGCATGGGGTGGGGTGGGGGATGTATGTTCAAATCCTATTGGCCCATCCGAGTCACCTGACAATGGCTGAACCAGGAACTTCAGCACCTGCCTCTGGACAGCTCTGGGCTGACCTCACACATACGTGGTGCCTCAGCACAGGAGAGAGCAGCCCTTTGCAGCCCTTTGCCATAGATACACCTGGGGGTGCTTGGCAGAGGCCCTGGTTGGAGACATCCCCACCCTGACTTAATATGTGCTGGCTATTGCATCTCAATTGCCCTTTCTTGATCTGTGAGTAATCATTTTCACAAAAGCTCCCAGGTGTTCTCTCCCCCAAAGTAACCTGGGAAATGTGGTTTACGCCCTCACAGAGCTATACTCCCCAGCACCTTTAACAAACTGCAATTCCCAGGTTTCTTTTAGAGGAAGCCATGGGCTTTAAATGTGCTCCATATGCATGTTTTGGATGTGAGCATAGTCCAGTGTTTCACAGATCGAGGAGAGAAAAAATGCTTGCAACATCCAAAGACTCTTGCCCACCCACTACCCCCTCTTGACTGCAGGCTCTCCTCCAGCTGTTACGCTTTATTAGTTTTCTTTGCAACAACCCATCCTCTGCCAATTTAAAAGCCAAGACAGCCTTTTTTGCTGTCGATTAAGGGTATATTAGAAAAACACAGTTGCCCTGCCATATGTTAGCGATGGCTAACGAATGAACATCAGAAGAGCCTGGCTGCAGTTGGATCAGGCCAAAGGGCCCCCTGCTAGCCCAGAATACTCTTTCATGGTGTAGCCAGCTAGATGCCTTTTGGGAAGCCCACAAGCAGGACCCATGAACAACTGCTGCCTTTATGTGCACAGATGCTTCGGCACCACCTGAAACATTGATCAGTCATGGATCTCAACTGCATGGAAGGTTCCAGACATGTACATGCACAGACACCTAATTCTCACCTTTGCTTCAATGCATAGAGCTTGAGTCAGCCAGTGTAATTCTGCTTCCCATCAAAATCACACTCCAGGTGTGAATCACATGCATATACAGTAGTACCTCAGGTTACAGATGCTTCAGGTTACAGACGCTTCAGGTTACAGACTCCGCTAACCCAGAAATAGTACCTTGGGTTAAGAACTTTGCTTCAGGATGAGAACAGAAATCGTGCTCCAGTGGCGCGGCGGCAGCGAGAGGCCCCATTAGCTAAAGTGGTACCTCAGGTTAAGAACAGTTTCAGGTTAAGAATGGACCTCCAGAACGAATTAAGTTCTTAACCTGAGGTACCACTATATTTGGTATTCAGAAGCATTCAACTACCCATCCTGGCTCATAGTTATAAAAGGCTGATAAAACAATTGGTTCAAACCAATTAAGATTTGAAGTGATCTGTAGAGCTTCTGGAGCCAGCTTTCTGAACTGACGCCATCTTAACCGGACTGAAGAATCCATTGACTATTCCAAAAGTGGGAGAGTGTGAATAGGTGAGTCACGCACCTGTGCACTAATGTGGCACCTCTGTGTTCATGTGCCTGCATTGACCGAGACATGCCCTCATGGGGTGATGCCCCCATTTTTCTATGCCATCTCATCTGAAGATTTTGGCGAGGATGGGCTTAAATCCTGAACAATCCTAAAAGCCGACAATGCTTTTAGCTCATGTGGACAAAATCTTAATAAGGCCTCTCCAAAATATACTCTCCTCTGTTTCCTAAAGGGGGGCGGATAAGGGCAATAATTTACCAGGGATCAGTACCAGAAAACAGGGGCTGGAGGAGCAATGGGAGCATATGTGAAAGTGTTATAGCACAAATGGAGGATAATTACTATCTGAACAAGCCCTGCAGCTGTCAACGGGAGGGTGAGGCGCCCAGAGCCTGTTTCGAAGCAAGCGGAACTGTGCAGGAAAGCTCAGCTCTCTCCAAGTTTGAGTTTCCAAAGTTCTCGTAATCTGCAGCCGTTTGCCCATCCTGGGGGATATGGTTTGACAGCTTTCGCACAGAGTGGCACGCTCAGCTTTATCAGCCTAGATTACATATTGCTAATACACTTATCCGGAGTGCCATGTCCCTTGCCTATCTCAGCCAAGTTGGATAGCGGACTGAGTGGCAGAAGCAATGTAGGGAGGGGCGGAGGGAAGGAGAGAGGCAGCCAGGAACTGCAATTAAGATGTCCTCACTGCCTCTTGCACACAGGAGATAGGAGAGTCAACTGGCAGGTGATGAACAGAGCCAGGATGTGCTGACCTCCAGGCTGGGCTCCAAGGCCAGGCTGATTTTCTGGGTCTTGCCTGAAGGGACACATTTTACATTTATTGGTGATGGATTGACAGGTCTGTTGGATGGGCATTGTCTTAGTCTACAGTATGAAACATCTCAGCTGCTAAAGGCTAATTCACATTTATCTGTAAGGACTGCCTCCTTCCATACAGACTCTCTTGGCTGCTGGGATCGGCAGAAAGTGCCCTCTTGGTAGTTTCTCTGCCCTCAGAGGCTTAGGCAGGGGCAACCCATGAGAGGGCATTTTCTGCAGTCGTCCCTGTTGTCCCTCCTTGCAGAAGTGTGTCTGGCACAGCTTCCAGTGAATGCGGAAAGCGCATCTCTTTACCCTGGCTTTTGATGCTTGAGATGTGTATTTTTAGGATCCACCTTATTTTTTTTTGTTATTGTAGGTTGCTTTAAACTGTTTTTAATATTGTAGTTTAATGTTGTAACCTGCTCTGGGATCTTTGCATGAAGGGCAGATTAATGATGACGATAGTAAAAATTTACTCTCATCTTCCCTCTTCCAACTATATTCTTTTACTTTAGGAGAAAAACACTTTATATTCCTTATTACCTTCAAATCACTGGTGTGACGGGAGGGCCACTTTTATTTCTTCTTTGCAAATGGAAGAACTGAGATGCCTTACTTGCCCTAGTGGCGTAGCTAGCTGCTCGGGTGCCTGGTGCGGCGCGCGCATCCTGCAGCCGGGGGCGGGGTGAGCCGCCCATGGGGTCGGGGCACGCTGGGTGAAGTCTCTCTCCTGCTTCTCTCTCAGCTGTGGGGTGGCTGAGGCAGAGGCGGTGGGCAGACGCAAGTCCCACGCTGCCGTTTCAGGCAACACGGAGCCTGCAGGTGCCCAAGCCACTACATCACTCCCATTTAAAGGGAAAAAAATTAAAGGAAAAAAACCCTGGATGTACATTTCCAGAATATAAGATAAAAAACAAATAAAATAAAGCCTACATACAGCAACAGTGTTTTGTGTTGTGTATGGACCTATTAGGTCCATAAATTACCATACAACATATATTCAACACAAAAAACAGCGGCAATTTGTTGTTGACAAAGAACAGCTGGCCATATAAAGGGCCCCATTACCTTCAGGAGCTTAGGGCCTCATCAAACCTAAATCCGGCCCTGATCAGAACCCATGAACTCTAGTATAGGGTTCTAGTTCCCTGAAGCCTAGAACCCAGCTTCATCCAGCAAAGCTGAATGTTGTAAGATTCAGGGCAAACGAAAGAAAGGACTTCTTCACACAGCCCTGTGTTAAACTATGGAATTTGCTTGCAGAAGATGCAGTGATGGCCAGTAACTGGATTGGCTGTAGAGGATTGGACAAATCCATGGTGGAGAAAGCTATGTTCTATCACCACTGCTGGAGGCAGTAGGCCTCTAAAGAACAGTTGTTGAGAATGACAAGTGTGAGAGAGTGCTGCTGCCACACACAAGTCTTGCTTGCAGGCTTCCCATAACAAGCCTCTGGTTGGCCACTGTGGCCTAATCCAGCAACCAAACTATTTTTTTATATTATGCTGCAAAAATGGGGTCCAGGGTAGAGGAGGCAAGTCAGGCCATGCTCCTGGAGGCTCCAAACTTTGGTATCCTGGTGAATCCCAAGGCTTATGGACCTACAGTGCAGAAGAAGCAAGAAAACACTGCTCACTCCCAATCTCTGTTTCGATATCCCGATTGCACGTAGAGCATTTTAAATTATGCTTTTAATATGCAGGCAGCGGCTCACGAAAAAAGAGAGATGCCTCCCTCTTTGTTTTTGAAAGGATCTAGTTACACTCTCCAGGAAAAAGAGGGATTCTCATCGCCCAGCAATAATGGCGAGATATTTTCCATGTTGGTCTGTGATTGTGTCATACAGGGAAAAAAATAAAATAAAACACACACGGCTTAATCAAAGAGCTGCAGACACTTTTAAGTAATCGGGCTCTGCCTTTGCATAACGGCACATTTCGCCAGCAGCTACTCTAGTCGTCCACAAGAGACTGTAATATACATCAAAAATTCTCCTTTAGAATTATTTTTCTGTAAAGATTGGTCTTTTGAACTCTGGTGGCAAAGGCTTGCGGGTACAAAAACCTCTCCTGGCTTCTCATTTTTATTTTTTGGTCTCTTTCACTCATCTGGGGAGTGTTGATCTGATGGTTTCTGTGGGAAAGGATGTGGCCATTATGAGATATTCTGAATGAGTACCAGACCATTTATCAATAATAATAATAATAATAATAATAATAATAATAATAATAATAGGGATGCGGGTGGCGCTGTGGGTAAAACCTCAGCGCCTAGGACTTGCCGATCGCATGATCAGCGGTTCGAATCCCCGTGGCGGGGTGAGCTCCCGTTGCTCGTTCCCTGCTCCTGCCCACCTAGCAGTTCGAAAGCACCTCTGGGTGCAAGTAGATAAATAGGGACCGCTTACCAGCGGGAAGGTAAACGGCGTTACGTGTGCTGCGCTGGCTCGCCAGATGCAGCTTGTCACGCTGGCCACGTGACCCGGAAGTGTCTGCGGACGGCGCTGGCTCCCGGCCTATAGAGTAAGATGAGCGCACAACCCTAGAGTCTGGCAAGACTGGCCCATACCTTTACCTTTACCTTTAATAATATTAATAATTTGTTATTTATACCCTGCCCATCTGGCTGAGTTTCCCCAGCCACTCTGGGCGGCTTCCAAAAAAATATTAAAAACACAAGACAGCATTAAACATTAAAAATTTCCCTAAACAGGGCTGCCTTCAGATGTCTTTTAAAAGTAATACAGTTGCTTATTGCCTTGACATCTGATGGGAGGGCATTCCACAGGGCGGGTGCCACCACCAGAAGACCCTCTGCATGGTTCCCTGTAACTTCGCTTCTTGCAGGGAGGGAACCGCCAGAAGGCCCTCGGAGCTGGACCTCAGCATCTGGGCTGAATGATGGGGTGGAGATGCTCCTTCAGGTATACAGGACTGAGGCTGTTTAGGGCTTTAAAGGTCAGCACCAACCAGCCACGTGCTTCAGGAATGAAGGGCATCAGCCATTGCATGAACTGGATCTCTTGCATAAGACCCATTAAAACAAATGGAAGCTGGCAGGGAAATAACATACCCTCCAACATTTCTCTGATGAAAATAGAGACGTCCTATTCCATAACGATGTTGATGATGATGCTACTATTTATATCCTGCTTGTCTTGATTGGGTTGCCCCAGCCACTCAGGGCGGCTCCCAACATCTATAAAAATATAATTAAACATTAAACATTAAAAAACCCTTCCCTATAGAGGGCTACCTTCAGATAACTCCATACCCTCCAACATTTCTCCGATGGAAAAGGAGAAAAGCATCCTAAGGAAAAGCGGGACATTCTGGGATCAAATCAGAAACCGAGGTGGCTTCTGCAAATCTGGGACAGTCCCTGGAAAATAGGGATACTTGGCGGGTCTGAAATAAGGCCTATTGAGCTCAGCAGGACTAAGTGTAAGTTGAAGGCAATGGGAAGCAAGTGTCCTGCGCCCAGTCTGGGGCTGGTGTAAAATCCTGGTGTTGGGGTGGGTGGGGTGGCCAGGGTTTCAAGGATATGGTGGAGGTTATGCCCCCCCCATTCAACCTACATCCCAGTCACAACTCTGCCCAATTTTGGAGAGCCAGTGTGGTATAGTGGTAGTCTTGTAATCTGGGGAACCGGGTTCGTGTCTCTGCTCCTCCACATGCAGCTGCTGGGTGACCCTGGGCTAGTCACACTTCTTTGAAGTCTCTCAGCCCCACTCACCTCACAGTGTGTTTGTTGTGGGGGAGGAAGGGAAAGGAGAATGTTAGCCGCTTTGAGACTCCTTAAAGGGAGTGAAAGGCGGGATATCAAATCCAAACTCTTCTTCTTCTTCTCTGTCTGCAAAGTGTTCTACTGGTGGCATGCCTGGGATGTTCTGACAGCATCATATCTCATGCCTTGTGGGACAAAAAACAGACAGCTATCTCTCAGCCAGCATACAGAGCTGTGCCCCTGGTATTTTTGTGTCGTTCCAGCATATGGAAATGGTATAATGTTACAAACTGTCGTAAATAGCTAAATGCAAGGAAACAGGGGGATGGGGAGGAGAACTGAGTCCATTAAATGCACGAAAAGCAATAAACATTTCATGTAGTGGGTTTTTCTAAAAAAAAAAATTTAAAAAAATTAAATCCAGTTTAAGCTTGTCTGACATTTAACGTCACTTCATCAACTGTTTGTATTGGATAATTGGCTTACAGAAACCACGTCCCCATACCTGAATCCTCCTCAAGATATCCCAAAGATGGCATTTTTAAAGAGCGTCTCTTTCATTTGCATGACATGAGACAATCACGTTGTGACATGGTGCGCCATCTGGCAAGGGGACGTGGGCCCACACTCTCCAGAGCAGGTCTGAGCAGAGCTTTGCAGTGCTGAGATGGTATTATTTTTGCCTCATTAAGACCACGCCTGGGTACCCGGCACGGCAGCTTGCCATCGCGAGGACGAACGTGGCAATTCCTCTCTGAGCGGCGCACCTCCCTTAATGTTGTTTGCACTCAGTAATCCTGTTAACGGAAAAGGGATGAAGACGGTGTAGGATTTCTACAATTACCGGTAGCTTACTCTGGTCCCCTGAGCCTCCAGCTTCTTAAATCCTTTATCTGAGTCTCGGGGCATGTCTACACTGCAAACGGTGCTTCACAGATCCCTTCTGCTGTGGTTTCGTCATCTTTCCCTCTTTGTGAATGAGAGAGCATCAAGAATGTGACGGTTCCTGGTTCAAATCACACAGGAAGCTGCCTTATACCCAGAACCGTGGCTGGGTGATCTTGCGCCCCTGGCAGAACCATCCAGATTGTGCCCCCCAGCCATGGACAAATTAGCTCTTCTTTCCGCCTGTCCTCCACCCCCCTTCCACCCATTCAATTCACATACTCATAAAAAATTGTCCAGTAGCACCTTAGAGACCAACTAGGTTTGTTCTGGGTATAAGCTTTCGTGTGCATGCACACTTCTTGAGTTACAGGGTACAACTGAAAGTGTGTGAGAGTCTGGGGTGTTGGGGGCCATACCCACAGAGCCCATCTTTGCAAGCTTGTGAGCAGGAGCCTGTGTGTGGTGGCTAAGGATGAGGCAACATGCACAACCTTGATATTTGCCCTTACAGTGGTACCTCGGGTTAAGTACTTAATTCGTTCCGGAGGTCTGTTCTTAACCTAAAACTGTTCTTAACCTGCAGCACCACTTTAGCTAATGGGGCCTCCTGCTGCCGCCACACCGCCAGAGCACGATTTCTGTTCTCATCCTGAAGCAAAGTTCTTAACCTGAAGCACTATTTCTGGGTTAGCAGAGTCTGTAACACCTGAAGCGTATGTAACCTGAAGCGTATGTAACCTGAGGTACCACTGTATATTGAGTCAGTTCATTGTCTATCTAGGCCAGTAATGGCTACACTGACTGGCAGCAGCTCTTCTGCATCTGGAGTGAAGGTCTTCCTTATTACCTGTCACCTGCTGCTTAAAGATCCCGGGAACTGAGCCTCGGACCTTTTGGGTGCAAAGTATATGTTTCAGCGGTGACCTGCAGGCTTAGCAACATCGTCAACATTTGCATGTTGTTGGTGGTGGATGGTCCATTCGCATGCACCATTCATAACTTCTTGTTGCAGTCAAGCATGTGCATGTGTGAATCAGTCCGAATCAAGGGAGGTGCTTGCCTGGGTGTGAACTAGCTTTGAATGTGAGCGAAAGATAGCCCATGGGTTCATCTCAGAGCAACTCAGCAGAATGATTTATTTCAGTTCAGAGCCCCTGTTTTCACGGCCTGCCACTCAAAGGCCATCCTTCTGGCAGTTTCCAGGGACAGGACCTTTTCAGTGGTGACCCCTCAAGCTCTGAAATTCTCTCCCTCCAGAGGTATGTATGGCACCAATCTGTACTGGATTCCACTCAGAGGACATTTTGTTTTTAGTCCGCTTGCTGCTGAAATGTGACATACTGGGGCTTTCTACTGCTACTGCTTTTAGACTGAGGGTGGAGCTGTTTTTGATGTACAGTACTTAATTATTATTTTTTTAATGTTGCTTTAATTTTGAGAGCTGTCTGGGGAGGGCTGTGCCCTGAAAGGCTGGCTAAAAACCAATACATAAATAAACAAACTAATTTCCTCAAAGGCTTTTTCTGAAGCATATGAACATGTGATTGCTATCTTTGAAATGGGGAAGGAAAATAAAGAGCTATTTCCATCTTAATGAAAGGAGAGCTAGATTAATTAATTTGACTTCCCTCCCATCTTCCAGCTAGGGGCATCATCCTGTTTCGGCAGTGACAACAACCCCAGCAGGGGCCGGCGCTAACATTAGGCAGAGGGAGGTTGGGTGGGATGTGGAAGGAAATGGTGAGGAAAAAGTTGGACGAGAGATCTGTGTGTGGTAGCCATGACTTACTCTATGCCTGCTAAGCTCTCCTGCTGCTCTCAGATGAGATGAAGGATGCCTGTCCTATTTAAGTAAGTTTCACCTTCCATATTATAGTACGATGAACTTGTGAGCAGGATTTGAGCTTTGAGCAATGGAAGCCATTAGATTATAATACTGTACTGTGGTTATGATTTAATAGATAGGGTGCAGCAGAAGGGGAGAAACAACGACTCCATGGAAAACTGGGTGGGAAGTCAATGAAAATAAGAGAAAAGATGAAATTGTGCTTTAATCGTAAGGTAAAGGTAAAGGGACCCCTGACCATTAGGTCCAGTCGTGGCCGACTCTGGGGTTGTGCACTAATCTTGCTCTATAGGCTGAGGGAGCCAGCGTTTGTCCGCAGACAGCTTCCGGGTCATGTGGCCAGCATGACTAAGTCACTTCTGGTGAACCAGAGCAGCACATGGAAACGCCGTTTACCTTCCCGCCGGAGTGGTACCTATTTATCTACTTGCACTGGTGTGCTTTCGAACTGCTAGGTTGGCAGGAGCAGGAACCGAGCAACGGGAGCTCATTGCGTCACGGGGATTCGAACCGCCGACCTTCTGATCGGCAAGTCCTAGGCTCTGTAGTTTAACCCACAGCACCACCCGTGTCCCTTGCTTTAATCGTACGTATATGTTAAAAATCTCGGAACTCAATAAAACCTAACTGAAAAAAAGTTTCGCCTTCCAATCTGGCCAGCTTCTGTATGTGGAATTGGAAGTGTCTATGCAGCCCAATTTGTCCTGAGAAAACCCATTTGGCTGGCCCCCAAATCCAGGCCCCCAATATAGCCCCCCCATACACCACGGCCTTTCTGTGGATGACACGCACCTGTGTTTGAATGTAACCGAGCCGTTTGCCATTGCAGCACATTTATTTATAAGCAGCTCTGTCTGCAAGCATCGAGGGTATCTGTGAAATGCAGGGCAGCAGAGAGTGTGGGAAGTGAGGCGAGATTATAAATAAAAGTATCCGAGTCACCTACTCCGAGGCTGATCCTGTTGCCTCAAAAGAAGCAGCCATATGGAGTGTGGCTAGCTTTGCCCGTCTAGGTTTTAAGCGGAGGATTACACCAAGACATCATTTAGCTCCCTGCACGGACACAAGCGCCAGGCACTTAATGAGGGGCAAGGCTCACAAACAGGTAGTAAGCTGGCTTAGGAGGAAAGAAAGCGGGATGGGGGACAGCGGCAGCAGCAGCAGCAGCAGCAACAGCAGCTTGGAATTGTTCAACAAGGCAGGGATTGCAAGGCAGCCTCCTTCAAGGTATTAGTTGATTATCTATTTCTGTCAGCAGAAAGTTGGGGGGGGGCTTTATATAGAACATCCCCACCCCAGGCAACCCTTCCTGGTCGCCTTAAGAGAGAGAGAGAGAGAGAGACAGACAGACAGACAGACAGAGAGAGAGAGAGAGAGAGCAAGAGCGAGAGAGAGAGAGAGAGAGAGAGAGAGAGAGAGAGAGAGAGAGACTAAGCTCAGATGCCCCATGAGAGAAGCAGGGGGATGGACTAAGAAGGATCAGCTGTTGGAACGCCAGACATCAGCTGGAATGGCTAGAGGCCTCTGCATGGGCAGGAAGGCCAGGGCCCTGGGAAAGCTCTGGAAAGGACCATGGTGGGTTAGTGTCTAAGTTGCCTGCTCTGTCTGCAAGCACTGGCATAGTGGGACCAGGGCTGCAGGGGTGGTGGCCCCAGGCACATGATTCTGAGAGCACGGCTCTGCATTGGTCAAGAGGGCTCCCCCCACTGGAGCCAAGCAGGAGCATGCTGTGCTGCTTGCCCACCCAGAATCCATGCAGGGGGAAGCCCGCCCAGCCAACGTGGAGAAGGAGGCAGCATCCAAGCCCCAAAGGCCTGTTCCGGCACTGGTCACCTGCTATGGAGGCGTCTGGTTGCATCCTCTCGCACCCTCTCAGAATCTGCTGGCATCAGTGTTGGAGGGCTCTGTTCACCCTCCACACTCTGCCCCTGGCATGCATACATTTGCCCGGGCGTACACATGCACACCCCAAGTGCCAAAAATGCACACTGCAAGGCCTCCCTTTTGCCACTTTTCAAGGGCACTTTATCTTAATGTGCAAGATGGGGGGGGTGGGCTTTCCAGGCGGAGGGCCACGTTCCCCGCTGAGCAATCTTCCTGGGTCCACATGAGAGTGGTGGGTGGGGTCAGAGCAAAAGAGGGTGGAGCAATCAATTATCAATGTGCATTTCCTCTTTGTATGCTAGGCATGCTCCTCTCTGTTTCCCCTGTTCTAGGCGGTGAAAGGAATGATCAGGAATGTTCCAGAAATGCTCAAGGAGGCTGGAAAGCAGGACTGGAAGGAGCACTGCTTGGGGAGAGTTCTGAGGGCTACCTGGAGGGCCACATTTGGCCCCTGGGTCTGAGGTTTCCCACCTCTGGTATATGGCTTAAAGCTGCTCAGTTGTCTTTTGAACCCATTGTTTTGGTCCCGTCCATCATGCGGAGTGGGAGGGGGCAGGAAGTTGGTCTCCATCCATACGAAACAAGGACGGGTCTTCCAGGCTGGAATTGGACTCCCAACTCTCGTCATCCCTGATTGCTGGCCTCTGGGGCTTCCGAGAGTCTAAAATATGCCCCTGCTTTAAAAGCTCTCTGTGAATTTCATTGCCAAGTTCCCCCTTGGCTGCCTGTTTTGCAGACTCAGGTAGCACAACTTCATGTCACAGTGAAAGACCTTGAAGAGTCCAGGAATAGCAGGCATGGCTGGATACTAACGGCCTTCTATGGGGTAATCGTTTATACATCACTGCCTTCTTCTTCATTTTGATTATTCACATTTCTTTTTTATTTTGAAATCTGCTTAGATATTATTATTATTAATATTGCCACCACCTATCATTTATAAAACACCTACAATATGCTAAGTGATTTACACTTTTTTAAAAAGCATGATAGTCCCTACCTGCAGGTTTACAATCTTAAATGAAAGAGATAAAAGGAAAAGGGGGTGAGGAGGGAAGAGGAAAACAAAACAAGAACTCCATGCACTGAACCACTAAGTGGTTCTTATAATGACCAGCCCAATGATGGGGGTGGTCAAATGTCAGATGGTCTTTCAACCAAAGGGATGGAGAGAACATTTTGGTCCTCTCTCTCCACCAGGTAGAATGGCTGCTGAGAGGTGAGAAGAGAAGAAGCAAAAATGTTGAAGGCTACACCAGATGTTCACGAATGGCTAGAGATCAATTTCCACCTGGATGTTCCTAACTCTGTGTGCTCCTTCATGCACTGGAGTCTTCAGGCTGGAATTGGCCTCCTCAGTAACTTGATCTCTCCTTCGCATGGAAAAGGGTGTGTGAGGTGTGTGTCAGTCCCTCTTGCTTCCTCCCAGACACAGAATGTTCCAGTAATAATCACCCTGTTTCAATCGTTCAAACCCATAATCTCCTAAGAACATCCCCTGGAAACTTGAGACATCCTTATTCCTGCTACGCAGCTTGTTATACGTTTTGGAAAGACTCTGTCAGGTCTTTGGGGCCTTGTCAGTTTCAAAGGCCCCCGACCTTTTAATAACCATTTTCCGGCCTTATCTGAACGCTCCCTAATTCATCCCCTTCTGTCCCTGAAAAATATCTAAATCCTATTTAAGTTAATGCCCTTCATTTTCATTTATAAAGACAGATACAAAATAATTATTTCCTATCTCAACTGTTTCCTTATCTTCCGTCCTAATAATTCCTCACTGTCTCTCTTTCATCGTCTGTCAATTGCACAAAAAACTTTTTTCTGTTAGTTAAAAATATTCCGTGTTCATCCTCTTCTGCTGTGCCTTTAATCTCCTCTTTCAACCCGTCATCTCCCCCCTCCCCGATTTCCAAGACCCTCCAATAGACCACCATCTCTTTCCCCCTTCGTGTTTGTGTTGCAGTCAGGCGAGCGGATATCTAACTGCCAGCTGGCCACCTCTTCAAATGTAGCCTTTGATGTCCAGGTAGCCCCTACCTTGTGAAAATGTTTTGCATAAACATGCTTTCTTCTGAAAATGAGCACTCCTGTCTTCACCTCACATGAAAGTGGTACTTGCAGATGCATCTCCTGGCTACCATTTGAAGTGTCTGATTAAAAGGAAACCGGGAGGAGGTGGAGCCCGTATAGAAGAGCAACCTGCCAGCTCAAAAAAAAAAACACACACGGAGGAATGTTTTGGCCTTTGGAAACTTCAGAGGACAAGGCAAAGCTGGCACAGGTATAAAACGGCAACGACGAAAACCAACAACCAACACTTCCATACCCTTCCACATTTCTCCGATGAAAATAGGGACGTGCTATTCTATCATCATCATCATCATCATCATCATCATCATCATCATCATCCCATTCATCTGACTGGGTTGCCCTAGCCACACTGGGTGGCTTCCAACACATATATAAACATAATTAAAAATTTTAAAATTTCCCTATTCAGAGCTGCCTTCAGGTGTTGTTTTTTTTTAAAAAAAATATTAATTTAAAATAAATACATTTATTTTATGAGAAAACAGACGTACATACAAGTAAACAAACATACAATCAAACAAACAAATAACAGAAAAATCAAGCAAACCACCACACTGTAAGATACAATAAGATTTATTATAATTATTATCATATATACTCCTGATACTGAACACAATTATAAAACTTATAGAGGAGAAATTTGAAACTGCCAATTAATCAGATGTCTTCTAAAGGATGTATAGTTACTTATCTCCTTGGCTCAGAAGTTGCATAACTCCATACCCTGCAACATTTATCCAATGAAAATAGGGTCATCCTACCATACCCTTCAATATTTCATTGATGAAAATAGGGACGTCCTAAGGAAAAGTGGGTCATTCCAAGATCAAATCAGAAACTGGGACAGCTTCTGTAAATCTGTGACTGTCCCTGGGAAAAGTGGTCTGCGCTTCTTGCAGGAGAACTTTTCGCTGCCATATATTGTTTGGAGCTGAAATAAGCAGTGAGGAATGAAGGAAAGACCCAGTTGAGATTGAAGAGCCAGTGTTTCTCAAATGTGGGTCTCCAGCTGTTTTTGGACTACAGTTCCCATCATCCCTGACCACTGGTCTTGCTAGCTAGGGATGATGGGAGTTGTAGTCCAAAAACAGCTGGAGACCCAAGTTTGGGAAACACTGGATGAGACTAAGGGAAGGGCCTTTGTAGCTCTGTGGAAGTGCATCCGATTGGCATGCAGAAGATTCCAGGTTCATTTCCCAACGGCATCTCCAAGTAAGATGCCCAATGGCATCTCCTGACTAAGAGCCCTGGAGAGCTTCTGCCAGTCAGTGTAGATAATACTGAACCTGATGGAACAATTGTATGACTCAGAATAAGGCAGCTTCCTGTGTTCCTATGACAAATTCAACACAAGAGTTTCTCCCATGCCAGCTAATCCAGCAGCTTTTCTTTCCAACTCTCCAGTCTTAATGCTTTCTCCCCACGCCCTTACAACCTCATCATGTGTTCAGAGGACCAGCAATGAAACCACAGGCAATGCAAAGCAGGTCACCTTTGCAATTCCAAAACACCATGCAGTAAAATTCTTATGCATCCTAGGCCCATTGAAAGGAATGGGCATGGCTAACTTAAGTCCATTAATTGCAATAGGTCTGCTCTGACTCTGAGTAGAACTTAGTTGAATGGAATGCTTCATTCTCTATGCAATAGGGCTCACTGAGTGCTCAAAGTCTAACCACATAGGAAAGCTATAAGAACATTCCCCATACAATACCCTGAAGTCTAAGGCATATGTGGGGAACCTTTGACCCTCCAGATGCTGCTGACCTACAACTGCAGTTGCCCTTGGCCATTGGCCTTGCAGGCTAGGGCTGATGGGAATTGTAGTTCAGCCACATTTGGAGGCCCACACTTGCCTAAGGCGTTTAGAGTGGCATAAGATTTTGCAAACTAGAACCCAGTTCATTAGGTGCATGACGGGTTGGCAGATGTTTATAAGGCAGCCTTCCTTACCTTGTGCCTTCCAGATGTTTTGGATTACAACTCCTTGCACCAGGTTTAGGAAGGCTGGTGCAAGTTTTACAATGGGATGGAGGGGGGATATTTGTCAACGGCGAGGTCAAAAGCCCATAAAATACAACAAGTATAGTCTGTACACGGGACGCGGGTGGCGCTGTGGGTTAAACCACAGAGCCTAGGACTTGCCAATCAGAAGGTCGGCGGTTCGAATCCCCATGACGGGGTGAGCTACCGTTGCTCGGTCCCTGCTCCTGCCAACCTAGAAGTTCGAAAGTACGTCAAAGTGCAAGTAGATAAATAGGTACCGCTCCGGTGGGAAGGTAAACGGCGTTTCCGTGCGCTGCTCTGGTTTGCCAGAAGCAGCTTAGTCATGCTGGCCACATGACCTGGAAGCTGTATGCCGGCTCCCTCGGCCAATAAAGCGAGATGAGCGCCACAACCCCAGAGTCAGCCACGACTGGACCTAATGGTCAGGGGTCCCTTTACCTTTACCTTTATAGTCTGTGCTATAGCTCTACAAAGATGAAACGCATGCAAGAGTAGGACATTGTCCTAACACTAGTTCAATCTTTGGTGAAAAAACACAATCTTCCTAGCTTTGCTATGCTAATTCAACATGTATTAGTGGGCACACACACCCCAACACACACACCTTGATTCCTAGAGAGTCCTAAGTGGATACTCTGAAACATACTGATTTATTCAAGTTAGGGCTCCTCCACATGGAGCAAGTGGTGTGTGGTGTGTGTGTGTGTGTGTGTGTGTGTGTGTGTGTACTGCTACAGGTGCTGAATTAGCATAGCAAAGCTAGAAGGATGGTGTTATCAGCCAGCTACTACTCCTGCGGATGGTCACTGTGTTCATCTTGCAAAAGCTGTGCAGGTAAGCATCACAGCATTCTTGCATGTTGAGGATCATTAGGAAAGGCAACGAAAACTAAATTGCCAATACCATAATGCTTTTATACCAATCTGTGGCGTGTGACCACACTCGGAATACTGTGTACAGTTCTGGCTGCCACACCTCAAAAAGGGATGCTTTGGAGCTGGAAGCGTTTCTGAAAAGGGCAACCCAAATTCTCAATTGGAGGGAAGAATTCTCCTGCGGAAAAATAATATATACAGTATATATATCCTTTCTGTTTGCAACAGAATAATTTTGCTTTGCAAAAAGGTGAGAATGGTGGGCACAATAAAAGTGCACATGATTCTGCATGGTGAGGAGAAAGCGAATAAGGGAAAGTGACTCTTCCTCTCCAATAATATTAGAATTCGAGGTCACTCAGTGAAACTGAAAAATGGAAAATGCAGGCAGACAAGAGGGTGTGTTTCTGCACATAGAGCACAGTAAAATTGTGGAATTCTCAACCATGGGATGTACCATAACAATGGCCACTGGCTTGGATAACTTTAAAATGGGCCTAAACAAACTATTAGGGACACGGGTGGCACTGTGGGTTAAACCACAGAGCCTAGGACTTGCGGATCAGAAGATCGGTGGTTTGAATCCCCACGATGGGGTGAGCTCCTGTTGCTCAGTCCCTGCTCCTGCCAACCTAGCAGTTCAAAAGCATGTCAAAGTGCAAGTAGATCAATAGGTACCGCTCCGGCGGGAAGGTAAACGGTGTTTCTGTGCGCTGCTCTGGTTTGCCAGAAGCGGCTCAGTCACGCTGGCCACATGACCCAGAAGCTGTACACCGGCTCCCTTGGCCAATAAAGCAAGATGAGCGCCGCAACCCCAGAGTCGGCCACGACTGGACCTAATTTTCAGGGGTCCCTTTACATTTTTAAACAAATTCTTGGAGGATAGAGCTCTCTATGGGTTCATGGAGGCTGGGTTCTGTTTACTTGAGCAAAGGAACCTGGAGGCTTCTACCCAGTTGCGGCAGGCATCCTAAGGGACACTTTGGTAATCACTGTGAGAAAAGGATGCTAGTCTAAATAGGTTTTTGGTCTGATCCAGAAGGGGGTCTTCCTCTGTTCTTAGGTAAGTTTTTATGCTCATTTTGGACTCACAGCTGGCCAGTGGTGCGGAACTTTTGAAAGCAAGTCCTCTGTTGGCAGACTGAAGGAACTGGTTGATATTGGCTATTGCTTAATGCCCAGAGAAGGAAGTTAAAGATAGCTAGGTTGGTGATGTTCAACTATGTAGAACAGGGGTAGGCAACCTAAGGCCCGGGGGCTGGATGCGGCCCAATCGCCTTCTCAATCCAGCCCACAGATGGTCTGGGAATCAGCGTGTTTTTACATGAGTAGAATGTGTCCTTTTATTTAAAATGCATCTCTGAGTTATTTGTGGGGCATAGGAATTCGTTCATATTTTTTTTCCAAAATATAGTCTGCCCCACCACATGGTCTGAGGGATGGTGGACCAGCCCACGACTGAAAAAGGTTGCTAACCTCTGATTTAGAACAAGGATGGGGAGCCAAAGATCCTCCAGATATTGTTGAACTCTTGCTCCCATCACCATCATCCCTGACTACTGACCATGAAGGCTCCTGGGAGTCCAGCAACATCTGAAGGGACACAAGATCCCCATCCTTTATTTTGAATGGACTTAGCTAGAGGAGCTGGAACCATCATCCCTGCTAACCACCCGAGGCAGAGCAAGGTGCAATGCCTTATGAATAAATATTAAGAAGAGCAGCCTCCATTCATTTCAAAGGGCTTCTCTTATTTGATTAGCCTTTTCTGCAAGTTGTTTTCATAAGAGAATGTATGAATGATACTCCTAATTAATCAATGGTGGTGGGGCGATGCACTTTCAACGAGAACAGATTCCAGCGCAAGGGATGCAGTGATGTAAATTTAACACGATAGGTAAACTTTTCACCCATGTCTCCAAAGAGCAGCCAGGTAAAGGAGAGTTTATTGTTTACCTTGATGGTCCCTTTCAGTTCACTGCTCCCATGAAAGTTTCACCACTCCTCCTAATTGCGGGGTCTGCAACCTTCCTTCCTACTCAGATAGAAGACAGGCAGAGGCAAAGGGGACTGGAAGCTAGTTAAATTTAATGTAAACTGTTTGCGATTCACTGGAAATGGGAAATACAGAGCATGAAAATGGAGGTGAAATCTTGCCTCCACTGAGTCCCATTGCATTCCCTTCTTGTGTAAAACATAGGACTGCAGAAGCCAAAACATTTCCATTATCTTGATGTTATTGTTCTGTGTTTTATTATGGCACATAGTTATCTACAAAATTAAAACTGTACATCAGTATGATGGAAATTTAAATCTAAGCAAATAGCTGCCTGAGCTGGACTTCATAATTATGTCATTTGTAGGGCCAATTGCCACATTTTAATTCAGTTAGTCATCATATTTGTTATATTCAGTGCTTTTTTCCTGGGAGGACACAGGGCTACGGATACCCCTAAACATTTTGTGAGTCTTTGTACTTTTGTTCAGTTACTGTATTTAATTTCCCCCGATTTGAACTATAAAATGGTGATTTTCTTGAGTCAAAATGAGAGTACCCCTAAACATTTTAAAGAAAAAAAGCACTGATTGTATTCCATCCCTCCCCACCCACCCTGGCTTTATATTGGTGAGACTGAAGGTTTTATCCAATGCTGTCCATGGATAACTGGAACATATTTCCATTTATAGAGCAGAATTTTATTTTCCTCTACTCTTCCGTGTAGCCCACCATGACCCCTCAAAATCTGCTCCTGATAGTTGGGGGACTGTTTGGAGGAGATTTTGAGGGCAGGCAGGAAGTCTGTTAGCACAATGTTGTCTTGCCAGAGTGGTGCATGCTCTAGCTATCTCTTGCTTGGATTACTGCAATGCGCTCTATGTGGGACTACCTTTGAAGGTGACTCAGAAACTGCAATTAATCCAGAATGCGGCAGCTAGACTGGTGACTGGGAGTGGCCACCAAGACCATATAACACCAGTCCTGAAAGATCTTCATTGGCTCCCAGCACGTTTCTGAGCACAATTCAAAGTGTTGGTGCTGACCTTTAAAGCCCTAAACGGCCTTGGTCCTGTACACTTGAAGGAGCGCCCTCACCCCCATCATCCAGCCCGGTTACTGAGGTCCAGTGCTGAGGGCCTTCTGGCGGTTCCCTCACTGTGAGAAGTGAGGTTACAGGGAACCAGGCAGAGGGCCTTCTCGGTAGTGGTGCTTGCCCTGTCGAATGCCCTCCCAGCAGATGTCAAGGCAATAAACAACTATTTTACTTTTAAAAGACAACTGAAGGCGGCCCTGTTTAGGGAAGTTTTTAATGTCTGATGCTGTATGGTTTTTAATATTCGGTTGGAAGCCACCCAGAGTGGCTGGGGAAACCCAGCCAGATGGGTGGGGTATAAATAATAAATTATTATTATTATTATTATTATTATTATTATTATTATTATTTCATCCTAAAAACAACGGGTGAGAGACAGTGTGGTTGTATGGATAGAGCATCAGGATAGGACCTGGGAGTCCTGGCTTTAGATTCCCACTGAGCCATGAAGCTTTGGGGTGGCCATTAGCCAGTATCCACACATCTCTCTTTCTCAGCTAACCTATACTACAGAATTATTGTGAGGATAAAATTGGAAGGGGGGAAAGAACCATTGCTCCACTCTGATCTCCTTGGAGGAACGGTGGAATAAAATACAGCAATTGAACAATGGAGTTGCAATTAAAATGAGGTGGATTTAAATGGTTGAGCTTTGCAAACATATATCTAGCGATTTGTCTGATGCGCCCACATTAAACTGCAGCAGGCTTTGGGAAGCTTTTCTCACCTTCCTTGTAATAATGTGGGTCAAACTCTTAATGCATCCTGATCTGCAAAAGCAGTATCATTGGCTACTTAGACCCATAATTCTGCACATCGAAATCTTATTCTTCATGTTCTCAATTCCTTGTGCTCCTATAAGAAGAAAGGCTGAATATTCCCCATATATATGGTGTTGGCAGCCAGCAACCTGCATCTTGAAAACCGCATCTGTTCCTAGGACCAGGGGTGCATCCACTCAATTATTCAGATTAGCTAGTCAGATTTCTAGGGACAACATTAACAGGAATGCCTACTGTCATCCATGCTTAATTTTAAATGTTGTAGACCAAAAGGCCTGGGGATGCTGTTGGTCTTCCTATTCAAGCGTGCCTTCAGCTTTAGTACATTTACCCTGGGCTCTCTCTACCTGTTCCTGTTTTCAGCCTGGGAGACTTATGAATAAAGGCAGCTTTATTGGTATGTGCTGGCATCATCAGCTAGATGCCTTCTAGGGTTCAGCAAGAGAAGAGCAAGGGCAAGGGGAAGAGATTAGTTGGGCTTTGCATGCTGCAGGCTGGCTCTGAGAAACTGACCAGCAGGAACTAGGTTATTGGTATAATTAAAAGTGTTTAAACTTGTGTGCCCTGAAGCCTAAGTTTGGAAGAAGGGCTATGAGGCGGCTGCTTTCTGCCTGCCTGCCTGGCCAAGGCGGCCCACGTCTTCCCTTTTCCGTTTTATGCTGTTAACAGCACAGTATATGCAACAACCATTCAGATTGTGTCAGTAAAAATCCATGAAGGCTGCAGGCGAGCAATCTATTAAACTTGAAAGTTGTGTGATTTCTAAATAATAAGCAGCTTCGTCTGCCGAAATCCCAAGCCTCTTATAAGCAGGGTTTTTATTTTTAACAATAAAGAGCTTCCCCGGAAAATTTCCCAATGTAAACCGACATCATAAAAGAGACAGATGTCGGTTCTGCCAGGCTAACAAGGAACTTTGGTATCCAATGGAAGGGGGCCGTGGCGTGTGTGCCTGCACAGAGTTGAGGACTCCTCTCTGCTCTAGGGAGAAGCAGGCGGCTTCACCTTTATACATCTCTGTGAACCGGCACTATTGCATAACGTTCTTGGATCGCAAGCAGCCTTGGCTTGATGGCTCAGCCTTGCCACTAGCTGTGGCTGATAAATATTACAATAGAAAAGGGAGGTGGCCAAGGAGCAGAAAGGCAGTTAGCTTGCATACTGCCTTCCAGGGAAGAATCAAGAGCACTGAGGCTGAGAAGAAGAAGAAGAAGAAGAAGAAGAAGAAGAGGAGGAGGAGGAGGAGGAGGAGGAGGAGGAGGGGGAGGAGGAGGAGGAGGAGTTTGGACTTGATATCCTGCCTTTCACTCCTCTTCAGAGGTTTCAAAGCGGCTAACAATCTCCTTTCCCTTCCTCCCCCACAACAAACACTCTGTGAGGCTGAAAGACTTCAGAGAAGTGTGACTAGCTCACAGTCACCCAGCAGCTGCATGTGGAGGAGCAGGGAAGCGAACCCGGTTCACCAGATTACGAATCCATCATTCTTAACCACTACAGCACTCTGAGTTAGAAATGCTTTGGACCCATCTGTGTGTAACTCTCAGGATTTGCCATTTCCGAGAACCAGAACTGGATGATACCTCATCTTTAGAAGGGGAGCCTACCCTGAGCCAGTGCTAGGGAGAGACAGGATAGCTGCAGAGGGCCCCTGACATCAGATACTAGAAAAATAACCCAACCAGGGTTACTGCCAATATGTGGGAGGGGAGCTAATGTGCTCCACTGGACATCCCACCTTGAACTGGCCACCTGCCTAATTCCTACTGGATCTTCAAGAACAGACTGAACAATCCCCGAACCAAAACTTGGTCCCAACAATGCATGCTCTCTTGGCGCTATGGGGCACCCTCACCATGTCATAACCCTACTCATTTAGAGGAAGTATGACCATAAGCGCTGTCAGGGAACCTGCTGATGCACCAGGAATGATGGGCAGCCCGGCTCCATCTTTCTCTATGAGAATGTATATCCTGCCTCTCCATCCCCAATGCCCCCCACCTAACAATCACGAGAACACAATAAAATAACAGATAGAAACATAAGAATAGGTAAAAGAAACAGCAGCCAGCTACAGCTAAAAGCTAGCAAACAGTGCAATTGAATAAAAATAGACAACAGAGATAAAATCAAATCTGCCAAGGAGATCAAAACTTAAACTCTTGGTTGCTGCCTGAAACCAGCTCAAACAACAGCCTCTCTAGATCTGTTCCTACTCCAGCTCCCTTCTGGACAACTCCTGCTTAGCACCACGACTGCTGGACAGCTCCCCTGACTTGCATGGCAGTCTGGAACGAAATACTCCCTAGTATTGCTTCTACCCATTGCCTGCATCCCAATTCCAGTTGCTTTTGATTGGATGTCTTGTCTTGAATCTGCTCCTAGTCTATCTACCCTCTGGACTGCTCCTCTCCTGCTCTGAGCTGAGTCCTCAGGCAGCCAAGTCTTCCAAAAACCCTCACCCCCCACACTAGATTCAGGATGCCAGAACAGGACAACAGTTGTTCCTGCAAATGGGATGCAGAGAGAACAGCCAGTGGGCCCTGAGAAACCAATAATAAAGGCTCCTGTAGTTGTTCGTCCACAACAGAGGTTGCCCATTGTGTCTCTGTGGGATCGCTTGCTTCGCTCTGGCTGACACCCTCTCAAACAGCATTGGTATGCATATGTAATTCTGCCCCCTTTTTGCTGTTCCATCTGCTTCTAATACAGACACACAGCATGATCACTTGCCTGAGAGGAGGCTGCCTGATGCCTCTCTTGTGTGTTTGCTTCCTTCCATTCAGGAAGCAAGTTCAGATTTGCAGCTCATGCAGAATCATAGAGGACAGGCTTCTCTGAAGGGTGTTTCTAACTCCAGTTATTGGATGTTTGGGAAATGCTGGCACAGAAATTGCTGAAATCATGGTCCACCCAGCCTTGTGATGAATTACTCCCGGAGACACAATTTAAGGCCCATCTGAAGTGCTTCATTTCTAAGAAAGTTCACAGCTGCAGACACTGGGCTCATCCACTCGTTTGCTTGACCCATGTTTTGATCGGATTGTGTACCGATTAATTTTCCTGCGTCTGAGTGCTTTTTTTGTTGCTCCACAGCTGCACCTCATGAAAATCTGACCTTACCCACTGAATTGAACCTCTGTTAAGCAAAATACCTCTTTGGATTTTCCATGCACCTGATAAGATTTGATTCAATGGGTAAGATCGGATTTTTTGCAAAGCACAGCTGCAGAACGACAAGAAAAGCACTTGCACCCGGTGGAATTAATTGGCACACAGTATGATCAAAATGGGATGCGGGTGGCACTGTGGGTTAAACCACAGAGCCTAGGACTTGCCGATCAGAAGGTTGGTGGTTCGAATCTCTGCAACAGGGTGAGCTCCCGTTGCTCGGTCCCTGCTCCTGCCAACCTAGCAGTTTGAAAGCATGTGAAAGTGCAAGTAGATAAATAGGTACCGCTCCGGCGGGAAGGTAAGCGGCATTTCCATGCGCTGCTCTGATTTACCAGAAGCAGCTTAGTCATGCTGGCCACATGACCTGGAAGCTGTACGCTGGCTCCCTCGGCCAAAAAAGCGAGATGAGCGCCGCAACCCCAGAGTTGACTGGACCTAATAGCCAGGGGTCCCTCTACCTTTACTTTATGATCAAAATATGGGTTAAGCAGAAGTGTGGATGAGCCCATTATAACAGCCCCCTGCCCTTTCCATGTGGCTGGGCTCTACTCCGCAGCTTCCATACGTCATGGTCAACCCAGCCCTGGGCTGCTTGCATTCACCCGGCTCCCAGGGCAGCTGCAGACGTTTCCTTGCTGCACAGAGAGGCACACCTTCCTAAGAATCCATCAGCATCGCAGAGAGGCCGGCGTTTCCCTAGAACACTTCAAATTGCCTTTTTTACACCTCACTGCTCTGTGCCAACCCTGATGCATGTTGTTTGTGCGTTTGCTTAGCGTACATTATCTGATCCGTCACCCTGCAAAAGGTGGGAAGCAGACACTGGTAGCACTACACTGCTGCAGATCAGGCAGAAATATTTCTGTAGTGGCAAATGCCCCTTTGCTTGGTTCTTCCTCCAGTGCAGCTGCAGGGAGCACAAGACACTAATGGCTGAGGCCGTGGAAGAGGCTTGGTGGGCCCTGAACTCCAGAGACAGGCCAGTGTTCAGAGATAGCGCCATACCTCCATGCTGAGCACCTTTCCAACCTGCTGCCTGGACTAAGCAGCGTCATGTTAACAGGAGCAGACAGGCGGGAGGGGACGTCAGCAGCACTGACAGAGCAATTGTGCATATTTCCTCTGGCGGCCAAAGTCAGAGCAGAGTCACTTGTTTGAGGGACGAGGAGGAGGAACGGCCCGCCGATGCTGGTATAGAAAAAAAGAAATCTGTCATTTTCTCCCTTGGTGGGCCTGGAATTTCTGCACACTGAAAGCAGCAACCTCTGCACAGAGAGACCCTAACTTCTGAGACGTAAATATATACCACATCAGCTATTTTAACTGAACTTGCAAGTATTCTTTTCCTGCAAAACGAGTGCGTTCCCCACTCTGGAATCTACAGCGTCTGCATAAATGCACCAGAAGTCCTTTGCTGTACTCACTTAAAATTATCCTGTTCTAATTTAGAGATGTTGTTAACTGGTTTGTGTTGTTTCTAGTTTTAGAGAACCAGGACGATTACAGTGTCATGCTAGGACCTGGGAGATGAGGGTTCAAATCTCTCCCTTGGCATGAAGTTCACTGCCTCTCACCCTAACTTACCTCACAGGGTTATTGTGGGGATTAAATGGGGAGGGAGAAGGACCATGTATGCCACCTTGAGCTCCTTGCAGAAGAAAGTGGGATATAAATGTGGCAAATAGTGTAATAAAATAAATAAACTACTGCAAATCCACCTGGTGCAGAACTTCACAAACAAGGCAGGTAAAGAGTTAGCCATTCACTTGTTCATTTTCTCACATTCCCAACAAAAGGTGAGGCAACCATTAATTCAGTATTAATTACTTCATTATTTGTTAATTCATTGACCCCCCCGGCTTCTTATTGGTTCTGGATCGATTTCAGCTTTAGTCTAATCCCTCTTGCAACCTGACTAAGCTCCTGGCCTTAGCGATTATTTGTGCAATAAATACTGTATTGTGGAGAAATCAGGTCATTTCCTCCCAGCCGTTTATATCCTGAAGCCAGTGGTAAGGAATGGAATGCGCCCAGCTGCAAGGTTTAATCCAGCTGAGGCAACAAAAGAAAAGAAGAGCTAGAATGGACCGGTGGCAAGGTGCCCACAATGCTGCCCAATGGAGGGGATGTGAGGTTCCAAACATTGTTAGGTGCTGCTTGAGAACATAAGCAGAGCCATACAGAAGCAGCAGGTTGATCAGGTCCAAGGGGGGCCCATCTAGTCCAGCATCCTCTTCTCACGCTGGCCAACAGATGCCTGCAAAGAAGGAGCCCTGATGGGAGCCCTAGTCCAAAGGAACTGCAGGGCCCCAGCCTGGTATCATTGATAACCCAGTCCATGGATAAGCCTATTCCCCTGCGGATATGCAAGCACATTCCCCTGTAGCTCTGTGTGTGGACACAGATGGCGCTGTGGTCCAAACCACTGAGCCTCTTGGGCTTGCCGATCAGAAGGTCGGCAATTCAAGTCCGTGCAAAGGGATGAGCTTCTGTTGCTCTGTTCCAGCTCCTGCCAACCTAGCAGTTCGAAAGCACACCAGTGCAAGTAGACAAAGAAGTACCACTGTGGCGGGAAGGTAAACAGCATTTCTGTGCACTCTGGTTTCCATCATGGTGTCCTGTTGCGGCAGAGGCTGTTTAATCATGACCCGCCACATGACCCAGAAAGCTGTCTGTTGACAAACGCCAGCTCCCTTGGCCTGAAAGCAGAGATGAACGCCGCACCCCATAGTCGAATTCGACTGGACTTAACCATCCAGGGGTCCTTTATGTTTTTGTGTTTGTTTTTACTGTGTGCTGTCCAGGGACCAGACTCCAAAGTCTGAGGGGGGAAAAACCTTATGTTTCTACTGCCCTCTCCATCTTTCTTCCACCCCACCTCCCACAGTCGCAACCTCTGAGTCGCCATCAATTAAGAGAAGTCATAATTACAAATGAAAAACTGCAGACCTTGGAAGGCCTAATGTGTTTCCATTAGATTAAGTAGTCGTAGGAATGAAAAAAAATATATAAAACCTATACTTTGGATAATTAAACGCACACACCATCTGATTAAGATGTTCAGCAATACCACAGGAAGAGGGCTGGGGAGAGAGATATCGAGAAGGCATTGAAACAAAACCTCCTGCAGTTGGGCATTTTCAGTTTCACATTCCTCAACGCAGTGGGATAAAATGATCTTTGTGGAGGTTAACGAAGGTAATAAGTGCGAGTTGATGATACCAGCAGGAGCAGCCGGATGCTGACATGATCATCAAGCCTGTTTGTATTTCTAAGGAGGTACCTGTCAAGAGCTTGGCTGGCAGGCACATATCCCTCCCTCCCTCCCTCCTGCCTGCTCCCCCAGGAGTGCTCTGGGGTCTGGCTGCCCAGTAACAACAAAAGTGGGATTTGTCATCAAGTCTAGCTGGGAGTTAAGCAATCCATTTAGCTGGCATCCAGTGGCTAAAGCAGAGAGGTGGTTTGTTCAGAGGAGCCAAAGCAGGATGGGAACCAAATCTGGAGAGGTGAGAGGAACAGAAGGCAGGGATGAGGAAGCCTTTTCAGGTCAAAGGCCATGGGAAACCTTCTGGAGGCTGCATGCCTTGGAAGTGCAAGGCTAAAGGCAAAAGTGCGTAAGGCAATGGATGCAACTCTTACCTACGTACAGTGGTACCTCGGGTTAAGTATTTAATTCGTTCTGGAGGTCCGTTCTTAACCTGAAAGCACCACTTTAGCTAATGGGGCCTCCCGCTGTCACCACGCTGCCACCCCGCGATTTCTGTTCTCATCCTAAAGCAAAGTTCTTAGCCTGAGGTAATATTTCTGGGTTAGCGGAGTCTGTAACCTGAAGCGTATGTAACCTGAAGCGTATGTAACCCGAGGTACCACTGTATCTTCTTTTTTTTTATAAAAACAAAACAAACCCAAACACACACCTTTTGTACAGTGGGCCTGCATACCTGCCAGGTTTTTATAAAGTTGTTTTTATTAAAGGATTTTCAGAGTTTACAAGGGTACATACAGTGTCTCTGTTTTCAGTTCATACAGTTCACAGGTCAGTAATGATCTTTCATTCTCTTGGTTAGCATATGTGCAGAGGTTTTTTTTTTGTGTGTGTGTGTGTTGTGAGGATAGGCTCTTTGTTTGTCCATTTATTTTTGTTGGTTGCATTTAGTTCAGAGCATGGTTGGTTGCGTTTAGTTGATTGCCGTGAGTTTTGTTTGTGTGTGAGGACATCCCAGCTACACACACACACATTCTTGTTTTTACATCCTGTGTGTCAAAACATCATTTTACATCTATTCATTTATCACAGAATTCAAGAATTCTCTCTAGAAAGTAAACTCCACCAAACATTGTGGGACTAACTTCCAAGTAAACACATATAGGATTTCACTATTTATTAGTGCCAAATCCACAGCTGGGCGCTACTTTTACTGGAACCAACCAAAATGTCACAAAAGTGTGCAAGGATCCAAGTTTGCCAGAACTGTTCATTGGGAAAGATGTTACACAAAGCAGTGGGTTTGGGGGGCAGGGAGGAAAGCAAAAGAATACAAAATTTAGGCTAATATTGCAGTCATGGGGTCAGCTTGCAGACTCCGTTTCAAGATGGTCAGAGCTTGGACAAAGGTGCAATGGCTTATTCCACCCAGAAGGTAAAATAAATTAAAGGCAATGCAAATGGAAAAGGATGAAGAAACACCGCTTGCCAGTCTTGCTGTAGGAAAAGGCTGCCAAGATATTCCTGTGACTGAGAAATGTATTTGAAATGAAACACAGAGGGAAAGAGAAAGAGAGAGAGAGAAAGAGAGAGATGAATGCATTAAACACAATTTGGCATTATTCACCCAACTGCTGAGCTCTAGGTTTGGGCTGTTACTGTGGAAACACTAGCATATAAAAAGAAAACAACTCATTAATTAAAGGAATTAAAAACCGATATGGAACGGTGGAGGCAAAAACGTGATAGGTTGCTCCCATATTTAACCCACTCTGCTTTTAGGAGTCTTTGATTTGATGTTCTCTGTTAAAAGGCAAGAGGCGAGGCTTGTTCAGTTTGGCTTGGTCGAGAAAGCAAACCATCTGCCCACCAACACACATTAATAATTGCTGAGATCCAGAGAGCCTCAGAATGGCAGGACAGCCGCGTACGGATCATCTGGCCTTCCCAGTCAGCTTAGACTTGTGTCAGCAAGATCCAATTGGCCAACACAAAGTGGGAGATGACTCTGCACTCTGGGAAGAAGAACAAAGTCTCCTGGAAGGATTAATCAATGTGCTGCGAAGGCACTGCAGCTTCCCAGCAAAGAACCTGGGGTGGAAATGTATGCTTCTGTTAAAACTTCCTTATCATGGCATCAACCTTTTTGCTCTACTCAAGCCATTGAGACCCAGAAATGAGCTGGAGTAAATTTGGTGGGAAATGTTTAGCTGAAATTATTCTGTGAACCGCCCTGAGATCTTATGAGGAAGGGTGGTGCAGTGGTGTAGCAGGGTCAAAGGAGAGGTTGCCCCAGCTCAAAATTGTTAGGGGTGCAAAATTTCAACACCCGGTGCTTCCTCAATACAGCTGCGCACTTCCATGGCTGGGCCCCATTGAGAATGGCTTCTTCATGTGAACCAGAAAGTGACCTCTCAAGACCTCTCAACGACTCTTTTTTTCTTATCTCTGTGGCTGTGATCTCCTGGATGAAGTGAGACACTGTCGACATGGGTTCTCTGTCTGTTTCCCTCCCTCAGTGTGGCCCCGGGCACCAGCAACCCACGCCACGCCACTGGGGTGATATATGAATTTTTATATGAATTCTATATATGAATTTTTATAATAAATGAATTTTTTAAATTATTTTTTTGAACTATCAATTCTTTATTGATTAAACGGCTTGCATGTCTATACAAACTTTATGTACTATCTCTTAACAGGTAAAAAAAAAAGAAAATTGTATAAAAAAGAAAATTTATAAAGAAATAAAGAAGTAAGAAATATAAGAAACAAAGAAATCATTTTTTTAAAAAAACAAGACAAAGTTATTTACATAGTAAAAGTACAGTGGTACCTCAGGTTAAGTACTTAATTCGTTCCGGAGGTCCATACTTAACCTGAAACTGTTCTTAACCTGAAGCACCACTTTAGCTAATAGGGCCTGCTGCTGCTGCCACGCCGCTGGAGAACGATTTCTGTTCTCATCCTGAAGCAAAGTGCTTTACCTGAAGCACTATTTCTGGGTTAGCAGCGTCTGTAACCTGAAGCGTATGTAACCTGAAGCATATGTAACCTGAGGTACCACTGTACTCATCCGCACAATGTTATATCAAACATATAATGAGAAGGATTGGAAGGAAATGAATTTAATTAAAAAAGTGCTTGCAAAATTGCACATGAATAGACTGCCCTTCCTCAACCTGGTGCCCTCCAGATGTTTCAGACTAAAGATTCCCTCCCTACAGAGGTGTGTCAGACACCTGCATTACATAGTTTCATTGTATGCTGAAGTCACACCTCTTTGGCCTTTGACTATATTACGGTACTTGCCTCCCCACCCACCCACAATATCCACTCATAATAACACAAGAAGATCCTGCTAGATCAGAATAGTGGCCCATCTAGCCCAACATCCTGCCCTCACAGTGGTCGCCCAGATGCATGTTGGGAGCCCATAGCAGGACCTGAGCACAACAGCAGCATTCTGCCCTCCTGTGATTTCCAGCAACTGGTTTCCAGAAGCGTTACTGCCTCCAGCTGTGGAGGCAAAGCATAGCTGTTGCAGAGCAGACCACATTATTCCTGCAGCTGCAATTTGCTTTAAATTGTTTTAAATATTCTATTTTTAAATTGTCGTAACCCACTGTGCAGCCCTATAGTGAAGGGTGGGTAAGGAGCCATAATAATAATAATAATAAATAATAGTAATCCATCATTATTGGATTATGTCAGCGCAGCACAGGCATAACCCCATCAGCCCAGCATCCTATGGCAATTCTGGCTGGGTCTAGAAGCAGACACCTCTGATATTGACAGCAGCTGGCATGAGAGCCCAGAAGGACTTGTGGGAGCCTCAGCCACACCTGGGCTGCAATCTTCCAACGCTGTTCCCTGAGTGACCTCCAGTTCTGCACCTTCCAAGCCTAAATGCATCTGAAAAGATGACAATCTACAACTGCCTTGCTTGCCACATACCCTTGCAAAGCCGAATCTGATTGTGGAAGGAAATGCAGGAGGCATTTATTACATCCTTGCCCAATCTGCAAGAGAAATTACAGCTCTGGATCTGAGGAAATTAGCAGACGAATGGAGTGGCTGTGATCAGACTGCACTTCGGACTTCATCAGCATTCAACACAGATTTATCACAGCCGGCAGGAAAGGAAGAGGAACGAAACACAGGAGGAGAGAGAGAGAATCCAAAGCGGGGGGGGGGGGGGGGGATAGTGACTGGCTTGTGAGTCTTGTGTTATTATGGCATAAAGGGAAAGTCTTACACATTTATAATTGACATTCTGCTAGATGGTCTCAAATTCCATCGCATAGCGCTGCCCTGAGTCAAGATTCTTTCAAGTCTCCTCCACATAATGCAAGACATAAAAGTCATTTCTGTCCACTGCAACTTCTTCAGATCTAAGCAAAGCCAACTGCGTGTTCGTCATTGAGAACAGAACAGAAGAGTGGCTGGCAGAGTCACAGCCTCAAGGAGCTTTCAAGTCAGTTTATGAGGATGAAACAGGGAAGCAGGAAGGGATTGGGGATTTAGAAGGTGTATCGGGGAGATGGAAGGGCGAATATGCCAATTTCAGTTTCTCCCAGCTTCTCATTATTCCAAACTTTAGTTCAGTTCTCCATGCAGGTATAGACGTTAGCATGCTCAGTTTGCATCCCCCCCCCAAAAAAGGTATCATGTAAATTTGTCAACATTTTAGTGCAAATTTTCCCAAATACACACATTTTGTACATGCAGTTTTGCCTAATATGCACATATTAATTAATAAGCAAAGCTTATTTCCACTATTATTTATATTTCCCCTAGTATAACACGTTGTGATATATTATATGCTAATATATGCATTTTAATGCATGCTTTACTCAGCTGGAGTACTGCATTGCAAAATTCGGCCAAGTGCAAATATTGCAAATAAAAAAACCTGCTGTTTCGGAAAATGAGAATTAGGTAGAAGTGAATCAAATTTCTTTCCCATCCCTAGTCAAGGATGGAGTAGGAAAGAAATCACAAGGTAGTAGAGACACAGGCAACATGAAGCTGACATGGCCCAGACCTGGGTGGGGCAGAGGGGAGGCAAACTGAAGAAGGATTCCAAGGAAGAAAGTATTATGAGAAATGGGTGCAAAAAAACAGTTGCCCATAGAGGGAAGATGATTCTCAAAATCCCTCCAGCCCCTCCTACCCTGGACTTATTGGAAATTGGCAGAATGCTTAATACACCCCTCCCAGTGCCATTCATCATTGTCAAAACTGGGGGTGTATTATGAAATTCAAGGGGACCTCAGGCAGACCATTGAGAATGGCACATTTTATGGTGGAAGATTAATGTTATACGAATCACAGGCCCTGGTCCTTGTTAGGCTGTCAGATAAATCCATTCCTGGTCTAAATGACCTTATCTCTGTTGTCAGAAGGGGGTGGGGTGTGGAATCATATTCAGAACCATGTAGAGATATTCCTGGCTTTCTGTAGCCTCTTCCTGTTGGCCACCTAAATGGAGCTTGTGGACCACAGTCTGAGGACCTCTGGTGTAAGGGATGAGAATGGAGCTAGGGCTAGGTGTCCAATGAACCAGGTCAGGAAGCCTGGAACTTGGTCCAGAGTCATTGCTTCAGCAAAACTGTAACTCAGACTGGGCAGCTACCCCTTCCTGGCTTTCAACCAGGCCCTGATCCACCCAGGTGATGCCATGCACGTTCCCTTCCTCCTGAGTGTGGGGATGTTCAGGGTGGCAGGAGAGGATATATTGTGTTAGCAAGTTCCTTTACTTAGCAGAGTGCATTCCCCTTTACACCACAGAAAACTTGTTGCAAACACGTGTGAGTTTCTTAAGACAATACTCAATTCAATCTCACTTTTCCAGATTGAAATGTGTTCTAATATTTTCCTGGTAAGACCCCCCTGAATCCCTCCTAAAAGAATAAAGACACCACAGTCTTATTCATCAGTAACAAAAAGAAAGTTTACTAACGATCTGGCAGAGCAGTGTGTGATCCCTAAAGGCAGGCTTAAGGCTTAAAGTTTCAAACATAAACAAACAGGTTTACCCCAAAAGTGAGATTTACCTAGTGACTGCAGGCTAGCAGTCCAGCGGTTCACAGGACGAAAGCAAAATGGAAAAGAGAGAGAGTGGCAGCCTGTTTTGACCTTTTACCAGATCTGGAAAGGTCACACCCACCTACTAGTCACATGCAGCAAGAAGGACGCTCTAGGCCAGGAGGAACAGGAAGTTTCGACTGGTTGGAACAAACATTCCCTTGCATGTCCACTCTAGGAAAACAAGGAATGTTGTACTTGACTGCTCCCAGTGGATTACATCCCACACTGAGAAGCCTTACTGACAGCTAGCAGGACACTGCCTGACTTTCTATGTTTCTATGGAAGATGGGGGTGTATCTGAGAGCTGATCAGGGACCCAGACACGTAGTGTGGGGGCCTCCCCTGGTGAAGCAGGGATATCCAGGACTTGTGGCGACTCAAGATTATTGGTAGTGTTGCAATCTGATGGAGGATACAGCTCCTTTCGCTCCTCGGCGCATCCCTTTCCCTCTCAGACAAATGGAACCAGCCTGCCCATGCATGGCCCAGAGCGAGTGCAATTCTTTATGTGGCCTCTTCACCCCACAATGCCTCCTCATGAAATGGGCACTCGTGCAATGGATGTTCCTTCCCTCTCGCAGGTGCCTGCTTGCTTAGCGGAGGAAGAGAAGCTGTCAGCCAACATGTCTTTTTTCTTTTCTTTTTTTAATTGAATAATTTAAACATGATTGATTTTTCCTGCTGGGTGGAAATGAAACCCGAACCTCTGGCAGATCATAAATGATTAGGAAGAAAGCGGCTTCTCTGGGCTGAGGCGAAGAAGTACCAGCAGCTCTCCTGACCTGGAGGAAGGAAGTAAAGGAAGGAAGGTGTGTGGGTGCCACAGAACAGCCACATGGGTTGTGGAAGAGCCACGCTCCTGATGCATGGCTGGTATTATTGGATTGCTTTTCTGGGGCTCTGACTCAGGCAAATGGACTACTTACCTGCTCACATTTTAATGAAGAACTAGATTTTGAACCAATGCACAAATTTGAAGCACCATTAGGCTCCGAAAGATGCGCTTTCCCCAGTACTCCAGCCAAACAATGCCTACAAAAATGCATGTTAGCGAAAAGGCTGAATAGAAATTCATACCGTTGCAAAAACCACAGACACACAAAAATGCATTTTATTAGAGGGAAATTGCATGCAAAAATGCATATATTAGTCAAATCTGCATACAAAAATGGGCATATTAAGGAAAATTTGCACTAAAATGCTGACAAACCTTTGAGAGAATTAAAAATATCACAGATTGCTGCAGAAATGTGGAGAACTAAATTTAAGACTGGAAAAACAAGAAACAGAGAAAAGAAAAACTGGAAGAGTCATATTCATGCTGCAGAATGCAGAGACACCAGACATGTGGTTCGCTCCCTCTCACACACACACCAGGCAGCAACTGTTTTAGGGGCATCTGATAGGTGCGTGACTGCGCATCTTGCCCAACCTAGAAATGACTCAAAAAATCACTAAAAGGGGTGGAACAGGGCGGGGGCAGAATGGAGCGTTTGCAGGCATTTTCAAGCGGGTGTTCCGATTATGCGCCATTCCACATAAGCGTGCACGTGGTGCCCCAAGAAAACCTGTTGCTGCCTGTACTCTAAAACAGCCATGGCTTCCCCCAAAGAATCCTGGGAAATCTAGTTTGTTAGGAGTGCCAAGAGTTGTTAGGAGATACCCCTCTTGCCTTACAGAGCTATAATTCTCAGCATCCATTACAAGCTAGTTTTCAGGATTCTTTAGGGGAAAGTCATGTCTGTTAAGGTAAAGGGACCCCTGACCATTAGGTCCAGTCATGACCGACTCTGGGGTTGTGGCGCTCATCTCGCTTTATTGGCCGAGGGAGCCGGCGTACAGCTTCCGGGTCATGTGGCCAGCATGACTAAGCCGCTTCTGGCGAACCAGCGCAGCGCACAGAAACGCTGTTTACCTTCCCGCCAGAGAGGTCCCTATTTATCTACTTGCACTTTGACGTGCTTTAGAACTGCTAGGTTGGCAGGAGCAGGGACCGAGCAATGGGAGCTCACCCCGTCGCGGGGATTTGAACCGCCAACCTTCTGATCGGCAAGTCCTAGGCTCTGTGGTTTAACCCACAGCGCCACCCACGTCCCGTCACGTCTGTTAATGGGGCATAAATAAGAGTGCTCACCACCTTCAGAAGAGGCTGGCTCCTAGGAGCATAGTGCTTTACAGTGAATCAGGCCATTGGTCCAGTATTGTGTCCCCTGACTGGTGGCAGCTCTCCAGGGTTTCAAGTAATGCACTGAAAGGTGTGGGATGCACAAATGACTAATGGGTAGATGTACAAACACTCTGTAAGCAAATCATGACAAATGTGGGATGAACGCTCTTTGTTGTATAACCTCCCTGCAAACAAATCAGAGCAGATGCTCAATAAAGATTGACTATAATCTAACCTCCATGTGAGCAAGTCAGGATGAATGCTCATTAACCAGGTAATCTGAAGAGGACTCAAAAGGTCTGAAAATGAATCATATGTGCTTGTAAACCAGTTTGGAATCTCTGCATCCAAAAAGTGGACTTTTCCCGTCCCCTACACACCTCATGGGCATTTTCTCCTATAGGTACACTAACAACATTTGAAAAACAAATTGCATTTCCAAAAGAAAAAGGGGGGAAATTAAATGAAATAAATGAAATAAAAACCAGAGAAACCATCTCCTGTTTAAGAGCTATTTGCATAATTTAACGTAACTCGTCAGACAACATTGGGGGTTGAGAATAAGTTTTCTCTCTCCACACAATGCTTTAATGCAGCTGCACAATTAAGTGATTACATTTGTCAGATCTTTATTATTATTAAAATAAATATGAATCAGGTGAGGAATGGATTTTGTTGTTTCTCGCCTGCTCTGCTTGAAGTGCTTTATTTTCTCCCGCGAAGAACTGCAGGATATCAGAATGAACAGGCAACGCTAGGATGTCTGCAGTTCTTCTGCTCTTACCACGTGGGGGGAGAGGATTGATTGATTGATTGATTACCGGTAATTAATTAAAGTATTTATATCCTGCTTTTCTCCCAAGCTGGGATTCAAAGCGGCTTCCCACATTTAAATACAACGCTATAAAATTCAAGGAAATAAAAACAGACGAGCGAGCAATAATTAAAACACATCAAAACATATTTAGGAACAGCAGTTAATATATAGTTTGCCCCGATAGCAGCCTAACGATCAGCATTATCTGCACCTTAGTTTTCAAAGGCCTGTCTGAATAAGGTGGACAGAGATGAGGGGAGGGAAGGCAATAATAGATTCCCTCCTCCCCCCCAAAAAATATTAAAGCTTGTCTCTGGGATGTGTGTGTGTGTGTGTGTGTGTGTGTGTGTGTGTGTGAGAGAGAGAGAGAGAGAGAGATAATTCCATTGGTTTTCACACCATTCACCTGCAGTTATCTAATAGCTTCAATACACTAAAGGACACTTCAGGTGTGCACTTAAGAGAAAGCAGCTTCTCCTCCCAGGAGCACATCTGTAGAGCATCTGTACACAGAAGGGCCCAAATGGGAGAATACCAGTGATTTGTGTTAATGTGCAAGGAGGGAAATCGTGGGTCCCAAAAGGTCAAAGGCACTGTGGCACACACTGTGGCAAGGTCATAGCTTGGACAGTGCAGGAGAAGCACCTGCTTCTGGGTGAAGTTATTGCAGGGCTCTTAGCCAGTAACCATTCCATTCCAGATGGAGCTGTGGGAGGAACCAGGAAGGCAAAAAGCAAGGGTTAAGGCAACGAAACAGAACCACACAGAGCCCCAAGTGATATTGATCAGAATAAGGAAAAAAGGTAAAGGACCCCTGGACAGTTAAGTCCAGTCAAAGGTGACTATGGGGTGCAGTGCTCATCTCGCTTCAGGCCGAGGGAGCCGGAGTTTGCCAACAGACAGCTTTCCAGGTCATGTGGCCAGCATGACTAAACCGCTTCTGGTGCAACGGGACATTGTGATGGAAACCAGAGCGCATGGAAACACTGTTTACCTTCCCACTGCAGCGATACCTATTTATCTACTTGCACTGGCGTGCTTTCGAACTGCTAGGTTGACAGGAGCTGAGAGAGAGCAATGGGAGCTCACTGTGTCTCAGGGATTCGAACCTGCCGACCTTCTGATCAGCAAGTCCAAGAGGTTCAGTGGTTTAGACCACAGCGCCACCCACGTCCAAGGAAGGCAAAAAGCAAGGGTTAAGGCAATGAAACAGAACAACACAAAGCCCCAAGTGATCTTGATCAGGGTATATGAATCCAAGAGCAGCACACTTGGGATGCTGTTCAGGCAGGGTGCTGGAGTCAACTAAAGGCTTAAATGGGCTTTGGATTTTCAAGCCCCATCTTTTCTGAAGATGCATTTGGTTCTCTGCTCACTTCTCCAAGAAGTGGCTCTGGCAGAACTGGGTCGTGGCTGGTTCTGCTCAAGCGGGGTTCTTCTGAGCATCCACTTTTGTGTGTGCCATCCTTGACGGTGCAAAAGAAGAAGAAGTTCGGCATGCAATTCCTTTCCCCATGTGGAGTGACTCTTCAAATACAGTCATACCTTGGGTTACAGATGCTTCAGGTTGCGTTTTTTCAGGTTACAGATGCACCGAAACCTGGAAGTACCGGAACGGGTTACTTCTGTGTTTCGGTGGTCGGGCATGCGCAGAAGCGCTAAATTGTTCTTTGCGCATGCGCAGAAGCGCTGAATCACAACCCGCGCTTGCGCAGACGAGCCGCTGCGGGTTGTGAATGCTGTGGGTTGCGAACGTGCATCCCGCACGGATCATGTTCACAACCCGAGCGTCCACTGTACACTGGAAACTATGTGCTTGCTGAATGCGTTTGCATGCGTGGAACCCTGCAGCGTACATGCCTGCCTAGGTGCAAAGTTTACTGGTGTGTGCTGGTCGTATGCCCTGGAGCCAGCCTGCCAACAGCAGCACCTATTTGGCAGCAGACACAATGCGGCTGTCTCGTTTGGGAGCTGGACTGAAGCGTTCCTGGCAGAGGTTGCCGTGTTGTCTGGCATGATGCTATCAGGCTTGGAACTCGCCACTGGGCCTGATAAGCTCTGCAGGAGGATAGAGAATTTTAAAATGAAGGCCATTCTAATGTTTGTGGGGAGTGAAATGCTGGAAGGCTGCAGTAAAACTGTATTCATTTATGACATTTAAATTGGGGGGTGGGGGTGGGAGTTCTACCAGCATGTTCTACCAGGTTCCAGGAAGACTACATGCAAAACCAGAACTATTTTCTTTTGCAAATACTCATCAGGGTATTGCACAGATATGCAGAACGTCTCCAAGTCTTGGCCCCAGGACATCTAGGTCAGCCTTTCCCAAAAATGCTGACTGGGCCTGATGGGAGTTGTAGTCCAAAACATCTTTTTTGTCATTCAAGAAGTTCAAGAAGGACACTGACAAACTGGAACGTGTCCAGAGGAGGGCAACCAAAATGGTCAAAGGCCTGGAAACGATGCCTTATGAGGAACGGCTAAGGGAGCTGGGCATGTTTAGCCTGGAGAAGAGGAGGTTAAGGGGTGATATGATAGCCATGTTCAAATATATAAAAGGATGTCACATAGAGGAGGGAGAAAGGTTGTTTTCTGCTGCTCCAGAGAAGCGGACACGGAGCAATGGATCCAAACTACAAGAAAGAAGATTCCACCTAAACATTAGGAAGAACTTCCTGACAGTAAGAGCTGTTCGACAGTGAAATTTGCTGCCAAGGAGTGTGGTGGAGTCTCCTTCTTTGGAGGTCTTTAAGCAGAGGCTTGACAACCATATGTCAGGAGTGCTCTGATGGTGTTTCCTGCTTGGCAGGGGGTTGGACTCGATGGCCCTTGTGGTCTCTTCCAACTCTACGATTCTATGATTCTATGATTCATTCTTCTTTTTGGATATATTTCTTTTTAATATATTTTCAGAAATGTGCTGGGTTTTCATACCCTCCAACATTTCTCTGATGAAAATAGGGAGGTCCTATTCCACAATCATCCTCATTTCACTATTTATACTCTAACCATCTGACTGGGTAGCTTCCAACATATATAACATATATAAAAACATAAGAAAACATGAAACATTAAAAAAACTTCCCTATACAGGGCTGCCTTCAGATGTCTTCTAAAGGTTGAATAGTTACTTATCTCCTTGGCTTAGGGGTCAGATAACTCCATACCCTCCAACATTTCTCTGATGAAAATAGGGACGTCCTGAGGAGAAGAGGGACATTCTGGGATCAAATCAGAAACCAGGGTGGCTTCTGTAAATCCAGGACTGTCCCTGGAAAATAGGGACACTTGGAGGGTCTAGTTTAGTGCTCAATATGTTAAAAACCTTCAATAAAATTGTTTTTTAAAACCCCCAAAGATCTGGATGGCAGCCATTCAGGGAAGGGTGCTCTAGATGTCTATATATGACTCTCTTTTCTCACCATTCCTGCAAGGAGTTCAGATCATTGTACATGGGGTTATCCTATTTTGTCCTCACAACAACCCAATAAGGTAGGCCAGGTTAAGAATCCACCAGTCATTGATGTGAATGAAGACCCACCCCATCACAAATCCAACATATATGGACCTCTGACATATAAGCATTTGGCTCTACTGACCATCTGCCCCAATGCTGTCAACTCAACTGACCAAGGTGCTTGCCCATCACCTGGGCACCTGTTGTAGAAAAAAGACCTGCCCAACAGCAGGATAGGGATGGGTGAACAGGCTGGTGGAAGACAAGGGGTGAGAGATGCCCTCGTAGCATCCTTTCCAGTTGCCTGGGATCAGCTGTTAAATTTGTGGCCACCATCTCTGTGCCCAGGACTATCAGTCCTAAAAGATAGGGCTTGTTAAAGATGAAGACATTGGAGGGGGATGATGGCTCCTTTCCCCCACTCTGCCAGTATAAGGTGCCTCTCTGAGCTCTGAGCCCTATGGTCCTTCTGCAACTGTGATTTCTTTAAAAGCTGCAGAAAAAGCTGGTAACCTCAGAAGTCTTCAACATACAGCAGGGTCCATCTTTGTCTCCGCACCCTCATTATAAGGCTTGTGATAACAAGCCTGTCTTTTAAGCCACGGTGTCTCGCTTTTGGCGAACATTGCAGCCGATTAAGGAGCTACATTGAATGAATTCAAATGCGCAAAGTGTGCAAGCACACCCACATGCATGCACACACCCTGGGCTCTAAAGAAACCCAGGAAGCAAGTTAAGTCGCAGTGGTAATAGCCTTGGGCCAGGCTTCTCCTACTGTGAAAGCTGCTGAGCCATCAATCAAACTCCACTCATTAACTAACCAATGCCTTAAATACCTCTTTCCCTCTCTCTCTCTCTGTGCCTCTCTCCATATATGCCTACACACACACACACACACACACACACACACACACAGAGAGAGAGAGAGAGAGAGAGAGAGACACGAAAGTGAAACATTTTGCTGACAGCAGCACCCTGTCAGCAATTAGCCATGTAAGCTCCTCGTCCTAAACAGCCCGTGCAGAGAGTTCTCCTTATGCTGCCTCTGCTGTCATGGTATGGGCCTCCTTCTCCATCCATAGCCCTTAAAAGAGCTCCTCTCCTGGCCTCTCCCCATTCCTGCAGCATCTTCGCAGCAGGTGGGAAGGTCTTTTGCACAACAGGGAACACGGCACTAATAGGTTTTCTCCTAATGACAGGTAATTGCTCTGCAGTCTGGATGGAGTTTCCCAAGTCATTTTTTACCGGTGTTGGTAGGTGCAGATTAGCGTAATCCGGATCATGGAATCACCAACTGGGGATCCCATATGCACAGCAGGGCACCAGGAATCCAGTTGCAGCACCCTCCTCTCTTCTGATGGAAGGGTTGTGGGGATCTGAGGTTGCAACAATGTTCTGCGAGTGGTGCCCAGCTGTGCATGCAGCCGCTCTGCTAAACTGCTTGCACAGTGGGGAGAGCACAGAGTACCATTGTTCTACTGCATATCGGAGGTCACGTCCAAAGTAGAGCTACGTGGCAACTTTCATCAACTCAAGGATTTGTGCTTGGGCAACAAAGCTTTGCCACTTTATCTGCTCCCACGTCACCCCCTAAACCTGGGGTTTTCCCCACCTCTCTGGAGCAGATTTGGAGAGGGGATCTGGCACAGGGATGGTGAGGAGAAGAGAGAGTTCTATTGCACAAGTGGAAATCCTTGTGCTGACTGAATGCATCTGCAGTGAAAATGGCAAACAGAATGTCATTACATTTGGGGAAACTGCTTGCAAAAAATATGTATACTGGCCAAGACTGCCTCCAAAAGTTAGGAGAAAATTATATTAAGAGAAAATTGTGCTCAAATGCTGACAAATTTTAAATTCACAAATTGCTGTAGAAATGTGGAGAACTGGATTGAAGATGGGGGAAATGAGAAATTGAGAGAAACCAAAATTGACACATTTGTCCATCCCTACCTTATCCTTCTTTTCCAGTGATAGGCACCCTTGCATACATAACTTAAAGTGACCTTAAGAGGTCATCTGACCAATCTTGTTGCCTCAAAGGTTGGGTCCACCTAAATTTTCACCCATCCTGCTCTAAATGCTCTCTAGGAAGGAGAAGGAAGGAGAACCTATTCCTCAGCAGTCTCTGTCAGTGCTCCACCGCTCTTTCGTGTCAACCCATGCAGGATAGCAGCAGAGATTAGTGGTTAGGAATCTCTGGCTGGGATTGGGATATGTAGAGGTGCTGGATCATAGGATGGGCACCTTCGTTTGCAGATCAGCCCTTTAGCCCATCTGTAAGACGCTCTGCTCCCTTGAGTCTAGACTACGCCATCAAATGCTGTGGGCCAAATGCGGCTGCCACGAGACACCAACATAGTCCTCTATATGCCATTGCAAACCATTTTTGAGCCATTCAGGACCTGAGGCAAAGGGCAAGACCACACCCTCCTCATCCCAGACCCCGTACAAAACCTGACCGGGCTGGAAGTTGAGTCTTAATTCTACACTCTCAACGAAGCAGCACCTTCCACCATGCCTGAGGACATTGGGTTAGCTTAGAAGCTTAAGGGCAGGCTAGCTGAGGGGATTCAGCAGAAATGGCAGGGATGCTGCTGCTCTCCACTGGCATCTGCCACCTGAGGCAGCTGCCTCATTCTGCCCATTGGTAGAGCCGGCACTGGTAATTATGAAACTTTGAAAGAATGAAGAACCACAGCAAATCCTTGGGTGACTCTGGCAGATGTGATGGCTGCATAAAGTGGCCTGGGGTGCTGCCATTCCCAATGACTGCCAAGGGCAGTCTAATTTCCTTGGAATGGGATACAGAACTGGAGCATCTCAGATCGGCAGGCCCTTCGTCAGGGGAGGGAAATGAAGGGAACCTTTGGGATTCCAGGCTTGGTCTCCATTTCCCCAGCAGCCCAGCTTTGTCTCAAAGAGAAATCCGGCTCAGGCACCACCGCCCCCTCCTGCTCTCCACCCTGCTGGATCTGGCCCAGCCCTTCAGAGAACATGCACGTCCCCACAAAGCACTCTAGAAGGGACCGTGCTGTGCTAATGTGGGTTAATAGCCACCTCAGATTCAATTTCAGCTCCCCGAAGAAGCAGCCCCTCCTGGCTCGGCAGCACAGCCTGTAATACTGGAAATGGCTTTAGATTTGAGAAATTGGCACGTTGTCGTCCAACAAGGCAATTTCTGAATTGCTCCACGCAGCTGCAAGGCTTTGGAGGCGACGCTGCTTGCATCCTAAGCAACAGGGATGAGAGCCTGTTGCCATCGCAGAGCCTCTTGTCTTCTCGCTCAAAATCCTCCCCCCACCACACCACCCACAGCAGCATTGCTGGCAGGGAACATGCGGAGCCCAGGATTTCCTTGCCCTACCTGGGAAAGAAGGAAGAAAAGGCCTTGTATGAAACAGTTCAGGTCCAGAGGGACCAGCGGACTCGGTTCCAACCAGATTCTTTCAGTGTCCAGGGACAAATATGCTCTTCCCAATTCCTATCTGTGGAATGGAAATGACATGCTGGGTTGTAAACTCAATGCAGCCCTCGTAACATGCAGCTTGGCTCGCTTTTGTGGGTCACTTCTGGTTGCTCGACAATTGCTTTCTCTGTTCTGTGGGCAGATTTCCACATGGGGTTTTGCCATGGGTGTCAGTGACAGATGAGCCCCCTTTTCTCTTGCAAAAGAATAATAATTATAGCAATAATAACAACAATAATAATTTATTATTTATGCCCCACCCATCTGGCTGGACTTCCCCAGCCACTCATGGCAGCTCCCAACAGAATATTAAAAACACGATAAAACATCAAATGTTAAAAACCTCCCTAAAGAGGGCTGCCTTCAGATGTCTTCTAAAAGATGTTTATTTCCTTGACATCTGATGGGAGGGCGTTCCACAGGGCGGGTACCACTACCGAGAAGGCCCTTTGCCTGGTTCCCTGTAACCTCACTTCTTGCAGTGAGGGAACCTCCAGGAGGCCCTCGGAGCTGGACCTCAGTGTCTGGGCTGAACGATGGGGGTGGAGATGCTCCTTCAAGTATACTGGACTGAGGCCGTTTAGGGCTTTAAAGGTCAGCACCAGCACTTTGAATTGTGCTCAGAAACATACTGTAAGTCTTTCAGGACCGGTGTTATAATGTTCTTCCCAAACTGGGTACCCCTCACCCCATGCTTTGGAGCCCAACTCCCCAGCCAGCACAGTCAATGGTCAGGGATGCAGGGAGTTGGAGTCCAAGAGGGCACCAGGTTGTGGAATGCACACAGTTTGCTGGATCAGACCAAAAGACCACACAGTCTGACATCCTCCTTTGCACGGATGCCAACCAGATGCTTCCCCAGAAGTAGAACATGAAACAGCAGCCGTCCACTACTGTTGTTCCCCTAGCAGCTGATATTCAGGGGTACACTGCCTCTGCCTCTGGAAGTTCCATAAAGACTTCATTCCCCCACCTCCTCTGCCACTGAGAAGGGTTTTTCAGCATGAGGGCCACATTCTGTTCTGGGGAGCCTTCCAGGGGCCACATGCAAATGCTGGGCGGTACAAAAGTGGGCAGAGCAATCGGTGTAAATTTTAACAAGTGCATCATGGGCAATTTTTAAATACACCCACACAGTCCCTTTTCTTTCCTCTGCCCAGGCAAGCGAGAGGCATTAACAGACCTCAAGGACACATCTAACTGAGTTGGTTAGAGCGTGGTGCTGATAATGCCAAGGTTGCTAGTTTGATCCCCGTAAGGGGCAGCTGCATAGTCCTGCATTGCAGGGGGTTGGACTAGATGATCCTCAGGGTCCCTTCCAAGTCTATAATTCTATTATCTGAGCCAAGAAGGTGAGAAAGAAAGTTGCTGGGGGAAGGAGTGGTTGTTGGGGAGATTACCAAAAGGCCAAACAAGGAGGCTTGGAGGGCCAGGTTTGAAGCTCCCCATCCCTGATGCTGAGACAGCCACCTTCCAGAGATTTGCCTAATCCCCTTTTAAACACACCAAAGGTAAAAAAAAGAACGCATGATAATTATTGTGCATTTTAGGGCTGCTTTTCAAGCCTACAAATCAAGGCTGTGCTTATTTATTTACTGCAAGCTTAAGCGATGCCCCCTTTGCCCTCCCGGCCTGCTCCTGTGCTGTTCACAGCGGGAATCAACTGATGCTTTTCCTGGCATGGAGAAATGCATTCATCACTGTGTATACACATTAAGTCACTGTTAAAGCCACAGCTATGGAGGCCAGTTGAAACGTTGGCAGCCTCAACACTCCCCTCCACATTTGGTGCTACAGGCTTTCGTGACACTTCTTGAGGGATTAGAGTAAACATGAGCAACAATGCAGAGAATCAGAGCTATCACAACAAACTAGCACCCAACCACCACCCAATCGAGCAGCGTCAGCTCCCGTCCCGACAGAGAGCTTGTAGCACAACCTTTTCCGCTGAGCCTGGCGCCTTCCTCTCTTCTGGGGCGATGAGCACAGGCTGCATGATGACTATGGGAAAAAAGCAGCATCCTTTAACCCCTTCTTTGCTGAACCACAATGTGCCTCCCCATCAGGGTGAGACCATTTCTAGCATTTGAGCTTGCAGTGTTGAATCTCTTCTGGGGAGGGTGAACATGTTAACACAGCACAGCCACTGGCCATGGGGCTACCACAGCAAAGAACTTTGTTGCACGTGAACTGTCAGCATCGCCCTTGAGCCAGTGCCACCGACTGGACTCATCCACTTCAGCCCCGACTGGGCCAGGCGAGCTGGGGTAGCACTTCCAGAGACCACCTTCTATACAGGAACAGGTCAAAGTGCTGTGGACTCACAGCTTAGAGTTGTGATTACCGGATTCACTCCAACAAGAAGACAGTCGTCGCACAGCAGAGTATAGCAGAGCATAAACAACTCGGAGAGCAGCTCTGTAGAATATCTTCTTTATTCTATCTACAACTATAATACACAACTATATACAGAGCTAAATAGAGTCTAAACGAAAATGCTGAGCTGCACTGAGTGTCTGCAGCTGCTCTTAGCAGCAACCTTATCTATACACACGATCTCTCTCTAACACTCAGTCTCTCTCTCTCTCTCCGACACTTTGATGTGAGGCTGGAGCGGAATAAGTAGAGAGCAGAAACCACCCCCTCCTCTCTGGAGAATCAGCAGAGCACATCAGCAGATTCTTGGATATGGGAGGGGTGAAATCTCCTCATGGGGAGGACATGGGGCTACCACAGTAAAGAACTTTGTTGCACGTGAACAACAGAGGTGCTTTTTATAATGCAAAATTGTTGTTGATATTTAAGGTGCCAAAAAAATGGACTGCCATGACCTACACCTCTAGAAGTGGTTTTCATGGGCTGTTAGGGATGGAAGGATCTGTCAGTTTTGGTTCTCTCAGATCCTCATTTTTCCAATCTTAATTTCAGTTCTGCGCATTTCTGCAGCAAATTGAATTTTTTTATTAAAAAACCTCATTAAATTATTCAGGAGTTTAGTTTGACTTTCTCCTAATAAACACATTTTTGTACGGAGTTTTGACTAATGTACACATTTTTGCTAGCGATTTCTCCTGTTGTGCTGCATTTTTGTATGTTTTTTTAAAAAAACTTACATAGTCTTTTATTCTGTACACATTCCCCTAACTGATGCATTTTGGTAAGCCCTGTTTGGTTGGAGAACTGCACTGCAAAATTCAGAGAAGGTTTAATTTTGAAGGATGGCCGGGTTTCAGTTTTCATACCGTTTCAGAAAATGCGAGTCTGATAGATTCACCTTTAAATGCAAATTTGAACTGAGTTTCTCCCCCAATCCCTATCAGTTGCAATATGGGTGGTCTGCTGCCAGGAGAATGGAGCCAGGTAGGGCCCACTGAGTAGCTGCAATGGATTCCCATGGAAGGGAAGGTGGTCCAGACCTGGATTACACAATCTTAGCCATGCAAAGAGTTCTCCGGTAAGTGCAAAAGCAAGCAGAGCTTGCAGACAGGTGTCAAGAGACAAGCTCCTCCGGAGTCTGTCTTCTGAGGGAAAACACACCCCCTGACTTTGCACAGCTTTCTCCCAAGCCAGAAAAGATTTTGAGGGCATTTATTTTAAAAAGACGAGGCATGTGTTTTATGGGTGATGCTCTGCAATTAGTTTCTGCTCTTCGCACTGCCAGACTCAATTTCCCCAACTTAAGACCTCCCTAGCCAGGACAAAAAAGAAACAAAACCCAAAAAATACTGGCCTCCCCAGGAAAGAGACAGGAGCAATCAGATATAATGAGGTATTTATAGTTAGGGCAGGTTCAAATCCTGCGCTTTGAAGAGATTTATTAGCAGGGGAAATTATGTCAGGGTGCACCTTCTTCTATCTTTGCAACAGGCTAAGAGGAAATGCCTTCTCCTTTGCAACCCTGATTAGTGTAGCTTCTCCATTGTCCTCTAGTCCTTTAAGAGCCACTGGGTAGTTTGACAAGCTGTCAGCTCCTCTGCAAGGGACAGGGGGCTGTGATTGAGAGGGTGATCAGGCAATTGCACCTTGGCACCACGGTAATTGCACCAGACAGAGCTGCTTAAATACCACCAGACAGAATATTACTCAAATTAAAATGAGGCCTTAAAATGTCATTATTTGTGTCATTATTAATAGCCCTTAATTGTGTTCTCTAATCATCACGAAATTATGTTAGTATTAATAACCACGTCAAAGCTGCCTAGGGAACCGCAAGAACTTCCTAAAAAAAAAAATTATGCCATATGTCAGTTCCCATGAATGCAAAATGCAAAGCTGGGAGGATTTTGTGCATCCAGCAAATGAGTAATGAGACAGGGAGGCGCCAGGACCCTTGGAAAAGATATGCAAACATTTGGACCCTGTCCCTTAGCCAACACACAGAGAGGTCCTGGGCTTCCCCTCCACTGCCTTGAAAATTCGACAACATCCTTCAAGGCAGGAATTCTTGAGGTTAGACAAGTGGGGCCGGGGAGCAAGTTACACTTTGGACTGGACAGCTGTGTTCACCCTTCCCATTGTAACAGAAGGTCCTCGGTATAACTGATAAGGCTAGCAGTGGAGTTAACTTTGCATTAGAGGAAAAATTGGGATTGCTTGTATACATATTTTTTTATAATTATATTTTATTAATTTTCCATCAAAAGAAAATACAAATCACACCACATTACAACTTCTATAAATTTTTCCATTTTTGACTTCCTTCAGCCTCTCTGCCAATCATCCGAATTATATCTTCTTTAATTACACATTTCCAAATTTTGCTATTGCCTTTATGCCTACCCCCCACTTCTATTTTCCCTTTTTACAATATTTCTTATGTTGTTACAAAGCTTCTTTAAATGCCACTAACGTTATTCCATTATCACTTATACACTCCCAATACTCAACTAACTTTCCCCAGTCCTCGATGAATTTTTGATCTCGTAGATATCTGATCTTACCAGTCAGTTTATCAAGTTCTGCATAGTCCATCAGCTTCATTCTCCACTCCTCCAGCGTTGGTATTTGTTCTTGTTTCCATTTCTGGGCCAGTAATATTCTTGCCACAGTTACTGCATATTGGAAAAGTTTATGATCCTTTCTATTTATCTCATTTCCGACAATTCCTAAGAGAAAGGCCTCTGGTTTCTTAACAAATGTATATTTCAACATTTTTCCCAGTTCATTATATATCAACTCCCAGAAGCTTTTCACTTTCTTACATTCCCACCACATATGGTAAAATGTACCATCCTTTTCTTTACATTTCCAACACTTCTTACATGTTTTATACATTTTTGCTAGTTTTACTGGTGTAATATACCATCTATATATCATTTTCATAACACTTTCCTTTAATGCAGTACATGCAGTAAATTTAATACTTTCATTCCATAGTTTTATCCACTCATTAAATTGTATATTATGACCAATGTCTCTGGCCCATTGTATCATAACTGATTTGACTTCTTCATCCTTTGTATGCCATTCCAACAATATCTTATACATTTTGGATAGAATTTTATATTCATTATTTATTATTTCTAATTGAAATTTAGAATCTTTCTCTACATATCCATGTTCTTTAAGATCTTTTTTAAACATTTCATTTATTTGAAAATAATGCAACCAGTCATATACCAACACTTTTACTTCTTCATAGGGTTTCATTTTCCATTTTCCCCCTTCTTTAACAATCAAATTTCCATATGTAATCCAATTCTTTCTCATATTAATTTTTTTAACACTCATAACCTCTAATGGAGACAACCAGTGTGGAGTTTTTGGTTCAAGTAGGTTTTTATACCTATCCCATATTTCTATCAACGATCTTCGGAAAATGTGGTTCTCAAAACCTTTATGGATTTTCTTCTTTTCAGCCCATAGATACGCGTGCCATCCAAGGATGTTATCAAATCCTTCTATGTCTAGCAACTCTGTGTTTTCTAATTTTATCCATTCCTTTAACCAACAGAGACATGAGGCTTCATAGGACAGTTTCAAGTCTGGCAAGGCGAAGCCTCCTCTTTCTTTAGCGTTAGTTAATAACTTAAACTGAATTCTTGGCTTCTTACCCTGCCACATATACCTTGAAATCATTCTTTGACATTCTTTAAAAGTCCCAGTCCCCTTGATTATTGGAATCGTTTGAAATAGAAATAATAACTTTGGCAGCACGCTCATCTTTATCATTGAAATCCTCCCCCAAAACGACAATTTCATTCGTCTCCACACTTCCAGATCTTTCTTTATCTCATTCCACACTGGTATATAATTATTCTGATATAAATCTATATTCTTGGGGGTTATCCAAATACCCAAATATTTCACTTTTTTCACCACCTCTATACCTACTTGTTGTATTATTTCTGTCTTGCCTGGATCCATATTCTTAGCAATTATTTTGGTCTTTTTCTTATTCAATATAAATCCTGCCACTTGGCCAAATCTCTCCACCTCAACAAGTATATTTTTAATACTTTCCGAAGGCTCTTCCACCGTTATGACCAGGTCATTGGCAAAGGCTTTAACCTTATATTCATTCCGGCCTACTGCAACCCCTTTTATTGCCTCATTTTCCCTTATGGATTTTAGAAAGACCTCCAGCACCATGATGAATAACAGTGGTGAAAGTGGGCACCCCTGTCGTGTACCCTTAGTTATCCCTATTTCATCCGTAATCATATTGTTTACAATTAATTTAGCTTTCTGTTCGGTATATATTGCCTTTATTCCATTGAGAAATTCCTTCCCCACCTCCATATATTCTAAATTTTTTAACATAAAATCCCAAGATATATTATCAAAGGCCTTTTCTGCGTCCACAAATATTAACATAGCTTGTTTCTCATTTCTGGCAGTCAGATATTCCAAAATATTAATTATATTCCTTACATTATCTTTCATCTGTCTGCCAGGTAGGAAACCCGCTTGATCCTTATGAATAATTTCTTGTAATATTTTTTTAATCCTTTTTGCTAAAATACTTGCAAAAATTTTGTAATCTGTATTGAGTAATGAAATAGGCCTATAATTTTTAACTTGTGTTAAATCCGAATCTTGTTTTGGTATAAATGTAATAAATGCTTCTTTCCATGTTTCTGGAATTTCCCTTTCCTTGAGAATATTATCCATAACTTCTTTCAAGGGTATTGACAGGATGTGTTTCATTTCTTTATAGTAGCTTGCTGTAAATCCATCTGGTCCCGGAGCTTTCCCTTTTTAAAGTTCTTTTATAGTCTCTTTTATTTCATCAATTTCTATTGGGGCATTCAGCCTATCTTTTTTTTCTGTCGGGATCTTCTGCACCTTTTTTCCCTTTAAATATCTTTCTATCTTCCTCATATTATTCTTCTCTGTTCTTTTATATAAATGTCTATAAAAATCCAAGAATCCTTTTTTAATACCTTTTGGAGTGTCTATTTCTTCACCCTCCACGATGATTTTGTTGATTGAATTCTGTTCTTTTCTTTTTTTGATTTGCCATGCCAGCCATTTACCTGATTTGTTAGCTGATTCAAAGTTCCTTTGTCTCATTCTTTTTATGTTCCATTCTACTTCTTTGTTGATTATCATCGCAAATTGAGTTTGCAGAGTCTTTATATTCTGTTTTACTTTCTCATTATTCGGTTTTTTAACTAATTTTTGTTCATTATCCATTATTTGTCTTAAGATTTCCTTCTTTCCTTTTTCTCTGCTTTTATTTTTAATTGAATTCTGCTGAATAAAAAATCCTCTCATAACCGCCTTGCTGGCATCCCATACTGTGTTGATTTTCGTGCCTTTGTTAGAGTTGTTTATAAAATAGTCCATCAGAGTCTTTTGGGCTTTCTCAACAATTTTTTGATCATCTAGGAGATAATCATTCATTCTCCATCTAAACGTTCTCTCTTCATATCCTTTTATTGGGCTATGGTCTGAAATTATTCTCGGTTGAATTTCTATTTGCCTGATTCTTGGAGTTAATTCATTTGAGACCCATATTTGATAAATTCTCGACATTGACCGATTTGGGTCTGAATAGAATGTAAATTGTTTTTCCAGTGGGTGTCTCAATCTCCAAATATCAATTAAATTGCAGTTTTTTATCATCGAAAAAAATGTCTTTGGTAATTTCCCTTCTTTACTAAGCCCTACTGCTCTTAGTCTATCCATTTCCAATGACACCACACCATTCATGTCCCCCATTATTATAATCTTTTGGTCTATATATTCGAACAGCTTTTCTTCCAAATTTTTAAAAAAATCAGTTTTGTTTCCATTTGGTGCATAGATCCCGACAATTATTATTTTTTCCCTTTGCCATTTGATCTGGATTGCAATGATTCTTCCTTCTTCATCTTTAAAAATTTGTTGAGCATTGATTTTATTCCTCACATATAATACAACCCCTCTTTTCTTATCTTTATCGGAAGATATGAATTCGTTTCCCAATCTTTTGTTAATCAAAACTTTTCTATGTTTTCTTGCCACATGAGTTTCTTGTAGGCAAATTATATCCAAATTTTTCCATTTTAAACATTGCTCAATTTTATTCCTTTTTTTCTGTCATTCATTCCGTTAATGTTCCAATTCCAAATTTTTAATGCCATTATAACCTCCTAATTAAATAAAGGCTTTTGTTGTTATTTATAATCCTTCTGCTTTCCCTTCTTCTTCTTCCTCTTCTTCTTCTTCTGTCACCTTTCCTTTCTCTTCTTCATCATCATACTTTGGACCCGCTCCTCCTGCTCCTGCTCCTGCTACAGCTCCTTTTTCTTCATCATCTTCTACTCTTAATTCTTTATATTTTCTCTGGGATTGCTTGTATAGATACATTAAAAAGAACCCCAATACGGAATTCCCTGGACTGCTGCAGAGTCCAAGGCATCTGGGGGTGGGAGTGGGGAATAGAGGTCACTAGGAGAGGCAGGTGGGAACAAAACAATATAAATATACAGTAAATGTGAATAGCAAAATAAATAAAAGTCCCATGAATGAATGGGGGTGGGGGGAGAATGCAATTGGTATGACTGGATAACAAAATGCATTCAATCTTTAATCATGAAAATGAATAGCAATATGATTTCTGTTAAAAATCTCGCCCACCCTTGCCTTGTGTATCTACAGTCCCGAGACAGAGATGGAACAGAGTGAAAACCCTAATGCCCCTCTGTGGTATTAATAGAATTAGCTAAATAGCTGAGAGTCTTGTCCTTTAAGGATACCCCCAAATCTACTGATGGTGAGAGAGACCCTCAAACCTTGGGCAGCCACCTGTGTTTACAGTCTAGCAAAGACTAGGGTGGGGGGATAATTCTGCATTGTGCCATGCTGAAATGTGTCCCCCAAAATAGAATCTCAGGTCACGACTTGAGGATGCCGTATGCAGTATGGCAAGTTTGAATGGGGAGGCAATGGGGAATAGGTGGGAAGATACTGGAAAGACCCTGCATATATTTCCCCAGATGGTTGGAAATGCAGGTGATTTTGATCTGGAAAATAACCTGGAGGAGAGCAGGTTCAGCAGCTTCTCCCCATGCATCCTTCCTCCCTTCTGCCTCTGATTTTGCTGTAATCATTACCACCACTAGCATCACCATCAAATTTCGAAGAAAGAAAGCTCCCTGGAATGTTTAGCTCCTTAGAGACGAATCTGCAGGAAAGCAGTGCACATTCACCAAGAGCAAAGCTCTCTTTGCACCAGGGTTTATTATTTATTATTATTTTAGAAAGCAAGCCGAGCAAACTTTTAACTAACGTTCATTGGCCTGAAAAGCCACGGAGGAAGAAAAGCTCTCTGGGTGTCCCCGAGAAAAGTCTCTCAGCCTGATCGGCCTCAAAGGTTCGTGTGAAGATTTGGATTCTATGGCACTTTTGTGTGCGGGAAAGGAAGAGTCATAATAGGTTGAGGATTTTACAGAATGCAGGTATCCAGGCCCAAGCCAGGGTTAGCAAGAAAAATGTTGCCCCCAAAAAGTGTCAAAGGGGGTTAATGATTTAAAAGGATCAAAGTCCACCCTGGACTATATTTAAAAGCGAAGCCGCATGAACAGTGCTTCAAAAGGTAACATGTACCATAATTCAGGCAATGAGTTGTTCTGTCTCTAGGAAACAGGCAGATGTCACTCACTTTAAGAAGAAATCCCAACAAATGGAAAGAGCGTACAGTGGTTCCTCGGGTGTGTAACGCTTCAGGTTACACACTCCGCTAACCCAGAAATAGTGCTTCAGGTTAAGAACTTTGCTTCAGGATAAGAACAGAAATGGGGCTCCGGCGGCGCAGCAGCAGCAGGAGGCCCCATTAGCTAAAGTGGTGCTTCAGGTTAAGAACAGTTTCATGTTAAGAACGGACCTCCGGAACGAATTAAGTACTTAACCCGAGGTACCACTGTACAGAACAGCTACAATTATGTCACAATAGTTGCCTGGCCATGTGACCCTCCACACACATCTTTCACCCCCCAAACAACAACAACAACAACAACAACAACAATGCCTGTGAGGCAAAGTTTCTTGAGGCCAACACCATAAATCCCTGAAATGTGTAACAGCCATTAAATGCCTTCCCGTTGGTGGAAGTGCCACAGAGCTCTGTGCTCCAAAATATTATGACTTGAGTTAAATGTAACTAGGAGTGTAAAAAATAACGGCACAGGAGGTGTAAAGGGAAGAGACCGGAGTTCACACAGGGCAGGCAGCTCGAGGGGTTCTGATCTTGGAGGCTGCAATTCCCCAACCGCCTTCCTGAAAATGAAGGCATCTCTTGTTGAAAGGTAAATTTCGCAACAAGCCAAAGGCTGGCAGGGAGGCAAACGTCGCCAGGGTTCCTCGCAGCAGATCTTGCACCACTAGTGAGCATCCCTTTGCAGATTGTAATGCAAGTCTCAGCCGGACAGGTTTGCGTTAATTGCTTGGGTGACATCAGAAATTATTTCCAAGGGAGTTTCAAAATATGGATTTCCCACTTAGTGTGTGTCTTAATTAGAACTTCTCATGCCGGGGTGTTTGCTCATGAGTAGGTCTACTGACAGGAGCAGGGACTCTGGCCTGCTGCTTGAAACAGAGCCCTTTGTGCCCAGCTGAGCTGTCATGACCCTTTGGGGATTTGTGGGTACTTGTGGCACTGTGGGTTAAGCCGCAGAGCCTAGGACTTGCCGATCAGAAGGTCGGCAGTTCGAATCCCTGCGATGGGGTGAGCTCTCGTTGCTCAGTCCCTGCTCCTGCCAACCTAGCAGTTTGAAAGCACATCAAAGTGCAAGTAGATAAATAGGTACCGCTCCAGCGAGAAGGTAAACAACGTTTCCATGCGCTGCTCTGGTTTGCCAGAAGCGGCTTCGTCATGCTGGCCACATGACCCGGAAGCTGTACGCCGGCTCCCTCGGCCAATAAAGCGAGATGACCGCTGCAACCCCAGAGTCGGCCATGACTGGACCTAATGGTCAGGGGTCCCTTTACCTTTAGTGGTGAGGGCAAGGCGCTGCGTACATGCTCACCAAAGCACTATATTGTTATCTCACATTTCCTAGACATGGTAATAAGGCTTCTGTAAATCTGGGACTGTGCTTTCAAAATAGGGGCATTTGGAGGGTCTGGATGGGCACCCTCTGGCTTGATCCACCAGTCAGGGTCTTATGTTTTCAGGTTCCTAGCCAGCCCTGATACTGAAAATATGTGGAGCCAAACATTGGCTCACATTAAGCACTACTTTAGGGATATGGTCTACAGGTAGGTAGGGATAGAGAAAGGAAAATCATTTGGTTTGCTTTTTAATACGAACTCACCAAATTCATACTTTCCAAGCCATATGTGAAAACCGAAACACATCTCCACTGGACATCACACTTTCCTCACATTTTACAATGCTGTTCTGCAACCAAAGAATGTGCAGAAAAGTGCATAAATCGGTGAAAAGTGTGCGCAGAAATGCACAGAAAGTAATGCAGAAGAATGCACGGAATCAGAGGAAGCAAATAAACAGGGCAAAATTGCGTACAAAAATTGTGCATTTCAGGAAAAAGGCACATGGGAAGACTTACCCATTTTCATTTGAAACCTTTCTTTTTCTTTTTTTGAAAAATGAAAACAAAGAGGGAAAACTGAACTTGAGAGCAGAATAACGAGAAAGGGAGAGAAATGGAAATACTGTAGGAAGATTTGCCCATCGCTGCATGTTGGTGGGGGTTGTTGAGGTGGGGAACTGCCTTCAGAAATGTGAGATGGTGCAGGCTGGTAGTTTTCCAAAGTCACACCTGCCTTGCCAACAGCAGGTCTGCTTGCCTGCCCTCCTCACTCTTAACTGTCAATGTCCATCCTCCCAAAGCATTTGTGGCAGCAGCTGCCTCTCCCCTCCCTTCTCTATCTCTCTCTCTCTCCCCCTCCCTCCCTCCTGCTTCCTTGACAGGCCACGGCTTAACATTCTACAGGTGTCGTTGCCAGGCAACCCCCCCCTTGGTAGGAGAGGCTCTCTGCTGATGCCAGAACCAGATCAGACGCCCCACTCCTGAAACACTGGCAGATAGGCAGGAATTTCAGGTTTGAGGGGCTCTATAAGCAGCACACAAGGCCCCTTTCTGCTTTCGCACACAAATAATATATATGATGACTTAGAGTCTGCCCAGAACGATACCAGTTTTGACAGTGGCTCAGGAAGAATTCCTGGGACTCAGCTAGATTGGTAAAGAAACAAGCGTTGTATATGCGATACAACACCGTGACACCAGATGGCGATGTGGCGTCCCGTCTTTCCCTAACGGATTTCCGTGTACAAGTTGGCAACGCGTTTAACCGAGTCACCTCTTTGACGTGTCTAGATCCAGCCCTAACGAGGTCTAGGAAGGTTCAAGCACCCCAAATTGACAGCAGCTTCCCCGGCTTCTGATCCCAATCCAGGATACCCCGATTTTCCTGATGTGGCGCAGGCTGGAGCAACCTTCCTGGAGGCCGCTCTAGGCCACACCATGTCTTTTGAGGCTGCAGAGTAGGAGCAGGAGGCAGAAGGCAGCAAAACTGAGAGAGGGGAGGGAAGGAGGGGGTGAGCGATCTCGTTGCAGCAGCGAGTGGGCAGGTGAGGAAGGGGTCAGCAGCAGGGAGGGGGCGAGTGATGGGGATGGTGACCTTTTGTCACAAAATGTCGGAGGGTGTGAAACAATGCTGTTGCGTACCCAACCCCTAGGATTTCTGTCCCTCTCCCCACAGCAGATGAAGCAAAGAAGGAAAAAACTTTGCACCAGCCCCGGCACCTGGGCCCCTGGCAACACCAGGTGGCAGAGTCTCTGAGCCACCATTTTAATTTCCCACAATGCCCTGGAGTTGGGCCCTCCACTGGAAGCTCATGAGAAAAGAAAACGTCACCTCCCAGCTACCCTTGATGCAAAGATACTACCATCGCCATTGCCAGGCACGGCTGAAGGAGGGCATCAATAAAAGAGGGTGCCCAGCCCCCCTCCCAGGGTGAAGCAAGGGGTCACTACTGTCAAGGAGGGAGGGAGGGAGGAGGCCATTATCCCACCAGATGCAGCTTACTAGATCAAAGCAGCAGACCATTCCAAGCCCGGGACCATTAGCTTGCACAGGAGCACTGCCTATATTGCAACACGCTTTGCTTATATGCTTTTAAAATTATTTTACTGCAGTGTCTTTCATACGAAGCATGTCCTCTAAAACCTGGAGCTTGCTACTAGGAACTGGGCTATGGTTCGCCTGAAAATCCCCACAGAAATTGAGAGGATTCCTCACTTCTCTGATGTGGTTTAAAAGGGAAAATCGCCCTCAGGGGATCTAGTGGGTGAGGAGAAAGTGGGGGGAGGGGGCAGCGGGGGGTGGGAATGACAGAAATGATATTTAACACATTCTGTTGAGTGATTTTCTCTGTGAAAATATTAATGCTACACATATATAATCTAATTGATTCCTCAGGGCAATATCCTCTGACAAAATGGCCCTGATGAGGAGATAATTGAGTGTATTGAATTGTGTCCTGGGAGACCATAATGTTACAAGGCCCATTATCCTGCCCTTTCAACCCCCCCCCCTTTGTCAGGTGCGCCTGACTTTTTGGACACATCCTCTGAAAAAAATAAGCCTGCCCCTTTAAAACTCTTCTGCCCAATTATACAAAGCGGTTTCCAAATCAAAGCCAATGTTTGTATCATCTACAGGTCATGGATGGGGTGGAAGACCAGGTGATGCAGTGGTAGGACTTTTATGCAGCTCAGTTTGGATTCCCTTGACCCTGAGGGCCAGTTCTCCTTGTTGCCAGTTCTCCAAAGGCTGTGCGCCAAGCATGGTGAGGGCACATTCCCCCACACTTGTACACTGATGCGCCATATGCTGCTGCCACAACCACACAAATAAGTGTAGGTCCAGGCTGGTGTGCCTTCAAAACAGAATTTCATATTTACCATGGGGGTCGCCTGTGAGGAACACAGTGGGATGCAGGCTCTGCTAGAAACATGGGGGTGACTGACTTTGCCTGCAATGCGCAAGCTCTTTCCGCCTCACACTCCCATCAGAATTTTTGGCTGTACCCACAAAGTTCCTTCATGCACAGGTTCTCAGATCAGACTAGGGTTGCCCCCTGAAGGAAAGCATCCCACACCTTTGCGGGTGAGCGAGGATTGTCTATCATCTATTATTTTTTACATTTCCAAGGCCCTGTGCATCCTCTCTCCTTCCTATGATCCCCAACTTATAGCACATGGATTTTCACCTCCCTGTCCAGCAAGGCATGTCCAGAGTGAGGGATTAACTCTTTATTGTTAAAACTACACTTGCAAGTTATAACAAGGCATGTCCATCAGTCCTACGGCTCTCAGCTTTGCCTAGATGTGCAACCAATGAGGCAGTTGGCAAAACAGAGAGGACCTGCCCCCTACCTCATCTTATGTATCTTCCTCACCCAAGCTGTGCGCAAGCAGGCAAAGAATGCATTTGCATGTGACCTGCTTCTGCTTCTCCTTCTTCAATCCTCTCCTGGTCCTGGGAGACAGTAGAACAAGTGAGGTTGGGGAGGGAAGAGGTGGTCTGGAAACTCTTTACACGGGCCTGACCTATCTCCCTCCTCCTGCCCCTGTTCTTCACTCTCCAGCCCTGCAGCTTCTCCCGCCTCTGACTCTTGTCTTCTGGCTGTTACAGGCTCCCCCACATCACTGATCCTTTCTTCCAAGTCAGTCTTCATCCCCATTCTCCTAGTACCCGCTCCTCAGTGTCCAGCCAGTCCCTGACAGGGATGGGGAACCTGTGATCCCCTGCCCAGATGTTGTTGGACTGCCATCATTCCTGACCACTGACTCTGCTTGCTAGGACTGATGGGAGTTGGAATCTAGCAACTTCTGGAGGACCAAGTGGTTACCCACCTGTCACAGTTCAAATCTGTAGACTCTGACAATAACTAAGGGAACAACCTGGCTCTGAAACAACTTTGTTTTCTCCCTTGATAAATAATTCTGCACCACCCACCAGATCCTTAACCTTAGCAGGTCGGCATGACCACAGCCTCATGGGCTCTGTGTTTCTTGTAGCCGGGGCCAACACATCGACAGGAAGGCGCAGGCTAAACTGACAAAGCTGCGGGCTGCTTTCTTTCCCCCATCAAAACAACATTACTTATTTACAGTACATAGAGTTTATGGAAGTAACAGCAGGGGCACCTGCCTCTCCTCGGGCGTACATCACAGCGCACACACAGTCACAGCAGGAAGCCATTCCTTGAGCTAAACAGCAGCCTCCGCTCAGTGCCAAGGGAGGAGGTCAACACTTTCAGTGTACAGGTCATTCACTGGAGAAGATAGATTCACTTTCAGCAGGTTTCTCTCCTTACAATCTCTGTGTTGACTGCTCCCTTTCTCGACTCTTTCCCAAGGTAGGCACTATAGCTCCCAGGTGTTCTATTGGCTATTACAGTGGAAAGCAACAACGTGTAGTAATGCATTCCCACACATCCACCGTTTGGAGAAATCTTTGGGAACAATGGCTCAGCTGTGGATGAGCTGAAATAGTGGCAATAGGCAAAGGGAAGGGACAGCACCAGCAATGAGTGGGTGGAGCTGTGTCTGCCACATGGCCTGCCTTGTGCCCTCTAAACTGTTAGGTATAATTTTTCAATTGTACATTTAAATGGAAAATGGGTCTGAATGTGTATTGCTAAGGGGCATGGGAAATTCCATAGGGCTAAACTAGGATCTCTCTAAGTGCCACCAAGTTGATGATTAACTGTTGATGCATCTCTGCTGATTCTGTCACATGGTGTTTAACCTTAGATCACATGAGTAAGGTATTCAGTTGCAAATCACCATTTTGAAGGAATCTTTTCTTTCTCAAGTCACAGAACACAAAATACGTGCTAATGATCTCTCTCCTGAAGAGGAAACAGCTCCAGGCTGTAATGGAGTCTGTGTGGAGAGAAAAACCTTTGATTTCAGATCTGTTTAGATGTATCATTGTTTTTGTATATGTTTGAAGAAAGTTCTGTTAGTAAAGCTTTGAAACCATATTTTATGTCTGGAAAAATTTTATTCTAAGAGAAGTCATTTTTTATCCATCCTATTGTTTTAATAATAATAATAATAAATAATAATAATAATAATAATAATAATAATAATAATAGTAATAATAATTAATTGCAATATTAATATCTGCAATAAAAACCAACCTCCTGCTGTCAGGTGTCTTGGAGAATCATAGCTCTGTAAGTGGTGGTCTCCTAACAATTCCCAGCACTCTTAACAAACTACATTTCCCAGGATGCTTTGGGGTAAGTCATGGCTGTTTAAAGTGGTACAATGCTGCTTCAAATGGATAGTGCAGATGGGACCTGAGTCTCTGTTTCTTCCACCCAAGCTGGCTCTGTGAAAACCCTTTTGCACCTGTCTTTAAAGCAGCCTTTCTCAACCTGTGGGTCCCCAGATGTTGTTGAACTACAACTCCCATCACCCCTAGCTAGCAAGGCCAGAGCTCAGGGATGATGGGAGTTGTAGTCCAACAACATCTAGAGACCCACAGGTTGAGAACCGCTGCTTTAAAGGCTTCCCCATTCTCTGTCCTGTTCCTTTGCAGTCGTTCCCCTCTTCCTCCAAACACTCCTTGACTTTTAGCAGCCTGTTGCCCATCACCTGTTCACCCTGTGATCTACAGCATTATCTCCCAGAAATTTTGACGAGAGCATCCCAGAAAGAGTCCTCCTCCATCTCTGTTGCTTAATCCCTCAATCAGGAGAAATGGAGAACTCTGTAAGCGGCTTAGGAGGATGCTTTCTGCAGAGAGGCGCCCAGGGAGAAAAATGAGGAAGAAACCATCTATCACAGCCCAAATTTTCAGGAGGTGTATTTAAAATAAATGCAGGAGGTGAGTTTCTTTTTTATTAGAGCGACTTTTCCCAAGGAGAAAAAACAGCAGGATTGAGTGGAGGTTAAAGTCTTTCATTTATCACTTGTGCAGAAAATAGGACTCAGAGCCACACCAGGGGAGCAGCTGCTGTAGCTGGTTTTTGAAAAACTTCCCAGAGAGCGGGGCTATGGATGAAAGCGAAATGGGAGAAAGGACCACTATAGAAGCTCTGTCTGAAAAAGGGAGCTTGCCCCTACACGACAGGTTACCTTAAAAACAAAAGAAAAGAAAAAAACTAGTGAGAGATAACATCTTTTTCATCAGGGTGACGTGTGGTGGGCTGTCCTGAGCCCCGATTGCTTAAGGCAGGGATAGGTAACAGGAGACCCTCTAGATCAGGCATAGGCAAACATGGCCCTCCAGATGTTTTGGGACTACAACTCCCATCATCCCTGATCACTGGTCCTGATAGCAAGGGATGATGGGAGTTGTAGTTCCAAAACATCTGGAGGACCGAGTTGGCCTATGCCTGCTCTAGATGTTTGGAATAACAGTTCCAAGCATTTCAGATCATTGGGCATCCTGGCTGGGCCAACAGCATATGGAGGTTGTCTCTGGTCCAAGCCACCATCAAGAAAAACATTGGGAGCTCCTGGAATTCTCCTTTTGGATTTTTATCTTATAGTCAGAGGGATGACCCTGGGGAGAAAACAGCACATGCACTCCTGTTTCAGCAGCAGGAGACTGAAATCTTAATGTTGATTATGTTGTTGTATGCGTCCTTCTTCTCTAAGTGAAGAACTATTCTCAGTATAGTGCCATCAGGCTTCATGTTCATTGCAGGAAGGAGCACTGGAGACTTGTGGCGCCTTTGCAGTGTACATCTACTCCATTTGCTAATATATATATGTGGAGCTAAAACAAGAGGAACTCTGTATCGCCAATCTGTTTTCAGACTCTCTGCTCCAAACTTCAAATTGCTTTCTCTTTTTCTCACTTTCACTCTCTCTCAGATACACACATCGCCCTGCCCAGCCCCTTATTTTAATGTTACTGTAGCCAGGGAGGTCACTTTCTCTTTGCTCCATTGTGTATCTCCTTCAATACACCCCAAAGAGATCTCCAGCTGTAAGGAGACGGTCTTTCAACAGTTAGTTAGCCCCTATTGATGAGACACCAAGCAACCATTCTGGACCCTTAAATTAGCAACCTCCTGCTGCTAATGGGCCTCCAGCCCAATGCGATATTGTGGCGGCACTCCACTCATTTCCTTCCTTGCACGTGGACTGTCTGAGTGTGGAAGACCAGTCCTGCCCTGCAGCTACATAGCTCAACCCCGAAGCATGGCAAATTAGTCAGAAAGCGGGAGACAAAAAGGACTTGAATGGAGCAGAAATGGAAGGGGCGCAAATGGGGAAGATTCTTCTCCTTTTCCTTTTGGCAGGAAACGGTGTCATTTGTACAAATTGCCAGCAAACTCCAGTCTGGGAGAGAGACCTTAGCAAGAAAAAGTACCAGTCTTCTCTGCCTTTCATGTAAGCGGGTGTCCCTTTTATTTCTGAGTGAGCAGTATCTGCAAGGGGAGAAAAGGAGCCCTTGTCAGCCTCCCGCACAGACAAATTGCTTCTCTCATCCCTGGGTTATCTCTCAGCTGTAACAATTGCCTGTCCTCAGAGGTGAGCGAAAGGGTCTCTCTCCAAACTCAAAGAGCTGAGCATCTGTCCCTCCCTCTGCTCTGGACGTTTGCTTTAAGCGTCACTCCCAGACAAGTAAAATAACCATCTTCCCTGCTTTTGAATTACTGGTCCTCCATGTATGTGGTAGTGCAGCAAACCCCATTGCCGGATGGAGGGGTGGAGAGCAGCTGGGTGCCTAAATGGAGTGACCCTATTGAAGCCCTGGGCCAGGGCAAAGACTGATCTGGCTATTGCACCATCTGATGGACGTGCGCCCTGTTGCACCTTTCGCGTTGTAATGGGAAACAGATGGCAGGGAGGGCTTTAATAAATCAAGGAGCTGCCTAATCTTGACAGCCAGGCAAAGGAGGTTTGTTTGCACCGCTGCCATTCAGTGTTAAGGCAGCAAGTTGGAAAATTTGCAGACTGCAGTGACACTTAGCAAGCGGGGGCATGTCCTCACCACACAATCATTCTGGCTTGAAATGCTATGCCATGCACACAGCCATCCCCTGCAAGGTGAACTTGGGGCTTGGAGTTCTGGAAACAAGCTCAGAGTTCTCAGCCACAATCATTTGGCTACACTTCCCAGGATTCCTGGGTGGAGAACCCAAGGCAGGTAAAACATGCTTAAGCTGGTGTGCATCAACTCTGTCTGGGGCCAAATAACGAGGCAAACTGGGGTATTCCCAAGTCAAAGTGTGATACGAATACCCTCTCCTGAGTCAGATTCGAATTCCCAGAAAGCCTCATAACATGTTACTGGGCCATTCTGCTCTGTATTTCATATATTTCTCTATGTTTTTTCTAGGTCTGTGGGTTTGCAAGAAGTGAGGCTGTCCAAAATGTTGCCTGGAAGGCACTGAATAGTTGTTGTTGTTGTTGTTGTTGTTGTTGAAGCACAGTTAAATGCTTCATTCTGCTTCAACATACCCCGCTTCCATGGTTTTCTAAATTATTTAGCTCTAGACAGCCCCCCATTGCGATGATTTTTTTTTAAATATAGGGGTTTTTTTTAGCTATTCTTTTTATAATCTGTAAACCGCCTTGAGTCTCTGCCAGAGAAAAATGTGAGGTGGAAATAATAAAATAATAATAATAATAATAATAATAATAATAATAATAATAATAATGTTTATTGGGAGTCCCATGAGACGTATCAGAGGATAAACTACCACCATTAAGAAAGGCCATGTGTGAAGCTGTGTGAAGCTGCAGAGTTTTTAGTACAAGAAAGAATGTGCCTCCTTGTCCACCTCTTAATTATTTCACAGCAAGAAACATTATGGAAGAATGTAAATCCCTTTTACTTCCCCCACAAACAGCTCCTGGACTGATCTATCTGCAATTTTGGCAGGCTGGTTCCTGTGCCTGTAAATTCCACCTACTTTTGCACAAAGCGGGAAAAAGTTGTAGCTGTTTTTAGACCCCCCCCCATTATAGTGAATGGAAACATAGTGCTTCATTTTATACAGAGCAGCTAAGAATCTGAAACACAGTTCAAAGTGGAGAGAGCACAGTGTGACTCAGGAACGGACGTGTGTGTGTGTCTCTGTGTGTGTAACACAAGTACAAGGTGAATCTAGGGGACTGCGCACTCCCCTAGTATGCGTGCATAGATGCTTGCATTAATCTGCACATGTGTGACCTCTTCCTCTCTGCTTCCTTGCCTTCTGCTGCTCCGCAGAATTCCTCCAAACAAAGCTGATATCTGTAGCCACCTGGAGCCTTGCCAGTCTAGGATTGTACTCAGAACAACACGGGGGGCGGGGGGAGGCAGTTGTGGAATTTCCACTGAGAGCTCCCCTCCCAGCTGTCAGTCTAGACAGACAGTTGGCCCTGCATGATGGATGTCAGGTGAGGGGCTTGTCCACCCCCGCTCCATGTCACAAATGGCCTCATTAGTTAGGGAGAAAAGGGGCGGTAGGAGCCTAAATGGCTAAATCAATAGCTTGGTGGTGGCACTTCAAGGGGGGGGAGGCGTGTTCAGATAACAGATGAGCTTCTCGAAGCTGTTCTGAGCAGCTGTGGCCACATTAGACACCTAAGCGAGGGCCATACATCAAAGAGAGGAGAGATCCAGCTTCTCACCCTTGGCATTCCCTTCACTTTCAATCCAGGTCCTTCAACAACCTGGAAGGATGTGTAACCTGCTGGCAAAGGGGGGCTGCCCATGGATGGATGAAAGACAGGTACAGAAACTCACTTGAATGGCTATTGAAGCTAACTTAAATGTCATCCATGGAGCATCCTTCTCCACTGCCCTTGAGGTCCAGTAGGCTGGCTTGAGAAGTAAAGTGAGGTCCAGTAGGCTGGCTTGAGAAGGATAGGCCACCAATTTACACAGCCAGCCCTATCCTTCCACACTTCACTGTTGCTCTCTGCCCCTCCAGAAGCTTCTGCCTGAGGCACCTGCTTCACTCTGCCCAGTGGTAGTGCTGCATCTGGGACTACCAAGTCTCCATTAAAAGGGAAAGGGACCCCTGACCATTAGGTCCGGTCGTGCCCGACTCTGGGGTTGCGGCGCTCATCTCGCTTTATTGGCCGAGGGAGCCGGCGTACAGCTTCTGAGTCATGTGGCCAGCATGACTAAGCCGCTTCTGGCGAACCAGAGCAGTGCACAGAAACTCCGTTTACCTTCCCGCCAGAGTGGTACCTATTTATCTACTTGCACTTTGATGTGCTTTTGAACTGCTAGGTGGGCAGGAGCAGGGATCGAACAACGGGAGCTTACCCCGTCGTGGGGATTTGAACCGCCAACCTTCTGATCGGCAAGCCCTAGGCTCAGTGGTTTAGACCACAGCACCACCCGTGTCCATTGCCACCTTCCTAAAAGGCTGGACTCTTTACAGAGAGGGAAGTGTTGCTTTCTGTTTCAACAAGCCCCACGTTCCCATTTGCTTTTCAAGAACTTGTTTTTTTCCCCGCTCGTTCTTTTTTTAAAAAATGAAATATCTTCCCCTCTCCCTCCCTTTTCTTCTTCCCCTTGTAAACTTGATATTTCTTGCCGGCTTGTCATATTTCCTACTGGATTGGGTGTTTAATTAAAATCATAATTAAAATTGATCTCCTCATTATCATGCACCTGTTCTGGTACTCACAAGCCAGCATCCCATTATCTTCTGGAGGCGTTGAGTCGCAAGGCAAGGAGGAGACCCCTGGTCACGGCAACCTCCGGCAGCAAGAGCTGGAGCGTGCAAGGGATGGTTGTCTGGGGGCTTCTTCGGGGAGTGGGAGGGGTGGAGTGGCGGAAAAGGGCTCATGGAAGAAGAAGAGCTGCGTGGAACAACAATGGAAATGGTGGTCAACCTTGTTTCCCCCCTCATTATTCCTTCCCATCTCTGGTGGTTGGGAGAAGAAGCTGCTGCCAGATCACGAACCCCAGTAGTGCAGTACAGTCTACCTGGTGTAGCAGTTCTGCTCCAAGGCCTTGAGTCGAGAATGCACTGAGGACTAGCAGATTGTAAGGCGACGGAGTTGTGAGCGACTCAGGGAGCCCTCAACCCAGCCATAGTGAGATGGGCCAAGGACCATAGATAGGGCAGCGTGTATTCAAAAGGACCCAGCTTCAATCCTCACCCTGTCAGAAGAAATTGTGTGTGTGGAAGGGAGGAGATGGTTGGGGGAAATAAAATCTCTGTGCCTCAGACCCTGCAGAGCCTCTCCGCCTGTTGAATTAAACAACCCTGAGTAGATAGGACCAATGGCAGTTTTCTAGGTGAGCGATGCATTTATGGGAAAGGGTCATGGCTCAGTGGTAAACCACCTACTTCCAGAAGGTCTTGGGTTCCATCCCTGGCGGCAGCATCTCCAGGTAGGGCTGGGAAGGATGCCCAGCCTGGAATCCGAGAGAGCCACTGTAAGCCAGTGCAGTAGACAATCCTGAGCTAGATGGAGCCCGAATGGTTTCTTACCTGGTTTACCTGGTTTAAGGCTGCATTCCCTCTGGATGATCTCATCTCGCCCACTAAGCCTCACTCAAAGGTAAAGGTAAAGGGACCCCTGACCATTAGGTCCAGTAGTGACTGACTCTGGGGTTGCGGCGCTCATCTCGCTTTATTGGCCAAGGGAGCCGGCGTACAGCTTCTGGGTCATGTGGCCAGCATGACTAAGCCGCTTCTGGAGAACCAGAGCAGCGCACGGAAACGCCATTTACCTTCCCGCTGGAGCGGTACCTATTTATCTACTTGCACTTTGACGTGCTTTCGAACTGCTAGGTTGGCAGGAGCAGGGACCGAGGAACGGGAGCTCACCCCGTCACGGGGATTTGAACTGCCGACCTTCTGATCGGCAAGTCCTAGGCTCTGTGGTTTAACCCACAGCGCCACCCGTGTCCCATAAGCCTCACCCAACCCAGCTGTAATTTGGGGATAATGATGCTTGCCTACCTTACAGTGACTGTTAGCACCTAAACCCCTCAAAAGCTTGGGGTCACCCTACTCCAAATATGCTCACCAAGCCACCACAATCTTTGGAAATGGCACTTTTACAAATACCACATAATGTTTCATACTTGCAAGAAATCATCTTCCTGTTTTCTGAAACTTCCTGCCTGTTGCTTTTAGGCAGAGAACTTCGTCGTACTGTTTCTGAAGGCTAATAAAAGCTCTTTCATTTAGGCAAACCTACCCGGACAACTAATTTTATGAGGCCCATTTGCTCTTAAATTCTGCTCATTTCAGCTATATTTTGATCATTTCTTTATCATGCCTACTCTGTTGTTCTTGCTATTTTAATGAATATTCTACATCATTTTGTGTAAACTGCTTGAAGATTTTTTTAAAAAAGCTATATTCCAAGTGGCATATAAATCTTTCTAAATAAAATAGGATTAAAACGTTCTGAAGATTACTGAGGAAAGGATTAATGCCTGAAACACAGCTCAAAGTGATGCTGGATAAATGAGGGAAGACAAAGGCACAATCCGCCCCCCCCCCCCAACGAGAGAGAAACCAAGAGAGACTCTTTAAAGATCACTCTTGGGACCTCTTGTGTTCAATATCTTCATTACAGGCTTCGGGGCAGAAAGCTGAAGTGTGCTGAGTGAGCATAGAAACCACATTTAACAATAAAACAGAAGGTCCATCTTGCTTGCTGTTTCCTAAAGCGGACAGGCAGGTTGCTCTGGAAGCTCACAAGCAAACCATGAAGATGGGATGGCTAACCATTGTTTATCTTCACCATTTGGTATTTAGAGGGACGCTGCCTTCAAAGAGGTTTCCTTTACCTATAGGAGGTTTCCTACACCTCCTATGGAATCTCAAAGAATAGGCAGTTGAAACCATCTCGTATCTTGGACCCCTATCCAGTGGCAAAAGCTTTGTGATAAAGAACCTGGCTAACTGGAACAATCACAAACGGATGAGCTCTTGAATTCTCTAATCCAGAGCTGAAAGTTTAAGTGTATGCGCACGTATAGCCATGGATTCAGCCAAATGAGTACAGCCACCTCAAGGACATGAGGTCTGCCTAAGACTGGCGGGGAATGGGAGACAGGACTCAGACAGCTCAATACAACCGTACAATTTGGCTCTATTGTCTCTGTTGCCTGGAACACAGCTTGTTAATAATGAAACAAAGCGACTGTCACACGTTCTACACAAAGATGTGCTGCGCCTTTCATAATGATACATAAGCCCCATGTCCTGTAGTGGAACACCATTTAGGTGGCTTTGTAGTTAGCAATCCAACTAGAAATAAATGCCATTGTCAGACCTGAACCTTTTCATATGCAACTATCCCCATAAGTCCTGTTCATCCAAACGAGAGGTCGCGGAGTCCTACAGATTTCTGTTAGGCATAATGGGAGTTTTCACGAGTAATTATGGATGGAGATCCCTTTTAAGGACAGGGAGATAGGGTTGGGGATAATGAAGGTGCTGTGTTGGTATCAAGTTGTGACTCAAGGGCAACACATATTGTGAAATAATAAATCGGAGAACAGGTGCTGCATTTGGAATTTGAATGAACGAAAGCTTTCAACGTGTGTCACATCATCTTAAGCAAATGCTTACCATTTCATTTCTAATTATAACGTTGCAGAAACATGTAATATTAGTAAATGAAAGGCATTCTGTGAAGATTCACCTGAGCAAATAAATATTTGAAAGCAATTACATTTGTGGATCCAAAGTTTTGAAAGATTCAGGTTTCCTGCATTGTACTTTTTGCTGGTTAAAAAGCTCGCACAAAGGCAGGGAACGCAGAAGAAATCACTGGCTCCCGCCCCCCCAGGTAACACAGCAACAAAAGACTACAGAACTTCATCACTAGAGGAGCAAGGAATAAATAAACAAGAAAAAAAGAAAACCCACATAATTTGTTTCACTAAACATCCCCATGGGAAGCACGAATTATGATACTGTTGGAGGAACCAAGGAACTCGTGTAGCAACAACATTGTTTATTTTATGACTGTTGCTATGAAAGACAGAAATTTTGTTAGAAAAATTGTGCCCATATGTTCTCTGTTCTGCAGCAAACAGCAATGTTGGCTGGGTGGAGACTGCAACTTGGGAGGAAAGGGTTAAGTCCCTCCCTTCACATCATGGACCCAATGTAAACCAGCCCTTCCTGTCTTCTTCCCAAAGAAAATTCCAATTACTGAACTTCAACATAACCTGACATTTGACACTCTGAAAAGTCAATAATTTCATTTTGGCATTGGTCTGAAATGGAACCCTTCCCCCATTAATGTTTTTAAAATGGAGGCCTCTCTCTCTCTCTCTCTCTCTCTCTCTCTCTCTCTCTCTCTCTCTCTCTCATCCCTTATTCTCATCAACAAATAGGAACACAGAAAGCTGCTCTATAGCAAGCCAGACTACAGGTCCATCTAGCTCAGCATTGTTCACACTGACTGGCAGCCACTCTCCAAAGTTTCTAATCCTCCCAGCCCTACCTGCATAGTGGCTATTAAACCTGGGAACTTCTACATGCTACATGGATGACCTGAGTCCCCACTTTCTGGAACTCCATCCCCCAACAACAAAAGCTTTCTCCATAATCACACCTGTCTTAGAAGATGTATGTGAAAACAGCTGAATGGTAAGGCATGTGACCTGTGGCAAAAACCCGTAAATTGTCATAGAATCACAGATTGTAATTGGGATTGAGTGGGATTGAGTCCCAAACAGTCTTCTAGTCCAATCTCTAGCAACGCAGAAATCACATATAAAGAATGCCTGGCAAATAGCCATCCAACCTCTGTTTGGACACCCCCACTGAAGGAGAGCTTGCCATCTCCCAAGGTCCACATATGGTTGTTTGAGCTCCCTAAGAGAAAAGTAGGGTTTAAATGTACTAAACCATACCTTTTATCTCATGTCCCAATGAAAGTGATGTGAAGAGTGACAGAGATGCAATGCATTGTCTTAAGGGGTGGATGGTCTAGCATTAGGCAGAGAGGGATGGCTGCTTCAGGGGTGCAGGTGGCGCTGTGGTCTAGACCACTGAGCCTCTTGGGATTGCCAGTCAGAAGGTCAGTGGTTTGAATCCCTGCGACGGGGTGAGCTCCCGTTCCTCTATCCCAGCTCCTGCCAACCTAGCAGTTCGAAAGCATGCAGTGTGAGTAGATAAATAAGTACTGCTGTGGCGGGAAGGTAAACGATGTTTCCATACACTCTGGTTTCCGACATGGTGTTCTGTTGTGCCAGAAGCGGTTGGTCATGCTGGCCACATGAACCGGAAAGTTGTCTGTGGACAAATGCCAGCTCCCTCAGCCTGAAAGCGAGATGAGCGCTGCAACCCCATAGTCGCCTTTGACTGGACTTATCCATCCAGGGGTCCTTTACCTTTACCTACCATACCTTGGGCTGCCTTTGAAGGCAGTTTAGAAACAGCAGGCAGTGCAGAATTCAGCAGCTAGACTGTTGTCAGAATACTGGTACATATAACATTGACCCTGACCTGACTGCGTTGGCAGCCAATTAGTTCAAAGCACTGGTTTTAACCTATAAACCTTAGGTGGCTCTGGATCTCAATACCTTGGGGACCATCTCTCCCCTCGCTATAGAAGTGCATCAGACACCATCTTTTGATTAGTTATGGAAGGCCGCCTTCTCCTCTCTGGCCTCTGAGAGCTGAACTACTCTTGTGAGTGTCCTACGATATACTCTCTGCTTTTGTTGTTATGTATCGTATTTGGGTCTTTCTTCATTTGTATTATTGGACTGCATTATCTTTCTGTAGCTGTAACTCACTCGGGGACCTTATGGTGAAGGGTAGGCCGCAAACATTAATATTATTTTACTAATAATATAGGATCACATCCAACAAATGTCTATGCAGAGCAAACCCACTGAAATCAATGGGCCTAAGTTCATGCCCTCCAACATTTTTCCGATGAAAATAGAGACATCCTATTCTGTACCCTCCAACATTTCTCCAATGAAAATAGAGACATCCTATTCTGTACCCTCCAACATTTCTCCAATGAAAATAGAGACATCCTATTCTGTACCCTCCAACATTTCTCCAATGAAAATAGAGACATCCTATTCTGTACCTGCCAACATTTTTCCAATGAAAATAGGAATGTCTACTAACTTCAGAGGGTCTATGCTAAGTAGGCTGAGCATTAAACACAGACCAATGATAATACAAAGCAGCCATGGAACCCTTCCTCATTTGGCGTGGATCAAAGGCCAGGAAGACCTGAGCCCAGAGCTGGCCTTTTTGCTTCCATGTCCTCGGATTGGCATGGCGAGGTTCAGAATTAGGCATTCCAGAAAGCCTGCACCCCTGCTTAATGTTTGCCTATGAAAAACACTAAATATTCATTGAGTAATTAGCCCATTCCGATTAGTGGTATGAAAAGACAATTCCTCCTAATTATAAGGGGATGTCAGTTTAGAAGATGCTATGCAGTTTGCCAGTTGCGAGGATATAACAGTCATGTGTGTGTGTGTGTGTGTGTGTGTGTGTGTGTATGCACGCACGCACACACTCCCTTTTGTCTAAAATTCAAATGAAATAAAAAGAACCCAAAGAGGCGCCTTGTGAAATCCCCTAACACAATTACTTTAGATAATTAAATATTTATCACAGCTGAAGAAATAAGCCCATTTAATGTTTCAGGCAAGTCAAAAAATCTCTCTCTCTTAATTCATTTTGCTTTAATTGCTTTCCTCTCGCTTCTCCGTACTTCCTCCCCCCGCGATGCCCCCCCCCGCCCCACCATTGGGCATTCTGCTTCATGAAGGCATCGCCTGGCTTGTTCAAAAGGCCGCCCTCATCGCTCACTGGAAGTGGGGGGGGGTAGCCTCCCCCTTTTAGCTTTAATTGAGAAGAACGTGTTTAAGGGGACTTTTCTGTTCCAGTCACTAATTCCACGCTCTCCTCTTCACGAGATTTCTTTCCAACCACAGGACGTAACATCTAATCCTGGATACAGCTGAACCGAAATTTAAATCCCAAAATGAAATTTTTATGAAAGGCTGTAAAATGGAAAGGATGTTTTTTTTAAAATGGTGGAAATTCGAAGGCCATCATCTTTATATGGGCTCTGAGATAACATCCCAAATCCCTCGTTCAGCGCTGAAACCTCTGAGAACACAAGAAGAGGTTGCTGGATCAGGCCATTGGCTCACCTAGTGAAGCATCCTGTTCTCACAGTGGCCAACCAAATGCCTGTGGGAAACCAGCAAGCACAATTCGAACACAAGACCCCTCTCACCTCTTGTGGTTTCCAGCAACTGGTACTCAGAAGCTTTGCTCCCTCCAACTGTGGAGACAGCGCAGCCACCAGGGTTAGTAGCCACTGATAGCCCTCACCTTCATGAATTTGTTTAATCCTCTTTTAAAGCCATTTAAGATTCTCCAAACTAAAAAGTCCCAATGCTGCGAGCTTTTCACATCAATGTCACCTGATTAGCCTCCATGCTGCAAAAACCTTTCAGGCATGCCAGTTGTGCATTATTTCATAGGTTCGCAAACTCCGCATAAATCATTCCCCCCCAATAGATTTCAGTGAATTCCATTTACAGTGGTACCTCAGGTTAAGTATTTAATTCATTCCGGAGGTCTGTTCTTAACCTGAAACTGTTCTTAACCTGAAGCATCACTTTAGCTAATGGGGCCTCCAGGTGCTGCTGCTGCACCACCAGAGCCCGATTTCTGTTCTTATCCTGAAGCAAAGTTCTTAACCTGAAGCACTATTTCTGGGTTAGCAGTGTGTGTAACCTGAAGCGTATGTAACCTGAAGCGTATGTAACCTGAGGTACCACTGTATTACTTGCACAGAGAGACAGCATGGCCTAGCAGTTGGAGTGCTAGGCTGCAACCACTCAGCAACGAATTGCAAGAAGTGATCTTGGGCCCGTCAGGAACCATCATGCTAGCCAGCTTCATGGGCTGGTTGTGAAAATTAAAAGGTAGGGGGAGAGCAGCTGGCAAACTCCTCTGAGCAGCTTGGAGGGGTAGGATGGGATACAGGTGAAATAAATACATACACAGAATGTGTTTCTAGAAGCCTGAAATTTGCACTTTTTTTTTTTTAAGTTCCCTTAAGGGGCAAAAATCTCCACCAACTGATTTCAGCCACCCTCCTGATTGCCTGGCATGGTTGTCAGTTTGATGTTGCCAAAAAAGGGTTTTAAAAATAGAGTCTGCATTTTGCTCTTGTCCAAAATGGCCTCATGCTCATATCGAATTCCATGACAGCAGCATCAAATGCCTGGTTTAAAGTTGCTCGTGGACAGTGTGTACCCTTTTTGCTGGAGAGAGAGAAGAGAGTGCTTTGACATTAATCAGCCGATGCCAGGTTGGAGTGGCAAGGTACATGAGCCATTACCTATGTTTTTGCATCTAACTGCAGGTATTTTTAAGCACACAAGCTTTTAAGCACAGTCCCCATTAGGGGACTGATGATGAATGGGAGCAATGAACAAAACAATACAGTGGTGCCCCGCAAGACGAATGCCTCGCAAGACGGAAAACCCGCTAGACGAAAGGGTTCTCCGTTTTGGAGGTGCTTCGCAAAACGAATTTCCTATGGGCTTGCTTCGCAAGACGAAAATGTCTTGCGAGTTCCTGTCGGTTTTTTTCCCTTCCCCCCCCTTTTTCCCAAGCCGCTAAGCCGCTTAACAGCTGATCACTAAGCCACTTATCAGCTGATCCGCTAAGCCGCTAATAGCGCTAATCCGCTAATGGGCTTGCTTCGCAAGACGAAAAAACCGCAAGATGAAGAGACTCGCGGAACGGATTCTTTTCGTCTTCCGAGGCACCACTGTATCCCAAACTGTGCAGGGCTTAAGTTTGTAAGTTTGACAACTGGTGTTGGTGGCGGTTGTAAGATGACGCTGGAAATATGAGATGTGTGTTTTGTTTTTTTCCTGGATAGGAGGGGTCCCCCCAACCCCAGGTGACCCCCGAGCGGAATAATGACTCAAGACAATGTGCTACTGGATTAAAATTGGCCAAAACTTTATTAAGTTTCAGATGTAGGGAGACCTTGGCACAGGCATTGGGCATTTATCCTTCCCTGGGGATCTGGAAGTCATGAGGGTTATCCAGAATGTGCGGGGATTGGGCTGACTCTGGAGAACATACGGTGTTCAAGCAGAGAGCCCACTCCCCATTTCACCGCCATCGCAGGGGGGAGCAATGACAACCTCTCGGCATATGGCCAATGCATCCCCTCAAGACTCCTTTAACGAGGAACCCTGGGATCACCGCCGCAAGGGGGGCATGGGTCACTGCTTCACGCCCTCCCTCGAGGAAGATAGACTAAATGATTCCGTCCAAGGCCTGAAACCGCCAAAGTTGTGATGTTTTGCTATGAGAAAGGCAAAACCTGCCAATGCAGGAAAATTCCTTTCCAGCCCTTCAACAGCAACCATGACATAGCAGCGCCCACATACCTGTGGAGAAGAGGTTAACCTGCAAAAGAAGGCTTAACTGAGGGAGGGCAGGGTGGAGCCAACTGATGCTTCACAGGTAAGATTCACCTTCTGTTGTGTGGGCAGGGCGGTCCCTCCCCCTACCTGGCCGATCCCCTGGCAATGCCTCCCCAGGCGGGATTGGGCGATTGGCTGAAGTAGGCGGAGACCTCCAGGTATCCAGCCTGGGAAGGGTGAAGCCAGCCTGTACTACACTGGGATCCGGGGGCTGGATGCGACCATGCAAAAGGTGCCCCCCATTTGATGGGGGGAGTAGTCATTATTGCTGATCCTTGATGTTGTGTTATGCACTTTAGGATATTGACTTTTGTTATGGCCTCTGGCCAAGACAAATGACCTAACTTAAGTCCACCTACCTTCCCAGGTGTAAGTGTGTAATATGCCATATCCCAATCTTCTGTTGATTGAACACTTCCAGCTGCTGAGTGACTGAAAAGCCAGGACAAGTGGTTGCCAGCTGCCCTGCTGAAGATGAACAGTCTCCAGAAAAGTAGAGTCTATCTGACCATGTCCACAATTCCTTTCTGCCGTTGCTGAATGACCACAAAGGAGCATAGGAAGGAATATAGGGAGCTGCATTACACCAAATCAGACAGTTGGTTCATCTAACTGAGTTTCGACTGCGCTGAACGGCAGTGGCCCTCCAGGATTTTAGACTGGAGTTTTTCCCAGCTACACCTGGAGATGATGAGGATTGAACCTGGGACCACTGAGCTACAAATCATCCCGACAACTAACCTCTAAATATCTGGGACTGGTTGTTGTTGGTGGGAAGTTTAAGGTTAGAAAGTGTGCAGCCTCTGCAGTTGCTCCTACCCAACGCATCTCTGATTTTATGAATTAGCCAGGTTCCTTTAAAGACTGTGACGCCAAGAGTCAACAATTTCCTTCCTTCTCAGTGCTTCCCGTGCTAGTTTTCTCTAGGGCACTGCTTGTCAACGTCCTTGTGGGGGCCACAGAGGAATTGTGCCCCCATTTCCCCACCCTTAAAAATGGACTTGGAACTAACCATTGCATCCCTGTGCCCCTCTGGAAGCCTCAAGGCGTGATGGGAAAATGGAGTTGTCATGCATGGCATGGCTTTTTCATGCAAAGAAAGCCCTCAGATGAACAAGGACCCCTTAGGAGGCAAGTGTGTGACCTAGCCAAGACCACCAGGCTGGCAGCAATGGGGCCCAGCGAGCAGCCACACCCTTGTTTGTGTAGCCTCAGCGTGACCGACTCCAAAGACAGATGATCAGACAATTGGCACTCGCCAATGCACAGCGATGGCTTGGTGACCTGCCAACCTGGAGGAGCCAGTCTATAAATAGCTGCGGAGAGGACATTGATGTCACTCTGTGAATAATGAAGCCAGCCCTTTTGTTCCCAGCCCGCAGCCTGCATAGAGACGTGTTGTCGGACTAGCAAGGGTTGAACTCGGTCCTGGAAGGGATCCCGTCCATTTGGGGAGATGCTGAGCTGTGTGTGACAAAGATAATGGCTTCAGAATATGTGCCACCACAGGAGAATTCTTTGTCCGGGGAAACGAGGAGAGGAGGCTGCAGAGACCGACAGGACCTGGGCACAGTCTGGCCCAGATGCTTTGGCGTTATTTTAAGCACCATTTAAAAAGTGACCTCTTTGCCCAGGCCTTTGGTAGGGAGGGCTCAGGCTGAAGGGAGCTTAGGGCTGACTTATGATTGCAAAACTAGTTGGGGGCACTATGTGCTGTGGGTTCTAATCATGTGATGTTTGCAAATGTTCTCGGTTGCTGTTTAGTGGTTATTATTTATTATTTATTAAATTTGTACAGCACCCTATACTTACAGATCTCAGGGCGATTACAACTAAAAATAAATAAATCACAATATAAAAACACAAAATGCATAATAACAATTAAAACAACCCAGTAACCCCACCAACACATTTAAAAAGGGCATTGGATGCCGTGGTTATTCTGGTTACAGTGGTACCTCGGGTCAAGTACTTAATTCGTTCCGGAGGTCCATTCTTAACCTGAAACTGTTCTTAACCTGAAGCATCACTTTAGCTAATGGGGCCTCCTGCTGCCTCCGCTCCTCCAGAGCACGATTTCTGTTCTCATCCTGAAGCAATGTTCTTAACCCGAGGTACTATTTCTGGGTTAGTGGAGTCTGTAACCTGGAGCGTATGTAACCTGAAGCGTATGTAGCCCGAGGTACCACTGTAGTTCTGTTTCTAGTGTCACCAGTGCTTTGGAGGGGGGGGAATGAGGTGCCGTTACCCATCCCTGCATAAAAATGTCGGGGTGCTAGCACAAAATGGCTGCCATAGGTAGGAGAAAAAAAGATGCTGGTATTCCTTACTGGTGAGGAGCGTCACAAAAAACCCCACACACCTTATTGCAACCCACCCAGAGACTCCTGCATAAAGAAGGGTGAGATTTTAAAATATCCGTATAATAATGAATCAGTAGCTATATTGTCTCAGCACCAGCAGATTAGTCATTAAAACCTTTCCTGGGCCGTTTCTGCTCTGGGTGGAGTGGATTGGCATTTGCTGCGCTGTTCCAATGCAGGATTAAAGATCCCCAACAGGAATGATGGACTGCTTGGTAGATATTGTTCTTGGCAAGGGGCTTACCTGTCCTTCTGTCAGATTCACAGCTTGCTTGAACGACGGAAACAAAAGAACCCAAAACAATTTACCACCTGAAGGATAATACAAAGTCTGCAGTATCGGAGAGCCACAAAACATGGCCAGGCCTGATCTGTTCTGCAGTCACCAACCCCCCTCTCTCCCCCCCTCTCTCCACACACATCCAGCAGCACAGCCAGGACGGGATGAGTTCACCATGTCTCTCCACAGACTCTTAGGACACTGGTGCCAAATTATGGAAACAAATGGTGCAGGTGCCAGTTGGTCACATATCCAAGGCTCAGCCCAAAAGAGATGGAGATGAGAGAACTTTTTTCTCCACCTTCCAGGATTGTGTTGGAGCTAGCTGAGGATACATACTGACTAATAATTTAGGTATTTCTCTCCGTTTCTCGGTCTTAAACTCAGCTTGACAAGTTCTTACTTCAATTTGCATTTTAAAAGTCAGAGTAAATGATGTGTATTTACAGTGGTACCTCGGGTTAAGAACTTAATTCGTTCCGGAGGTCCGTTCTTAACCTGAAACTGTTCTTAACCTGAAGCACCACTTTAGCTAATGGGGCCTCCCGCTGCCGCCGTGCCGCCAGAGCATGATTTCCGTTCTCATCCTGAAGCAAAGTTCTTAACCCGAGGTACTATTTCTGGGTCAGCGGAGTCTGTAACCTAAGCGTATGTAACCTGAAACGTATGTAACCCGAGGTACCACTGTATTATTACATTTAGTATATTGCGCCATTCCTCCAAGGAACTCGAGGTGGTGTATGTAGTTTCTACCCCCTACATTTAATCCTTGCAACAGCCCTGTGAGTTAGGCTGAGAGACATTGCTGGCCCAAAGTCACTCAAGCAAGTTTCATGGCTGCGCAGGGATTTGAACCCTGATCTCACAGGTCCTAGTCTGACACTCTAACCACTGCACCACATGGCTGATCAGAGCCCAATATACATCTTTGCAAGAACTGTCTCCCCAAAATAATGCTTTTTTGTATGCTATTTTAATTAATACATGCATTTTTATGCACACATTCTGCTAACATCCTCATTTTTTCCTCCCATTTCTTTCTGTTGGAGAACTGCGCAGCAAAATTAAGAGAAGTGTGAATTTTGAGGGGTCACTAGCTGTGTTTTGGTTTAGGTTATCAAAAACAGTTTTGCAAGCCTGACTTTTTAAATTAAAAAATTCCACATGAAGTTTTGCATTTAAAATTCACTTAGATCATAGCGCCATCATGACTACAGGAATAAAACGGGGTTTGCTTCTGCCCCCATGGTACTAAATGCATTTCCTTGGGACCAAGCGCCATTTTATTATTGTAGAAAAGAGTGGTTGGTTTTAAAAGTAAAAATAATAAAATTGGAAGAGTACAGGCATGCGCATGCCTGGCTGGCTGTTCCCTGACCCAAAACTGCTTTGAAAAATAAGAAGAACAAAAGGAATCTGCGTCAAGCAGTGCCACAAGCCTTGGTGTGCCCTGCTGTGCCCATGCCAGCCCAGGTACCAATGTCAGAGGTCACCAATTTTTTAAGTCAGAGAATGCACCCATCACACAGAGGCTGGTCACGTCTTTCCTTTTCTTTGTTGGGGTTCCTTCACACTGACGGTTTACATGATAACACTTCATTGCAAGGTTGTGCATGTGTTTCTAGTGAAAAGCTAAAGGTTGTATTTCAGCCAGCTGCAGTTGTTTTGTTAAAGGCCAATGTGGTTTACAAGTCAAATCTACAAATTAAGCAAAACTATGCAATCAGATCGAAGCACCACTGAGCTCAGGAAACTACACAGGGTAATCCTGATAAGTTTGATATTATGCTATGCACTGTTGCTTTTACATATGTGTTAAATTGACACAGCTGCCTGCATATTTGGACTTTGGGAGTATGACTATTTATACAAAGAAGTATCCCTACTTGTGGGAAGAAATGCCATAGTTTAACTATGAGCTGTGTGATGAAATCCTGCCTTTATTTTTATTATATATTACAAAATGTATGTGCCCCTTGATTGTAGAGAAACCCCAAAGCGATCCACAAGAGGTAAAATTATCAATAAAGGCAACATATAATTTAAATGAGCACAGGAAGAAATCAAAAGACACCAGCATCTATGTGTTCCTTTGGTCTGAATCTTGCAACATGCACCTACGCTTCTGGGTTCTAGTGTTGTGAGAGAGGCAGAATTCTCCTTATTCATCCTCTCCACCATATGTACCATCTTAGACACCTCCGTTATGTTCTCCGTGCCCTTTTTTACTAAGCTAAAAAGCCCCAAAGATTGTAGCTTCTCCTTGAGCTGCTCCACCAGCCCCCGAATCATTCTGCGTGCCCTTTTCTGCCCCTTTCCAGCAGAGTGGAAACTGCATTACCAAGGCGACACATCCACAGCGAGGAAGCAAAGAAAATAGTCCTGTGACAGGTACATCTGTAACACCTAGAGGAAGAAAGACTACTTGGAGATATATATACACGGATACACACACAGAGGGGTACAGATATGTATATATTTAACATATGTAATTATAGCACTGAGTGTTGTTTGCTTTCTCTCCTGCAGCTGCTGCCATCCTGCAGTTTGGCCCAGCGAAATTACAGTGGAGAGACAACCGTCTGTCTTCAGCCGGGTGGGCTGCCTCTCCACGGTGACAGTGAAGCAGGAAGGGGCACAACACAGGCTTCTCCTTGCAGCTGCTTCCAAGGCTTTGCGAGGCAGGGCAGAGCGGGCAAGGCTGGGGCACCTGGTGGCAATGGCAGCCCACTGTGGTGGGGCTGCCTTTCATTTCAGAGGGTCCCAGGCAGGAACCTCAGCCAGTGGCAGAGTGTATGCTCCCACCACCTAGAGTGGGTGCCTGGGGCACAGAGGGAGCCCGCTGCACCTGGCCTGGCCGGGCACGAGAATGCTCCCTTGGAAGTATCCTTGCTCAGTGTTGCCCAGCCAAGGGGAATGGTGGCAACACTGCCGCTGACTCTCCTCTCTCCCTGGCCGCTCATTGGGGATGAAGGCTGGTTGAGCGGAAGGCAAAGAGCACCCTCTGCACATCACCCATCCCTTGCCACTGATGGGCGCTCTCTCATGCACTGGGCAGGGAAATCTCAGGGGATCCTGGTTCACGCCTCCCTCCCCATTGTGCGCCCGGGGCAACAGCCCCCTGACAGCCCCCATACTACACCAGTGGCCTCAGCAACAGCCCTGGCTGGATTTTGCCCCAGGGCAGTAAGCAGGCAAGAAAGAGGCAGCTGGGACTTGCCTCCCACAGGTCTATGCCAGCCTCTTGTCCTGAATTTCCAGCTTCCTTTCGCCTTTTTGCTACAGGAAGACATTGGAAGCAATCGCTCAGTAGGAAGACAGGAAGCCATTGGTTCTTAAGGTTCTAGCCAAATAATTTGAAAGCATGGGGGGACTGCGGGAGGAGGACAAGTGCCAGCTTCCCGACAGTTTCTCAATTTCACTGAAATCAAATTCAAAGAGGATTCATTTATTAGATCGCAAGAAAGCGTAAACAGATTAGACTGCCAGCAAAATAGGTGTTTGCTGTTTTACATTGACTTAACGGTTTATTCAATAAAGCATTACCCTCTTTCTGCCTGAAACCCCTGAGGCGGCTTCCAAAATTAAATGAAATAAATCTACAATTAACTGTTGCAATTAATAAGCTAAAATGAATTAAAACAAACAAACAAAAAGCCACTAACAGAAGCAGCAGCAGAATAACCAGTTTTTTTAAAAAAACAACCCAAAAAAACTGAGCTAAGATGCTCTGAAATTAAATTTCATCGAATGCACGCAGGAGTAAAACAGCTTTTGGCTGGCAATTGGAAGACAGCAAAGAAGAAGCCAGGTGGCCTTTGTGGTGTCAGGGGGCAACCACAACATAGCAGCCCCCCACCTCTGGAAAGTGGGATATATGAGTGGGGTTTAGCATATGGGCAAAGTCATAGAATCATAGAATTGGGAATTGGGAGGGACCCTGACGGTCTTTTAATCCCAGGCCCTGAAATTCAGGAATCTTTTGCCCAATGTGGGGCTCAAACCCATGATGCTGTGATTTAAGAGTCTCCTGCTCTACCAACTGGGCTATTTCAGATATTGGAGCTTAACCCAGAGCCAGGCTGGTTAGGGCTTGATGCAAGGATGGTCACATTGTCTGGGCCAACAGGCACATTGAAAGTTTTGAGGAAGTACCATGGTTGACTGTTTCACTCTGTTTCTTGGGTGGTCTGGCACTGGGGTAAGCGTTCAGTGACTAGCTAGAGCAGGGGTAGGCAACCTAAGGCCCGTGGGACAGATGTGGCCCAATCATTCAGCCCGGACACTGAGATCCAGCGCCAATGGCCTTCCGGCGATTCCCTCGTTGCGAGAAGTGAGGTTACAGGGAATCAGACAGAGGGCCTTCTCAGTAGTGGCGCCCACCCTATGGAGTGCCCTCCCTTCAGATGTGAAGGAAATAAGCAGCTATCTTATTTTTAAAAGACATCTGAAGGCAGCCCTGTTTAGGGACTGGCACCCTGCTGAAAAATGTTTGCTGACCCCTGGGCTAGAGAGATAGAGCTGGAGCTGGGAAGGAGCTGGTGTAAATACATTTCCCCATCATTTTAAAGCCTTAGCTTTCAGAGCCCAGCTGCAGATTGCCCGAGAGCCTGGTCTACCCCTGAGGAGCAGCTTACTCACAAGTATCCATTTACTCCAGGGGGGTCCTTGTTCCTCAGATGGGCACATCGGCAACAGGCAGCTGACTGATCGTGTACCCAGAGGTGAAGCAACTTGCTCTGGTACCTGGAGCAGCGCTCGTCTCAGGGGGCGTGGCGTGCATCCCGCATTTCTGTGGTGTGGCATGATACACCGCCCCAGCCCCCCCAAAATATGCCTTTTCAAAAATGTACTTTAGGGTTTGTTTCTTTTTTTGCTGCACCTTTGGCTTCCTCACTGTGATGTCATAATGACAAAAGGATTTTTAAAAATTGTGAGATGTATGGTCCATTGAGAAGTAGTGACCATTATAATAAGCAAATGATAGGCTTTGGGGTAGCCCCTTCCACTTTACCCCTACCTGATACCTTCTCCCCTCAATTCGAGGAGATGGAAGTTATGGTCGTTGTTCCACCCCACATCTCAAAGGGTCTCTCTGGGTGATTGCTGGTCAAGGGATGTGCATGAAACTGATTTTATTGCAGAGTTTTGAAAGAGATGGAGCCATCTCACACCATGCCTGGAACCCCAAAAATCTATAAAGGATTTCCTTTAATGATAATCAAAAGATACAGAAGAATGATGTAGTAAATAGAGCTCAGCTTCGCAACTGCAGCGGAGCAATAAAAACTAATCCCAAGCGGAATACGTCCCCGTATATTTTGATGACTCCTTTCGCCTATTTGCAATTCACTCCCTTTCCAAAAAACACTGGCAAGGTTTAATTTCGTGAGTTGGCTCACCCACAGGAGATTCCTACCTGCCTCTGCCTGTCTTAATTTCCCTAAACTGTGAAATCTCCTGTAGGGTTGAATTGGTAGAAAAACTCCAAATAAACGGTAACACTGTCTAAATGACTTTAAAACACACACACACACACACACACACAGAGAGAGAGAGAGAGAGATTAGGCAAGTATTAAAGGGTTAATGAGTATGTGGAGCAGTTTTTGAACTTTACAGATCATTAATACCTGATACAGAGGGGGAAAGAAAAGCAACCTGGCTAAGAGTCAAAGGAATTATAGTTATGGATGGTTATAAAAAGGAGGGTAATAAAGAGTTGGTGGACTTTATGGAGATCTATAAATTATTGATAAACAATTCAATAAACCACTTAACCATTTATTAACCTTTTTGATTTTTTTCCCTTTTCTTTTTAATGGTTGCATCCAGAGGTAGGCAAGGCTACCCAGGCTTTTCTTTTGCAGGGCACCAGTGAGGTGTACCACTGTTTTGAGCCCCTTCTTTACTTAAATTTCCAGACAGTGGGAGAGAGACTGTCATTTCTTCTGGAATGTGCATCATCTGCCGCCACCATCCCACAAAAAATGCTCTAGATCTAAAATCATGATGCCACCGCCCATGACATATAATTCTTATTAATCAAAAGGTGAACTCCTATTCATGTGGAGGAAGCCTAAAAGGCTATTTTCTGTTAATAACTCATTCTCAAATTGCACCCTTAAAAATCAAACTGCCCCCCTGTGGGGCATGGGCCCCATGTTGGGAAACACGGCCCTAGATGAACACAAAGACTGGGGCATTCTGGGAAAATAAAATACCAGTGGCCATTTTGTGGGGCCCCCAGGAAGTCCCGGCCACAGATTCTCCCTGAGCAACTAACCGAAAGCTGCCTAAGCCTTCTGAGGATGTGGCTCCCATCCCGAGCAAACCCTCTGTGCCAGCATCTCAGAGCCCTGTGCTTCAGGAGAGAGGAGGAAGTCATTGCAGATGGAGTTGCCTCCATCCAAGTTGCCCTCCCTCTCAGACAAGCATCAACTGAGACCTGGTGTATTCAGTTTGGAGCTACCTGGTTGTTGTAGGGCAGGCTTCCTCAAACTCAGCCCTCCAGATGTTTTGAGACTACAGTTCCCATCATCCCTGACCACTGGTCCTGCTAGGTAGGGATCATGGGAGTTGTAGTCCAAAAACATCTGGAGGGCCAAGTTTGAGGAAGCCTATTGTAGGGTGTTGGAAGGCGACTACTACTACTCAAAGGGCTGCCTGATCAAACTCCACTTTAAAGATAGAGAACCCAGAGAAGAGAGAGGTGGTTGGCTGGGGGGAATTGAAGTTTAATTATCAGCACCTGGACAGCAGACTCAGCAAGCACACAGGTCATCAGGTCACAGTCTTCCCCACAATTTATTGTATTTCTGTTTCAATAGGTCAGTTGGTTAGAGCGTGGTGCTGATAACACCAAGGTTGCAGGTTCGATCCCCATATGGGACGGCTGCATATTCCTGCATTGCGGGGGTTTGGAATAAATGATCCTCAGGTCCCGTCCAACTCTACAATTCTATGACTCAGTGAATTAGAGCAACATTCCCTAAATGCATATAAATTAGCCCTTGCAAATTTTATGTCTTTCTTTCTATTAATTAAATTTGCACGCCACCTTTCTGTACAAATCTGCTCAAAGAGTCCGGCAGCAGAAGAACAAAAATGCAAATCAATACATTGTTAGGATAGGAGACAAATGCTAAACCATTTCAGAATGTAACAACCACCTGGTAAAATGGCTCACTTTGAATATATGAAGATTATAACACGAGAAAGTCATCATAAAATGAACTATCAATAAAGTAGAACATATAAATTAATTACAAATATAAGATAGGCTCGGATGCATAGGCATGTTGGCAATCATATATACATTTATGCAATTTAGCGTGCTCTTTCTTAGCGATGCGTAAGCAGCCACTCAGCCAAGGGTGCTGTTGGTGTGAGAAAGAGCTACTGCTGGAGCTTGCAACTTTCATTGCCGCTATCCCTCTGGAGCTGGGAATTTTGCTAGGGCCTCCTGCTGGTTGCTAGAAGTAAGACTGGGCTCCAGAACTGACACCACAACCCAACCACTCCATCCCTAAGCAGACCTGGTAGCTCCCAGGATCTTCAACCCACCCAGGAAGCCACCTGTCTAGCCCAGAGCTCTTGTCCTCATCTTGCAGTTCCAATGGTGTCTTTTATGAAACAGGCTTCAAGGTAACCACTTGAGGTTTAGCAGCAGGACAGGGTTGTGGATGACAGCTACCATCAGATGAATGAACGGCAGGCGCCAGAGCGATGACAGTTCCATAAAGCCTTGTTATTAGTTGTGTTTTGTGTCAGGTCCCTTTTCTGGCAGCAAGGCAAGCCCAACAGCCTCATCAGGAAGGAAGGGAGACAGAAGAATGGCAAGGAAGAACAATGGTGGCAGCAGGAACACTGGACAAAAGTCATCTCATCCGTGCTTCCTTGTCAGGCTATAAGCATCATGCTTGGACTGAGCAATTCCTGTAAAATTTGCCCTTGTATACCCTAGGCTCCCATCTTTTCATCCGCCAACCAGGCAAGCAAGAATCATTATCAGAATTTGGCAATACATTCCAGCCAGGCAAATACACTCAAGAAGGAAGCAAAGCAGAGCTGCTGAAGGGCAAGTCCTAAGGGCCAGACAGAGATGTCTGGAAGCCACATTGCCCTCCAAATAAAAAAGCCAAAATAGGCACAACTACATGTGTGCACATGAATTTCTTGGAGGCTTTTGTATCATCCCACGGTCAGAATTTTGATTGCATGCTCCATGCTCATTTGACTCCTGAAGGCAGCATAGATATTGGTGGCGTTGTGTGATTAAAAAAAATAAACCTGCGTTGGTCATCTTTTGATCTGTTGGAAGAACATAGCGGCATAGGAATCTGCCTAATACTGTCTCAGACCATTTCGGTTCACCTAGCTCAATATTGTCTACACTGGCTGGCGGCAGCTCTCCAAGGCTTCAGAAAGGTAACATTCCTGTCTCTACCAGGAGATGCCCTCTGAGACTGAACTGGCAACCTTCCGCATGCAAAGCAGATGCTCTTCCACTGAGCTACAGCCCTTTGACACTTTTATACGCTCAGCCCCACCAGATAATGGACACTCATAGAGCAAATTGTTTGCAGCAGAGTCGCCTAATGTAGGATTCAAGACGCTCCTTTTGCTCCCCAGATCAGAAGAAGTTGAGGTTTTCCTGTTGACTTCCCAGAGAAGCTGGCTGGACAAGGCCACAATCCCCTGTAAGCTACAGAGTCACTGGGTGGGGGAATAAAGGAAAAGCTTGGCCTTGTTCTTCTTCACAGCTTGTATTATTGCTTGGGAACCTGGGGGCACATCAGAGGCAGGAGAAAAGGGTGGGGGGAAGGATGCAAGGCCAGCTGGAGAACAGAACACTGACGGACTGGGAATATCGATGAGATGTCTCAATCAGTCTGTCGTGCTCTTCGCTCCCTCCCCACCCTACTCCCAGCAACCAGGCAGGAGGCAGCCTTGTGCATCTAAAAGAGATTGTGTCAGCTGGTTCTAGATCAGGGGTCAGCAACCTTTTTCAGCCGTGGGCTGGTCCACCATCCCTCAGACCATGTGGTAGGCCGGACTATATATTTTTTGGGGGGGGGAACGAACGAATTCCCATGCCTCACAAATAAACCAGAGATGCATTTTAAATAAAAGCACACATTCTACTCATGTAAAAACACCAGGCAGGCCCCACAAATAACCCAGAGATGCATTTTAAATAAAAGGACACATTCGACTCATGTAAAAACATGCTGATTCCTGGACCGTCTGCGAGCCGGATTGAGAAGGTGATTAGGCCGCATCCGGCCCACAGACCTTAGCTTGCCGACCCCTGTTCTTGAGGCATCTGATCATAGCCTGCATTTTAATCAAGGCTTATATTTTGATCAGATTCCTGTATTCTAAAAATGAGCTTAAATTCACAAATGTTTCTTTCGAGACAGAGAACCAGCAGGCAAGGTCTTTGTCAGAGGCCCCTTTGGTTTATTGCGGTCATAAAACAGGCTGGGAGCAAAAGGTCACACTGACCATACAAATTATAGAATACAATCAAGGTTGCAAAAACACAATTAATTATTGTGCCTCCCATTAAACTTGAGCCACATCTTCCTAAGGTTAAAAGGGCAAGAGCTAATACAAACAGCAGCTGGCTAGGGAAGAGGCCTCTCTCTCTCTGAAGCTGCTTTGAAGCTTCAGAGAATTTAGGGAACTTAGAGAACTTAGCTTTTACTAAGTTCCTTTTTACTTAAGACAAGATCTTTGCTTCTAAAAATCTATATATGTTATGTATGAAATATATTGGCTTAAATGTAATTATGCAAAGGATTTAGAAAGTAAGAAATCATAGAATCATAGAAGAAGTTGGAATAGACCACGAGGGCCATTGAGTCCAGACCCCTGCCAAGCAGGAAAAACAATCAGAGCACTCCTGACATATGGTTGTCAAGCCTCTGCTTAATGACCTCCAAAGAAGGAGATCTTTCATTGATAATGTGTGGGAAGGTGAACAAAAAGATCTGTTCAGATAAAATTAGCCACCATCTGTTTTGGAGTGAATAGGGCAATAGGGCAAAAGATGAAATGTTAGTTAAGGCGCCTAGTCTAGGGCAAAAGGTTATCTGGTAATTAAGGTGCCTTGTAGAGGTTAATGGCTGTTTGCCAATTATAAATAGAAGGAAATATAGCTCTTTGTCTCCCATAAAAGGTAATAGGAAATGGGTGTATCTTTTATGATTGGTTCTAGCAAACAGCCAATAGGAATTTTAACCAGGCTGATTGGACAGAGGCAGCCAAAGGAGGAGCAAGGGGGCTGAGCTGAGGGAATATAAGTGCTGGCCATAATGGCAGGAGGCCAGGCCAGAGCTTGGTAACCTTATACCACTGTGCCTCACATTTATTTGTCTGACAAATAAATTATTATTTTAATTTCTCTATTGCTGCGTTGAATATTTCATTCCAGCTAAGCGTTAACCACAAGCAGGGTGCTACATTCTAGATCATAAGTGACCCACAGGGGTATTTATTCTTGAGGGTGTTTGGGCGCTTTCTTTCCCCCAATGGCGAAATGCATAAGGAAATTGCAAGTTGCAATGAAAGAGCTTTTGGCTTGCTGGGAATGGAAGACTTTGAAGAGCCAAAGCTTTGCATCTTATTCAATGCTGCTTCTTGGAGGGCGGTGAGCAGCGCTGTCTTTAGCATATGTGCCTCTGGGGTGCAAAGATCTGCCCAGTGCCCCCAAATTTAGTTTAGCCCCCAAATTAACTTTTATTATGCTTATGTCAGACATCACGCTTACGCCTTATCTCTTGTTTACTAAAGAAAGGAGGGAAAAGAAATAAACTTTTTTATTGGTTCATTTATTTACAATACACTTATACTTAAGTATACACCACCACCACACTTAAACTTATAAGTATTGTTTAGGCACCTACTCAGGAGAAACATCAGTCATGTCAAAGGTGCTGCTGACCCCGCTGCCGCATAGCAGCTCAATACAATACGTAACATAATATTTTGATGTAAGAGTTAATTCTGTGTGCACGGTGCCGCTGAGAATGACAAGCGCTGTTGTGGACTCATCTGACAAGCACCATCTGACAAGTGTCTTTGGTAAATGAGCACACAAAGTTGAAAGTCCTTTCGTGAAACAGTAGGTATATATTTTGGTAATGCCTAGGTATATATGTATTTTGTTTTTCTAGCTTGATCAAAAGTGCTTATTAATTCCTAACAGGTAGATAGTTAAGAGCTTAGGTGGCTACAGTGGCAGGCGCCTGGCACCCCCCCCCCCCAGAATTCGGCGTCTGGGTGCCCCACCCCCCTTGCACCCCTGGGTAAAGACGGCCCGGGGGGGGAGGCATGTAGATTGGACCTGAAGTGTTCCTGCCAAGTTCGTGCGCTTATTCTCCCTTATGAGGGTGCCCAAATGCAAAGTTCTATATTCAGGAAATAAATAAAATAAAATAATAGCACATATATGCCAATTGCCCTAAGGTGATAGGAGAGGCAGCTGTGAACATATAATGCACATATAGAAATAATAATAATAATAATAATAATAATAATAATAATAATAATAATTTATTTATACCCCAACAAAATATTAAAATACAGTAATGCATCAAACATTAAAAGCTTCCCTAAACAGGGCTGCCTTCAGATGTCTTCTAAAAGTCGTTGTTGTTCTCTTTGACATCTGGTGGGAGGGCATTCCACAGGGTGGGCACCACTACCGAGAAGGCTGTCTGCCTGGTTCCCTGTAACTTGGCTTCTCGCAGCAAGGGAACCGTCAGAAGGCCCTTGGAGCTGGAACTCAATGTCCGAGTAGAACGATGGGGGTGGAGACGCTCCTTCAGGTATCCTGGGCCGAGGCCGTTTAGGGCTTTAAAGGTCAGCACCAACACTTTGAATTGTGCTCAGAAATGTACTGGGAGCCAATGTCTGTCTGTTCCTCTGCTGTTACAAGCAGCAGTCAGACAAGCCAAGTCCATCCTAAACCTGCGTCCTCCAACTTTCTCTAGTACGGTTGGAGTAAAATCTGCCTCTGCCTCTGCCTCCTAGCTGTGCAGCCATCCCTGTGTGGGATTCTCTGTTCCTCTAAGGGGAAGGACTGGAGCTAATGGAACTAATTCACAGGAGGGCAGATTTTAGTTGAACGTTTCAGGAAATTCCTGGATGGAGCACTTTGACCTGTGGGTGCTGGGCTTCCCTTCACTGGAGGTCTCCAAGCAAAGGGGAGCAAATCAATTGGGGAGGCTACTCTAGTCCGGGATTCCTTCCTTCAGCAGGGAGTTTGACTTGGTGGCCTACAAGCCTCCCACCAACTCTATGATGGCTTCTGGAAGAACGCTTTCCCTTGCAAAAACAATGATGACCAGGAAATGACCATGCTTCTGAATAAGAGAGTGGTATATGCAGCTCACTGATCCATCTTATAATTCTGTTTCTTTCATATTGGTTATCTTTTTTGGGGAGGGGTGGCAGCATGATGAGAGGAGCATGAAGAGCATATTGACCATGAAACTCACCTTGATTTTTTTTTTCATTTCCAAGGCTAGTTTGTTTATGTAACATGATCTTTCTTTCTCCCCCTAACATGCACACACACATGTGCATGCACACACACATCCAGGCTGCACCTCCTGTGCGTACTTACATGGAAGTAAATCCACTGAATGCAATGGGACTTGCCTCTGAGCAAACACGCACAGGGTCAGGCCATCAGACGCACAAATCCTCTTTGTTCCACATGCCAGTGGGAGCTGGGGATTCAGTGCTCATTCAAATCGATGGGATGGTCAGTGGTGCATTAGAAATGACCTTTTACTTATTTAAGAGGATGGTGGAAAGCACTGAAGAGTGCTGTGTGCTAGTCAAAGAAAAATAAACCAGCCACCACCTTCTCCCTCCCTCTCCCCACTGCAGCTCCTCTTCAATGACGGGGGAGGGGGGAAATGTGTTCTAAATCTGCCCAGGCTGGTTCTCCTGCTATCTTGCACTGTGCCCACTTTCTGCCCTCCACGGGGTCCCAGGCACAAGGCTTGGCTTGCCCCGAGCTTCCTGGCTCTTGCTCAAGCATTTCCAGGATGCTGGAGGGAATCCCAGGGTTTATCTTGTGCTCCCAATATATTTCCCTGGAAATTCACCAGTCCTGCACCTTTCGTATTTTCTGCATTTGGGGAAGGTTTGGAAGGGCAAGCTGAGATGTGGGTGGCCTTAATGGGCTAGAGGGAAGGAGATATATTTGGGCAACTTCTGGTCTGGAAACACAGACCAGAGACAGGCAGGAGTTAAGGTTAAGAATAATGGGTGTGGCATAGTGATGGGGGGATGAATTCAATACAGTGCACATTTAAAGGCAAACGTGCCTAATTTGCTTTTGCCTAAACAATAACACAGGGACGCTGTGATGGCCTGGGAATCTGATTCAGAAGCTGAACCGGAGGAATCCCAGCCTGCACAGGAGTCCCCGCCTCCAGGGCCGGCTGAACTGGGGCAGGGCCTTGGATCTGAAGCACCTGCACCTGTGCTGGATCCTCAGGAACAGGCACCAGGTGAATCCTCTCTGGCTCCGGAGGTGATTGAAGACACAGTGCCTACAGGTGCGCCTCTCCAAGCCCTGTCAGGGGAAGGTGAGTCTCCCCCTGGGTCCATTAACCCTCCAGCCTCTCCTGAGCTGCAGAGGCTCAGGGCAGAGAGGCGGAGGGAACTGGTTTCTCCCAGGAGGAGTGCTCACCTTAAGGCCAGGAGAGGCGGATCTCCTGGGGGCCGGGACCGCCCCTGGCCTCAGAGAAGATAAAGGTGAGTCAGCCCGGTCCCAGGTTGCGGGAGCAACGTCGTTGAAGAGCTGTTTCGGCCAGCACCCTGTCCTGTTCCTCGAGAGTTCCTGTCCTTGCCCTGCTCCTCGTCCTGGACCCCGCTTCGCCCGTGGAGGACCGTCTGCTGACCCTCGACTCAGGTCCTGGACCTCGCCCCACGGTAACCTCCACCTGGGACCAGCACAGACGCGGGTGGTGCTGTGGGTTAAACCACAGAGCCTAGGACTTGCCGATCAGAAGGTCAGCGGTTCGAATCCCTGCGATGGGGTGACCTCCTGTTGCTCGGTCCCTGCTCCTGCCAACCTAGCAGTTTGAAAGCATGTCAAAGTGCAAGTAGATAAATAGGTACCGCTCCGGCGGGAAGGTAAATGGCTTTTCTGTGCGCTGCTCTGGTTCGCCAGAAGTGGCTTAATCATGCTGGCCACATGACCCGGAAGCTGTATGTCAGCTCCCTTGGCCAATAAAGCAAGATGAGCGCCGCAACCCCAGAGTCATCAGCGACTGGACCTAATGGTCAGGGGTCCCTTTACCTTTAAACAATAGCAGAAGCTGAAACACAGGTGTCCTTCAATATTTGCACTTCTCTACATTTTTTGATGCACTTCCCCAAACAAGCAATGTGTATGATGACGGACATTGGGAATGCGGGTGGCTCTGTGGTCTAAACCACTGAGCCTCTTCAGCTTGCCGATTGCAAGGTGTGCAGTTCAAAACTGCAAGATGGGGTGAGCTCCATTGCTATTGTTCTGATTCAGCATTAAAGAGCAGGTTTTCTTGCAGAAAGCAGTGGGGGGGGGGGAGTGCTCGGATGAGGACAGGGAAATCACACACCTGTGCCTAGAAAGCATGGGGTGGAGGCAGGTAAGTGTGGATGAGCCCTCAGTTTACTTTGAATGGCCCTGGCTCCATTCTTTAGTCTATTGCCAAGGGGTGCTTTTGTTGGCAAACTTTTAAAGGGGAGAACGTAGGAAGAGCCTGCTGGATCAGAACAATGGCCCAGCGAGTCTAGCATCCTGTTCTCACTGGGATGCGGGTGGTGCTGTGGTCTAAACCACTGAGACTCTGGGGCTTGCTGATCAGAAGGTCAGAAGTTCAAATCAGTGAGACAGGGGGAGCTCCCGTTGCTCTGTCCCAGCTCCTGCCAACCTAGCAGTTCGAAAGCACACCAGTGCAAGTAGATAAATAGGTACCGCTGCAGTGGGAAGGTAAACGGTGTTTTCGTGCGCTCTGGTTTCTCTCACGGTGTTCCATTGAGCCAGAAGCGGTTCAGTCATGCTGGCCACATGACCCAGGAAGCTGTCTGTGGACAAACACCAGCTCCCTCGGCCTGAAAAACAAATTGAGTGGCGCAACCCCGTAGTCACCTTTGGACTTAACTGTCCAGCAGTCCATTGCCTTTTTAAAGAATATCTTATGATGACGCATACCCTAGTATGCCTAAAATGTATGTATCAGTGAAAATATCATTAAGGGCGTATTTTATTGGGGAAAGGAGTTTTCTAAAATGTGTATTTTCTGCAAAACTGCGTAACTGCGTACAAAAAATTGTACAGTAGGAGAAATTCACTAATGCATTTTCATGATGATTTAAAAACAACACTGATGTGCTTCCCATGTGGAGATCAGAACTTAAGACTGGGAGGGGGAAAAGAGGAATGGAGACAAATAAATGAGAGATTTGCCTATCCCTGGTACAGGAAAAGAATGAAGCAAAGGGATATAAGCAGGAGTTCCCTTAAGGCGGCAGCAACAGAAGTTCTAAAAATACATGTTTTGCAATTTAGTTTAATAGATCCAAGAGCAAACCTTTGATGAGTCGAAGGTTGATTTGAAATGCTACCGCAGGTGGCCAAATGGGGGGCTGATTCCGGTGATTTTCAGAGGGAGGAAAGCTGGATGAACTTATTCTGCATTTATAATTTATTTCAAGTATTTGTATACTGCTTTTCAGCAGAATAGACCACAAAGTGGTTTACAAAGGAAATCAAGCAAAGCGAAATACAATACACACAGTATATGAAATAGCAAAACAGGTAATATCAAAGTGCACAAGATGTGATTCGAATCATGCAGGGTCAAGCCGCAGTCCATGTTCAGATTCCATCCCCAATAATACAACTGTACCTCAACTTGCACACTTTCTCCCACACTTGCATGCACATACACTTGTGCACTCTTAACAATGACCGATCCTGACAATCCCTTAGCTACATAGGCAAGAAGATAGTTCCACACCACTAGCAGTCTAAAACCATGAGCCTTAAACAAAATCTAATCTAGGTCTCCACCAACCACAATTTAAAAAAACTGCACATCATTCACCCAAATACTCATTCACCTTTGCAGCAGATGAGGAGCCAAGCTCCCAACCTGGCCATCAGACCCCAATTCCCAGTTGCCCCCTCTGAAGTGGGGAGTCTCCAACAGAGCCTGTGGAGCTCTTCTCAGCAGGTGACATTTCCCCCACAAGTCACATCATGTTGCAGGAGCACCTTTTGTTCTTACAATACATTGAGAACAAGTCTGCCAAAGGCTCCTAGACACAATGGCTGTGTAAGTACCTCCAGCATCAGAGGCAATACCAGCCGGTGGGAATCACAAGTGGGGTGAGTGGCGTTGCACTCAGAGCCTGCTTGTGGGCTTACCTTTGGGGCACCCAGTGGGTCATTCTGAGAACAGGCTGCTGGACTAAGTGGGCCTTTGGTCTAATCCGGCTGGCATTGCTCCATGTCCTCACATGACATCTTTCTGAGGAAACTTCCAAAGATAAATATGAAATGGCAGTTTGTACTACGTACCCTGCAAGTGTCCTGGTGAAACCAGGACATCCCCTTTTTTTGTGTGAGAGCACAGTGGCCATTTTGGGTGCCATGATCTCACATGATTGTGTGCCACGATCTCACCCCACCACCATATTCAGGGCCACAAATTCATGCAGCACCCCAAAATGCACATTTTTTGGGCACCGTGCTCTTGTGTGAGAGCACAACTCCGAAAAAGATCACATCTTTTGGACTCTATGAGCTCACGCAGGTCACGTGAATTATGCGGGAGCATGGCTGGAAGGATGTGCACCCCAGTTTTGGGCCCCAACATGCTGGAGGGTATGGCCATGAATTAGGTGTCAGCAAAGCTGAGTCTGGGATGCCACTTTCAGGACAACTTTTACCCCCCTCTCAAAACAACCTTTTGATTCAAGTGTAGAGTGCATAGCATGAACAATGGTCCGCCTTTCAAACTAGGTCTCTGAAGAAGCTGATTTTATGCCTCCTAGATGGGTCTCCCAAAAAGGTGGGCTTTCCATTCTTTATCTGCCGAGGTTAGGCAAACAATTCTATTCTGTGGGAATCAACATACTTTTTAAACAGGTAAATCAGCCTCTGGAGGATAGTCAGGGAACAGCAACCAGAGAAGAAGAATTACTCCAAACTGTGATTGTGTGTGCAATATTCAAATCCCTGTGGACCTAAATGTAAATGGCGTGAGACCCAGGTGATGGAACAAGCTCTGGCAGGCCTTTGGTTTGCATAAGCTCTTCTCAAGTATAACAGCAGCAGACACATGCGGTTGGCAGAAGATGCCAAGATGCTTTTAATGTTGGCATGCACCAAAGCCTCCTTTGCTGATGATGGCATGGTTGCCATGCTAGGCAGCCTGTCTATTTATTCCCTGGGTTGCTTGGCACCTAATGCCAGAGGGCAAGTGTCTGACCAATTTGTGAGTGGGCACCAGGCCACCTGAACAGATGGGCAAAAGGGGAGGCTGCCAAGGGAATGTGGATGGGCTTCAAGTAGTTCTTCTTTCAGAGGGCAGAGTTTAAGCCATTCTTCTTCTGAAGGGCTGCCTTGGAGCTCTGGTCCAATGGCATTCCCCCTTCCCCTGTTGCATTTGAAAAAACAGACTCTCCCCATCCCCTGAAACCAGGCCTGAAAGGGACACGTATGATGTTTTCTGGACATGAGAGATGGTTGGTTGGAGGGGCACAGAGGTGGGTGGGTGAAATTGTTCCAGGAGCGTAAATTTTCACACCTCTCGTTCCCTTCTGTCCATTTGTGAGAAGCCAAGTGGAAATGGCTTGAATCTCATCCTCCTCTGCCCTTCTAGCAGGGACAGGCTGGCAACCAGCACTGGATGGATGCCTTTCAAAGCAGGTTAGCAGAGTGGGGAATGTGTGCACATGTATCCATGTAAGTTGGCTGTTTCTGATGTTTTTGTTAAAAACAACGAGGTGGCGGTATGGCTGGGACTGAATAATGAACTAATCCTAGCAGCCCCATTTGAACACATGAATTTCTGATCAATACAGCCTGTTTTTATCGATCCCGTTACTCCCCGTAACGAACTGATTACGAGAAATACAGCTGAAAAGCCAAACGCCAGAACACATCTTCCTTCTTCCTGGCATGGCGAGACAACCTCCTTTCCTCATGGTGGGCAAGGATCCATGGCAGTTTTGAAAGTTAATTTAAATTTAGACCATCTAACTCTCTTGGCTGCGCTAGCCTGGCAGAGCATAGAAATTTGGGGATGGGGGTGGGGAGAATGCCCTCACACCTTCCATCTCAGCTGGCATGAATGGCACGACCTTCAGGTGTGGTGGGGGTGCCTGCCACTCCCAAACATTAGTATTTGTGACCTTCAGATTCTACTGGAGGGTTTTGTTTGTGTGTGTGTGTGGTTTTTTTTGCTACCACGTGAATTTACTAGGCATTCTTTCCATTTCGAATGCAAAATCCTTGAAGCATCCCCAATGCTGGGCTTCAGGAAGACATCAGCTATTCAGAGAATCAAAGTGAGCTCTCCTTTGAAACAAAACAAAACAAATTCTAAAGTTTAAAAAGGTGCATGTTTGATTTGGGTAAGGCAACCAAAGCTCACAGGGCTTGATTTATTTATTAGGAGCTTTGAATTGTCTTTGTTTGGCTTTGGCATGTTTATCTGGAATGCTGCAGAGCAACCCCCAAAGGACCTGTTTCCAAAATGTCCAATTTGTGGATTCATTGCACAGCTCTGGGCCCGGCTCTACATCTGCATCTCCCTGCAGCAACTGGTGCCGCATCAGCGCAGAGGGAAGCCACGAGGGTATGTGGGCTGAGGGGATGCATGGATTCACATGCAGTTGCTACAACCTGGAGTGACCCACTAAGAATTATATGAAACAAACAAAAACAAAAAAAGTCCTTCCAGTAGCACCTTAGAGACCAACCAAGTTTGTTATTGGTATGAGCTTTCGTGTGCACGCACACTTCTTCAGATATCTGAAGAAGGAATTTTTTTTATTTTGTTTCGACTACGGCAGACGAACATGGCTACCTACCTGTAACTAAAAATTACTGTATTTTCCGCCCCATAGGACGCACCGGCCCATAAGGCGCCTAGTTTTTTGGGGGGGAAATAAAGGGGAAAAAAATTATTTCTCCCCCCAGGCGTGGGGCTTATTTCTGACCCCAGCCCCCAGAACAGGCAACTCTCCGCAAGCCGTGGGAGCCCAGCACCGGGCTCCCACCGCTTGCGGAGAGCTGCGGGAAGCTCGAAGCCTGGGCGCGCTGAGCTCAGCGTGCCCAGGCTTCAGCATGCAGGCAACTCTCCGCAAGCCGTGGGAGCCCAGCGCCGGGCTCCCACCGCTTGCGGAGAGCTGCGCGAAGTCTGGAGAGCGAGAGGGGTCGGTGCGCACCGACCCCTCTTGCTCTCCAGGCTTCAGCAAAAGCCTGCATTCGCCCCATAGGACACACACACATTTTCCCTTCATTTTTGGAGGGGGAAAAGTGCGTCCTATAGGGCGAAAAATACTGTATATGATTAGACATACGCAACAGAGCTTCAGAAATTGCATGCCAGGCTAGACCAAAGAGTTTATGTGCAGTCCAGCACTTTACCTTCCGCTATGCCCATTCAGATGCCCACAGTCTGATCCTGATGCAGATAGCCATCTGCCCGCACATGTTTTGTCTGCCAGAATTTGGGAATCAGAGACATGCTTCTTCGGAACGTGGGGATTTCGTTGTTAGCTACTGTGACCAAATAGTCACTGATAGATCCATCAACCAAGGTTTTCTTTTCCCTATTTTTTAAAAAACCTCTTCTGCTAGTGGCTATAACATTTACCCCCCCCAAAAAAAAATATACAATGTGGAGAAACTAACGAAGTCATAGAGCAACCTTCTTTAATTTGGTATCCTCCAGATGCTTTGAATATTGCAGCTCCCATCAGTTGCAGCTGGCATGTAGCCACAAACATCTGGATGGCAACAGAATAGGGCTTTCCAAGTAGGAGTCGGCAAATAATGACGCTTTCTGTTTCTTGCCATTTCTCATTTTTTCAGTCTTAAAATTCAGTTCTCCACATTTCCACATCTGTTTGAGATTTTTTTTAAAAAAAATGTCCTCATGGAAATTCATCAACTTTTTATATTGATTTTCTCCTAATATTTTTCACTTACAAATTTCCCTAACATGCAGATACTTGCAAAACGATCTCCTCCAAATATAAGACATTTTTTTGCACACAAAATTCATAGAAGTGCAAATTTCAAAGGATGGCTGTGTTTCAGTTCACGTATTGCTTATGAAAGCCAGTAGCATAGTGGTGGGGGGCACACAGGGGTGGTTGCCCTGGGTGCAAAATTTTAGGGGGTGCAAGATTTCAACACCTGCTGCTGCCTCGATACAGCTGTGCTAGGCTCCATTGAAAATGGCTTCTCCATGTGAACCAGGAAGTGACCTTCCCAGACAACAAAACAACTCTTCTTTTCCTATCTCTGTGCCTGTGATCTCCTGGGTGACATGGGATGTGATTAGGCAGTTGAATGTGCATGCATACTTTGTTCATATCCCTCCCGCCCACCCCTTCCATTTGGCCCTGGTCGCCAGCAACCCATGCTACACCACTGATGAAAGCACAAATTAAGTAGGTTTGTCTTTAAATGTGAACTCAATTGAATTCCTCCTCCATTTCTTGGGCCTCTGGGCCAAGAGGTTGACACTGCTAGTATGCCATCTGTGCTTCTTTTCTGCCTACTACCTGCTGTGCCAAGCCAAAAATGAGAGGCTTCCCTCCTTTTGAATGAAGCAAGAACCTTGAATGGAGAGGAGAAAGTGCTCATTCAAGGGTTTCCCTCAGCCTCAAGTAAGCATGTGTGTTCCAGAGCTGGTCATCTTCTCTCTGAAGTTTCATTTCCACTGTTTGCATAACTTCCCTGTGACCCCCACTCTACCCTCCCAAGGGCATGGCTAGTTTGGGCCTTTGCCAGAGACTCACGAATGCACTGTGCTCATCTGGAACCTCTTTAAGGAGAAGGAATCCCTCCAGCTGCTCACAGAGGAAGCGTTTGTTTGGGCTGTCTCCTCCCAGAGCTTTGGACAGTGGCATTTGCTGTTGGCTGCTCCTCCCACCGGCTTCCTCCTTCCCCATCAGGGTGTCCTCCTGCATGCGAACAGGAGGCGCTGTGTAATATCACAGGCCTGCATGGGGCACAGCAAAGTGATGATTATAGCTGCTGGGAGATGAGAGGGAGCTGCGCATCTGGAGGTGATTTGATAATGAACAGGCCCGGCTTCTGTTGGGAGAGAAGGTTATTAACTCCGACTTAAATTGTGACTACAATCCCACACGGGAATGATTGCGCAGCTAGGAGAAAGAGAGGCCAGGTTTAATTCCAGCAGTACTGGAGGAAGGGGGAAGAAGCAGGATTAGGATGTCTGGCTGGGATTTGAATGCCGCTTCTACGGACAGAGGAACAGAAAAAGCTGCCTTAAAGGTAAAGGGACCCCTGACCATTAGGTCCAGTCGTGACCGACTCTGGGGTTGCGCCTCTCATCTCGCTTTATTGGCTGAGGGAGCCGGCGTACAGCTTCCGGATCATGTGGCCAGCATGACTAAGCACTTCTGGCGAACCAGAGCAGTGCAAGGAAACGCCGTTTACCTTCCCGCTGGAGTGGTACCTATTTATCTACTTGCACTTTGAAGTGCTTTCGAACTGCTAGGTTGGCAGGAGCAGGGACCGAGCATCGGGAGCTCAGCCCGTCGCGGGGATTTGAACCGCTGACCTTCTGATCGGCAAGTCCTAGGCTCTGTGGTTTAACCCACAGCACCACCCGCGTCCCTTAAAAGCTGCCTTACCCTGAGTCAAACCATTGGTCCATCTGGCTCAATATTGCCTGCACGGACTGGCAGTGAGTCTCCAAGGTTTCAGGCATGGATGCCAGGAATTGAAACTGAGCTACAGCCTTTCTACCTAATGATCCTTGGGAAAACCAAAGTTCTTTGGGGAATGTATCACTATGATTATGTTGTTGACCATGGAATTAGAAGGCTCTCCTTTGATACTTTGTTCTCATGACCTTTTGTAGCAACAGGTTACCTAAGATGCACATTTTAGCAGGTGTCATGTTCACCCTCCACCAAATCAGCAACTTCTAATTCTCTGAAGGTTAAAAGTAAATGGCTACTATTATTTCCCGACCCTTTTCTTTGTTGCCCTGGAACCAATCCATGTCCGAACAGAAAACCGTTGTCCCCGTCGTACCTTTGGCCCTCAGGCTGCCCAGCCAGTTACAACACAAAGCAGCACCTTTGATCTGTGATTCACTTTGAAATCCCACCTCGGATGCATTATTCACCATCGCGGCTTCCTGCTCCACTGCAGAAGGCAAGTTTGCTGCAGTTCAGCAGCTCCTGCCCAAGCCATGCTGCCAGCCACCCTCATCAGTTGCTCTTCATATTCTGATGACGGCGTCCTGCCATAATGCAATAATCCTTGGGAGGGAGAAGTAGGCACTCAATAAAGGGCTTTCAGCTCTGGTAAACAGTTTTGTTTTTGTCGAGGTGTTTACCTCACTTGGCAGTTACTTATTGGATCTTCTCTGCCCGCTTCCAAACATTATGGCTTAATTATATTTCAGAAACTCAGCACTCGCAGACATACAGAGTTGGCTGTAACTGCCAGATTGTGCCTCGGATAGGGTGTTGTTCCTATAAAGCGTAATATACGTTTATTTGTATTCTGCTATACAGAGTTAAGGCAGTAAAGTTTAGATGTGAATCCCAAGCTGAGGGCAGTCCAGAGGCACAGTTTTGGGGAGGCAATTCAATACTTTCAGGGTCCTAGCAACTCCAATAACTGGATTTTTGCCCCCGACGACACCTTGACATTTTAAAAATTAGCTCTTGTTCTGAATCTAGACAAAAGGTCGCACTATTGGAATATTGCCGGGGAGGAAACATTCCAAAAACCTTTCAGGCAGACATGTGTGCCATCCAATTATTTTCAACCATGGAACAAATATTTACACCTTGGACACTGAACTGGTAACCCTATCAACATAAATTGTTTGCTCTTTACTTTTGAAATTCTTTGAGCTGCTATTATATACATCACATCTCAAAGCAAACCTCAGCAAACACTCTACCTAGCGACTCTACCTAGCAAATTTTGTCATGGGGCTGGTGGGAAGAAAGGCAGCGACAGGAATTCTCCAGAATCTGGATAATAACCAGAAAACTTGCTTTCAAATTAGATGTGTGTAATCTAAGGGATGAAGGAGAATACTTTTCTGTATACGGAGCCGCTCACCAGTTGATACAATCTTTTTGATCCATTTCCCCCCCAAAGCTAGCCCATGCCAGAAGGAGACCATTAACAATGTGCATGCCTTTAAGTTATCAGCAGACAAGACGAGCTTTTTTGTCTGTTTCTCATGGAGAAGAAGCAAAGCAGACATACACCACGGCAAGCAAACTTTCCTTCTTCCTCAGAGGGATTTGCTCTGCCCAAAAGCCCATGGTTGTGTTTGCTGTTAATAATGGGCATGCAGAAGCAAGAAGGAACAATAATTAAAAGGTGCTGGTGTTTCTGGGAGGAAGTCAACAAAGCTTCACCAACAGGTGGAGGGGTCAGAGGGTCAAAGATCCATTCTGTAACAGGGGTCCAGCAGGGCCCATGTCTCCAGCATCCTAGAGCTACACAATCAGCATGGGAAGGTAGCTCCTCCCACCCCCACACCTTTGTGCTGATTGGAGCCAATCAGAGTGAAAGGAGGCAAGTTAGCCACTGAGGATTGGCTCCTCTGGAGAGTGACTATAAGCACATGGGGACAACACTTAGGAGCTGTTGTTCTGTGGCCTCGAAAAAGTAAGCATTTAAGAACACTGAAAACATAAGATGCTTCAGTTTCATGAGAATACTGTGCAAGTCCTGTTACACACAATGGAACCTCAAAGGGAACCCAACTTAAGTCAGTCCAAAAGAAGATATTTGAGTACTCCAAATCATTTCCCAAGCATGTGCATAGAAAATAATAGATCTTGCTGAAAGGCAACACTTGGAGATCTGCACTTATGGTTGCAGTGCACCCTGAATGATTTCTTTTGTATAATTGTGGAATCTTAGAAGAGGGTGTGACTGCAAGGCAGGGTGGATGTGAGTGGGTGTAGCTGTGACTATGTGGAAGGAAAGGTGCAAGGTCACGTCTGAATTGGTCACTACAGGCCTAGGAGTATAGGAAGAGGAGGAGAGAGTGGTGTTAGAGAGAAAGAATGTGGTTGGGGCTAGGGAGATCCAGGAAGGGGAAGTGTGGGAATGCCTCACACAGGGGCTTATGGTTCAAAGAAGACAATGCTAGGTAGGTGCTCTTGTTGTGAAAGAATGCAGAGAGCTGGGTTTCACGTATTGGCATGAAATAGTTTTGCTTAGTGGCACATCAAATAAGGGTTGCCACCCCATCCTGCAGCACTGAATTTCATAATTTAAATATGTGTTCTGTGTGTGTGTGTGTGGGGGGAGTTTCCTTTGTTTGTCCTGAAACAAACATCAATTTCATTGGATGCTCCCAACAGCACAATTACGGATGGGGCAGAAATTAAGTTCAGGTAGCATTTTAATATGATGCTACCTAAATTTGCATTTTCTGATCCAAATCCAAAGTGTCCTTCAAAATTGCCGCTTTTCGGAATTTTACAAAGCAGTGCTCCAACCAAAACATGTGTATAAAGCATGTGTATATTCAGGGGAACCATGCATGAAAACGCATTATACTGGGGAAATTGCCTGCAAACATTTGCATGTTAGGCAAAATTGCATACAAAAACATGCATATTATGAGAAATGTGCATTACGTTATTGAAGATCATTTTAAGAAAGATGCAAACTGATTTAGAAATGTGGCCAGCTGAATTTAAAATGGGTCAGAGAGAGAGAATGAGATGAGAAACCAAAATTGACAACATTGTCCATTCCAACTGCTGTCCAATTTTCCACCAATATGTTTTGTAGTTAATTTACGTGATTAGAGTGGCTGGAGCAACCCACCCAAATGGGCAGGGTATAAATAATAAAATAATTATTGTTATTAGGTCCTGCACAGCTCTGGATCTAGTTAGCCAAAGTCCAAACCACCAATTTTGCCGATTCAAATTCCGCCTCACAATGAAGTTTCTCCTCAGTTCCCTTAGGGCAGAGCTCTGATCCTATCATTTACTCTGACGGGTATCTGGAAATGAAAGCAAAGGAGGCATGAAAGCAAAGCTCTTTGCTTTGCAAGGCCAGTAATGGAAAAGTCCTGACACTAAACAGATATGAAAACATTAATGGCCAATACTCAGAGCAAATGTTTTCCATATGCACAGACTGTTCTAGACCAAATAATACAAATGTCGGCAGAGCTACAGATTTGGTGGGGGAGGGGGTGAAGGAGGGTGTGATGATGTGGAAATCAAGAATGTGGCAAGAAAGCAGATGTATTCCTTGCTGAATCTCCAGCTCTGCTTCCAGCAACTTGTAGCTTGATTTGGTCATCATTCAGCTGCGAAGAATTCACGGCTCTTTGGTGGTCTCACACTGGCCATGGCTGCACATTTTAATTTTGGGCCAGGGGAGGCTGGAACAGGGACCATCTGTGCATTGCCACTGCATCACAGCTCTGTGTTTTGCATATGGAAGGTCCTGGGGCTCAGTCCCCTTGAAGCATCTCCCACTGAAGGATACTGAGGAAGAAGTGATGGGGAAGACCTCTCTCGGCCAGAGGCCTTAGAGAGGCACTGCCAGACAGGTAGTTAGACAATACAGTGGTACCTCGGGTTAAGTACTTAATTCATTCTGGAGGTCCGTTCTTAACCTGAAACTGTTCTTAACCTGAGGTCCACTTGAGCTAATGGGGCCTCCAGCTGCTGCCACGCCGCCGGAGCACAATTTCTGTTCTCACCCTGAAGCAAAGTTCTTAATCTGTGGTACTATTTATGGGTTGGCGGAGTCTGTAACCTGAAATCTCTGTAACTTGAAGCATATGTAACCCGAGGTACCACTGTATTGGACTAAATGGGCCATTGGTCTGACTCTGCAGAAGATCTGTGTATGAGTAGACATGGCTAGGATTGTGCTGTAAGTCACTGACGAAGAAATGTTGATGTATAAAAGACATTATCCAGGTCTAAAGTTGGCCATTATGATCATGGCCACTGGTTCCTTCCATCACCACTGGTCCCATCACCTCCTGGCAGATAGAAGGGGAAGAAATGGAGGCAGTGAGAGATTTTACTTTCTTGGGCTCCATGATCACTGCAGATGGTGACAGCAGCCACGAAATCAAAAGACGCCTGCTCTTGGGAGAAAAGCAATGACAAACCTAGACAGCAACTTAAAAAGCAGAGACATCACCTTGCCGACAAAGGTCCATATACTTAAAGCTATGGTTTTCCCAGTTGTGATGTATGGAAGTGAGCACTGGGCCATAAAAAGGCTGATCGCCGAAGAATTGATGCTTTTGAATTATGGTGCTGGAGGAGACTCTTGAGAGTCCCATGGACTGCAAGAAGATCAAACCCATCCATTCTTAAGGAAATCAGCCCTGAGTGCTAACTGGAAGGACAGATTGTGAAGCTGAGGCTCCAATACTTTGGCCACCTCATGAGAAGAGAAGACTCCCTGGAAAAGACCCTGATGTTGGGAAAGATTAAGGGCACAAGGAGAAGGGGACGACAGAGGACGAGATGGTTGGACAGTGTTCTTGAAGCTACGAACATGAGTTTGACCAAACTGCAGGAGGCAGTGGAAGACAGGGGTGCCTGGCATGCTCTGGTCCATGGGGTCACGAAGAGTTGGACATGACTAAACGACTAAACAACAAAAGTTGGCCATGGCTGTCCATGTACTGAGCTATTTGGAACAGTTTGATATTTCTGTGGGCCTCTCTGGAACACAGAAGGGTTGTCTTGAGGAGACTCTGGAGATTCTGGAGTCACTCCTCATTTTGGAGTATTTATAGTGCTACTTCCTTTCAAAACTCGGCTAGCAGTTTTCCCCTTACCAATGGATATTTGTTTATAGTTTTCAATGTGAGCCATTCTCTGGCTCTGGTCAATGTGTCCTGCCAAGTGTTTTTCAGGAGCTTGTTGCAATCCAGATGTACCCAATGTTTCTTATTTTCTTCTCATCTAGTGGAGAAGAGCCAGTTTTATCTGTTAATAGATCAGGCAAACCAGCACTATGAGAGAGAGGAGAGAGGAGAGGAGAGAGGAGAGGAGAGGAAGAAAGCTCAAATGAAAGCAATATCCATTAGCTCAGAGCATTCAACATGACCATGGATTATTGTGTTGATTGGAGGAGACAGGCCATAAATTCCTCTTATTAAACTTCTTGATTCACAATATGAGGCAGAGACTAATGACTTAAAAATAATATGCACAAATGTAGCAGGAATACAGATTGTCTCTTTTAATGGGCCCAGGGGAAATCAGCTCTGCTAACCCCCTCAGCTAACTGAAGTTGTCCCCCCTCCTCTCCAGTCCTTTCAACAGCCCTCAGATGAAGCTGCCTTTGGGACAGCTTAGCACATGGCATTCGCCGCTGAACAAGATAACCCCAATGCTTGTTTTCCCTTCCTTTATGGGGATTCACACAATCACCTTTTCCTCCACATGGTGGCTTCCTCTGTTATTATCTCAAGCAGGTTTTGGTCTTGGGCAATGCTTGCTAAGCTGGTGCCCTCTAGCTGATGATGCGCTCTGACCCCCATCAGCCCCAGCCAGTATGGCTTATGTCAGTGATGGTGGGAGCTGGAGACTAACAATATCTGAAGGGCACCAGGTTGTGTGAGCCATGGAGATAAGAACACAAGAGCCTGCGGGGTCAGGCTGAAGGGTTATCTAAGCCAATATCCTGCTTCCAAGAGAGACACTTCTGGGGAGCCCAGAGCAAGGCTCAAAAGCATATGGCCTCTTTTGCTGTTGATAGGCTTCTGCTCCTCCATGAACTGGCCTGATCCTCTTCTAAAGCTATCTAAGCCAGAAGTCATCACCCCATCTGGTGGCAGGGACTTCCACAGATCACAGAGAGTCTGTTGCAGGCAGCAAAAGTAATAAAAAGACTCATGGCACTCTGAAGACTAACGAAGGTTATTATGGTGTAAGATTTAATGGGCTAGTTCACAAAAGCTATAATAGTAATAATAACAATAATAATAATAATAGTTTCTAAGGTGGCACAACACTCTTTGTTGATTCTCTGCAGATTCCAATGTGCAAATGAAAAAGTTCCGGATAAAGAAGTTTTTCCTTTTATCTGTCCTGAATTTCATTGGGTGACCCCAAATTCTATTATCTGAGAGAAAGAAAAAATAAACGAATGTTGCATTCTGTCAGGTACATTCTCTAGAGTCTCCTGAATCTGCTGCCGGTCAGTTTCTGGGGTCATTCAACATGTGTTCACATCTTGAGCCAACCAGTATTAATCCAGTCTTCTTGTGTCTTCACTACAATATGATTTTGAATCATTGGATAGCCAGGCAGGCTCTCCCTGGGCAGCAGCACTTCTGATGCCAGGTTAGAGAGGTCACTGCATACGATCACCTGATGAAGGAAACCTGCATTTTTAATCGGTCCCTGCTCCTGAACCTCAGTATGATCTACATACATACTTGCCTGTACACCACGTTGTAAAAAACATCTGTTGGCAGTGTTTACCTTTGCGAGCAACAATTAAAAGACATGGGATCAGCCTGAGGAATGGTTACCAGAATCCACTTGGAGCAAAATAACAAAGAAACAACGGGTTAAATGCAAATCCACTTTTCCTCTCTAGATATAGTTCCTAAGGTTACAAACTCAGGTCAGGATTGCAACTATCTTATGTTACTTTATCTTTCTGAGATCCAGCCTTGAACTGAAATTGAACACCAAGGCAAGACTCAGTGGCAGATATAGCCTGGGGCTATGTGACTCACCCACCCCCCAATCAAGAAGGTTAAAGGAAGTTATTGATCTTAATTGCCAACTGCAGCCAGAGTATGTGCATGAGATTCACCTCCCATGGACAGGTTAGGTTGACATGTTAACCCCAAACAAACCCGTACCAGATTTGTACTTTTTTATATATAATGCAGTCCAGACTACAGAAGCAAAGTCCATTTCCTTTGCACTTCCACTGGGGTAAATCTTGTATAACTAACCTTTTAGAGTTCCTTGAGTGTCAATAAGCATAAAGAGAGAGGTGATCCAATAGACATTGTATACGTAGACTTTCAGAATGCTTTTTATCAAAAGACTCCTGAGTTAATTTAGCAGTCATAGGATAACAGAACAGGTGAATCCGTCACTGGTTTTAAAAAGTGAAAACTGAGAGGAGGAACAAATGAATAACTGTTGAATTGGAGGGATGTAAGGATGTGTAATGGTTCTTCTGCTTTTCAACATGGTTATAAATGACCCGGAGTTAGGGATGAGTAGTGAGGTGGCCAAGTTTGCTGATGACACCAAATTATTCAGAGTGGTACAAATAAAAAGGGATTGTGGGCTTCCTGTTTCCTGTGCACCAGGGGGTGGACGCCTCTCCCAAGACCGCAGAGAGAGACAGACGGAGATAATCAGAAAATGATGGGGGGGGTTGCATTTTCTGTATTCCTCTTCGGCCGAAGAGGAACCTAGCTCTCACTCGCAGTTTGCCTGGCACTCTGGCACTCGCTTCCCCATGGAATGTGAGGACAGGCGAGGGCACTGGGTGCATGGAGCACTTGGGCTGCCTAGACCCCCGATCCCATTCCTGGAAGCCCAGGTTATCCTGCTAAATGGTTAAAAAATAATAATAATGGAGCAAACTACAGGTGTGTGCTAGAGATGATGAGATAAGAAACTGCAAAAACGAACCCAGCTACAAGGATTTAAAAGGTTTGGACTGAGAAGGGATTTCATTTGGTGAAAGAGACGAGGGGGGAAGGGGAGCCCACGGTTTGCTTATGCCAAAGTTTTTCTCTACATATGGCAACCCTCCCCAGAATGCATGCTTAAAAAACTAACAAAACACTTGTACATGTGAGGAAGGAAGAAATTGGAATATAAATATGGGATTTAACAAAATGGGAACTGCACGTGTGAGAGAAAGGAACTGAGAGGGAAGGAGGGGAGAACGCTATGCTTTGAAAATATAGAGCAAAATCCTCCCTAACCGCCATTATCCACAAAGGAATGTGTTTGAGATAAGGACAATTGGCCATTAATCAGTGGCAGAGAGGAAAGGAGTCTACCAGGTGAAGCAATAGAAGCTTTTAGATCAACTATTTGCAGTCTGGATTCAGACCGTTCTTCCTAGGCTGGAAAAATGGAGAAGACGGCTTGTTTACTGGAAGCCAAATCATGGGATGAAGTGACGCAGTGACTTTTGGAAACTGTGAGATAATCACTTCCCCTGAGGCATGATGCAAACCATCAACAGTTGTAGGAATGAAGGATATACAGTGGTACCTTGGGTTACAAACATTTCGGGTTACAAACTCTGCTAACCTGGAAGTAGTACCTTGGGTTACGAACTTTGCCCCAGGATGAGAACAGAAATTGGGCCGCGGCGGCACGGCAGCAGCGGGAGGCCCCATTAGTGAAAGGGCGCCTCAGGTTAAGAACGGTTTCGGGTTAAGAACAGACCTCCGGAACGAATTAAGCTCCTAACCCGGTGTACCATATCTGAACGGGAAAACATCATGGGGGGAAACTGTCACACGCAGGAAAGAATAATGATTACAGTTAGAGTTCCTCACTAGAAACTTTATAAATTACCTAATATACAAACACAAATGAAATCACAGGAGTGTAGCTGTTATATAAGGGATTATTATATCTGAATGTAATGTAATGGAAATTATTAAGATTTTGGAACGCAGAAAAAATGTAGAAGAAAGAAGCCATCAAATCTAGCATGTGGGGAGGCCAGTTTGAATAAATTGTATAATTTGACATTTGAATAATTGGCATGAATAATTGTTTTAATTGGATAAAATTGGTATTGTTATAATGAGGCTGCTATTGGAA